>NC_139605.1:19578365-20818864 GCF_964270895.1 Podarcis filfolensis
GCCTCTGCATTACTCCCATCTCCCTCTATGTCTCCTCCACGCAAGGGGTCTTGATCCCGCTAATAAGGCTCATGCCAGAGATGGGGGAAACTACGGCCCTCCAGATTTTGGGGGACTCCTACTCCCAACAGATGGGACGCGGGTGGCACTGTGGGTTAAACCACAGAGCCTAGGACTTGCCGATCAGAAGGTTGGGAGTTCGGATCCCCGTGACAGGTGAGCTCCCGTTGCTTGGTCCATGCTCCTGCCAACCTAGCAGTTCAAAAGCACGTCAAAGTGCAAGTAGATAAATAGGTACCACTCCGGCGGGAAGGTAATCGGCGTTTCCGTGCGCTGCTCTGGTTCGCCAGAAGCGGCTTAGTCATGCTGGCCACATGACCCGGAAGCTGTACGCCAGCTCCCTCGGCCAATAAAGCAAGATGAGCGCCGCTACCCCAGAGTCGGCCACGACTGGACCTAATGGTCAGGGATCCCTTTACCTTTACCTTACTCCCAACATGTCCAGCCAGATGGTCAGTGGTCAAGGATGATGGAAGTCAGACTCAAACAACTAGGGATGTGGGGTGGTGGTGGTAATATAAGTGACTTTCCATATCATGCTACCCAAATGGCAGATTTTAGGTTAGGTGCTGGGGGTTCTTTGTCAATCTAATCTCCCTTTATCGCTTTTGTTTTCTAGTTCAGGGGTCAGGGGACTTGAATGTTCAGAAACAACCATGGTGGGCTCCTTGTTGTTCTGAAGCAATGCATTCTGGGAATTCTCTGGCACTGAGTGCGGAGGAGTTTTTTGTCTTGTGTTTTGCCAGCCACACACACAGAAAGTCACTTTATGAGGATTAGTTACATCTTAGCACCTTATTAAGAGCCTGTTATTCCTTTTAGTTAAGGTGATTACAGAGGGATTAAAATACGGGAATTAGCAGCACGGTAAAAGGCTGGGCCAAAAAGAGATCACTTTCACTTTGTTGCTGTATTTCAGGGGTATTTCAGCGATGAGGAACCTGGGGCCCTTTAGATAGGACTGGGCTCCAACTTCCATCAACCCCAGCCAGCATAGCCATTGGTCAAGGACAATGGGAGTTGTAGTCCAGCATCTGGGAGGGCTGCCGGTTCCCCATCCTTCTTGCAGCGCCAAAGAAGAGGCAGCCATCTTCTTGGCTGACAAGGCCTTGCACTTGTTGGTGGCTCAGAGTAATATTTGAACTTTCTCCCCTGAGTTCTGCCCAGTTACTCCAGTAACGTTACCACACAAGTGTCAGCAAAGCCAGCACGAACTAAACCTGTGTGTCTCTCTCTTTCTTTCCTTTTAGGGGGGTTCCGGGGAAGAAGTGTGGCACAATTGTGCTGTTCGCTGAGGAGCTCAGCAATTGCCGGGTGAGTTGCCTCCCAACGTTGCTGGGAACCGTAGTTTCTGCCTCACGAAGCTACCCTTCCTAGCACCTGTAGCAAACTACAGTTCCCAGAATTCTCTGAGGGGAAAGTCACGTCCTTTAAATGTATGTTGAATGCGGTTTAAACGTATAGCACGCATCTGCACTCACTGAATGCAGGAGGGCTTTCTTCAGAAATGTATAGGATTGCACTATAAATCAAATATGGCAGTGGACTACAACTCCCATCATCCCTAATCACTGGCTATGTCAGCTGGCTCCAGCAACATCTGGAAAGCCACCGGTTCCCTGTCTCTGTTTAAAAGGATGCTTTCTTCAATGGGCATAGATGACCGGCGAAGTGGCAGTTGAGGGGAGGCTTTGAGCACAACCCAAAATAAACCCTCTGTATGGATATAACCTTATTGTTATCCCCAACCGGCGATTTCACCAAGAACTGGTGACCAAGTGGTTCTCTGGGCTCAGGGCCAACATCTTGGGGCAACAACTGTCCAAAAAGGAAACGAGTCCAGGATTTTGCAGGCCTCTGATGACTGACCTGCGTCACCATTTCCCTCATTTTTGCTCTTAGCCCATGGGTAGGAAAACTAAGGCCTGGGGGCCGGATCCTGGGGGCCTTCTAAATCCGAACCCACGGACTCCCACAGTTCGGGAATCAGTGTGTTTTTACATTAGTAGAATGTATTCTTTTATTTAAAATGCACCTCTGGGTTATTTGTGGGCCCTGCCTGGTGTTTTTACATGAGTAGACTGTGTTCTTTTATTTAAAATGCATCTCCGGGTTATTTGTGGGGCATAGGAATTCATTCATATATTTTTTTCAAAATATAGTCCAGCCCCCCCACAAGCTCGGAGGGACAGTGGACTGGCCCCTGCTTAAAAAGTTTGTTGACCCCTGCCTTAGCCCCTTCTTAAATGCTGACCGCCACTTCAGTATGCTTCAGGTACATCACCTGACGCCTCCTTGATTTTAAGCTATAAAGCTTTCTTTCTGCTTTTTCCCCTGCCGTATCGGTTTCTTCTACCCACGAACTGTTCACTCTACAAACGCCCCTTGCACTAAGCTTGTCCTGCTGGCTCTGTCCTCACGCTACAGTAAGCCCACAACATACACAGGGGTTACCTTGCAGGGATCACACCTAAAGCCGAAACAGGCAGCGACTGTTTTGCACACATCCGACTGATGCGCGACTACTGACGCTTGGGTCCTTTGGGACCCGGAGGAGGGCACAAAGGGGGCAGCACTAGGTGGGTCGGGCTTATGCCCTTTTAAAATGGCACCTCCTATGCCCCTTTTAAAATGTGGGGTATTTTTGAGGAGGGGTTATTGGATTGTTGCTTTTGACAATATTATCTTCTGGTTTTATATTTTGATTTTGTCCTGTGAACCGTCCGCCCTGAGACCTCTGGGTATAGGGCGGTATATAAATTCAATTAAAAAATAAATATTATGTGCCCTGCGCCGACGTACACAGGGACCAGGAACAAACCTGCCCCCCACGCAGAGTCAAAACACATTGGGTTCAATGGCGGGTGGGATTGCTAAAGTCAGTTCCCTGAAAAACCCGGGCCTTTTCTGCCTGCTTTTTTTTTTTTTTTAAAGCCACATGTATAAAGCTGAATGCGCTCAAGTTAAATGTGCAAAACTTGCGGGCTAACTGTCCTGCCTCGCTACCGTCTTCCCACGCTGTTCTCGCCATTTCCTCCACACTTGCAGTGCTGTGCCCAGTAGAAGCGGGTGCATGAGAGCAAATGGGGGCACTGCTCCACCAACCTTCCTCTGCAGTGAGCCAGCCCCCGCCTACCAGCCTGCCTACTGGAAGAGGAGGGCGGGGACAAAACAATAATTAGTTGGCCCTGCCTACGATTGGCTGCGGCTGTGCCTCTCATGGGCTCTGGCGCCACCTGCTGTTGTCCTCCTGCCTTATGCTCTGCCAGTCCCATGGGCTATGCATATACAGTGGTACCTCGGGTTACATACGCTTCAGGTAACATACGCTTCAGGTTACAGACGCCGCTAACCCAGGTTAAGGACTTTGCTTCAGGATGAGAACAGAAATCGGGCTCTGGTGGCGCGGCGGCAGCAGGAGGCCCCATTAGCTAAAGTAGTGCTTCAGGTTAAGAACAGTTTCAGGTTAGGAACGGACCTCCGGAACGAATTAAGTACTTGACCAGAGGTACCACTGTATTAGTCCTGAGGATGTCCCCACTTTAATCTGATCCGGCTTTTCCCTTCCAGGACATTATCACCATGCAGCTGTGTGCGAACAAGCTGGACAAGAAGGATTTCTTTGGCAAATCCGACCCCTTCCTTGTTTTCTACCGCAGCAACGAGGATGGCACGTACGCAAGAAATACCTGACACCCGCCTTAACTGTAATGTTTGTGGCAGAGCCATTCCTTGATCCATAACACGAATTCCAGAACGCTCCGGGCTTGCAGTAGGCAGAGGGAGAGGGGAGTTCTGGAAGGACGAAGGTCTAGCCTGCGTGTAGCTGTTAAGCAAGGAAGGATCTCTAAAATATACCTCCTGCCTAATAAGAGTGGTCTGAGTCCAGGTTCTTATTTCCCAGGTCTCTGAGCACAACACATGTAGAATTGTAGCACTGGAAGGAACCCCAAAGGTCATCCAGTCCAACCCCCTGCAATGCAGCAAACTAAAACATCAGTTTCTGCGCTTTACTCATATTCCATTTGACATTGTGGCTCCATGTGCACTACATATTTAAAGCAGCATCATACCACTTCAAACAGTCAGGGCTCTCCCCCCCCCCTGCCCCAATGAATCCTGGGAACTGTAGTTTGTTAAGGGTGCTGAGAGTTGTCAGGAGGACCGCCCCCCCATGGTCCTCACAGAGCTACAGTTCCCTGAGTTATTCAAGAGCCAATCCCTCTTCCCAGTGAACTCTGAGAATTGTGGCTCTGGGAAGGGAAATGGGAGACTCTCGGCACCCTTAGCAAACTACAGTTCCCAGGATTCTCTGGGGGAAGCCGGGTGCTTTAGGAGCAAGTTATGGGCAGACACTCAGGCCATCACCAAAACACATGCTTTTTAATGCGTGTGTAGTAGAAAGGAAAATATTTAGATTTGCAGCTAAACTTGGCGTGCTGAGGTTTATAGTTTCTGCTTAGATGTACCGTATTTTTCGCTCTATAAGACGCACCAGACCACAAGATGCACCTAGTTTTTGGAGGAGGAATACAAGAAAAAATATATTCTGAATCTCAGAAGCCAGAACAGCAAGAGGGATCATGCGCAGTGAAAGCAGCAATCCCTCTTGCTGTTCTGGCTTCTGGGATAGCTGTGCAGCCTGCATTCGCTCCATAAGACGCACACACATTTACCCTTACATTTTAGGAGGGAAAAAGTGAGTCTTATAGAGCAAAAAATACTGTAGCTAAAAGTACAGGACCCTTGTGCTCATGAGATGAATCCCTAACGTATCGTAAGGCCTGCCCAAGTCATAACCCTTAACCATCCATATTTCCCGCCATGCCTATCTTGCCTTTTCGTTTCTGCCGCCATGCCCACAAACAGACACAGCAGCGCTTCCTGTTCTCCTGTGCCCATTGCCATGACCCTTTTCCTGGTTCCAGGTTCACCATCTGCCACAAGACGGAGGTCGTGAAGAACAACCTGAATCCCGTGTGGCAGCCATTTTCCATCCCTGTGCGGGCCCTGTGCAATGGGGACTATGACAGGTCAGAGTTTATATACTGTGCTGATAATTGTAAGGTTCTCACACACGTTGCGGGCCACACTACAAAAAATCTTCCTTCAAAATTGGGAAGTACAGTGCTACCTCGGTTTTCGAGCGTTTTAGAAGCCGAACATTTCAGTTTTTTCTAACACCAAAAACCTGGAAGTAATTGCTTCCATTTTTGAACACTTTTCGGAAGTCAAACAACTTCCGCTGCATTTTTTTTTTTTTAAAAGTCAATTGACTTTGCTGACCAACCTTTGCACCTCGGCTGTTGAACGTTTCGGAAGTCAAACAGTCTTCCGGACAAGCGAAGTACCACTGTATTCCCTGGAAACAATAAGGTACTTTGTTTTAGCACACAGAAAAATCCTGAAGCCATCTTGGCTGTCTTAGTGACCCCAGATATTTCCTCTGAGGTAGAAGGATGTGTCTTGAGGGGCGGGGCGGGGGTCTGTGACAATGGTTTCAGAAACTAGGGTATTTTTACCATTTCAAAAGAATGGCCCTGCAATCAGCAACCATTATCAGGTATCTTGACAAACAGGAGACAAGCCACACTTCAGAATCTCCACATAGGGAAGGCAGAGACATGGCCTGTAATTCTAAAGAGAGATTCTGTCCACTACTGTAGACAATACTAAGCTACATGCAGTATTGTTGGGTTAAGGCAGCGGTCTGTGTTCCTGTGTATGGCATCAGGTCTAGCTCCAAGGATTGAGCATTTCTGACAAAGGGCCTCACAGAGCACCCAAACAGATCAGAGGTTGTGGAAAAGTGTTTCGCACACACAAGCCCCGCAAGTCGGGGACCTTCTCAGAACCGTAATATTTCTTTCAGCCTTGGTTTGTCACTTGCATTCCAGGACGGTGAAGATTGACGTCTTTGACTGGGACCGGGATGGCAGGTGAGGAGGTGGTGGGGTCTGCATAGTTTCTAGAACATTCTCCAGTTCTGTGGGAGAACCAACCTATGGGTCACTTTGAGGATCAGTCACTCAAATCATGATATAAATCACATACGTGTGTGATTTCATAGTGCAGTCCTGTGCACATTTACTTGGAAATATTTTCTTTCTTCTTTGGCGATCACTCGTAGTCGAGTAAGATTGTCTTAACAGTGAGTAACACGGTCTTAACAGTGAGTCCGTAAGTGACTGTGGAGGCCAATTCTGGATCCACATGTCCTTCCACAGTGGGGACACAGGTTTCCAGGCGGGAGTTGATCATGGTGAGGGTTTGCCAAGCATGCCTTCCTCTTAGCACATTTCTCCCTTTCGTCTTGAGCTGAGCGTCTTCAAAGCCCATGACACCTTTGGCAAAGGCTGTTCTCCAACTGGAGCGCTCGCAGACAAGTGGAATTTGCTGCCAAGGAGTGTGGTGGAGTCTCCTTCTTTGGCGATCTTTAAGCAGAGGCTTGACAACCATATGTCAGGAGTGCTCTGATGGTGTTTCCTGCTTGGCAGGGGGTTGGACTCGATGGCCCTTGTGGTCTCTTCCAACTCTATGATTCTATGATTCTAAGTGTTTCCCAGTTGTCAGTGTTTATACTACTTTTTTTTTTTTTGCCTTGAGTCTTTAAACTTCTTTTGTTGTCCACCAGCATTACACTTTCCATTTTTAAGTTCGGAATAGAGTCGTTGTTTGGAAGACGGTAATCAGGCATCCAAACAACATGACCAGCCCAACAAAGTTGATGTTGAAGAATCATTTGCCTGGAAATATATCACGTTGAAGTCGCAGGGTTTACTCCCGAGTTACGTGTGTATAGGACTGCAGCTATTTAGGCTTTAATTAGTCTCTGCCAACCTGGCACCCTCCGGATGTTCAGGGCTATATTTCTCACCAGCCCCACATGCTGGCTGGGGCGTTAAGAGAGTCACAGTCCAGGTTGATGAACTCTGACTTTAATAATAAAAATAAAGAAGCAAGAGAAGAAAAATCCCAAACAACACCATTTTCAAAGTAATCGAGTTGTTCTCTGTTGAACTGAGGCTGGAAGTAGCAAGGAAGACTTGGCCAGGGCTAAGGGAGAACCATCCCAGGACATCTAATGTAGCAAATACGACATTATTAGCAAATAGGCACATAGGCCTAAAAGGTTTACAAGCTAGTGAGGAAAGCACTGTGCGAATAGAATAAAGAAACAGAGCACTTCAGAGCACTAGGGCCAGAAAAGAAGAGTTGCCCTGAAGCAACAGAAGGATCTGCCTCTGCGTTAGGGCTCCCTGAGAGCATCCTCTCTGCTCCTGTTTGCAGAAATATTTCCGCTCTTCCCCTTCCCGGCTTCCAAGGCCCTTTCAAAAACATTCGACCCAAAAGTGCTTTCAGCGCTCCCGTTTTGTGCAGTTCTTTACAAAAAAAAATAAAAAATCACAGCCTCTGTTTTCTTTCTAAATAGGGCCAGGATCCATGCATGAGAAAGGTGGCAGAGTGAACTGTACCACTTCTGGCTGCAGGTGGGAGATACCATTTCTAATGCTCCCCTGAAAGGAACCTGCAGTTTGTGGGGAGAGACAGAGAGAGGAGAGAGGTTTTAGCTCAGCACACTCCCTGCTGTGATTAATTCCCTGCTTGCAGGTTTCTGTTTCTGAATGCAGGAGAGCATTCAGAAACAGTTATCTCCTTCCTCGCCTGCTTTCTGGACTGGTACATTTTACCATCTCAATCTGCTGCAGCCTGGAGGGCACTAAGTTGGCCAAGGTTGTTCTGGTGTATATGTAGATCTATGACGCAGGGGTGCAGAACCTGTGGCCTGCTGCTGCTGCTGCTAGACTACCAGATCTCATCAACTCCAGCTAACATGGCCGTTTTGTCTGGGCCTGAGACGGCAGCTGAAGCCTAGCAGCCTTTCACAGAATCATAGCGCTGGACGGGACCACACGGATCATCTAGTCCAACCCCCTGCAATGCAGGAATCTTTTTGCCCAACACGGGGTTCGAACCCACAAGCCTGAGATTCAAGGCTCATAGGTATGCCACTCTTCTAGAAGAGCAAAGAGGATCTGGTGAGAACTGGAGTGGGTGAGGTAGCTGAGATTGTTTTGGGGAGTAGGAGCTCGATGCTTGGTGTTCTGGGATTATTATTATTATTACTGTTCAGGGAAGTTTTTAATATATGACATTTTAGTGTATTTTTGGTCTCTGTGGAAGCCGCCCAGAGTGGCTGGGGAAACCCAGCCAGATGGGCGGGGTACAAATAAATTATTATTATTATTATTATTATTATTATTATTATTATTATTATTACTACTACTACTACTACTACTACCCATCCTTCAGCCTAAGGTCCTAGGGCACGTTTCAGCATTGAAACTCAACATTGAAACATAATATAAAGGTAAAGGGATCCCTGACCATTAGGTCCAGTCATGACCGACTCTGGGGTTGCGGCGCTCATCTCGCTTTCTTGGCCGAGGGAGCCAGCGTACAGCTTCTGGGTCATGTGGCCAGCATGACTAAGCCGCTTCTGGTGAACCACAGCAGCGCACGGAAACGCCGTTTACCTTCCTGCCAGAGTGGTACCTATTTATCTGCTTGTACTTTGATGTGCTTTTGAACTGCTAGGTTGGTAGGAGCAGGGACCGAGCAACGGGAGCTCACCCCGTCGCGGGGATTCGAACCGCCAACCTTCTGATCGGCAAGTCCTAGGCTCTGTGGTTTAACCCACAGCGCCACCCGCGTCCCGAAACGCAATATAGAAACAATTTAAAACAACTTTCAGTTGCAGATTTTAGGTGGCTCCCCAAAATACGCACCTCATGGGTCAAAAGCCAGGGCAAAGAGATGCATATTCAGCAATCACAGGGGAAGCCGTATAATAAAGATGCCAGGATGTAGCATCTGTGGGGTGGGAGTTCCACCACTTAGGGGCTGCTACAGAGAATGCCCTCTCCAAGATTGCCCCACCTCAAGCTTCTGAAAGTGGAGGAACTACCAACAGGATTCCCTCTGCCCATCTTGGCACCCAAGAGGGTCTGTAGGAGAGGAGACAGACTTCCAGGTGTTTGGAGCCCGGGTCATTTAGGGCTTTGCACTGACTTGAGCACCTCGAACGGGGTGCTTGAATTGACAGCCAGCGCAGCTGTTTTAACACGGGAGTGCCTTTAAGCAGGTATGCTTAAATAGCTGAGCTCTGACATGAGTGTAAGACTGTGCCAGAACCGGCTAAACTGCTTCTTCCTCTTCGGCCCAACAGCCATGATTTTATCGGAGAGTTTGCCACAAGCTACAGAGAGCTCTCTCGTGCCCAGAACCAGTTCACCGTCTATGAGGTAAGCTTCTTTCAACTTAAATACTTAACACTGAGCAACGCTAGTTTTTGTGGTTTTGTTGTTGTTTTTTTGCATAGCTAGAGTTGTAACTTGAATCAACAGATTGTGTTTCTAGAGTGGAATCCTGTGAATATACCAGACTTGTAAGAGCTGTGAATGGTGTTGTTGTTATTTTGCAAAAACATCGTGTTTCTAGTTCTCATTGGTATGGGGGGAAAGCTCAAAAGAATGAAGGCCATGGTCTGGACTCGGTTTCCACTGTGGACTGTGGACTTTTTCAGGCTGTGTACACACTATACCTTTAAAACACACTCTTTCCCTCAAAGAATTCTGGGCACTGTAGTTTGCTAAGGATTGCTGGGAATTGTAACTCTGTGAGGAGTAAACTACAGGGCCCAGAATCCTTTGAGGGGGGAAACATGCTTTGAATGTGTTTTAAAGGAATAGGTGGTGCGCAGCCTTAGTTGCCAGCTTTTGAACTGGCCCCTGTCACTGTCCCTTTAATGGTGATTTGATCCACAACAATTAATAGGTGGGGGTCAGCAAACTTTTTCAGCAGGGGGCTGGTCCACTGTCCCTCAGACCTTGTGGTGGGCCAGACTATATTTTGGAGGGGGGAAATGAATGAATTCCTATGCCGCACAAATAACCCAGAGATGCATTTTAAATAAAAGCACACATTCTATTGATGTAAAAAAACACCAGGCAGGCCCCACAAATAACACAGAGATGCATTTTAAATAAAAGGACACATTCTACTCATGTAAAAACACACTGATTCCCGGACCGTCCGCAGGCCAGATTTAGAAGGCGATTGGGCCGGATCTGGCCCCCAGGCCTTAGGTTGCCTACCCATGGCTTTGGCTCTTTCCATGCTACAATAAGCTTCAGCACTTGATTTCTGCTGATCAGACTGATCAGCTGAAGGCAGAAGAGGGGCCGCAGCTGAGAGTCAGAGCACATACTTGTCATGCATAAGGCGCCAGGTTTAACCCTTGGCAACTACAGCAGGCAATAGGAAAGAACCCTGGAGAGCTTCTGCCATCCAAGTAGACAGTATTGGGCTAGGTAGATGTTATGTACTGAGTTGAATAGGATCCAAACTGCAGCAGTCTGATTGGTCCTAGAACAATAGGATGCAAAAGGCAGCAGTCTGATTGGTCCTAGAACAATAGGATTCAGAATGCAGCAGTCTGATTGGTCCTAGAACAATGCAGCAATATGATTGGTTGGCAGGAACCACCCAATCATGCTCCAGATAGAAGTGAATCCACAACCTGATTGGCTTACAGTAGAATTCCGGAATTAGCCAATCATGTGCAGCCCATTGTGTAAATAATGTATATAAAGCAGATACCTTGAGGGGACTTTCATTCATTCCTCCTCACCACTATGAGCTGAATAAAGAGCATGAAATCACTTTGCGACTCTGAGTATATTTCACTGGCGACGAGGATGGGATCCCGCTGAGCTGACTGCCACACACAGCACCGCAGCACCGCCACCTGCCGCACCGCTGCCTCGCACCGTGTATCCAGGCTTCAGCTCCGGGACACAAGGAACTCAGAATGGCAACCGACAGCAGCTTCTCGCCGTTCAACCCAGCATCTGGAGACTGGGAAGCATACGCCTCCCGTTTCACCTTCCTCCTAGAAGCCAAAGGGGTCACCGATGAAGAAGACGCCAAGAAGAGGGCAATATTCTTCAGCATCTGCGGAGAGGAGACGTTTGAAATCGCCCGGGCTCTCCTTGCACCCGAAGACGTCGCTACTGTTCCATACAAAACAATAATGGAACAGCTGAAGGGGCACTTTTCGCCACAGCCCTCTGTGGTGGCTCGTCGAAATGCCTTCTATGCAAAGCGGCAAGCCCCTGGGGAAACCATAACTGGGTTTGTGACCTCTCTCCGCCAAGCTGCCCGGTTCTGCAACTTCTCAGAGCTGGAGAACATGCTTCGTGACCGCCTCGTCGGTGGCCTGAAGGATGAGAAGCTGCAACGACGCCTCTACGCTAAGAAGGACCTAACGTTCCAGGTCGCTCTGGAGGAGGCCCTGGCAACGGAAGCTGCCGAGAGGTCGACGCAAGAGGCACGGCCGAGCCAGCCGTCCCAACCGAGGGTCCACCACGAAGACCTCACAGACGACTCAGGATCCAACAGGGAGGAGGTGCACCAAGTACAGCAGCGCACTCAAGCAGCCCACATACCACAGCTGCCTCGACGAGAAGCAGGGAACTGCGCAAGCTGTGGAGACAGTCACGAGAGGAGGACCTGCCGTTTCCGCAACGCAGAGTGCAGGCAGTGCAGAAAATTGGGACACATCGCCCGGGTGTGTCGAGCTCGGCCCACCCGACGCCAGGCATCAGATGACCAATCCAAGAGCCCCAGGTCCCGGGGCCCAACACACCAAGGCAACTCGACGGAGCTCACGGACTTCCAGGTATACCAGTTGCCCCACCCCAACGTAGAGAAAATTTATGTAGAGGTACAGATAGAGGGGGCCCCATGCCGCATGGAGCTTGACACGGGTTCAACTCTATCCATAATCTCGGCAAGGACCTTAAGGAAACTGTGTCCTACTGGGGGTCCCAAACTCAGGCCGGCCCCATTCACCCTCCGGGACTTCCAGAAACGTAAGGTCCCCACAATGGGGGTGGGGACCTTCAGGGTGCAATACCGAGGGCGGACGCGGCAACTGGACTTGCTTGTGGTCAAGGGCCCCTACATTAGCTTACTGGGATTGGCATGGTTTGGACCACTGGGGCTAGCCGTCACCGGGGTGAACCACACTACCTTACAAGTGGACGTGGACGCCATATGCAAGGAATTTCCGGGGGTTTTTGATGGGAAATTGGGACAGTATACGGGCCCCCCCATTGCTCTACAGCTTGACCCCGCAGTACGACCAGTCAGGCTCAAGGCCCGCCGGGTCCCGTTCGCCCTGAAACCCCGTATAGACGAGGAATTGGACCGACTCGTGGAGCAAGGAGTGCTGGAGCCGGTGCCTAATGCCCCCTGGGAAACCCCAATCGTCACACCCGTCAAGCCGAATGGTTCGGTCCGCATCTGCGCAGACTACAAATGTACCATAAACAAGGCCCTCACGGCCCATGCATACCCAGTGCCAGTGGTCAGCCATGTCCTTGCCACCCTGGCTGGGTCGAAAATTTTTGGCAAGCTGGACTTGGCCCAAGCATATCAACAACTGCCAGTAGATGAGGCCACAGCAGAGGCACAGACGATTGTGACGCACAGAGGAGCGTTCAGGGTAAAGCGGCTGCAATTCGGTGTCAGCGTGGCACCAGGCATATTCCAGAATCTAATGGACTCTCTCCTTAAAGGGATTCCTGGCGTCACCCCCTTCTTCGATGATGTGTTGATTGCCGGGCCCACACCAGAGGAGTTTGAGGACCGCCTCCGCACCGTTCTGCACCGTTTCCAGACGGCGGGTCTCAAGGTGAAGCGGGAAAAATGTCTACTAGGAGTGCCTCAGGTGGACTTTCTGGGATTTATGGTGGACGCAGAAGGGGTCCACCCGACTGGGGACAAGGTACGGGCCATTTGTGATGCCCCAGCGCCCAAGAACAAGACTGAACTTCAGGCCTTCTTGGGACTATTGAACTTTTACCATTCCTTCCTTCCCCACAAGGCGGCGGTAGCGGAGCCCCTACACAGACTCCTGGACAAGCGGGCCCCTTGGGTGTGGGGCCAGCGCCAGGAGGCCGCATTCCAGGCAGTCAAGGACTTGCTTGTCTCAAACTCGGTCTTGGCACACTTCGACGAGAGGCTGCCGGTGGTGCTAGCATGCGACGCCTCACCCTATGGCATTGGCGCTGTCCTGGGACACCAACTCCCGGATGGAAGAGAGGTACCGGTGGCATACTTTTCCCAGACACTCAACGCAACCGAGCGGAACTACTCGCAAATCGACAAGGAGGGTCTGGCAATCGTGAAGGGAGTAAAAAAATTCCATGATTTCTTGTACGGGCGGCCCTTCACCGTGGTGACTGACCACAAGCCCTTGCTTGGCTTGTTTGCCTCCGAAAAGCAGACCCCCCAAGTGCTGTCTCCTCGTGTCCTCAGGTGGTCAATTTTCCTTGCCAGCTACCAGTATGCACTGATTCACCGCCCTGGGAAGGCGATGGGCCATGCGGACGCCCTCAGCAGGCTACCACTACCGGAAACAGGCCCTGACCCAGCACCTGCACAAGAGGTTATGAGCCTGGAGCTGCTTCCCGACCGCCCCATTCAGGCACAAGAAGTTGCACACCATTCCAAGAAAGATAGGGTCATCTCCCGGGTCCTGGACTGGGTGTGGAGGGGATGGCCCAGCAGCAGCCCCGGGCCAGAATTTGCCGGCTACACAACCCGCAAACATGAACTGTCGGCCCACAAGGGGTGCCTGTTATGGGGAAGCAGGGTCGTTGTTCCCCAGCCCCTCCGCAAAAGGGTCCTCACAGCCCTACACGAGACACACCCAGGGGTAGTAAGAATGAAGGCCCTTGCCAGGAGTTATGTGTGGTGGCCGGGGATCGACGGAGAGATAGAGGCCTGGGTCAAACACTGCCAGGCCTGCCAAGAATCCCGCCCAGATCCCCCAAGGGCCCCAGTCCAGTCCTGGGAGTCCGCCCGAGCACCATGGTCACGCCTGCATGTGGACTTCGCTGGCCCCTTTCAGGGGAAAACATTCTTCATAGTGGTGGACTCCTACACCAAATGGCTGGAAGTCGCACTGGTACCGTCCACTTCTACGTCCGCAGCCATCCGGGTACTACGCAGGCTGTTTGCAACCCACGGGCTCCCTGACACTCTCGTCTCAGACAACGGGACTGCATTTACGTCAGGAGAATTCCAAACCTTCACAGCGCAGAACGCCATCCGCCACATCCGTTCGGCGCCATTCCACCCTGCCACCAATGGCCAAGCAGAACGCATGGTGCGGACCACCAAGGACACCCTTCGCCGCATGACGCAAGGGGATTGGGAGTACCGCCTTGCCACATTCCTCCTAGCACAACACAGCACCCCCAGCTCAACGACTGGCCGGAGCCCCGCTGAACTACTAATGGGTCGGCGCCTTGCAATCAGATTGGACCGCCTTCACCCCGATAGAGCTCAGGATGAGGTAGTGGTGGGGGAAGGCAGGAACCCCCGGACCTTCGAGGCCCAGGACCCAGTGTACGCAAAGAATTTTGGGGCAGGCCCAGCATGGGTACCCGCCACAGTCACCAGGGTCACTGGTCCCGTGTCGTACGAGGTGCTAACGGATGGGGGGCAATGCTGGCGCCGCCACTGCGACCAGTTACGGCGACGATTCCCGGGAGAAAACCAGGAAAGGTCAGAGGAGTCCCAAGGGAACAGAGGGGCAGTGAGGCCCATAGAGCAGGAGGGGCCAGCAGGAGAGGCAGAATCAGTAAATACAGAGAGGACCCGCGAGGCCGAAAGGACACCGGAACCAGAACCACGACTGAGCGAGCCGGTTGCACCAGACCAAACAGGCCCATCACAGCCAGCATCCTTGGAACATGAGCCAGAACCTGAACCCCGGACCAGGGAACACCCCAGGCCGCAACGCACACGTAGGCCACCGGCGTACCTCAAGGACTATGAATGCGACCTCCCGGGCAGGACTGGAACTTAGAGGGGAGGGGTGTTATGTACTGAGTTGAATAGGATCCAAACTGCAGCAGTCTGATTGGTCCTAGAACAATAGGATGCAAAAGGCAGCAGTCTGATTGGTCCTAGAACAATAGGATTCAGAATGCAGCAGTCTGATTGGTCCTAGAACAATGCAGCAATATGATTGGTTGGCAGGAACCACCCAATCATGCTCCAGATAGAAGTGAATCCACAACCTGATTGGCTTACAGTAGAATTCCGGAATTAGCCAATCATGTGCAGCCCATTGTGTAAATAATGTATATAAAGCAGATACCTTGAGGGGACTTTCATTCATTCCTCCTCACCACTATGAGCTGAATAAAGAGCATGAAATCACTTTGCGACTCTGAGTATATTTCAGTAGACAAATAGTCTGACCCGGTATAAAGCACGTTCTTAGGAGCAGACTGGACTGCATTTGGAAGCTGACTTGCATTGAGTCAGACCGTTGGTCCATCAATCTAGCTCAATACTGTCTACACTGACTGGCAGCAGCTCTCTGGCCCTAAAGGTGCAGACACTCCCAGCCATGCATGGAGATGCAGGGAATCAAACCTGGGAAGTTCTGTGTGCAACGCAGGTGCTTTACCCCTGAGCTCTTAGATGTTTCTTTTCTTTTCTGGCCAGTTGGCAACCCAGTCATTACTCCCCAGCCACTGCTTAATGGTTTCCAATATCTCAGTTCCCATTATTCCTCCCCCGCCCTAACTGTTTTGTATTGAGAACAAACCACGTACATACCCACCCTAGATGATGCTGTCTCAATAAGTATTATTACCACTTTGGGTGATGTTGCACAGTTTGCGCCTGCAGTTTAATAAAATCCAGCATCTCTGATCTGTCAGAGGGAATAAATAATCATCCTGAATCTTCTCACAGCGAACTTCAGCTTGCGGCATTATGAGAAATAGGGGGGGCATTCGGGGCTGGCGTAATTGGAGCCGGGAGGCGGGGTACTGTTAAGTTGTGTGTTCGGTCCCATCCTCATCGCCAGTGTTAAGTTGTGGGTGAACATATCAGACGACACAGCGATTCTTCAAACAGCTCTTGATTATTCACAGGTCAAAACAGAACAGAACTGAAGGGTTCAGCCAGCCTGCTTATATAGAGCTCCGCTAGAACGCAACAGTAACCACTTTCTGTAACTATCCAATCACTGAACGTCACTTTCAATCCCTTATTTGCATATGTGGACCTGAGTGAAAACTATCTACAGTATCCCCCTGCTGGCCCAGGGTGAGAACTTCAGTACATTACAGATACCAAACAAGATTTCTTTGGGATGCCTTGGCAGGCAAACTCTGCGCATGCTCAGAGTTGCTTCGGATAATATATTTAGCATGCAGCCATGTTGCACGGTAAAAGTTGCTAAAAAAGTTACCATTGTGTTCAATAATATACAGTCGTACCTTGGAAATCGAACGGAATCCATTCCGGAAGTCCGTTCGACTTCCAAAACCAAAGTGCGGCTTCTGATTGGCTGCAGGAAGTTCCTGCAGCCAATCGGAAGCCGCGGAAGTCCCATCGGACATTCAGGTTCCAAAGAACATTCGTAAACACTCACTTCCAGGTTTGCAGCATTCGGAAGCCAAAACATCCGAGTACCAAGGTGTTAGGGATCCAAAGTCTGACTGTATATGGATGTGTGAAGGAAAGAATTTTCCCCACAGCTGCTGCTCCCCACCCCAAAATGCCGCTTGCCCATCCCAATCCCTGGCACTCTCCCAATTTTGTTGGGCTCCATCTCCCATCAGCCCCAGCCAGAATGGTCAGGGATGATGGGAACTGTAGTCCAAAACATCTGGAGGGCACCAGGTTGGGGGAAAGCCATAGCTCAGCTGGCAGAGCATCAGGTTTGAATGCAAAAGGTTCCAGGTTCAGTCTCTGGCTGAGAAAGACTTCTCTGGAGAGCAACTGGCCGTCAGTGTGTTCTGTTTATTTATTTCCTATCCCACCCTTCCTCTATAAGGAGCTCAAGGTGATCTACACGGTTCCCTTTCTTATTTCATCCTCGCAACAACCCTGTGAGGTAGGTTAGGATGAGAAACGGTAGCTGGCTCAAGCTCACAGGGAGCGTTGTGGCTGAGCGGGGATTCGAACCCTGCTCTCCCAGGTCTTAGTCCAGCACTCTAACCACTGCACCATGCTGGTTCTCAACACTGAACTACTGTAGATCAGGGGTCAGCAACCTAAGGTCTGTGGGCCGGAAGCAGCTGGCGGAGGTCATTTGACCGGCCCACAAGCCGCCCCAAACTGAGCTGCCTGCTCTCGCGCTGCGCTAAACTGGCGCATTGTGGTGCAGGGACTCACTTCCGCAGCACCGGAAATCACATCTGCGCATGCGCAAATGCTGGAAATCACGGGCATGTGCAGAATCCTGCCCACAGAGGGATCTCTGTGGGACCGTTCTGGCCCAGGCAAGATAAACCTTGCAAAGCCCTGAACTAGATAGTCGCAGGGTCTGTAAGGCGGCAGCCAAGAAGGTGGGTTGGCTAGTGACTGTGGGGGAGCCATGCTGGAGTGTGTCTTTCCTTGAATCAGGGCCCCGGCGTCTGGAACTGCTTCCGCATATAAACTCTTTGCAGGGCGGCAGCTCTCCGCTTGGGGCAATCTGAAATGGCCAACGGATAGATCTGTGGTACCCACTCCGTTACTGAGACAAAAAGTGTTATGTACTGAAGTTCTCACCCTGGGCCAGCAGGGGGATACTGTAGATAGTTATGCAAATAAGGGATCGAAAGTGACGTTCAGTGATTGGATAGTTTTAGAAAATGGTTACAGTTACGTTGTACTGGAGCTCTATATAAGCAGGCTGACTGAACCCTTCAGTTCAGTTCTGTTCTGGCCTGTGAATAAACAAGAGCTGTTTGAAGAATCGCTGTGTCGTCTGATATGTTCACCCACAACGTAACAAAAAGTACGGGCACAGGGGGCATGGAGGAGATCCTTCATGAACTCCACAAGGCCCGCCCCTGACTCTCGCCAGATTTAGCCCAATCATCCTGCCTCATGTAGCATTCTTAAAATGGTAGCTGAGTGGGGCGTCTGCCTGTATTCCTAGCCCCGGTCTGGGGTCTCACGGTGTATTTTGCCACACAAACAGAAGAGGGTCGGGAAAGCTGCCGGCCAGCCCCCCAGAAGGAAACGCATTACAATCAGTATTGCGCTGCAATCTAGATAATTGCCCTAGACAGGAATTTAAAGCAAAAAACGGTTGCGGCAGAAAAGTGACTGGATCTGAGAGGACGTGCTGGTCTCATCTCTCTCTCTTTTTCTTTCGCTGGCAAACCAGACCCACAGGATCACTTTTGATTTCTAGTAGTGGCTTTGTCTATTAAAAAGGAATGAGACAAATCCCCTATGATTGATTGCCAGCATGATTTAGAATAATGAAGGTGGATGAAGGATGTCAGGCAGGAAGGGGACTGTCGACTCTGTTGCTAAAGTGTTGGGTCGAATTGTAAATGAGCAGGAGCCTTTTTTGTTTTTGTTTTTGTTGGTAGTGAGAGTTACAGCAAAAGTTCTGCAGTTATTCTCCTTGCAAAAGATACAGGATACCGCATAGGATCAGATGCTGCAACAGACACTGCACTCTTCTTACTCTGTTTTCATTATATTTTGAGTGATGTTATTATTATTATTATTATTATTATTATTATTATTATTATTATTATTATTTGATTTGTCAATAGCTTTTGGATAAGCAATAAAGGTTTGATTTGATTTTGAGTTATAGATCGCTTTACATACAAGATCCCCAAAGAGATGTGATGTTCAGAATCTCTCGGGTAACCCGGAAAAACACGTTTGCTTTCCCTTAAGTCAGGCATAGGCAACCTCAGCACTTCAGGTGTTTTGGGACTACAACTCCCATGATCCCTAGCTAACAGGACCAGTGGTCAGGGATGATGGGAATTGTAGTCCCAAAAACATCTGGAGGGCTGAGGTTGCCTATGCCTGACTTAAGTGAAACTACAAGCAAACTTTGGGCCATACCCCAGTTGCTTCTGTCCCAGCTATCTAGTTTGGAACTGATATCCTTCCTTTGGGCCTCATTCTCTCTCTCCATCCCTCAAAGAAGCCATTGTAACACCCATCATCTGCCCTGCTTCTTACTAAAGTTTCTTGTTGCTAGACAGGACTAATTTTTAATAGAAATTATGGAAAAATATTGATCAAGGGGACAGATCTTCTTCCATACTACTTTATATTTTTAAGGGGAGAAAATCTCAAAGCAGTTTACAACCTACATTAAAACAGCAAATAAAACAATCCAGAATAAAACCTTACTGAAGAAAGCTGAATACAAAGTATACATTTAAATACAATTAACATTCATTCAAACATTATTAACAGGAAACTAAAATATTATCCTAAACGTTTTTTTTAAAAAAAAAACACTACTGCAGAACGCACGTTTAGCAGAGCAAAGTTAACAAAAGAATTATCTTAAACAGTTCCAAAATAAAGCATCACTAAGTGAAGTCAAATATAAAACAGCATAACTAGTAAAAGAATAAAATATTCTCATAAGCACACAACATATCTGCTGCTGCAGCTGCAAATCCTGCCAATGGTGGTTCATGGCGGGGGCTGTGGACGCTCATGCTATATGAGCTGGGTCTGCACCAAAAGGCAACCAAGAGAGTCTCTGTCCTCTTCAGCAGTCTCAGCTTTTGTGTTGTTGTTGTTGTTTAGTCGTTTAGTCGTGTCCGACTCTTCGTGACCCCATGGACCAGACCATGCCAAGCACTTCTGTCTTCCACTGCCTCCCGCAGTTTGGTCAAACTCATGCTGGTAGCTTCGAGAACACTATCCAACCATCTTGTCCTCTGCCGTCCCCTTCTCCTTGTGCCCTCCATCTTTCCCAACATCAGGGTCTTTTCCAGGGAGTCTTCTCTTCTCATGAGGTGGCCAAAGTATTGGAGCTTCAGCTTCACGATCTGTCCTTCCAGTGAGCACTCAGGGCTGATTTCCTTCAGAATGCAGAGGTTTGATCTTCTTGCAGTCCATGGGACTCTCAAGAGTCTCCTCCAGCACCATAATTCAAAAGCATCAATTCTTCGGCGATCAGCCTTCTTTATGGTCCAGCTTTCACTTCCATACATCACTACTGGGAAAACCATAGCTTTTACTATACGGACCTTTGTTGGCAAGGTGATGTCTCTACTTTTTAAGATGCTGTCTAGGTTTGTCATTGCTTTTCTCCCAAGAAGGAGGCGTCTTTTAATTTCGTGGCTGCTGTCACCACCTGCAGTGATCATGGAGCCCAAGAAAGTAAAATCTCTCACTGCCTCCATTTCTTCCCCTTCTGTTTGCCAGGAGGTGATGGGGCCAGTGGCCATGATCTTCGTTTTTATTGATGTAGAGCTTCAGACCATATTTTGCGCTCTCCTCTTTCACCCTCAATAAAAGGTTCTTTAATTCCTCCTTACTTTCTGCCATCAAGATTGTGTCATCTGCATATCTGAGGTTGTTGATATTTCTTCCGGCAATCTTAATGCCAGCTAGGGATTCATCCAGCCCAGTCTTTCACATGATGAATTCTGCGTATAAGTTAAATCTCAGCTTTTGTAGCTGGAGTCAATCAGGGCCCTGCCCTCCCAGGCCAGGTAGAAAAAGGTCTTCAAGGCAGGAGCAGGTCTTCCAGGACTCACAGCCAACTTAGATGAGCAGTTATTAGGAATGTAGAAGGCTGCCTTATACAGTGGTACCTTGGTTCTCAAACTTAATCCGTTCTGGGGGTCCGTTCCAAAACCAAAGCATTCCAAAACCAAGGTGTGCTTTCCCATAGAAAGTAAGGCAAAACGGATTAATCCGTTCCAGACTTTTCAAAACAACCACTAAAACAGCAATTTAACATGAATTTTACTATCTAACGAGACCATGGATCCATAAAATGAAAGCAATAAACAATGTGCTGCAGTCACACAGTCAATCAGTAGCTGAAATGGGTTCTACACAGTCACAAAAACAAAACAAAAAAGCTGTAAAAACACAAAAGAAATAGCAAAAACAGACAGACCTCAGCGTAACACTCAAAACGGGAGTGTGGCATTCAAAACGGAAGCATAACACTCAAAACGGAGCACGTTCGGCTTCCGGAAAACATACTGGGTTTGCAGTGTTTGGGTTCCAAGTTGTTTGAGTACCAAGGCATTTGAGAACCAAGGTACCACTGTACTTACTTATTCCTGCATCGCAGGGGGTTGAACTAGATGACTCTTGGGGTCCCTTCCAACTCTATGATTCTATGACTGAGGCCATTGGCCCACAGCATTCAGAATTGTCTACACTGATTGGCAGTGGCACTCCAGGGTTTGAGGCAGCGGATCTTCCCATCCCTACCTGGAGATACCAGGGATTGAACCAGCAGCCTTCTGGATATTGCTGGATAATGTATCGCTATACAGTGGTACCTCAGGTTAAGTACTTAACCTGAAACTGTTCTTAACCTGAAGCACCACTTTAGCTAATGGGGCCTCCTGCTGCCACCGCACTGCTGGAGCACGATTTCTGTTCTCATCCTGAAGCAAAGTTCTTAACCTGAAGCACTATTTCTAGGTTAGCGGAGTCGGTAACCTGAAGCATATGTAACCTGAGGTACGACTGTACTGTGCTGTGTTGGACCTTCATTTGAGCTCTTTTTCCAACTGAAAAGTGGCGGCTCAGCAGCAGTGAAGAGCGTGCAAGCAAACAATCCGTTTGCACAAGCCAGAAAAAGTTAGACCAGGGGTCAACAGACATTTTCAGCAGGGGGCGGCCGGTCCACTGTCCCTCAGGCCTTGTGGGGGGCCGGACTATATTTTGGAGGGGGGAAATGAACGGATTCCTATGCCCCACAAATAACCCAGAGATGCATTTTAAATAAAAGCTGACCCAAAACACCCACCCACCCCACTCACACATGAAAACAAAGGCCACCACAGCCAACCACAAATGAACAACCACACCCTAGGCCAACCCCAGCCTCTCTCACCACCAAAGGAACACAAGTGAACAGCAAAGAATCTGCACAAGCAACGCTGACACCAAACCCTACATATAGTAAGTGAAATAGAAACATCGCCACCCGGTCTCACCCCCACCCATCTTTCTCCCCCCCCCCTCCACCTCTTTCCCCCTTTTCTTCCTAATGTCTCAACAAATGAAACTGATTTGTAAAAACGTTACATGGAAAAAAATACAAGAGAGAGACATTGCACACACTTTTGTAAATCGAGAAAATCTTTGATAAAATAAATAAATAAAATAAAATAAAAGCACACATTCTACTCGTGTAAAAAAACACCACAAATAACCCAGAGATGCATTTTAAATAAAAGGACACATTCTATTCATGTAAAAACACATCCGTGAGCCAGATTTAGAAGGCGATTGGGCCGGATCCGGTCCCCAGGCCTTAGTCAGCTTACCCACGAGTTAGACAGAAATGAAACCAGGGGCAAGACTACAGAATGTCAGTTGGTGATTGCTAGTCTGAAATTACTTATTATTGCTGCTGTTTATTGAATTTATAACGCTAATGCAGCAGTTCACCCTTGGAGGTGCCGTCCGCTGTCCCTCTCGAGACAGATGGATGCCAACAGTGATTGGCACCCCGCCCTTCCTCCCCACAGATCCCAGGGTGGCAAGCAAATGCACCGTTTAAAAATAAAAATGGAGCAGCAATATTCTGAAACCGCTAAAACACGCTAAAAGCAATTTGCAGTTAAAAATATCTAAAAGCCGTTTCAGTTAAAAGCATTCTGGAAGCAACTGCACATATAAACACCATTCTATCCAACGATCGGGGGGGGGGGGGGAACAGGAATACTTTCAAGTTCTTCATGCAAGTTAATAATGATGGAGACAGGCACACCTCACTAGGGAGGGCATTCCGCAACCGGGGAGCCACCACTAAAAAGGCCCTGTCGCAGTTAATCATCAGCCAGGCAGCCCTCAGTGGCAGGACCATCCGCAAGACCTCACCTGGTGATTACAGTGGTACCTCACGTTACAGATGCTTCAGGTTACAGACGCTTCAGGTTACAGACTCCGCTAACCCAGAAATAGTACCTCGGGTGAAGAACTTTGCTTCAGGATGAGAACAGAAATCGTGCAGCGGCAGCGGAAGGCCCCATTAGCTAAAGTGGTACCTCAGGTTAAGAACTGTTTCACGTTAAGAACGGACCTCCAGAACAAATTAAGTTCTTAACCCGAGGTACCACTGTATAGTGTCCAAGATCGTTGGTAGGTAAAAGAAGATATGGATAACTTTTTACTTTGTATAAGGGATTGGATTTGGCTTTCCAGACTGTTTTATTTTTTGTTTGATTGATCCTTACAATTCCACAATCTGTGTAGCTGCTCAGTTGAGGTTATGATAATGGCCACAAATATGAAGTACAATGGTTGCAAAGGATACAACTTTGGTGACAGTTGTTGGGAGACAAAATGGTGGCTGGAGAGTTGACAACAGAGTCACCTTTCCTTGTTCTTCTGTTTCAACCCCAGGTTTCTAATCCTAGGAAGAAATGCAAGAAGAAAAAATACGTTAACTCTGGGACAGTAAGTATGGGGAATGTTATGTTCTTCTCCTCTCCCCACACCTTGAATTTTTAAGCGCCAGCTCCAGTTGCTGAAGGGTTTGGTTTGAACCTGTAAGACGGGGGATAGAAAATCTCATGGCTTTCCAGATGTTGCTGGACTACAACTCCCATCAGTCCTCAACCACTGTGGATCAGGGATGATGGGACTTTGAGTCCATCAACATCTAGAGGAATGTAGGTACCCTAACCTGCTGCAGAGCATAGATGATCTGGTGAACTGGAGCGGGTTGCTAAGATTCCTGTGTTATTTTGGGAGGCGGGACAAAAATTCCCACCGGTACCACCAGTCCTTCCTTCCGGTCACAGGGGGAGCTGATCTGGATCAGGATGGAGTGGGCAGAGGTTTAAAGCCCTCTTTCCCCTCCCCCCAGGGTCCAGATCCGCCCCCCCATCACCAACTTCCTATTTACATTTCCAAAAGCAGTGTACACAGTTGCTCACTGGGTGAACAGTGTCACACGCCATGCATTGAAAACACATGGGGAGAAATTCAGCTCAGCACTATGGCGAATTTTCTGCCCGTGCAAGCTTTTCAGGTTGCTGGATGGAATGATCCCTCCCCCCCGTCCCTCAGGCTGTTCTGGGGGTTCCCCTGACCTTCCCAAGCCATTTTGGGAGGGGCGGAGAGGGGTGGAATGCCCCGTTGAGCTGGCAGATACCCTTCTGTGGGCTTCCACGGGCAGGACTCGTGAGCTGAACGCAGTGGGGAGTTTAGGCATGGAAGGGCAATCCCACAAATTTTTCTGGTGCGTTTCCCCTTCACTTTCCCTATCACAAATCCCCTCAATCTTTTAGGGGGGAAGCAAGCTTGTTGTGCAAGGTCAACCGTCATTCTGCAACCTGAATTTGCCAGCATGTGATCATATCCCACTCCTAAAATAGCAACAGTCTAGAAGCTCCTTTAGCCTCCAAGTTGCCTCTCTGACTACATGTGTTTCACATGTTGTTGTTTTTTCTGTCTGTCTCTCTGTTTCCGGTAGGTAACGCTGCTGTCCTTCGCAGTGCAGTCGGAATACACCTTTGTCGACTACATTCGAGGCGGGTGCGTTGGTTGAAAAGCTGGGGTGCCTCCTAGGGCCCTGACTCTGGAGGGCCAGGGGCTGGCTGCCCTGTTATTGATGGATGAAATGCCCATCTTTCACCCTAAGGTCCCAGGGTGGGTTGCAACACTGAAGTGCCACTTTGCAATATGATATTAAGTCCTGAAGGACCTACATTGGCTCCCAGTACGTTTCCGAGCACAATTCAAAGTGTTGGTGCTGACCTTTAAAGCCCTAAACGGCCTCAGCCCAGTATACCTGAAGGAGCATCTCCACCCCTATCATTCGACCCGGACACTGAGGTCCAGCACCAAGAGCCTTCTGGTGGTTCCCTCACTGCGAGAAGCGAAGTTACAGGGAACCAGGTAGAGGGCCTTCTCGGTAGTGGCACCCACCCTGTGGAAAGCCCTCCCATCAGATGTCAAGGAAATAAACAACTATCTGACTTTTAGAAGACATCTGAAGGCAGCCCTGTTTAGGGAAGTTTTTAATGTTTGATGTTTTATCACTTATTCTTATTCTTATTCTTATTCTTATTCTTATGTTGGGAGCCACCCAGCCAGATGGGCAGGGTATAAATAATGAAATTATTATTATTATTATTAGTCATTTAAAACAACTTACCATTTCAGAAATATATATCCTAAAAATATATTCCAAAATTATACACCTCAAGCGTCAAAAGCCAGGGTAAAGAGGTTCGTCTTCAGCATTCTCCGAAAGCTGTATAAAGAAGGTGCAGACACGCTTCTGCGGGGAGTTCCACAGCTTAGGGGCCACCATGGAGAAGGCCCTCTCGCAGGTCACCACTCGCACGCCCAAGCCTCTGATAGTAGGGGAACTACCTGAGAGGATCTGTAGGGAAGGAGGCTGTGCTTCAGATATTTGGTCTCTGAGTTGTTTAGAGCTTGAAGCACCAACGCCAGCCTTCACAGCTTCTTGGGTATTGCCCAGGAGGAGACTAGGCAGGAAGGCAGAACAAGACAAGTGTGTGAAGCATTGAGAGGATGACATGCCTGAGGTCTGGCAGAGACCTTTGAGGTTGGGGCTCTGCTTTTGGGGTACCGGCAGGAGACCGAAGGGTGCTGGTGGGATTAACCTATGAGGAAGAACACAGCTAAGGGTGTTTTGGGGGGCTCACAAGAATGGCAGCATCCATTTCTCTCTCTCCTCCATCCCACCCCTTAGGACACAGCTGAATTTCACCGTCGCCATTGATTTCACCGCCTCCAACGGTGAGTGCAGCACAGCCGTGAGTCGCTATGGGAACAGAGGGAGAGTTTAGCTGCCGGTAACCAGGCAGCCGAGGACCCTTGGGCTAAAGGCAGATCTTTAACCTTCCACCTCTGTGGGGTTGCCTGCCCCCGCTCTCAAATGTGGGGCTGTGAGAATCCTCCCGCAAAGAACTTCCACACTTCTATACCAGAATTGGTCGCAGGACAGGGTGAGGGGAGAGAAATACCATTGTCCCAGTGTCTGAGGAGTGAAGGAAGAGGGGAATTCACCTGTGGGAGAAGTGGAAGTGGAAGTATTAGGCCAAGTATTGGGACGCGGGTGGCGCTGTGGGTTAAACCACAGAGCTTAGGACTTGCCGATCAGAAGGTCGGCGGTTCGAATCCCCGTGACAGGGTGAGCTCCCGTTGCTCGGTCCCTGCTCCTGCCAACCTAGCAGTTTGAAAGCATGTCGAAGTGCAAGTAGATAAATAGGTACCACTCTGGAGGGAAGTTAAAAGGTGTTTCCGTGGGCTGCTCTGGATCGCCAGAAGCGGCTTAGTCTTGCTGGCCACATGACCTGGAAGCTGTATGCTGGCTCCCTCGGCCAATAAAGCAAGATGAGCGCTGCAACCCCAGAGTCGGTCACGACTGGACCTAATGGTCAGGGGTCCCTTTACCTTTACCTTATTAGGCCAGTCAAGGTGCCGTTGAGGAGAAGAAGGAAAGTATGAAGAACTACCCAAGGTTCTGTGAATTCCCAGAGGAGGGAGAGAGCCAAGCCAAGCCAAGATGGCGGAGGGTTGCTGGCTTTTTGATATGGGTTTCCGAATGCTGTGTGTATAGCCTATGGGAAGCTGTGGGGCTGGATTTCTGGGGGGATGGGGTTGTGGGATTCTGGAGGCTGACCAAATGCCTTTTCACAGGGATTCCCTCCCAGCCCACCTCCCTCCATTACATGAGCCCCTACCAGCTCAGCTCCTACGCCATGGCTCTGAAGGCCGTTGGAGAAATCATCCAGGACTACGACAGCGACAAGCTTTTCCCTGCCTACGGCTTCGGAGCCAAAGTCCCGCCGGACGGCAAGGTGTCCCACCAGTTCCCTTTGGTAGGTGGGAACCCCCCCCCCCAGTTGCAATGATGGGAAGGGCCTGCTGTATGTATGGCCCCAGATTCAATCCCTGGTGTCTCCATTTGCTCGCATCTGGAGGAGCAAACATACTGTCAAGTCAGGAAGGGCAAAACTGGGCTAGAGGGATCATTGTCCTGACTTATGAGGCAGTTTTTTGCATATCTGTGGAGTCGGGTTTTAGGGAAATCTCTGTGGGTTAAACCACAGAGCCTAGGACTTGCCGATCAGAAGGTCGGCGGTTCGAATCCCCGCGACGGGGTGAGCTCCCATTGTTCGGTCCCTGCTCCTGCCAACCTAGAAGTTCGAAAGCACGTCAAAGTGCAAGTAGATAAATAGGTACCACTCCGGCAGGAAGGTAAACGGCGTTTCCGTGCGCTGCTCTGGTTCGCCAGAAGCGGCTTAGTCATGCTGGCCACATGACCCGGAAGCTGTCTGTTGGCTCCCTTGACCAATAAAGCGAGATGAGCACCGCAACCCCAGAGTCGGCCACGACTGGACCTAATGGTCAGGGGTCCTTTACCTTTACCTTACCTGGATCATTGTATACCCCAGAGGTTCACAAGCTGAGCTCCATGGACCATTAATGGTCATTGAGCTCTGTTGAGTTAGTTTGTGGAAAGGCTTTGGAACAGTCAAGTCATTTGTACCTAGTTTTGTGCTTGGTTTTCTTTTCCCCCTGACAACGGAGATCAAGACTGTCTTAACCAGAGCCAGATTTACCAGCCTCGGACTCTGGATTTTCATAATATATAGTTTCCCTCCCTAGTCAAAGAGGCCCTTCTCAGCACAGCTTGTCCTAAAGCCCCTGACTTTCCTAATACGGTACTGGTTTTGAGAACGAACCTCCATTATCTCCCAAGATGTATGCCACCAACAACAGCAACAACAATTTTGTGTGGATCATTTTGATGTTTTATTTCATATTGTTGTAAAGCACTTAGAAGTGTTTGGTTTTTGGTGCTGCTTTTTTCCCTCTTTGCTCTTTTTTTTTGTACATTCAAACAGTATATAAATGTTGTCAAATAATTTGATAAATCAGTGATGGCGGCACCATGGTTAAGTACATGGTTTGCCGAGACATCTCACCCTAGGAACTTTGCAGTGGGGCAGGGGGAGTTAGCAAACTACCATTACATAGACACCAAAAAGAAATTCAGAGCGTGTAGTCAAAACTTGCTGCTTGCTCTCTGTAATGACACCTGGTGGATTTGCAAGAGTAAGAAGATTCAAGGTTGTTGCCAATAACTACGTTCGCTGCGACACACAACACACTCCGCTTCTGAGCCACTGCAGAAGCCTTTGCCCTGCTGTGAGTAACAGACATGTTACAACTCAACAACAAACCGGCAGGCAGCCTTATAAGGGACGTTGATATCCATCAAACCAGCTTTTTTAAAAAAACACTTTTTATCTCCCTTTGTATTATGATGTGAATTGCCTAATCTGCATCCATAGTTACCCAACTGCTCACATCCAACTCTTGGCTTCATTTTCCTTCTCTTTCGCTCCAGTTACTGGTCGGTGCTGCATTCCTTTTCAAGACTAGCACAGGTGATGGGATGCAGCGATGAGTTTGTGCCAGAACTCCAGGGCTCAGGCCTCTAACCTGTTTCCAACGCCAAGTTTTATCTCTGGATTGTGCAGAATAGACGCATGTCCCTCTCCACCAAATAAATGAAGCCCCTTGCTCACTGTTCTGTGGTTAGTGGGGCAGGTCTTCCAGCTCAGGGTTTGTCTTCCAACAGAGGTTCCTCAATCCCCCTCTTTCTAAAAGTTTAGTAGTGGTGGAAGGATCCTTAATATTGTTTTGCTCACCACCTGTTTTCTATGGTTTTTAGTGCTTACGGTATGAAACATGCCACAGGTATCAACAAATGCGTGTGACCGAGCTTCTGCAGCACAGCACAAAAACTGGATTGTGGAGAGGGGGGAAAGGAAGCTTAATTTTTTTACACGCACACAAAGTCTCCATTCCTCATGCCTCCGAATACTTCTTAAATGCGCAAGAACAGCCAAGCTAGCCGGGTGTTTTGCCCTGGGTGAAGCCTCCAGAGGGGCACCATTGAGGCTCCCAGCCTGTGTGTGGCAGGGGCGCCAAACTGGGTCTTTAACGCGGGTGAACGAAAGCCTAGTTTCACACCTAGAATCATAGAATCATAGAGTTGGAAGAGACCACAAGGGCCATCGAGTCCAACCCTCTGCCAAGCAGGAAACACCATCAGAGCACTCCTGACATATGGTTGTCAAGCCTCTGCTTAAAGACCTCCAAAGAAGGAGACTCCACCACACTCCTTGGCAGCAAATTCCACTGTCGAACAGCTCTTACTGTCAGGAAGTTCTTCCTAATGTTTAGGTGGAATCTTCTTTCTTGTAGTTTGGATCCATTGCTCCGTGTCCGCTTTTCTGGAGCAGCAGAAAACAACCTTTCTCCCTCCTCTATGTGACATCCTTTTATATACTTGAACATGGCTATCATATCACCCCTTAACTTCCTCTTCTCCAGGCTAAACATGTCCAGCTCCCTTAGCCGTTCCTCATAAGGCATCGTTTCCAGGCCTTTGACCATTTTGGTTGCCCTCCTCTGGACACGTTGCAGTTTGTCAGTGTCCTTCTTGAACTGTGGTGCCCAGAACTGAGCCCAGATTGCACTGCCTTCAATAAAAGCACACCTGATCCAAACTCTGGAGCTGGGATTGCTGCCAGCTGAGCTGTCCTAAGCCCGATAGAGGGAAAGCAAGCCATGGAAATAAGAGTTTTGAATACCATCCTTTTGGCAAGCATTAGTTCCATTAGGTTAGT
Organism: Podarcis filfolensis; assembly: GCF_964270895.1. Classification (NCBI taxonomy): domain Eukaryota; kingdom Metazoa; phylum Chordata; class Lepidosauria; order Squamata; family Lacertidae; genus Podarcis; species Podarcis filfolensis. Next base: position 19,608,164 of record NC_139605.1, read on the forward strand.
TTCCAAGCTGGAAAGGGGCTCGTCCACACCTCCCTTTGCCCTGACGCTCTCCTTGGGAAAACAGCAGTTTGCCATTTGTTCTGATTCAGCGGTAAATAGAGTGTTCTCCCGGGGGAAAGCTGCAGGGCAAACGTAAATCCACTCGGACTCATGGCCAGAAGGCACTTTCTAGGCACGGAACCAGCAGAAGTGTGGACAAGCTCAGAGTTAGGGTCCAGCCTAAGTTCCCCCTGCCTGGTCCAATCCCTGCCACTCCCCGCTTTTCAGGGCTTATGCTGACGTAAGGTCCACTGGTCTCTCTCTCTCTCTCTCTCTCTCTCTCTCTCTATATATATATATATATATTAACATATCATTTTCAACAATTATTAAAGATACTTTTATATCTTATACAATTTTTTTGACTTCCATCGATCACATCTGAAAATCTTCCAATCTCTTCACTTAATTTAAATTTCTTACTTTCACTATTAGATTCAAATATCATAACTAATGCCTCTCTTCTTTGCAGTGTTTCATATATTTCTCCTTACAAAACTTCTTGTAGTCCTACTAGTGTAATTTGTTGATTACAGTTGCTCTTCAGATAATTCATATATTTCTTCCAATCTTCTGTAAATCTCTGGTCCCACAGGTTTCGAATCCTTCCTGTCATTTTATCCAATTCTGCGTAGTCCGTTAATTTTGTCTGTCATTCTTCTTTCGTTGGTATTTCTTCTTGCTTCCATTTCTGGGCCAACAATACTCTTGCCGCTGTTGTTGCATATAAAAACAATTTAACATCTTGTCTATTAATATCCTCACTTAAGGTCCACTGGTCTTAGCTCTAGCTAAGCCAGGATTAGGGAGGCACACTGGTATAGCCCGGCGGTAGTAGGAACTGGGTGGCTGAGCCAGAGATCCACCAGATCCTATCTTGCAGATCTCGGCTTTGGGTTCACCTGTTACTGCCTGTTGTTGGGGTTATTTTGGCAAAAAATATCCATGTACCTCCCTTCCTATAAGATCTGTTGTGTTTGCTAAACGGCACTGTTCTTTCCTTAGAATCACAACCCAGACAACCCCAGCTGCGAGGGTATCGAGGGAGTGCTGGAATCTTATTTCCACAGCTTACGCACAGTGCAGCTATACGGACCCACCAACTTTGCGCCAGTCATCAACCAGGTGGCACGGTAAGTGGGCACCGGAAAAGCAGCGCACGCCGAACCAGGTCCTGCCCTCCTTCGTCTTGGGAGCCTTGCGTTGGACTGGGGGCAGAACATCTCTGAGTTGGTCTTTCCAAGATGCAGTTGTTGCAACACCCAGACGAAAGTCACCTCTGCCTTCAAAGGAGCCCAGTCTGGCTCCAGGGCTTGCGTGTTTTCAGTGGTGCCTTAGGGAACATCCCCCGTTGCCCGGCCGATCCGAGCAGCGTGATTTGAACCACTGAGGACAGCTGTAGAGAAAGGTGGAGGAACCGCCAACCCAAACCTTCTCGTTAGTGGCGCCCTCCCTGTGGAACACCCTCGCTTCAGATGTCAAGGAGATAAGGAATTACGCAATTTTTAGAAGACATCTGAAGGCAGCCCTGTATCGGGAGGTTTATAACGTTTGATGTTTTTAATTATGTTTTTAGATATGCTGCTGCAAGCCGTCCAGAGTGGCTTGGGAAACCCAGCCAGATGAGCAGGGTATAATAATAATAATAATAATAATAATAATAATAATACAGTGGTACCTTGGGTTAAGAACTTAATTCGTTCTGGAGGTCCATTCTTAACCTGAAACTGTTCTTAACCTGAGGTACCACTTTAGCTAATGGGGCCTCCTGCTGCCGCCACGCCGCCAGAGCACAATTTCTGTTCTCATCCTGAAGCAAAGTTCTTAACCCGAGGTCTGGGTTAGCAGAGTCCGTAACCTGAAGCGTCTGTAACCCAAAGTACCACTGTAATAATAATGCCCTCTGTTTCAACTCTCCGGCTGAGAACTCTGTTTGCTTGGTGGGCAGAGCTCCATAGTGCAGTGGGAAGTGGTGAAGAAGCAAAGCATGTCTTGGTCCTCTTGATTCTCCCTCTTCCTCAGGTTGGCGGCCCAGGAGACCGACGGGTCCCAATATTACGTCCTGCTCATCATCACGGACGGAGTCATCTCTGACATGCTGCAAACCAAGGAAGCCATTGTCAGCGTGAGTCCAAGCTCTCCCTTTCCATGCTGGGAGATGGGTGGGGAAGAAAAGGAACACCCTCAAAACTTAAGGGGACGCATGAAAGCTGGTCACCAGCAGCTCCCAATGTCACCTTAAGTGCCTTCTTGAAGAAACCGGTGGTCTCCACCTGCCCTCACGCCTTCTCGGTTGAATTTGCAATAAAGCGGTCAACACAGGCTTCCTCACTGCCCACCACCAAAACCCCATAAAAAGGCCTTCTTTACATAAGCAATGGTGCGGACATTAACCGCTGGCAGAATGAGGCTGAGAGGTCCCAGCACAGCAGGGATAAACAGCTTTGCAGCCAAGATACGTAGCAATGTCCACTGTGCATTGCTGTTGTACATAACATGTTTTTGCATGTGTGCATAAAGGTAAAGGTAAAGGAACCCCTGACCATTAGGTCCAATCGTGACCGACTCTGGGGTTGCAGCGCTCATCTCGCTTTATTGGCCAAGGGAGCCAGCGTACAGTTTCCGGGTCATGTGGCCAGCATGACTAAGCCACTTCTGGCAAACCAGAGCAGCGCACGGAAACGCTGTTTACCTTCCCGCCGGAGCGGTATCTATTTATCTACTTGCACTTTGATGTGCTTTCGAACTGCTAGGTTGGCAGGAGCAGGGACCGAACAACGGGAGCTCACCCCGGTGCGGGGATTCGAACCGCTGACCTTCTGATTGGCAAGTCCTAGGCTCTGTGGTTTAACCCACAGCGCCACCTGCGTGTGCATACACAGCTGCAAATGTGTGGATTTAGATTAGCCCAGGGCTCCTTGTGGCCTTGATCTGGATCTGCAAGGCTAAACACCATGTGGGCATAGCTGTCAACGTTTCCCTTTTTTAAAGGAAAATTCCCTTATTCCGAATAGGGTTTCACCTTTAAAAAAGGGGAAAGTTGACAGCTATGCATGTGGGATGCATCTCAGACAATGCGGTTCTCCCCACAGGCCTCGTCTTTGCCAATGTCTATCATCATCGTGGGAGTAGGGCCGGCTGATTTTCTGGGTAAGTGTTGCCCTGATCCAAGATGTGTGATGGGCCAACGATGGGAATTGTGTTGGGTGGACCTGGACCAACCCGGTCCGACAGGGTGACACGACGACAAAGTCGGTGGCTTGCTATGCTTCGGCACTTCGCACGCGCCTGTGAGCCAAAGCACAAAGCGGCGAGAGGGCCACCACCGAAGGCCACACTGCAAGGCCAATGACTAGGGCCTTGTGGAGCTGGGTTGCATGCAGGGAAGAGGGGCTTTTGTAGGTGCCCTGTACTTGGGCAGCAACCCAAGGAGGATGGCAACGAATCTTAGCAGTAATTCATTCTTGTGTGATCCTCAGCTATGGAAGAGCTGGACGGAGATGAAGTGCGAGTCTCCTCCAGGGGGCGCTATGCTGAGAGAGACATTGTACAGGTAACTCTTTCCCAGAGAGCATGGATGGATCAGCGATGCTAAAGGGTGGTGGGTTTTGGGGGGCGGGATCTGGCCAAGCACCTACCCCCTTCTCTCTCTTTCTGCCCAGTTTGTGCCATTCCGGGATTACGTGGACCATTCTGGGAACCACGTGTTGAGCATGGCACGCCTGGCAAAGGACGTCCTGGCCGAAATCCCCGAGCAGCTCCTTTCCTACATGAAGACCCGCGACATCAAGCCCCTTTCTGCTAGTCCGCAGTAGCTCCGCCCTCTGCCGTAGCCTGAGCCAATGAGGGCGTTCCGCTCCGGCTGGGACTGAGACGACTCCTACCAATTGGGCAACGTTGGCTGTCCCCAATGGGCCGGGTGGCTGGGACAGCTCTCTCTGTGGGAGGTGGGCCGGGGCGTGACCTCCCTGCCTTGCACAGGTGCCCTCGGAGATGCCAGCACAAAAGCATGATGAACCCACCCAGAATCTCCCAAGGGATTGCACCAGAGTTCACAAACCAGCCCTTGGCAAGGGGCACGGACCAGGAAGGAGTTTGGAAGGAAGCCTGCATTTCGCTGAGGGCAGCCAGGGACGATGTTTTTCTTCAGGTTCGCTAAATAAGGCGCCACCGAGTTCTGTTTCTGCCTGGTTATCGACAATAAACCATCCTTGGTCCCAGGTTCTCTTGCGTGCGTGTGTTGTTGTTGTCGATGAGGGATTGTGGAAACCAAGCCTTGTGAGGAACGGTTGAGGCAGTTGGGTATGATTAGCCCGGATAAGAGACGACCGAGAGATGATATGATAGCCATCTTCAAATATCTGAAGGGCTGTCAAATGGGAGATGGAGCGTGCTTGTTTTCTGCTGCTCTGGAAGGTAGGACCCGAACCGATGGGTTCAGATGACAAGGAAGGAGATTCCGACTAAACATCAGGAAGAACTTTCTGGCGGCAAGAGCTGTTTGAAAGTGGAATAACTACCTTGGAAGGTGGTGGATTCTCCTTCGTTGGAGGGTTTTAAAACAGAGGTTGGGTGGCCATCTGTCAGGGATTCGTTAGCTGTGATTCCTTCACTCCTGGGGGTTGGACTAGATGACCCTCGGGTTCTCTTCCAACTTTACACAATTCTATAACTCTATTATGTTACAGGGTAGTTGTCCCAGTGGGGTGAACCAGCTGTGGAGTTGTGGCTTTCTGCCATCTCAGGCTATGCTTCCCAATTAAAGACCCTCTCAAGAGGTAGGCCTCTTGCTTATCCCACTTTGGGAACTAGTAAAGTTGCAGGGCTTTTTTAAGATTCATTTTACTGATAGCAACTCCACCGCAGCCCCGAGTACAAAATGAATTGCTAATCTGATGAAGCCACCGGGATGTGGGGATTTTGGACAAGAAACCACAGCACTGGCAACAGAGACAAGGAAGGCAAAACTTATTTTCTTCATAAAGTAAAGGTAAAGGGACCCCTGACCATTAGGTCCAGTCGTGGCCGACTCTGGGGTTGTGGCGCTCATCTCACTTTATTGGCCGAGGGAGCCGGCGTACAGCTTCTGGGTCATGTGGCCAGCAGGACTAAGCCGCTTCTGGCGAACCAGAGCAGTGCACAGAAATGCCGTTTACCTTCCCGCCGGAGCGGTACCTAGTTATCTACTTGCACTTTGACGTGCTTTCGAACTGCTAGGTTGGCAGGAGCTGGGACCGAGAAACGGGAGCTCACCCCGTTGCGGGGATTCGAACCGCCAACCTTCTGATCAGCAAGCCCTAGGCTCTGTGGTTTAACCCACAGCGCCACCCACGTCCCACACATTTTCTTCATATTATAGCTTAATTCAGAAAAGATCAGAGCTTAGGGTAGATGGCATATACCAGACCATGGTAACATTTTAAAAGGCATAGAGTTTTCTAGCCATACAGGCACCTGCTTTTCCAAGCCCTTTGAAGCAGAAGCTTCTTCCATGGCCAGAGCCCAGGCCAAATATCCCATTTGCCCAATGGCACCTTGAGAACAGCAACTGAACACTGCTGGGTTCTTCTTTTGCAGACTAAGGATATATACACCATACCATGAAAGCACATGAAACGCATATGGCTTTCACACACACACACAAACAACACTGGGAACTATAGTTTGCCCCTCAGCAGTGCTACAATTCCCAGCACCCTTAACAAACCTCAGTTCCTAGGATTCCTTGGTGGGGGAGCCCATGTGCTTGAAATGTTTGGTGTGGCTCTGACCTAAGTTTTAGGACAAATCTTTCATTTCCCTGACAGATGGGGAAACCCTGATATTGTAAGCCTATAAGCTAGGAGCTTCTTTCCACCGATGCAGCAATTCTCCAGCCCCCTAAGACGCCCTCTGCAGACTCTCCAGGAGGGATATTGCGGTGCACAGCAGCGGCAGCGGCCCAGCCTGGTGAGGTTCAATTGTTTGAAGCCAGCAAGCAGATGGGAAGGGAGTATTCCCGCGGCAGGGCGTTTGGCCTACTTTATCTGTGCTCTCAGGAAGCGAAAGCGCAGCCCAGGGCTGAGCCTGCCTGAATAAAACATGGAACAGCAGAAGCTGGCAGGATGCCTCCGCTCATCTGATGCGGCAGGCGGACCACCCTTCAAAGGCTTCCCATCATCGCCATCACCCCCCACTCCTCCTGCATCCCTGGCTGGGGGTCCACCTTTGGTCTTTGGCCAAGAAGGTGCAGGTAACTAGGAGAGGGGCTCGATTGCTGGGCAGTTTTTCGTGGCAGGCAGGCAGTATGCTTAGCAAACGGCCTTGGCGGTGTGCAAACCCTTAACTGCATAGGAAGCAATGGTGGCAGGTGATCTGATAGGGCGGAAAGCAAGGAGGCCAACAGCAGGGGGCACCGCAGAGCCAATGACAGGCACTGCCAACCAAGGGTGTGTTCACACTACCACTGACCCTGTTAAGTTGTGGGTGAACATATCAGACGACACAGCGATTCTTCAAGCAGCTCTTGTTTATTCACAGGCCAGAACAGAACTGAACTGAAGGGTTCAGCCAGCCTGCTTATACAGAGCTCCACTACAACGCAACAGTAACCACTTTCTGTAACTATCCAATCACTGAACGTCACTTTCAATCCCTTATTTGCATACGTGGACCTGAGTGAAAACTATCTACAGTATCCCCCTGCTGGCCCAGGGTGAGGACTTCAGTACATAACAGACCCCACACCCAGTGTGCTGCCACGGCTTGTTTTTCAAGCCACATTCACACGGTGTTTGCCACAGTCCGCATCGGCCCTGTACTTTCTTGACAAATACTGTTGTCGAATGTGTGTGTGTTTTCCCTCAGGCCAGCTTCAATCCAGCTGGAAAATTTAAGCCCCGCTCACTTTGGGCTTCCTCACAGTGTGAATGTTTATTTGAGATGGCCGTTGTGCATGCACAGACGACAGCTTCCTTTGTGCAGTGCATCGCAAACACCCGAAAGCCAGCCTGGTGGGCGTGGTTTGGAGTAAATGGCCAAAGTGGGACCCATGCTGGGCCAAATTTGGCCCATGGGCTTGGGGAGTCCTACTCTAGGTTGACCCATTGGCCTGACTGTAAAAGACAGCATCTTATGTTCTGATTACTATAAATAGGAGCTAAGAACAGGCTAGAGTGACAAAGAGCTGTCTCTTCTTGTTCTAGAAAAACCTCAGTTTGTGGAGAAGGAGGATGATTCACATAGAGAAAGACAGTCTGATCCTACATTTGCCTGGCATTAGTCACCACCACCACCAAAATGGCCACTTTCAGTTAGAAACAGGACATTCCGCTTTAGCGTCATCGTGACGAGGGTACCTTGGTTCCATGGCAACTGGTGTAAGCAGAAAATGACAACCTCTGGGCGAATATAGGAAGTGGCCAAACGCTCAAACACAAATGTTAAGAATGGTCCGCAAGGCTGCTTTTAGGAACTAACAAGGAATTTCTAGATCTGCCTAGCTACAGCTGCCTAGAAAAGTGTTCCTTAAAGAGATACCCAAGAAGAAAGAGTGTTCATACATTTCTCCCAGGTCAGTCCTGAGTTTGTCTAAATTCCTGGATTTCCCAACAAAATAAGTTTGTTTCTCTGCTCTTTTTTGACCCTAGCCATGGTAGAAATTCAGGACAGCTTTTAGGCTGTGTGGTAGGAATTTTATGGTCTTAGATATATGGTAATGTTCATAACCGCACATACATAGATCAGCGCAGGAAGACCAACCTGGAACCATTTTGATTACTAAACTGACCAAATGTTTTCTCTGCAAGGTCAAACTGGAAAAGTCTCCCCATTGTCTCTTTCCTCACAAATCTGAGCCTGTGACCTGCCCCAGGAAATAAGTATTTTACCACTACAAAAGAATGGCCAGGCTCCCAAGGCAATCCAATCAAGTAACTTGCCAGACAGGAGATAAACTGCGACAGGAGAAAAACAACATGCAAATGTTCTGTTTTAGACAGTGTTTTTTTTTTTTTGTGAAGGTGTGATGTATCTGAGGGGTGGTCTTAGGTTACACCCCTCACATGATGTATGTATGATGTTTCTGGGGGTGGTCTTGATCTGCAGGGTGGGAATTTCAAAAGTCTTTATAAGCCCTTGCACAGCATTTTTGTGGGTCCTCCTCCTTTCCTGCGAGTGAGGGGAGCACCCTGTTGCAACAGATCAATAAAGATCGAGCTTACTAGCTGCTTTGCTTCTCAATATTCTCTGGTTGGCCTCTGTTATTTTCTCCTACCAATAGGGAACCTATGTAAGGACTCTATATGGGCTCTTGGATACCCCATAAGGGAAAAGAGCATATTTTTATTTACAACAGCTGCAATCCTACACATTCACCTTGGAGCAAGTAGCCTTTAACTGAATAGGACTAACTTCTAAGTAGGCCTTCATAGGATTGTACTATTAGTATATTTGTAATAAATAATCTGCAACGTCTCCTAAATCTTCTCGTACGTAAATAAACAGGGGTGCACAGCTATGCACACATAGGCTGGCAGTCGGCTTGTTGTCTAATCTAGGTTCACTGGGCCTCACCTGTTAGCAACTACGACCTGGTTTGCACGTAACATTAAACCCTGGTTTAAATCAACCTTAGTGAGTGAGTTAGTCTTACATGCAAATCCAGACCAGTATCTCAACTATGGTTTATTCATTATAGTTTGTTCAGGAAAATAAGAATCAAAGAAATGTAGAATTGGAGGGACCACTAAAATCATTTAATCCACCCCCTGCAATGCAAAAAAAAATTTCCCCAGCATGGGTTTGAACTCACAACCCTGGAATCCAGAGTCTCAAGCTCTACCAATTGAGCTATCCCAGAAGCTTGTTGTTGGCTTACTTGATCTTAGCTATGGGTTTATATGTGAACCTGGACTATGCCACACCAGGAAAATATGGTTTTATGCTTCCTGTGACACAGCAGGACAACTCACATTTCAGATTCTCAGGATGGCCCCGTTCCGTGGACGTTGTTCCTTAACCATGATCATTCCTAAGAACAGATCCCAGAAGCAAAAACAGTCCTACAGCAACATCAAGAGTGACAAAACAACCGTGGGCTTCCTGCTTGCTAGCTCCCTGAAGCCATCTGGCTGAGCTCTGAAGAAACAGGAAGCTGGAGTAGATGGGCCTTTTGGTCTGATGCAGCAGGGCTGTTCTTATGTTCCTACATAATGGTGGCATAAGCATTTGTCAAAAGAACGAATTGACCAGTGAAGACAAACTCTAGGGGGAGAGAGCCATCCCTTTCTCAAGCGAAATACTCCCCTCCAAAGAGTATTCTCAGTGACCAATCTCAAGTCCTCAGCCTTTGGGTCAAGATATGCTTGAAATGGTAAATAAACAGCTTGCCTCAGCTCACAGCCTCCACCATGGCTTTATTAAAAAACATCATGTAATAATTATAGATTCTTTCCTTAAGGTTCTGTGATTAATGGGAGTAATTGACTCACTAAGAGGCCCCTGATGTAACAGCAGGCTCCAAGACTAGGCAGCTCAAATGAAGATCAGGTTGTTTTTCCTTATTTTTCCTGACATGGAAATAGGAAGATTATTTTATTTTTTTTGCAGCACTTGAGTGACGATACAGTATTTTATTACTTATTTTTTTCTTAGGAACATTGGAAGCTGCTTTATTCTGAGTCAGGTCACCACTGGTCCAGCAATTATCTACGCGGTTTGGCTCCAGGTCTCCGAGATTTCAGACAGGGAAATGACAATCACTGAACCTGGAGCCCGCTCCCTTCTCTGCCCACATGTGTACAAAACATGAATTCACTGAGATAGAGAATGACTTGGCCTCAGGTCACTCATTGAGCTTCTTGGCTGATTGGCGAAATTTGTTTTTTTTTTTTTTTATAATATTTTTATTTTTTCCATATAAACACAACATACATAAACATACAAAGACAAAAACAAAACAAAAAACATGTACCATTTCATATCCTAATTTCTTATACCTTTCTTCCCCGACTTCCTCATGCCTCCCTTTTCTGTATTCCAAATTCTTATCGATTGCTCAGCAAATCTTCCCTTATTTTAATTTAAATTTAGACTAGTCTTCCTTATTCTCCTTGTCTTAACCATAGCTAATAGTAACCATTTACTTTCCAGTCCAACATCATTCTAACTTTCATTAATTTTGTAGTATTTCTTTAAATAGTCTTTGAATTTTTTCCATTCTTCTTGCGCTGCTTCTCTTCCCTGGTTTCGGATTCTGCTCGTCATTTCTGCCAAGCCCATGTAGTCTATCACCTTCATCTGCCATTCTTCCAGTGTGGGTAGCTCTTGCGTCTTCCAGTACTTCGCAATAAGTATTCTAGCTGCTGTTGTAGCATACATAAAGAAAGTTATATCCGTCTTTAACACCCCTTGGCCGACAATACCCAAGAGAAAGGCCTCTGGTTTCTTGGAGAAAGTATATTTAAATACCTTTTTAAGTTCATTATAGATCATTTCCCAGAATACCTTAATCTTCGGGCAAGTCCACCAAAGATGAAAAAATGTACCTTCAGTTTCTTTACATTTCCAACATTTATTGTCAGGCAAATGGTAAATCTTTGCAAGCTTGACTGGGGTTATGTACCACCTATATATCATTTTCATAATGTTTTCTCTTAAGGCATTACATGCCGTAAATTTCATCCCGGTGGTCCACAACTTTTCCCAATCAGCAAACAAAATATTATGACCAATGTCCTGAGCCCATTTAATCATGGCCGATTTAACCGTTTCATCTTGTGTATTCCATTTCAGCAGCACATTATACATTTTTGACAAATTCTTAGTACTGGGTTCTAACAGTTCTGTCTCCAATTTTGATTTTTCCACCTGGAAGCCAATTTTACTGTCCAGTTTAAACGCTTCATTTATTTGATGATAGTGCAACCAGTCTCTCACCTTCCCTTTTAATTTCTCAAAACTCTGCAATCTCAGTTTGTCCCCTTCCTTTTCCAAAATTTCCCAGTATCTTGGCCACTTGGACTCCATATTTAACTTTTTAACTGCCTTAGCTTCCATTGGCGACAGCCACCTTGGAGTTTTATTTTCCAGCAAGTCTTTATATCTAACCCATACATTTAATAGTGCTTTTCTGACAATATGATTTTTAAAACTTTTATGTGCTTTAACCTTGTCATACCACAAATATGCATGCCACCCAAAAATATTGTTAAACCCTTCCAAATCCAAAATGTCTGTGTTTTCAAGAAGCAGCCATTCTTTCAGCCAGCAGAAAGCTGCCGCTTCATAGTACAATTTAAGGTCTGGCAGGGCAAACCCCCCTCTTTCCTTTGAATCCGTTAATATCTTAAATTTAATTCTGGGCTTTTTGCCCTGCCAGACAAATTTAGATATATCTTTTTGCCACCTCTTGAAACAATCCATTTTATCAATTATTTGCAATGCTTGGAACAAAAACAACATTCTTGGCAATACATTCATTTTTATAACTGCAATTCGGCCTAACAAGGAAAGCTTTAAATTGGACCAAATCTCCAAATCTTTTTTCACTTCTCTCCAAGTTTTTTCATAATTATCTTTAAACAAATTCACATTTTTAGCTGTCATATTTATACCCAAATATTTCACTTTTTTAACCACAGTCAACCCTGTCTCGTTCTGAAACCTTTCTTTTTCTATCTGTGTCAAATTTTTCTCCAAAACCTTTGTCTTAGACTTATTCAATTTAAATCCTGCCATTTGACCAAACTCTTGAATTATTTCCAAAACTCTTTTCGTGCTAGCTTCTGGCTCTTGCAATGTAAGTACTAAATCATCTGCAAATGCTCTCAGTTTATATTGTTTAGCTCCGACCTGAATCCCTTTAACCAACTGGTCCCTCCTAATCATATTAAGCAAAACCTCCAGGACCGATATAAAAAGTAGTGGGGAGATAGGGCACCCCTGACGTGTCCCTTTTTCAATCTTGAACTCTTCTGTAACCACATTATTTACAATTAGTTTCGCTTTCTGTTCAGAGTATATTGCACCTATACCATTTTCAAACCCTTGGCCTACCCCCATCCCCCGGAGGTTCTTCAACATAAAACTCCAAGAAATATTATCAAAGGCTTTCTCGGCATCCACAAAAATCAAAACCGCCTTGGTATTTATATTCACTTCCAACTTTTCCAAAATGTCAATTATATTCCTTACATTGTCCGACAAATGCCTTTTCGGGAGAAAGCCCGCTTGGTCCCCATGAATCTCCTCCATCAACACTCTTTTCAGTCTCTTTGCTAAAATATCAGCAAAGATTTTATAATCCACATTCAATAACGAGATGGGTCGGTAGTTTTTAAGTTGAGTCTTTTCAGTCTCTGTCTTTGGTATAAGTGTGATATAGGCCTCACTCCACGTATCAGGTGATTGGCGAAATTTGAACCCAGGTCTCTCTCTCTGGGACACGGGTGGCGCTGTGGGTTAAACCACAGAGCCTAGGACTTGCCGATCAGAAGGTCGGCGGTTCGAATCCCCGCGACGGGGTGAGCTCCCGTTGCTCGGTCCCTGCTCCTGCCAACCTAGCAGTTCGAAAGCACGTCAAAATGCAAGTAGATAAATAGGTACCGCTCCTGCGGGAAGGAAAACGGTGTTTCCGTGCGCTGCTTTGGTCCGCCAGAAGCGGCTTAGTCATGCTGGCCACATGACCCGGAAGCTGTATGCCGGCTCCCTCGGCCAGTAAAGCGAGATGAGTGCTGCAACCCCAGAGTTGGTCACGACTGGACCTAATGATCAGGGGTCCCTTTACCTTTACCTATCTGGTCTAAGCCTGACACTCGGGATTGCCAACCTTTGAGGGACCGTAGGAACGTCTGCAAAACAGAGAAACCGCCACAGCAACCAAGCACATGCCACAGCTAAGGTATTGGCTACAACAGAGTGCCTTGTCCAATTTCACCTGATGCGGAGAGGACCCCATTGGTGATCTTTGCCCTACATCAGCCTTTGCCAACCTGGTGCCCTCTGTATGGCTTTGGACTGCAGCTCCCACCAAGCCCATCCAGGTAAGGGCATTGTTGCGCTATGCCCTCGGCACCTGGGAAGAGGCACGGCAGCCCCAGAGCTGCGCCAGGGAAGAGCCATGACTTCGTTCTGGTGACGGTCGCCTACATGTGATTGTTGGGGCAGCAGGTGGGCAGGTGGGGCAGGTCCAGGATGTCCTCTTCCAGCAACAGAGTATCCCTCCCAACAGATACCGTATTTTTCGCTCTATAAGACGCACATTTTCCCCTCCAAAAATGAAGGGGAAGTGTGTGTGCGTCCTATGGAGCGAATGCAGGCTCCTTGGCTTCAGCGATAGCAACGCAAAGCCTCCGAAGCTTTGCTCCCACCACGCTCCGGAGGCTTCAGGTTCCTTTCGCTGAAGGGTAGGTGCCCCTTCAGCTAAGGCGCAGCGCCCCTTCAGCTAAGCAGGAGGAGAAATGGAAGGGGCTCCCTTTCTCCTGCCGCTCCGCTGAAGGGGCGCTGTGCAGAGAGGTGCGTCTAAAACAAGGTGCGCCCTATGGTCGGGTGCGTCCTATAGAGAGAAAAATACAGTACTTGCATGAGACTGTACACAATTCTGCCTTGGAGTCCCTGTGTAGGTTTATCTTTGAAACTGGCATCAAGATTGGGGGGGGGGGAGAGTTTAAAAATTCCTTTGTTAAAAGGTGCCAAAGAGAAAAAGATGCCAGACATGGTCGCCATCTGATCTTTGATTCAGCATCTAGATCCCTGATGGGTGGGTAGAAAGTAACCAGCCCAATTTCCCCCCGTATCACCACCACCCCAGTTAACACACTGTCAGGAAACAACAACAGACTGCTGCAAACAAAATACGAGGCTGCTGGATCAGGCCAATGGCCCATCTTAGAACAGCATCCTGTTGTCACAGTAGTCACCCAGGTCCCTGTAGGAAACCCGCAGGATCCAAGCACAAGAGGCCTCTCCCTTCCGGTGGTTTCCAGCAACTGGCATTCAGAAGCATTGCGGCCCATGACCAATGAGGCAGAGCACAGTCATCATGGCTAGTAGCCATTGATAGCTTTCCTCCCTGCCCCCGAATTTGTCCATTCCTCTCTTGAGGCCATTCAAACTGGGGGCAGTCACTGTCTCCTGTGAGAGCAAGTTTCGTGGTTCAGTTACGCGCTGCTGAAATGTAGACAAAATATAAACTTTCCCCCGAGGCCAAAGATGCGTTGTGTCCGTATCAGTAATTTATGAATAATAATAATAATATTATAATCATTTGTTATTTATACCCCGCCCATCCTGCTGGGTTTCCCCATCCACTCTGGGCGGCTTCCAACCGAATATTAAAAACAATACAGCGTCAGACATTAAAAACTTCCCTAAACAGGGCCGCCTTCAGTTGTCTTTTAAAAGTAAAATAGTTCTTTATTGCCTTAACATCTGGTGGGAGGGCGTTCCACAGGGCAGGTGCCACTATCGAGAAGGCCCTCTGCCTGGTTCCCTGTAACTTGGCTTCTTGCAGCGAGGGAACCGCCAGAAGGCCCTCGGCGCTGGACCTCAGTGTCTGGGCTGGATGATGGGGGTGGAGACGCTCCTTCAGGTATACTAGACCGAAGCCGTTTAGGGCTTTAAAGGTCAGCACCAACACTTTGAATTGTGCTCGGAAACATACTGGGAGCCAATGAAGATCTTTCAGGACTGGTGTTATATGGTCTCGGTGGCCAGTCCCAGTCACCAGTCTAGCTGCCGCATTCTGGAAGCAGCCTAAGCAAACAGAAATTATTTATTTGACAGTAGACAGCCCATGAATTTATATGAATTATATGGATTTGTATAAAAGTGTACAAAAGAGAAAAAGGAACAAAACTGGGTTTCTTCCTAGTGATTTTTTTTATTGGTTAGTTTCTTTGTGGTATGTTGATTGCCTGGCCTTTAAATATTTTGGTGGGACTTTGCAGGGTGTGTTCTGCTTGGTTTGGCCATGTTTTGAGTAGAGACAGTTCTTTATCATTTTAACTAAATTTTCTGTTTTATAATTTAGAACACTCCTTTAAACATCCTTAAAATATCAATGACTTCCCTTCTTCTCTTTCTATGGTTCATTTTGCATATCATAAATCCCTGCATATTTTACATAAACTACAGTTCTTACCCGATACAGGTAGTTTGGACTCCATGAGCCCAGAATATTTAGAATACCCACTAACAGAAGTGGCTTTAGAAAGGAGAAGGTACGTTCATGTCCTGCACTGAAGCAGCAAGGCTGAATGACAAGGCCTCATCCAACACCATAATTCTATGGAGGACAGGTCTACCCATGAGAATAATAATGTTTCTCCTGTGTCGGTTTTTAGACTGCAAGCTCCTCAGGGCAGGGACCTATCCTCGCATAATCTGGCAAGTGAATGGACACCAATACCGCTATATACAGTGCCAGAAATGGCGTATCAGAGGTAAGCTGCCTCTGATTTCAAAATACTAGGGACTAACACCAGAGGGTTGGCTGATTTCATCAGCCTCAGTGGTGATGAGAGCGAGCACTGAGCTCAATGGACTTTGATGCTAAGCTCCTTCCAGATTCCATGATTATTCACATTTTCTTTATCCCCTGGATTTTGTTCACTCAACAGCTTGAGGCAGAGAAAGATCCCGTGGTTCCTGGCTACCAATTTTTATTTTGTTTATTGCATCCTGCATCTCAGAGGAATAATCTTCCACCCTCATTACATCACTTGTGTCAAAGGGTTGTTTCTTTTGAAGTTGCTGTTTTAAATCTCAGATGTGCAGCTTCTTTGGCTTGCGGTCTCTCTCTAGAGAAAGACAAGATTATAATGAAAAGCTGGCAGCTGGCAACAGAGGTACATCTGCTACCTTTTCCATCTCGGGGAGGCCCTCTCCCGCTTGAGGCCCTAGCAGCGAATGCACGCAGGGTTAGCTGATGTCACAGCGCCACCTCTCGGCCATTTCACTTTCGGCGGTTCCTTAGGTTTAAAAATCAGAATCTGTTTTTTATTTTTTAAGGAATACGTGTTCCTGTTTTTATGGGCCTGGGATAGTTTAATGCCTTTCAATTTGCCCCTTAAAGGCTCTTAATTGCCATTTCATGTTCACAGGGATTGAATAGTAGTGAAAGGTCAGCTCACCGCCTCTCCTGGTATGCCCCATGGAGGACCTTAAGGTCCATAAATAGCAACACCCTAGAGGTCCCGGGCCCTAAGGAAGTCAGATTAGCCTCAACCAGAGCCAGGGCCTTTTCAACACTGGCTCCGGCCTGGTGGAACGCTCTGTCTCATGAGACCAGGGCCCTGCAGGATCTGATTTCTTTCCGCAGGGCCTGTAAGACAGAGTTGTTCCGCCTGGCCTTTGGCTTGGAATCAACTTGATCCCCTTCCCCTCTTTCCTTTTTCCTTTCTCTTTCTGTGATGGAACTCCTATTTGGGGACTTCCCTGGCTTTTCTCTGGCCCACGTAGGACCAGTCAGGATAGTTGGCCTTGGTGAAGATTTGACGTTTTCATCCCCAAAAAGTTTTTGATTTGAGTTTCTTCTGAAATGAGGCTGCATTTTAATGTAGTATTTTAATCTTGTTTTTAAGTTGTATTTTAATCAATTGTTTATATACCTGGTGTTAGCCGCCCTGAGCCCAGTCTTGGCTGAGGAGGATGGGTTATAAATAAAATTATTATTATTATTATTATTATTATTATTATTATTATTATTATTATTATTATATACCCAATGGTTCACTACACTCTGCACGCAAGCGCCTTGTCAGGAGGTCCAGCCTGCAAAATGTGGGAATGAGGCCTTTAGTGTTGCTACACAGCAGCCTTTGGAATCCCCTTCTCCCGATTCTTAGGCAGGCGTTGCCTCCACTATCTTTTCAGCACTTCCACTTTCAAACAGGCTTTCAAGTCGGGAATAGTGGAAGTCTGATTTTACAAACCTTCTGATTAGTTGAAGGGGCTGTCTATCTAAAGTTCCAGAAATTAGATGCTAACCGCTGCTTGTAAACTGTTAACAACAGGCGCGGGGGGGACGGGACAATCTCTTTTGTTAGAGGAACTGAAAAGACGTATATGAAATAGGTTACTTCGGGGGGGGGGCGTTATATAAAAAAAGCATATTATAATAAATTTAAGGGAGAAAGCAGAACTCAAAGACACTTTTTGGAATGTTGGTATAATTCCATACAATATTGGAATGAAAGAACATTAATCACCAAAAGGTTGAAAACAATGTTATGTTGAAATAAATGAGGGATTCTTCTAAAATTATTTTGAAAAAGCTGATGTTTTACCTTCCCTGCCTCCTCTTAACTCCCCCTGACTGCACGTATTTTATTTAACAATAGCAATAAAAGCGGCAGCAATGTGCACATGGAACTTAAAACTACAATCCTGCACACCAAGGGTGAGGGACCTCAGGCCTGGAGGCTGAATGTGGCTCTCAAGGCCTCTCTCTCTAGCCCTCAAAGGTCTCCCCACGTCACACTCCTCACTGGCTTTCCTCCCTACCCAGACAGTGCACTGAGCTTCTGCTGGATGGAGATGGGTGTATAAACTTGAAGCTTTTGCATGGCTGAAATGTAGCTCACTGTACAGAGGCAACAGGCAATAACATTTCCCCACTCACTTTTCACCTTTGAACCTGCCACTGGCACTTGCTTCCCCACCCAGAAGGTTGCCTACGTTATGAGAAAAAAACTGCTCCTTTTCCCTTATGGGGTACCCAAGAGCCCATATAGAGTCCTTTTGTATTTTTATTTTTATTTTAAGAAATATTTATTAAGATTTTACAAAGACAAATATACAAAAACACATAATAAAAAATAAGAGTAAACATACAGAAAAAATAAGAAAAATTAAAAACAATTCTTTTTCATAACTTAAAACTCATTTGCTTGTTTCTTTGACTTCCTCACACCTCCCCTTCTTGTATTCCCATTTAAATAATCAAATCAGCAAATCCTTACCCTCTTTCATTTATCTTATCTCTATAACTTAACATTTTATAACTCAGTATTTTCATCCATTATCAATTCATTTTTGCATATTCTTATTAACTTTGTTGCTAATACCACTTATTTCCAGTCCAACATCATTTTAATTCTTTTTTTTACCTATTTGTACCCTTCTTCCATATTCTTAAAGCATTACAGCTGGAAACCACTTAATTTCTATCCAACATCATTCTAACATTCATTAATTTTACAATATTTCTGTAGATAGTCTTTAAATTTCTTCCAATCTTCTTCCACCGTCTCTTCTCCCTGGTCTCGGATTCTGCCAGTCATTTCTGCCAATCCCACATATAGAGTCCTTTTGTAGGTTCTCTATCGGCAGGAGAAAAATAACAGAGATCAACCAGAGAATATTGAGAAGCAAAGCAGCTAGTAAGCCTGATCTTTATTAACTGTTGCAACAGGGTGCTCCCACACACACAGAGGGAAGGAGGGACCCAGAACAAAGGTGTGCTCACCCCTATATTGTTGTTGTTGTTTAGTTGTGTCCGACTCTTCGTGACCCCATGGACCAGAGCACGCCAGGCGCTCCTGTCTTCCACTACCTCCCGCAGTTTGGTCAAACTCATGCTGGTAGCTTCGAGAACACTGTCCAACCATCTCGTCCTCTGTCGTCCCCTTCCTGCCCTCCATCTTTCCCAACATCAGGGTCTTTTCCAGGGAGTCTTCTCTTCTCATGAGGTGGCCAAAATATTGGGCCCTCAGTTTCTGGATCTGCCCTTATATAGACTTTTTAAATTGCTCACCCTCAAACTCCAGACCACCCCCAGAAACAAAATAAATACATCACAGAAGGGGTGTATTCCAGGACCACCTCCCCCAATACATCATACATACATCACAGGGGGCGGTCTAAAACAGAATCCTGAGTGTGTTGTTTATCTCCTGTTTGCCATTTACCTGATTGCATTATCTGCGTTTTGGCTACTCTTTTGTTATTATAACTACTGAATTCCTGAATCCAGGTCACAGGCCACAGGCTCACCCTATTCACACCTTAAATGTGCCCTGTGAGCACAGAGACAGTGGGGAGATTTCCCATTTCCTTCAACCTTGCAGAGAAATATTTGAGGTCATTTTGGGAGAGAAAATGGTTTCAGGACTTTTCTGTGGGTTTCAGACATGTGGTTTACATATTTGTATGTGTTTGCTTGGTACATTTATGAACATCTATTATATATATATATATATATATATAGATAGATAGATAGATAGATAGCCTTAAAATTCTTATAACACCTGTCAGGGATTGTGACTCCCAGGTGGGAAAAGTTTCCCCATCCCTGCTATAAAACTGACTTGGGAAGAACCATTTACTCTGCACTGCGTTCACTGCACTCCCACTGCTGGTTTGGGAAGAAGTGTACATACAGCAATAGTCATTTTGAGAAATGTTGCATTTTGATGTATTGTTCCCCCCCCCCCAAAAAAACCCCAGCTTCATCCCTTCTCTTGTAAACTGTGCATAGATCCATGTTGGAAGATTCAAGCCAGACAATGCACAGTGAAACTATGGACCCACAGAATGCAGGGATGGCCACCCTTTTGGATGCCTTTAAAAGAGGAATAGACAAGTTCATGGAGGGCAGGCTCTCAGTGGCCACTGAAGCGTTTCTGGTACCAGTTGTTGGAAACTGCAGGAAGGGCAAATGTTTTTTTGTGCTCAGGTCCTGCTTGCAGGTTTTCACAGGCATTTGGGTGCAGGCCTTTTGTTGAAGGGGCAGGCCTTTTTTATTGGGGGGAGAGAACCTCAGTTTGCTATGTATTTTATTGATTTGGGGGCTGCTCCTCTCTGCACCAGGGACGCAGGTGGCGCTGTGGGTTAAACCACAGAGCCTAGGACTTGACTCAACTAGGAAGGTTGGCGGTTTGAATCCCCGCAACGGGGTGAGTTCCCGTTGCTTGGTCCGAGCTCCTGCCCACCTAGCAGTTCGAAAGCACGTCAAAGTGCAAGTAGATAAATAGGTACTGCTCTGGCGGGAAGGTAAACGGCGTTTCCGTGTGCTGCTCTGTTTCGCCAGAAGCGGCTTAGTCATGCTGGCCACATGACCCGGAAGCTATACGCCGGCCTATAGAGCGAGATGAGCGCCGCAATCCCAGAGTCAGCCACGACTGGACCTAATGGTCAGGGGTCCCTTTACCTTTACCTCTCTGCACCTCCTTGGCTACACCCATGTCTGGGTGACCACGGTGAGAACAGGATGCTGGTCTACATATGGACTGCAGGCCTGATCCAGGAAGCCTTTCTTATGTTCTTATGATCCAGACAAAGAAAAAGAATGACCTGGCTGCATTTTAAGCTAGCGATAGGGCCTACTTATGCACACTCTATAAGAACTGAGCCTAGGTTCATATGTTGCCTCTGCCAGCCCCTGCACGAATACCTGCGTAAGAGTCACCTTTCTTGCAAAGCAGCACTCGGGAACTTGTGGTCTCCCCATGACGGCAGGCTGGGGCAACTGCGGTCCCCTAGATGTTGCTGGATTTCAGCTCTAGCCGGCATGGCCAGTGACGGAAGTTGCAGTCCAGCAACCCCTGTTTCCCTATCCCTACTCAAAAGCAATGATGGTCAGCATGAGAAATATTATTATTGTCGTCGAAAGCGACATTTGCTATTGTTACACATCCCTGAATGAATGGCCACTACCTAGAAGGTCTTCCAGGCCAAAAGCTTTGCGCCTCTCGTTTTATAATTTCCCTTTGGAGCCTCAGCAGCAACCTCTCCTCTCTTTCCCTGGGGAAAGCTGTCAAGAGAGAGGGGGGGGGACTCCACTCCCCAGCCCCCTACTCCTGCCTGGATGCCCTGGGAGCTGGGGTGGGGTGGGGGGGTGTAAGAAAGTCCCAGTCCAAACCCCCGTGGCACGGAAACGGGGCTCCCCCTCCTCTTCCTCCTCCTCCCGGAGCTGGACCGGAGAGGGACCCAGGAGTCCTGAGCGGGAGACCCCCTCAACGCTCCACCCCCTTCACTCTCGACTACAGCACAGCCTTGACATTGGCGGCAGCAGATTCGCCCACGGCCGCCGGCCGGGAAGTCTGACCTTGCAAATTGGAAGAAGACGGTGCGGGGGGGGGGGGAAACACCGGGGTGCGTGTGTGGCGAGGCGGAGGGGATCGGCAGGTGCCCCCCACATACACAAACACGGCGGGCGAGCTGGGTGGCGAAAGTGCGGTTGCCAAGGAGCGGCTTTACCCAGCGGGGCCTCCCCGCGCAGGAGCTGCTGCCGCCGCCGCCGCCGGAGCCTCCTCCTCCTTCTCCATTGTCCGGGCCGGGCCGGGCTGGGCCCATGGGCCCTGCCGCCACGAGAGCCGCCCAGCAGCCGCCCAGCCGCCGCGGGCGGGGGGCCTGAGGCCGAGCGCGGTGAGAGAGCCTGCGGGCGGGGAAGGGAGCGGGGAGCGGCGAAGGGAAGCCGCCCGGCGGGCGGGCGGGCGGCCGGGTTGGTTTCTCCCGCGGAAACAGCGAGGAAACGGGGGGCTGTTCTGCTTCTGCGTGGGTCTGTGTGTGCCTTGCAAAGGGGGGAGAAGGCGGCGGGCAAAGCATTGCTGGGCCGGCTGGCATTTCCTCCGATATCCCCCCCCCCACCGCTCCTGCCCCGCCAACCCACAAGCCGCCTTCTTCTCCTGCCCCACATCCGACCCACACTTTCCCCCCCACACCTCCGATGCATGCAGGAAGTGCGCGCGCTTGGGAATGAGAGAGAGAGAGAGCGCGCGCGCTTGACAGCCCCTCTCCCTACCTTTGCAGCAGGTATCCGTGCCCCCCCCAGGGGTGATGGGTTTGCTGTGAGCCGCCCTGAGATCTACGTGGGAAGGGCGGTCTACAAATCCAGCACACCAGAATAATAATAATAATAATAGGAGCAGCGTTGCAGTCCAGCAACATCTAGGGAGGGCAGCAGCTCTCCCTCTCTTTAGTGCCCACTGGGACAATGTGCCCAACAGCAGGGGATGTGGCGTGCGGACTTCTCTGGCCCCCCCTCTCACCAGCACCATGAAGATAGAGAGAGAGAACCGCCTTGGAGGCGGCTTGACAGCTGCTTTGCTCAGGTTGCCCCCTCCCATGACAGCTGCTGCCCTGCTGTTGGGGGAGGTGGCGTGGGGTTTGCATGAACCAAGGGCACGAGTCTGCTCTTTTGCCCTGCCCACCTATGCTGGAAGGTGCCACGGAGGTAAAGAAGGTCCGGGGAGCAAAAGGTGGGTAGCCTGATGGCCGCCACCCGTTGCCCTCCTGGTACTTGGACAAAGGTGGTGACATACTGGGTTGGCGTCTTTCTCTGCTACCCACTCATTCTCCTGTGATCTCTCTGTGGCAGAGGGTGCCTTGGAGATAGGGAAGGTGGTGTGTGGTGGGAGCAGCTTCACGGCCACCTGCCCTCCCTCGTTCTTCTCCCGTAGTTATCGTTCTCCTGCTGGCACAGCGTGGGATGAGAGAGGTAATGTAAGGTTTGCAGTGTGTAAAGCAGGGTCAAGCCTCTCTATCTGCTTTCCTATCCTTTCTGTGCTAATTCTTCCTTGCTCCAAGCACAGGATGCCGCAGGTGAGAAAGGCAATGTGGGAGTTATCAGGGCCAAAAGGTTGGTGGGCTGATTGGCGTCCTTCAGTGTTCTCTTTCAGCCCTTTTCTATTTATTCCTGGTGCTACAACAACAACACATGCACAAACAAACAGAGTGTACTACTAAAGGGAAAGAGCAGTTGGGGGATATTGTTTTTGTTTGCACATTTTTGTGTTTTTATATTGTAAATTGTGATCCTTGGATGGAAGGCGGTATAGAAATGTAGTAAACAACAACAACAGGTGCAAAGAGTGGTTGGAGGCTGCACACACAGGCAAAGCTTGGGATTTTCATTCCTACTACAGTCTGATTCCTGTTGTAGAAAGGAAGTCAATGCAACTTGGGTTGCCTGACACCTTTCCCATTAATTTTCATTTCCTCTCCAGCTAGGGGACACCATGGCATGACAGAAGCAATGTGTGAGAGAGAGCCTGAGCAAGAAGTGGCAAGTGATGGGCATTCTTTCACTTCCCTTTTTGATGTTGCTCTCAGTTGCACAACTGTGGGTAGAATTAAGTTGAGGGCCATTCCATGTTGTTAGCCAGACTTTCCTTGTCTTAGTTGTCATTCTCTGCTGCTAGGTAAAGATAAAGGGACCCCTGGCCATTAGGTCCAGTCGTGGCCGACTTGGGGGTTGTGGCGCTCATCTCGCTTTATTGGCCGAGGGAGCTGGCGTACAGCTTCCGGGTCATGTGGCCAGCAGGACTAAGCCGCTTCCGGCGAAGCAGAGCAGCGCACGGAAACGCCGTTTACCTTCCCGCCGGAGCGGTACCTATTTATCTACTTGCACTTTGACGTACTTTCGAACTGCTAGGTTGGCCCTAGGCTCTGTGGTTTAACCCACAGCGCCACCCGCGTCCCAGCAGCTAGTTTACATTAAAAGCCGGGGTGAACAAAAGCCTTCAGCTGGTGCTGAAAAGGAAGAACATTCTACATTGTGGTGCTTTGCCATCTACCTCACTTCTGAGTGGGCCTTGGAAGGGGGATATGTTCATGGGGAGAAAAAGGTAGCCCTTTAGATACCTGGCTATTCAGAGCTTTAAAGCTGAGAACCAGAAATGGATTGGGGCTGGTCGAGTTGTTTCAGAACTTCTGATTCATGTTTCATTCTGCCAGTTGCAGTTAACATTCTAAGCCACTGTATTTCATCCCAGCTGAAATTCCAGAGTAGTCTTCAAGGGCAGTCCAGCATGTAACACATTTCAGTAGCCCACACGGGATGTTACCAGAGCCTGGATAACTGTGGCCCAGCTTGTCTCTTACACAGCTGGGGGGTAGTGGGAGGATACCATGAGTAGTTTGGTTAATGCTAATACTCTCAAACTCTTTCCCTCCCCGCCACTGCCAGACTCCTGCTGCTTTAAAATTTAGTGGTAGCAGCGTGCCTAGCAAAGAACAGAAAATACAAGTGAGAAGGAACCCTGTCTAGAGGGCTTACGGCCTGCCTTGGATGGAGTGGAGAGAGAAGACGGGAACGGATAATGGGGTAAAAATGGCTTTGAATGTTGCAGGACATCACAGGCGTGAAGGTCACAAAAAGCAAAATACGAAGGGAAGGAAACTGGCCACATGCCTTAGAAATAGAGGTGGACACAACAGAGACTTGCTACATGGTTGTGGCTTATTGGTGCAGCCAATTGGTGGTATTTTTGGAGCTCCGTGCCTTACCTTTGCAGTTTGCATGTTTACCACGCCAGTCCCCCGCCGACAATGCTATATTAGTTGACTCTGTGAGGCTGCAATACAGGGAAGCCAGCTGGCAAGAAAGTGAAGAGGTTCAGGAAAAGCTTTGCTGAAAAGGTGGGCTTTGAGGAGTAATTTGTAGGAGGAACGGAGAACAGCTAGACCAGGGATGAGAACCTCAAGGCTCTCCAAATGTTAGACTGCAGCTCCCATCAGCCGCAGCCAGCATGGCCATCTGTCAGGGGGTGATGGGAGTTGTAGTCCGGCAACACCTCGAGGGCCACAGGTTTCCTGTCCCTGAGCTAGACAGACAGAAAACCGGAACCTGTTCTGCTCCCTGCACAACCAGCAGAAATTCCTTAGATGGGCAGCGTCAGGCGGGGTGAGTAGAAAAACGTCCCTAGTGCCCAGATGGCTGCTGCCCACATTTTTCCTTGCGTGATTTGGCAATAACCCCGGAGAAAGAGGATGAGGTGTAATACCTGGTTAGGGAAAAGAAGCAGTACAGTTCTGTGCAAAATTTTGCACAACAGTCTCTGATGTGGTTGTCACGTTCGTGCCAGTCTGCCTCTGGGAATTGGCCTGGTCCCCGTGTGCATTTTGTGCTAGATCAGTCTGGGAGTGGAGCAGGTCCTGTTACGACGTGCTAGAAGCCTGTTTGCGAAGCTCCTGGCTCCTCCCGGCACAGGTGTTTTGGGTTGGGGGAGCAAACCGTTGGTAGGTATCCGGGTGGTGCGCCAGCCCTGACCTCTCCGCTCTTGGTTCCCCCTTCCCTGCAGAGCTAGCAGGCGCCATGGGGGTGGACTTTGACGTGAAGACGTTCTGCCACAACCTGCGGGCCACCAAGCCGCCGTACGAGTGCCCCGTGGACACCTGCCGCAAGATCTACAAGAGCTACAGCGGCATCGAGTACCACCTCTACCACTACGACCATGACAACCCCCCACCCCCGCAGAGCGCCCCTCTGCGCAAGCACAAGAAGAAGGGCCGGCACGGCCGGGCGGCCAACAAGCAGTCGCCCAGCCCCTCCGAGACCTCGCAGTCGCCGGGCCGAGAGGTCATGACCTACGCGCAGGCCCAGCGCATGGTGGAAGTGGACCTGCACGGCCGCGTGCACCGCATCAGCATCTTCGACAACCTGGACGTGGTGTCCGAGGACGACGAGGCGCCCGAAGAGGTCCCGGAGAACAACAGCAACAAGGAGAACACGGAGACGCCGTCCGTCGCCCCCAAAGCCGGCAAGCATAAGAATAAGGAGAAGCGAAAGGACTCCAACCATCACCACCACAGTGCCTCGGCGGGCAACATGCCCAAGCTCCCAGAGGCCGTGTACCGGGAGCTGGACCAGGACACGCCTGACGCCCCTCCTCGCCCCTCCTCGTATTACAGGTACCACCTGTGGGTTGGGGGCACCCTGTGGAGCTGTGGTTCGGAGGGCTTTGTGGGGTCGTGTTTGGGTTTTGATTGTGTCCTATGTAAGCAACTTATATTATGTGGGATGTTGTTAGCATCCATATGTCTCGAGAGACAATGGAGTGCGCCTCCTGGGGTGAAGTCAGACCACTGGAGAATAGGGCTGGGCGATATCTGGTTTTTCAAAATCGTGATATATCACCCCCCTAAACATCATGATATACTGACCTATCACAATGTCTGAAATAAGGATGGAGCTATGTACAGGCATTGTCCAGCTTCACCGTTTCCCCCACATTGTGATTTTTTCACAGCACACACACACACACACACACACACACACACACACACACAAACACATCATGATTTGCAATATATTGTGCCAGGTTTAAACAACTACGGAAACGATATCACGATATGGACTTCAAACTTGTTTTGGGCAATGTATCGATATATCACCCAGCCCTGCTGGAGAATCACAGCACCTGCTGTAACTGCGGAGAGTGGTAACTCGTAGCTGCTACCTCCCGTGTTGTTTTTGCTACATTAGCAGCACGGAAGTGACCTCCCTGGGGCACCAGCCTGGGCAGTGTGTGGGGAGGTCCTGGGCTGCCCAGCCTCGCTGATCTGGTCCAAAGGAAAGCAGAGCAGTATGTCTGGCACCAGCGTGGCTGTAGGAGTTGCAGGAAGGAGGTGTACAAGGTGCCATCCAACCACCTTAGGGACTCCACTCAGGATTTGTGTGGGTTTACTCCATACGTAGGCAAACTAATGCCCAGGAGCCGGATCCAGCCCAATCGCCTTCTCAGTCCGGCCCACGGACGGTCTGGCAATCAGCATGTTTTTACATGAGTAGAATGTGTCCTTTTATTTAAAATGCATCTCCGGGTTATTTGTGGGGCATAGGAATTCGTTCATTACCCCCCCCCTTCAAAATAGAGTTTGGCCCCCCACAAGGTCTGAGGGACAGTGGACTGGCCCCCCGCTGAAAAAGTTTGCTGACCCCTGGTTTACTCCTTCGCCTTTTCTTCTCCTGATGGTATCCTGCAAGGCAGTGGTGGTTTAGGATCAGAGTTTTCCTTCTCCTAGATGGGCTAGGTGCCCCCTTAAGTGGTATAGTAAAGGGTAAAGGGACCCCTGACCATTAGGTCCAGTCGTGGGCGACTGGTGTTGCGGCACTCATCCCCATCACGGGGATTCAAACTGCCGACCTTCTGATCGGCAAGTCCTAGGCTCTGTGGTTTAACCCACAGCGCCACACGCGCCCCTTCTTAAGTGGTATACAATACTATTAATCCTCTCCATCCAAGCTGAGGTTCTCAAATGGGGAGGAGAGCACTTTAAGGAGGTGCTGCTGAGCATTTCTCTGGGGGCCTCTGCACTTCCCTCTCGGAGGGCATCTCCTGGCTGCGCCTTGTTGCAGCTTGGAGACCGAGGCAGCCTGTGCCCCTTGGGCAAAGGAAGAGTTCTTCCCTTCCTAACAGGAGCGAGGGGTTGCACCTCGGGAGGAGAATCAGGAACAGCAGTATTCCTACCTGGTGGCCACAGAATTCCCTGGCGTCAGGGGGCAGGGTAGAAAAAAGGTGCTCTTGCCTGGAGAGACACCTTAACTCCCCAACGCCACCTCCCTACCCCTGACTTTTGAGAGGTACATTATGCT
Source organism: Podarcis filfolensis (assembly GCF_964270895.1). Taxonomy (NCBI): domain Eukaryota; kingdom Metazoa; phylum Chordata; class Lepidosauria; order Squamata; family Lacertidae; genus Podarcis; species Podarcis filfolensis. The sequence continues at coordinate 19,635,501 of NC_139605.1, forward strand.
GAAGTTGGAAGACTTTGCCTGATTGCGGCAGTGTTTCGCCCAGTCCGGTTCACGCACCTGTAAGTAGTGCGGCAGCTTGCACGAAAGGATTTTCACAGAGTGACGTGGTAGGTTTCTCCCCCCACTCCCCAGGTCAAAGGAAAAAAGGGCTTGGATGGCTGTGACCAGAATTGTCAGCATAGAGGAAGAGGGATGGCAAGCAGAGCTCATGCTGGTACTCGGCTGATTCTGCCAGGAAGAGAGCACCGAAGCAGCCAGTCGTGGCTCAGTCAGTCGAGCAGGAGACTCTTCATCTCAGGCTTGTGGGTTTGAGGCCCACATTGAGGAAAAGATTCCTGCCTTGCAAGGGGCTGGCCTAGATGACCCTCGTGGTCCCTTCCAACCCCAGAATTCTCTACATGAAATGGTGCAAGTGAACAAATGACAAGTGACTCTAAACGTGGAACAAACTGGCAACACTTAGGCTGCCAGTCAAAATCCGTCCTGTTGTGCTCTTTGCTTTCAGGCCTAGGGGTAACAGGTCTCCCTCTGTAGTTCAAAGCAACCAAACCTTAATGTTTTTTAAACAGACTGTGTAGCTTCAGAACTGGGCCAGATGCAGGTCAACACCATAGCTGTCAACCTTCCCTTTTTTTGCGGGAAATTCCCTTATTCCAGCGCTGTTTCCGGCTGCTTCCCACTGCTATCCCGGATTGTTAGATATCCCCTAGACTGTCCCCGGGACAGGTGAGGCTGCTGATCCCTTATTTTCAAATCTGAAAGTTGACAGCTATGGTCAACACACAAGTTGCAGAGTTAGGCAGTGTAGTTAATTCTTGATTTGAGAAAACGGCGCTCAGCGACACATCCTGACAGGACTAACAGAGCAGTTGCCAGGGCTGATAGTCAACTTCTTTACCCCATCTTAGTCTCCTCCCTCTGCCAGACCTTTCCCAAGCAGCCTCAAACGACGTTGGGGCACCTGCAATCTCTTTTCCGCCGTATGCATCGCCCTGTGTGTCCTTAGAGACAACAAGGGAGAGGAGCTCGTTGCAGCAGGAGAGGCAGATTCCCGGGATTCTCCTGCAGCCTCTTGTTCCCTCTGTGCTTCAGCCTCTGAGTCTGAGCTGCTCCCTGTCACAGGCTCTCCTTGCTCACTAAAGCCTGTTGCTTCTTCAGCATCCAACCATTCCTCCCTCCCATTTTCCCTCGGACCTCTCCTCAGTGTCCCACCACCAATCCCCAGGCTCAGAGCCTTCCTCCTCTGGGGCTTGCTTTGGGGGGGTCTCCCAGCTGGTGCCTCCCACCTCTCCTTGTCATCTAGCCAGTCCCTGACATCCCTTGGCACTTAAAGGGCAGGCCCGGGTGGAAAGATGCAAGTCACAGCCAACAACCCTATAGTCGCTTTTCTCAGTTGTAAAGGCGCTCAGTCGCTCCCGGTCACCGAGCCGTGTGCTTTTGTCCCTTTCCTTCCCCGCTCGCCCCAGATACATTGAGAAGTCGGCCGAGGAGCTGGACGAGGAGGTCGAGTACGACATGGACGAGGAGGATTACATCTGGCTGGACATTATGAACGAGCGCCGGAAGACGGAGGGCGTGAGCCCCATCCCCCAGGAGATCTTTGAGTACCTGATGGACCGGCTGGAGAAGGAGTCCTACTTTGAGAGCCACAACAAGGGGGACCCCAACGCCTTGGTGGACGAGGACGCCGTCTGCTGCATCTGCAACGACGGCGAGTGCCAGAACAGCAACGTCATCCTCTTCTGCGACATGTGCAACCTGGCCGTGCACCAGGAGTGCTACGGCGTCCCCTACATCCCCGAAGGCCAGTGGCTGTGCCGCCGCTGCCTGCAGTCCCCCTCCCGGGCCGTGGACTGCGCCCTGTGCCCCAACAAAGGGGGCGCTTTCAAGCAGACGGACGACGGGCGCTGGGCCCACGTGGTGTGCGCCCTCTGGATCCCGGAGGTGTGCTTCGCCAACACGGTCTTCCTGGAGCCCATCGACAGCATCGAGCACATCCCTCCCGCCCGCTGGAAGCTGACCTGCTACATCTGCAAGCAGCGAGGCTCGGGCGCCTGCATCCAGTGTCACAAAGCCAACTGCTACACCGCCTTCCACGTCACCTGCGCCCAGCAGGCCGGGCTCTACATGAAAATGGAGCCCGTCCGCGAGACGGGGGCCAACGGGACCTCCTTCAGCGTCCGCAAGACGGCCTACTGCGACATCCACACGCCGCCCGGCTCCATGCGGCGCCTGCCCGCCCTCTCGCACAGCGAGGGGGAGGAGGAAGAGGAGGAGGAGGAGGACGGGAAAGGCTGGAGCTCGGAGAAAGTGAAGAAGGCCAAGGCCAAGTCCCGGATTAAGATGAAGAAGGCGAGGAAGATCCTGGCCGAGAAGAGAGCGGCTGCGCCAGTGGTATCAGTGCCCTGCATTCCTCCCCACAGGTAGGGCGCCCTCTCTTCCCCCCACCCCAGCCGCTCGTTCCACAACCTTAATAAGATGGAACCACGAAGCGGCGAGGTTGTTGTCTGGGTTACTTGGGGCTTTGCAGGCTGGTCTGTACAGCGCAGGCAAAAAATAATCCCTGGGTTTTTATTGTTTATTCTTATTTATATATTTGCCCTATACGTGTAGATCTCAGGGTGGTTCACGGCATAAAAGTACAATATAAAAAAAAACACAAAATACATAATAAAATAAGAAGAGGAGCAAACCAATCATACCCCACCCATTTAAAGGGGCATCGGATGTCAATCAGTATTTGGGGTGCCTAATCCAGAGGTCTGCTATGTACAAACCGTCTTGGGCCACATCCGCTTGAGACGGAAACGTGTTGGGTGCTTGTGAAAGGGCTGCTTTTTTTATTTACTATGTTTGCAGTTCGTCTACGTTCAAGGTAGCATTTTAGCCTCTGAATAACCAGTGGGATTATCTCCAGAGAGGCTGGCCTGTCCAAGGTCGCTGTGCAAGCTCCACAGCTGATCAGGGGCTTAAACTGGGCTTTTCTGAGACCCTGCATACATTTCTGGACTCCGGCTCCCATCGTCCCTGACCATTGGCCATGCCGGCTGATGGGAATTGGAGTCCGGCTTTATCTGGAGGTCCACAGATTCCCCATTCGATTCTCAAGCTACTGCACATGTGTCTCTGCACGAGGGTGCAAGTTATTTTATTTTATTTTATTTTTTACCATCATGGGAGTTATGTTCAGTAAGTTTGCATGTGACTGTTCAAGATTTAATTTTAAAAAATAATTATATATATATATATATATATATATATATATATATATATATATATATTTCTGCTAAAGGAGAAGCACTTTGGGACTAAGTGGAGAACGGCTACTGCTAATGTTGCCATGGACAAACATTTCAGGAGTTAGGGGCTGTGCTTTTTTTCTGGGGATACTCAAGGGTACCTTATTTTTCTTTTAAAAAATAACACTGTTTAGGGGTGTGTATTTTATCCATTTTACAAAAATTCATATACCGCTCCGCCATCATGAAACCCCTGAGCGGATTACTATCAATAAAACAACAATTTATAAACATTTTAGAAACTGTCCGTAAACAGCACCCCGTTTTTTAAGCGGTAAGGTGCGGCTCCTCTTTCTTCCTTCCTTTTCAACTCCTCTCTCTGTAAGTAAATAATAATAATAATAATAATAATAATAATAATAATAATAATAATTAATAATAATAATAATTTGTCATTTATACCCCGCCCATCTGGCTGAGTTTCCCCAGCCACTCTGGGCGGCTTCCAATCAAGTGTTAAAAACAATACAGCATCAAGTATTAAAAACTTCCCTAAACAGGGCTGCCTTCAGATGTCTTTTAAAGAGAAGATAGCTGCTTATTTCCTTGACATCTGGTGGGAGGGCATTCCACAGGGAGGGCGCCACTACCGAGAAGGCCCTCTGCCTGGTTCCCTGTAACTTCACTTCTCGCAATGAGGGAACCACCAGAAGGCCCTCAGAGCTGGACCTCAGTGTCCGGGCAGAACGATGGGGGTGGAGATGCTCCTTCAGGTATACCGGGCTGAGGCCGTTTAGGGCTTTAAAGGTCAGCACCAACACTTTGAATTGTGTGCGGAAACGTACAGAAGATTGTTTATGGCCAGAGAAACTTTTCACCCAACGGTTTGACGACAAGGTCGGGCAGGACTCCATTCTGTGTTCCCTCGGAACCCCGCTTTTGAATTTGTCTCACCTCTGTGGGCAAAACGGCAAGGCAGCAAATTACACCAGGCTGAACGTTGCTTTCGATGCATGGTGAGAAATGCTCTCTTGCTGGACGGCGGTTCTGCGATCCTGTCCGTTGGGAGCAGGAAACAAGCCCGGCAGTGGTGGGTGTTTCCTCCACTGTGTGTCACCACATCCCCAAAGGGAAGGCCTTCCCCTTGTTGCTTTGCCTGTGGGTTTCTCAAGAGTTACATGGCCGGCTGCGGCTGTCTCGATGGACGCCTGTTTTGCCGACAAGGCAAATCTTTAATTTGTCGCTGCATACTTCTTGAGCACCTTTTTCAGTGTACAAAATGCTTTAAAAAATGCAGAATTCCATCCCACCACAGCTAATGAAACCAGCCTTGAAGCAGAGGCAAATTGCCCGCAAATCTGTACCTTAAGGTCCTTGGAGGATAAGGCTGTCAATAGCTACAGGCCTTACTGGCTAGATGCTCCCTTCAGGTTCAGAAGCAACACGCTTCTGACTCCCAGTTGCGCCAGCAGCTAAGAAAGCTGTTGCCCTCATGCTCTGCTTTGCAGGCTTCCCGTAAGAGAGCCAAATGTGGTGTCGTGGCTGGGGTGTTTGACTAGGAGCTGGGAGGTAAAGGTAAAGGGACCCCTGACCATTAGGTCCAGTTGCGGACGACTCTGGGGTTGCGGCGCTCATCTTGCTTTATTGGCTGAGGGAGCTGACCTACAGCTTCCAGGTCATGTGGCCAGCATGACTAAGCCGCTTCTGGCGAACCAGAGCAGCGCATGGAAACGCCGTTTACCTTCCCACCGGAGCGGTACCTATTTATCTACTTGCACTTTGACGTGCTTTCGAACTGCTAGGTTCGCAGGAGCAGGGACCGAGCAACGGGAGCTCACCCCGTCGCGGGGATTTGAACCGCCGACCTTCTGATCAGCAAGCCCTAGGCTCTGTGGTTTAACCCACAGCGCCACCCGCGTCCCTAGGAGCTGGGAGACCAGGGTTCAAATCCCTACCTGGCCGTGAAGCCCGCTGGGTGGCCTTGGGCCAATCACAGCCTCTCAGCCTAACTTAACTCGTAGGGTTGATGCAAGGATAAAATGGGGAGGCAGAGAACACCTGTGCCCCCTTGAGCTCTGCGGAGAGGAAAGGTGAGATATAAATGTCATAATCAATCAATCAATAGAATAACATTACTATTTTCCAGGGCAGGGGCTCCCAGCGGTTCTGTTGCTGCAGCCACCAGCCACTCGTCTTCCTGACTGCAGAGAAGTGCTCTTGTCCCATGCAGGGGCGAAGAGGCAAGTGGCAACTGTGGCTCGGGGTTAAGCAGAGAGACAGTGAATTGGCGGCTTAGGAGAGATTTGAGGCCAGGTCAGATCCAAAAAGTTGTCCGCTAAACCTCAGTCATCCCATGTGCATCCTGGTGCTTTAGTTGGCGGTGTGATGTATTCAGGACAGGAGTTCCACACCACCAGATTCTTGATTTTTTCACTCTCAGACTTTGGAGGCCGACGATGGGATGCCAAGCAGGCTATTTTAGCCATGGAGAAAGTTGGTGGGTGGATATTGCCCCCTGTTCAGGATCTAACCGGGTGCCATATCCATTTCACAGGCTGTCGCAGGCTTGGGCAAAGCCATTGTAGCCTCATCCTTCACCTAGCTCAGGTCAGGGGTGCGGGACCTTTGGCCGCCCAGATATTTTGCAGGACTACAACTCCCATCAGCCCCAGCCGTCATAGTTGATGGTGACAGATGATGGGAACTTGTAGTCCAGCAGCGTCAGGAATACCAAGGTTTCCCTGCTCGTGACTTCGCTCTTTGGCGGCCCTTCCTCTGGTCTCCTAGCGGCGCACAGATGGACGACTTAAGAAGCAGGGCAGAGTGAAAAGGCCACTGCAGAACTCTCATTCACCAGCAACGTAGCAATAACATTAGCGCCACGTCTCTGACGTTTGTGGTTGATGAAAGTGGTGGAAAAGGCTGAGAGCTAGCAACACGGCCGAGGCTGCTCCACGACCTTCCAGTTGCGTAGGAGATTTGAACCCAGGTTTTCTTTCCCCCCCATCTCCAAACCCCGCTGTTGGTGTGTTCTGCAATACAGTAGCGCCGCTTAACCATTTTCCTTAGGCCTGTGGGGCAGGCGGAACCGCCATGCCTCTCTGGCCTTGCGACATGACCGCTTGACCCTCCCCGCTCCGCCCCTTCTCCCCCTGCAGGCTCAGTAAGATCACCAACCGCTTGACCCTCCAGAGGAAGAGCCAGTTCATGCAGAGATTGCACAGCTACTGGACCCTGAAGAGGCAGTCCCGCAACGGAGTGCCCTTGCTGCGCCGGCTCCAAACGCACCTGCAGTCACATAGGAACTGCGAGCCCGGGAGGCCGGCCCCTCCGCCTCCCGTGTCCAAGGCTGAGCAGGTATGTCTTTGCTTGAGGTTGGGGGCCAGGGGGAACGTGTGGGGAGGGGGAAGAGGGGGGCGTGACTGCCAGGTGCCTGTAGGGCCAAGAGCAAGGCCTCTGGTGCCTGGCCACCCGCTTGCCATCGTTTGTTGGACTTGAAGGAGCATGGGGTTGCGCGGGAGAAGCTTAGGCTGATTTCGCGGCAAGGACGGGCAATGCGCTGCCCAGTTTGCATGCAGGAAGGAAGGCCTCGGCTGCCGCAGTGAGATGTGGTGGGTGCGGGGACCTACGGATTTCCTCGGGCCAAGGCCAAAGCCAGCATGAACTTAACCCATGGGTAAGCAAACTAAGGCCTGGGGGTTGGCCCAATCGCCTTCTCAATCCAGCCCGCGGACGGTTTGGGAATCAGCATGTTTTTACATGCGTATAATGTGTCCTTTTATTTAAAATGCATCTCTGGGTTATTTGTGGGGCCTGCCTGGTGTTTTTACATGAGTAGAATCTGTGCTTTTATTTAAAATGCATCTCTAGGTTATTTGTGGGGCATAGGAATTTATTCAATTTCCCCCAAAAATATAGTCTGGCCCCCCACAAGTTCTGAGGGACAGTGGACCGGCCCCCTCCTGAAAAAGTTTGCTTAACCCAAAAGGACCAGCTTTACATGCGAAAAGTCCCAGGCGGGAGGGTGGAAAGCCCTCTTCCATGACCATAGAGTTGCCGCCTGTCAGGGTAGACAGTCCATGCAGGGCGCTCTGACTCTGTGCAAGGCAGCTCCGCGCATCTTCCTTCCTTCTGCCAGGAGGGAGAGAGAAGGCACCGGGCCTCCTCTTGCAAACCCGCCAAAGGGGTCTCTGCCCTCGCCGTGCCCCGTTCCGCTCTGGCGTTTGCCACTGCCCCCCTCCCCTCAGCTCCTGGCAGCAACCCTGGCGGAGCCAGCTGCCGCTCTTCTTTTGAGAGCTGTGGAAACCTGGCAGGGGGGCAGGGATGCCCCTTCCTCTCATAGACTCTGATGTTCCTGCAGCGAGATAACACAGAGGATAAGAACTGGGCCCTGAAAGAGCAGCTGAAATCCTGGCAGCGCCTCCGCCACGACCTGGAACGAGCGCGCTTGCTGGTGGAGTTAATACGCAAGCGGGAGAAGCTCAAGAGAGAGACGGTAACCGCGGCGGGAAAGGGAGATTGGGGCGTCCTCTCCTGGGGAGGGGAGGGAGGGAGACACGCTTGGCGCGGACTGGCGAGAGGGAAGCGTTGGACCTCTGCAGCATAGCCAAGTGGCCTGATGAGAGGGGGGGAGCACAGGGCTTTCCTAGGGGAGTTACGGGATGGGGTGGCAGAACCCCTTCTGAAGGGGTTGTCCGAGGGGTGTTTGAGGAGGTGCCAAGCTTCTCCAGATAATAATTTTATTATTTATATGCCTCTCATCTGGCTGGGTTGCTCCAGGCACTCTGGGCGGCTCCCAGCGAAATATTAAAAACGCAACAAAACATCAGCCATTAAAAACTTCCTGTGCAGATGTGAATTGCTGGCTTTAGTGCGAATTCTGCTCCCCTCCTGTTCGCACTTAGTTCCCGTTGTCCCCAGAGCTCGCTCCCAGGCCGTGTTCCGACATGGCAGGAGCGAAGCAGCACCAAGATTGCCCAGGATGCACCTCTGCATTCCCCGGGAGGAGTGGGTGGGTGAGGATGTATTACAGCAGCGTATTAGGGGGTTCTACAAGATCCATAATGGCAGGCCAGCTGCCCCAAGGACGGCTCGGTCGCCCCGTAAGTGAAATTCTCTTACAGCGCAGAGTTTCAGGGGGACTCCCAACTTCCGGCAAGCCCCAACCAGCACAGCCAGTGGTCAGGGACTTGGTGGGGTGGGTGGGGAGTTGTAGCACCTGGAGGGTCACCGGTTGCCCCTCTCCCCAGCCCCTCTGCCCTGGTGCTTTCTAACCCCATGCTACTTCAGAGGTCCCCGGCTGAGGCGCAGCGGACTGTGCTAGGGACCCGGGAGCTCAATGTCTCCCCCTGCTCTGTGTTTCAGATCAAAATGCAGCAGGTGGCCCTGGAGATGCAGCTGACCCCTTTCCTCATCCTCCTGCGCCGGACGCTGGAGCAGCTCCAGGAGAAGGACACGGGCAACATCTTCAGCCAGCCGGTCCCGCTGTCTGAGGTAACAGAACTCTACGAAGTAAGAACCCCTCCACCCCCAATTTATACTTTGCTCTGTTCCCATCCAGCCCTGGCGCTGGGCCTGTCCTGTCCTGTGCCCCCAACAACCCCGACCCTTCCTTCGCACGCCCACAGGGTTGGGCCGTTGTGTGTGCGAAAGGCACCAGAGGCCCCTCTGGCTGGGCAAGTAGCTCAAATGTACTATGGTCCAAAGCTTCCTGACAGGCTTAGACGCTGTTTCAAGGCCTGGCATCAGTAGGTGGCCTCCTTGCACCTCCGTGCTCTGGGACTGCCCGCTGCTGACACCTGCCCTGGGCCCTCTTTTTCAAAACAAAACCACCCCCGCCCACTCCAGTTGGCCGCCATCTTTGTTTTTGGTAACGAACGAGTAGGTAAATTCTAACGCCACCGTGAGGGGGGTGGGTTGCGGTCACTGTCACCACCAAAAATTGCTTCGGGAATTATCCGTTTTGCAGGGTGAGGAGAGAGGCCAATGTGTTGAGTCACCGAGGTCACCAAGATAAAAGTCCCGAGGGTTTCCTGTGAAGGAGCAGGGAGGGTGTTACAGGTTGGCAATTTGACAAGGGCCGTCTAAACTCAAGCTGGACTGTTCTATTCCTTTTGATTTTGTATGGGGTTATGAGACTTCTATTATAGAAGAGGATCTGTTTGCCCTACAGGCTGGTCACCACCAGGGGAAATAATGACACCATTGCCCAGCCAGACCGCTTTTAGAGCTTCTACACACACAAACTGGAGATAGAGGTTCGCAAAGTCCTCGTTCTGGTCATGCGGAAGGCAGTGAATGAGTCCAAGTCTCACTGTTGCTTGTTTACTTAGGACCAAGTCATGGTTTAGTGTTACATTCCCAACGTGGCCGGTCCTTCATACTCTTCCTCTGAAAGCCGTGCTGCTATTTAAGGTCAATGCGTCATTCATATTAAGGAACTAAGAAGATCGGAGTACATATCTTTGCTGTTTTTAATTTCAATAAATACAGAAAGTAGAAAAGCTACGAAGGAGCAAAACTCAGCTTTCACGGGATACATTGTCTTCATCAGAAAGAGGGTACAATTCAGTCCAGATTTAGATTCTGCTTCTAGGTTGGGCAGTTGGGAAGGCAAAAATACACAAAATCAGCACCACTCCATCAAAGTGAATTGTCTACTCTGCAGCCAAAATGGTGTTTTTTTTTTTAAAGGTTCATTTTACATTTCTGACTGTTGATAAAAAAACAAATTGTTTGAATAGATCACTGCAGGCCGGGGCAAATGTGTGTGGTAGATTACTGGAAATGTCTGGTTATCAGCCCCCTTTTTTGAGGACGCTCCCTTATTTTATTTTTTTGCTGACCCACTTCTTAGCAGTACAAACTTACCATCAGATCAGGCTTGCTCTATTCCATCCAGCACATCATAATTATATAAAATAACCCTGTTTTTCTGTCACACAGCTTTGTTATATATGGGAGGAGGATGCAGGAACTGTCTTTGGCTAGGAAGAGGGAGAGGTTTGTCCCCAGCCCTTAGTCAGGGTGGTGCCGGGCCTGGCAAGAGGGGTTTTGGAGAACCTCCTGTGACGCAGAGAGACTTGTGTGTTGAGATTGAGGCCTATTGAGAAAGGAAATTGAGAGGTAATAGGTGGGGTAGCCAGGTATGGCGAGGAAGACTGCAGGCAGACATTTTTAGGGGACTTGCAGCAAATGTAGAGGAGCAGAGGTTGGAAGCAAGGTCTTCACGAGCAGCCTGCCAGCTTTGCTTTTGCTTCCCCTTGCAAGCCACCCGCCTTTCTAAATATTCGTTCTTCATTTTTCGGAAGGTGGGGGTGGGAGAACGCCGTTCACGGGGCCTTGGGGGAGGGTGCCCGATTTGTGTGCCCGCGCTGAATGGCAGTGCCCCTTTCTCAGTGGGGAAATTGCTCCAGATTGGGCAAGAGGCTTTCGGGACTGCTTCTAACTTTTGTTTCGTCTTCTCTTGGAGCAGGGATTCCCCACCCCGGGGCGGCGATCTCCCCCATCTCTTAGCCGTTCCGCTCTCTCTCTCTCTGCCCGCTGCAGGTCCCCGACTACCTGGACCACATCAAGAAGCCGATGGACTTCTACACCATGAAGCAGAAGCTGGAGGGCTATCGCTACCTGAACCTGGACGAGTTCGAAGAGGACTTCAACCTGATCGTCAGCAACTGCTTGAAGTACAACGCCAAAGACACCATCTTCTACCGGGCAGCCGTCCGCTTGCGGGAGCAAGGGGACGTCGTGCTGCGGCAGGCGCGCCGGCAAGCGGAGAAGATGGGCATCGACTTTGAGACGGGCATGCACTTCCCCATGGCCGCGGACGAGGCGCCTCTGCGAAGCACCGAGAATGGTCAGTATAAGAAATGTCCTCGGCTAATGCCCAGAGATTAAGATGGTGGCTGCCCGGGTAGGGGCAGGAGTGCCAGAGCTGAAAGCTGCCCCAGGTTGCCTGGGCGGAAGCTGGCATTCACTCAGGTTGGATCCACTGGGAAGAAAGTGGTGTCTGAAGAGAAAGCCCCTGCCTTCTCTCCCCAGTGAGATTGCAGCCGTTGCCGAGATGCCTTTATCGCAAAGCACAAAAAGGGTTTTGTGGGAGGGCTGGAGCTTCTGGCAGTGTTGGCTGCCTGCCCTAAGGGCACATAGAGGGAGGGACCCGGCTGGCACGATCTGAGCTGCTGCGATTTTAGAAAGAGGCAGGCCTCCTGGGGGAAGAAGTGTGGCGAAAGGAGGGGCTGGGCAAGGAGGAAGATGGAAGTGGTCCGAGTGCGAGAGGAGGAGGTCACAGAGGTGAATTTGGAAAAGAGGAAGGCTAACTAAAGGAGACTTTTCCAGAGCTGCAGGGGGTAAGAAAGTGGGAGCTTGGGCCCAAACTTCCCCGTTACAGCAGCCCACCAGCTTTCAAAAATTGCAGTTTGGTATGTTGACAAATTGCCAGAGGTGGCTTGCAGAATTTCAACTACTAGAATCCCTCTTGGCAACTTTCCCCTTCCTCTCCCGTGCAGGAAAAGTCCCAAGACAAGAGGTTGCCAGGTGGCATTTCGCTCACTTCTTTCTTCCTTTTATGGGGCACAAACATTAAACAATGCTCCAATGTGTATCTAGGCCAACAAATAAGAAGGTGGGGTGGGGTGGGAGGTGGGATTCATTTTCCTCCAGGAAGGAAAATGTCGTGATGTGCTTTCTTTACACAAACCATCCTCCGGCGGTCTCTCCTCTCTCCCATCTATCCTCCCACCCAGCAACTTACAATTACCCTGAGCTTCTACGGTTGTTTGTTTGCTACCTTGGCTTTTAGCCAAAAGGACCCTGAATCCTTTTAGCACTGAGCCCTTTGTATTATAGGTTAGACTCAAGAAACTGCCCTCCTCTTTGCTTTGTGACGAAGAGGATGCAAAGATGATGATGATGATAATAATTTATTTATACCCCACCCATCCGGCTAGGTTTCCCCAGCCACTCTGTGCGGCTCCCAACAGATTAAAAACTGAATAAAACATCAAACATTAAAAACTTCCCTAAACAGGGCTGCCTTCAGATGTCTTCTAAAAGTCAGATAGTTGTTTATCTCCTTGACATCTGAGGGCTTTTTTAAGAGCTGTTGGTACTGGTCTTGTCCTTCGGTCTTTAACACCCCTGTCTGAAAGCTATCTTTGGTCTGCCCCCTAAAGAAAGTATGCAGACAAGCGTGTTTTTCATAAATATCTTCATTGTTTGTTTGTTTTTAAATTGCAATATTTAATTTATTCGTTTTTCCAAGAATTACGGACCAGTCTATTTCCAGTCCATATCAGTCCCAGCCTTTCCTCACACCCTGGATGTTGTTGGACTACAACTCCCATCATCCCTGGCATGCATGCTGGGACTGTTGGGACCTGGAGCCCAAAACATCTGAAAGGCACCGGGCTGAGGAAGGCTGGTTTGCATGTGTTCAGCAATAAATTCCTTCCTTTCCATCTCCATACAGATCTGCATTTTTTTTAAAAAAAAAATCCATATCAACACATGTACTCCAGATGTAGCTTTGAATCCATTTTCTCACAAATACACTATTCTAAATATATTTTGTCTCAAAGGGACATATTTCTACATGTATTTTATTCTTTTTTAAAAAAGCACTTTTATCTGTATCTCGGTACTTTTTCAAGTCGAGAACTGTGCTGCAAAATTCAGAAAAGTCCAAAATCTGAAGGATCTAGTCAGATCTGCACATCGGAGAGGTTAACCACCAAAGTCTGGTATATCTGTTTGTTAGAACTTCATATGTTCCTTGCTTTTCCACATCATTGAAACTATTGGTGAGGCTTTCACCATGCCTTAAGATATTGGCAGCCAGGAGCCAGATAAATTTATGTATGGGGCAGTGGTGGGTAGCTACAGTCCACGGTGGCCATCCTTATAGCTAGGCTGTTAACAGTAGGACTCGCTCATGCCAGAGTGCCCCAGAGACAGATGGTCCAACAAGCTACTTTTCCATGTGCTTGGCTGCTGGAGAGGAGGAGGAAACCAAGCACATCTTAAGATTTATAATCAGAAATCCGAAACCTAACAAACTTTCAGCGAAAGGAAGCGGGGATAGAAGCTACTTGAATTCCCAAGGATGTGAAATGCACCTAAAACTGCATGCATATGGAACTGATGCTTTCCTGCTCTCCGTTTTGCCCACTTTTAGGGACTGAGATGCTACGTAACAATGTCAGGCCTGGGGAACCTGTGGTCCTCCAGCTGTTGTCCCATCCCAATTCCCAATATCCCTGGCTGCAGGGGCTGATGGGAGTTGTAGTCCCGTAATGCCCAGAGAGCTACAGGTTCCCCCATCCCTGCCTCCTTTCTTTGCCTCCCGGGTTCCGGTCTCTCCTCGGTCCATCGGCAGAAGCCTCCTCCTTATACTGGGCTTTGCTTTCTTGTTGGCGCAGACGAGGAGCGGATGCTGCTGTCTGAGAACCAGAAACACCTGCCCCTGGAAGACCAGCTGGGCCTGCTGGTGGAACGCCTGGCCGAGGTGAGCGCCGGGAAGCAGAGCGTGGGCCGCTGCCGGCGGGCCAAGATGATCAAGAAGGAGATTACGGCCTTGCGGCGCAAACTGGCGCACCAGCGGGAGTCGGGGAGGGATGGGCACGGCCCCCTGACCCGCATCATCCTGCCGGCCCATAACCCCTGCGAGAAGGACACGCAAACCGACAGTGCCGCCGAGGAGAGCAGCAGCCAGGAGACCGGCAAAGGTGGGTGCCGGGGCCTGGGACCGCATGGAGCAGCCGGTTCCCAGCCAGGGGTTGCTTGTACCAAAAGCAGGGTCCTCCACAAGTGGGAGGGGCTTGGCCAGGGGAGCAGTGCAGCACCTCCTCCTCGGGAAGATTCCCAGAAAATATTGCACTTCAGTTGATGATCTCTCGGGTCTGTGGAAAGGGGCACGGCAAGCAGACCTGGGCTGAGGTTTAAGGTATAACACCTAGGGCTGGGCAATATCTGGTTTTCATCATGATACAGTGGTACCTCAGGTTACATATGCTTCAGGTTACATACGCTTCAGGTTACAGGCTCCGCTAATCCAGAAATAGTACCTCGGGTTAAGAACTTTGCCTCAGGATGAGAACAGAAATCACGCGGCGGCGGCGGCGGCGGGAGACCCCATTAGCTAAAGTGGTGCTTCAGGTTAAGAACAGTTTCAGGTTAAGAACGGACCTCCGGAACGAATTAAGTACTTAACCCGAGGTACCACTGTATTGGGTTTGCCAATCAGAAGGTTGGCGGTTTGAATCCTCGCGACGGGCTGAGCTCCCATTACTCTGTCCCAGCTCCTGTCAACCTAGCAGTTCGAAAGCACGCCAGTGCAAGTAGATAAATAGGTATTGCTGTGGCAGGAAAGTAAATGGCGTTTCCGTGCACTGCTCTGGTTTCCGTCACGGTGTTCCGTTCCGCCGGAAGCGGTTTAGTCCTGCTGGCCACATGACCCAGAAAGCTGTTTGTGGACAGACGACGGCTCCCTTGGCCTGAAAAGCGAGATGAGCGCTGCAACCCCATAGTCGCCTTTGACTGGACTTAACCATCCAGGGGTCCTTTACCTTTACCTTCATTGTGATATATCACCAGCTAAATATTGTGCTATACTGATATATCACAACGTCTGCAATAAGGATGGAGCCATGCAGAGGCATTGGCTGGCTTTGCGGTTTTTCCCACATTGTGATTTTTGCATAGCGCACACACACACCATGATTCATGACATATTGCCAGGTCGAGTTCTAGATTTTATTGCATTAGCCGTGTGGCCATAGCATGATATACATAGAAATAACAACATAAAATGGGGGTGGGGAGGTAAAGGTAGATATCGTCCTGGGCAAATACTTAAAGGGTGAAAAAAAAAGAGATAACAGAAGCAACAGAGAATTTAAAACATCGAGTGACCGAATAGTACAGAAACAAAAAGACAAAAAACTGCTGAGGCTGGAGGAGGATCGTTAAAGGGGTCCTTCAGCTCCTCAGATTTGTCCTAGCTCCATTGTCCTTGTACAATAAAGCTACTTGGAACTTCGTTCGATTGTGCAGCGTATCGATTGCAGCTGTGGTGTTAAAAAGAAGTTAGTGCCACTTTCCTCTTCATCACACTGAGCAGGAAGTTAGCTGTCATCTCGGTAATCCAACAATCAGAATCCTGCAAAAAAAGGGACACTATCCAGGGCTGGATTGGGAGATGAAGCTTGTTCATGAGAGGAGTTAAAAACCGAGATCTTTCATCTGTCCAGTTAGGACAGAAGAGCATTACGTGTTCCATAGTCTCCAGAGCCGTGTCATTACAGGTGCATGTTCTGTTTGCGACGGGGACTCTGGAATAACGACCCGACAGAACTGCTGTAGGAAAACAGTTGAGACGGGCACAAGTAAAGGCCCTTCGCTTAGCCTCCGAAGAAATTGTGAAGCAGTATAGAGGGATTCCTTCAGGGGGAGGAATAGCTAGGGCTAGGCCTGAACACGGCCCTCTTGCATCGGCAGCTGTGTTAGAGAAGTCAAGTTGCTGTAGCTTCTTTTTAATTGAAGGTAGGGCCGCCGGACTGATACACTCTAATTTAAGAACAGTTTTGCAATTCAGATTAAAACGAGAGCGGAGTTTGAGGTTAATTGCCAGGTCAAAAAACTATTAAACCGAGATCACAGTATGGTCTTTGAACCAGTTTTGGAAGATATATCGCCCAGCCCTAACAGACTTCATGGTATATTGCCAGGTCAAAGATTATGAAACCGATATAACGATAGGGATTTCAAACCGGCTTTGGATGATATATCGACATATCACCCAGGCTTAGTAACGTCTTCCTTGGTCTCAGCCCTAATAGTTTCCCAGTGTTTTCCCAGCGGCTCATAGAGTGGGATCTGCCACTTCTTATTAGCGTTCTCCCCTACTCTGGAACTCCTGAGTGAATGAATTTTATTATTTCGGTCACAGACCAGTTCCAGCCCACATACAATATCAAGGAAGTCATAAAACACGATAGGGATGTATTTGAATTTGCAATTAGGTATAACAGGGACAATACAGATATAGCAACAGTTTAAAAATATATAAATTAAAATTAAGTCACTAACATATAACCTAAAATTATCATTTAAGGCCTTAATCATTACGATAGCACAGCTTGTTCCCTAAGTTTTATGGCAATCGCACAGAATTTGGCCACCCTTAACGTGATCTCAGGATCCCAGGGATTTTAGACATTGAAGTTCGGATTCAGAACTCCTGAGATCTGTTCAGCAGCTGCTGTGGGTGACTCCCATCACAGGAGAGGGGCCTGCTCAGCGTATAGGGGGAGCAATCCCTTCGAATGAACCCGTTCAGCTTCCAAGGACAGGCGGTGGGGATACTGAAGGGAAGCGCTCATGTTCATCCTCTGAGCAATGTCACTGCTTGCCCTTCCAGGCCTTGGCCCCAACTCATCCTCCACACCTGCGCACGAAGTCGGCAGGAGAACGTCGGTGCTTTTCTCCAAGAAGAACCCCAAAACGGCCGGGCCCCCCAAGCGCCCGGGGCGCCCGCCCAAGAACCGCGACAGCCAGCTGGCTCCGGGTCACGGGAACAGCCCCGTGGGACCCCCTCAGCTGCCAATCATGGTGTCCCGGCGGCCGCGCAAGAGGAGCCCGCGGCCCAGCTCCACCTCGGACAGCGACAGCGACAAATCGGCAGATGACGCCCCAATTGGTGAGTGAGGAATGGGTCCAAGTTGAGACAGTGTGTGGACAGTTTTCCTTCCACAACAAGTCCCATGTCACGAGTGGAGATACTTATATTGGAAGCGAGGTGGGATTTGCTGCAAACTCTGCATATGTGCAAGGAAGGAATTAAATAACGCAAGCCGTTTTTGTTAGATTGTGCCCTGCAGGTTTAGTTCAGCGCCACATAAAGTGGCCACAGTTTGATACGAGAGTATTGCCTGTGTCAGGTTAAGCATCTTGTCCCGGTTAACAAAGTGGTAAAAGTAACGTCAGCAGTGAAAAGAGAGGGGCTGGGTCTTCTGGGAAGCCGATGGGGCACAGAGGCTGAAAGTATATGCACAGAAAGATGTAAAAAGCATGACGGAGGAACGGGGGGGGGGGACAGAATAGATAAAAAGAAAAGCTTGTAATGCAGTGTTTCCAAACTTGGGTCTCCAGCTGTTTTTCGGACTACAGTTCCCATCATCCCTGACCAATGAGCTTGCTATGTAGGGATGATGGGAGTTGTAGTCCAAAAACAATTCACAATTTGTAGTGTAACGGTTGGCCAGGTAGAAAGCCATTGTATTTGTCAACTGGAGAATTCAGTTATAGGTATTATATCGGAGCCTGTTGTGATTTGCCCTCCCCTCCCCACCCTCTGCAGACCTGCCGGCCAACGGCTTCAGCAGCGGCAATCAGCCGGTCAAGAAGAGCTTCCTAGTTTATCGCAACGACTACAACCTTCCACGCAGCAGCTCTGAATCTGAGTCCAGCAGCACAACCAGCAGCAGCGCCGCCTCAGACCGTACCAGGTACCAGGAGATCCTTCTCATTGCATGGAGCTGTGGAGCTGGGTCTCTTTCTCCCTTAGCCTAGGTGCACAGTGCAGAATAATGGATAGTCCCAGGTCAGGCAATTTCCCAGGTGGCAAGTGTGAACTTTGTAAACTGCCCTTCCAGTTTCGAAGGGAATCTTGTCAGACACACACACCACCCTGCCACAAGGTCTTAGCACAACCGCTCACCGGGTACACATTGATATGTTCTGGATAATGGTGGGCCAAAAGCAGAAGAACTGTGCCACAAGGAAATGGCTGATTTAGCAAAAGTAGTGGCTTTGACAAGGTTCTAGGCACTAGTCATTGTGGTGTAGTGGTTAAGACAGTGTGGTGTAGTGGTTAAGAGCGGTGGTCTCATAATCTGGGGAACCGGGTTCACGTCTCCACTCCTCCACATGCAGCTGCTGGGTGACCTTGGACTAGTCACACTTCTCTGAAGTCTCTCAGCCCCACTCACCTCACAGAGTGTTTGTTGTGGGGGAGGAAGGGAAAGGAGAATGTGAGCCGCTTTGAGACTCCTTCAGGTAGTGATAAAGCAGGATATCAAATCCAAACTACTCCTCCTCCTCCTCCTCTTCTTCTTCTTCTTCTTCTTCTTCTTCGTCTTCTTCTTCTTCTTCTTCTTCTTCTTCATGGCTATGCATCAGGCACTGTTCCAGATGCAGCAGTGTACACAACACGCCTTTCAATGCTGCTTGCGTTGTATGCCTCTATAAAAAGAAATTTACACGCATTTCAAAGCTATGAGCGACTAGTAGTCAAGTTACCTGCATGCTGTTTCCAGTATCAGGTTGGCCGCGGCAAGAAACCGGATGTGGGATTAGGTAGACCTGTGGTCTGCTCCACGAGGGCTTCTCTGACGTATGCCGCAATGAAAGGCTGAGGACATTTTCCTCACTTGCCATGCTTGCCCAAAGTTCTAGTGGCGAGATCAATCCTGGCATCAAACGCAGGACGTTCCTGCAGTACAGTCATACCTCGGGTTGAAGTAGCTTCGGGATGAATATTTTCGGGTTGCGCTCTGCGGCGACTTGGAAGTAACGGAGCGCATTACTTCCGGTTTCACCGCATGCGCAGACGCTCAAAATGACGTCATGCGCGGAAGCGGCTGTTCACATCCAGAGGTACCACTGTACATCCTTCTTGGACTTCCCAGGGAACGGGTCTCATTCCATTCCCCCTTCCACGTTTAATGCGGAGGTAGCAGTCTCCCAGGCTTCTGCAGAACATGGAAAGTTATCGCTGCTTCTGCTTCCTCCCATTTAGCACAACTCCTTCCAAGCAAGGCAGAGGGAAGCCCTCTTTCTCCCGCGTGAATTTCCCGGAGGACAGCAGCGAAGACACGTCGGGAACAGAAAACGAGTCCTACTCGGTGGGAACCGGCCGAGGGGTGGGCCACGGCAGTGAGTATTCGGGGCAGCGTTTCCTCTGCTTTCCTCTCTAGAGATGGGGCTGGTGAGAAGGATGGCATTCACACCCTTTCCCCTCTCGTTTTGTCTTGGTGCAGTGGTGCGGAAGAGTATCAGCCGATCGGCCGGCTGGCTGTCCGAGGATGAGGACTCGCCTCTGGATGCCCTGGACCTGGTGTGGGCCAAGTGCAGGGGTTACCCCTCTTATCCAGCACTGGTGGGTTTGATGAGCACGCCTACATACGCACTGAGGAGGGTTAAGGCCAGTGGAAACCTTAGTAGGGGTGATGCACCTTTTGAAACAATGGTAGAAAATGAGGTTATGAACCAATTGAATGTTCAAGGACAGGTCTTGTGAGATAGGGAAGTTTATGCACAATAGAAAATGCTACTTATTGTAGAAACCAACAGAAACACGGTATTCAGTTGTTGTTTTTTAACGAACTTTTCAAATTCTTGCGGAGAAAAAATAGGGTAATTTTGTGTGTGTGTGAGAGAGAGAAAACTCCGACTCCCATCAGCCCCAGCCGACATTGCCAATAGTCAAGGGTGATGGGAGTTGTAGTCCAGCAGCATCTGGGTGAGCAAGGGTCTCCAGCTTCTGCCTTACTACCTTCTGTCAGTGCTTTTTTTTGTTGAAAATTGAACTCAAGATGTCAGCCTCCACATCCTTAACCCTAAGCTGTGCAACCATCCTACCAGTTTGTTAGCAACGATATAGATGGACTACTTGCCTAATCAGTAAAAAGGTAAAGGTAAAGGTACCCCTGCCCGTACGGGCCAGTCATGTCCGACTCTAGGGTTGTGCGCCCATCTCACTCTAGAGGCCGGGGGCCAGCGCTGTCCGGAGACACTTCCAGGTCACGTGGCCAGCGTGATGAAGCTGCTCTGGCGAGCCGGCACCAGCACAGCACACGGAAACGCCATTTACCTTCCCGCTATAAAGCGGTACCTATTTATCTACTTGCACTTAGGGGTGCTTTCGAACTGCTAGGTGGGCAGGAGCTGGGACCGAAAGATGGGAGCTCACCCCGCCGCGGGATTTCGAACCGCCGACCATGCGATCGGCAAGCCCTAGGTGCTGTGGGTAGCGCCACCCGCGTCCCCGCCTAATCAGTACCTTTTAGCATAAGCCTGGTGTTAATGGAAACGTTAAATGGTTGTTGCGTTAGTAATTTATTCTAAACGCAACATTTAAGTTTTAAGATTGCGCGCTTCTCTAATGTCTCATCACGTTACTACGCACGACACAGAACCTTTGAAATGTTTCTTCAACACCCATGAAGGACAGAAACCTGTTTTAAGGGGAGAAGGGGCAGGAAGAATCCCAGACAGCAAAGGCTTGGGGGGAATCCCAGTTCTGTGACTGCCAGCAGCATACGTGTGCAATTGCGAGCGGTGAACAACTCAGGCTGTTTAACGTGTAAAGGCCATATTGGTCCTTAAAGCCTCAATGCTGAGTTGCCCAATCTGTTTACTTGTCACATTTCCATCTCCTCCAAGCAGCTCAGGGCAGTCAATTTGCATGCTGTGTGGGTTAGGCTGACATATACAGACTTGCATAATGCCAGCTGGTGAGTTTCACAGTTAAACTGGGGCTTGAACCTGGGAGTTTCCCCACTCCACTCTGCATATAAGTACGGCCTTTCCTTGTCTGGTGTGTGTGTGTTCACGCTCAACAATTTCTCTATTGCATAGCTGTCAACTTACAGATTTGAAAATAAGGGACCAGCAGCCAAAATAAGGGACCTGCAGCCTCACCTGTTCCAGGCACTCCAGTCTTCCTGTCCTCCTGCAGTCTGGTCAAACTCATGCTGGTAGCTTCGAGAACACTGTCCAACCAACTTTGTAACCAGAGGTTCAACTGAATAGAATCTGAATCACATGCACCACAAGGCCTATGCAGCCTCAGCTTAAGGTGGCTCCCAGGCCTGGCTTTGCACTGCAAAGTTTGCAGCAGCACGTGCAACAAAATGGCGTCCAGCATTCAAAAAACCCCTCAGCTTGCATTAACTAGCCACACACAAGGCATGCAAGCTCTACCCCCCAGTCGTTCTTAGACTTCTTATTGGGTGAGCAACACAACCAAGCAACACAGTTGGAGCCTCCCTCCTCCCTGGCCGGCAGGGAGGGAGGGAGAGGAGCTGCTTCCTTTGAAATTTAAGGGACATCATTTAAGGGACATCCATCAATAAGGGACAGCAGCGGGACATGGTGCTGGAATAAGGGACTGTCCCTTCAAATAAGGGACACTTGACAGCTATGCTCTATTGCAACATCTGTGTAGTTGCCCTTCGCTGATGTCCAATCTTCCCCTGTTGGCAGATCATTGACCCTAAGATGCCACGGGAAGGGATGTTCCACCATGGCGTCCCCATCCCCGTACCCCCCTTGGAGGTGCTGAAGCTGGGAGAGCAGATGACTCAGGAAGCCCGGGAGCATCTCTACCTGGTCCTCTTCTTCGACAACAAGCGTACCTGGTAAGGGCTCACGACGGATGTTTGCAGAGATGGGGGGCTGCCATGTCTGGGCAGAGCCAAACCGAAACCTGGTGGATAAAGTTGGGGGTGGAGCTGCCCCATACCGAGAAAGGATGGGTGAGACTTGGGAGAACACGGAAGCCCTCTCCCTTCAGGGGAGGCAAGCACCCCTCGTGACTTTGGGTCTCTCCGTTTCCTTTGCAGGCAGTGGTTGCCCCGCACCAAACTCGTGCCCCTGGGTGTGAACCAGGACCTGGACAAGGAGAAGATGCTGGAGGGCCGCAAGTCCAACATCCGCAAGTCTGTCCAGATTGCCTACCACCGGGCCATGCAGCACCGCAACAAGGTGCAAGGGGAGCAGAGCAGCGACTCCAGCGAGAGCGACTGACCCTCACCGGGGCTCCCGCCCAGGCTGCTCGCTCGGTGCAGCTGGACTGTACGGGAGAGGGGAGCGGGGAGCTCCAGCCTCAAGAAGCCCGGGCCCTTGTTGGCCAGGCTGCGGGTGCTTGCGTAGAGCACCCAAGGGCCCCTCCAGTGTGCTGAGCACACCCACAGAGCACTGTGCCCTCCGTGTGGGCAAGCCTACCTCTTGTGCCAGCCTGCCGTTCCTTCTTCCATGCCTGGAATTGCCCTGACCAGCTGCGTGAGCAACACCCAGCTGCCTGTATAGCTCCCAAGGACAATACACCACTGTCTGGGTCCTGAGGTCCCCTGGGCCTTTGTAAAATACTGTACAATAGTGGGAGAATGTAAATTATTTGGGCTGCTCCATAAACACTCACCAACACACAGACCCCGGCCCCTCCTTTCCCTGCATCATAGGACCTGCCCTGATCCATTAGCCTTTCCTCGGCCCAGTCCTACCGACACTCTGCAGAGCAGGGCCGCTGTCTTCTCACTCGCACATTTTGATACTATAGCTTTTTGGAACCTGGCTCTGCCTGATCCCACCCCCCCTTGCCCTGTAGGCCCCCGGCTCTTCTTTCTGCTGCAGCCGGGTGGGCATTTGTACTTGTATTTATTTTGGAGGAAGAAGATCTCTATCAATTCTTAGAAAATAAAATGGCTCTTTTGGAACCAACTGTGTGTGTTTTCTTTCTTTCTTTCTTTCTTTCTTTCTTTCTTTCTTTCTTTCTTTCTTTCTTGTTACCAGAAGAGATGAGGGAAAGTGTTTTGCTTTTTCATGTTCTCCTGCCTTTTCTATACAGTGGTAACTTGGGTTACATACGCTTCAGGTTACAGACTCCGATAACCCAGAAATAGTACCTGAGGTTAAGAACTTTGCTTCAGGATGAGAACAGAAATTGTGCAGCGGCGGGGCAGCGGCAGCAGGAGGCCCCATTAGCTAAAGTGGTGCTTCAGGTTAAGAACAGTTTCAGGTTAAGAACGGACCTCCAGAACGAATTAAGTACTTAACCCGAAGTGCCACTGTACTTTTGTCCATTTTTGGTCTGAAAGCATGGAGTTGTGTAGCTGCAGATTCAACTCTACTGCCAGGGTGAAAACACCACTGCTGCCATTATTTTCTGTTCATTTAGCACTAACAATATGTGCCCAAGTGCTGCTGTAGGAGTGATTTTGGTAACCTCATTTGCTTTTTAAAAAGCAACCACCAGAAACAACATATGGATAAGGTACTTTTTTTAACAATCCCTATGTTGCTCTTACCCTGCTCACTCCAGAGAACTCAAAGCAGGCTATACAGTGGTACCTCTGGTTACGTACTTAATTCGTTCCGGAGGTCCGTTCTTAACCTGAACTGTTCTTAAACAGGAGGACCACTTTAGCTAATGGGGCCTCCCACTGCCACTGTGCCGCCGGAGCACGTTTTCTGTTCTCATCCCGAAGCAAAGTTCTTAACCCGAGGTACGATTTCTGGGTTATCGGAGTCTGTAACCTGCAGCGTATGTAACCGGAGGTACCACTGTATATGATTCGCAAGGGGCCTCCCATCCTGGCAGTTCACAGAACCAGGCTTGGTTAGATTCATTCAGCAGTAGAAGTGCACCAGATCATTCTCTGAGCCACATTTTGGGATAGTGATGCTGAAAGTCACTACAGCCTTTAAAAAAATAGCACTTTTAAAAAACCCACTTTATTCTATGGAGAGCCTTCCAATCATCTGAACTAATTCTTGCACACTGTACATGGCGTGCTTTAGGTATTGAATCTCCACATTTCCAGCACTCCCAACAGCAACATAATTTCTCCCTACTTTGTCCCCCATCTCACAACCTGATCTGCATTCTGGTCTGTGGGACCAACAAGTCTGTGGAAGAGACTCAATGCGAAGAGATGCTTCAGTGTCTTCTCAGTGCGGAATTGTATCTTTGGCGGTGGCAGCAACGCAGACACAAACTCCTTCACAACGGGGTATGCACCACAGCCTTGATTTGATTTTACAGAGAAAAGAAGCGCAAGCGCCAATTTGCACAAAACGCGCTAGCTTCTCTTTCAGGTGGGGGATATGAATTTTATTCGTTTTCGGCCTGAAAGGGAACCCTTAAAAGTATTTCTTGCTTAGACTCAGTCAGGTGTTTGCTTGTTTACTAACCTAGTCAGTGTTTAGGGCAGTTTTTAATGTTTGATGTTTTATTATCAAGAGCCAGTGGGGTGTAGTGGTTAAGAGCGGTGGACTCGTAATCTGGTGAACCGGGTTTGCGTCGCTGCTCCTCCACATGCAGCTGCTGGGTGACCTTGGGCTAGTCACACTTCTCTGAAGTCTCTCAGCCCCACTCACCTCACAGAGTGTTTGTTGTGGGGGAGGAAGGGAAAGGAGATTGTTAGCCGCTTAGGGCAGTGATAAAGCGGGATATCAAATCCAAACTCTTCTTATTGTGTTTTGAGTCACCCAGTGTTTGGGGAAACCCAGCCAGATGGGCGAGGTATAAATAACAAATTATTATTATTATTATTATTATTATTATTATTATGGTCTCTGCTGCGGGACTTTAATACAGTGGTACCTTGGGTTAAGTACTTAATTCATTCCGGAGGTCCGTACTTAACCTGAAACTGTACTTAACCTGAAGCACCACTTTAGCTAATGGGGCCTCCTGCTGCCGCCGCACGATTTCTGTTCTCATCCTGAAGCAAAGTTCTTAACCCAAGGTAATATCTCTGGGTTAGCGAAGTCTGTAACCTGAAGCGTATGTAACCTGAAGCGTATGTAACCCGAGGTACCACTGTAGAATGTATTGAATGGGGTAAGCAGAGAGAAAGGACTTCCCCAACCATCTGTCCATGTTGTGGCCATATGGATAAAATATATAGAAAGTACTATCTATCTCTACAGATAAATAGATATAGTGTAACAGGTAGAGTGTAATGTCTATAGATATTACTGGATATATAGTATTGAACTGGGCGGGGTGCGTGTGTGGAAAAAGCAACCTCCCCTCCCTTCCATTTTGTGGCCATTTCTCCTGAGAGGCCTAGCTCGCGGCGCCCAACTCCCAGGCGCAGGAACGGGGCGCCTCCCGGGCCAGTACTTCCGCCCACTCGAGCCACAGAGTATACCCCAGCGGCCTAGAGCGGGCAGCGCCGGAGCTCCGTCTACCCCTGCGCGATCCCTCCTCCGAACTCGGCGGAGAGCGAGGGGGGCGGTGGGGGGGGGGAGAGGGAAACCAACAACAACTCTATGGTGATTTTGCGGGCTTCTTCGGAGCTGCTCTGGTCTCGCGCTCGGCTGCAGCTGCAACAACGGCGGCGGCGGCAGGAGCAGCATCCCCGCGTCCACCCCGAAGGCGGCGGCGGCAGCTGCAGCTGCAGCAGCAGCAGGAGGAGGAACGGCATGGACTCCCGCCCGGCCCCGCTGCCTCGCGCTACCCCCTGGCGCTCCCTGCCTTGCCCGCGCGCCCAACTCCGCCTCGACCTGGTGCTCTGTGGCGGGCAGACCTTCCGGTTAGTTGCGCCCCCTGGCGGCTCCCGAGCGCGGAATGGCAGCCTTGCTAAGAAAGGGTGTCCCGTCCCCCCGTCCCCCTCTTGCTCCCTCCCTTGTATTATTATCTCCAAGGTGCCCCTCTCTTGCTGCTCCCCCCTTGCCTGCTCCCCCTCTCTCCGGTTGCCACCTTTTCTCTCTCTCCTCTTTCTGCAAGGCTCTCGTGCAGTGCGGTCTTTTTTCTCTCTCGTTGGCATGGAGATGGCAATGAAGCTGCGCGTCCGAAAGGCACACAAAAAAGCCTCCATATATGTATAAATATGGCCAGCTCTGCCCTCTTGCCGATGGCTCTGCATTGCGCTTTCAGCAAAGCACCATTGTGTCTCCCCCACGGAACCTCAAGATCACCTGCAAATTTCTATGCATCCTGGCCACGGGCTTGCAAAGGAGGGGTTGCTTACTTATTATGGCAACAGCTCTTTTTTTAATAATTCGGGAGAGAGAATCCGCTTTGGAAAAAGGGACACTTATTTAGACTGGCGGGCTACAGCACAATTCTAACCAGGGCTGTTTTTTTCTAGAAAAGGGTGCCGAAACTCACTATGAACGGAAATGAATGGCGCCCACCTGAGAGGTGTCAGAACTGAGCTCCTGTGAGTTCCCCCTGGGGAAAAAGCCCTGATTCTAACAGTGTCTACTCAGAAGTACGACCTATTGAATTCAGTGGGGCTTACTCCCCGGTAGGTGAGGTTAGGATTGCAGCTTTAACTCCACGTCTCTCCTGCTCCCCACAACTATCTGTGGAAAGCAGCTGTGATCAGCGTTAAAACGGTCGCACCTTGGTTTTTGAACAGAATGTGTTCCGGAAGTCCGTTCGATTGGCTTCCAATTGCGCAGGTGCGCCAGAAACAATAGCGGAAGCCGTATCAGATGTTCGGCTTCTGAAAAAATGTTCAGAAACCGGAACACTCACTTCCGGTTTTCAGTCGTTTGGGAGCCGAAATGCATGAGTACCAAGGTGTTCAATAACCAAGGTACGGCTATACAGTATATAAAAACTAGGCACCAGGGTTAAACCAGGGTTGCAGGCGCCGAAACGGAATGCTTAGTTGCCATTTTGGGGCCAGACAGCTTGCAAGTCATATTTTTCAATACGACTTTTTGCTTCCTGACATCGTATCTATCTGACTGCACAGATAAAATACCACAGATAGAATTCTACAGGATGTGTTGCTAGTGTGTGAAAACCGTCAAGATCCGAGGATCCCCAGGCATGCACCTTCAGGTGGTGGAAACATGAGGCACCATCCTGGTACCTGAGTGTCTTCGCTTGGTCGCGAGTGGCTGATAGCCAGGTGCAAAATGTGCCTGGCGCCTGGTGAATTTCGAATGCTGGCGGTGTGGCAGAGTGCATGCTTTGCTTGAGGAAGGTTGCAATTTCAACTCTTGCTAGCCATGATGGCTCTGCTCTCCCTCCACTGCAGAAGGCAGTAAGTCACCAAATACTAGTTGTTGGGAATCACAAGTAGGAACAGCGCTCTTGCGCTAAGGACCTGCTTGCGGGCTTCCAGTGGACATCTGGCTGTTAGTGGCAGCCCCCAACTTGGATGACTCTGAAAGAGGATTAGACAAATGCATGGGAGAGAGGACTATCAGCGGCTACTAGCTACAGTGGAAATGTTCTACCTCCATTGCCGCGTAGTAATGTTTCTGAATATCAGTTGGTGGAAACCACAGGAGGGGAGAGTGCTTCTGCACTCAGCTCCTACTTGCCTATTTCCCCCAGGCGTCTGTTTGGCCACAGTGTGAACAGGATGCTGGACTAGATGGGCCTTTGGCCTCTTGTTATGTTTTATCCTCCAGCATCTCCAGGTAGGGAAACTGTGAACTGTTTGTGAAACTGTGGGAAGCTACTGCCTACCACTACAGAGCCAGATGGTCTCAGTACGTAGCTTCCAAAAGTCTGCATTATTGATCAATAGTGTTTTGATTCAGTTCTTTTAAAAAACCGCAGACATCCGGCTTCTAATCAAATGCACGACTTCATAAAGTAGAATAAGCAAATCTTTCTCAGTTCTTTAAATTCCTTTGTGAAGGATCACAGGAGCCCAGAACATCACCCATCTAGGATGTTTTTATCCCTTTGGGCTGCTACAACTGGGAGGATACAATGCTGAATAGAAAGTTAATAAGGGAGCCATTTTTTTGCAGTTTGGGGGGACGCGTTTGATGTCAGAAGAGCGTGCGTGTGAAACAAGGTGTCGTGTACAGTGGTACCTCGGGTTACAGACGCTTCAGGTTACAGATGCTTCAGGTTACAGACTCCGCTAACCCAGAAATAGTACCTCGGCTTAAGAACTTTGCTTCAGGATGAGAACAGAAATTGTGCGGCAGCGGGAGGCCCCATTAGCTAAAGTGGTGCTTCAGGTTAAGAACAGTTTCAGCTTAAGAACGGACCTCCAGAACGAATTAAGTTCTTAACCTGAGGTACCACTGTAGTTGGTGGAAGTGTACTGTAGGATAGTGTAGCTTGGCTCTATGATTCTGTGGCTGTGAGGTGGTGACGGGCCTTGTGACTCCAAAGATACAGGACTTGCCACCTTCTGGAGCATAAAGGGAAAGGCGAAGGAAGGCCTAGGTTAGCTTCTCCAAACTGCAGTTGGTCTGTCCCTGCTGCTAATAAGCCTTGCGTTCCTCTCAGGTGGTCCGAAACCAGCCCTGGCTACTGGACTGGTGTGTTGGCAGGCCGTGTCTGGACCCTCACCCAGTCAGAAGAACAGCTCTGGTACACGCTTCATGAAGAGGAGAAGGAGGATGGCAGCAGAGAAGACGACAGCCTCTCTGAGCCACCGCTGAAGAAAGGCAGGAAGCAGGCACAGCCCGAAGCCATCCGCGCTGGTACCAGCGAGCGCCCGGGCGGCCATTTGTCAGGAGAGCTGGTCCGGGGGACGGATGGGCTGACTCCCTCGCAGATCCTCCAGGATTATTTCCAGCTGCACGTCAACTTGTCTGCGTTGTACCAGGGCTGGTCCTATGTGGACTCTCACTTCCGAGAAGTGGCTATCAAGTTCCCAGGTAGGTGAGGTTCAGGGAGGCATTGCAACTCGATTAGCTGTGATGGCACCAGCGAAGGATAACTTATGTGATGGAAGAGAGAGAGGAGAGGGGGCAGTTTTCCCAGTTAGTTCACCAGCACATCTCAAGAGATGGAGGCAGGTGGCCTGGGTCTTTTTGCTGTTTCCTTTACCTGGGACTAGGGACACGGGTGGCGCTGTGGGTTAAACCACAGAGCCTAGGACTTGCCGATCAGAAGGTTGGCGATTCGAATCCCTGCAACGGGGTGAGCTCCCGTTGCTCTGTCCCTGCTCCTGCCCACCTAGCAGTTCGAAAGCACGTCAAAGTGCAAGTAGATAAATAGGTACCACTCCGGCGGGAAGGTAAACAGCGTTTCCGTGCGCTGTTCTGGTTCACCAGAGGCGGCTTAGTCATGCTGGCCACATGACCTGGAAGCTGTACGCTGGCTCCCTCGGCCAATAAAGCGAGATGAGCGCCGCAACCCCAGAGTCAGTCATGACTGGACCTAATGGTCAGGGGTCCCTTTGTCTTTACCTTACCTGGGACTAATAGAGCTACGTCAGGATTGCATCGCACGATACCAAATGCACACATTTTCACACAGAAGCAGGTGTGAGGTTTGGACTCCCAGTCATTTTAGGTTCATTTCCCCCTTCTTATTTTAAGGGAATAACACGTCTTGACCTTCTGGCTGCAGCAAGGTCTTTCGATACATGCAGACAAGCAATGTTAAAGAGGGGATCTATTGTTCTGATCGCTCTATGTAGCCCTAGTGTTTACAGCGACGACTTTCTACTGCTGCATTTGAAAAGTCCAGAAATCTGCTGCAAAGCCACCTCTGTCCAGCGCCAAAAAAAAAAAAAAGGTTAAATCGCATTACTTGTATAAATAATGCCAACTAGGTACGTTTGCTCAGTTTGCTAATTTGAGAGTCTCCTGCTTTTAATGGAAGTTTGGGAGGAGGTCATGGATTCCCGTTTCAGGCCAACAAACCACAAGCCTACTTGGCCTCTTTTTCCCTCTCCGCAAGGAATATGCTTCTTGTATTTCAGAATATGTTGCCTACTTGTCTTCAACCCTAGTTTGCTGCCTCAGGGACTAGAAACTTTGGGGGGCAGGGCGTTTAAAACACCATGTACCTGATAATGAATTTGACATGGTTACTGAGTGCATACAGCCCTTAGCCACCGAGAGCCATCAGTCTGGGGACACCCTTTTCAGCTTATTTGAAAAGTGTGTGGGTGTTTCAAGCTCTATCAGTTAGGTGAGTGTTTGTTATAATAATAAAAAATAAATAATAAAATAATAATGATTAAAAATATTCATACCCCACCCTTCCCAGTTCAGAAAACCGGGCTCAGGGCAGCTAACAACAAATTTAAAACATTTAACTGATGCAACAAAAAACAGCATAAAATACAGTATAAAACTTGAATAATAAATTCAAAATTCAAAAATCAATTTAGGGGGGAAATCCACCCAATAAACATTAGATGATCACCAGGGCTAGCTGGCTAAATTAGTCCTATTTGGGCCAGCGAGGAGACCAGGGGAGAATTAGCTGTGGGATCCCAAAGCGGGTAATCTTCATAAAAGGGGAGGGGGAAGGAAGAGAAGGGAAATAAAAGATCAGGCTGAATTCAAATTAAAGGCCAAGCGGAATAGCTCTGTCTTACAGGCCCTGGGGAAGGAAGTTAAATCCTGCAGGGGCCTGGTCTCATGGGACAGAGCATTCCACCAGGTCGGAGCCATCACTGAGAAGGCCCTGGCCCTGGTGGAGGTTAATCTGACTTCCTTAGTGCCCGGGACCTCTAAACTATGATTATTCATGGACCTTAAGGTCCTCTGCGGGGCATACCAAGAGAGGCGGTCCCGTAAATACGACCTTGCCTCCCTCCCACCCTCTTATCTTCTCAGGTGTCCGGGTGCTGCGACAGGACCCCGTAGAATGCCTCTTCTCCTTCATCTGCACCTCCAACAACCACTTGTCGCGCATCACCAACATGATCCAGCATCTGTGCCAGGTCTTTGGGCGTCGCCTCTGTCAGCTGGACACCAAGACGTACCACGCCTTCCCCTCGCTGCAGGCAATGGCAGGTAAGAATGCTTGCTCTTCACGGGTGACCCAAGAGAAATCTGGACTCAAACTGCATGGCGGTTGCTATCCCTTAACAACTGAGCATGGAATATGGTGAAATGCTATGAAATCTTTGCCTCAATTAGCTTTTACCCGCTGCCTTTGTTGGTGCTGCTTCTTGAGTATCTGGAACAATGAAAGACGGCGAATTTATTGACCGCCTCAGAAACTGAGATCGCTAATGTATGGAATTATCCAAAGGGGCCTTCTGTGGAGGATTGGCTGACATTCTTTTGAGAGACTAAAAAGGGAGCGGGTGGCGCTGTGGTCTAAACCAGTGAGTCTCTTGGGCTTGCCAATCGGAAGGTCAGCAGTTCGAATCCCCGCAACAGGGTGAGCTCCCGTTGCTCTGTCCCAGCTCCTGCCAACCTAGCAGTTTGAAAGCACACCAGTGCAATTAGATAAATAGGTACCGCTGTGGCGGGAAGGTAAATAGCATTTCTGTGCGCTCTGGCTTCTGTCACGGTGTTCCGTTGCACCAGAAGCGGTTTAGGGAAGCTTTTAATGTTTGATGTATTACAGTATTTTAATATTTTTTTTGGAAGCCGCCCAGAGTGGCTGGGGAAGCCCAGCCAGATGGCCGGGGTATAAATAAATTATTATTATTATTATTATTATTATTATTATTATTATTATTATTATTATTATTATGTCCTGCTGGCCACATGACCCAGAAAGCTGTCTGCGGACAAACATCTGCTCCCTCGGCCTGAAAAGAGAGACAAGCACCACACCCCTAGTCCCCTTTGACTGGACTTAACCGTCCACGGGTCCTTTTTGCCTTAATGTTGATTTAAGCAGGATAAATCTCCTGAGGGTTAGGAAAGGATAGCCTATAACAAATTCTAGCTGGATACACAGAATTAATTTTGTTTGCTTATTTGTGTTTTATTGAGGGTATTACAGTGAGTTAAAGTAAATAAGAAAGAGAAGAGAAGAAGAAAAAGATACATTAAAAGCATTAAAAAAAGCAAAACAACAATATCAAAATAATAAAAATATATAATTAAGGTTGCAGAACTATGTAGTATATACGTAAATAGATAAACTTATTGTTTCCCTCAAGTATACATTGGTTCATCAGTCATTATGGTGTCGATAAATAGGTTCCAAAGATACAAGGGATTAATATACAGTGGTACCTTGGGTTACAGACGCTTCAGGTTATGGACTCCGCTAACCCAGAAATAGTACCTCGGGTTAAGAACTTTGCTTCAGGATGAGAACAGAAATCGTGCTCCGGCGGCATGGCAGCAGCGGGAGGCCCCATTAGCTAAAGTGGTGCTTCAGGTTAAGAACAGTTTCAGGTTAAGAACGGACCTCCGGAACGAATTAAGTACTTAAGCCGAGGTACCACTGTATTTGTTTTTTGGGATGTGGCGCATGCATGTTATAGTGGCATTGCTTCGTAGCTGACCTGTAAGCTGTGTGCTCATCTTTTCTTTTAGAGGACTGGTTAATTGACCAATGTTGTGTTAGCCATTTCTTCTAGGAAATAATAATGGCTGCCGGACATGCGTCTTTCTCTAGACGACCGTAACAGTTTCTTCAAAAGGCTGCCATCCTTCTTTGGGTGTCCTGTTGCAGGAGCAGACACAGAAGCCCGGCTGCGGGACCTTGGCTTTGGATATCGGGCGAGGTTTGTTAGCGAGAGTGCCCGCGCAGTTCTGAAGACGCTAGGTGGGGCTGCCGGCTTGCAGCAGTTGAGAGCCGTTCCTTATGAACAGGCTCGACACGCCTTGTGTACGCTGCCTGGAGTGGGAGCCAAGGTGAGTACAAATTAGGCACCTTATCCCTCTGTTGTTATTGCCCACCTAGCGCCTCCGTTAACATCTTTTGGGTGCCAGGTAAAGACTTGGGGTTTCCCATGCAATATGATGTTGTTTAGCTACTAAGCGTGCTACCAAAGGTTCGCGTGGCTTTTACAGGGTTTGTTTCATTCTGCTTTTATGGTGTATTGTGTTTTTATGTTTTCAGTGCGTTCTAAGTCAATTGGAGTCAATTGGAAACTAACAAGTTTGAAGATGGTGTTGATACTGTTAACAATAGTTGTATTTTATTGTATTGATCTTTCCGAATGTTGTTCCTGATTTGTGTTACAGTAGGGTAGGAGAGCTGGGGGTGGAACCACACATCTGGCAACCAATGTGCCCCTTTGGTTTCATATAATACATGGGTAGACGAGTCTAAAAAGCCCAGAATGCAAATTTTCACAGCCCTCTAGCAGCTATGGTGGCTCATTTACCAGAAGTAATGTACAGTATTTAGCATTAGTTCTGGAAGTGTATAAATTATTGTTTGTTTGTTTGTTTGTTTATACCCCGCCCATCTGGCTGGGCTTCCCCAGCCACTCTGGGCGGCTTCCAACAAAATATTAAAATACAGTAATGCATCAAACATTAAAAGCTTCCCTAAACAGAGCTGCCTTCAGATGTCTTCTGAAAGTCTGGTAGTTGTTGTTCTTTTTGACATCTGATGGGAGGGCGTTCCACAGGGCGGGTGCCACTACCCAGAAGGCCCTCTGCCTGGTTCCCTGTAACTTCTCGCAGTGAGGGAACCGCCAGAAGGCTCTCGGCACTCAATCTCAGTGTCCAGGCCGAATGATGGGGGTGGAGACGCTCCTTCAAATATACTGGCTTCTGACCAAACTAAGCCTCCCAGAGTTGAATATTAATGTATTTGAAATTTGCTTCTCATTCATGTACTGATGTATTAAAATGATAGGCCTTAAGGATGCCTCATTTCGCTGATTAAAGGGGAAGAGGATTAAGGTTTTATGGCCATATTTGGGGGAGTCGTACTGATGTATATTTTGGCAGTGGTTCCCAGGTGTGAAATATATTGGTATTATTTTCAAGCTCTCCTACCCCACTTATTACTGCTGGTTCTTGCTGTGTGCTAATGTTGTGACGTGGTTTCCAATTTATTATGAATGACACATTGTGAATTTATCTGCTGGGGAACACCTTGGGTGGGTTTGATCCTAAAAGGCAGCTTACAAGAAGAGAAGAAGAAGAAGAGGAGTTTGGATTTGATATCCCGCCTTTCACTCCCTTTAAGGAGTCTCAAAGCGGCTAACATTCTCCTATCCCTTCCTCCCCCACAACAAACACTCTGTGAGGTGAGTGGGGCTGAGAGACTTCAGAGAAGTGTGACTGGCCCAAGGTCACCCAGCAGCTGCATGTGGAGGAGCGGAGACGCGAACCCAGTTCACCAGATTACGAGTCTATCATTCTTAACCACTACACCACACTGGCTCTCTTACAACATTTTGAAGGGAGTGAACAAATGAATACATAACTATGGCACAAGGGCTGTAGTGTGGTAGGGAGGGGACTACTTGAACTTTGACACACGGCTGCCTGTTTGTAGCTGTGTGTCCTCCAGCAACGGCAAACAAGGGCCGCTATCGTGGTGTAATTTTCTTCGCTTCCCTTTGCAGGTGGCCGACTGCGTGTGTCTCATGTCTCTGGACAAGGCAGAGGCCGTGCCGGTGGACACCCATATATGGCAGGTTGCCAAGCGGTACTATGGCCAGGAGCTCGGCATGGGGGCCCGCAGTGTGACTGAGCGGGTGCACCGAGAGATCGGTGAGGGCCAGTGGGGTCAGGTGCCTGCCTCTTGTGAACCCTTCCTGGATTCGGTTCAGCATGCAACCTCAGACTTGCATTCTGCATTGGGACCCTTGCCACTGTGGGTGGTGCTGTGGTCTAAACCACTGAGCCTAGGGCTTGCTGATTGGAAGGTCGGCAGTTCGAATCCCTGCGACAGAGTGAGCTCCCGTTGCTCTGTCCCAGCTCCTGCCAACCTACAGTTTGAAAGCACACCAGTGCAAGTAGATAAATAGGTACCGCTGCAGCAGGAAGGTAAACGGCGTTTCCGTGTGCTCTGGCTTCCGTCACAGTGTCTCATTGCGCCGGAAGCGGTTTAGTCCTGCTGGCCACATGACCCAGAAAACTGTCTGTGGACAAACGCCGGCTCCCTTGGCCTGAAAAGCGAGATGAGCACCGCAACCCCATAGTCTCCTTTGACTGGACTTAATTGTCCAGGGGTCCTTTACCTTTACCTTTAGGTCCCGCAGCTTGTTGCTGTATGCTGCCGGCATAACTTTAAAACAAGGTGACGATGACAAAGTGGGCAGCAATGCCCACTGATTCAGAAAATACACAATTTGCTTGCTCGAGGCTTGCAGAGGCTCCATGAAATAGAGGGGTTGATGGTTTGCTGAGATGCCACTCAACTGTGGCTGCTCAGTTGCAACTTCTCAAACTCACTCTCGCCTTCCTCCCAAAAAGCAGGGGGCAGTAGAGCCCTTTCAGTTATGGAACAAGTTGGAACCAATCATTGCCAATTGCTACAAATGCTCACTATGGTTTGTCAGGGAACTCCTCTCCTAATAATAATAATAATAATAAAATTTTATTTATATCCCGCCCTCCCCAGCCGAAGCCAGGCTCAGAGCAGCTAACAACAATAAAAGTAACACAGCATTCTAAAATTAATTCATTTTAAAATCAATTCAAATCAAATTAATGGCAACCATTGGGCTAGAGCTCTGTGAGGATTACCAAAGGAGGGGGTCAGACTCTGCCTTGGCCAAAGGCCTGGTGAAACAGCTCTGTCTTGCAGGCCCTGCGGAAAGATGTCAAGTCCCACAGGCCCCTAGTCTCTTGTGACAGAGCGTTCCACCCGATCGGAGCCACTGCTGAAAAAGCCCTGGCACTGGTTGAGGCCAGCCTAACCTCCCTGTGGCCTGGGACCTCCAAGATATTTTTGTTTGAAGACCGTAAGGTCCTCCGTGGTACATACCAGGAGAGGCGGTAAAGAGATTAGGGCTCTAATCTT
Source organism: Podarcis filfolensis (assembly GCF_964270895.1). Lineage (NCBI taxonomy): Eukaryota > Metazoa > Chordata > Lepidosauria > Squamata > Lacertidae > Podarcis > Podarcis filfolensis. The sequence goes on from NC_139605.1 coordinate 19,671,096, forward strand.
CAGAATGGGGATGGGAACATCCATGTAGATAGGAAGCATTCTGGCCAATGCGAGCCAAGGGAGAGACATCACCATGTTTTGGCGGTAAAACACCTGCTTTGAGTGCAGAAAGTCCCATGTTTTATCCAATCCTTGAGAGGCAGGGCAGACAGCACACAGCTAGATGGACCCAATGGGAGCTTCCTTTGAAGAATTGGTTGTGTGAATCCACTCCCTTGTCAAGGCAGCTTGTTGCCTTCCAACTCACTAAGGCTGCCCTCTTGACTGCTCTGCCTTCAGGGAACTTCTTCCGGAGCCTGTGGGGACCATATGCTGGATGGGCACAAGCGGTGAGTAAATGAGTGGAAAATCCTCTTCTTTTTCTTCTGCGGCTTTGTGCAAGGCCATGCGTGAGAAGGGAACACACAAGAACAGCTAGATCGTCCAACTGCAGGAATCGGCTTGAGGGTAAAGTAGTTCAGAATTGTAAGAATCTTAGCTTTCATTGATTTTTTTTGTTAAGGGCATCTGAGTGAATGGTCTTTGTCTGGGGATTATTTCAGAAGCAGAAACAGTTAAGTAAATCTGATCCAGCTTTTCTTGCCACAGCGACTTGTAGGGGAATATTTACTTCATCTAGGCCAGGGGTCAGCAAACTTACCGCGCCTCGGGCCGGTGTCTCCAGTGCTGATCACATGGCAGGCTGGAGGGCGGGGGAGTGCGTGCCCATACGCATGTGCATATGCTATTTCCTGCGCATTTCCGGGTCGGAGGAGCACCAGAAATAGCTTGTGCACATGTGAACGGGCCTCCTCCGACCTGGATGTGCACCGGAAATAATGCTTGCGCATGTGCAAATAATGCTTCTGCATGCGCACAAGCTATTGCCGGTGCTCCTCTGGCCCAGAAGTGGGCAGCTGTGCAGCGCCGGTAAGAGCGGGCGGCGCGGATCGCCGCAGGCAGGATAAACGAGTCCCTCGGGCCTTAGCTTGGAGACCCCTGTTCTGGGCTATGTTAAAACATAAGAAGAGACCTGCTGGACCAGACCCAAAGTCCACCTGGTTTAGCATCTTCCTTCCCATAATGGCCAGCCAGGTGGTCCTAGGAAGCTCGCAAGCAGGACTTGGAGGCGATAGCTCTCCCCACTCCTCCCCAGCACTGGTGGAGGAAGAGGGGTGTGGAGGGAGCACACCGCCCCCGGCAGCGTGATCCCGGTGGGGTACCCCCCCCACCCGCACTGGGTGCCATGCCCCCGCAGGTGGCGTGCCACACCCCCCTTCCCTTCCTGCCCTCCCCCCCTCGGTGCCAGAGCACGAAGCTCCACCACTGCTCCCCAGTCGATATTTTTGTGGAATACTTCCTCTGAACATTAGCCAACATGGAGAACAGCCATTGACAACTGGGACCAGCAAGTTTTTGTCCTATGTTTTCGCTGTTCCAGGTCCCTCTCCCCGCATGTCACCTTCTTCCCAACTCTTCTCTGCCTCCTCTATTCCTCGCTTTCCCCACCTCCTCCAAGTTGTCTTTCCCCTTCTATCCATTTGTGCACAGCCTGCTTTTCCTGCCAGGAGAGATGTGGTGGCTGTCTCTTTTTCCTGCGTGCCTCTGCAAGTCTAAGGATTCTCTGGAGCCTGCAGTGGACCTCCCTCTTGCTTCCGAGTGGGACGGTTCGCCATCCATAGCGATCACAACACCTTGCTTGAATTGGCCATTAGAAGGAACAATAGACCCACCCTCCCAAATTACCCGTTTCCCTTTTCAAGCCTTCTGACTCAGGTGGCCATCCCTCGGTTTTGTGGCAGTATGTTCTCCAAAGTAATCAACATGTTGTGTGAAGATGTTTCTTTCCTCAGTCTGTATATACAGACAAAATAATACACAGCCCAGTAGATGCTACTCTAAGGTATGCTTACCTGCCCAGTTTTAAACTGGTCTGAATGGTGCATTTGTGCACACAGCCTTTTTGCCTCTAGGCCTGTTTTTGTTTTGTCGTGGCCTCAGTGTAAAATTGCCAATTTGTGTATACCGTATTTTTTGCTCTATAAGACCCACTTTTTCCCTCCTAAAAAGTAAGGGGAAATGTGTGTGCGTCTTATGGAGCGCATGTAGGCTGCACAGCTATAACAGAAGCCAGAACAGCAAGAGGGATTGCTGCTTTCACTGCGCAGCGATCCCTCTTGTTGTTCTGGCTTCTGAGATTCAGAATATTTTTTTTCTTGTTCCCCTCCTCCAAAAACTAGGTGCGTCTTGTGGTCTGGTGCGTCTTATAGAGCGAAAAATACGGCAGTTGACATTTGCTTCTTCTGACGCAGCTGGCAAAACTCTTACCTGGCTCACACAGAAACCTGCTTCCTCCTCTCTTGGGGGGCCTATTTCCAAACCAACTTTCGTAAACATTTGTTTCCCTCCGCAATTCTGACTCTCTGCCCTCCTTCTCCAGGTTCTTTTTTGCGCTGATCTACGAAAGTACCAGGAATCTTCCGATCCGGATGCCAAGCACCGCTGTGTCAAAGTTGCCAGGAGTACCCTTCCCACCTTGACGTCGTAACCTCTCCCACAGCCTCCTGTTTTGTGTGCCTGGCTTGGGCAAGTAAGAAAAACCATTTCTTCTACAGGGCTGGAGAGGCACAGGAACATCCACACCAAGAACAGGGGCTGCCAGAAAGAGAGGCAGGCTGGCGTGCTGTGGAGCTCTCCTCTTAGTTAAACTGCTGTTGTCCTTTTCCACCAGGGGTCTCCTGTGGTGGTTGTAAGCTTGATGTGTAACCGCAATGTATTATAGAATAGAATCCTCTTTTTTTGTTTTGTTTTGTTCCTGTGGCTTTGGTCATTTGCTTTGGCTTTGGGGTACAGTATTAAGTGTGGCGTAGGCCGGTTTCTCAGTTCAGGCCTTTGGGTCTCTCAATTCAGAGTCCCTACTTACCAGAACCAGGGTCTTGGTTCTATAGACCTAGACCTAGGAGTTACCTCACTTCAAAAAGTATTTCTCCACATAATGGATGTGTGACAGGTAGACTTGAAGGCCAGCTGCTGAGGGCTGGAGTCTCATCGATATCTGTGATCTTGTTGACATTGGGTGGGGAAGTGGGGAACTAGCTGGTGGCGGTTTTCCCAGATCCCACCATGCTTAGCAATTTCAGTGGGCCCTATTAAACTTTAATCTAGGTGTGGTTTAAAAGATAGGCTAGAGTGTCCTTTGAAATGAGAAGATTTTAAGTCGTGTGCACGCGCAAGGGAGCAGAGGTCACGCTTTTAACTCCACGGCGCTCTCATTTTGTACGTAACTTGTAAATGTACATGTTTGTATATACATACATACAACAGTGTCTTTGTGCATGTGCCCTGCGACGGCAAAACCCTCGCCGCTGGTTGGATTAAGGAATTCCCCGCGACAGAGTGAGCTCCCGTTGCTCTGTCCCAGCTCCTGCCAACCTACAGTTTGAAAGCACACCAGTGCAAGTAGATAAATAGGTACCGCTGCAGCGGGAAGGTAAACGGCATTTCCGTGTGCTCTGGCTCCGTCACAGTGTCTCATTGCGCCGGAAGCGGTTTGTGCAGCAAAATACACTTTCACTCTGCTGGGCCTGAGGAACAAGTTTGGAATGAACTCAAGTCCCCTTGCTTCCAGAGGGACCAAGGCTGAAATTGCAGGCACGCTTACCCAGGAGTAAGCCCCATTGAACCCAGTGGGATTTATTTCTGAGTAGAGACAGTTGTGCGACTTATCAGGACCAGTTTTAGTTGAACCGGAGTTATTGTGTTTTGCTGGTGATCAGCTTTTTAGGGAGAGGACTAGCCACCTGCTGTCAAGGTGGGGATAGCAGAGAACACCAGGTTGTTTGCTGGTATTCCAGACACTAAAAATGGCTGCCATTTGGGCCGAAGCCCAGCCCAAGAAGCTCCCCTCTTGCCTCCCTTCTGGCTTCATATTATATTCCCTGTTCCAACCGCTGAAGAAGTACCTTCTGGCCTTGAAAAGCAGGCCGTCTTCCCCCTCCCAACCTATATGCATCCATAAACATCTACCAACACATTCACCCCTCTGGCTTTTGCATCAACATAGTCTTCATCTGAAGGAACGTTCGTCTTGTTGAGTTTTCTTCCTTTATTCTAGTCTGGGCTTTTAATTCACCTCATTTTTTTTCCTGCTCAATGAACCTAAAACCTCTTGTTCTATTAAATATTATTATCCCTTTTCTCTTCCTTCCACTAATATGGAATGTTGTTTCTGAATACATTCACTGTAGCTCAGTATGTTATCTCTTTTATCATCTTTGTTTTTCATTCTGAAGTGTCCTTTTCCGTCAATTTTTGTTTGTTTGTTTGTTTTGGTAAAACATCCTCCATTTCTATAGTGGAGTTTAAAATCATATTTTGTAACCTGTACTGTGTGAATGCTCTATAGTCAGAGCTAAGCCCTTTAAAATCCTGCTGATTTCACTGGGAGAGACTTAAGCGTGCTTGTTTCTTCCCCATCAAAATCCATAGGATTTGAAAAGCTGGCTCACGGCCCTGTGTTTTGTTTTGTTTTAATCATCCAGCGATTTGACCTACCGTTCCCTATACCAGCCCCTGCCTTTTTCGTCTTGACTATTTCTAGATTGTAAGCTGCTTTGGGCAGAGACCTATTTATTTCTACCCTTTTATAAAGTGCTTAGCTGACTTCAAGGTGCTGTAACGATAACAATAAACAAGTTGTGTCCTCCTAAATCTCTCCTCTCCTTGCCTTCTTTCACTTTTAGAAACAGATCTAGACACTACCGGGTGTGTGCAGACCCGCCCCCCCCCTCGGTTGGTTGCTGGGTGAGGGGGCATCAGCGGCCGCTCCCTTCTTTTCCCCCACCCCTTTGCCCGCAGATAGGGTAGATGAAGACATGTGCGCTTTCTTCCTTTTTAATACAAGAACAAGCAACAAAATAGAAACTTCGAGTTAGAAAGTCCTCTTGAACCAAGAGAGTGCAGAGACAGAGAGAACATGGGCGCAAAATGTGGAGCTGTGAGCGTCAAGAGCAGGCAGGAAAGCAGGAAGGGAAGGGGACCAAGCCAGTCTTCTCTAACCTGGTGCTTCCCCAAACATTGTTGGAGAACGTTGACTACAGAACTCCCATGACCCCCTAGACATTGGCTGTGCTGGATGGGAGTTGTCGTCCAAAACATCTGGAAGGCACCAGGTTGGGGAAGCCTGGACTCTATACACAGTGGGAAGAATCCTAGTTCTGCCAGTTGGGTGGTGCAAAGGCCAGCTTGGATGAAGACAGACCCCGCACTTCAAGGGCTGCCTCAGTGGGAGCGTCGTCTATGGTGTGAGCTTCCCTTTTTGGCAACTGGCGTTGCAAACGGCCCAACAAGCCGAATCCTGCATCGGCGAGTTGCTTCCCGTGCCGAAACGATGTTTCAACAACCGCTCAATCTTGCCTTCCCCCTTCTACTCCAGACAGGCTGCCCCAAGGTTCAGCGTCGTTTTAGAAAAACAAGAGGCATACGTGTATCTCTGCAAGCGCGCTCCTTCTTCCCTGACCCACCCCCACCCCCCGCAAAAAGAAAAATACAAAACACAAAGCATTTTAAAAACAGCTGCAGGGTTGCTCTGGAGGCCGATGGTACGGTATGGGCCGTGGGCAGTAGCTGACAAGGTACCCAAACACAGTTCCCTTTTCCCCATAGTTCAACCGGAACTAAACTGTTTCTCTCCCACCTATGCCTGGATATATATATATATATTTAAAACGTACATCTGTGTCAAGGGTAGCTGTGGTTCTATCAAACCACCACTCTTAAAAAATAACGTGTCCTTGCCCACAGACAGCCAAGTGACACCAGAAGATTGAAACGGCCTGCCAATCTACCTTCACGTTTCTCAACAGCGGAAATGCACTTCTCAAGATCAAATTGTGAAGGGTCCACAAGCAGCTTTTGTTTTCCTTCGTGACATGATTAGGGTGATCTAGAGTTATAAGCGCTGCAGGCTCGCGCTTTGTGAACCTGCTTGTTGGCTGGAGGTGATATGATTTGAGTAGGGGACTTGGTTAGGGGTGAGGCATCCTCAAGCTCCACCTTGACAGCTGCTGCAGAGGGCCTGAGCAGACCACTGTGTGGTCTTTCCTAGACAACACCACATGATTGGGCAAGGAGGACGACGACATTGTCAGCTTGGGTAGGGGGTCAGCATAGGGCACAGACAGAGCTGGCTGGCTGCGGCCAGCATTTGGCTGCTCTGTGTTAGAGAGAGAAGAAGAAGGAAAAGAAGAAGAAGAAGCATCTTCAGAGAAGTGTGTGGCTTATGAAGGATCAGGCCCCATGTCCAGGTTCAGGAGGGCGTGGCTTAGCAAGGGAAGCTTTCCCTGTGGTGGGGCTCAGCCACACTTAATTGGGAGGGGTGTGGGGCAGTCCCAGACCCTTCCCTGGCTCCACGTAGCACAGCAGAGAGGGGCTTTGGCCACCCGCCCCACAGTGGGTTGATCCTGGCACCGCCATCTGTGTCCTCTGTCCACTGGGGAACGTTCAGTCCCGCACCTGACGGTGAGAACCATTCCCCAAGGATTCCTCGCTGCTACTGGAAGCTGAGCCTGCCGAAGAGAAAAGGGACTGTCAGGACTGGGTTAACTGGTACTACAAACACAACACAACAAACACAGCACAAAGTCAGCAAGGCAAAGCTGCCTAGCCACTGTCTTCTGGTCAGCATACTACAAAGGATAGGCTTTTGCACTAGGGTTATATATAGCACCTTAATACTTTTGTGTTTACAGGGAATCCCAGCTGTGAGGAAAACCTCATTTTTCAGCAGTCGTAAAGGGAATCCCTAACAGACCATGCCTAAGTTGCTACTGCCATGCCACCCAAATGGCTTCTCATTGACTCTGGCCAAACTGCAAGGTGAAGCGAAGGGGGGGGGAACTGCCCCCAAAAGGTTAATCAATATACCCAATTTAAGTGTGTGCATATTGTGTTCAAAGCATGTAAACTTTTTTTAAATAAAAAGAAGTGTGGAAAGCAGTTAACGTGTTTAATTTTGATATAAAGCACACACACACACAGGGGAAAATACAGTTTAGTTTCAAAACAAGCTGTAACATCCTCCTTCACCCACATCCTACTCCCAAATCCCCCCATTCCTTCTCCACAATCCCACCCATCCTTCCCAGACAAATACTAAATTTGCTGAATTTTGGACAACAGTAATTGGTGGAGCAACAAAACATTTTCCTTATTTCCTAGCTCAGGAAAGGCCAGGCAGTGGCTCCCTGGACAAAGCGAACAGGAGTGAGTTTTCAGGGGCACTAGGAAGGAAATGGGAGTTGCCTTTTCCCGTTTTCTGACATTGCCATCACTAGATGGCAGAAGCTATAAATGGCGGGAAAAGACAGTGGGAGTTACAAGGACAGGGAACTTGTAGTCTTTCAGGTGCTGGACTGCAACTCCCATCAGCCCCAGCCAGTAGCTAGGGATGATGGGAGTTGTAGTCTGGAAAAACGTCCAAAGGGTGTCCAAAGGATCCGCAACACTGGAATAAAACCTTACAAAGGGTGAGGGAGGGAACATTAAGTCAAGTGTGAGGGTATCACAGAGAAGCAACTGTGAGGGGAGCTGCTGATGCATAGCCAGTTCGTGAGGCCACAGAACAGCATATGCCTGAATACAGGTCATGCGCCTTTGGAACTGCTAGCCCTTACAACCATTTATACCAATTTGCTGCCATTCTGTCCCAAATAATAAATGGAAAAAGAGGAGAGGAAATCCTCAAGATTTGGAGAAAGTGTGTTTGTTAACAATAAGGCGGGGATGAGATTGGGGTCAAAGGGATACAAGCTTTCATGTGTATTTAACTTGACATCACTCACTGCTTTCAATTTAGCCATTCGAGTTCCAAATGCAGAATGTCAACACTGAGGCGAAATTTTACCTCAGAATTCAAATGCCTAGGATTTGTCAGTGTATCCAGGGAGGGGGGATCAAATAGTAAGATCAAACCTTGGCAAATACCAAACACAAATATAACCACCAGCCAATAGTGAATATCAAGATTCACCAACAAAGGTCTTGAGGAGAAAATCTGTTTCGGCTCTACACTGGTGTCACCACAGTACATGGAGGGGAATACCCTGCAGCACCAAAGGCCATTCCCAGCCTCTCACCATTGCTCTCCTGCATGGCTTGACCCGGCCCATCTTGGCTGGTCCCAAGCTGTAGCTTCCTCATATGCCTGACCACAGCAGTTGCGTTGAAGGCTTGCTGTGTAGGACAAAAAAGAAAGAAAAAAAGAAAAGCAGATTGCTGTCAAAGATGGGAGAGATGTACACCCCAGTCCCTTAAAGCACATCATTTCCCCCAAAGAATCCTGGGAACTGTAGTTTACGGCTGCTGGGATTTGTAGCTCTGTGTGGGGTTAAACTGCACTTCCCAGAATTATTGGGGTGGGGGGAGTCACGTCTTTAAATGTATGGTTTGTGTGCAGCCTGTGTGGCAAATGAGACAAACAGAAAATGAAAGCCTTTCTTCTTTTCCCTAGCTGTTGGCACCAAGGAAACTCGAGACTGCAAATATCTATTCTCAGCTGTGTTCACTATAAAAGTATATTTGCACCATGGACCTAAATTAGTTCAATAAGTTGCTTCCTTTCTCCAGGGCATTCCTGGGATGGGGATAGATAGGAATCTCAAAACAAAATTCTAAACAGCTTCAACAAATTGGAGTTCCTAGGAGATTTTGAGGGAGGTTATCATCCCCATCTGCTTAATTTGTATGCCACAGTTCCACAAAATTGCGCCAAAGTTCACAACATAGCAAATGAACAGTAAGTGTAACGATTCCCCCCCAAAAAACTTAGCAGGAACAGTTAGAAATAATCATAAAATCAATAATACAAAAAAACCCTATCCATACAGGTAAAAGGTAAAGGGACCGAACAACGTGAGCTCACCCCGTCATGGGGATTCGAACTGCCAACCTTCTGATCGGCAAACCCTAGGCTCCGTGGTTTAACCCACAGCGCCACCCACGTCCCTTATGTATCTATCCATACAACTGTATATTAAATACTAAAAATATGCAAGAGACTCTCACATGCTACAAGTGAATATCATTGGTAAAGGTTATACTAAGGCAAAGAACAAACATATATTCTGGCGGACAAAGGCTTTGCATTCACATTGCAGGGACACATTTGAGCAGCGACAGATTTAAGGTTTGTGGGTAAAAGCACCCACCGACTGCTTCTCTGCAGGACATGCCCTTACCTTCCACTTGCTCTTGGCAAAATTCTTTTTGATCTGCTCACTGACTGACTGGTGGATGTTCTTATCTAGTGCAGTGTCTCCAGCAATCCTGGAAGGAAGATTGTTTCTTATTAACACGCCCCATAGGAGTGCCTTTGGCCTTTAAAGCCTTCTACGGTCCGGGACCCCTATACTTAAAAAGGACCATCTTTCACCATGTCAACCCACCAGGACCCCAAGATCAACATCTATACAAGGCATCTATACAAAGCATTGAAATACCAATAGATGCCTGCACCATTCCAGGCGATGTGAGTTCCTAATAAGAACAGGACCTAAGGGAATTCCCGTTCCAATCAGTTCACCTGGTGCCAACTCTGAAAGCCTGCAGGTCAGCCTTCTCCAAACCAATGCCATCCAGATATTTGGGGCTACAAATCTCATCAGGTACGATGGGAGTACAGTGGTACTTTTGTTTACGAACTTAATCCATTGCGGAAGTCCGTTCTTAAACCAAGGCCTGCTTTCCCATAGCAGCGGGGGACTCAATTTACAAATGGAACGCACTCAACAGGAAGCGGAACATGTTCTTATTCCAAGGCAAAGTTCACAAACCAAAACACCTTCCGGGTTTGCAGCATTCTTAATCTAAGTTGTTCATAAACTAAGCTGTTCTTAAACCAAGGTACCACTGTACAATGAGAGGCTTACTCTCAAGTGGGTGCAAAGATCGCAGCATTATATTCGTGCTTTCTTCCATTGTATTTTTTTTTAATGCCACCTTTCAGAGACAATGATCGTCTCCCATCAATTAGGAGGGAGGGAGAGAAGTCCTACCATCAGACTTGCAAACTGAAAAGAAATGACACACCAGGAAAGGCGAGTGGAGGGAAAAGGCACAGGGGAGAGATCGGTTCTCCAACGCCAGAATAAAATGGTGAGCTATAAAAGGACATTTACATCCAGTTCAGACCAGGCTCATCTTCTTTGCTAGTATTCCTGCTCAAATTGCAATTGGCACCCCTTGTTCCTTTGGCCAATGAATGGCAGCCAACATGCCCTTTCTTCCTGCTCCCGCAGTCCCAGGGCACTGGGCAGCTGGAGCTTAATGATCTTTCGGACAGGGAGGAGGAAGGAAAAAGCAAACTTCCTGCAGGTGCTCCTTCTCTGGCCAGGCTGGTCTCCCCCTTACTTGCCTTTTACAACTGGTCAACAGGAGCCAAGAGATCCCCCAGCTTTCTCAAAGCCAGCTAAATGGATGATGGGGTACAGATTCCTTCTTACCACGGGTGTTGTAGTGCCTGCTCACAGGTGAAGCGTTTCTTAGGGTCCCTCTCCATTAAATGCTGGATGAAATCTTTGGCTGAGAGGAGAAAGGAAGTGAATGAGGGCCTGAGTTAGCAAGCAAGCCAGTGAGCGGTGCCACTGGCCTCCTCCCACAGCACAGATCCACTTGATTCCATTTATTATTATTTTTAATTAGAGTTATCTACCAATTTATTTGTTTTTTTAAAAGCCCACTAAGCTGTTTAGATAAAGCGATCTAAAATACCTGCAAGAAAATACTGAAAAAGCAAGCAATAAATTTTATCAAATCAGCAGTTAAAAAAAACCACAACAAATATACATAATATGTGCCTTGGTTCTAGCACTGGCATTCAGACGGCCACCATTTCCTTCCCTCACCTGATTCTGATATGTCGTCCCAGTAGGGGGAGTCAAATTCATATTCGGCCTTCAGGATCTGCTCAAAGAGCTTTGTGTCGTTCTCATCGTAGAAGGGGGGATAGCCACACAGTCTGAGGGGAGAAAGTGGGGACAGGGCATGTGTGACACTCAGAAGGCATGGCAATATACAACGGGGAGAGTTGGAAATAAATGTATAGGCTGTGAAGGAGCAAAAGAATGTGGGGAACTGAGGTAAATGGACTGGAAAGCGAGGGGAGAGAGGAAGAAAAAAGACAGGTTACTTCCTGACCAGGGGATTAGAAGGGTAGAATCATTGTCAGGGCCGGCCCACCTATGAGGCAAGGTGAGGCAACCACCTCAGGTGGCAAGATTCACCTGGGCTGCAGAGCCCAAAATTGATCTTTTCTTCCCCTCCATTTTCCTGAAGTTGATCTCCCCTGACCCCTTGTTCCCTGGCGGAGAGAGGGGGAGCCATTTCTGTGTCCACCTCAGGTGCCAAAACGTCTTTGCCTGGCCCTGATAACAACAGTTGAACCGTTTTTGTTTGTTTTACAACGGCATCTCTCTTTTTTTGTGCTTTTCTGTTGTCAACCACCCTGTGATCTTCGGATGAAGGGCGGAATAGAAATTTAATAAATAAATAATAGTTGCCGAAAGAGGGAGGCGGAGCTGTTTCATTTGGGTGGTGGCGTGCCCTCTCCTGGAGACACCGAGGCACCAAGTGAACCTGTTGCTTGATGCACCTCCTAAGCCACTCACTGACCAATCTTCTTACACAGTAGCGATGGGCAAACCAGTTTGTTTTCATGTCATTTGCATGTGTGTTTACCCATAAGTCCATTCCAGCCCATTTCCAACCGACTTTTAAAAAATGAAAAGTCTGCACGAAAATGTGTACATTTAAATATGTATTTTAAATGTGTCTTCTTTCAAAAAGCACATTTACAAACCTATGTTGATGATGATATCATCATCATCATTATTAATAATAATAAATGATATACCAGCCTTCATCTGAGGATCACATTATTTGAGCTAAGGAGATCCAGGAAGTGTAGAAGCAGGTGTACAACTTGAATTACAATCCCCCCAATTTTAAGTAGGAAATGTAGATCTGGTGAACATACCTCCCGGAACTGGCAAAAAGCCACTGCCTCAAGCATCGGTGAATTACTCCTAACCCCATTTTTAATTAAAGATGCAGAAATGTGTTTTGTAGCCGGAATGAAGTACCGTACTTTTCCATGTATAAGTCAAGGGTTTCTTCTGATAAAACAGGGTCAAAAATTTGGGGTCATCTTATACATGGGTAGTGCAGAGTGGTGACGGGGGATTTGTTGCTTCTGCGAGTAGGAGATTGTGAGTGGTGATTCTGCGGGTGATTGGTGGGTGCGGCAAGGGCTGCTGTTGATTGGCTGCTGTTGTGGCAATTGGGCGGGCAAATGGCGGCTGCTTGCAGCGATCGGGCAGGCAATTGTTGGGTTATGCGACGTGCAAGCGTTGCAGCGTTGGACAGTCTGGCGATAGATTTTCAGCATTCCCCCCCCCCAAAAAAGCTCCGAAACTCTGGGCATTCCCCCTATCGACAGCTCAGCAACTCTGGACAATCACACACACACCCATTTCTAAATTTCGAGTCTCCAAAAATACATGGGGCGTGTCGTACACGGATAAATACAGTAATAATCCCCAAGAGAGGATGTACCAGCTCTGTGGGCGGTAAAGGGTTAAAGGTGGCTCCGGTGGTTGAGTTGTGGGCCTTGGTGGGGGACAATATTATGAAACTTTTCAAGCTGTCCATAAAGGAGAAATGAATGGGCAAAAGTAGCTGTGTGGTGCCAGAAGCACCGTGGAAGGAGAAGAGTGGAAGGGAGTGTCCAGTGTTTAGCTGACTAGGACTCCCTTTGCATATGTGAATTCAGGAGCGATAGGAGGCAGGGCATCTGGCTCCAGGCCCACCGCCATCTCAATTCAACTCAGTACGTACAAGATGTAAGCGATGACTCCAATAGACCAGCAATCCACCGCTTTGCTGTAAGGCTTCTGTGCCAACACCTCAGGAGCTGGACCAGACCCAAGGGGGGAAAGAAGAAGAAAGTGACCATTAGAGATGGAAATTCCCTGTTGCCCAAATGTCGTTTGGGGACAGATGGGGAAATGCAACCCTTGTACAGTGGTACCTCGGGTTAAGTACTTAATTCTTTCCGGAGGTCCATTCTTAACCTGAAACTGTTCTTAACCTGAAGCACCACTTTAGCTAATGGGGCCTCCCGCTGCCACCGCGCCGCTGGAGCACAATTTCTGTTCTCATCCTGAAGCAAAGTTCTTAACATGAAGCACTATTTCTGAGTTAGTGGAGTCTGTAACCTGAAGCGTATGTAACCTGAAGCGTATGTAACCTGAGGTACCACTGTACACTGGCTTTACATGCTTTTTCCTACACTGAAGTGCTATCCATATTTAGAAAGGCACTTAATACGCCCCTCCTGTCAGGCAAGCTGGAGGCAAAATGTAGCCCCACCTCCTCATAAAAACCCCCTCAGGGCATGCAGTGATTTTCTTTGTCAGCCAGATCCACTCTTCTCAATTGGGGCGGGGTGGTGGTGGTGGAATAAGAAACCTCTTTAGCTCACCCACATAACCTGGAGTCCCACATGCCGTAGACATAACACTTCCTGAGCCTTCTATCTTTGACAGCCCAAAGTCGCTAATCATGATCTTGGAATCTTCATCCAGACTGTAATACAGCAGGTTTTCGGGCTAAAAGGGCAGAGAGCAGGGAGGAAAGAGGGAGATAAATACCGTCAGACTAGAGCTCCAAGTAACAATTTATTTAAAGCATATATATTTTTTAATCCTGTCCTTCAGCAACAGAAGAAAAAGGCTCTTAGTGTGGCTTACAGAACAGTAAAAAACAAGACAGTTCCTGCCCTCTATGCTTACAGTCTAAAAAGACACAACACAAAAGGGGAAAGGGATGAGGAGGGTAGAGGAAAACAACCAAACTCAGGCACCAGCTGTTAAAGTGCAGTTCTTATAATGGCCAGTTGGGACAGTTCAGGTAGCATGGTGGAATGCAGAAAGAATTTATCCAGGCAGGAGGGAGAAAAGACCATTATAAGCATCTTAAGAAAGAACCCCACACAAAACCAAATAATCAAGACAAGCTTGGTCCAGAAAAGAACATGGAACTGTCCTCCACTGGAGGTTTTTAAGCAGTGGTTGGATGGCCATCTGTCATGGATGCTTTAGCTGAGATTCCTGAAATTGCAGGGGGTTGGACTAGATGACCGTCAGGGTCCCTTCCAACTCTACAGTTCTATTCTATGGACATAAGTAAATCAAATGTGCATACGAAATGCATGGATTGATCTGTTAAACTTATTTCTAAAAGCTGATTAAAGGTAGACTTATCGCAATAAGGTAAACATAATTTTTTTTGGGGGGGGGACATTACACAAGACATTATTTAAGATACTAATTCTTTTTCTCCTGGAGCTCATTAGCCCCTCACAGAACTAAATTTCCCTGAGGGAAGGGGAAGAGGTCAAGCTGCAATAGTTAAATTGTAAGTGTGTAATGTTAAATGCCTGCCAATTGCCACAACCACTAGACTTGAGATTCTTGAAATCTTACTGCTCAAAGTGGAATTAGCAATTATGATGTAAAGCAAAGCTGGAGGGGAAACCTCAGAGGTTAGGCCAAGCAACAAAAACATCTAAATGCCAAAGCTAGATGTTTCTACCTTATTGCCTGAAAGCTTTTACCACTCAAAAAGAAGCAGCTAAGAAAACATCGTTTCTACAAGAGAGAGCTGGAACAGTCCAGGCTATCAAGTTATGTAAAATAATTCCAGACTAAGTGCTATGACCTAAAATGAGGCTGCATTTAAAATTGTATTTTAACCCGTATTTTAACCCATATTTTATCCCGTATTTTAATTTTTCTTAAATATCTATTATTTTCTTTTCTTTTTCTATTACGTTTTATTGTAATTTTATTGGTGTTAGCCGCCCTGAGCCCAGTTCTGGCCGGGGAGGGCGGGGTATAAATAAAAAAATATATTATTATTTACTATTATTTATTTAGTACAGAGCAGCATATGAGAAGCCACTTCATAGACTCGCATTTGAGTGTGAAACGGTGCCAAGTTGCCATCTGATAAAATTTGTCTTTTAGCAGAATACCACCCTTATTATAAATACCATCCTTATCCGTTTCCTTTGGGCATTTGGACCTGTTTTGCAGGTTGAAAAAATCTCCGCCTGTTTTGGTTCTGTGAGCTAATTCTTATCTAATCCTTTGTGGTTACATCCTTGTAGTTGTGCCAGCCATTGATATTTAAGTGCTGTACAGGGATAGGGTTTGAAGGCCAAAAAACGTCATCCGTTTTGTAATCTCCCGTTCAAAGCAACTGCTACACAGCAAAGCCAGCCTTGCCCTGTGGAAAACAGTCATCTGAGCTGTGTGCTATTGTTGGGTTTTTAAGTTAGTACACCTTCTGTACTTCATTAGAACTCAGCGGCTGCTCAAGTGGTTGTATTGATTTGTCCAGTTTGCAGGACATCAGGTTTGGGGATAGCTTCCCCAAAAATCTCGACTGGCCTAGAACACAGAGTTCATGATGCATAGATGCTGAAATGGAAGCCCAAACCAAAATAGAAAGCTGAGAAGATGATGGCTGGAGGCAGTAATGCTTCTGGATAGCAGTTGTACAGAAGTACAGGATCAGGTTTAAGGTGCTGGTTTTAACCTTTAAAGCCCTATACGGCCTAGGACCCTCGTACCTACAGGACCGCCTCTCCTGGTATGTCCCACGGAGGACCTTACGGTCTTCACACAAAAATATCTTGGAGGTCCCAGGCCACAGAGAGGTTAGGCTGGCCTCAACTAGAGCCAGGGCTTTTTTGGCTGTGGCTCCGATCTGGTGGAACGCTCTGCCACAAGAGACTAGGGCCCTGCGGGACTTGACATCTTTCCACAGGGCCTGCAAGACAGAGCTGTTCCACCAAGCCTTTGGCCAGGGCACAGCCTGACTCCCTCCTTTGGCAATCTTCACAGAACTCTAGCCCAATGATTGCCATCAATTTGATTTGAATTAATTTTATAATGAAATGATTTCAGAATGTTGTATTATTTTATTGTTGTTAGCCGCCCTGAGCCCGGCTTCGGCTGGGGAGGGCGGGATATAAATAAAAATTTATTATTATTATTATTGTTGGAAACTTCAGAAAGAAACAGTGCCTTTGTTAGTCTGGCTTATGGGTTTGCCACAGATATCTGGTTGGCCATGGTGAAGACAAGATGGTGAACAAGATGGGCCATTGGCCTGATGCATCAGGTTCTTCCTAAGCTCTTATGAGACATCTAAGTTTCAGTTCCAAAACCCATGCGCTAATCCAAGTGGGCAAGCAATGGGAGAAGCAAATGTTCACTTTGAGACATGTGAGGATGTGGTTGTGGTCCATGGCCAAAAGAACACAGATGCATTGAATTCATCACCCAACAGGGGGAAAAATGGTTCTCAGTAGATCTGTACTAAGGCAGTAGAGGCCAACCAAATGTGACAAAGCAGTGTGCAAGCTTTCCAAGTTCTATCATCAATAGCATGCACACTATAATAATAATAATAATAATAATAATAATAATAATAATAATAATAATAATAATAATAAATTATTTATACCCCGCCCTCCCCGGCCAGAGCCAGGCTCAGGGCAGCCAACACCAGTAAAATTACAGTAAAAACATAATAGGGAAAAAAACCACAATTTAAAATACAGGTTAAAATGCAGTTTAAATTGCAGCCTCATTTTAGTAGTAGCCCATAAATCGAAACCATAAGGAGAGGGAAACATAAGGGTCAGACTGAGTCCAAACCAAAGGCCAGGCGGAACAGCTCCATCTTACTACAGGAAAAAAGCAGCCCATCCATTTTCCCAAGACACAGAAACGTGCAAAACCGGAAAGTTTGTAATAAGGCAGTTGGTCAAAATCTGCTGCACAGACTGGCAGAGGGCTAGGAGAGGTTACTAAATGAGATCAGTAATGGCAAATCAGCTTCTATGAAAGTTGGCTTGTTTGGCACTGCCAGCCTTCCCTTGTAACACCATGCAGCCATTGGGCAGTACAGATGGTGTTCTAATGCACAGTTCATTTGGAGCTTCAATGAGGTCCAGACAGGCATAGTGCAAGAACTGAGCACGCACCCTAGAATTCTCCACAGGGCCTGCCCTAGCATTAGGCGGAGTGTAGGACAGAGTACAGCAAGGTGCTGGAGCACAGAGATGAACAGCCACCAAACTTGTTGCTCTTCCCTCTTTTGCTGAATGATCCAAGGAGTGCTATACTGGGAAGAATTGTTCTCTCTTTGTCCTGAGCCAGCCGAGGTGAAACGAGCCATTCTCTCCTCCCCGCTCGCTAGCGGCAACAACATCCCGATTTGTATTTTTCATAGGTGGAGCTAGCAACAACATATGGTGGTTCAGCCTCAAAAGGCCAAACAGCAAGTAAGGTCAGGAAGGAGACTTCCTCAATTGAGCCACGAACCGTGTTTGTGACCCGACTTCTGGAAGAAAATATGAAGCGAAACTGTGCCGTCCATTCCGTAAAATAAAATTAGGCGAACAGCAGTATCTATGTACATATGTAAGCACACAGTTGCCAAGCTCACAGGGAAATCAAAGCACATCAAAAAGAGCAATCAACTATTGGGGCAGTTTCGTTCAAAACAGTGCCAGCCTAAATCATCGGGCTGCAATAGATGCCCAGGCCCAAAATTAAATGTGCCTGTGTTGCATTTTCTAGGCAATTTCCCACCCATATATTGAATTTGATGGTGTTGTGGTCACTGTTCCCACTGTTCCTTTGACTTGGAAAACCACCACACCCTGCACTCCCTTTCCATAGAATTCTTTCTACAGATTTAAAATCCATGGATTATAATTATCCAATTGTTTCTAATATTCCCACTGTGTCCTGTTCTCTTTTTAATACTGTCCACTCTTAACTCACCCACCTTCAATCTGAGGCATTCAGAATTGGCCTAAAGAAGAACTCCCTTTTTTATGTAAGTCTTTTTCCTTTGGGGTTTTTCCTATGCTATTTTTGACTACTTAAACGGCTCTCCATTGTCTCTGCATGTTGATTATCAACTTGTATCCTGTCTTCAACTTTGAGGGCACAGAACCATTTCCACCACGGCCACGGGACCAGTTATTCCAGAATCAGAACTTCTCTAAGGGACAAAATCAACATGTTGTGAAAGTAGTGGGGACTCTCCTAATGTTTTTCTCAGCAGAGATTGGGAGTTTAATCCCACCTTGTACCAGTTCTCTGGTACAAAAGCACTCTCTCCACATAGCTTCCTGAAGTTGCTCTTGAACACAGGGCCCTGTGTGTGTGTGTGTGTGTGTGTGTGTGTGTGTGTGTGTGTTGTGGGGTGTTGTATTCTGAAATATGTCACTGACAAAATAACAGTGGATTCATACCGGACCATCCATACATCATCCTGCTTTGTAAATTGTTATGCAACACTTCCCTGGCGTTGCCACGCTATTGCCATCTGGAGGGGCAATCCTGTGCTATGGGGCAAGAAAAGAGGGAAAGAATAAAGCCCAGGAAATTTGTGGCATAAGAAGTTACAGGATATCAGCAGGACGTTACGGGATACACACCGACAGTCCCCCGAAAACATTTACAGGCAGGTAATAACAGTAATGGGACGCGGGTGGCACTGTGGGAAAAACCTCAGCGCCTAGGACTTGCCGATCGCATGGTCGGCGGTTCGAATCCCTGCGACGGGGTGCGCTCCCGTCGTTCGGTCCCAGCGCCTGCCAACCTAGCAGTTCGGAAGCACCCCCGGGTTCAAGTAGATAAATAGGGGCCGCTTGCCAGCGGGAAGGTAAACGGCGTTCCATGTGCTGCGCTGGCTCGCTGGCCACGTGACCCGGAAGTGTCTGCGGACAGCGCTGGCTCCCGGCCTACAGAGTGAGATGAGCGCACAACCCTAGAGTCTGGCAAGACTGGCCCGTACGGGCAGGGGTACCTTTACCTTTACCTAATAACAGTAATGAAAGCAAGATCATGTATTACCGCCCCCAAATCTGCAGAATAAGAAGAGGCTCACAGGGTGAAATGAGAAAGGCACCATAAATGAGTGTCCACTTGCCCCTCCACAGCTATGAGAACTTTGTGGGGAGGAGGAATGATTTGCATCAATGAATGGAAGTGGGGAAGAAGGCTATAATCTCTCTCCTCTTCATTGCAGCCCCAATTCAGTTTACCCCCTTGACTCCAAGGCTGCTTTCAAGGGACAGGAAAGAGATCTAATCAAAAACTACTGGTGTCACATGTTGTTTAGGTCTTAAACCACAAGACAATGGAGGAAGTAAGCTCTTAATACTTGGCTGCTAAATACAAAAGCTGTATTTCTAGTTTAAGGTACCTACAGCAGATTAGGGACCAGACTAGTCAAGATGCTATTCACCTCAACTAGCAAATGAATAGCAGGTATGGGGTGCCTCCTATCTTCGGCTGAGGCTTTGGGATGCGGGTGGCGCTGTGGGTTAAACCACAGAGCCTAGGACTTGCCGATCAGAAGGTCGCGGTTCGAATCCCCGCGACGGGGTGAGCTCCCGTTGCTCAGTCCCTGCTCCTGCCAACCTAGCAGTTCGAAAGCACATCAAAGTGCAAGTAGATAAATAGGTACCACTCCGGCGGGAAGGTAAACGGCATTTCTGTGCGCTGCTCTGGTTCGCCAGAAGCGGCTTAGTCATGCTGGCCACATGACCCGGAAGCTGTACGCCGGCTCCCTCGGCCAGTAAAGCGAGATGAGCGCCGCAACCCCAGAGTCGGCCACGACAGGACCTAATGGTCAGGGGCCCCTTTACCTTTACCTTTAAGGGGGTCTTTGCCCCCTGCTGTGGTCCCAGTCCAGACTGGGCATGGGATGGGAGGAGGCAAACAGAAGCTTTCCTTCCAACTCATGGAGAGGGGGGCATGGGGCCCCCAATCCAAATTGGAGCAGCAGCAAGAGACAAAGGATTAAAGCGCCCCAAACTATGCCATGCCAAGGTCCTAGTCCAGACTGCAGCAGAGGGAAAGTGCCAGCTATTTTTATTTTGGAAAGGCCACCCAAGCAACTGCTAATAGGATGAATTATCTAGTCCGGCCTTCAGCAAACAGTTGTGCAAATGCACATCTTAACCCCGAGGCAGCTACGACAGAAATCCCCACACAGGTACATGCCCCTACCTTGAGGTCGCGGTGTACGATACCCATGTCATGCAGGTATTTGACAGCATCAAGGATCTGCCGGATGAGCTGGCTGGCATCTCGCTCCGTGTAAAACCCCTTCTCCACAATCCTGTCAAAGAGCTCCCCGCCTGAGACCCTACGTTGGGGAGGAAAAACACAGGTAGGGCTGCTTTCCTCAAGAGACCCCTTCAGGAAGAGGGTGGTCAGGGTGAGCTCTGCCCACAAGCTCCACCAATGCTGCCAGGCTGTGCCAAGAGGCTCACCCCTTCCCCCGGCCGCCCATAGCTGGGACTCCTCTAATTCCCAGCCTTCAACTCACAGCTGCATGATGAGGTAGAGATGTCCCCCGCTCTCATAGATGTCATCCAGAGCCACAATATTGGGGTGCTTGATCCTGCAAGAGAAAGATAAGCTCCTTCAGCAAGAGGTCCGTGAAATATCATCACTCTGTCTTGTATAGCCTGAAAGGCTTGCTTCCCAGCTTCTCTGTTGGTCAAGGCTATTTTCACAGACCCCAATGGCAGAGGCAACTTATGCGGGGGTTACTTTCCACCCTGCCCCGCCCATAAACGATATGAGCATGTGGGGAGCATCCTCTAAACCAGGCATAGGCAAACTCGGCCCTCCAGATGTTTTGAGACTACAACTCCCATCATCCCTAGCTAACAGGATGGGTGGTCAGGGATGATGGGAATTGTAGTCCCAATATTTCTGGAGGGCCGAGTTTGCCTGTGCCTCCTCTAAACACCTGTTTTTACATGCTCTTTTTCTTTTATTCAGTCCCTTTGCCTCCAGATCGCCAGAAAGGGGAAAGGAACAGCACATCCGAGCCCACTGCAATACAGCTTCTTGCCCAACAGCTGTTGATCAGGGTAGCAGCGAGAGTTCCCTGCGCCATTTTGGAATCCATAAGAGTGTGTGTGTGTGTGTGTGTGTGTGGTTTTTAAAAAAGCATTTTAAACATTTATTTCGGGCCTTTGGCTCACTGACATCCTCTTGGGGCTCTGGGAAGGGTCTCCTCGTGAGCCACAAAAACTTTCCAGCTCTCTCCCGCCACTTCCAAGTTTGAGAGAGATTATTTATTTATTTCGCGGGGGTGTATGCGGTTGCACACAAATAAATCATAGGCAAGTGGGGAGTTGCCTGTACCTTCGTTTCAAAACCAAGGGGGTGGGGGTCCAGGTGGCAACTCCCACCCATTTTATTGCTAGTGTGGCCACAACCAGCACTGGCTGTGCAACACCCTTTCTCTCTAGGGTGTCCATTGTACAACTTGGATGGGGCACTTTTGGCCCTCCGTATGTTGCTGGACTCCAACTTCCACCAGTCCCAGAGAGCACAGCCAATGGTCAGGGATGATAGGAGTTGTAGTCCAACAATATTGGGAGGCCAAACAGAGGTTTCCTCATGCTGCCTGAGAGGAACAGGCTGACAAGCTACTTTAAAAGAGAGAGAAACAGAGAGATAATGTCCCTGTGATAAGCTGGTTGCTGTGCGACAGAGCTATGCAACAAACAGTCCCCAGAATCAAATCTTGCCTCTGCTGTGAACCCAGCAGGTGCCCTTAAGCAAACTACTGCTTTCAGCCTCAGGCCACTGCCCCACAAATACACACACACACACACACACACACACACACACACACACATCTACAATAAGGGAATAATAGCAAAATCTACACTGCAGGGTTGTTGTAAGGATTCCCGAGCTAATGTATGTGAAGTACTTGACTGAAGAAACATATGGGAAGGGTCAAATAAATGCTATATACAGTGGTACCTCAGGTTAAGTACTTAATTCGTTCCGGAGGTCTGTTCTTAACCTGAAACTGTTCTTAACCTGAAGCACCACTTTAGCTAATGGGGCCTCCTGCTGCGCCACCAGAGCACAATTTCTGTTCTCATCCTGAAGCAAAGTTCTTAACCCGAGGTACTATTTCTGGGTTAGCAGAGTCTGTAACCCAAAGCGTATGTAACCTGAAGGTACCACTGTATATATATATTACATACTGGGAAGAATGAGCACACAAGCCAGAAACAGCTATTTAAATATATATGAAAGAAAGAAAGAAAGAAAGAAAGAAAGAAAGAAAGAAAGAAAGAAAGAAAGAAAGAAAGAAGCGTTATATTTTTTAAGAAATGCACGGTGTTGCCACGCAGACCAGTTTGCAGGCATTAGGTGGAGCTTTGTTTTGAAGAGGGCTTAAAATGAGTGGTTCAGCTTCAAAAGATTTAAAAAACAAATAATTTTGTAAAGGTACCGATCTGTGTCACTCACTTGTATGTCACTGGTAGTAGTCAAGAAGAACCTACAGGAGGGGAGACTCTTGAAAATTCATAGGGGATTGTGGGTGAGCTGCACATATAAATGTGCAGCCATTGTTTTTGGTGACAAAGGAAAGCCACGTCCTCCTTCACCGCTGAAATAATAATGTATAGCAATTTGGTATAAAAGAAAAAAAGAGGTGGAATTCAACATAGCGGTAAGTGGGGTTTACATGCATAGAACAA
The DNA here is from genome assembly GCF_964270895.1 of Podarcis filfolensis. Classification (NCBI taxonomy): domain Eukaryota; kingdom Metazoa; phylum Chordata; class Lepidosauria; order Squamata; family Lacertidae; genus Podarcis; species Podarcis filfolensis. Next base: position 19,693,747 of record NC_139605.1, read on the forward strand.
GGTCCATTAGTGCAATGAGAATTCCCTCCATTCCAAGCAATCCCTAAACCTACTCAGGGGTTCTCCCCACAGAGCAGCTTTAGGGGGGGTGGGCACAAAGGGGGAGGAGGGGCAGGGATTCCTGTTGTGCAAGCAGACCTCTTTCCTTGCACACAACAGCTTGGATGAATCCCACCCATGGGAAAATAATTAAAGGAAACCAGTAATCGAAGCCTCCCAACATCACACAGGGGCAGAAGCCAACGTTAAGGCAGCAATTAAAGGAAAGGGACGTGGGTGGCGCTGTGGGTTAAACCACAGAGCCTAGGACTTGCCAATCAGAAGGTCGGCGGTTCGAATCCCCGCGACGGGGTGAGCTCCCGTTGCTCGGTCCCAGCTCCTGCCCACCTAGCAGTTCGAAAGCACGCCAAAGTGCAAGTAGATAAATAGGTACCACTCTGGCGGGAAGGTAAATGGCGTTTCCGTGCGCTGCTCTGGTTCGCCAGAAGCGGCTTAGTCATGCTGGCCACATGACCCGGAAGCTGTACGCCGGCTCCCTCGGCCAATAAAGAGAGATGAGCGCTGCAACCCCAGAGTTGGCCACGACTGGACCTAATGGTCAAGGGTCCCTTTACCTTTACCTTTAAAGGACAAGGGAAAGTCATCAGTGATCCCACTGCCGTGCTCAAGAGGAAGTAGCGAACGTAGTAGCAGAAGTGATCAGCAGAAAGCTTTCAATTAAAGTCACCCCAAAAAGGCTCAACAGCACTGGACAGGCTGTTGCTGGGGGTTTTGCTCTATATATACACTATATTTGCGCTAGTATTTAAAAACAAAACAGCTCTGAAAAAAAGAAAGAAAGCCATGGGACTGCAATAATTGGGGAATGATGTCATCTGGATCCTCCGTAAAAAGCGAATGAACAAAGGGTAGCAATTCCAGGCTAACTCTGGAAGCAATATTCTAGAGCTGATTTTCATTAGTAGGAGACAGACGGTCACTTTTTATGTGTACAGAAGCTCTTTCCTTTAACCTCACCTCTTCCCTATCCTTCTGCCTTAAGCAGAATAGTCACTATTGAAACGGGTTCCTTGAGAAATCACTCACTAGTTCCTGAAAAATACAGTGGTACCTCAGGTTAAGTACTTAATTCGTTCCGGAGGTCCGTTCTTAACCTGAAACTGTTCTTAACCTGAAGCACCACTTTAGCTAATGGGGCCTCCTGCTGCCGCCGCGCCACCGGAGCACGATTTCTGTTCTCATCCTGAAGCAACGTTCTTAACCCGACGTACTATTTCTGGGTTAGCGGAGTCTGTAACCTGAAGCGTATGTAACCCGAGGTACCACTGTACTTCCTTTGAGTGAGCGTCCCACTTCCGAGTTTCAATGGTCCACATTATGGTCATTGATGTTGGGCTGGTTGGGAAAACCTGCCTTCGTTTTGTTGGACCTGACACCCCAGAACTCATAGCTTTGGACCCAGAAACCCTGTGGCCCAGGGTTGTTGCTAAGGCGCAAATTTGCATATAATTTGTATGTGCTCATGTATATGTATAATATAATAATAGAATGGCAGGTAGCTGGGGGGTCCCACGAGCATCGTGCCCTGCATTATATGCCCATCAACTCCAGCCAGCATGGCAAATGGTCAAGGGTGATGGGCGTCAGAGTTCAGCTACGTGTGGAGGGTACAATGGTACCTTGGGTTACAGATGCTTCAGGTTACAGACGCTTCAGGTTACAGACTCCGCTAACCCAGAAATAGTACCTCGGGTTAAGAACAGAAATAGTACCTCGGGATGAGAACAGAAATTGTGCTCCAGTGGCGTGGCAGCAGCGGGAGGCCCCATTAGCTAAAGTGGTACCTCAGGTTAAGAACAGTTTCAGGTTAAGAACGGACCTCCAGAACAAATTAAGTTCTTAACCAGAGGTAGCACTGTACTTGGTTCTCCACCCCTGTACGCAGAGGATAGGAAGTGCAGGTTCCAGCTCTGTAATGGAGACTCCAGATGTGGCAGCCACTTCTCCAGAATTTCCCTCTCCAATGCTCGTGACAGAGGTCATAGATTAGTTGCCCTCGCTGGACATGAGAGAGTCACAGGAACGAAAACGTGGCATGCTCTGGGCACAAGGAGACACTGTTCAGTGCCAACCAGCACTATTTTCAGAAAGGCTGATATCCCAGGCACAGATATCAGTTGTAGGAAATTATGCGCCCATGGAGATGATGCAAAGAGCTGTTGACACGTGATCAGGCTGGCAGGCCAGATGTATGAGGGGAGAGATTTCCTGCACTTAGGGCGCACTCATGCGCAGACCTCTCTGCAGCTGAACTCACACGAACCAAGGCACGCAGCATTAACTACTCCCATTGAGGTCACATTCAGATGAGCACTCACCTTATTTTTTGCCAACAAACTTGGCTCACAATCTCACTGGGCTTCTTTATTTTCAGCAGGCAGCAACTATACCTTTTCAACCCTACCTATGCAGCCAGAACAGCTGGAAACTTGCTTACTTTTTTTTTAATGGAAACATTTGGGATCCTGAATTCCAAGCCCAATACCAACATTCATTGCTTTTGCAGAACATACAGTGGTAGCTTGGTTTTCAAATCTCTCCCCTGACGAACGTTTCGCTTTTCGAATGCCGTAAACGCCGGAAGGAAATGCTTCGGTTTTCAAACAAGCCTCGGAAGTCGAACATGCCACGTGGCTTTCTGTACTGAGTTTTCCGAATTGAGACTTTCGTATTGAGTTTTCAGACGTTTCAGAACTCGAACTGTCTTCCAGAATGGATTACGTTCAAAAACTCAGGTACCACTGTATATACATTTTGCAAGAGCAAAGCAAATGTGCATGGCTGTGCATGACATCCAGAACAAAGCCATTCTAAGCATAGGTTTTACACGTGGCCGAGCTGCAAACAAGAAGGTAACACCAACCCTGTTATGTATTGAAGTTCTCACCCTGGCCACCAGGGGTATTGTGTATATAGTTTTCACTCAAGTCCACGTCAGTTAATTTAGGCAGGAAACCCTGGGTTGTTGTTGTTACAATGTTGACAGCCGGCTGCCTATAAAAGCAGGCCGGCTGAGCTGTTTGCTGTTCAGTTCAGTTCCAGCTTACAGTGGTACCTCGGGTTAAGTACTTAATTTGTTCCGGAGGTCCGTTCTTAACCTGAAACTGTTCTTAACCTGAAGCACCACTTTAGCTAATGGGGCCTCCTGCTGCCGCTGCACCGCCGGAGCACAATTTCTGTTCTCATCCTGAAGCAAAGTTCTTAACCTGAAGCACCAGTGGCGTAGCGTGGGGGTGCAGGGGGGGCCGGCCGCAACGGGCGCAACATCTGGGGGTTAGGGTTAGGGGGTGCAAATCCACGGGTTAGGGGGCGCAAATCCATGGGTTAGGGGGTGCAAATTACTTGCCTTGCCCCGGGTGGTGACAACCCACGCTACGCCACTGTGAAGCACTATTTCTGGGTTAGCAGAGTCTGTAACCTGAAGAGTATGTAACCTGAAGCGTATGTAACCCGAGGTACCACTGTACTTATAAAGAACTACTTGGAGAAATCTCTGTCGTCTGCTATGTCCACCCACTAATTAATAAGCCCTTGCTAGCTCATACTGGTATTGACACTTGCAGAAGGAGCAGGCAAAAAGCAGAGCCTGCGAGGAAGTCATGTAGTCTACCAACATGTAGCTACTAAAAGAACAAGAAGGAAGAAGAAGGAAGAACAGGTTGCCTTTCTATCAGCCCAGCCCACTGGTTCAGGTAGCTTATTGCAAGCGCCACTGCTTTGTTCTCAACGCCACACATGCGTGCCCTGGGGATGTGGGGGTAAGCAGGGATGGGATGGCTGCTTCCACCTTGCTCCGCTTTCCAGGGATCGTTGGACGGGGTCACTGGACCAGAGTGGAGGACTTTTGGTTTGACCCAGCAGTGGCTGTTCTCAAAGGGAGGGGTGGGGGACGAGAGGGAGCGCCACTCACTTGTGTAGCACAGCTATCTCATTCTCGATGCTGCTCTCCTTCCCTTCCAACACCTTCTTTGCGATGCACTTGATGGCTACCAGCTTCTGAGTCGACTTCTCTTCGGCCAGGACCACCTCGGAGAAGGCACCTCTGGAAAACAGAAGGGAAGGGGAGGGAAATGAGACGGTGAAGCAGGCCAGCTCAGCCCGGCAGGTGTGTACCATTCTTAGCCAGGTATGCAGGTCCCCTAGTTCAGAGGGCCTGGGGGTTTCAAGGCCATTTCATAGAAGACACTCTCCAGTAGGTACAGGTGTCTATCAACAGGGGTGGCCCAAAGGTGATTATTGGGGTACACATGCCCACTTTCTTATTTATCGTTTTTATCCGGGATCAGCACACATTTATGCTGTGTACCGCCCAGAGATCTTTGGATGAAGCGTACAGTCATACCTCATGTTACGTCCACTTCATGTTATGTTCTTTCAGGTTACGTCCCGCGGTGACCCGGAAGTACCAGAAAGGGCTACTTCCGGGTTTAGCCACTCACGCATGCGCAGAAGCGCAAAAATGGCGTCACGCGCATGCGCAGAAGCAGCGAATCGCAACCCGCGCATGCGCAGATGTGCTGCTGCAGGTTGCGCTCTTTTCATGTTGCAAACGGGCCTCTGGAACGGATCCCGTTCGCAACCATAGTATACAAATTTTATAAATAAAAATAATAAAGTCAAGTGTTTTGGCTGGGGGAAACGACTGCGGATCTTGAAGAGTCATCCCCCTGTCATGATGCAGCAGACCCAAGCTTATTTCGGATTTCAGGGGCATCTAGTTCCTTACGTTTTCTGACCGAGCTGTGTTTTAAAGCCACGTGCAAAATCAGGAACTTGTAAGCAACTTCAACGTCGTGCACAGGAATACGGCATGGATGGAGCTCCAAACAGCGAAAGCTATGGGGTGAAGCCAACCCATAAACACAGAGGGGGCGTGGGTGTGTGCAGGCAAGGCCCCTGTCATCTTCTGACCTGACATCCTGCGAGCACCAGGCCCTCCCCATCACACCCAGCTGGATCTCTCACCCAGCCGCTGTCACCACAGCAACCTGCAGAATTTCAGCTATTTATAGGAGAGCATGTGAGAGATGGTACCGGGCTGGCAGGAGAGAATGTGCCAGGAAGAAAGGGGTGAGAGGAGGAAGCGCTGGGTAAAGAATTTGGGAGAATGCGCCAGGTAGGAAGAAGACAGTGACTGGGCACACTGTGTTCCAGCAAGGGAGGGGGTGAGTTTAAAAGCAGAACCATGCAGGTTGCATCCGTGTAACAGCAAATCTAGCCAAGTCCTCCAGGATCTACAGATGGATTAGAAAGGGAAAGGGATTCATAGCTTGGCACCCTGGACGCTGTCCATGCTGCTTGCAGATGATGGGAGTCGTAGTTCAGTGAAATCTGGGCAGCAGCAGGAGGGTGGGGATTGGGCTATAATACGAGGAATTGCCACAGATTCCTGGTAAGGAGTGATACAGGATCTGGAGACAAGAGGCAGGGCCCCTTCTACCTGGGCAGAGGGCTTCTAAAACCTGTATCTCTGTGGTGGTGTCCCACTGCACAGGTGTGTATGAACACACACACACATCATACTCGTTTCTTGGCTGGCCTTGGCTGTGCCACCTTCAGAATAAGAACGCAAGTTGGCAAACAAAGGGCACTATCTATATTCCCCTCCCTGCTTATCGCCGGTTCTTGCGATTAGAGCCCTTTGGCTTTTCAGCCCCATCTAGGGCAGGGGATAGAAGAGGGCAGGGAAATAGCACAGTTTCAAAGCCGAATGGGCTCCGTCTCTGGCCAGGAAGGAAAGGGTTTGTTATCTGTACAAAGAGGCACTCTGGGCTCGAGCCAAGGAGAGATAGGTTCTGAGGAATCCGCTGCTGCGAGGACAGACAGAGCTCACAACCTGCAGCCCCCGTCCCCTCCATGGCACCATATGCCACTTGGCATATGCCAGTGAGCCCTGTTGCCCCGCCAGAGAATCTCCACCTGCCAGCTGCTTTTTATGGTCCAGGAAAATTCGTAGGAGGATAAGGCTATTGGTGGGTACACATGATAGGTACCCAATACCGCCACACAATCAGAGGAGGATCTGGATACCAGTTACGTACATATTTGCCCATCCAACTCAACACAAAGACTGGCAGCAGCTCCCTACCGCTTCAAACAAAAGTCTCTCACAGCCCTACCTGGATTGGCCAGGGGTTGAATTTGGGACCTTCTGTGGACTATGCAGAATTAGATAAATTAACAGGAAGGATTCAAAACCTGCGGGACCAGAGATTCTTAGACGACTGGAGTAAATATACAAACTAGTTGAAAAGTAATAGTAATGAACAGATTACGGTAGTAGGGCTGCAAGAAGATTTGTAAGGAGGACTATTTGAAATATTGCAAGAAAGACTATGAGGAGAATGATTAGTTAATGATAATAAAGAGTAATAGAGAAATTAAGAAATGCAGAATAAAGAATGAAAAACCATCAGAGGTGTTGACGGAAGTCCAAAACATTGTATAAGATAAGACGTTATGTTGTATGACTGTTGGAAATGATATGTTAAAAAAACTAATAAAAATGTATATATATATATATTTAAAAAAACTGGGGCCTTCTGCATACAAGCAGATGCCCCACTCCCTGAACTATGGCCCTTCCTTGAGTTGCTAGAGGAGCATCTTCAAGAGCAGGCTATTGCCCTCACAGTATGCTTGTGAGTTTCCCAGGCACCTCTGACCGGCCACTGTGGGAAACGGGATGCTAGACCAGTCCCTTCCTATATTCTCATGAAAAACAAAGTTACGCCACTTCATATGATGGCTTGCAAAACCTGCTGTCCAATCTGGCTACTCCCACTTCCTCCTGACTCTACTAGCATAAGTCAACACCCTTCCCCCCCCGCCCCCCGCAGCTTGGCTAATTTAACAAACATAACAAAAATCTGATGCCGCTGTTTTGCTTGCCATAATTTGGCATTATCGTTCCTTCCTAAGCATGCATTTTACCACTTTTTAAATCATCCTGGCTGAGAGTACCCCCTGCACACACACACACCCCAAAAAGGGTTGCTAAAATATATTCAGGAGCTGACTAATCTGATTTAGGGATAAGTACATAAAAGGACACGGGTGGCGCTGTGGGTTAAACCACAGAGCCTAGGATTTGCCGATCAGAAGGTCGGCGGTTCAAATCCCCGCGACAGGGTGAGCTCCCATTGCTCGGTCCCTACTCCTGCCAACCTAGCAGTTCGAAAGCACACCAGTGCAAGTAGATAAATAGGTACTGCTCCGGCCGGAAGGTAAACGGCGTTTCCGTGCGCTGCTCTGGTTCGCCAGAAGCGGCTTAGTCATGCTGGCCACATGACCCGGAAGCTGTATGCCGGATCCCTCGGCCAATAAAGCGAGATGAGCGCCGCAACCCCAGAGTCGGTCACGACTGGACCTAATGGTCAGGGGTCCCTTTACCTTTACCTTTACCTAAAAGGAGGTTGTGACCCTGAAGCATTTGTTGTGCTAGCGCCCATTGCAGCAAAAGCAACTCAGGAGGTTTGTGGCACCTGAAAAATTAGCAAGTTTAGGATGGTAGAAGCTTTCCTGGACTAAATCCCACCATCAGATGTGGTGGGAAGGGCTGACCTCAGCTGGCAAGTGTGGGTGCTTAGGAGTGCAGATCAGGGGTAGAGCATGTGATGCATTGCATGCAACATTTCCTGAGATCAGCCCCTAGTGTCTCTAGGTAAGGGCTGGGAGAGACCCCTGCCTGAAACCCTGAAGAGCTGCTGCCAGTCAGTGCTGCCAATATGGTGCTAGATGGTCTAGACTTTGTATGAAGGAGGTTCCTCTGTGTTTATGTATGTGTATACAGAGGGGGTGGTAGGTGATACATTAGAGTCAAACGGCCTTGAAATGCACGAGGCAGAATCACAGACTTGTACAGTTAGAAGGGACCACAAGAGTCATCTACTCTAACCTAAATGGCCTCGGCCCAGCATACCTGAAGGAGCATCTCCACCCCCATCGTTCTGCCCGCACACTGAGATCCAACGCCGAGGGCCTTCTGGCGGTTCCCTCACTGCAAGAAGCAAAGCTACAGGCAACCAGGCACAGGGCCTTCTTGGTAGTGGCGCCCGCCCTGTGGAACGCCCTCCCATCAGATGTCAAAGAGATAAACAACCACCTGACATTTAGAAGACATCTGAAGGCAGCCCTGTTCAGGGAAGTTTTTAATGTGTGACATTTTAATGTTTTTTTTAATCTTTGTTTGAAGCCGCCCAGAGTGGCTGAGGAAACCCAGCCAGATGGGAGGGGTACAAAAATAAATTATTATTATTATTATTATTATTATTATTATTATTATTAATTATTATTATTATTACTACCCCCTGCAATGCAGGAATATTTTGTCCAAGAACCCACAACTCTGAGATTAAGAGTCTCGTGCTCTATTGACTGGGCTGACAGAGCAGAAAGGGCAGTCTGTGCCAATTCCATATAAAATAATAATAATAATATAATAATAATAATAATTTATTATTTATACCCCGCCCATCTGGCTGAGTTTCCCCAGCCACTCTGGGCGGCTTCCAATCAAGTGTTAAAAACAACACAGCATTAAATATTAAAAACTTCCCTAAACATAAGGGCCTAAATATAAGGGCCAAACCACACTTTTTTAAAAGGATGTTTAAGATGGCCTCTTAAGGAGAGGTTTGATGGGGAACTGGAGTGGGAACCCCATCTGGACCCAGAGCACATTCTGCTTCGGGTCCCTGCATGGCTACTTTTCCTTCAAAACACAAGTGACCAGACTGAGCCTCCTCTTAAAGACACCTGGCCCTAAAATGGACGCAAGATAAAACACGGTGCCCGTCTGCGGCAGCAGTAATCTAAACAGGTAACTTAGGGAGGGTGGTATGACTTGTCACACGGAGGCCTGCAGGAGAAGAACCCCACATGGATTGTGAGGAACCAGAGAAGTTTTCCTCCAGAGATTGGACGATGGTGACCACTGCGAGAGCTCTCACCTTCTAATCCTTTCTGTAATTAACACATTAATCCCGCTTAGGTGTCTTAGCCAGTCTCGGGTGCTGGCCTCCTTTTACTTTGCAAGCCAGCCAGTCTGAGCTCCTTTGCTGCCAGGCAGCTTCACCTGAGGTGTCAAACACAGTCCTTGACCACAGGGCTAAGGTTCATTGCCCTTTATGAAACGGGGAGGTTGTGGAGAGAGAGAGGGAGAAAGGGCTGAGATCTGCCTGCAGACTGTCTTGCCAGAGTGGTGCATGCTCTAGTTATCTCTCGCTTGGACTACTGCAATGCACTCTATGTGGGGCTACCTTTGAAGGTGACCCAGAAACTACAACTAATCCAGAATGCGGCAGCTAGACTGGTGACTGGGGGCGGCCACCAAGACCACATAACACCGGTCTTCAAAGACCTTCATTGGCTCCCAGTACGTTTCCAAGCACAATTCAAAGTGTTGGTGTTGACCTTTAAAGCCCTAAACGGCCTCGGCCCAGTATACCTGAAGGAGCGTCTCCACCCCCATCGTTCTGCCCGGACACTGAGGTCCAGCGCCGAGGGCCTTCTGGCGGTTCCCTCATTGCGAGAAGCAAAGCTACAGGGAACCAGGCAGAGGGCCTTCTTGGTAGTGGCGCCCGCCTTGTGGAACGCTCTCCCATCAGATGTCAAAGAGATAAACAACTACCTTACATTTAGAAGACATCTGAAGGCATGTTAATCTTTGTTGGAAGCCACCAGAGTGGCTGGGGAAGCCCAGCCAGATAGGTGGGGTACAAATAATAAGTTGTTGTTGTTGTTATAGAATCATATAATTGTAGAGCTGGAAGGGACCCTGAGTCTCACCTAGTCCAACTCCCTGCAGTGCAGAAATATGCAGCTGTCCCATACAGGGACCAAACCTGCGACCTTGGTGTTATCAACACCACGCTCTAACGAACTGAGCTACTCCGTGATCTCAGTTCTGATCCTGACAGCAAATTCCTGAACCAAGCGTGTGCTCTGTGGCACCTTAAATCTTGATTAGAAGATGCCCTGTGCCTTCATTTTGCATCCGCCCCTGGTTTGTAGATCTTGAAGTTCTTCCCTCTGCCCTACATGAACCACCACCACCAGTTGCCTTGAACATATTATAAAAGGGCTTACCTCCTTGCCCTGGGTTTCCCCCGACCCATAAGATTGGATAGTGATGTATGGACCATAAAGAAGGCTGATTGCCGAAGAATTGATGCTTTTGAATTATGGTGCTAGAGGAGACTCTTGAGAGTCCCATGGACTGCAAGAAGATCAAACCTTTCCATTCTGAAGGAAATCAGCCCTGAGTGTTCACTGGAAGGACAGATCGTGAAGCTGAGGCTCCAATACTTTGGCCACCTCATGAGGAGAGAAGACTCCGTGGAAAAGACCCTGATGTTGGGAAAGATTGAGGGCACAAGGAGAAGGGGATGACAGAGGACGAGATGGTTGGATAGTGTTCTTGAAGCTACCAGCATGAGTTTGACCAAACTGCGGGAGGCAGTGGAAGACAGGAGTGCCTGGCGTGCTCTGGTCCATAGGGTCACGAAGAGTTGGACACGACTAAACGACAACAACAATTGCATACACAGCACACGCCATCTATCTATCTATCTATCCAGATATAGATATAGATATATCGAGAGATAGAGATAGAGATAGATAGACATATATAATGTAATATATAATGTAAAGCAATTTAAAAAGGCTATTAAATAAATAAAACACACCCACACCCAATTAGATTTCTTAAGCACGAAGTCTTTCTATCCTTGCCTTATATCACAACCATGTTGAAAGAAAATATGGACACATATAAGGAAGTGGGGGACAGGGTGAGGAGAGAGAAAGGCTTTCGCTTTGTTTCTCGCCCAACAGAAAAGTTCATTCATTTCTTCTGCTGTTGCTCATGAAGACCCGCACAGATAGCTGAGTTGCTTTGCATCCAATGGTACTGGAGAAAGGAGAGGCTGAAAATAGCTACCTAGATAACAGAGAGCCCTCGCCACTTGCCAGACCTGAACCTTGAAAACCTTAAGGTAGCACCTGTGAGCATGTGCTACCTGAGGTAAAACCTCCTCCTTTCAAAAAATAAAAAATAGGGTACTATTGACTGGCCACATACTTCAGCTGCAGCCCAGGTCTCCTGTCAATATTGACGGAGCCCTGTGCTAATATTTGAGGCCACAGGTTTCCAAAGCGCATTCGCCACCTGTTGGCCCAGCCTTGGTACAAATTCAAGGTGGAGTGTGCCCAGCAGTTTAGGATGGGGCAGGGGAGAAGACGCTTGCCACTAATGGAGCCTGGACCCTGCATCTCACCCTACACCTGGCTCCTACATTTTAGACAGTCTCCTACTGGGGCATGAGAAGTTAAGAACCGAAGAGGAGCCCCTGCTGGTGTGGTATCCTGTTCTCATGGCAGGAAGTCGCCAAACAGGAAGTGAGCTATCAGCCAGCTTCCCCTGCTCAAGTGGAACACAAGGCAGAAATCAATAAGCAGCAGCAGCCTCATGGACTCCTAACACATTTTTCAAAAACTGATCAGATAAACAATACTAGGGTTATTATCTCTGATGGGTGTAGCACAAAATATAAGGAAGTGGTTGTGTTTAGATATCATTCTAAGCCATGGTTTATCTCGACAAGAACGAGCCTAACACTCCCTGTTCTCTTCATGTGCTCTCTTCCTCATCCAGCATAGCCAAGAGAAGACGAATGGAGGCCTCTAATTTCAATTAACCGCAATCACTGTTATGCTCGAACCCTAAACTGTGGCTAATCTTAACGATGGCTTGGTGAAACGAGACAGCTTCACATAAGCTATTAGTTGAAGTTGGCTGGTTTCAAACAAACCATAGTTAAGGTTAAGCACAAGATGTGGTTAATAAAATTAAAAAAGCAGACGCAAAATATTCCAAGCCCCTTCTTGCAGCTGTTTCAGAGGAGAAGCACGAGGCCCCAGGGGAGGGTAAACTCACTCCCACCACAGTAAACCATGGCAACCAATGTGGCTCTGAAGCATTTTTTAATTCCTGTTTCATGTAGACAAGGTCAATTAGCTTAGGCTAACAGCCTTGGAATCTTGATGATAGAAAACAAGCTCTTAGAACATCAGCTGGCAGCATCTACTGCTAGGAGATTTGCAGAAGGTGCACAAGGGTCCTTCCAATTGTTTAATAACAGAAAAACAACAAAGGCACCCTCTTCCCGAAAATGAAGAAAGCTAAAATGAAGAAAAACAAGCTGCTATTTTGAACCTGGCTCATGTTGGTGGGCCTTGAGGTTTCCATGAAAATAAAGTACTGTAAATCCCCTGCCTTAGAGGAGCAGCCCTCACCCAGATATCCCTAATAACCACATGGCTGTGTGGTGTAGTGGTTAGGGTGCCAGACTAGGACCTGGGAGACCAAGGATCAAATCCCCACTCATTGCTGAAGATGGTGACCTTGGGACAGCCACTGCCTATCAACCTAACCTACCTCACAGGGTTGTTGCGGGGATTAAATGGGGGGGGGGGGAGAGAACCACAAGCACCAGTTTAAGATCCTTGGAGAAAAAGGTGGGATGTAAATGCAATAAGGGACGTGGGTGGTGCTGTGGGTTAAACCACAGAGCCTAGGACTTGATGATCAGAAGGTCGGCGGTTCGAATCCCCGTGACGGGGTGAGCTCCCCTTGCTTGGTCCCTGCTCCTGCCCACCTAGCAGTTTGAAAGCACGTCAATAAATGGGTACCGCTCCGGCGGGAAGGTAAATGACATTTCCGTGCGCTGCTCTGGTTCGCCAGAAGCGGCTTAGTCATACTGGACATGACCCGGAAGTTGTACGCCGGCTCCCTCGGCCAATAAAGCGAGATGAGCGCCGCAACCCCAGAGTCGGTCACGACTGGACCAGGGGTCCCTTTGCCTTTAAATGCAATAAACAAACGAACAACGACTCACGTGCCCAGCACCTCCCGGAATTCATAGATCTCCCGGATATCTTCCGCTCGTTTCTTCCAACTGGGCTCCTCCTCTTCCAAGGGCATGGCTCTTATCGGGCTGAACCCCTGGGCTGCCCTATGCCCAGCTGTCCCAGAGCAGAGGGGCAGGCAGGTGGAGCAAACTCAGGGCCTAGAGATGAAGAACAGGGATATCGGCATTAGAACAGGACCACAAAGTAGTAGTAGCTACTACTATGCCATAAGATCCACTGTCCTGTAATATCACATATGAGCTACTGATGAAGCCCAGGATGGCGAAACAAGGCCAATATTCCGGAAATCCTTGTCTTAGACTCTGCGAAAGGATTCTGTGGAACTGCTACAACCTTTCATGTGGATTGTTTGGACCTTATGAACAGACAGGTGGAATAGACACTACAGTGGTACCTCAGGTTAAGTACCTAATTCATTCCGGAGGTCCGTTCTTAACCTGAAACTGTTCTTAACCTGAAGCACCACTTTAGCTAATGGGGCCTCCTGCTGCAGCCGCGCCGCCGGAGCATGATTTCTGTTCTCATCCTGAAGCAAAGTTCTTAACCCGAGGTACTATTTCTGGGTTAGCGGAGTCTGTAACCTGAAGCATATGTAACCTGAAGCGTATGTAACCCGAGTTTCCGCTGTATTACACGGATAAACCTTATGCATGAACTGACTAGAGAATGATCTGATCCACTGGGTCTTCTGCTTTGGTCGTTTGTTGAACTTTATGAGTTACTTCCATTGAAATGTATGATTTGATACATGAATAGTATACCTTATTTATCTAAGAACACAGCCGGTTACGTCTTGTGTGTTTATTGAATCTTCCTGGAGCTAAGCACTGCCTAGGAGGAGAGCAAACAGGGGCCAACCTGAGTGTTGCAGGAGTGTTAAATATTCAGTTTGGTTCTGCTCATCCCATGCATATGAAGGAAGAGAGTTCACCTGCCGCCTTCCAGCAGAAGGCTCTCACACTGTTCAGCTGCTCTGCATCAATAAAGCTGGGATCCGGAACCCCAGATGTGCCACAGCCTTCCCCAGCCAGATGTTTCAGCCTACCATTTTCCGTCAGCCCCAGGAACCACTGCTGGTGCTCAGGACTGATGCAGTCTAAAATATCTGCAGGTCACCAATGTCCAGGAAGGCTGATATATCATCTTTGATGAAGCAGCTCAGTTTAAAATTAGCTGATTTACGGAGGGACCTCAGAATTCAGATTATAGAGTCGTCCCCCCCAAGGCTTAGCCCAAGGGTCTGCAACGTAGTGCCCTCCCTCTGGATGTCTCTAGACTCCAGTTCTCATCATCACTGACGATGGGCCTTGCTGGCTCTAGGGCTGATGGGAGTTGATAATCTCACAACATCTTGAGAGCGGCACCAAGTCTTTCAAGGAGGGGGCAGTGGGGTGGGGTGGGGTACAGTGGCTAGACACAAGGGCTTCTTTTGCTTCAGCTCATCTTGCCCTCCCTCTTCCCAATTCCTCTTCACTTTTGTGCCCTTCAGCATATTGCTCAGGCTTTTAAGCCTGTTTGGTAACACTGCAGCTGTCGCCATGACAACAGCTGTAGCTCCTGCAACACCGAAAACACAGCTCCTTCCTCTGCCTCAACCTCCATCTCGCAAAGGGCCAGGCTTGCCCCTACTTTTGCACACTCATGCGCAACACACACCCACACCCACACACCCCTCAAAGCAGCCTTCTCCAACCTCATGCCCTCTAGATATGTTTTGGACGGCAACTTCTTCTCCTCAGCCAACTTCTAAGTTGGCAAAGGCTGACTTACAGCCTAGCCTTCATGCTGCCACGTGAGCTACCATGCTCAAATGAACTTTAAAATGAGCAGCATTTGGAGGTTTCCGGAAAGGCTAAGCGGGAGGGTGTCCATTTCCCTTGAAAGATTTACTCTGGGCTCATCCACATTCCCACTTGCCCTGTGCCCTGAGCGGTTTTCCACTTCCGCCCGCTCCTTTCCCACGGAAAACCCATATGTAGTGCTAAATCGGAGCAAACGTCAATCCGGAGAAAACCCGAATTGCCATTTGCTCCGACTGAGTGCTAAAGAGCAGCTTTCTCTGAGGGAAAGCGGTGGGAGCGGAGGAGGAAGTGTGGACAAGGCCTCTGGTTTACTTCTGCTCCTTATGCCTGATGCTGAAGACAAGGGCTGCCTCCAGAATATCAGTCTTTTCAAGGAGGGATTTCCATCGCATAGCAGGCACTTGGGTTTGCGCACTTGAAACGGACTAAAACGTTCCATGACTATGGCGCAATAAACTCACTTGTTAAAGATTGGCCTTTTTTGCTGTTAGGAAAGTGATGGGAAAGACATTAAATTGCACAAGCAATTCAAGGTGAAAATGGCTCCCTGCAAACAAATCAGATCAATAAAGACTGGGCATTTTCTAATGTCTGCTTCGCACAAGCAAATCAGGATTAATGCTCAACAAACATGTTGCCTGGAGGAGCTCTAGGTTTTCAGTCAAAACACAATAAAATCTACTGGGTTGCAGCCAACTGAGGCTGTGTACACACGGATACCTTAAAAGCACATTTAAGGTACAGTCTTTACCTCAGAGAATTCTGGGCACTGTCATTTACCCCTCACAGGGTTACAATTCAGAGCTGCCATTAACAAACTACAGTACCCATAATTCTTCGAGGGGAAAGAATGTGCTTTGAATGTGCTCTAAAAAATATAGTGGATAATACAGCCTACGTTGTACTCGGAGGAAACCTACTGAAATTAATGGACCTAAATTAGTCATACACACTCATTCCCAAGCGCCTACTCAAAGTATGATTTAACGCTGGATGCGATCTACCGTTCGCAAACATTTTGAGAAGAGAATTACGTAATGCTGTTCCCTTCCTCCAAAGGAAGGCCACATTCACCCGAGTCATGTGAGGCCACCTGAAGTTCCTCTTGGCTCTGTTTTCTGAAGTGAAAACAGCTCTGCTCACTGTAGCAGAAGCACATCGGGGGGAGGAAGTCAAATCTTATTTCTGTAGCATTCACCCAGTCAAATGGGGTTAGGATGTTCGCCTTCTTCTTCTTTTTTAAGAGAAGATTTGTACCCCTGTTCTCTTCCCGGTTTAGGTCTTCTCTCCCTCCCTGGGAAAGTTGGCATGTTAGGGGTCGAGAGGGAAGGTGATGCTACTTTATCCTTCTCCAATTGCCAGAGTCTCTGAATATCAGTTGCTGAAAACAGTAAGAGGGGAGGGGTCTCTTGTGCTCAGGTCTTGCTTGTTGGCTTCCCAGCGGCATCTGGTTATGAGAACAGGATACTGGAATAGATGGGCCACCAGCAGGCCTGTTCTTGGGCCACTCTTGTCATACAATGCTGGGGTTGATGCGAGTGGTAGTCCAAAACATCTATCTGGAAGGCACTAGGTTGGTGAAGGCTGTGCTATGTTATCTTTCCACAAGGGGGGAAGAAAGGTTTGTTAAAAGCACAGGGAAGCATTCAAAACATGCAATTCTGAACTGGTACAGTGGAACCTCGGTTTTCAAGCATCTCAGAAGCCAAACATTTCAGTTTTCGAACGCCAAAAACCTGGAGGTACAGTGGTACCTTGGGTTAAGAACTTAATTTGTTCCGGAGGTCTGTTCTTAACCTGAAACTGTTCTTAACCTGAGACACCACTTTAGCTAATGGGGCCTCCCACTGCCGCTGTGCAATTTCTGTTCTCATCCTGAAGCAAAGTTCTTAACCTGAGGTACTATTTCTGGGTTAGTGGAGTCTGTAACCTGAAGCATCTGCAACCCGAGGTACCACTGTAATTGCTTCTGTTTTCAAACGCACCTCGGAAATCGAACGGCTTCCAAGGCATGTTTCTCAATTTTCTCAGCTGAATTTTCTGACCACCCATTGCGCCTCAGTTGTCAAACGTTTCTGAAGTTGAACGGTCTTCTGGAACGGATTACCTTCAACAACTGAGGTTCCACTGTACCACTTCAGGGGGTCTGTACCATGAGTCTTTCTTTAATATGTTGTCTGGCTCCAGGTGGACAACACAGGTGTTAAGAGGCAAGAGGACCCGAGACAGCTCACGAAATAAATGAAAACAGATATAACTAAGAACATATACAAGAAATATGAATACTAGGAAGCAATTGAATAAGTAACTCTATTTAAAAGCACTGAGAACACTTATAACTTAAGAAAAATAAAAGTATAACACTGAAGACACTGCCACAACAGACAATTAGTGGCCAAAAGGACTGTCAGAACAAGGGGGCGGGGAGAGTATTTTCCTGCCAGCAAAAGGAAAGCAGAGAGAGAGGGCCAGGCTATCCTGTCATAGAAGGGCATTGCACAATCGGAAAGCAGTTGCCAAGAAGGCCCTCTCTTGTGTCATAAATCCAAACAGGGTGTAACTGTCACCATGGCCAGAGCAGACATCTCCAGGAACAGGCGGAGCTGGCGCACTAGTTTTAAATGTGCCCACATGCTCCTGGTAGTTGGTGAAACTGGTATAACTGCCTGCGAACTTCAAGGATTGGAGTCACTGCCTTTCCACACTACCCACAATCAGGTCAGCTGTTCATTGATAGAGCTGCATCCATTATGTTCGTTGATGGAAGTGCTAAGGAATTCTAACAAACAAACCAACAACAAAACCAGTGCAGTTTTGAAATTGATTGTTAAAAGCAGTGCAATTTTTGAAAGGTTCAGTCTGCCATCTTGGGACAAAATGGTATCCAACTGTATCCAAATCCAGACCAAAAAAACTGCTCCTTGATCTCAGGAACCACCGTGGAAAATTTGATTAATATACCCTTTGTTATTTGAAATTTAACAAATGGGGTGGGGGGGCAGAGAGAGAGAGAGAGAGAGAAAAGCAGAAGATAAATAAATAAATGAATAAATGAGAGAAAGAAAAATAAATAATATATGAACAAAAAACCATCAGCTCACATTAAGCATGCAATAGCCATAAGTGCGGCCATCCTTAGTTAAACATATAGGTTAATATAAGCCCTCCAAAGGTTCAAATAGGTATCTACATGAAACCGATGTGTACAAGAAATACGTTCAAATGTAGCCACAATATCTTAAGAGGTGTGCAAATGCACAGACAAACAACTTTCCAAAATATACTGTTATGAGTTTTTGAGTGCTAGACACCCTAAATTCCTGGATTCAGTAAATGTTAGAATTTAATCAATGCTTAGAGTGTTAAAACTGGGTGCCAGACACTGGATTTAGCAAGTATTGCAATATAAGCCAGGACAGCTTCCTGTGGCAGGAAATTGCCTGGGAGACGAGCCATTAAGAAGAACAAAGTAAAGGTAACGAGCCATTCGGAAAGCCAAAGCAGAGTTCAAAAGCAGAGTTTCAGAACTGCCTGTGAGGTGGCTTAGCGGGGAAAGGTTGCACTCTGTAAAAGTCAGCAAGCTGCAGAGAACCACAGCTGGTGTCTTTTTGAATCCAAGGCTACCACTAGGGGAGAAGCAAGACTCTCTTGGAGTGTCAATGCTGGGAGGCCCTGCATTGCAGGATCAGGTTGCATCATATCATAAAGACACCACAGTCGCCGCTGTGCCTCTGACCCTGAGTAAGCACGCCTGGAACCCCGGGAATCTCACACCACTCAGAGATGGGTCCAGTCGTGGACGACTCTGGGGTTGCACTCTCATCTCGCTCTATAGGCCGAGGTAACCGGCGTTTGTCCGCAGACAGTTTTTCCAGGTCATGTGGCCAGCATGACTAAGCCGCTTCTGGCGAACCAGAGCAGCACACGGAAATGCCGTTTACCTTCCTGCCAGGGTGGTACCTATTTATCTACTTGCACTTTGACGTGCTTTCGAACTGCTAGGTGGGCAGGAGCAGGGACCGAGCAACGGGAGCTCACCCCGTCGCAGGGATTTGAACCGCCGACCTTCTGATCGGAAAGCCCTAGGCTCTGTGGTTTAGACCACAGTGCCACCTGCCATGTTGGAGGCAATATGCCTCTGAATAACAAAGATGGGGTTCACAAATGGGGAGAATGTTGTTGCACGCCTGTCCTGCTTGGGGACTTCACAAGGGCACCTAGTTGTCTACTGTGACAACAGAATGCTGAGCTACATGGGACATTGGTCTGATCCAGCAATTCTAGCTGCTTCCCAGCCAGATCCAGACCCACACCAATGCTGTCCAAACTCCAAAGGGACACTCTGCTCTCTAATAACAGGGGTGCGGGACTTTTCCCCACATGTTCTTGTTGGACTGCAACTCCCAACCAGGTCTAGCTAGCATGGTCAATAGTCAGGGGTGATTTTAGTGAGTCGTTCCTAATCTCTTTATTCATCATATAGCCAGGCTTCTCCCACCTGGGCAGAAATATTTGCGTCAAGGCTCTCGTTAAAAACGGCAACATTAACAGCCCATTTTACATCAGCCTGCATTTAGATGAATTGACACATGATGCCATCGAATGACACTTCCTCCTACCAGGAGAAACAACAGCACTATGCCCCAGGCAACCTAAGTGCGGAATCATCCAGCCGAGATAGCTAAGTGCCAAAATGCAACTCTGAACCGCAAGCCAAGTGCAGCACCTACAGAGCTTAACACGGAAGGGCCGGGTCTGGTGTTCGTGAGTCAGTGTTGTATAATTGCAGATTCCTCTTCACAAAACTGCCTGGAGTTGAAGCCTACATCGGTGGTCAGCATATTAATTATTAATTATTATTATTATTGGTCCCATGTTGACTTGAACAAGTGCTGAAGGACCAACATACTGGTTCCACTCCCATTACACAGTGGAAATGTGTCAGTCTCTCCCAACGTGTGCTTGTGTTCATGTGCAAAAAGTCTGGGGAAAATGGATTTGTTGTACTAGGATGACAGAGTGGTTTAAAAGGTAAAGGGACCCCTGACCATTAGGTCCAGTCGTGACCGACTTTGGGGCTGCGGCGCTCATCTCGCTTTACTGGCCGAGGGAGCCGGCGTACAGCTTCCGGGTCATGTGGCCAGCATGACTAAGCCGCTTCTGGCGAACCAGAGCAGTGCACGGAAACGCCGTTTACCTTCCCGCCGGAGCGGTACCTATTTATCTACTTGCATTTTGACATGCTTTCGAACTGCTAAGTTGGCAGGAGAGGGACCGAGCAACAGGAGCTCACCCCGTCATGGGGATTCGAACCGCCGACCTTCTGATCGGCAAGTCCTAGACTCTGTGGTTTAACCCACAGCGCCACCCGCGTCCCTAAAAGAGTGGTTTACTTTGCTTTAATTGCACAAATCTACGTTTTGGGTATGAGCTTGAATCCCTCCTGAAAAACAGAAAGACAACTTGAAGGCAGCCTGAATAGCATGCAGGCAAATCCAGGATGCTCTCATAGGGTGGGGGATATGTAATGTATTAAATCACCTGGTCCTGCCAAGCCAAGGCACAGGCAAGGGCAAGAGAGTTCTCCCCTTCTGCGCGATAGTAAATTACAACTGTTTTGCACGTCTCTTGGCTTTCACATAGCAGAGAGCAGTGGAGGTACATAAGAAGGGGAGAACCCTGCAACTCTTTGGATCAAACCTGTGTGTGTGTGTGTGTGTGAGAGAGAGAGAGAGAGAGAGAGAGAGAGAGAGAGAGAGAGAGAGAGCGCTTGAGAGAGAGCTTTTCAATTTTGCTGTTGATCACTCTGGGGAGGAAGAGGTTAAGGAGAAAACAGTACACATGCCCAGGGAATGCAAAGAGACACCACTGGGTCAGAGATCTTGCTGCAGGGGGCCGGAGGGGACAAACTGAGATCTCAGGCTGCCAGTTGACCAACCGCTACCTTTAACCAAGAGTATTGCAGCACTTTAAAGACTAACAAGCTTTATTATGGTATAAACGACCATGGAGTAAAGTCCGCTTCATCAGGCTTTACATTAGGTAAAGTAAGAAAGACAAGGCAAGCCAGACAACCAGGGCTTCTTTTTTCCCCAGCCAGAACTCACCGGAACTCAATTCTGGCACATCTCAGGTGGTGAGAGGTTGTCACTATAAGAGAACGAGAGAGGAGTTCGTGGTGAGTTCCGGCACCTCTTTTTCTAGCAAAACAGCACTGCAGGCAACTAAATACAGCTTTGCATATGAAGAACTGGCAGGTGGGCAGCGACATCTGATGGAAAAGGTGCCAGTCTTGAAGGTGTCACAGGACTCTGAGTTTGGCTTTGCTCCAACAGACTAACACGGCTGCTGCCTGCCAATTCGTACCCTACAAGTTGCTACAAGGTTAAGAGACAAGGACCTGGCTTCTCTGAATGGCAGCCGCTCTGTAAGGTCTCAGGCGGGACCCTACTACCTGACATTTAAAAAAAAGAAAGAAACTGGAGTTGCAGGGGATTGAAGAACGCAAGGACTTTAATATGGAACTACAGACTCAGCTTCCCTTGTAGCTACTCTACTGCATCCCCATCCCAGGGATGTGAAACCTGTGGCCCAGCAGATGATGTTGCACTTCCATGAGCCACAGTAAACATGGACAATGGGGTGAAAACGGAGTTGTAATTCAACAACGTCTTGGGCTTCCCATCAGACCCCCCTGTATTTTCAGACCAAGCCACAGGGGAAGGCCAGAGACGTCAATAAACTCTCCATCGAAACCTTTGTATCTGGTAAATGGAGCACTGCGTACGCAGATGAGGCAGGCAGGAAGAGACTCAGTGCTACCCAAGGCAAATGCCATCATCGCAGGGATGTAAACAGACAGGCGCACACCCCTCTACAGAAACAGGCATAGGGTCATCTACACAGATACACACAGAGTCAGTGATAATGCAATATTCTAGACCAACACACACACACCCCTCACGTGCCCCATTTGCCCCACCAATTGCAGCATTCGTGCTAATTGTTTGCAGCAGAAATTGCTGACGGCATGTTCCCCTTTAGGGGTAGGAGTATGGTGGATAGGGGTGACTGCAGGGAGGTACAATGCAAAAGTGCCATCCTGCTGTTTGCCTGTATCCGGAGGAAGCAGAAAGGGAGGCTGCTGCAGTGGCGAACAGGCTGCTCATGAATGGAAGCACCGAGTGGAATGGAGCAACTGGAAATCTGCCTGGTTCTTATTATTTTTTAATCTCGCTGGATGAATCATCTGTGCTGGTATTAAAAAAAAACTCAGGTACGCAATTATTATTCCCCCCCCCCCAGAAAAGGAAGGTGAGAGGAGTTTTTAAATGGTATATGGTGGGGGAGCGTGTCTCTGTGTGTGTGTGTGTAAGGAGAAAACACGACATCAGCACAGTCCAATCAGTGCCCATGATGAGTGTGCAATTACAACAGATTATCCATAATAATGCTACAAAGTGGAAGAATCCTGTTTTCAACCAAACACCCAAAGTAGTGTGATTTGAATATTGAGGAAATGAGTAAAAAAAGAAGCAATACTTGGATGGAAAAGGCTGGCTTGCCCAAAGAGACTAAATGGGCTTCCCTCCCTTATTATTGGTAGTATGTGTCTTTTTTTATATATTCATTTTAAAAATTCCCACTTTCTCAGCTCTCCCTTTTACAAGAAGTGTCGCCCCCCCCACTTGTTCCACAACACCATTCCACAACAGGTATTAAAAGGATATATATATATATTATGTATGCATGTATGTCAGTATGCATGGGTAAGAGCTTTGCAAAGGTAGAGTGTTAAAGAATAATTTGGAAAGATCCTACATCCACCCATATGAGGACAACCGCTACACGGAAACAGGCACCAACAGAAACAAATACATTCAACAAGTAGGCAAAGAGACAGCCACACGAGTAGCTTCACATATGCACTTGTACCTTCACATGGAAGAACTACAATAGACCTACTGATAGAGACAGGTTCATGCCTACAAAACAATTGCATAACATCACAGACAGATGCAGGCAGGTGACAATGATAACCACACGCTTAGCATCATCATGGCTCGACACATGTACATTTGCTTGGAGATAAGCGCACATCAATGCACAGGGAAGAGCAAGATCTATGCCCATTTCTTCACTCAGACATGCATCATTTATCTTTTATCTTTTTTTAAGATTGTGCAGACGAAGAGCCGGGGCAGAGGCAGGCATATTTGGCAACGTGTCTCTCCTCCCCAGCTGCAGAGAGGCAAAGAAAGGCATGTGCCACTTTTTACGCAGCGGTTCCAGACATGGCATCCTGCTCCAAGGCATGCACAGTGCGCAAGTATGTGCATGGGTCAGATACAATCACACGCAGGCAGTTGCGCAGACAATGGCCGCGGCGACTCAGGCACACCTGTGCACCTATTCATACAGGTTCGAGCCATTCATACACCCTCTCCATGCACCGGACACACATTCGCACAGGCGATTATGCAGATCCCTTTTGGAGAGAGAGAGAGGAAGGATTGCACAACGCTGATCCTGCTATGCATGTTTACACTCCCCCCCCTCGGGCCAGCATGCCGAGGACTGGGAGCCTCAAGCAGGTGCAGAGAAACGGCCAAGTGCCGAGATGATGTGCTGCGGAGTGAGCGGCAGGCAAGGCACACGCGCTACGCCAGCTCCCCGTAGGAGGAAGGAAAAGGAGAAGAAGTAAATCGCACGGGCAAATGCAGGCAGCCAAGGCTCACACAGAGCAGATCTGACGGGGTGCAGGTCGAGATCCACGCCGACCTCCCTACCCGCACCCGGGCGAGCATGCATGCTCAGCAGCGGTAGAGGCGCGCGGGCGCAGCAGGCAGAGAAAGGCGCACGGCTGCAGCCAGGGAGACAGACAACGCCGCCGCCGCCAGCCGCCCATTCATCCGTCTCCAATCTGTCCCCGGCCGGCGCAGTCCCGAGACGCCCTCCTTACTTACATGGAGGGATCTGCGGTGGCGGTTCCGCCGGGGCTGTCCCGCTTTCGCGAGCTGAGTGCTCGGCAGCGGCTCCCTCGGGTCCTCCGCGCCCCGCCGCCGCCGCCAGCCGAGATGGGGGAAAGGCGTCCGTCGTCGCGCCCCTCTCCGCCTTCTCCTCCCCAGCTCTGTGCGCGCTCGCCCTCCAGCCAGCGGCGATGTCACCGCGAGAGGGCGGAGCCGGAGCCCGCACGAAGCCAATCCGAGGCTCGGGAGGCGGGAGCTGCCTGGCGACGGGATTAAACCGAAGTGAAACGGGGCTGGATGGAGGAGAAGGCAGCGCCGCCGCTCCATTCATAAATACGCAGCGCAAGAGCGCAAGAGCGCGCACGCTCACACACCGCGGCGCTCTGGGCTACCTGATTTAGGGATGGCACAGGCAGGGCCTCGGAGAGGAATTTTATCGAGGGGGCGGTAAAAAGTTTCGGGGGGGCGGTGTCCCCTTCTCCAGGAGTCATTTAGTTTTTATCCGCTACGGTTTGTAAAACCATGAGCTGCAGCCCCTAAGGTCAATATTAGGGTACTATGGAAGACGAGGCGGGGTGGAGTGGAGCGCTTTGTTAATTGTCTGTTCTTATTCTCCTTCCACGATAAATATAAATAAATAATGATAATAATTGCTTTTTACTCTTGTAAAGAGAGCTTTTCTGCACCTGCTTGAGGCTCCCAATCCTCTGCATGCTGACCCGAGTGGGGTGGACTTCTGAGTAAAAACATGCATAGCAGGAAACCTGACGAAGTGCAGGTCGAGATCCCAGCAGCTTAGGAAAGAGGTGTGATCAAATTGCTATTCCAGATGTTTTTCTCCGTTTTCCACCAAAACACCTCTGTACGTTAATCACACTGAGATCCAGTTTTGCCCATCAAGACATCAGAGAACAAGTCTTTGACCTTATCTATGCGACAGCACTTCAAATACGGTGGTACCTCGGGTTACAGACGCTTCAGGTTACAGACTCCGCTAACCCAGAAATATTACCTCGGGTTAAGAACTTTGCTTCAGGATGTGAACAGAAATTGTGAGGCAGTGGCGCAGGAGGCCCCATTAGCTAAAGTAGTACCTCAGGTTAAGAACAGTTTCAGGTAAAGAACAGACCTCTAGAATGAATTAAGTTCTTAACCAGAGGTACCACCGTATTTGAAGAATGCTGTAGTGTCCGCCAGTCTCCTGTATGCTAAATATACCCAGCTCTTCCAACCTTGTCTCAGAGGACTTTCTCGAAGCAGGCTACCTCGAAAGGACTAGTATACTGGAGGAATTTTAAACATTTGCCAGGATATCAAAGGCACAGAGGGACTCTGCATGTGCAAGGTGTACAACCCTCCCAAACACCTTAGGATAAACACCCACCCACACCTTAGTTCAGAGGAGACTTGAAACCTGCTCTGTCAGATCGGGGACAAGAAGACAGTCACATACACAGGTAAAGGTAAAGGGACCCCTGACCATTAGGTCCAGTCGTGGCCGACTCTGGGGTTGCGGCGCTCATCTCGCTTTACTGGCCGAGGGAGCCGGCGTACAGCTTCTGGGTCATGTGGCCAGCATGACTAAGCCACTTCTGGCGAACCAGAGCAGCGCATGGAAACGCCGTTTACCTTCCCGCCGGAGCGGTACCTGTTTATCTACTTGCACTTTGACGTGCTTTCAAACTGCTAGGTTGGCAGGAGCAGGGACCGAGCAACGGGAGCTCACCTCGTCGCGGGGATTCAAACCGTCGACCTTCTGATCAGCAAGTCCTAGGCTCTGTGGTTTAACCCACAGCGCCACCTGCGTCCCTGTCAAATACATAGGCTGCACAAAATTCTAAAATAAACTTTTAACAAAACAAAAAGGTGCTATAAAAAACTAATCTAATTTATCTAAACTCTGTAACAATTTTATTAACAATTTTATAAAAATGCAAGACTTCCAATGAAAAGAGAGCAGGGCTACCTGCCCCTGTTTTTTCCCTCTGGCATAAATTATTACATCTTCTCTTTAAGATTAGACAGAGGTTCCCTTAAGGGAGATGACAGGGAAAAGAGTTGAGCAGCTCTGTTCAAATTTCACCATCCATACTGAGCAGCAGGAATTGAACCATTGCTCCAAACGCACATGAAAACAGCCCTTTTCCATTGCTCTTCCCATTGTTTACCAGTCTCTGCTAGTTCTGAGCTTTTAGCTTTCCTGACACTGGCCCTACAGGCCAGGCTTTTCACCTGGTTACTTGGTTACCTGTTGTTCCTTACACTTCTCAAACACGTGCTCTCTATTTCCAGCTCATTAAGCTGCGGGGGCCACCCTGGCTTTCTTAGATGTCTTGCCATTCTCTCTCATTGGAATGGTTTGAGATTGTGCCTTTGGTAACTCCTCCTCCAGAAGATGCCGCCCAACTTTGACTCCTTTCCCAGTCAGTATATCTAGCTGCGGAATTTATTTATTGCATTTATATCCGCCTTTTTCCTCTAAGGAGCTCAAGGTGGTGAACAACCCTGTTCTTACAACCCTGTGAAGTAGGCCCAAGATTTCCCAGTGATCTTCATGGCCAAGTGGGGATTTGAACCCTGGTCTCCTAGTCCGACACTCTGACCACTACACCACATTTGCACTCAAATCCTATGTCGTATTTTCCTGAACTTGTTAAAAACAAAATCAGCTTTCCCGAAATCCAAGGCACAAATTTGATCCTTAGCTTTGGGCTTAACACAAAACGATGAGTTCCATCATTACTTGCGGCCACTTCCCCCCCAAATTTCCTGCCACTCCCATCTCGACTAACTCTTCCCTATTAATTCAGATCAAGGACAGACAACCCCCCTAATTCATTCCTCCACCTTCTGGAAGCGGAAGTTTTTGTCAGCAAGGTCTGGCAGGAATTTGTTGGGTGATTCCCTGACTAGTAGAGCTTGAAGCCTAGCTGATATCGGAGCAGTCGAAGTCAATTAAAGTCTTGCTTCCTTGAAACGTTTCCTTGTAATTTGTTCCACCATCCCCATCCTTTCCTTGGTTCAGTGGGCTGTGAAAGCCACAATGTGGCTTTTATTTCTTTCTCTCGATTTTTTTTTTACCAGTTCCTCTTTACAGGCTACCCTGCTCATCTTCCCCTGCAGGTGGTACACTTAAAAAAAAAACCAGCATACCTCCAATTCTTTTCTGCTACATCAATACTTTTTGAATTAGTTATATCCTCCAGCTGATCTAATTTGATCAGGGAGTTGTCTCCACCAAGCTTCAGTTATACAGTGGTACCTAGGGTTACATATGCTTCAGGTTACATACGCTTCAGGTTACAGACTCCGCTAACCCAGAAATAGTGCTTCAGGTTAAGAACTTTGCTTCAGGATGAGAACAGAAATCGTGCTCCAGCGGCGCAGCAGCAGCAGGAGGCCCCATTAGCTAAAGTGGTACTTCAGGTTAAGAACAGTTTCAGGTTAAGTACAGACCTCCGGAACGAATTAAGTACTTAACCCGAGGTACCACTGTACCTTCCCAGTAGTATTGACCTTTCCGTCGTAGGAGCCCGGGCTCACCTGCTTGTATTTCAAGAATACATCCAGAGCCTTGGCTAGCCTGCTCCAAAGTCTCCCGTGCTATTTTAGGGTGGGGTTTGCTAGATCCCCTTCAGCTTCTGTCAATTTCTCCTACAGCACTCAAATTTATCAGTAACATCCTCTTGGGTCCTAGCCAAACCCTCCAGTCCTTGACAAAGTTTACACCCAAACACACCAGCTGCTCTCGTAGTCATGGATTTATTGACACTCTGGAAGAATTTCTAGTGAGGCACCATGTTGACACAAACTGGAAGAGACCGCAGCGTGTGAAGAACTCATTCGATCCTTTCCCAAATGCCAGGTCTTCCTCCGGGCTTCTCCGCCACTGCCCTTTCCAGCCCCCAATACCATCTGTTCCCAGAGTCGCCTCACGTCACAGACCGATGAGGCTTGAAACCTCCTCTAGGCAGGCACAGCAGGAAGTGTTTGAAAGTTGCTGGTAGGTGAAAGGAGTGGGGTGGGGTGGGGTGGGGAGAGAACAGGCCCCAAGTGCGTTTTTAAATACAGGCATTGTATGCTTAATTAAGACAGCCGTCAGCTGGCCATCAAACTTTCAGGAGGTAAAGTCAACGGAGGTGGAAGAAGTCTGCAGATGCAGCTGGCGAGGTGTGTCCAAGAGGAAGCCCAAAGCCTTGCTTCAATCTCCTCCTACTGCTGTGTTAGAATTGTGCTATGATGCCAGCCAGAGTTTGAGGCTCCCTTGCGCAGTGCTGAAATATGGCATGACTACAGCAAGGGCAAACACACACTTACAGCCAGTTGAGTAAAGCTGGGAGCAGGGTGCTGGGTCCTCAAGCTTCCTGTCCCCCTCCCCTCCAGGCCGTTTTGACAGGCCAGTGGGGCCTGTCAATCACCTGACACCCCAATGCCATATAAAGGGAGCCGGAAGGTGAAACTTAGGCAGGGCGGGCAGGCAACAGAGGAAGAAAAGGCAGTGCTGGCCTTGCCTGATCTGTATGCCCTCCGAAGCCTGGCTAGATATTATGCAGTTGGCAGGGTTGAGAGTTCTCGACATGGGTTCAGCCAGGTCATCTCTGCTCTGCCCACTCCCTTTCCCCCTCCCTGTGGATCTGAGAAGTCTGCCCTTAAGGCAGCTCCTGCTTGTTTCTCTTTCCCATAGGGGATGGGGAAAGAGAACCTGATGTTTTACTTCTTCCCCACTCGCTTTCTTAGGGCTGGGCCTTTCCCCAGGATGATGCCAGGGGAGCCAACACACAGGTCCGGAGAGAATGGAAGATGACTCTCTATACCCAGCGGCTTTCCACAGTGGGCTCTAGCTGCTATTCCCATTAGTGAATTTCTTGTGTGGCTGGGATAGGTGCAGGCCCAGCCAAGGCCACGCAGCCCCTCCCTTCTGCCCAAATCTCACAGGCCTTGCTCTGCCCTGCAGGGAACATACTGCCCTAGGGCCTCTTCCAATCAGCCCTTGCATCGTAGAACCCAGGGGACCCCATTGCTCGATTCCCACACCAAGGCCAACCCCTCGGTAGGTACTTTAGACAATCAGAGAAAGGGGAAGCAGGGGGAGAAGACATCACACCACCAGAGGAAGAGGCTGAGCAGGACAGGGAGCAGAGGAAAGCCGTCAGGGCTGCCTCTCTGGCTCACAAACACCCACAATCCTCCACAGCGCAGGGACCTTCACTATTTGTCACAGGCCAACGGGGAACAGTGTGGCTGAGACCCTACGGGAGTCAAGCAGCTCCCTCTACTGCTCAATGCCACGCACTTCAGGCACCTATTTACACCGCCTAGGGGTCAGGTATTCCAGTTTCTGAGCTTCACTGGCCACTTTAACTTGGGTCTGTCCCAGATTAGGGCACTGGAGTGTTGTGGCAAATTGTTCCCAGCTGAGTGCCACTCAGGCGCTTGGGGAATTCTGGCCGCCGCCTACGAGGTCTTGCTGTCTCTGCAGCCTCCGAAGGTTCGCATGCAGCGTGGCGAAAGTGGGGCAGAAAATATGAAACCGAATCCGAAGCCATCCGCCTCCACAAGTTTAAACGCTGCAGACAAGAGTCCCGGAAGCGTCTGTGCGATGCTCAGACCCGACTCGTAGGTTCTGTCCCGTTCCCCGTCTCCAGTGCCGCAAGCCGGCCCTGCCGATGTCCGAGGAGGAACCGCCAACTTTAGCAGCAATCAAGGCTCCCCCTGTCCCAGCTCACATGCAGCGAGTGCTCCTAGCCACACGCAGGAAGGAAGGGTGGCAAGCAGGCCAAGTCCAGCCTGCCCAGGTCCCTGGCTGCAACAGGATGCTGGTAAGCTGAATGGAGGGAGCTGCTGCAGTCCATATTTGCAGCTGTCGCCTCCCTTAAAGCTGGGGCCTACACCGCGGTTCAAAATGGAGGCTCTTGGGCACAGGGGCTCCCGGTTAACACTCCCCTGGGATGCAAGGGCTTAGCCATCAAGCAGTTTCAGGATGCTCTCGCGCTCCTTGAGGCTCTTCCAGGCCTGGTCTTTCTCCTTCTTCGTCGGGGTGCGCTTCTTCTGGCGGGCGGCCATGATCTTGCGGAAGGCGTCCATCACCTCGTTGTCAGCCATGCGCACACGGTGGCGCAGCTCCTGTCTGTGCAGCTCCTCCTTGGCCAGCCTGCGAAAGGGTTGCAAGGGGTTAGGGGGTTTGCGGGATCTGCAGGTTGCCTTTCAGCAACGGGAAGCAGCCCCCGAAGCAGATTTGCAGCAGGAATATAACATGGTAATTAAAGAAAAAACTTATTGATATTTGACACACAGCAGTATTTAAATACAGTCATACCTCTTGTTACGTTTGGGTCAGGTTACGTCTTTTCAGGTTGCGTCCCACGGCGACCCGGAAGTACCGGAAAGGGTTACTTCCAGGTTTCGCCGCTCACGCATGCGCAGACGTTCAAAATGACGTCACACACATGCGCAGAAGTGGCGAATCGCGACCCGCGCAGATGCGGGTTGTGTTCTGCTCACGTTGCAAACGGGGCTCCGGAACGGATCCTGTTCGCAACCAGAGGTATCACTATAATCCGGTCACTGGTGCCATTCACATGCCCAGGAAAACAAAACCATGTTCGCCTGGGGCTGAAATGAGGGCAAATTTAATAAATAATAATAATAATAATAATAATAATAATAATACAAGTTGCCACTAGGCAGGCCTTCCTGAGGAGATCATCCCACAGATAGGAGGCTAAGGCAGGAAAGGCCTCTTTCTGACACCCTCCAGGTCTCCCTGGAAGGTGGCATGCAGAGAACAGTCTCTGATGATGATCTGAGGGTCCGGACAAGCTCCTATGGGGAAAGGTGGTCCTTAACGCAAAGCAGTCCCAAACTGGATAAAACATGGGGAGGTTTCAACCACAACATGGAAACCCTAAGCTGCAGCAGTTTGCGCTTCCATCTCTATCCATCTCTGGTCCAGAACACCAACCCCCAAGGAGGAGGCGGGCGATAAAAATGAAACACAAAACATGTGCATGGCCAAGAAGGCAAAGGGATGAGGCCATTAGATTCTCCACCCACATCTGTTTTTTTAAACGGTAAATTATTCTAACCGGTTTCAGCCTTGCATTTTTACAACGTTGCCACCCACCCTGGGGGCTAGGGGTGAAGGATGGGCAAGAAATCATTATCCTCTTCTTCCCACCTGAGCAGCTCGACTTTCTTGGCTCGGTTGTGCGCGCTCAGGGCTTTGAGTTCAGCCTGCCTCTTCCGCAGCTCGGCCAGCACCTCGTCCTCCGAGTCCTCAGCAGGCCGGTCCTCCGACTCCAGCAGCCCTTGAGCGATCAGCTCTTCTTTGATGCGGCCTTCCAGAGACTTGGTGTGGGGCACGCTGCGAGAGGACACAAGAAGCGGTGCCACGGTGAGGGAAACCTCAGCACTCACGAGAGGTCTGGTGGCGGCGAGCAGAGCATAAGGTCCAGACCAGTGTTTCCCAACATCTGGTCTCCAGCTGTTTCCAGACTACAATACCCATCATCCATGGCCACTGGTCTTGCTACTTAGGGGTGATGGGAGTTGTAGTCCAAAAACAGCTGGAGACCCAAGGTTGGGAAACACTGGTCTAGACCTAGGTGAGGAGCCTTCCAGTAAACTGGAACACCTGGCAAGCTATGGCTGAGTCATTCATTCTCAGCCTCGGTTTCCCAAGAGCCGTTTCCGCCTTCCGTATAGTCGGAACTGATTGCCATCTTTGGCAATTTAGCGGTATGCAAAATTAGCATCGTTTTGTAGTTTATGTTTTCACCAGGTTCCACTCATGCAGATGATTTATTTTTCATCTCCTCTCCCAAAATCCGCTCCAGAGGGGGCCCCAACCCCCAGTTTTTGAGAGCGTGCCGTGTGTGTGTATGTACAGGGAAGAGACAGTGTTGGATAAAGTCCATTGTGTTTCAAGGTTTGCACTGATATTATCATTTGTAAGCCGTCTCAAGGTCACCTTTGACAGTAAAGGGTATACAAAAGCTGTAAAAAAAGGTGATGCCAGTGGCTAATCCTGGGCTGCTTTTGTGGGGGGGGGGGAATGGCACCAACAGCTTTCCCAGAGTTACCCCCCCCCCGGCAGTGCCACCTCTCCCATGAAGCTGTCACCAACATAGCTACTTTTGAGCTGAAAGTTTAATCTTTTTCCTTGTTTTTAAGTCCTGTTTTTTTACAAGCCTCCGATGGCAAATAACTTGGACTGCTTGTGAGTTTTCACAGCTGCCCTTTTACGCAGCTAGGATTTGGAACCCATTTTTAGAGTTTGGTTGCTGTGATGGTATACAGTCATGATTTACAGTCAAACCTCGGTTGTCAAACGTAATCCGTTCCGGAAGACCATTCAACTTCCAAAGCACGCAACAACCGAGGATCAAAGGGCGATCGGCAAAGTCAATGGAGCTAAAATGAAAAAACTCCCCGGAAGCCGTTTCTGAAAACTGTTTGAAAACTGAAGCAGTTACTTCCAAGTTTTTGGTGCTTGGGAGCCCAAATGTACAATAACGGAGGAATTCAGGAGCCGAGGTTTGACTATATTCGGAACTCCCCCAGCCTGCACCCCAAA
This sequence comes from Podarcis filfolensis, assembly GCF_964270895.1. Classification (NCBI taxonomy): domain Eukaryota; kingdom Metazoa; phylum Chordata; class Lepidosauria; order Squamata; family Lacertidae; genus Podarcis; species Podarcis filfolensis. The sequence continues at coordinate 19,726,086 of NC_139605.1, forward strand.
AAGAGCCAATGAGGGAAAAGAAAGGGCAGATTTCTAGAAGGCTGATTTAAAAGGAACAAGAATCTACTGCAATGTGCTCTACGTGGAGCTACCTTTGAAGGTGACTGGGAAACTGCAATTAATCCAGAATACGGCAGCTAGACTGGTGACTGGGAGTGGCCGCCGAGACCATATAACACTGGTCCTGAGAGACCTGCATTGGCTCCCGGTACGTTTCCAAACAAAATTCAAAGTGTTGGTGCTGACCTTTAAGGCCCTAAATGGCCTCAGGCCTGTATACCTGAAGAAGCGTCTCCACCCCTATCGTTCAGCCTGGACACTGAGGTCCAGCTCCGAGGGCCTTCTGGTGGTTCCCTCCCTGTGAGAAGTACAGGGAACCAGGCAGAGGGCCTTCTCAGTAGTGGTACCTGCCCTGTGGAACGCCCTCCCATCAGATGTCAAGGAAATAAGCAACTACAGTGGTACTTTCGGTTACAGACGCTTCAGGTTACAGACTACGCTAACCCAGAAATAGTACCTCGGGTTAAGAACTTTGCTTCAGGATGAGAACAGAAATTGTGCTCTAGCGGTGCGGCAGCAGCGGGACGCCCCATTAGCTGAAGTGGTACCTCAGGTTAAGAACAGTTTCAGATTAAGAACGGCCCTCCGGAACGAATTAAGTTCTTAACCTGAGGTACCACTGTATCCGACTTTTAAAATACATCTGAAGGCAGCCCTGTTTAGGGAAGTTTTTAATGTTGAATGCTGTGTTATGTTTTTAACATTTGGTTGGGAGCCGCCCAGAGTGGCTGGGGAAACCCAGTCAGATAGGCGGGATATAAATAATAAATTATTATTACTTAGTAATTATTATTATTATTATTATAATTATTATTATTATCCTACAAAGCACTCACCTGAAGGGCTTGTTTTGGCTGCGGGGGGAAGTGCTGGCCCCATCAGTTGCAGAGTCCTTGCCTGCTATCTCAGGAATAGGCGAGTCTTCAATGGGGGAGATTATGTTCTCCTGCACAGAGAGAGGGAAGATGGGAGAGGTGAGGCTTACAGGGTCTTGGGCCTTCTGATGCCACCACCTCCTCTCCCCGAGAAATCAGGGCCTGCTGAAGCCAAAGGAGGACCCAGTCTGGATTTTGTCCGCTTACTTCTACTAATGCCTGCAGAAGCCGCTGGGTCAGAGGTCCAAAGGGGCAGCCGTCCTCAGGCTGTTCATGCTGGGACTCGGACTTCTTCAGCAAAGCGTCAACATCTGGAAATTGTGAAACAAAGGAGCAGTTGAGTAGCAGGATGGGCTGGTTGGCTTGGGACCTTAGGCAAAAGCGGGAACCCCTAGGCAGAAGCCCAACCGCGTAGGAATGTTCTGTAGTGGGAAGAGTTTGGGCTTTCCCATAATAACCACGCGGCCGTAGGGGAAACCAAACCCTTGGGTACACCACAAGTCAATGAGAAGAACCTTATACCAACCTAGATGAGCAGTCCATCAAGCCGAGGGCCATCAAACCTTAAAGGCACTGCCAGCCTAGGGGTATAATAGCTCAGTTGGTTGGAGCGTGGTGCTGTTAATGCCAAGGTTGCAGATTCAATCCCCGTACGGGACAGCGCCTATTCCTGCATTGCAGGGGATTGGACTAGATCAGGGTTTCCCAAACTTGGGTCTCCAGCTGTTTTCAAACTACAGTTCCCATCATCCCTAGCTAGCAGGGCCAGTGGTCAGGGATGATGGGAACTGCAGTCCAAAAGCAGCTGGTGGCCCAAGTTTGGGAAACTCTGGTCCCTTCAAACTCTACAGTTCTATGATTCTATCCAAAGACTTCCACCCGAGAATCCTTAGTTAACCAGGAGTCACACCTGCAGGCTGATCTGCATAAAGGAAGGATGGGGAAGATTTCAAGCACTACATACAATGGTGGATCAATGGCCACATGGAGGGGTCAGGGCTGGCAGTAGGTGTGGTCAGGGCCTGAGTCCTCCCCTTCTCTCTCTCTCTCTCTCTCTCTCTCTCTCTCTCTCTCTCTCTCTCTCTCTCACTCCTTGCCTCCCTGCCCACCAATATCCTGCCAACTTTCCCCTCCATCTATGACAGCAATCAATTGCACATTGCTTGCCTCTCCAACTGATTAGTGCTGGGAACAGCTGAGTGGTGCTACCGTGCCAACTGCAGCAGGGAGCGGGAGGCACACGACAGGATCTCAGTGATCCTGCCATGTGCCTCCCGCTCATCTGGCTGTCCGGGAACGGCGAAGAAGCACCCCCATGGGAGCCCTTCTCAGCTATTCCTAGGGCTAAACAGCTCAGGTGTGGCAGGGAAAGAGACCTGCAGGGCAACACAAAGTTTGACTCAGGGCTGCATGAAGCCCGCGGCATGCTGACACATAAAGGGTGCGCCATCTTGGTGACATATAAAGCGTGGCCCATATTAGTGAGCTGCAAACTCCCCCAGAAAGGATGGCACAAGATTCCGCAGAAGGCTCTCGGGTACCTTTAGTGTCCAGCTCTGTCAGGGGCCCCAAAATGCCTTTCTTCTTGTCAGCAGTAACGGCGGCTCGAGCCCCGTCCTTCTGCTCCTCCAGCATGTCTTCTTGGGCCCAGCGCTGGGAATAATGCTTCCCGAGAGGTGGGATCTATAGGGGCAGGAAAACCGTGCATTCACATTTTGCAATCACAGGGTGGAACGGCGAGTCTAGCTCTGCCTCCGCTCATCAACGTCCAGATGTTTTGCTCCCTCCCTCCCCGGATGTAGCTCCACACAAATCCCACTGCCCTACCCTCTACTGTTTCCTCTTCCTGCCTGCTGGTAAAGGTAAAGGGACCCCTGACTGTTAGGACCAGTCACGGATGACTCTGGGGTTGCGGCACTCATCTCGCATTACTGGCTGAGGGAGCCAGTGTACAGCTTCCGGGCCATGTGGCCAGCATGACTAAGCCGCTTCTGGCAAACCAGAGCAGTGCGCAGAAACGCCGTTTACCTTCCCACCGGAGCGGTACCTATTTATCTACTTGTACTTGATGTGCTTTCGAAGTGCTAGGTGGGCAGGAGCTGGGACTGAGCAACGGGAGCTCACCCTGTCGCGGGGATTCGAACTGCCGACCTTCTGATCGGCAAGCCCCAGGCTCTGTAGTTTAGACCACAGCGCCACCAGCACCCCCGGATGTAGCTCCACACAAATCCCACTGCCCTACCCTCTGCCGTTTCCTCCTCCCGCTAGTCCTTGACTCCGTTTCACAATGTGCACTACCTTTTCCTGTTTCACAATGTGTCAGGCGCCCTCCCTTTTGTGGCTTTTAGTGATGTTCCCATCGCCTTCCACTAGGTGACTGAAATAGGCATCGTAGCTAAACACAGCGGTCAACAGGCAAAGAAGGGAAGAGGAGCACACAAATTGTCTGCTTGGCACCTAGGACAGTTATCCAACACGCCCAATGGCAGGTGCAGCCCGCTGAGCAGGCAAAACCACGGAGGAGAACCACGTTAAGCAGGGCAGAAGTAACACTGCCCATGCTCAGATGAAATATTGATGCAAGATGGATGCAAAGGAGAGCTCTTTCATCTTGCCAACGCCAGGTGTTACTGAGGGTATGTGTGAAGTTTTATCTTCATTTAGTAAGAGCTGCATGACCGTCTCCCTCGGGAAGTTGCGGGTTCTCCTTCAGTGGAGGTTTTTAAGCAGAGGTTGGAGGGCCATCTGTCTTGGAAGCTTCAGCTGAGATTTCTGCACTGCAGAGGGTTGGACTAGGATGACCCTTGAGGTCCCTTCCACCTCTACAATTCTGCGATTCTGTGACTCTCTGATGTTCATTATACACCTTTAGGCACCAGGCAAAAATGTGCCTTTTTAACCAGGCCTTTGGTTGATCCGATTTACCTCCTATGCCCTTTTAAAATGTTTTGGGGGGTTTCTTTGGGTGGGGGGAGCTATTAGGTTGTTGTTTTTATTTTTATTAGGTATTTTGTGGTTTTATATCTTGATTTTATCCTTAGACCCCTGGGTATAAGGCAGTATACAAATTCAATAAATAATAATGATAATGATGTGACAGCTGTTGTTTGCTGGCTTTGGTATTTTATATAATCCCAGCTGTTGCATCTTTTATTCTTCCAATCTTATGGCAGCCGGCCATGTTGAATTCTTGGGTACAAAGGACAGATAAAAGTTTTTCAAGGTAAAATATATAAACGACAAGAGAGGTGTTTCATGAAGCAGGGGAATGTCCAAGGTCAAGAGAGGGAATGTGAACAAGAGGCTGGTTGTGTAATCTGGGAAGCATCAACATGTGACCTTGCCACTAAAGATAACCAAGGTGGCTCATGTGGGGAATCTCCCTTCACTTTGGCACCCGCTGTCTCACATATCTGGCTGGTGTTAAGGCTATAAAAGTTCCACATCCAGCAATAGCCAAGTCTCAAAGATAAGAAGAGAGTTGCAGCAACTTCTCTCAATGAGAAAGCCAGCGTGGTACAATAGTTAGAGGGTCCCGCTATAATCTGGGAGACCACGGTTCAAATCCCCACTCAGCCATAACAGATAATAGGTAAAGGTAAAGGGAGCCCTGACCATTAGGTCCAGTCGTGGCCGACTCTGGGGTTGCGGTGCTCATCTCTTTATTTGCCGAGGGAGCTGGCATACAGCTTCCGGATCATGTGGCCAGCATGACTAAGCCGCTTCTGGTGAACCAGAGCAGCGCACGGAAACACCGTTTATCTTCCTGCCAGAGTGGTACCTATTTATCTACTTGCACTGACTTGCTTTCAAACTGCTAGGCTGGCAGGAGCAGGGACCAAGCAACGGGAGCTCACCCTGTCGCGGGGATTCAAACCGCCACCTTCTGATCGGCAAGCCCTAGGCTCTGTGGTTTAACCCACAGCGCCACCTATATAACAGATAATAGAAAAGCTTAAAATGGGGCTGGCAGAGCTGGAGAAGACGCAGAACTGGACAGCTAAAAACAAGCAGGAAGTCAGAGCCGCTTTCCTCCGCTAGAAATGCTTAAAAGATCAGAGCAGCAAGGATGCCGGGTCACAATGCAAAGAACGGTCCTCTTTAACAACCTCTCAGCAGCAAAGGTGGACAGAACCACAATTTCTCCTGCTTTACTAACCTCACAGCCCCCAACTTCACTCTCTCGCCTCCAGCCAAGACTCTGTTGTCCTACAGCAGAGAGGAGATCGCTGGTGGGACTTGCAGGGAGGTGAGGTGGGAGAAACCACTGTTTCTCCCAGCTTTCGAAACTAACTGAGGGGCATCTCTAGCTACAGCTGGGAAGGTTCCCTATCTGAAATCCTAGAGAACCACTACCAGCTAGTATAGACAATTCTGAAATTGACAGGCCAGTGATCTGACTCCGTATAAGGCAGCTTCTCCTGCTTCAGTTCCTCTGAGGGGCTGTTAAAGAAATAAGTTGTGTCAGGGAACTGCCATCAGCTCAGAGGCGAGAGGTGGAAGGGCAGTTGTGTTACAGGGAGCATCCGAGCTCTTCCTCCGGCGAGGAGGGAAGCCCTGCCTCCAGTGGGGAAGGGGTGCAGGGATCAGAAGATGCTAGAGAGAGCCACAACACCGAGCCTGAGCAAAGCGGAGGGGAGGCAAGTCCCCCTTTGCCAACGCCCTCTCTGCGCTGTCGGTTTGTGTGCAGACAGCGGAGGAGAAGGATGGGGGTCAAAACACTGTTATGCTGGGGAAGGTTTAAGGACCGCCCACTCCCAGATTCTGCTAGCGACTGAGCAGACATGGACTTGAGACGCTCTGCACTGTAAATGTTTTTGGACAGATAATAAAGCCAGGAAAAGACCGGTGGGAGTCTTGCCTGTTCACTCTCGAGCAACGACGCCGGCACGTAACAAGTTGGTTCCTTAGGTTGCGGCCTGGCAACAATACAGTGGTGCCTCGCAAGACGGAAAGAATCCGTTCCGCGAGTCTCTTCGTCTTGCGGTTTTTTCGTCTTGCAAAGCAAGCCCATTAGCGGCTTAGCGGATTAGCGCTATTAGCAGATTAGCGGGCTTAGCGGATCAGCTGATAAGCGGCTTAGCGATCAGCTGTTAAGCGGCTTAGCGGATCAGCTGTTAAGCGGCTTAGCGACTTACGGATCAGCTGATAAGCGGCTTAGCGGCTTGGGAAAAAGGGGGGGGGAGGAAAAAACCCCCGCAGGAACTCGCAAGACATTTTCGTCTTGCGAAGCAAGCCCATAGGAAATTCGTTTTGCGAAGCACCTCCAAAACGGAAAACCCTTTCGTCTAGCGGGTTTTCCGTCTTGCGAGGCATTCGTCTTGCGGGGCACCACTGTACTTAAAACATTCCCTCCACAGTGCACACAGCTACCACCATGTGCTGAGCTGCGGGAAATGTTAAGAGAAGCCAGCAGGAAAAATGGTCCTGGACGTTCACATTACAAGAGAGGTTAGCCTGAGAGTCTTGCTTTACAACAAACTCAGTAGTTAATAGGAAGCATTCAATCACAGGTTATCCAGTGTAGCCTGGGGTTGTCCCTGGCTCAACACAACAGCTCAATAAAAAGGGCTACTTAAAGAGAATGTTATGAAAATGACGTACAGATGGTATTTAACACCAGCTAAATTAGCTAAAATGTACAAGACAAGAACTAATGAGTGTTGGAAATGTAAAGAAAGGGAAGGTATCTTCTACCACATGTGGTGGACTTGTAAAGAGGTAAAGTAATAATAATAATTTATTATTTATACCCCGCCCATCTGGCTGGGTTTCCCCAGCCGCTCTGGGCGGCTTCCAACAAAATATTAAAATACAATAGTCTGTTAAACATTAAAAGCTTCCCTGAACAGGCTTTCTGGGAAATGGTATATAATAAGTTAAAGGAAATGTTGAAAAATACTTTTGTTAAAAAAAACAGAAGCCTTTTTATTGGGTATAGTTGGTGAAGAGATACCAAGGGAAGATAAAAGACTGTTTATGTATGCAACAACTGCGGCAAGAATTCTCTTAGCCCAAAAATTGAAACAACAAGAAGTACCAATGAAAGAAGAGTGACAGATGAAGATGATGGACTTCGCAGAACTGGCGAAGCTAACAAGAAAAATCCGAAACCAGCACGATCAAGAATTCCAAAAGGACTGGAGTAAATTTATACGATATCTGAAAGGCTATTGTAAACATCACTAGCAGGGTTATCTGGCGACTTGTAATGAGAAACTTTCCACCTCTTTATATTTATTTATATTTTGTACCATTATGTAATGGGTGCAATTAGAATTGGAAAACATACAAAATGCAATGATATAAAGGTTAATTTTTGAAAGCCACGTGGCAGGAGGTAAGGAAGTCGATAGGCTCTAAAGAGCCTGGGCAGGAAAGTAGAGAACGATAATGTGAATGTATATGATTGAAAGGAAAATAAATAAAAATTATTTAAAAATGAAATAAAAAATGAAAGCGCTACTTGGTGGAGGTCAGGAAACTTGGCTGAAAAGGGGCAGGCAGGAAGGCTGAAAGAAGTGTCTCCATCAAGCTGATTTTTACCTTGTAGTGTTCTGCTTCGTCTTCAGGAGGCTTGAGGAGCTCTTCTAAGGTCCGCACCTCCTCACTGGTGAGGTCAGAACAGTAGGGCTCAACTGAGGCCCAGAACCTGCAAACAAGAGAGCAGGACACTAACAGTGAGAAACATACACACCTGTAGCTTAGGTACTCTGGCCGGCAGACAAGAGGAAAAGACAATCTGAATTCCTCAGTGGAGTATACTAAAGTACAGTGATACCTTGGTTTGCAACCATTTTGGATTACAACCGCGTCAAAACCGGAAGTGCGTGGCCCTTTTGGGGGATTACAACCTTTTTTTTTTTAACTACAACCCCCCTTTTTGGTGGAGGCCCCATTGGCGAACGTGCACCTTGGGCTACAACTGCTTTTGGTTTACAACCGGACCTCGGGAACAGATGATGGTTGTAAACCAAGGTACCACCGCAAAATAAAACTGATTATCCAGCAATATTCCAGCCATATCTTGTGGGGTTTTGTACGGAGACAAAATATGTAACAATGGGTTACATCTTCAAATCGACCGCGTTCAAAAATACATTTTTATTGCTGCAGAGGTACCGTATTATTTGCTCTATAGGACACACTTTTACCCCTCCAAAAATTGAGGGGAAATGTGTGTGCGTCCTATGGAGTGATTGCAGGCTCCTTGGCTTCAGCGATAGCAACGCTAAACCTCCAAAGGGCAGAGGGAGCAGTCCCTCCGTGCTCCAAAGGCTTCACGTTGCTTTCGCTGAAGCCTGGAGAGCGAGAGGCGTCGGTGCGCACCAACCCCTCTCGCTCTCCAGGCTTCAGGTATAGCCGCGCGCAGCCCCTCCGGCAGGGAGAGGCTGCACGTGGCTATGGCTTCTTTAGCCCTGCGCAGCCTCTCCCAGCAGGGAGAGATTGCGTGGGGCTAAAGAGGAAGCCAAAACAGCCAGCAGGATCCATCCCGCTGGCTGCCTTGGCTTGTGACATAGCCGCGCGCAACCCCTCAGGCAGGGAGAGGCTGCATGGGGCTATGGCTTCTTTAGCATCGCACAGCCTCTCCCGGCAAGGAGAGGTTGCTCGGGGCTAAAGACGAAGCCAATACAGCGAGCGGGATCCATCCTGCTGGCTGCCTTGGCTTGTGACATAGCCGCGCGCAACCCTTCCGGCAGGGAGAGGTTGCACGCAGCCTGTACATTGATCTTTGGGGCTGGGGGCAAAATAAGATTTTTTTCCCTTGATTTCCCCCCCTAAAAACTAGGTGCGCCCTATGGTCCGGTGCGCCCTATGGAGCGTAAAATACGGTATATCTGTTTCAAGGAGGTGCCTGCGCTGTGGGCGCCTGCTAAAAACAAGTCTTGTTAAAACAAGCCCACTCAGATGCTTATAAAGCTCATGCAGATTTTAATTGGTTATAGTATCTTAACTTTTTGTACGTTTTAAAGTATTATTGCAAACTTTTCTTGATTTTCTTGTTTCCTTTTTGTAAACCGCTTTGAGTGTTTTGGGTTTCTTTGCAGTCCAGCAGGGTAACAAAGAGTTTGTTTGTTTGTTTAGATAGACAGATCGATAAATTCTCCCTTCAAGATATGAAGATTATATGAAACAAAGTATTTTTCATTATTACTGCTGCAGTGGAAATCACTCTCCCACATACCTATTAGGTGCATCATTTTTGGGGATACGGGGCACATCAATTGGGTCATCTGGGAATTCGTACTCCTGGATTTTGGGCTGTAGGTTCTTGGATTTGGGCCGACCGGGACCCTGCCCTGTGCTGTGACCTCCTTTCCCTTCCAGCTTCTGTTTCTTGGGTTTGCCATGTTTGACAGGAGTGCCCAACTCATGCTCTTTTTTTTCCAGCTTCAGAAACCTCCTGTCCCCTTTCTTGTCTTGCCAATCTGTCAAGATCTGGAAAAATGAAACAGCTGCTTTGTTAGTCCCTGTTAGAGAAAAAGGCGATATAGTCATTCATTCATTCATTCATTCAAGGGCTGCTAGGTCACTGCCCCAAAACGGCTCCCATCTCCTTGGCCCCAGTGACTCCTGCACTGCATTCTTTTCATAGCACACCTGAGCTGGGGAGGGGGGAATTCAGGGGCTGGAAGAGGTTTCGCCAGAAAAAGGTGGCTCCATCACTGGCAACACCATATGCTAGACAACATTTAGAGGGTAACAAGCACTTTCTTCTTGAAATGCACTGTGCTAGAGCAAGATATAAAGGTAAAGGTAAAGGGACTGCTGACCATTTGGTCCAGTCATGGCCGACTCTGGGGTTGCAGCGCTCATCTCGCTTTACTGGCCGAGGGAGCCAGCGTACAGCTTCCGGGTCATGTGGCCAGCATGACTAAGCCGCTTCTGGCGAACCAGAGCAGCGCACGGAAACGCTGTTTACCTTCCCGCCAGAGCAGTACCTATTTATCTACTTGCACTTTGATGTGCTTTCAAACCGCTAGGTTGGCAGGAGCTGGGACCGAACAACGGGAGCTCACCCCGTCGCGGGGATTTGAACCACCAACCTTCTGATCGGCAAGTCCTAGGCTCTGTGGTTTAACCCACAGCGCCACCCGCATCCCAGAGCAAGATATAAGTATATATAAATCCATATTTAGAATCAGGGAATGTAGCAGGCATGTGAAAAAGACCTTCTAGATGCTGTCCAGCTTCTTTGCACCCATCTCCCACTTCTGCACATCTAGGAGTTGAATTGAGCAAACTAACTGTGCAAGTGAAAGAACTTCTGGTTGCACAACAGAACCTGCCCTCCCTCTGCAGGCTTTCCTGGGCAGATTTTGGGGGTTTACAGTGTACATCTGGGGATAATGTATGGGGCGAATTCTATTGCAGGAGCAGAAGTCATTCCACTTTCTTGGATACAGCCCTAGGACTCTTGCAAGTCCTTGCCCAATTTAGCTCCATCAATTGCTACATTGCTATTGGTGGAAAGGGTGGAAGAGCCCACAAACAGAACCTGAGAACAAAATGTCCTCGACACTGTCAGGAGCTCAGCCTACACTCGAGTAGGACCCTGGCAGAAATACATGCCCAACTGGCATGTTCTCTCCCTCCTGGTCGATCGTTCGGGAGCTTCAAAAGCTTTCTTCTGCCTGAATATCAGTGACTGATGCCAACCGACACTGGCACACTTAGGGATCCGCAGAGTTTGCACAGTTGCGTGACAGACCTCAGCAACTCAGCATTTTGACTAATCTACTTTATTTACATATAAACACACATGGAGCACTGCAACATGGCTCCCTCTCTCTCTCTCTAGCATCAGACAGCAAAGAGAGAGAAAAAAGGACAATAGTCCCACTTCACGGAACTCAGTAACACAAACATCCTGTCTCCGTCACTTCCCACTCTGTGGAGTCAAAACATATACCATCATGTGATAGACAACAATCCCATGACTGCAATCATGGAGCAGGAATTCTAACAGACACTTGTGATTCCCAGCAAGTGTTATCCAGAAGCATACAGCCTCTGACAGTAGAGGGAGAACATTTGCTTAATCCCCTTTTGAAATCATCTAAGTCAGTAGCTGTCATTACATCTTGTGGGAGCAAATTCTATAGCTTAACTATGTGCTATGTGAAGAACCACTTCCTTTTGTCTCTCCTGAAACATTCAGCTTCATTGGACGTCTCAGACTTTTAGTATCAGAAGAGAGAGAGAAATTTCTCTATTTGCTTTCTTCACACCATGTATAATTTTCTCTCCCTCTCTTATGTCCCTCTTAACAAAACAAAACAAAAAAATCCCCAAACATTGTCACCTTTCTTCATAGTGGAGTTGTTCCAACACCCCTTTTCTGAATGAGATAAAAGAGGGGTTCCCAACCTGTGGTCCACAGACCACCAGTGGACCGTAATCATCATTCAGGTGGTCTGCAACACATATGTGGATTTGTGGCTGAAGGCAGGAGATGCCACAACCGCTGTGTTAAATATTCATATCGATTTTTAATTCTATTTTAACTGCTTATACTGTTCTACAATTTGCATTCTATAAAAAACTGCATTCTAGATGAATAAAACAATGCAATTAAAAGATGCAATTAAATCCAATTAAAAACCATACAGCATCTAGCACAGCACATTAGAATTGCTACAGCAGGCAGCCCCTAACCAATTTTCAAATGATCCACGCGGGGAAGAAGTTTGGGAACCACTGAAATAAAGCATCTCCATTCTATGGAGCAGCTTGATTTCCATCTGACCTGGGTCTCAGTCTCCAGCACCCGAAGCCGGCGGCTGGCAGAAGACAGCAGCGTTTCGAGCTCCAGCTGCAGGGTGTCGAGTTCTTCAATGCCGATGCCATCATCTTCCGAACGGGCCAGCACAGCTGTGTAGCGAGGGCACACCTTCAGGTGGTCCACAGACTTGAAATCGTGGAACTGAAGGGGACAGTCCTTTAGCTCAGACATGGTGTAGCCAGATGGGTCTACAAAAAGAGAAAGTGGCATGAAGGAACGGAGCAGCAACAAACCCAGGTGCCAAACGCAGGATCAAAACAAGCAGGGAGTAAAAGCAAAACAAAATACAGTGGTACCTCGGGTTAAGTGCTTAATTCGTTCCGGAGGTCCGTTCTTAACCTGAAACTGTTCTTAACCTGAAGCACCACTTTAGCTAATGGGGCCTGCCGCGCCACTGGAGCACAATTTCTGTTCTCATCCTGAAGCAAAGTTCTTAACCCGAGGTACTATTTCTGGGTTAGCGGAGTCTGTAACCTGAAGCGTATGTAACCCGAGGTACCACTGTACAAAAACCGAGAACTGTTAACTGGCCAAGTGACACAGGTTAGCACTGAGAATTCTTACCCTATGGATAACCGGAGACAGGGAGGCGGCTCACAACCAGGAAACCTGCATCGATGGAGACATGGTGACAGGTATCATCAGCCGGGCGGGCAAGGAGACACGGTGAGGGGCAAGAGTGAAAGGGATGGGAGCAAGCAGGTTGCAGGTGGAGGAAAAAGAGGAGAAGGGAAAAAAGAACGAGAAGGCAAGGCTAGTCTACAGAACATCAGCAGGTGGGAAGGGGACCGCAGAATGGGCAGTGAGAGGGGAGACCCTCTGCAGGGTTAAGGCACAAACGTGAAAGGGAAGAAAAGCACAAAGCAATGAGGGTTTGGAAGGTGGGATGAGCAGCATTGGAAATACGGACCCAATGTGCAGGATGAAGAAACAGGTGATGAATGAGCGGGGGGGGGGGGAGGCCAGGAGGGGGCGCTGGAGGAAGGAGGGGGGAGATTGCTGGGGTAGCTTCCGGTTTCAGGGGCTCCTTCCGGGTTACACTCACCCAAGGCCTGCGCATGCGCACAGGGAAGGGGAGAAGCCGCGCCGCGGGCGGGGTGCCTTCGCGGCTGCAAGGCGGGGGAAGGCGAAGGCTATACTGTATAGATAGAGACCGAGCTCTCCCCCGCAGGACTGCTTCCTCCTCCTCAGCTCCGCTCACTTCCTTCCTGGCCCCTCCTGCGGCACCTCCCGTTGGCTGGACGCTCCCTCGGCCGCCCCGCCCCTATTGGCCGAGAGTCAAGTTCTACGGGGCTTTTTTTCTTTTCTTCCTTCCCCTCAGCCTCCTGCTATTGGCCCGTGTCCCCTCCGGCCTCGCCCACAGCTCTCTTGTTCCCAAATATGGAGACGGGGAGGCTTCGGACGTACCAACTGAGGAAAAGGGGTGGGTCAGGAGGGACAGAGCGAGGAAAGCAAACGACAAAAGACAAACGGCGTCGGAAAAGAACGCAGCCAGCACTTTATTAGGAACGCCAACCTCACCTAATTCCAGAAACCCGGCGGGAGCGAAAGGAGCCGGTATTGAGCGCGCCCATCCGCCTATCCACCCCCCCTCCGCGAAAGATTTTGGAGCGATCCAGAAACTAGGCTCTCACTCTCTCCCCCGCCCCCACCGCGCTCGCCGCCTCCGCGTCTTGGCGGGGGCCACTTCCGCTTCCGTTCCTGGGACCAAGACCCTCGGCTGTTGCCGCCGCCGCCGCCTTTGCTGCCATGGTGAGGGAGTTGAGGGGGTGGGCGAGGGGGGGAGACGGTGGGTCTGGCTGACAGGGCCTGGCTGGGGCAGCGCGAGGCCCTCCGAAAGGGGAGGGGGAGGAGGGTTGTCCGTTGGCGGTAACCGGTCAGGGCAGGAGGGGAGGCGCTGCCGGGGCCGTGGAGGGAGTTAAGGCGGCTCCGAAGGGAAGCTTGGCGCTGAGGGGAGACGCCTCGCCCAGGCCCGGCTGACAGGCCTCTTGCTGCTCAGAGGAGGAGGAGGGTGAGCGGTGACGTCACGGGCGGCGGGTTTTAAAGGTGCGACGTTTATTTTGACGGGGGGGAACCTGTCGAATCTCCTTCCTTGCAGACTGCCACCCTTCGCCCTTATCTCAATGCTGTGCGCGCTACCCTGCAGGCCGCCCTGTGCCTGGAGAACTTCTCGTCCCAGGTGGTGGAGCGGCACAACAAGCCGGAGGTGGAAGTCAGGTGGGTGTCGGTGGTGGTGGGTATTGGGGGCGGGGATGGGGCTGTAGAATAAATACTGCTTATAATAATAATGAGCTTTATTTGGAGGGAGGGGAAAAGGTCTCCTTCGGCCTTGTCGGTACTCCCTGCTTTTTCTTTTCAGATGGCCATGAATTGGTGTCGATTGATGAATGGGTGTTGTTGTTTTTTTAAAACCTATAAATACCGGGGATTAAAGCAATGTGCACGAAGCGAAAGGGCGGCTGATGGAAACGGTCCTTCAAGGGCTCATTGCGGGAAGCAGAGGCAGCAGATGCAGGCAAAAGGCTGGGGGATAAAAGCCGCATACGGAAGTGCGGAAACCGAGGAGGTGGAGTCGGAGAATGAATGGAAGGGCCTGAAGGTTGCCATAGGGACTGAAAAGTTTCCACATTGCAATGCGCTCCAAAGTGAAATGATAGCTGTCAGGGTAGGTTGCTGGTGGAGAGATGGTGTGCATCTTAATTCTGCTACCTTTCTCTCGCCACCCATTGTTCAAGGTTTCCCATACCCTAAATACTTTCTTAAAAAGAGTGGTCTACATTGTGGTAATCTGTTTTGTCTGTTGTTATTTGAAATCCTAGAGTTTCAATGTGTGTTGCTGACTTGTAAGCCAACCTTGAAGGGTACAGACCCTAAAAGATAGGGCGGGAAATCAAATAAATTAAAAAGGCTGCAATCCCATTTTAAAAAAATAACTTTTATTTGTGGAACATTTAAGGCTGCAGTCCTAACCTCATTTACTAGGGAGTAAGCATTACTGAATTAAGTAGAATTTATTTATGAGTAGTCTTCGTGTGCGCTGTTAATTGGTCAGCACGAAAACCTCTTCTTGGTTTTCCAGGGGCTTGCAAATTTAGATTCATTTTTTTGCTGTTTGTATTTTCTCCCAGCTTTCATGGCACTAGTGCCCTCTACCTTCTCATTTCTTGACTTCTGCTTATTATTCCCCTTCATCGTATCATATTTTTGTGACTACAATAACCTTCTTCTTAATTTCCGTGGCCCAAGTATCTGACCATCCTGCTATGGATAGTGTTGATCCGTTGGTGATTATTATTACATCTTTTGTTTTATTTTTGTCATGTTCCTATTCTGCATGTCAACTGTCGTGCCACTGCTTCATTCCATTCCACTGCTTCATCCCATAAGTGGACCATGGTGACTGCAGTTACACAAATTCAATCTTCCATATATACTGTTCCTCATACTTTTTGAAATTGTGGATGGCCCATTTTTAATGTTCTCTAATTCATCACAGGGTTTCATTCAAAGAGCTATGCATGTACTGCAGCATTCAGATATCTAACAGTGGTGCCCCGCAAGACGAATGCCTCGCAAGACGGAAAACCCGCTAGACGAAAGGGTTTTCCGTTTTGGAGGTGCTTCGCAAAACGAATTTCCTATGGGCTTGCTTCGCAAGACGAAAATGTCTTGCAAGTTCCTGCGGGTTTTTTTCCCTCCCCCCCCTTTTTGCTAAGCCACTTAACAGCTGATCGCTAAGCCGCTTATCAGCTGATCGCTAAGCCACTTAACAGCTGATCCGCTAAGCCGCTTATCAGCTGATCCGCTAAGCCGCTAATAGCGCTAAGCCGCTAATGGGCTTGCTTCGCAAGACGAAAAAACTTGCGGAATGGATTCTTTTCGTCCTGCGAGGCACCACTGTACATTCCTTCTACATCCTCTTGGGTGCTCTAACCAAAGACTTCCCTAACCTCCTGGGTCATTTCTAAATAAGTAGCCACAGGCTTGCCTTGACTTCCTTTTTGTACTGTCTTGGGCGGGGAGCAAAAAAAAGATAGCCATATGAAGAGCAGTAGCAAGGAAAGGAACATTTTGCTATCTCCCTGTAGTTCCTCAGCTGGAAAGTCTGGTTAGCAGCTGAGGGGGAACTGCAGCTGCTTAGATACTCATGGTAAACAGACAGTCCTTCCTGCCCTCTCACTTGAGGGTTTCCCTTGGCTAAGAGGGGGCCTCGCCCAGGAATCATTCGGTAGAAATCCGTGGAGTAAATGCCACTCTACTGACTTGCATTAAGTATGGGAAAGAGGTGGCATGGCCACCAACGAGTGAGGCCTCTGCTTGCTCTCTGCTTGCCTCCTCCTGCTGTTTATTCCCTCCCCACTGCCATAAAATCTGTGTGAAAGTGTGTAAAGGGAGCCATCAATTCTGAGCATTAAGAGTCCCTGCAGATATTGCCCTAGTCAAAATGTTACTGAATTATATGAGTAATCAGTTTAGAGAAATATTTGAACAAGGTCTCAGCTGTGAAACAAATGGATAATCTTACATTTGCTCAGAAGGCAAATATGACTAATGCATCATGGTTCATATGGGTGCATTAGTTGGCCTGAAATGCACAGGTGTAAAATCAATATTTTATTGTGCCTGTCTTGCAAGCTCCTGGTCCTCATTCTTATGTCACTATCTTTACAACAGTTGTATTCTGTGTATTGTATGTAGTTTACAGCAGTACTCTGCAGAAAGGTACTGCGGTGGTGTTAGCAGTCTGGCTGAACCTCACTTTGCAGAAAGGGGTTTGCATGGACTTGGTACAGATAGTCTAGGAATGTGGAGGTTCCTTACTCTATCTCTGTCTTTGACTTCTATGCTGATCTCTCTATCCTTTGAAGTCTAGACTGCTTAGGCTGCATCCTCTTCAACTTCCATCTCATATTCCCCGTTCAAGATGAGAGGTCATCTTGGATCTATCCTCTGAGAACAGGAGAGCAAGCATGGCTGCCTTTGTGTTCTCTACAGTCTAGAATGATCACTTAACTTGGATAGAAGAGTTTCTCTTTCTAAGTTATGTAACTCCTGTAATAAATGATTTTATTGTTTTTACTCTACAAATACTTATTGCATGTGTGGGATTTTAACAAGTAAGATCTACTTTCTAACTAGAATCACAAATTACACTCCACATACCAAATTTCAATAGGTGGGCTGTGGCAGTGAGTCTGTATTGGATAAACAGGTTTGATATGTGGTGACCCCTGTCCCAACGCTCCTGTCTGCTGGACCGCCCTTTTGCACTCTGAGTTAATGGATTTCTCGTCCCTTTTAGAAATACTGGGATGGCAATTGAGTTTAGGTACATGGTTCTACTCTCCCACTGCTTCTTACTGAATCCAATATCTTCTGTGTGAGCTAAAGTGCAGTTACACAAGAGGAAGTGCTTGTGGTCTGACTAATGCCAGAAAGGCATTTGCCCACAACTGCCAGACTTGGACCTTCTTCGGTCTTCTGGCAGACTAGCTGCAGGAACAAATACTAGAGCTGCCTGGCTCATAGACATTGGGTTGCTCACAAAATGAACAAGATGGTTTACTAGGTCAAAAGTCTCCCCACAAGTTGGAAAGTGGATCTGATGGAACTTGGAGAGGCACTTCTAATGATGTTTTGTGTAAAGAGTCTTAGCAACTCTCTCTGATTGTGCTCATTTACATGTTCTACCTTATTTCCTCTGGTCAAGTAGTTGAATGAATCCCTTGTACAGAGTCCTCAGGACAGTGATTGTCAATTTACAGCCCCTGCTCTGTATCTGGGGTGTACCTTGCCCAGAACAGCTATCCCATGGCTGAGTTATCACATATCAGCTGCTGGTGGGACAGGCATCAGAGGGCTAATAATAATAATAATAATAATAATAATAATAATAATAATAATAAATTATTTATACCCTGCCCACCTGGCTGGGTTTCCCCAGCCACCAGATTGCAGCCAGCAGGCCATACGTTATCTACATCTGCCAGGCAAAGGTATAAGCACTGGAAGCTAACTTAACACTGTTGTCTTGATCCAAAGATGAATTGTTTATATGATTTCTTACTCACCATGAAGTCCCAGGGCAGGTTACAACAGATTAAAAATACAATGTTAAACTTATTTAAAACAACTAACAATCATTATAATAGCGTGGACTCTAAAAATGTGTCTCAGATGTCAAATGGCTTAGGGTAAAGAGGTGTGCCATCAGCATATGATGATAACAGTACAATTAGGGTGCCAGATGCACCTCCGTGGAGAAGGAATTCCACAACTTTTGGGCACCGTCTCCTGAATTTTAAAAAGTGGTGAAAGCTTGCAGAGCTTGCATTTAGGAATACAAGTTCAATGGTTGGGGAGAGGAAAGAACATTGGATTGTGCTATGGCTGGAATCCTTCCGAAGGAGAGACAAAATGTGCCTCTCCGTGGTCCCTGACATAGATTTGTCTCTGTGGGTTTGCAGAAGCAGCAAGGAGTTATTGCTGCAGCCAGTGATCATCAGCAGGAATGAGAAAGAAAAAGTCCTAATTGAAGGGTCAATCAACTCTGTGCGAGTCAGCATTGCAGTGAAGCAGGTAAGCCAAGCATGGATGGGAGATGAGGGGTGGGGTGGTCACTGCAACCCAACCTGAAAAACGCTAACAGCTGTCCCTTTTCCCTTCCGTAGGCCGATGAGATTGAGAAGATCCTGTGTCACAAATTTATGCGCTTCATGATGATGAGAGCAGAGAACTTCTTCATTTTACGTCGGAAACCAGTTGAGGTAAGGAGACCTGACCCAGGGTCAGTGGCGTGGTACAAAGGGCTTCTTCTGTTGTCTCTTAGCCAAAGCAACAGCATGTGACACAGGCCATTTCTTTGACAGCTGTTGTAGCATATCCCACACCTCACTGCTGTCAGTAATGTGAAGCTCTCTCAGGAGATAAGATGTCTGACTGAGTGGCTTTTATTTTCAAGATGTTGCTTGACTGCCAACATCTTCCACAATAGTATTAGCAGTGACCATGGCTAACAGTGAGCTTGCCTCTTGCAGCACTGGTATGACTCAAAAACAGGTGTGGTTTCAGCCCTGTGTTGCGCTTGGTCGCTAGAGTCCAAATGACTGAGTTGATGTGAAGACCAAAGCCTTGATCTGCATTTTCTTACAGGAGATATGCATGTGTGTGCTGCTATACACTGATGGATGTTAAAATGGCTGTCTCCATAATTGGTGTTGCAGTATCGGCAGACAACAGGGGTTAGGTCCATTACTCCAGTGTGGTCTGTGTGTTCTCCTGATTCTTCTCAGCTGTTGAATGTATTATCATAGAATCTCAGAATTGTAGAGTAGGAAGGGACCCCGAGGGCCATCCAGTCCAACCCTCTGCAATGCAAGAATCTCAACTAAAACATCCATGACAGGTGACCATCCAACTTCTGCTTAAAATCATCTAATGAAGGAGAGTCCACCACCTTCCAAGAGTGTCCATTCCACTGTTGAATAGCTCTTAACTTCAGAAACTTCTTCCTAATGTTTAGTTGGATTCTCCTTTCTTGTAATTTGAATCCATTGGCTTGAGTCCTACCCTCCAGAGCAGGAGAAAACAAGCTTGTTCCATCTTCCAGGCGACAGCCGTTTAGATATTTGAAGATGGCTATCATATCTCCCCTCAGTCTCCTCTTGTTCATGCTAAACATATGTAACTCCTTTAACTGTTCCTCATAAGGCTTGGCTTTATTGACTGGGTGGTTAGTATAGATAGTTGTCACTGTTACATGTAGCCAAGACCACTACATATATCTGCAAACTGGTTATGGAAGGGAGAGGAAAAAAAGCAGGATAATTCCTTTCTCCTCATGCTGAGTTGGTGTCAGAGTGAGTAGGAGGTGTGATTGTTGAGTCTTTGCTTAATAGATGCTAATTACATGCTGCTTTCCTTTTATCCCAGGGCTATGACATTAGCTTCCTGATTACAAACTTCCATACAGAGCAGATGTACAAGCACAAGCTGGTGGACTTTGTCATTCATTTCATGGAGGAAATTGACAAGGAAATCAGCGAGATGAAGCTGTCCGTCAATGCCAGAGCTCGCATTGTGGCAGAGGAGTTCCTGAAGAATGTAAGGGTCTGTTAGGCAGAAGTGAAACAAAAATGGTATGCCAAAATTCACCAGTGGTTTGTGGGAGCTTGGTTGGTAAGTCATGTGACTGCCAGCGCCATCTGTAGAAGAGCAATGCCTTCTAAACAAAAAACAAAATCGCGTACATTTTTTCATGTTGCAAGCCACCTTGAGGATGGTTTTAACTATGGAAAGCCGGCATTTGAATAAAATGATGTATGCATGTAAAATTGTTTAGAGATGAAAATGAAGAACTTTATCACAAGTGTTTGTGAAATGTTTTTAGAAACAGCGGGAGGCCTATTGGATACAAAATTGTCTGTGGTCATAGAAGCCCTAGGTTTAGATATCTTCTTGACTATAAAGAGTTCATCACATAGCCTTGAGTAGTAGTACCATATTTTTCGCCCTATAGGACGCACCGCCCCATAAGGCGCACCTAGTTTTTTGGGGGGGAAATAAAGGGGGGGAAATTATTTTTCCCCCAGGCGCGGGGCTGGGGCGGGGGAAGCCCGAGCTTCCCCGACCCAGCCCCCAGTACAGGCAACTCTCCGCAAGCCGTGGGAGCCCAGCGCCGGGCTCCCGTGCCTTGCGGAGAGCTGCGCGAAGTCTGGGCGCGCTGAGCTGAGCGCGCCCAGGCTTCAGCATGCAGGCAACTCTCCGCTGGGCTCCCGTGCTTTGCGGAGAGCTGCGCAAAGCCTGGAGAGCGAGAGGGGTCAGTGCGCACCGACCCTTCTCGCTCTCCAGGCTTCAGCGAAAGCCTGCATTCGCCCCATAGGACGCACACACATTTCCCCTTCATTTTTGGAGGGGGAAAAGTGTGTCCTATAGGGCGAAAAATACAGTAATTGCTCCTTACATTTGTTTGGTACTCGGGAGCACAAAACCCTCGGTATGGACTGTTCCAATGGGAATCAAATAGGAGCTTGTTTGGATTCCAAGTTCCAAGAGAAGTGATCTGAATTACTTGTTACATGCTGCTAATAGCAATGAAAATGCAAACAAGCCCTTGGAGGTGATAGCAAAAAGGTTGGTAGCAACCTCTTCCAGGTGTCTTCCCTTGTAAAGTTCTCGCTAGAGAAGTGAACCACTCCAGGGTGTTGCAGTGTTTGTGTCATTTTGGTTCATTTAATATTTGTGACACTTCTGTATCTACAAAGTTGATGCCAGTATGCCACGAGACAAGGCTTAAGGTTTAGTATTAGTGTACAGAGCCCTTAACACTGCCTTCCCTAACCTATGGCCCTCCAGATGGTGTTGGACTACAACTCCCTTCATCCTTAAACATTGATCATGTCGTCTGGGCTGATGGGAGTTGGAGTCCTAAACATCTGGAGGGCACCAGGTTGGGAAAGGCTGCCTTAACGTCTTAGGATACCTGAGAACAAGAGTGCCTTGTCTTCTATATAATAGTGGTCACCTCAGTCATCGGAGAAGGTGCTTCTTACAGGGCCACATGACCCAGAGGTGACCTGGGGCCACTGGTTATTAATATATTTTGTTTCTTTTTTGTATGTTGCTTTGAGATTTTTTTCGAATATAAAGAGATTTAAGAAATTTTCTAAATACAGTAAGTTTTCTCAGTAGTTCACAAACTTAAAATTAGAATGTTGTCAAAATTCTAAAATATCTGTACAATATGACATAGAAACCAGCTAAAATGCACTAACGGGCCCAGGGACATAAAGACTTCACTTAGCCCTGAAAACACCATAATTTAGGCACAAGGCAAGCCTTTTTGGGATAGGTATTCCACAGTAAGGGCATCAACACTGAAAATGCCCTTTTCTAGCCCATGTATGTGAGTGTTAATAGTGTGTGCCTCTGAGAAGCTGTATTAATCAATTTCAGTAATGCAACTTTGAATTAATTGACTTCTCTTTCTCTCTTTCCCCCCCCCCCACAGTTCTAGACTAAGGGCTGGAATCCACAGCTTGGCTTTCTCATTCTCTCTGCACAGCCACCTTGCTGCGGCTTCAGAGATGGCCACAGTTTGGGAGCGAGATGAGAAGCAGCCAGACCTGCGGGGGCTGTCCCAGCTAAATGTACACCATGCTCGCCAGCGTGCCCAGGGGAGGGGAGGGTGCTTTTTAAAATAATTTTGGAACAAAACTGTGCTTGTTTAAGACTGTGTCAACTTGATATCCTTTTCTTTTTTTTTTAATGACTGATACTTGCTGTTATTTGTCTATTTGAGTCTCTTAGCGGCCGAGGCCTTGTGGGGGGAAGGGATCGACTGTTCCAGCAGCCCTCAGAAAGAGTTGTTGCGGGAGTTCATCTCAGTGCTGTGCATGCAAAAAAACACCTCTGACAGATAACACACAAAAGCTGCCTTTCTCGACAAGGTTTGGCCCCAGTAAATGAGGCCTGAAGCATCTCTTTGGACAAACTGGCAGCCTGACTTGGAACGTACTAGGGTACAAGGTGCGACTACCTTGGTCCACCTCCCAAACGGAATCATGAGTTTGCAGGCAAGCCAGGTGCTGAAGAGGGCAGTCCTCCCCTGTGCCAAGTCATTCCCGTTCTCTAGAGAGATCGCCCTCCTGTAGCCCACTTTCCCGTACTCCCACAGCAATCAGAGCATTCTGAGCACAGCACTGCCTCCTGTTCATTCCCTTTCTATTCCCTTCCACATCTGTGCCAGAGAGAGCTGTGATGGGAGGGGCCAGGCCATGCGTCAGCAAAACGCGACGGAGCTGGAATCTGTAACTCTTGGTTCTTTTTGCTATGGCACTTGCTGTAACTTTCTTACTCTGGGACCTTCCCTATTAAAGCCTTTTTTTCCCTTCTTGCCTCCTGAAGTTAAGCGGTGGTTGCATGGTTTCTCTGTGGTGTGCTGAGTCTGGTTATGCTGCCTGGGAAGTACATGGAATTTCTTGTCGTGTCCCAGCAACTAGGATTGACCAATGTTTGCCCTAAAGCAGGCATAGGCAAACTCGGCCCTCCAGATGTTTTGGGACTACAACTCCCATGATCCCTAGCCAACAGGACCAGTGGTCAGGGATGATGGGAATTGTAGTCCCAAAACATCTGGAGGGCCAGGTTTGCCTAAAGGGTGTTTTCAGAGTAGGTGCTCTTTCCTCACCTTAGTAGACTGTAGGCTGCATTCTCCCAAGCCAAGGCAAACCAAATTACCATGCTCCCTACAAAGAACATGTTCTATTACGTTATGAGGGTATCTCATTGCTTTGTAAAGAACAGCTAATCCTTCCTGAAGTGAAGATAGTATTCTTGCTGGGTAGATTTGCTCCACCTTTTCTAAAGTTCACATGCACCTATTTTGAAAGGTTTTTATTTATTAGGTGTGTATATTGTAGGATGTGCACCCATGGTAGAGGTGGCTAACATATGGCCCTCCATACATTCTACTTACATTGAGCCGGACCATTGGCCCATCTACCACACTGCTGTCTATCTACACTGACTGGCGCCTGCTCTCCAAGGTTGGGGGCACAAGTCTCTCCCAGCCTTCCCTGGAGATGCCAGTGTTGAAGCTGGGACCTTCTGTATACGAAGTGTGTGCTCCATCACTGAGCTATGGCCCTTCCCCAGAGGTCTAGTCATTCCTAACATTGGTGCTGATGGGAGTTGGTTAGCTATTCCTTTCCTAAGCCACTGAGACAGTGTAGTGGGTATTGAAAGTTTTATAAAAGGAAGCAACAGTTTGCTTAAATATGACATTAAATCCTACACTCAACACTGCCTGTTCCTCTAGTAAAAGTTGGCAAAATATTCTCTGCCTCAAAGCAAAACATTAATGCCGCTTCATTAATTGGCGAAAGGAGAATAACTAAATTTCACAGTTTCTCCTGTCCTTCCCCCTGCACCACCGCAATGTCTCCGCTTTCTTTTTTTAGAAGTTGTAAAGGGCTGTTTTAAGCATTTCCCTTTTTCTTAAGGAGAACAACCATTGCTGGTTCCTCAAGCTCAGCTTCTGCCATTGTGGGCAAGAGCACTGTAGCCTATAAATGGATTTGTGGGCTGTTTCCTGTAGTGCGATTTGATGTTCTTGTGCAGCATAGCAAATCCTCATACTCTTTATGCAGTCACGCACACACATTTGTCTACACCAAGACTCGGCGGGGGGGGGAGTTGAAATGGTCCTGAAGCCGAGCAGCAAGAGAAGTAAAGCACCTGCTAACAGTGGCGAAGACTTGCAAGGCAAAAGGCGATCCACCAGCTTGGCTATTGCGCAGCAAGCACAAACTGCGGAACCATATGAATGTGGGGAAGCAATGAATGACGCTAGATTTCAGAAGACTGCGTGGTTCTGAGGACAAAATGTATTTGCGGTGGGGGCTGTTGGTTGCTACCTGCTGGACTTGAAACCTAGATAAACCTGACGTGCTAAATCCAGTTTGTCATGTCAAAGAGACCTAAAGAGGCAGGTTTGTTGTCCCTTCTGAACATTGTAGCCAATGAACATGAAGCCCCTTACCTCATGCACCTGCCAAACTCAAGTGTTGCTCATCTGTTCCTGTGTTGATAGTAGCACTCCACTGCTGAAGAAATCCTAGTTTAGCTAGCTTGTCTTTTCACAGAGTGGTGGAAGGTTTTTCTTTCCTGCAGTTGATCCCCCTGGGATGGACAAAAAACAATTCAGATAGCATACACACTTCTGTACAGTCTGTTTTAAAGAAAGGCAACGAAAGAGAAGCATTACCCCATCTGCTGTCTCACCATCCTCAGCCAGGAGCGGTTGGTGTGTGATCCTTAAGAAGCCAAGCCAATGGGAGGAAGGAACAGAATCCTGGAATACGATGGCAATTCCACTGCCCTTTGATGTCATAGGTGAGCCATCCTGAGCATTCTCTGCAGGTCTCAAGCAGGTGATATAATACAATGCCATTGGCCCTCTCTTGCAAGGTAGGCCTCAAGCCTAGGGAGGTTGTTTGCTTCTGAGCCACAAACCCTCCCACTGTGCCCAGTCTGGGCTTCGTATACCTGCAGCCGGAAGTAGGCTTTTGCCCCCACGTGAATTTTACAGGGTCAGGTGGACACCAAGCACGGGGGGCCAGCCACAAATGTGCATGAGTCATCAGAGGTAGCAGGGAGACAGTATGAGCCGCAACTAAGGTAAATTAGGAATAGTATGTCCCTTTTATATGCCTGTTGTCTTTGTCCATGGAGTTTTCTTGGCAAGGATACTGGAGTGGCTTGCCGGTTCCTCCTCCAGGTGGATCACGTTTGGTCAAAACTCTCCACTATGACCTGTTCATCTTGTGTGCCCTGCTCGGCGTAGTTCATAGCTTCTCTGAGTTCTTCAAGCCCCTTCATAGCTTCTCTGAGTTCATAGCTTCTCTGTAGTTCATAGCTTCTCTGAGTTCTTCAAGCCCCTTCGCCATGGCAAGGCAGTGATCCATGAAGGGGATCATGGATAGTGGAGGACAGAGGTGCCTGGCGTGCTCTGGTCCATGGGGTCACGAAGAGTCGGACACGACTAAACGACTAAACAACAACAACAATGTCCCTTTTGGATAGAGCCCGTGTAGATGTGTGTCCCTCAGGCCAGCTAAGGGTACTTGTACCTGCAACAGCCTTATTTGTGCTGTTCGTTGTTCAACATGTTGGTCCTTGAACCCTGCTGCCAAAGCCTTACTCCTCCCCCTCTGGAGTCTTATCCTTGATGTAATTTCCCCAATTTGCAGTTTGACTACACAAACCTCTCTTGCGTCCCCTGCCTGGCTGGTTCCGGCTGTTGCCCACATCGCCTTAGATCTTGGATGACTACATCCCTCTATCCTATCAGCCAGAGGTGGTCACCTTAAAAAGAGCCCCTGCTGCCACAGTTCCCTTAATTCAGGGCAAAGGAAACTGGGGCCGTCTAGATGTTGCCGAAATACAACTCCTATCAGCGCTAGCCAGCATGGACTACTACATCCATCCTCCTGCCTGATGGCCAACAGGCGTGAGGAACGTTTGACCAGATGTGGCTGAACCTACAACATCCACCATCCCTGGCCACTGGCCATGCTTGCTAGGGCTGATGGGAGTTGTAGTTTGGCAATCTTTGGGAGGCCAAAAGTTCCCCACACCTGATTTTGAGGGGCACGGGAAATATCCTTAAGGCAGGGGCAGCCGAACAGCTTCCCCCAAGATGCATGTTGGACTACAGTTCCCATCCTCCATGACCATTGGCCCTGCTGGCTGAGGCTAATGGGAGTTGTAGCTCAGGAACTGGTTAGTAGCTTCTACTTTAAGCAGTGCACTGATGAGAGTGCCCTATTAACCACAAGAAAGAGAGAGAAGGATATACAGTGGTACCTCAGCTTAAGTACTTAATTTGTTCCAGAGGTCCGTTCTTAACCTGAAACTGTTCTTAACCTGAAGCACCACTTTAGCTAATGGGGCCTCCTGCTGCTGCCACGCCGCCGGAGCACGATTTCTGTTCTCATCCTGAAGCAAAGTTCTTAACCTGAAGCACTATTTCTGGGTTAGCGGAGTCTGTAACCTGAAGCGTATGTAACCTGAGGTGCCACTGTAGTAGGCAAGGAGGGTTTGCCAAACCACCTCTGCTGATCAGTTAACATCCCTGTTTTGATTCAGGAAGAAGTTCCTGGAGAGCAGCTTAAAATAGAGGAGGTGCGTGGCTTTTGAGATCTCCTTTCTAATTATCCTTATTTTGGCCATTATCTAGTTAGCCAGCTTCAGTTGCTCTGGGACAGAACTAATTCTCCTCAAAATACCTTTTGCAAAAGATCTTTCTGAAAGGCCCGGGGTGGGGGGAGGGGCACGTGTTTTAACAAAGCAAAACGTAAAGGCCTCTCCTGGAGCACCTGCCGCTCTCCCTGGTTTCCATAGAAACGCCAAACAGCCGCATGGGAGTCTTGCGGAGGAGCTGGGCCCTCGCCGGCGGCGGGAGCGGGAGCCTCGGCTTTTCGGGGGCGGGGAAGGGACTCGGAAACTGCCCGTAGGTGGGGGGGGGATGCTGGTTGGGGCAGCCGGCCGTGGAGACAAGGCTGTGGGGTAGTAACTTTGTGGGTGGGGAGAGAAGAAGAGCTCCCCATGGAAGAGGAGGAATGGGGTTCGTCTGCCGCGGCTCCTGATGGCCTCGTTACCGCTCGGTGAGAGGAGTGCCCTTTGCACATGCACAGAGGTGCTCTCGTCTCCGTCGCGGTGCAAAAGCGCCAACTTGGACTCGCGACCGTGGGTGCCCCGGGGACGTGGGTGCCATGCAGCGTGCAATGACCCTGTGGGTGCCCGGCACCTTCATGGGGAATTTTGTGGGTGCTCAGGGAGTTGGCACCTATGTTGGCGGTGCCAGGTTTTTCGGAGCTCAAAGGCCTGTTTCTTACAGGGTTATGTTCACCTGGGAATGCTGTGCTTGGTTGGAGGGTGAATAGCGAGGGGAAGCAGCTGGGGGGTATGGGAACTGTTGGTTTAGATTTTGGAAGGGGAAGGGTGCCCAATAGCTTGAATGTGTGTGTGTGTGTGTGTGTGTGTGTGTGTGTTTGTGTGTGTGTATTGATGTGATCAAGCAGTGCTTCCCTGTCTAATGACCTGAGCTGCTTTGTGCCTGGCAGTGAAGGAAAAAGCACTTTAAAAAATGTTTTCCAAAATGAAAAGCCCATTTTAAGTTTGCAAAAAGAGCAGAAACACAGTACAGGGGCACCTTTGGGTCAGCTCAGCTGTTACTGCTCTGTCCGAACCCAAGTGAGCATCTCTGAAAAGCTTCTGGGAAAAGGTAGGTTTATCAACAGTCTCCAACAAAAATAAGCGGTATTGGGTGCAGATCCATTCTGCCCTACTAAAAATTTCCTCCTTGCCATGGGCGTGGCAGGGAGAGGCAGCTGCCCCCCCCATCAATAAAAACAATGAAAATACATAGCTAACTGAGGTTCTGCCCCCTAACAAAAGGCCTGCCCCCCCCAAAAAAATTCCTGGCTACGTCCAATAATAGAAAGTAGACAGCTGCCATAGGTTGTATGATGCGGGTGTCTGCGGATTATATTCTGTCATAAGCTCCTATATGGGATATTGGTGTGGAGAGGAGGGATCTCTAGCTTCGCTGCAACAGTGAGCTTGTCACCTTGTCCCTGCAGGTGGCTGTGCGGTGCGCCATGACTGACATACCTGTTCACTGTGAGTTGCTGGACAGGCAGTGGAGCTGGCACCAAGAATATGCAGGTGATTGACCGCGGAGCTGCTTATTGGGACAGCCAAGATCCAGATTCTCTGGGAATGTACTGCTTTGCACAAATATATTGTTTCAGCGACCAATATTTTGAAAGGATTTGGAATTCATGTCCCTGACTTGAGGGAATTGAAAGAGGGCAGGATCTGAGGGGTAGATTAACTTGTAGGGTACTATAAAAAGCTAACTAAAGTAGTAACACCTTGCCTCTCTGTTTGTAAGCCCTGCTCACTTCCTCACCAGACTCTGCTAACCACACATTTGCAAGGTTTCTTTTCCAGAGCTATATGGGCTGGGTTTCGAGAAATGGAAGCTGAGTTTGCCAGGACGCCAAATATTCTTCTCAGCATACAATGCTTGTATAGCAGCCCCCCAGAAATACATGGGATATGTATTCATTTATTTTTTTTATAAGATGTTTATTAGGATTTTACAAAAAGCAAAAATTAACAGAATAAAAGGAAGACAAGAAAAAAGAGAAAAAATACAAAAAATACAGAAATACATAAAAAAAGAGAATACAAAATACAAAAAAGAAGTAAATAGAAAAGGTTAAAAACAAATCCATTTTTTTCATATCTTTAAGCTCGTTTGCTTGTTTCTTTGACCTCCTCACGCCTCCCTTTTTTGTATTCCAGTTTGCATAGTTAATTCAGCAAATCCTTACCCTCTTTGTTTTTATCTTAACTCTATATCTTAACATATTGAACTTCATATTTTCATCTAATTATCAACCCTTTTTTACATATTCTTTTAACTTTGTTACTAAAGCCATCTCATTTCAATCCTACATCATTTTAACATTCATTAATTTTACAATGTTTCTGCAAATAGTCTTTAAATTTCTTCCAATCTTCTTCCACCAACTCTTCTCCCTGGTCTCGGATTCTGCCAGTCATTTCCCCCAATTCCATATCATGGGATATGTATTCAGTTCAGTTTTGAAGAGGCTGTCGTGACCCATAAATGGTGGACATGTTTACTCCAAATTCTCAACTGGTTGCAGACACCACACAGTGGGCAAAGGCTACAGTGACCCCTAAAGGGTATTTGGGGTAGGGTGGCAGTCAAAGGAATGTAAGTGCTTTGTGGTAGTCTCTGCAGCTGCCATGAGAGGCAAAGCTGATGCTCTCTCACTTCACCACAAGCACACACCTCTCCTGTCCCAAAAATAAATCTAGTATTAAAGAAGAGCAAGACCTAGAACAAGACTGGGGAACCTCATTATGCCCATTCTATTATGCCCTCCCTATTTGGCTGGCCAGGCCACACCCACCTGCTCTACGACACCTGATGTCATATATGAAGTCACTTGTGAGGTATGTAAGCTTGAGGCTTTGTCCAAAGGGTGTTTGCTGGCCTGCAAAGCCCTTTTCAAAGCATAGGGCGAGATAGTGCTTTGAGTGGGGCATCTGAAAACACACTATTTTCTGCAGCTCTTTGAACAAAGCTTCTGAAGATCCAATAACAAGCTGATTGTCCTAGAAGAAACAGTGGTCACGGGAGTTGCAGATTTGTCAGTGTTAAGAATAAGAATAAGAATATATTATTTATACCCCGCCCATCTGGCTGAGTTTCCCTAGCCACTCTGGGCAGCTCCCAACAGAATATTAAAAACACGATAAAACATCAAACATTAAAAACTTCCCTAAACAGGGCTGCCTTCAGATGTCTTCTAAAAGTCAGGTAGTTGTTTGTTTCCTTGACATCTGATGGGAGGGCATTCCACAGGGCGGGTGCCACTGCCAAGAAGGCCCTCAGCCTGGTTCCCTATAACCTCACTTCTCACAGTGAGGGAACCACCAGAAGGCCCTCAGTGGAGGACCCCAGTGTCCGGACTGAACGATGGAGTTGGAGACGCTTCTTCAGGTATACAGGACCGAGGCTGCTTAGGGCTTTAAAGGTCAGCATCAACACTTTGAATTGTGTTCAGAAACATATGGGGAGCCAATGTAGGTCTTTCAGGACCAGTGTTATATGGTCTTGGCAGCCACTCCCAGTCACCAGTCTAGGTGCCGCATACTCTTTGACCTTTATTGGTCATTTTTGCTGCATTTGCCTTTGGAGTAGGGCAATCCCCTGGAATTCTTCTGGGGCTGCATTCCTTTTGGAGTCATAGGATCTTTTAACAACCTCAGTGTTTCTTTTGGTCTCTTGCAGTTGGGCCCAAAGTGTAAAGCAGGAGGGGACAGTGACGCTGGAGGGGGCAGAAGGACCAACAGAGGAGGTAAGGTAGCAGCTACTCCAAGATTACTACTCCATGCTTCCTATGTCCAAGAGGTGCCTTCAGGCCAAAAGGTTGCCTGCAGCAGCCTTTCCCAACCTCATGCCCTTTTTCACACAGTGTACAATTGAACTATGGAACTCCTTCCCACAGGAAGCAGTGGTGGCCACCAATGGATTTAAGAGAGTATTGGGCAAATTCATGGAGGATAAGGCTCCCAATGGCTGCTGGCCATGATGACTTTGCTCTACCTTCATGGTTGTTGTTGTTTAGTTGTTTAGTCGTGTCCGACTCTTCATGACCCCATGGACCAGAGCACGCCAGGACCTCCACTGCCTCCCACAGTTTGGTCAAACTCATGCTGGTAGCTTCGAGAACACTATCCAACCATCTCGTCCTCTGTCGTCCCCTTCTCCTTGTGCCCTCCATCTTTCCCAACATCAGGGTCTTTTCCAGGGAGTCTTCTCTTCTCAAGAGGTGGCCAAAGTATTGGAGCCTCAGCTTCACGATCTGTCCTTCCAGGGAGCACTCAGGGCTAATTTCCTTAAGAATGGATGCGTTTGATCTTCTTGCAGTCCATGGGACTCTCAAGAGTCTCCTCCAGCACCAGAATTCAAAAGCATCAATTCTTCGGCGATCAGCCTTCTTTATGGTCCAGCTCTCACTTCCATACATCACTACTGGGGAAACCATAGCTTTAACTATACGGACCTTTGTCGGCAAGGTGATGTCTCTGCTTTTTAAGATGCTGTCTAGGTTAGTCCACCTTCATGGTTGTTATGTACTGAGTTGAATAGGATCCAAACTGCAGCAGTCTGATTGGTCCTAGAACAATAGGATCCAAAAGCAGCAGTCTGATTGGTCCTAGAACAATGCAGCAGTATGATTGGTTGGCAGGAACCACCCAATCATGCTCCAGATAGAAGTGAATCCACAACCTGATTGGCTTACAGTAGAATTCCGGAATTAGCCAATCATGTGCAGCCCATTGTGTAAATAATGTATATAAAGCAGATACTTTGAGGGGACTTTGATTCATTCCTCCTCACCACTATGAGCTGAATAAAGAGCATGAAATCACTTTGCGACTCTGAGTATATTTCAATGGTGGAAGGCACAGTAATGCTTTTGATTGCCAGTTGCTGGAAACCACAGGAGGGGAGACTGCCAATCCAGTCAGGACTGGGGCTGGGACATTATCTTAATATTGTTTCAGGCAGCAAAATGTTTTAGGTTAGCCTTGAAGAGCAAGCGAGGTTGCCCATGCTTAGTACATACTGACAAATATTGCACCCAGTGTTGCACCAGCAGGGTTCCACTGACACAATGGGGACTTCTGCTTCCTTTCCTCCTCCTGCATGCCCCAAAATCTGCTCTGGAGGCTCCTCCAACGCTCTGGAACTGATTTTGAGGGTGCGCCAGAGGGGCAGGGGACAAAAGAAAAAGAGGAGGCTCTAGATCAGGGGTCACCAACCTTTTTCAGCCGTGGGCCGGTCCTCCGTCCCTCAGACCTTGTGGGGGGGCGGACTGTATTTTGAAAAAAAATAATAATGATCGAATTCCTATGCCCCACAATAACCCAGAGATGCATTTTAAATAAAAGCACACATTCTACTCATGTAAAAACACCAGGCAGGCCCCACAAATAACCCAGAGATGCATTTTAAATAAAAGGACACATTCGACTCATGTAAAAACACGCTGATTCCTGGACCGTCCAAGGGCCAGATTGAGAAGGTGATTGGGCCGCATCCGGCCCCTGGGCCTTAGGTTGCCTACCCCTGCTCTAGATCATGTACAGAAATCTGTTGCACCAACAAACTGCTGCGTTGGATACGGCCCTAAGGTAGAGGTCCATTATCTCCTGCCTCTTCCATTCTTAAGTCACAGCAGGAACGGGTCCTGCTTCTTCAGGTGTGCTTTTCTGTATCATAATATGTCTTAGACTAGCCATGTAGTCCCCTAATGTGCCATTTGAACCCTTGTTCTTTTAAATGTTCCTCATCCAACTGTGCTCAGTTGGCAGATTGAAGCCTGACGGAGATGCCCCCTCCAACATCGAACGTACACAGCTGCACCCCACTCGCCGCCACCCATCCACCGCTCCCAATACCAGCAGGTATAGACCAGAAGGTGAGTTGCCAAAATGCTGCCAGGTGTTCTGTGCTGTGGGTTGATGTTCATGTGATTTGCTATCCCCTCTAGATTTGCTTTATTGTTTTATTTGGTTTATTGGTCCTCTTTGTGTTATTTCCCCTTCTTATTTTTGAAGTTTCTAAGCAGTGCGCATAATTTTTTTTTGAAAAGTATGCAATGGGCAAGTTCAATTAAAATGAAACATGGAAACAAAACTTCCTTCAAATGGATGCTGAAGTAGAAAGGTCTTTGTTACATGCCTGGCATTCAACAGGGAGAAGGCCAGTCTGATTTCAGCTGGGAGGGAATTCTACAGAATCAGGCCCACAACACCAAATTCATAACTCCTGGTGGATATGAGTCGTGCATCCAAGCCATGTTCCCATCACGCTCCTACAGATTCTTTACTGTTGATAGTGTGTGTTGGCTGTAAATCCTTGCCTAATTGGACTTCCTGGTTGACAGCTGGTACAAAGGTGGGCAATAGATATTTCACACTATATCTATTGCACACTGGGCAATAGATATAGGACACAATACAGTGGTACCTCGGTTTAGGAGCAGTGCTGTTTATGAATGATTCGGTTTACGAACTCCGCAAAACCAGAAGTAGTGTTCCGGTTTGTGAACTTTATCTCGGTCTAAGAACGGAATCCGAACAGTGGAAGGGCACCGGCAGCGGGAGGCCTCATTAGGGAAAGCGTGCCTTGGTTTAAGAACGGTTTCGGTTTAAGAACGGACTTCTGGAACAGTTTAAGTTCG
Organism: Podarcis filfolensis; assembly: GCF_964270895.1. Classification (NCBI taxonomy): domain Eukaryota; kingdom Metazoa; phylum Chordata; class Lepidosauria; order Squamata; family Lacertidae; genus Podarcis; species Podarcis filfolensis. Next base: position 19,759,166 of record NC_139605.1, read on the forward strand.
TAAACTGAGGTACCACTAAACAGTGGTACCTTGGTTGTCGAACTTAATCCATTCCAGGGGTCTGCTCAACTCCTGGAACCATTCGAAAACCAAGGCGCGGCTTCTGATTGGCTGCAGAAGCTTCCTGCACTCAATCAGAAGCCATGGAAGCCGCTTCGGACGTTTGGCTTCCCAAAAACGTTCACAAACTGGAACACTCAGTTCCGGGTTTGTGGTGTTTGGGAGCCAATTTGTTCAGGAGCCAAGACTTTTGACAACCAAGGTACCACTGTTTAGATTTTAACCTCTGGAAGAAACTTTGGAAAAGCGACTTGAAATTTACAGCATGTTATTCTTTGAAAGAGAACTACCTGAAAATGATTCACGGATGGTATTTAACTCTATGTGGGCTTGCTAAGATTTCTAAGACAGAATCAGTTAAGTGCTGGAAATGTACAGAGGTGGAGGGAACGTTCTTTCATACGTGGTGGATTTGTAAAAGGATAAAAGAATATTGGGAAATGATTTATAATGAATTGAAAAAAAATGTTTAAGATAACTTTCCCCCAGAAAACCAGAGTCCTTTCTGTTGGGGATAATTCAGACTGAAATTCCCAGGTGTCAGAAAAGGTTATTTATGTATGCAACAACAATTGCGTCCTATGTTTTGTTAGCCCCAAAATGGAAAACGAGCGAGGTCCCAACCAAAGAAGATTGGCAACTTAAGTTGACAGAATATGCACAACTTGCAGTCTTAACATATAGAATAAGAGAACAAGAAGAGCATACATTTAAAGAAGATTGGAAAACGTTTTATTGAACATATGGAAAATAATTGTACACAGCTGAAAACACTGGCAGCGTTAAGATAAATTCACAGTGTAAATAAGTTTTGATGGATGTAATGATGGAAAACCAATTGGTATAGAACAATGGGAAGAGAAGAATGGAAGTCATTGATATCTTAAGTGCGTAAAAGATTTATCTGAAATTGTAAAATGGCAAATTTAATAAAAATCATATTTTTTTAAAAAAGTTTCACAATGTCTCACTATGTGAGGTAGGTGCTAGAGGTCACAAAGGTTGGAAAGCCTAGCTAGGCTCCCCCCTTCTTCTTTTTCGTCCCAGGAGATGCAGCCTCTTTGATAGAGGGACGCTCACCTCGCAGCATCAACTTCAACTCTTCCTTCAACCCAGAGCGCCTCAAGCAAGCCAGGCAGTTTGTGGAGAGAGCCATCAAGGTGAGTCGCCTTGGCTCACCTGGTCTCTGCCTTTTTAGTCTTCACCCTGCCTGTTTTCCCCTCTTCTGTAGCCTTGGTTGGATGGGTCAACCCAGCCCAATGGGGAGGATATTATTATTATTATTATTATTATTATTATTATCATCATCATCATCATCACGGAGGGGAGAGTCCCTGCCTCACCTCCCTGCTGCACGGCAAAGTTGATAACCCTCTCCTGTTGCCCCATAGCAAAGGAAGATCTTCATGGTGAATGGCCCTTACCCCGTGATTCGGAGACGGCTGCTTGGCAGGGGTTGGGTGGAGAGGAAGTTTCCCAAGGTGGCCAAAGTAGTGAATAAGCGAGAACGTCCGCCTGATGGGGAGCAGGATGAAGATGGTGATGACAGTGACGGGCCTGAGGACGGTAAGGCGACCAGCCTCTCACAACGTCTCTTTTAATTGTATTGAACAAAATTTATATACCGCCTGACTGTATATTTACAAAAGAGGAAACCCTCTAGGTGATTTACAAAAACGTAAAATGAAACATTGAGATTCTCGATTAGAACCACATAAAGAGAGATATTTCATAGAATCGTATCACTGTAGCGTTGGAAGGGACCTCAAGGAGCATCTAGCCCAACCCTCTGCAATGGTATTTAAAAACATTCGAAAGTTTGTTTTGAATTTTTGGAAGAATCTCAGATGTACACGCACCAGATATGTTCATCTGTTCCTGCTCCAAATAAATCCATGCACGCTATAAAAACAGGTGCAAAGCTACTCCCTGAATAGAGACTTAGGTTTGTCATGGCATGGGCAGTAGCCAATCGGTGCCCATCACAACTGGCTTTCATTTGTTCAGTGTGAAACACTGAAAAGCCAAGCTATATTTTGTCCTAGGATTGGAAATGTGTGTGTATGTGTGTTGAGGGCACCAATAGTACTTTCAAACTACCTCAAACTACCTCCACCTCTCTTAAAACGTCACCTCTGACTTTACACTGTTTCCCATGGGTTACTTAACCTTCTCAAATGGCCATTGTTTGGACCTAAAAGAGCTTGCAGTGAACTGTGTAAAAGTGCTACAAGGAAACACAGGATGGTATTACTATGTTTTCCTAAGCATGAGGTTTGTGTTGGCAACACAGCAAGGGAAAGCACAGCAAAATAGCTACGTTTGTGAAGACTGAAGAAAATAATGTAAAACTTGCAGTAAAAATGGACTATATTAGGTTGGGTGGAAAAAAACGCTCTTAGATTTCACTTGGCATTTTTGTAACAAGAAAAAGATGTAACTGATGTAAATATTGCTCCAGGTTTTGGAAGGAAACCACTGGCAACCCACGATCTGTATACATTTGCTAATAAAATAGCACTCTGCACTATTTTCCTAATTTAGCCTCTTCAGAGAGTGCATTCTACAACTTAAATTTATAAAATTAAGTGTGACCCCAGAGTCGGTCACGACTGGACCTAATGGTCAGAGGTCCCTTTACCTTTACCTTTAAGTATCATTAAGTGTGTGTCTGCGATTCTGCATTTAACATTTATGTGTGTGTATAGATCTATAAAATTAAAACCCATGCTGCCTTTCTATCAATGATTTGAAGGTGGTTATCAATTTCAAAGTGGTTTACAAAAATAACAAAATAATTAAATATAATAATAATTAAATATAAATATATGAGCAGCCATCTTTTTATGGACTTACCCACAGTAATAAGCACTTTAAATACAGTTTCAGTGTGTCCAAGAAGGAGACTGCTCCCTGGTAATGACTGTGAGTGACCCTTGACTCTGCTGTTTTCCATTTCCTTCACAGATGAGGAGGAGGAAGGGGAAGATGAACAGGATGATTCCATTGATAGTACCTATAGCCTTATGGTTAGTTTGATGTGATGGTGAACTTACCCCTAAATGCTTCCTTCAAGCAGCTAAACCTTTCCCTCCACAATTCTGGTTCCTGCAAAAGCCCGTTGAGGGCTGTACAAGCACACAGGGCAGTTTAAAGTGGATTTGATGCATCCCAGGTGTGCATGCTTTTCATGCCTTCCGCACCATCTTGTCCTCATCCGGGTTACAGCCCACAGTCCCCTCACCTCCATCTAATTCAGATTTTCCCAATATCAGTAGATCCATACTAAGGCAATAGAGGCCAACCAAATGTGACAAGGCAGTGTGCAAGCTTTCCATGTTCTATTGTTAATAGCATGCACACTATTCTGTGACGTTTTGGTTGGCCTTATACAGTAGTACCTCAGTTTTTGAGCATCTCGGAAACCGAACAATTCGGAACCCAGACACCAAAAACCCGGAAGTAATTGCTTCCATTTTCAAACACGCCTCGGAAGTCGAACGTCTTCTGAGGCGCGTTTCTCCATTTATTCAATGGATTTTGCTGGCTGCCCATTGATCCTTGGCTTTCGAACATTTCAGAAGTCGAACAGTCTTCCAGAATGGATTACGTTCAAAATCCGAGGTTCCTGCTGTATACAGTTCAATTTAAAACACCCATGTTGTTGTTCATGGACTAAACACACATGGAAAAATCGGATATGTGTCCACCGAAAGAAGGGTGGCTAGAAAAACTGATGAGCTATGCGGAATTGGCCAAGTTGACATATAAACTGCATGACAAGGACAATCATGACTTCAAGGAAGAATGAGAGCTTTTTACAAATTATCTAAAAAGACAACAAAATGATCTGGACTCCTTGACAGGTCTTGAATAAACATCCACAAATTTATTAGTTGAATATATGATAGATAAAGCAATGATACGTACAATTTTACAATATGTAGAGAACAATATGTGCAAAGAAACCAGAGAGAGGAGCTGAGGGAAGTCCTGGGGGGGAGGGAGGGAGGGAAAAATAGTAGCTAGTGACTGGACCAAGGTGACCCAGTGAGCTATATGGCTTTGTAGAGATGTGAATTTGGGTCTCCTCAATCCTAATCAGACTTTCTAACCACTGCAATACACATGCTGCCTGTTTGATCATCATAGACCCCCTCATTGTGTTCTTTAGCATCACCTAGATTTATTCAGGATTTGGGTTTTTTCCATTTATACAGCATTTCTCAAATAGAAAAAGGTCCTTAAGTGATTTACAGTCAAATGAGAACAAAAAACAAAAACAGTAATATGAACATTTTTTTAAAAAAAATTAACAGTGCAACACCATATTGTTAGGGCTGCCCAAATCTTCGGGGGGGGGGGGAAATGTCTTCACCTGGTGCCAAAAAAGATGACAAGGTTAATACCAGGTGGGCCTCCCTAAAGAGAACATTCCATAAATGGCAGCTACTACAGAAAAGACCTGTCTGGCCATTGGCACCCTCCAGACTTTCCTTGGAGGTGGCATGCAAAGAAGGGCTTCAGATGATGATCTCAGGGTGTCAGTTTTTAGCTATAATGTCCTGAACCATATAAGGCCACATAACGGTCAAAACCAGCACTTTGAATTGGGTCTGGACAAAAATTGGAAGCCAGTACTGTTGGGCCACCATCATGCCACCTTGTTCCAGTCAATAATTTAGCTGCCTGTTCTTATTTCACCTTTCCCAACATCAGATCTGTCACTTGCACCCAGTTCCCCCCCACCTACCTTGTTGTTGTTGTTGTTTTAACCAGCTTCTGTGCTGTTTCACTAGGCTTCCACGTTTACTTTTCACCCTTCCTCTTTCCCTGGCAGTCAAGGTTGGTTCGCAATCAGATCCCCTATTTCATCTGGACCAACCGGCGTGATGTCATTGACTGCCGCCTCCTGCGCAAAGACCAGATGATGAACCACTATGCCAAGGCGGGCACCTTCACCACCAAGGTGGGCAGAGTTTTTGCTTCTTGAATGTCTGGGCCACGCTAGCAGAGTGCGAATGCCGCTCTGAGTTGGGAAAATGAATCTGCAGGATCTGGGCCCAACCGGCTTGTGTATGTGTGCTGTGGGGACTTGGGAAATTCAGCTGCTGCAAAGGCATCCATCCCTTCTTTCTCAGGTAGGGCTGTGTCTTAACCTGCGAAACCTGCCGTGGTTTGACCAGGCTGATGCCGATACCTTTTTCCCACGTTGCTACCGCCTTGGAGCTGAAGATGAAAAGCATGCCTTTATTGGTGAGAACTGTTCACAATGCTCTCCTTTGGTGGGGTGGGGAAGATAAGGAAACTCCTTGACTCTAGCACAATGGGCTCCTTGCTTTCCCTGTCCTTGGGGTGAGAGATGCCTTATCCCAGAGTAAAGGACCACCATGTTTTGGGATATACTTTCTATTTTGATGGTATGTCTTAGTGCAGTTGGAAGTAATGTCAAGGTGTTTAGCTAATCACAGTAGGGGCCATGCAGTATTCTCCAAGATAGCAAACAAATGAACAAATTTGTTTCCCTAAATATTTTCACTTTTCTACTTAAAGCAGGGGAGCTCTCAGTTTTTGCCCCCTTCTAGTTAGATGACGGATTCTCAGTCTCTTCCTTGGAAGATCTGGGAGGGATTCTAGATGCTACTTTCAAGAGCCTTATAAAGTCAAGAAAACACATGTTTGACCCTCCTGTTGAGTTCTTTAGGTATTTATAATAACAGCATCAGCATCAGAGATACTTAATTTGGTTTCATGATCAGTAAGGAAAGGAAAGTACCCTTGACCGTGAGGTCCAGTCGCGGACAACTCTGGGGTTGCACGCTCATCTCGCTCTGTAGGCCGAGGGAGCCAGTGTTTGTCCGCAGACAGCTTCCGGGTCATGTGGCCAGCATGACTAAGCCGCTTCTGGTGAATCAGAGAAGCTCATGGAAACGCTGTTTACTTTCCCACCGGAGCGGTACCTATTTATCTACTTGCACTTTGACATGCCTTTGAACTGTTAGGTTGGCAGGAGCAGGGACTGAGCAATGGGAACTCACCCCGTCACGGGGATTCAAACTGCCAACCTTGTGATCGGCAAGCCCTAGGCTCTGTGGTTTAGACTACAGCACCACCCACGTCCCAAGTAAGGAAAGTTGTTCTTGTTTAGTTATTTAGTTGTTTAGTCATGTCCGACTCTTCGTGACCCCATGGACCAGAGCACGCCAGGCACTCCTGTCTCCCACTGCCTCCCGCAGTTTGGTCAAACTCATGCTGGTAGCTTCGAGAACACTGTCCAACCATCTCGTCCTCTGTCGTCCCCTTCTCCTTGTGCCCTCCATCTTTCCCAACATCAGGCTCTTTTCCAGGGAGTCTTCTCTTCTCATGAGGTGGCCAAAGTATTGGAGCCTCAGCTTCAGGATCTGTCCTTCCAGTGAGCACTCAGGGCTGATTTCCTTCAGAATGGATACGTTTGATCTTCTTGCAGTCCATGGGACTCTCAAGAGTCTCCTCCAGCACCATAATTCAAAAGCATCAATTCTTCGGCTATCAGCCTTCTTTATGGTCCAGCTCTCATTTCCATACATCACTACGGGGAAAACCACAGCTTTAACTATGTAGGATCTTGTCCAGGGAAATAGCTCCCATTTAACTAAGTGTAGGATCTTGCCCAGGGAAATGGCTCCCATGTCATTAGTAGAAAGTGTGACTGGATTGTGAATGGACGTTTCCCCAGAAACATTGCAAGTTCTTGTTTGGCCTACTTTTAAATCCCTGTGAAAGAGTCTTTAATAAGCTTGTAAAAAAGAAAAGTGTGTTATTCAGCTCTGTGTAAATTATGTCCCATTTAAATGCTTACCAATCATGAGTCCTTAGGATGGGGTGAAACAGAAATGAAAACAAATACTTCCGTAGACAGAGACCATTCATTCATTCATTCATTTCTTTTCGAGCATTTGTACCCCCCTTTTCAGCCGAAAAAGTTTTCTGAAGAGGCTTACATACAATCAAAACAGAACAGTCCCTACCTGCAGGCTTATATTAAAAAACAACAACACAACACACAAGGGCAAAAGACAGGGAGGGAAGAGGGAAATCAAAATTCCCAATTTCTAAATACTGTATGATGCACTTGGGCAAAAAAAATGAGAGGCACAAATACAAGATGGGTGACACCTGGCTTGAGAGCAGTACATGTGAAAAGGATCTAGGAGTCTTGGTTGACCACAAACTTGACATGAGCCAACAGTGTGACGCGGCAGCTAAAAAAGCCAATGCAATTCTGGGCTGCATCAATAGGAGTATAGCATCTAGATCAAGGGAAGTAATAGTGCCACTGTATTCTGCTCTGGTCAGACCTCACCTGGAGTACTGTGTCCAGTTCTGGGCACCACAGTTCAAGAAGGACACTGACAAACTGGAACGTGTCCAGAGGAGGGCAACCAAAATGGTCAAAGGCCTGGAAACGATGCCTTATGAGGAACGGCTAAGGGAGCTGGGCATGTTTAGCCTGGAGAAGAGGAGGTTAAGGGGTGATATGGTAGCCATGTTCAAATATATAAAAGGATGTCACATAGAGGAGGGAGAACGGTTGTTTTCTGCTGCTCCAGAGAAGCGGACACGGAGCAATGGATCCAAACTACAAGAAAGAAGATTCCACCAAAACATTAGGAAGAACTTCCTGACAGTAAGAGCTGTTCGACAGTGGAATTTGCTGCCAAGGAGTGTGGTGGAGTCTCCTTCTTTGGAGGTCTTTAAGCAGAGGCTTGACAACCATATGTCAGGAGTGCTCTGATGGTGTTTCCTGCTTGGCAGGGGGTTGGACTCGATGGCCCTTGTGGTCTCTTCCAACTCTATGATTCTATGACTCTATTCTATGACTCTATGACCAGCTGTCCCAAATCAGGGGCAGGAGATGCCTGATGGAACTGGGCCTCCAGCAAAGCTAATGAAACAAGCCCTGCTTCCCATCTCCTCCACTGAGGCAGCTGGATGGAATGGGTGCCCTCAAATGACAGCTGAGGAGGGAGGATAGTTTAGGGGTTCCTCTCCCCCCCCCGCTCTGGATTCTCACCAGAGAATTATGTGTCCTTCCTCCCTTTTATGGTAGAGGATTTCCAGCTCACTGCAGCCAGGAGCCTTCTCAAAGTGGTGGTGAAACGATACTGGAATGAACCCAACATGACAAGACTGGATGCTAATCAGAATGAGACCCCAAATTTCCCAGAGACTCCAGGTAAGCGGTAGGAGCTGTGTGTTCAAAAAAGGAACAGCCACAGAGATTTCTCTACTGCCGTCTCCAGTGAGTACCTGGAGAAGGTCCTGGATGGGAGAGCAGAACGTGTGATAAATTGCCTTTCTCTTGAAATTTTTGCTAATGCCATCAGTTGTGTTCTAGGGAAGACTATTGAGAAGTGGCTATGGTCTACCTCCAAAATTAGCCCTGTGGCTTTTCCTCTAAGATATTTTTCACAGCGGAGTGATCCTTCTCTTGTCTATGGTTGGGCTGGTCTCCTCTGTGTAAGAAGAGAGAATGGAGTAGAGGTGTTTGACACGCAAATGAACTTTCTTTCCAGTGGAGATTAGATCAGAAACTAATTGAAGCATGAGCTTGCTTCAAGTCTTCCATGTGAAAATGTCCTAAGAAAGAAGTGCTATGGAGTTTCTTTATCTGAAGTGAGCCGGGTGGGTGGGTGTAGCTTTTTGGCTCCCCCAGATCACTGATCGCTTTTTCCAAGTCAGTTTCCAACCACCACTCCTCAGTGTCCAGCCAGGCCCTGACAACTGAGAATCTGTTTGTAAAAAAGACCTACCGTAGGTCTGTTTGTGACTGTTCATGTGTGTGTTGCTTTGATTTCAGACACTCCGCTAGTGTCCCTATTTTTCAGGGACAGTCCTGGATTTATGGAAACCATCCTGGTTTCTGATTTGATCCTGAAATGTCCCACTTTTCTTTAGGACATCCCTATTTTATTTGGAGAAATGTTGGAGGATATGGAGTTATGTGACTCCTGAGCTATCTGACAGCAGCCCTGTATAGGGAAGGGGTGTGTGTGTGTGTATATATAAATGTTGGAAGTCACCCAGAGTGGCTTGGGCAACCCAGTCAGATGGGTGGGCTGTAAATAGTAAAATTATTATTATAATTGAATAATGTCCCTATTTTCATGGGAGAAATGTTGGAAGGTCTGTGATTTACAGGGAGCAGCAGAAACAGTATCTCAGGCAGTCTTGCTTTGTGTGCCTTGCATAACTGGCTCAACAACCCTTCGTTTTCAAAAGTCAAGCAGTACACCCACCGGAAGAAAGGGGTCCTGCTCTCATCCCAGCTGATTGAGACTGCGATACATGCCTGCGAGGAACACATGAGCAGCTTGAGGCACCAGGACATTGACAGAGAATCCGGCTCTCCTTTGCTAATGAAAAAGTCACACTGGGAAAAGTTTCTACATGGCTACTACCAGCTAGCTCAGTAAGTATAGGAGATCCTGGAATATACCACACAGCAAAACCATCTGTTCTTGAACCCAGAAAGCCCCAATTTCAGAACTGGATCTTTGTGCAAATTTGTGTGCATTTGCATAGAGGGGACTCCACCAAGTTGACTTTAACTTGGGCAAGGAGACTGCGTCTTCCTCTCGTCTCTCCACCCCGCTCTCAAAGCTCCCCCCAAAAACTTTATTTGAGGGTATTCAGAAGGCTGGAGGTAGGCAGTGGAAGCTGAAATAATGTTGCACAAGTGGAAGTCCATTCTGTTTATGCATGGACAGCACCTGGGTGCAACCTGTTCTGTGTGTATGTGCTCATTTCAGTTTAGCAATATTTGTCGCCCCACTTTATTTTTTCGCAGAATCATTTTAGGAAAGAAGGTTTTTGACGCACATACAGATTTTGCATTTAGGGCGCTTGGTTTTGTAGCTTGCCCCTGACAAAAGAGGACACACCGGGCAGGACTGAACCACAAACTTTGTGTCGTTATCTTCTCTGCAGCCCCTGCCTTTCTCCTTCCTCCTTGCTCTCTTCCTACCCTTCCTCCCCCCTCTGAGCATCCTTGGGAATTGGGTTCATGTGATCACGATGGCACGAGGGCAGCCTACATAAACTCTGAAGGGACAATCTTCTAACACAAACAGGGGAATAAACTACACCTATCAGGATTACAGCAACTGGGTATGTAGAGGAAGATACAGGGACTTAATGGGGAATTTGAGGGAAGGACTGGGGTTTGTATTGTGTAAAGAAATTCTTATTCCCTGACTACTGGAAGGTCCTGCCAGATTAAACCTGGATTTTTTTCTTTGAGCAGAAACTCCTTGAACACTTTTCATTTCCTTCACAATTGTGAGAGCTGGAAATGTTGCTCTATTTTCAAACGAAATTTTGCAGGAATCAGCAGACTGAGAAGTGTCCATGCAGAAATTTGTTATGTAGGTTATGTGAATTGTGTTACGTGAATTAGGCAGTTTTGCTCATCTTTACATGCTTACGCTCTTAATCTCTCTCTCTCTCTTTGTTTTTGCTTTGTTTTTAATCATCACAAACTGGGGACGATAAATTTGGGGGCTGTGTCTGAAAGAGTGAAGGGAAATGACTGTCGGACCTGAGTATGAAGGCCCTAGGCATGGGAAACAATGGAGAGAGGAAGGGATTGCAGTTGGGTACTGAAATCTGAGCCACCTGGAAGGTTCTCCCAGGTGCTCTTTGGCACCTGAGATGTTGTGGTTGAAAATGCTCACGTATCCCAAGCCCAGGGATGGGGAACCTACAGCCTACTCTATGTTGTTGGGCTAAATGCCTATAGGGTGGTATCCCATTGAAGTAGTTCCATCAGCACAAGGACTTTCTCTCCTCTCCTGCTTCTACACTCTCTCCAAATATCCTCCGGAGGTTTGGGAGAACCCCAAGAACAGATTTCGGGGGTGCATAGGGGAAGGGGGGGAGTTCGTGATGCAGCCAGAAGTCCTTACGCAAATGGAACTATGTTGCCGGATACTGCCCACAATCCCTCGACATGTTGGCCATGCTGGATGTGGCTGATAGGTGTTAAAAGGTAAAGGGACCCCTGACCATTAGGTCTAGTCGCGGTCGACTCTGGGGTTGCGGCGCTCATCTCGCTTTATTGGCCGAGGGAGCCGGTGTACAGCTTCCGGGTCATGTGGCCAAGCATGACTAAGCCGCTTCCGGCGAATCAGAGCAGTGCACGGAAACGCTGTTTACCTTCCCGCCGGAGTGGTTCCTATTTATCTACTTGCACTTTGACGTGCTTTCAAACTGCTAGGTGGGCAGGAGCAGGGACTGAGCAACGGGAGCTCACCTTGTTGCGGGGATTCGAACCGCCGACCTTCTGATCGGCAAGCCCTAGGCTCTGTGGTTTAACGCACAGCTCCACCCCATTAGAGTCTAATAATATCTAGAGAGCCATGAGTTCCCTCTGCGACTGTAAGGGCTGTAAATCTGTTAATGGTGAAATGGTCCATTAGGAGCCCATATTCTAAGATTCACCACTTGGTCATAACAGTGCCAATTTCTAGATAAAGCTGCGGTTGAGTCCGATACAACAGCTCGTTTCTAGAATAGCTGCCTGTCCGAACCAAGCAGATTGTGCTGGCAGGAGAATGGGTGGGGTCCTTGCTCTGAGTGTTTGTGTTTGCAGCGAGGGGGCACAGATGGTGCAGACGGGTGCCCACGTCGAGCGGTGCGAAGATGTCCTTCAGCGACTGTCAAAGGTCGTCCCGCAGCTGGACATGGAAGGGGACAGGAACATATGGATTGTGAAGCCAGGAGCCAAGTCCCGGGGCAGAGGTGAGAGAAGTGGTGCTTAGATGATCCAAAAGAGCATATAAGGGGGAGACTGGAAAAAAATGGACTTGGCAAAGGGCTTGTTCACGCTGGGCTTCTTCCTGAGCAGTGGCACCCTGACCACATCCCTATTGTGCCCTTCTTGAGTTTGCTGTTACTAAATAATCTTGGTTTCTAAGGCACTGTGTACAACTGGTGCAGCCCTCACCCAGCAGGCTTAGAGAGGAGAGGGTGTGCTTTCTTGACACCCAGCAGTTCAAACATGAGGAGGGTTTTTTCAGCCTCTCTATTGAGTTCACACAATCAAATGAGACAGTGAAGGCCAACTGAGAAGGGACTTGCTTACTGCAGTGAATGCAGCCTGGCCTAGTGGCAGATTGAGGTTGCTCAGAGTTAACCCCCAACTATGAATCAGCATTATAGGGTAGAGCCAAACGGTTTGTTTTTTCTCCTTTTCATTCCAAAACACTTTTCCTTTTTTGTGTTGTGGCTTTCAGATCCTTTCCTATCATTGACATTTGCTAGCCTTTCTCAGGGTTGCCAGACATCCAGAATTTCCTGGACATAGCCAGGATTCAGCCCTCGAGTGGAAATGGCAGCCTGTGTCAGTAGTGTAGATTTTGGTGATTTTCACCGGTGTGGTGTAGTGGTTAAGAGTGGTAGACTTGTATTCTGGTGAACCGGGTTCGCTTCCCCGCTCCTCCACATGCAGCTGCTGGGTGACCTTGGGCCAGTCACACTTCTCTGAAGTCTCTCAGCCTCACTCACCTCACAGAGTGTTTGTTGTGGGGGAGGAAGGGAAAGGAGAATGTTAGCCGCTTTGAGACTCCTTAGGGTAGTGATAAAGTGGGATATCAAATCCAAACTCCTCCTCCTCCTCTTCTTCTTCTTCATTAAACTTTCGTGTGCAGATTTTCACTTTTTTAAATATGGCAACCCTAGGCCCTTTCTGGAACCATTTTTTGTTGTTCCTGCCAAAGATAAAAATGTGTTATGTTAGTCCTGCCATGACAACCTGATGGCCAGGGCTCTTGATCCTTGCGTGATATGATTGCCACCTTTGTGAGTTTCACAGCCACCCTAGAAGTTCTATTTGTTGAGTGGAGGTTGGACACCAGTAACACAAAACATGCACTTTGTGTCTCTTGCCATCTCCGCTGCCTCGGCTGTGGAAAGGGTGTTGTCTCCCTAGCTTGGCTTCTGCAGAAATGGTGCCTGAGCTTTTTGCTTTGCTCTGAACTGCTCTGATGGCAAGGATGTGGGAATGGAACGGACGTGGGTCTGTCATGACCGTGAGGGCTTTTGTTTGTTTCTTTCCCAACAGGCATCATGTGCATGGACCGCTTGGAGGAGATAGTGAAGCTAGTGGACTGCGACCCCATGATCGTAAAGGACGGCAAGTGGGTGGTGCAGAAATACATTGAGACGCCCCTGCTCATCTTTGGCACCAAGTTTGATCTGCGCCAGTGGTTCCTGGTGACCGACTGGAACCCACTGACCATCTGGTTTTACCAGCATAGCTACATCCGCTTCTCCACGCAGCCCTTTTCCCTGCACAAACTGGACACGTGAGTATTGCATTGCTTATCTTCTCCATGGCTGGATACAGCTTTATGTGTGTGGTTGGTGTGTGTGTGTGTGTGTGTGTGTGTGAGAGAGAGAGAGAGAGAGAGAGAGAGATGCTGCTGCTTTGTGAAGACTTTGTTCTGTGCATGCCACTCACAGTCTTAAATAGTCTCGTTGATGTCCCACGAGGACCGCAGATCCACAGAAGAGCATCTGCCTTGCATGCAGAATGGTCTCAGGCTTATGCATTGGCATCTCCAGGTGGGATTGAGAATCTCTCCAGCCTGAATCCTTGGAAAGCTGCTGCCAGTCTGTGCTGACAACACTGAGACAATACTGTCTGGCCTGACAGTATAAGGCAGCTTTCTGTGCTCTTCTAAATTCTGCAGGATCATCCCAGTTATTATTCCTGGGTAAATAGTTTGTGAACTACAGCTCTGACCATTTAAGCAGATTGCAGACCTGCCTGAAACCTTGCGAAGCTCCATATGTGTTTTTGTGTGTGTTGTGTTTTAATTCTCTCTTGATAAGGCACCTTGTGAGGGCAGTGTGCCCTGACAAGCAGGTGAGAAATCTCTTGCGTGAAATTAAATAAATCAACGCTCTCATGCAGACCAGCGGGCTCTGCAAACATTGCCAAAGCAACTTGACCAGCATAATGTAACCGGGGAAAGGCATGTGATGCTAGCTGGCCACTGAATATCTTGGAGAGCCCCAAGAGAGGGCAGCTGAGGGTGGAGAAGAAATGGAGGGTGGGAGAAAGGAAAAAAGAACTGGTGGCGGAGGAGTGAATATCTAGTATGAGCATGAAAGAGGAGTTGGGAGCCTGGGTGTGGTTGTAGTAATAAGGAGAGAGTATTTCGGGAAGGGGTGAAGATAGGGCTTGTTCAGAGAGCCACGAGAGCGCTGGGGGGCTAAACTGGAGGGAGATGAGGTTTCTGGGGAAGGGAGAATGCAGAGCAATGCAGAGCAGTCATGCCTTGCGCTTTGCTGCAGCCTAGCAGGGGAGAAATGCCCAAGAAGTACTGTGGTTACCACACTGGTAAGTCAGCCGTCGGGGGGCAGAGCTCTTCCTTGTGTACAGGGCTTCTTTGGAAGGCAGAATGAGGCTTCTTGACATCAGCACATACAGGGAAGAAGTATCTGAAATATACTTGGAGTCGAGAGTGGATTTCATGCTCTTTATTCAGCTCATAGTGGGAGGAGGAATGAAAGTTCCCCTAAAGAATCTGCTTTATATACATTATTTACACAATGGGCTGCACGTGATTGGCTAATTCCGGGATTCACCTGTAGGCCAATCAGGTTGTGGATTCACTTCCATCTGGAGCTGGATTGGGTGGCTCCTGCAGACCAATCAGACTGCTGCATTCTGAATCCTATTTTTCTAGGACCAATCAGACTGCTGCACTTTGGATCCTATTGTTCTAGGACCAATCAGACTGCTGCATTTTGGATCCTATTCAACTCAGTACATAACAGTATCCCTGATCACCATAGATGGGAAGGAGTTGAGAATGGGGAGCAGCTCAGTGGGCAAGCCTCTGTTTTGCATGAAGGAGGTGCCATGTTCAGTCCCCAGAATCTCCTGGTAAGGCTGGGAAAGCCTCCTATCCAAAATCCTTGAGTGCCGCTGCACTCTTGCCCCTATAGATGACGCTGAGCAAGATGGGCTGATTTTCTGTGTGGCTTAGCAGGGATGGAACACACACCTCCCGGGTCCCAATCCTGTATTGTTGCCCAATGCACCTAACCCCCGCCCCTTGTGGACTGATCTTACCCTCCTCCCCAACCCAGCTCCATCCACCTGTGCAACAACTCCATCCAGAAGCACTACGAGAACTCATTGAACCGCCACTCTGAGCTCCCCCGCGACAACATGTGGTCGTCCGAGCAGTTCCAGGCCCACCTGCGACAGATGGGGGCCCCCGAGGCGTGGTCCACGGTGATTGTGCCCGGCATGAAGGCCGCGATCATTCACGCCATGCAGACTTCGCAGGACTTGGTGGAATTCCGCAAAAACAGCTTTGAGCTCTACGGCGCAGACTTCCTCTTTGGAGAAGATTACCAGCCGTGGCTGATTGAGATCAATGCCAGCCCCACCATGGCAGCCTCCACTGCCATCACTACCCGCCTTTGCGCCAGCGTGCAGGAGGACACCTTGCGTGTGGTCATCGATCGCAAGTACGATCGCAACTGCAACACAGGAGACTTTGAGCTCATCTACAAACAGGTTAGTGCACAGGGCCCAGCTGCCTTAGCCTCAGGGACTGGGATTCGCTGCTTGGATAAAGCATCTCCCCAGTCTGCCTTATTTGCCTTGCATTGGCTCTGCCTCCCTTTCCTTTGGGTTCTTGCTCTGCCACCGTCTGGTAGCCTTCAATGCAGATGGCTCATCCTTTCTGCACTGAGGGTTTGCAGGCTGATTAGGTGCCTGAGGAGCCAGCTGGCAGGAATGGCCAACAGAAAGCTAAGGGAGCTCATTCAGAGCTGTCTTCAGTGCCTCATGGAATGGGACAGGACCTCAAAGCAGGCCTGAGTTTCTTCTCTACGGAGTGTGCCTTGATTGGTTGGGAGGCAGCACCACACACAGACTTCCCCTTTCTTCCTATATATATAGAAACCTAAGGCTGTTGTCGTGCTTTGCAGTTCACGTGGCCATGCCAACGTCCAGTGTGACGAACTCAGGCAGGAGAGCAAGGAAGCACTGCTGGTGGCAGGCAGCCCAGGAAGGAAGGGAGAGGCACTTCACAGAGCATTTAGCAAGCTGTTATGAAGCATCCCTTGCCCTCTGTTAAAAGGCGTTTGGGGTTGGGATGCACTGTGAGGGGAGGAGCGTGGGGTGGACGCAGTGTAAAAGAGTGGGATTTGGTCAGGTGTAGGAGAAGGGCAGCTGGCAAAGGGGTTGGTGGACAGGCTGGATGAGTGGAGCGAGCAAGCTTGGCAACCTCTAGTTGCTAGTCCAACCCCGTGCAGTGCAGAAATCTCATGCTCTTCCTACTGAGCCTTCCAGATTGGAAGCAAACACTGTTCTGAATGTACTGTACCTCCTGCAGAACTGCAGTGGATGGCCTCCTCCTCATTCCTTCACTCTGATGCAGAGATGCTCCAGAATTACCTGTTCTTGGAGGGGGCTTATGGGAAGGAGCATCACAGGACCCTTTTTAACAATTTGGTTTTTTGCAAGCACCCTAGTGGTTCTCTCAAGACACGTTGTAGCATGTATGTGGGCGCAGTATGGGAACAGCTTTTTTGGGGCCTGCTCTGTACCAGACACAGATGCATCCCGGGGACCATTTCTGCTTGATGACAACAACAACAGTTTATTATTTATACCCTGCCCATCTGGCTGAGTTTCCCCAATCTGGGCAGCTCCCAACAGAATATTAAAAACACAATAAAACATCAAACATTAAAAACTTCCCTAAACAGGGCTGCCCTCAGATGTCTTCTAAAAGTCAGATAGTTGTTGATTTCCTTGACATCTGATGGGAGGGCATTCCACAGGGTGGGCGCCACCACCAAGAAGGCCCTCTGCCTGATTCCCTGTAACCTCTCTTCTCGCAGTGAGGGAGCCACCAGAAGGCCCTCGGAGCTAGACCTGTGTCCAGTGATGAAACCGTATCCCCAACGCCCCATCTCAGGATATCTCTCTCAGCCTTGTGGCAGCTTTGCAAGCCAGGGCCAACGAGAATCCCTGCTGCCCTGCCCCTCTGAGCTCGAAGGGTGCTTGGCAGCCTCACCCTGTTTCCCTCATCTCCCCACAGGCAGCTGTGGAAATCCCTCAGTACGTTGGCACTAGCCTTTTGGTAGAAGGCTCCACCGTCAAGAGGCCTCCGCTCCAGAGAAGCCCCGTGCCTAGCAACACCAAGAACAGCAGCGGGCCGCAGCCGCCCAAGCCCAAGCTGATCTACCGGCGCAGTAACCAGGATACTCCACGAGCCCCCACCCCGTGCTGGGCGTCCACCAACAGCAAGGCGACCGAGCCTGCGGCTCCTGGGAAGGAGAACAAAGTCCGGGAGAAGGCGCCCAGCAGCAAGGTCCCCGATTCGACGCCCGCAAGGTTCAAGCTGCCCAGCAAGCTCAACACAGACCCCCGCAACCGGAAGGTGCTGATGGCCCATAGCATGGCTACCACCACGGTCGTCCCGGGGGGCAAGTTGTCCGGCCCGGCTCAGCTCTGTGCCACGTCCAGCTCCCAGAGCCTAGCCCCCCAGGAGACCGCCCTCCACCAGGCCAAGGATCCCAAAGGCGCCGGCGCGGTGGCTTCGGTGCCCAGCAAGGCAGCCCCGATGCCAGGTAGGGAGCTGTGGCTGAAGATGCGGTCGCAGGAAATGGGTTCTCTCCCCCTCTCTCCTGACCTGGCGGCCTCTCGCGCTCCCTTCTCTGCCGCCTACCCCGTGAGGCTCAGGGTGCAGCAGCACCTGCGGAACTTGATGCACAGCATACCTGTGCCCCCAAATCCCCCGTCCCCGCCGGGCATGGATTTAGCTTCGGCCACCGAACTCACTGCCATCAGAGCGTCTATGATCAGGAGGCGGCAGCAGAGGGAGGGCAGGAGCCCCCATTGACCCAAGAGCAGCCCTCGTTCGGGGCTTGTCACTGCAGGGAGGAATCATGCTACACACACATATATAAATAGATACATATATATATTTATAGGGTCTGGGCAGCACTTCTTAACGTGGGGTTGTATGGAGAGGGAATCATGTTTTCTTAAGAGCTAGACTCTCCATCCCAATAAAGGACTTTGAAGGAACGTTGGCCACAGTGTGTGATGGCAGGGAGTGGGCCAGAGGAGGAGGTCGGATGAACCGCCTGTGGTATTTGTGTGGAGGTCAAAACTAAGGCTCGTTTGCTGGGGGCAAGGCGGGCAGGGAAGTGCCAGGAACCAAGAGCAACACAGGGACTAAGGGAGGTGGAGAGAAACCATGATACGAAGGGAAGAACTTTGATTCCAAGGACACCCGGGAGGCAGAGAAGGTTCTCAGGATACAGTTTCCCACGAATGTACAGTGCGACCTCGGAAGTCGAACAGAATCCATTCTGGAAGTCCATTCGACTTCCAAAACATTCAGAAACCAAAGTGTGGCTTCTGATTGGCTGCAGGAAACAAAAAAACAAAACCCTGACAAGAAGATACAGTGGCTGGTTGTTGTTTTTAAATTGCTCAGTCTTCGCTTTCTGAGTTGACTCTCGTCTAGTTTTAATCCCCAAGGTGAGTTAACACCGTTTACACCAACCATGAATATTTTGTTGTCGTTTTAAAACAAATGGCCCTTCCCTTGCTGCTGGACTCCAACTCCCATCATCCCTAACAACTGACCATGCTGGCTGATGGGAACTGAAGTCCCAGACCACCTAGACGACTGCAGGATCCCAGACCCTGCCTTGCGACCCACAGCCAAGCTCTGCAGTACACAACATTTACCACCATCCTCCCGAGTCTCTGCCTGGCTAGCCGTCCTCCCTACCTTGCTACTGATTTGTCTGCTACTGTGCTGTTGTTTTTGCCCCTGCCATTTGGGTGGCATTGTGAAACAACGGAGGAGTGGAGGTACTTGACCTCCCCTCCTCCCTGTGGTTCTTCATCTCCATTCTTAATGCATCAGCACACTTCTTGCCCTTCCGTCAAACTTCTGTGGTCGAGGAACCACCCATTTGGTTGAATTAAGTAGGAAGGTACAACAGTATATACCAAATATTTCTTCAAGGACTGAAGCAGAATGCACGAATAAGCCACTGACTAGCAAAATTCAGGTGACCAAGCTGAGGTGGTATGAGAACAGAATGCTGAACTTAGACGGGCCGCGATCCAGCAGGCTCCTCTTGTGTTCATAAGCTAAGCACAGGTGCAAGGTATTCCATTAACATGATACTAAATATCATTCATTGTTAGGGATACTCTTTAATGAAAAAAAAAGTTTTTAAAGCTGGCCCTTTTCACTCTCATGAAATTCCTTATCATCACAATGGACTCCTGCTTATCCCTCTTGAGGCATTCATTGTTTTTGTGTGTTACAATCATGAAAGACACATGCAAGCCCCTCTCTCTGCCGGAAGTCACAGTCCTCTTATCAATAGCTCTCCATGAGTTAAAGGACATTTTTCAGAAGCAGGCAGTTCGCCATATAAATACTGGGGGTTGTATTAAACTTTTACTTAAAAGTTGGGCTGGATCCAACTAAGTAGCTCTGCTATGGATAGCCAGTGCAAGGACTCCTGCTGGCACATTGGGACTCCCCCCACAACCCCCCCAGCAAAATCAGCTGGGGGTGTGTGTGGTTGGGACCACCCCAGAACAGCACATGGGGGGGGGGAGTCATTCTGTCAAGCAAACAGAAATGTTTGCACTGCCAAAAGGTTTGTTTTAGCGTGATGTGAAATTCCTCCCATTGAAATTAATGGCCGTTACTAATGTAGGTCCGTTAATTTCAATGGATCCACTCTGAGTATAATTGAGTATAACGCACGGAACCAGAATGTACTGGTAAGGGTAGAGTTTGCCATTGGGCCCTCGTAGACTCTTAAAATAATCAGTCAAATAGGGTTTGTGCCTCCGAGGCCAGTCTTCTTTAAAAATACCCTTTGCCTTTAACACTTGTGACTGAATCCAACAGGTAAAACTTGCCTTGTCACTGAATTTCCATTCCAAGGGAATGTTTTTAATGCCTGTGTCTTTAACAGTTGCATGACAGGCCAGAACTGCCCATAATATACAGCACTGGTGTGTACAAAGTACATACCCACTATTCTTCATGTGCACAACAGAGAGGTATCAGCAGACTTGGAACACAGGGGAACGTTAAGGTTTGCAAACATGGAAAAAAGATGTAGCTTTGCTCAGCCCATAAAACACCATGGAGACAGGTGGACTGTCTCGTTTTCATCAGACACCAGCCTCCTCCAAAGCTCTTGCCAAAAGGATTGCTTCCTTTCATTGTGTGTTGTGCATTTAAGCTCATTGTGGCCTACAGTCGAGGCATTTCATCCCTGAGGAGGGCTCAGAGCTCACAGGTTGAGAAGAGTGTGTCTTTCAGCCCACAGGTTCTCAGTCAGGTGCCTGTCCACTGTGGTGGGCCTCTTCAGTGGTGTATATGGTATGTTGTGGCATGTCCCTGCCTCCCTGCATTGACTGCTGCTTCTTAAGCCTTGGCTTTGGGCCCTGCGAGTGGCTGTTGGGGTTAAAGTGCCGTGAGTTTTGCATGGGCTCGTTTCTTCCCTTCCTTTCCCCCGCTGTTGCAAAAGGAGCTGGGCCAGGGTTTTCCTCTCATTTTGGAGGCCGTTGCACAATTCTGTTTTGGGTTGTTGTTTTTTTGCTTTCTGCCAATGGCTAAAAAGCGGCCGGCCGTCTGCGCGGAAGGGGCGCTCTTTTTAGAACGTTTTAGAGCTTTCCGGGGTCTCTCAGCATCAAGGCAACGTGCTCTATTATTGGTTCCTCCCCAGGCCTGGCTGCAATTCACAAGCTCCCCCGCCTCTTCTGCAACGGAAAGGCCATGGCAAGTTGGCAAGTGCTGTGCGGCTCCAGAGCTGGGCCTCGGCGGCGGCTTCCTAGAACTCCCAAATTCTTCTACCGCAAGGTGGTCATCTCATGCCAGGCTCAGGTATACACCGAGTCCCTGAGTGCTCACGGGACCACACTCCTGCCCCGAGAAGCCCCACTGACCAGCATTGCACCTCTCTGCCCACCTCCTTCTGCATCTCCACCCTCGGAGGCTATCGAAAGCTGCTTCCCTCTGTAGAACACATCTTGCAGCTTCGAGCAGGAGCCGAGAGGTCACCCCACACACCCCACACCTCCTCTTTGGACATGCTTCCCCCCTCCCAGTCCAGTAACCACTGATCCTTCCCTCACCCATATGTCTAGGATGTGCAACACCTGCCACCCCTGGTACCAGCTTTTGAAAATCAGATGTCTGTATTGCCTCCAGTGGGGGGAAAAGGAGACTATGAAACCACATGCAATAACTCCGCCGCGGCAGGCGACTCGATGCCGTCGGGCTTGGTAAAAATTTGAGAAGGAACTCTGGGAGAGTTGCACGTAGAAATCCACACTGGCTTGGAACTTTGAGAAGACCTCTAGTGGGTCGTGCAGCGCCCGAATCAATTGTCTATAGATTCTAAAGACGACCGGGTCTCTCTTCTGCTTCCCCGAAACAACCACCAGGCTGCAGAATTAGGTTGCTCCTAGGCTCTTCCCCATCACACGATTGATAACTTTTGGAAGTCTTCCAACCATCGATGTGAAAAATGGGGCACCCTGGGAGACCCAGCAGAAGGCGAGAGTTGCAAAGCCATAGAGAAAGAAGATCAAAACTGCTGAGAGCGAAAGAGACCCGTTAGGTCATAAGAGGGCTCTATCTCACATGCTAAAACACAGAACCATGCTTGCTGCCCTCTGCCTTTGTCAGTCCTTAACCCAGGGATCAGCATCCGGTGTGTCCGGAGCGCAACAGGGCTCCCCGAATCTGACCACGAAGCAGCACCCACTGCTGCCAACTCGGAGGCAAGAGTATATGTGCAGAGGAATTGAAGGTTCTTGAGGCTGGGCACAGCTTTATACCATCTATCATGTCCAAAAAAACACCTTCCCAGTAAATACTAATTGCTAACCAGGGCATTAAACATGGGTGATAACCTGGCCAGCTTTTAAGTAACCAGCCTGTAAATACACAATTGTCTCGGACAGTGAGAGATGCAGTGTAAAAATAGTTGGTGGACAAACAAGAGAAATATTGGCTTTAATACCAGTAGTCGTACCTTGGAAGTTGAACGGAATCCGTTCCGGAAGTCCGTTCGACTTCCAAAGCGCGGCTTCTGATTGGCTGCAGGAGCGTCCTGTAGACAATCGGAAGCCGCGCCAGATGTTCAGCTTCTGGAAATCGTTTGAAAACCGGAACAATCACTTCCGGGTTTTCGATTGTTCGGGAGCCGAAACGTTCGAGTTCAAAGACGTTCAGCTTCTGAGGTTCCACTGTATAGGAATTTCCAGTGCTATTTTTCTAGAAAAAAGAGGTGCCGGAAGTTACCACGAATGCCTCCATTGTTCTCTTAGAAAGGCAATGGTGCCCATCTGAGAGGTGTCGGAACCAGGTTCCAGCAAGTTCATGCTGAAAAAAAGCCCTGGAAATTTCTTTGGAAATTTCTTTGAAAAAGGCTTCTAGGAACGGATGCTGGGTTATGTTTTTAGCATTTAAATATGTACATTTTGTGTGAAATTACTGATCTAGGGCACAGGATCCCATAGGCCCCATTATAAAAGTAATAGTCTTGCAGTAGGTTTCAGGTAAGATTGTCACTCTTCCCACACTCCATCCCACCTTGGTGGTGCTCCTGTGATTTTTACAGCTACCAGACCATCAAATTCAGCAGATGGTACTCCCATCCCCCCATCAGTGAAATTTAAAAAACAAAAAAGAGCTCTGCTGGATCATACCAAAGGCCTGTCTAGTCCAGCATTCTGTTCTCACTGTGGCAAACCAGTTGCCACCAACCCAAACAAGACATGAGGGCAACAGCCCATCTCCAACTTGCAGTCAGCGGCAACTGGTACTCAGAGACACAGAGCTAGCGAGACCCTCCATCCATTTGTCTCATCACATTAATCCAGATAAACTTTCACCTCTTGAATTCTTGCTAGTCAGACGGGGTGGGGGGAGGCAAACCCAACCTTTGGCTAAAAGATGCTCTGTTTAACATACCTGGTTTCGGAAATTCTTCCCTGACAGAAGGCAGAAACAATATAGTCATAATTTGTGTGTCGAGTCTACTGTGGAAGCAAACTCACCGCAGTTCAGACAAATGTACAAGCCTCTTTTGTTCCTTACGTTTGCACTAGGCGTTGGATCCGTACAGCACCGCCTGCTTGGTTCTTGTGTAGATAAACAAAACCGCCACCCTACGTTTTTAGAGCACTCAAACTGCTGCATTAGCCACACCAAAGTGGCCTCCCTGGGGTACAAGCCTGGGCAGTGAATGGGGAGGTTCCGGGCTGCCAGACGAACAGGACTCCACCCTCGGCCACGCTGATGCGTTCCAAAGGAAAGCAGAGCCATACATTGGCACCAGCTTGGCTGCAAGAGTTACCTTTTCTTCTCCCAAAGATATCCCGCCAGGCAGCGGAGGTTTAGGATCAGTGTTCAGGGTTCAAGAATAACCCCACGCAAGAGAACAGAGGCTCTTCTGGGCTGCCAATACTAGCCTGAATCTTAAAAAAAAAAAAATCCTGGCTGCAGAAAAAGGAAATAGCTACCGTATTTTTCGCTCTATAAGACGCACCAGACCACAAGACGCACCTAGTTTTTGGAGGAGGAAAACAAGAAAAAAATATATTCTGAATCTCAGAAGCCAGAACAGCAAGAGGGATCACTGCGCAGTGAAAGCAGCAATCCCTCTTGCTGTTCTGGCTTCTGGGGTAGCTGCGCAGCCTGCATTCGCTCCATAAGGCGCACACACATTTCCCCTTACTTTTTAGGAGGGAAAAAGTGAGTCTTATAGAGCAAAAAATACGGTATTTTACTGGATTAGGAGGCATTTCATTACTTGGCTTGGGGGTGCAGAGAGGGCAATATTATTCTCTACGGATGCCCTGCCTTCTTTCCCCTCCACTCATAAAACTCTCTGGCCAGTCTTTGCTTCACTTCCTGAAATTCAGTTCCCCGCGTGGTATTTTAGAGTCACACTGGAGCATTAACAAGGAGGCAAAATTCAGGACTGTTATCTTTATATATAAAAATCATGGTAAGCGTATTGCTAGTGAAATTTGAGGTGTGGATTTGGGACTGGGTCCAGCCTTTGTTCTTCTGGTGCACCCTACCTGAACTTACCGTAGCTCCTGCTTTTGTTCCCTCCTTCCTCCTTGTATAACATTGCTGCCACCTCCACAATCTCCTTATCCTGCTACCAGGCTTAAGGAGCAACAAAATGGTGCCTGGCAGCTGGAGGATTCACATTCGTTTCTTCAGAGGGGATAAAACTGTTGGTGCCACCGCGACTCTTCTGTTCCAGAAAACGGGGCATTAACCCTCCCCCCTTCCGCTCCTGGAATTCCCAATGTCGGTTTTACCCAATTAACTGTGTTCCAGGTTGCAGCCCAGTTACATTCGTCATATAGAACTCAGTGGGAAGATTCAAAGCCGGCTCTCTTTCCATGCTGGGTTCTGCTAAATACAGTGCAACACAATTCTGGGAACTGACATGCGGAGGGAGGAAAAGCCAAGAGCGGCACTTCAGCCTATCACTCCCATGGCCAATGCAAAGCACCTGAAAGCTCATTAATTTACTGCGTAGTACCAATGCAGGCTTTGTTAAATGCCTGCCTTTGAGGGGGGGGGGGAATAGGTGTGTTAGATGGCTCGTGGATTCTGGGTGTATGTGCAAAAGGAAATGTTTTAATAACCACACAGTTTGAGTTTATAGATCCCATAGCCTTCTAGCAGGTCTCTCCCATTGTTTCAGCTCAAAGTGGTGCTACAAATGAAGACATTAGTTCCTTGTTCTAGGAAAGGGGTGATTGACTTCCAGCGGCTGCAGTCCATCAATTCACATCACGGTGGCCATGCCAGCTGGGCGCTGGACTCCAACATCGGTAGAGCCACAGATTCCCTGTTCTAGGACGTGGCTTGGCTCCTTATGGCCTCTCCTCCATGCTGAGGTTCCATCCTCCTGTATGAAGCTCTACACAACAGCCCGCCTCTGCTCATGCCATGACGGTCTCAGTGAGCAGGTTTGGAGCAGCTGCTGGCTAGCATTGTTCTTGTATTAAAAGGAGATGGAAGGGAAAGGGAAGGAGACCACAGCTTAGTGGCAGAACGTATGCTTGGCATGCAGAATGCCCCATGTTCAATCCCTAACATTGCTAGTTAAGGGATTTCAAGTAGAAAGGTTGGGATCAGATTTTTCTTGAGACCTTGAAGAGTCATTGACGGTCACCATAGTCAGTATTGGGCTAGATGAACAGATTTAGTTTGACTTTGAAATAAAGGCATCTTTATTTCAGGATTCTGGGTGGCTCTCCTCTGGAAGTCCACCTGAATCCCACCACCTTCTGGAAGATTTTTTTTAAAAATTACTTTTATTATTCCATATATTTATCTAGGCTGTGGTTATATAGTTGTGCCGTATCTTTTTGTTACAAAACAAAAGCATGCTATAATTTGTTTTTACCTTGTTCTTACTCAAGCTTAAGGTTTTCATTTACACAAACAAAAACACAGCCCTGTTCCCATACTGTACTTGCCAGCAGCCTGAGACAGAGTCATGTAGCAGGCAAACCTTTTTCTCATATACAGAGGGGCAGGAAAAGCTCCACCTGTTGTATTTCAATATGTCAGATGGCCATTAAAACAAGGATGGGGAAATCTGTGATCCTCCAAATGTTGTTATGACTTCAGCTCCCATAAGCCCCGGCCATAGTAGGCAATGGTTGAGGGTGGTGGGAGCTAGAGTCTACCAAATTCTGGGGGGCCACAGATTCCTTCTCTACCCCACCGCTACTCCTGCCATTAAGGGGCACTGACAGTAAAAAGGCGAGTGGCAATTCCATCCACTCTCCAAACACAATGATTAAAGGCAGGAAGTGGAAGCTTTGATGCATCTCTTTTGTTGCTCATTGTTCCTAAACCACTGAAGAGAACCAAGAATACAAGTTTTGTGCAGTTGTGTTTGACATTTGTACAGCTTTCCTTGGCGAGTCTGTTTTTTAAAAAAATATTCTTTACATCGTTGGTATCTTGCTGGTGGAGTGGTTTTGTGGATTGCAGTTTGTGAAAGAGAAATAAACTTCTACCTTTGCAGTCTGATCTTTGTAGAATTCAGTTTTTCATGTTCTGATCAAAGGGGTTGGGGATTGATTTGTTTTCTTTGAAATGGAGGACGTTGAGAAGTCTGTCATTTATACGGAATGGTAAAATCTGAAACTTGACGACGTTACAAAGAAACCACCAAACAGTCTTGGCAGGCTTTGCTTGTGCTAGTCTGAGATTTCAGTGGAATGGGAGTAAGGCTCACTTATGGCACCAGTGGCGCTCAGGGCTATAGTGTAAGAGAAGAGAACATGCTCTGCATGCAGTAGAGACCAGGTTCAGCCTCTGACAACTCCAGGCTGAGCCCAGGAACACTTCTATCTGAAACCCTGCAAAGGCTCTGCCAGCCTCAGGGCACAATACTCAACTAGATGGACCAAAGATCTTTCTGACTCTGTATAAAGGAGCTTCCTAGACTCCAGTCTCTCCCTACTGCTGGCACTATTCCCTTCTTCAAAAAGAAACACTTTGCTAATTTGTATTATTATTATTATTATTATTATTGGGCTCTTCAAATAGGATTTAATGGTGATGTCATAACCCAAATGCGATAAAAAGGATGATCAAAGTCCAACCGGAGGCTTTTCGGGCCATGATTTTCTAACAAGGGCTGATAAACTCCTCACTGGTTAAATGTACAATGCCCTTACCCAGGCCAAATACCAAAACCTTTAACATCACTTTGTAGTACCTGGAGTTTCCTCTCCCAACCCTTTTAAAAAATATATTTTGCAGGGAAACCCTTGTGTCACATTTGAAAATATTCTTTAATGCCTTAACGTATCTAAATGGCCCCTCCTGCTTTCCACTCCATGCATTAAGATTCTTCCATTCTGGCCTCTCTAGCTGACCAAAGACCTGTAAACTTATTCCAGCAGTAGCATTTGTTTTATAGCTACATAGTGGACAACGGGAGATCACAGCATGCTGCAGCCCTCCAGCATGAGCCACAATAATTAACACAACTAAGAAGTCTCTTTCCACTTCTCACACACACTTGGCTGATGCTCTGCTGCAGCCTGGTTCCAGATGGCAGCAAGAGCCAAACTGCAAGCAAGGCTGCACGCACATTTTCCAGTCACTCTTCTTTGTTCTTTCCAAAGCAGCCTAACTGCAGGTAGCACTCTGACACTTACATGCTGCACAACAAACCATAAGCTGCATTCTTTTAATACGATTGGTGGGGATGGGTGGAACGAGGGGAGAGAGAGGAGGAGGAAAGGAGGAAAATTATGTAGTTCTTGATTTTGTTTGGGACAAAAGCTGGCCTTTCCATCCTTTAAAGAAGAATAAGCTGTAGGTTTTTAAACAGCAATTCTCATTCTGAAGGAAGCAAACAATGCTTGTTTCCTATTATTAGTGTGTGTGTATGTTTGCCAACGGGACGCAGGTGGCGCTGTGGGTTAAACCAGAGCCTAGGACTTGCCGATCAGAAGGCCGGCAGTTCAAATCCCTGCGACGGGGTGAGCTCCCGTCGCTCGATCCCTGCTCCTGCCAACCTAGCAGTTCGAAAGCACATCAAAGTGCAAGTAGATCAATAGGTACCGCTCCAGCGGGAAGGTAAACAGCATTTCCGTGTGCTGCTCTGGTTCGCCAGAAGTGGCTTAGTCATGCTGGCCACATGACCCAGAAGCTGTATGCCGGCTCCCTCGGCCAATAAAGCGAGATGAGCGCCGCAACCCCAGAGTCGGTCACGACTGGACCTAATGGTCAGGGGTCCCTTTACCTTTATGTTTGCCAACAAGAGCCCTGATTCTGCCTCTCGTAAGTTTCACTTGCTGCTGCTGCTGCTAGAAAGCAGGAATCTCTGGCCCTCGGCCCTTGCAGGAGACTGCTCCAGACCCCTCTGCAGCCACCCTCTTTAGAAGAAAAGGAGAATAAGGAAGATTAGTTTAAATCTAAATTAAAATAAGGGAAGATTTGCTGAGTAATTGATAAGAATTTGGAATACAGAAAAGGGAGGCATGAGGAAGTCGGGGAAGAAAGGTACAAGAAACTAGGATATGAAATGGTACATGTTTTTTGTTTTGTTTTTGTCTTTGTATGTTTATGTATGTTATGTTTATATGGAAAAAATTCTCGAATAAAAATATTTAAAAAAAAAAAATAGAAGAAAAGGAAAAAGTGGCCAAGTAATATGGTTGTGCCCAGGTCTACAAACTCTCTCAAGTGGCCTGGACCTATGTGTATATAACACAAAACTAGATTTCCCCCCACCCCATAAACATTCCTCTAGTCTGAACTCAACTTGCACCTCTGCACCATAATACTAGCCCAAAAACAGGATGAACTTGATGCCTGCAATCTTATGCCAGTTATCTCACTGCAGTAACTCAACAAGGCTCTCTGGTTACCCTGTTGACAGAAAGCCATTGTAAAGATAACCATCTGCCACTACTAAGAGCACTTGTTCCAACTCTCTGCCTCCTGCCGTAAGTTAAACGGCACCAGTCCAGCGGTTATCAAATCAATCTTACTACTAAATTACTAGGCGTGAAAACAAGGAAGGTACACCTTTATCGGATCAATTCGTATCAGCAGAGAAGAGAACCAAGCTTTCAGATCACACAAAGCCGCTTCAAATGAGACGGGAGGAGGAGCTGGCTGCCAGCTGTAGACAACATTTTAAACCAGCGTTCCAGCTATTTCCCACTTAAGAGTCCTACAAAACCTTGCACACTCATGCCTCCACATCCTGGCATCATGGATGGTGCCAGCTGGTGACGGGGGTGGAGGCGGGGCTTCCTCAGCACTGGCACCTTGCTTATGGGACCCTCTGTCTTTTTTTTTTATAAGATTTTTATTAAGATTTTTACATTACAAAAAATAAAAACAAACAGAAAAAGAAAAAAAATCTTTCCATCACATTATTTTTCATTTACTTGTTTCTTGGACCTCCTCATACCTCTCTTTTTTGTATTCCAATTCAATTTATTAGCTCAGCAATTTGTTTCCCTCTTTATTCTACCCAAATCTTTATTCTTAAATTGTTGTGATCTTGAAATTTTACTTTTATAAACCCATTTTTTTTTTCATATTCTTTTAACCCATTACAGCTAGAAACCTCTCAATTTTAATCCAACATTATTCTAAAGTTCATTAATTTTACAATATCTCTGTAAATAATCTTTAAATTTCTTCCAATCTTCTTCCACTGACTCTTCCCCCTGGTCTCGGATCCTGCCGGTCATTTCCGCCAATTCCATATAGTCCATCACCTTCATCTGCCATTCTTCCAAAGTGGGTAGATCTTGTGTCTTCCAATATTTTGCAATAAGTATTCTTGCTGCTGTTGTGGCATACATAAAGAAAGTTCTATCCTTCTTTAACACCGATTGGGCTTATGGGACCCTCTGTCCAGGGAGGCTCCCATGACGCCAGCCCTTCAGTCTGCTCATCACTCAGGGAAGGCCTTTGTCTTTTCCCCAGGCTTTCGTTAAAACAGATTTTTATAAATTGCTGCCACTTCTGAAGCTGCATTTTCATCTTATTGCCATTTTATTTATTTATTTATTTAATCACGTAAAAGTTACCCTGAGAACATTTAAACGGAAGGGTGGCCGGGATAGTTTTAAAAATTACTCTCAATTCAAGAGACGACACAGAAGGAGCAAAGGGATCCTTATCTGAAACCCATTCAGCAACAGCTCTTTATGCTTAAAGGTTCCGATTTTATATATATATACGGCGGTACCTCGGTTTACGAACTTAATCTCTTCTGGAAGTCCGTTCTTAAACCAAAACCGTTCTTAAACCGAGGCGCGCTTTCCCTAATGAGGCCTCCCGTCACCGGGCCCCTTCCACCGTTCAGCCTCCGTTCTTAGACCGAGGTAAAGTTCGCAAACCAGGACACTACTTCCAGTTTTGTGGAGTACGTAAACCGAATAGTTCGTAAACAGGGCTGTTCTTAAACCGAGGTACCACTATATATATATATATGTAGAAAAGCAGTAGTGAAAAGCCAAAGCACATTTTTTTCATTAGTCATTTGTGTTTCATAGAAATACGGATTAAAGGAGAGAAGACTACGCTGCTTTGCCCCCCAGAAGAGTGCCATTATCTTGAGTGCCAGAGGCAACCGTTGGCAAGCAACTGCTTAGTGCTGCAAGGAGCGTAAACCACACAGCATGAGGAGCGCATGCATCCCATCGGAGTTAATGGGAGTGCAGCACTCCCGCCGATTTCAGTAGGAGTTGGGTGTGCCGATCCGGTCTGGACCTCAAGCCAGCCACTGACTCGCGTTGCCATGGCGCAACCATGTGTACGCAATTGGCCGGCTGGTTCACAGCCTGTGGAGGTTGCATTCATCAGGGCAAACATAAACTCTAGAACCCAGGTTTCCCTCGCTGCTACCTTCATTGCTGCACGGCACAAAGAGTTCCAAAAATTGCTTTTGCTGCCCTGTTAAGACCGCAGGAGGTATAAAGGAAGCCTCTCCCTTTCACATCCTTCAGCAGCAGCTCTGTGAGCATCCGGCCAGTAGAAGACGAGATGCTTTATTTCCGCCGCAAGAACCTGGCAGAGACCTGCTTCTGGCTGTCAAAAACCATCACTTCCACTTGACCAGGGCAGGCGGTACCTGCTGAGCTGAGGCGAACGTTTCGGATGCATTGTCACTGCTTGTTTTTGTCCTGCGGCAAGGCGAGGCCCAGAAGACGAAGGGTCTTCAGGAAAAAAGGCGGCGGAGGAGCCGTGAGCACAGTGAGGGAGGAAGGGGAACCGGCGGCCGGGAGGAGGAGCTGGTGCAGGTGCAGGTGGAGAGGCAATCGGTGCGCCAGTTGCTGCTGCAGGCGCAGCTTCTTCAGCAGAGCATCTTCTAGGACCTGTCAAGAGGGTGGGGGGGGGGGAAGGCGTCGTCATTACAACTTTCTACAGCAGCGGTTCTCAACCTGTGGGTCCCCAGATGCTGTTGGACTACAACTCCCATCATCCCTGAGCTCTGGCCTTGCTAGCTAGGGGTGATGGGAGTTGTAGTTCGACAACATCTGGGGACCCACAGGTTGAGGAAGGCTGTTCTACAGGAAAGTGCATAACAGTCCTTATTTTACTCGGGGGGGGCGGGAGCTTTTTGTCACTCTAGCCCAGGCTTCCTCACCCTCGGCCCTCCAGATGTTTTTGGCCTACAACTCCCATCATCCCCTAGCTAGCAGGACCGGTGGTCAGGGATGATGGGAATTGTAGTCTCAAAACATCTGGAGGGCCGAGGTTGAGGAAGCCTGCTCTAGCCCAAGAAAGGGCGCCAAGTCTCATTTTTATCCTTGCCAAGCTTGGACGGTTCATTACAGAATAGTGACTTCTTCGCTGAGCAGGACCTGGAGCTTGGAAGGTTCTCATGTCCAAGCACAGTAGGAAGATCAACTGAGCTCCAAATCAGATGTGGTGTGGAAGATCTTACAGTCTGGCTCTCTCTTTGATTTTTTTTTTTTTTAATACCTTTACACCACCACCCATTCAGTTGCTTTGAAGTTCATTTTATTCTGTGAACCGCCCTGAGATCTTGTGAAGGGCAGTATATATATATCAAATAAATAAATAAGGAATTAGACCTGTGTGGTACCCGTCTGCCCCTGTTAAGGTAGTAACAGCTTGGGGAGTTGCGAGGTCTGGGGGGAAAGCATGGAAGCAAAGAGTTTATTTTGTTTTATTTAATAGATTTTTATACCGCTCTTCAAGGATCACAGGGTGGTTTACAATAATAATAATAATAATAATAATAATAATAATAATGCATACCATCCTAATAAACGAAAAGGAGGCCCTACTCCAGGCATGTCCCTGCCATCAGAAGTTAGGAGGGAGCCGGAGCAATGGAGCAGTTAGAGCGTTTGACTAGGATTGGGGAGAAACAGATTCGTTTCCATTGGGCCCCATTTTACAACGAAAGGCTCCTGGAGCACAAAGAGAAGTTGGAAGGCTGTAGCCAGGAATGTCAGCTACTTGTATGGCCATAAAGCAGAGATGAGGAGCCACATGTTGTTGGACTCCCATCAGCCCCAGTCAGCACAGTCAATGGTCAGGGATGTTGGGAGCTGTACATCTGCAGGGCAAAAGGTTCCCCAATGGATGTAAAACTTGATTGCTGCTGCTATCTCCCAAGTGATATAGCCTTGGGTTGTGGAGACATAGATTTGACTGTGCCAAGGCACTGCTCAGTCAGGTTCCTTCCTTCTATCCTGCTACATTGCTCTGTAGATCCCCGACACCAAGATAGGAGGCGGCATCAGAGCAGTTTGGTACCTGTGTGCGAGGAAGGGTACTCTCAGCAGGCAAGAGGAAGGGCTCCCCCAGGACAGACCCCACACGGGAGGAATACACGTGGTCCCCTAGCGCAGGGCTCAGCAGCAGGATCAGGCTGACCAGGAGTTGGTTAGTGAAGGCTGCCAAAAGGACAAAGGAGAGGTGAAGATGAAAGTATAGACTTCCCCAACAATACTTTACACTGTGACCCTCGCAATCCAAGCTCTTTTAAAAACCGGAGTAAGACAAATGGACAGAGTCAAAAAACAAGAACTATGATAGCCTGATCTTGTACCCAAGGAACCCAGATTTCTGCAGTCCAAAATAAGGAAAGGAGGCAAAAGGACAGAACCCTAGACTGCAGAGATTTGCTCCATATTACCGTATTTTTTGCTCTATAAGACGCACCAGACCACAAGACGCACCTAGTTTTGGGAGGAGGAAAACAAGAAAAAAAATATTCTGAATCTCAGAAGCCAGAACAGCAAGAGGGATCGCTGCGCAGTGAAAGCAGCAATCCCTCTTGCTGTTCTGGCTTCTGGGATAGCTGTGCAGCCTGCATTCGCTCCATAAGACGCACACACATTTCCCCTTACTTTTTAGGAGGGAAAAAGTGAGTCTTATAGAGCAAAAAATACGGTAATTTGCAAAACGAAACACTTTGAATGTGCAAAAACGGGGGGGAAAGGGCAGGCAAGCATTTCTGGGGGGCAAGGCTAAGATGGTAAGAGGAAAGGAAGAGAAAGAGGCTTAAAATAAGAGAAGGAAGGCAGAGAGGGACAGGGAAATCAACTGGTCATGAACACCCCATCGCCTAATTATAAAAGGACCTAACCCAGTTCCATTTAACTTCCCGCCCGTCAAGTAAACAACTATGCAGTTATGTACAGGAAAGGTTTCTCTACAGTCATGAAAGCTAGAAACTTGATCAACTGTAAAAAGAAGAGGTGGCTAAGGGTTTGCTATCTCAGGTTCCAAAGTGTATGCTGGGCAACCTGGAGAGCTTTTTGATCAAAAAGTTTATACATTTTATAAATGGAAAAAATCTTGGGGGAGTAGCTATAACTGAGGGAACTCGTGTCAGCTGCTCAGCTTGCTTTCCATATCACAGCGCCCCTTTCCAGTTATTCCTGCGACTGTCTCTGTGCCACGGGGCCTCCGTCACGCACCTGTCAGTGGCTGAAGCTGCACCAGGGCGCAGCCTTCACGGGAGTCCAGCACCTTATAGAGTGTCCGTGTTTTTCTAACCTCCTTCTTCTGGAGGCTGCCTCGAGAAGGGGAAGCCACTGGCACCACCTGAAACCCACACAGAAGCCCGGAGTCAGTGTGTTTCCTGAGGGCCAATGGTAACTTCAGCAGCTAAAGTAATCCCTGAGCCCAGTCCAGGCAACTGGATCCCAGAGGAAGCGAGACCAAACTTTTCAGGCCCTGCAAGGATTCCACTGAACGAGCTGCCCACAGCAGCAGGCAAATTCTCTAGAGTCAAATCCTCTCCTCCCTCCGTTAAAAACCTATCCTCACCAGCTTATGGTCTTCGACCTGTATCAGTTTGAGACCTGTACGAATTTCCCCTTCCGAGGCTGCAGGGATCCTGGTAGTGACAGCACTGCGAAGAGAACATTTTCTGTCAGGCCACACGCACACCAAACTGGGCCTACAACGCTTTGAAGGAAATGGGGAAGGCAGAATGGGAACCTAAAGTCTTTTTGCTGAGGGATCCCCCCACCCTACTATGGAAATGGGAAGTGATTAGGAAGTCTTCATCTCACCAGTAAGTAGCGGCTGGATCTCCTGCTCTCCTACATCGGGCATAGAAATCCTGGAGGCGCTGGGTGGTGCTCGGGCAACCTGAGAGGAGAACAAGTCCAGAACTCTCCCTAGGGAGAGGCAAAATCTTTTACAATGGTACCTTGGGTTACATACGCTTCAGGTTACATACACTTCAGGTTACAGACTCCGCTAACCGAGAAATAGTACCTCGGGTTAAGAACTTTGCTTCAGGATGAGAACAGAAATCGTGCGGCGGCAGCGGAAGGCCCCACTAGCTAAAGTGGTGCTTCAGGTTAAGAACAGTTTCAGGTTAAGAACGGACCTCCAGAACGAATTAAGTACTTAACCCGAGGTAGCACTGTATTATCTTTAATTCTCTGACCCAGGCCATGAGTAAGTGCCTTGCTTAAAACCACCCAAGGTGGCATCAATGGCCAAAAGTCACAACAGCTACAAGTTCCCGCCAGTATCTGAGGCTATTTTATATACCTCTGTCATGTCTCCCCACCCTGTTGTCCCTTTTTCTAAGTGAATAATCTCACAAGCATTATATAAGCTCCCTCATAGGGAGTTGCTCCAGCCTCACAGTCTTTAGATTCACAAGAGCCAATCACAAATCTTTCCACTAGCCCTTGGCAACCATTTTTATTTTATTTTTTGCATACAGAAGTTCTGAAGTGAATTCGGAGCACATGATCATATCTGGAAAACTGGAGCTGTAGTACAGATCAGCTGTCTAACTTCTGTGCTATGGGTTCTCTTGCAATACAGCAGTTTAATTGGATTTTACTGAATGCCCTCTTGCTGATTGTGTCAGGGCATGGTCTGGAGGTGCAGGATGGGAAGCTGAAGCAAAGTAGTATCTGGATGGGAGCACATGTGTGCTGCCTTGAGTTCTATGGTGGAATTTAAATAAATAAGACCCATCCTGTACACAGCCTGTTGTCATTCTCTCCAAAACCTTGTTTCCGTTTACTTACTTTACTGCAGCTTTTATCACATCGAGGTTCTGTGGGAAGCCAAGCTTCTGGCTTAGATCCGGTAAAAGAGACAGCAAAGTCAGCTCCCCCGGTTTGCCTGTTGTTGGCAGAGAAGGAGGGAAAAATCATTAATGCCACACAGAAGCTAGCCATTACTCAAGGCTGCAAAGAAGAGGCTTGTTCTGGCAAAGGCTTGCCAGCCCTTCCCACCCTGGTCCAGTTTTACTTTAGGAGCTTAGTTATTTACTTATTATTTCACAAAATGTATATACCACTTGATTGTGGAAAAAACCCTCGAAGCAGTTTACAAGATTTTAAAAATTATCACTAAAAAAAATTACAACGGTAATTTAAAACATACAGAAAGTTAAAACCATAATAGAATAAACTAAAACAAATTAAAACTCATACAAACTTTCTGAACATCTGAATAAAGGTAAAGGTAAAGGTAAAGTGACCCCTAACCATTAGGTCCAGTCGTGTCCGACTCTGGGGTTGCAGCGCTCATCTCGCTTTATTGGCCGAGGGAGCCGGCATACAGCTTCCGGGTCATGTGGCCAACATGACTAAGCCGC
Organism: Podarcis filfolensis; assembly: GCF_964270895.1. Classification (NCBI taxonomy): domain Eukaryota; kingdom Metazoa; phylum Chordata; class Lepidosauria; order Squamata; family Lacertidae; genus Podarcis; species Podarcis filfolensis. Next base: position 19,794,935 of record NC_139605.1, read on the forward strand.
TTTTGGCGAACCAGAGCAGCACCCAGAAACGCCGTTTACCTTCCCGCCGGAGTGGTACCTATTTATCTACTTGCACTTTGACGTGCTTTCGAACTGCTAGGTTGGCGGGAGCAGGGAGCGAGCAACGGGAGCTCACCCCGTCGCGGAGATTCAAACCGCCGACCTTCTGATCGGCAAGTCCTAGGCTCTGTGGTTTAACCCACAGTGCAACATCTGGATAGGCTTGTCTAAATAGTAATGCCTCCAGCAGAATAGAGTGAAGGTGTCTGACTGATATCAACAGGCAGGGAGTTCCCAAGTGTCGGTGCCGCCACACGAAATGATCAAGTTCTGACAGATGCAATGTGAATATTATGTGGCATCTGTAAAAGTTCCAATTCTGCCAATCAAAGCAGTGCAGTGGGCACATGTGGGGTAAGGCAATCTCACAGGTAAACTAGTCAAGAGTTGTTAAGGGCTTTATATACCAATAGTAACACCTTGAACTCAGTCCAGTAGTGGATCAGCAACCAGGGCAGACCTCTGAGTACAGGTGTTATATGCTGATAAGGCCTCCCACCTGTCAGTAATTGTGCTGCAGCATTCTGCACTAACTGCCAAGCGCAAGGGGAGGCCACATACAACACGTATTTAATCTGTACACTACAGGCATATCTGTATGTATTTCTAAAGGCATTTCTATAATCCTGCATTTCCACTTTATAAGGAAATGCCCAAGGGACGCAACCCCACAGGATCCAAACACATCAAAATGTAACGCCACATACCTGTCACAGGTAAGCCAGGGGGTTTGCTGATGGCCACCAGTGAACCTGAAATACAAAAGAACCAGGAGCCTCAGGGACAAATGGTGATTGCTGGAGTCTTCAAAACAACTCCAACACATGTCAACAACCTCTGCCACAATGCAGAATCGAAAGGAGGCTCTGTGTGGAATTTTCCACGCTCGGGGAAAGGGGCTTCTTGTATAAGCAGAAATCCCTGTTCCTCTCCACCATCTCTATATTTCCTTTCCCTTTCAAATGTATGCCCCCTTCTCCCCAACAACTTTTTTTTGATGGCAGCATTCTAAACAAAAGACACCAAATTCAGAGGGATCGGGACAGGACTGTGGAGAGAGAGAATACATGAACACACAAAGGTGTGCTATGCAAGCTACATTCTGCACACTTTCAGCCTAAGCAGAATGGGGATCTACTGCAAGTTTCACAATCCTCCGCTAGAGCAGCCAAGGCTAATAGGCCAGTTTTTACTCTCAACTTTTTTTCCATTTGCTTATACCAAGTCTATACAATTAGGAAGAATGCAGCTCACTAACCATGTATGGCAGACCAACAAAGGATCTATACACCTCCTATTTTTACTGCCTGTACCTTGCTTGGGCTGAAAACCCAGCATAAGTTGTCAAGTGCAGTATCTGGAAAGCCATCATACATGGCTTGAGAGTTGCATTGAGCTTGGTGAGCACAAGTTGTGCAGGCAGGTCTGATTTATAACACTCCAGGGCTAGGCAATGTGAAACTGTGCCTTCACCCACCCCACTAGAATACTAAATCTGTCCCAATTTGTCTACATCCTTCTTAAAATGCAGCACCCCAAACCAGACGCAGTACAGTTGTCCCTTAGAAGTCAAACAGAATCCGTTCCAGAAGTCTGTTCGATTTCCAAAACCAAACTGTGGCTTCTGATTGGCTGCAGGACATTTGGGTTCCAAAAGAATGTTCACAAACCAGAACAATCACTTCTGGGTTTGCAATGTTTGGGAGCCAAAACATCTGAGCTCCAGGGTGTTCAGGATCCAAGGTACAACTGTATTCCAGTTGAGGTCTGATTTGGGTAGAATGAACGGGAACAATTACTTCCAGCAAGTTAGAAATTATGGTTCTGTTAATGCATCCTCAAATCTTATTAGCCTGCCTTGCAGCTGCATCACACTTACTGATTCATGTGCTACTTGTGGTAATAATGATAATAATTTATTATTTATACCCCGCCCATCTGGCTGAGTCTCCCCAGCCACTCTGGGTGGCTCCCAATCAAATGTTAAAAACAGTACAGCATTAAATATTAAATACTTCCCTAAACAGGGCTGCCTTCAGATGTCTTTTAAAGATAGGATAACTCCTTATTTCCTTCACATCTGAAGGGAGGGTGTTCCACAGGATGGGCGCCACTATCGAGAAGGCCCTCTGCCTGGTTCCCTGTAACCTCACTTCTCGCAATGAGGGAACCGCCAGAAGGCCCTCGGCGCTGGATCTCAGTGTCCGGGCTGAACGATGGGGGTGGAGACGCTCCTTCAGGTATGCAGGACCGAGGCCGTTTAGGGCTTTAAAGGTCAGCACCAACACTTTGAATTGTGCTCGGAAACGTACTGGGAGCCAATGCAGATCTCTCAGGACCAGTGTTATGTGGTCCCGGCAGCCACTCCCAGTCACCAATCTAGCTGCCACATTCTGGATTAAGGCTACAATCCCAAGATTCTTTTCACATGTCGTTCTAGTGTTATGAGAAATGACAGACATACCATCTGCATGCACTACTGATGCTTCCAGGAGGTTCAACGTTTCCTCGGGGCTGAGTGATCTTGTGGGACTCAAGATGCTTACTTCACTGGAGTTGTCTGTGACTGGCTTCCGTGAGCCTCTTTGCTTCTGCAGCAACTGATACCTACAAAATAAGAAACCGTAAATAATCACCAATATATAGCCAGCTGGCCTTAAGCTCCATACTTTCGTCTCCCATTCTGACACTGGCTCCTTCTACACACAGCTTGCCTGCCACTCTTAACTTCCTCTAACAATACATAAATATTGATCTGGATTCATATCTTGCATCTATGAGAGAAGCTGCTAACAGCAGCTCTGGATTATATAATGGGTCTGTGCCCATCAAGGGGCTCAGAATACAGAGTGATCAAGTAAACGAGTTTATGCGGGGGGAGAAAAACGAAATTGGGATATGTATGTAGAGAATTGGTTATTATGATTATGGGCAACAGCCAGCAAAAGGGACCCTAGGGAGCCAGTTTTAAAACAGATGTAATGATGGTGCTCTTTTACGCCTCCATCTCCATCTCTCTCACAGGGTAGTTGTAACATCAGAAAGGAGACACACTAGCTCTCTAAATCTAACTGAAATCAATAAGACATGTGAATGAGCACATTTAGGGCCAGTGGGGAGAGAGGGCTTATTATCCACCATGCAACACTTTTCACAAACTCGACCCCTATCCAACCAGATCTCAAACACCTTCCGATTCCCTTCCCCCCCTCAAATATCTCCCTTCACTCGTACCCAGTGCCATCCAACATTCTCTCCACCACCTCAACCAACAGCCTCTCCCCACATTCCCAACTCGTCAGTCAAACCACCCGCAGGGTTTTTGTGGGGCTAAAGTGGCTCAATGTTGCATTAAAAAAAATAAAAAACCCATTACCTACTTTAGATCTCCTGCCTCCTAATACCAGGTTGCTCTTACTGATTAAAGCAAAAGGCACTCTGCACGTGCTTGGAGGTGTTTTTTTTCTTTATCCATACTTTTTAGAATTAGGCCTTAAAACTAGAAACTGGTTCTTGGGGCTCAACCCTGTACACCTCTGTCCATTTAACCGGATGCTGGTGCGTCAAGGAAGAGTCAGGAGCTTCCTTCCAGTAACTTAAATCTGTATCCAGAAGAAACGTCTGGGCCTCATTATCATTGCAGCCACCTTTTGTTTCTAGCTTTGGAAGCTCAACAGGTGATGCCTCCCTCCTATCACTTACGCCCCCGGTGTTGGGGGGGGCAAACTACACCTGTTGAATTTCTGCCTAGCGCAGGCTGAGAGGTGGCTGGCCGAAAAGAGTGGGATACACAGGGGGGGGGGGAGAGACAAACCGACTCCCTGCCCAGTTTCCTCACGAGCCTCTTACCAGGCGCGGGAACTAAACGGCCTTCCGCACCCGCAGATGAGGCACCAACGGCTCGAGCGGAACATCGCGACCCTGAGGAGAGCAGAAGGCTCCATTCAGACCCACGCGCGAGCAAAACGGCGAAGGATAAACCCGAAATGGCTCGCTAAGCCCGCTGGGAAATGTAGTTTCGCATTGGCGCGGCTTCCCCCCCCCCCGCCTTCCCTTCTCCTACTAGGGGATTGGTCAGCGTCACACGAGAGACGGCGAGTGCTACCAATCAGAGAGGCGCGGGGAGCAAACAGCCACCCCCCCCCTCGCTTCCAACATTATAGCCACCGACGCGAAGGGAACGGGAACGGCCTCGGTTTGACGCATGCGCACTTGGGTTGGCTTACCTGCTTTGCTAAGCCCGCTGGTGAAAGATGGCGTCCCGCGCGGGACCTCGAGCCGCTGGAACCGACGGCAGCGACTTCCGGCACCGGGAGCGCGTGGCACAGCACTACCAAATGAGGTGCCGCGCGGGGTGGGGGGTGGGGCCAGCAAGCCGCGCGCCCAGCTGGGGAAACCAGGCTTCTTCCCCCGCCTCCGCAGCAGTGCACGTTGCCGGAGCTTCCCGCTGTCATCCCTCCTTAGTCATTCGCCACCGTGGGGTCCCCCCCCGTCCGCTTATCGGGCAGCTTTGGGGCTGCGTCGTTGCGTTTTCGCCGCCGCCCTCTTGCTCAAAAGTGGGGGTGGGGGAAAGCTAAATGCATGTAACGTCGTTGTGCAGATCGCCCGGTAAATCACTATTGGCCACCTACTAATGAGGTTTTGTTTTGTTTTGTTTTTCCTCTGCCTGTGTCTTTCACAGCTGGAGATTCAGCTGGCCAGGCCTTCTCCATCACAGTATCCGCACTAGGAAAAGTTTTCCTCTACTGAATTTTGATTTCTTGTGCGGCTGCTAAAGGCACAGGAAATTTGTTCTTTTTTTTTAAAAAAGGTGGCAGCTGGATTGCAGCTCCACTTTCCTTGCAGAATATTAGAATGAAATTATCAGCAGCACCCCCATAAAAGATTTGATTCTCTGTTCTTTAAAATAGAATCATCCCAATCACCACAGATCAGTACAGTCGGAATTCTTTTGCTCAGTTGGTCCAGAGCAGCCTGTGTTGGACTCCAAATCCTTTCAGCCTTTGTCATCATGGCCTGTGGTCACAGATGATGGGAGTTGTAGTCCGACAGCACTTGAGGGCCCATGGTTGAGGATGTAGAGCAGCGTCCGTCAACGCTGGGTCCCTGGATGTTGCTGGATGTTATCCCCAGCCAGCAGTCAGGGATGATGGCAGTTGCATCGCAACCATGTCTGGGAATCTGAGATGAGAATAAGTGACACAAAAATGAAACTTTGTGCTACATTGGATTATTGTCTGTGCTAAAAAATGGGGTCAATAAGAGAGAGTAAGCTTTGCTTAGGAGCTTATTTTGGCATTAAGTGGTACATATATTAATAAATAGCAATAGTATAATAATTCTTCAGTCTGAGATGGTAGGGGTTAAAATCCAGAAAATCAACTCCCTGCTTTGGGTTTGGGTTTGTTTGGGTTTTTCTTAGCTTATAGCCTATGTCATTCTGCCTAGTTTGTCTTGGTCTCACCACCATATTTGACATTACCTTTTAGCGCTGGCTCTTGCTCACCCTTGCCACCCCCTCCCTCTCTGCTTTCCACAGTGTGTCCCTCAAGTCGGAGATTAAGAAGTTGATCTACATGCAGATAGCGCTGTGGCTTCTGGTGGCAGCGCAGATGTGTGTCGCTCACTTCAAGCTGCTGCCCCACGACCAGGTGGCCATGCCTTACCAGTGGGAGTACCCATACCTGCTCAGCATCATCCCTTCGCTCTTCGGCCTCTTCTCCTTCCCGCGGAACAACATCAGCTACCTGGTCATCTCCATGATCAGCACGGGCCTTTTCTCAGTGGCGCCTCTCATCTACGGCAGCATGGAGATGTTCCCGATGGCGCAGCAGCTCTACCGCCACGGCAAGGCCTACCGCTTCATCTTTGGCTTCTCCGCCGTCTCCGTCATGTACTTGCTGGTGGTGGTCGCCGTGCAGGTTCACGGCTGGCAGCTGTATTACAGCAAGAAGCTGCTGGACTCCTGGTTTACCAGCACACAGGAGAAAAAGAAGAAATGAACAGGCGGCCAGGAGTTCACCTGCATGCAGCGATGTCTGGGGGCTTGGGGTGGGGGCTCAGGGGTGCCTTGCTCAAGCAGAGGCAGATGGCGCTCTTTGGGATTCTCTGCCCTCCCTACCATGCCAAGCTGATGGGAGATGGCAAGGGCTCCATTTGAGCAGAGTGAAAGCCTCTGTGGGTGCCTTCTGACCCTCTGCTGGCAACCACAGGGACTAGGAGCTGTAGACTTGGGCAACCCTCCTTTTGGGAGGGATTTACGGGAGAGGCAACTGGTGCCTTTCAGAAAGACCTTTCCTAGCTTGCTCAGACTGAGAGATGCAGGACGCTCCTGCTGATTTGAATGAACGCTGAATTGTGACCAGGCAGACTGACTCCATCTTCTTGAGTTGGTTAGATGTGAATTGGGTAAGAGAACTGCTCATGGTGAGGCTTGGGGTCCCATCACGTTTCACCCATCTTAAGAGTTCCCAATCAAGCCCTTTTGAGAGATTATGCTATGTGTACTTACCATATTTTTCTGTGTATAATGACCCCTATTTTTTGGGACCGCAACAAAATAATTGGGGGGGCGGAATTGCTCAGAGTTCTTGCACTTTTTGTGGGGAGATTGCCCAGAGCTGTTGAGCTTTGGGGGGGACACCACCGCAAAACGCTCGACAGCCTACCCCACAATGCGAATCGCACACATCACTACAGACATCAATCGTCTACATACTACTACTACTACTACTACTACTACTACTACTACTACTAATTTATTATTTATACCCCGCCCATCTGGCTGAGTTTCCCCAGCCACTCTGGGCGGCTCCCAATCAAGTGTTAAAAACAGTACAGCGTTAAATATTAAAAACTTCCCTGAACAGGGCTGCTTTAAGATGTCTTCTGAATGTCAGGTAGTTGTTTATCTCTTTGACATCTGATGGGAGGGCGTTCCACAGGGCGGGCACCACTACCGAGAAGGCCCTCTGCCTGGTTCCCTGTAGCCTCACTGCCCAAAGCCCAGCTGCCCAATCGACGCAACCACAGCCTGCTGTCCCTTGCTCATTTAGTCATGTAGATGGGTTTCCATCTTTGCTCATAACCCCCCTTGCCTTTTCCTATAACTGCCTGGGTGCCCCAGAGACTGCTGCCGCCACCCCATTCCCAGCTAATGAGTTTCAGCACACACACACACCCCATGTACTTGGGTACCAAATAAAGAAAAATACTGCAGAACGTTGCACCTGGGTTTTGTTTTTAATTAGCAGGGGGTGGGTGTGATGGTGGCAGTTGGCTCGAGCTGCTAGAGGTGAAACCACCCTCAATCATGCATTGTCCTCTCTTCAGGAGGCGCTGAGGGCCTTGCAGTGCCAGATAACAGCGTGGTGTGCTAAGAGTGCCCACCAGTACCTCCAGTGTCCGTGAAAGGTCTCAGTAAATATCCTCTCCAAAATCCACAGTGCAAATGAGAGGATGTTTGCGCCTTCTGCTCAGTTCCTGTTCACATTGGAACATGCCCCGTTAAGCTTGGACACATTTCATTGGATGTTGCAGTTGGATAGCCACCTTCCTATCCATTCTGAACAGAGGAGAGACGCAAAGGGCTCTCACTGAGCAAGCGCAGCAGTGGCGTAGATGTCATTTCCCCCTACATTTTTCTGTTCTTTGAGAGGTGGCAGCCATTTTGTGTTGCTCCATTCCCTACAGCAGCCATCTTGTGATGGGTGCCCTTTCTCAAGATTCCAAGGATGCCCACTGGCCCAAGGAATGCCACTGTCAATAGGAAAGAAAGTGGAGGTTTGTGGGGTGAGTAGATCTCTTGCCTACATAGAAAGCTTCCTTGAGGTAGTCACAAGTGTTGTAGACATTTGCTCCCCTGTGCAAAAAGAAGCTGAAGAACAGAACAAGATTGGTTCCAAAAAAGACTCTTAATACAGATCTACACCATACATTTAAATCTGGTCCAAAGCACATGAGTTCCCACAAAGAATTCTGGGTACTGTAGTTTGCTAAGAGGGCTGAGGATAGTAGCTCTGTGAGGAGGAATTTGAGGCACATCTCCCCAATCTATGTCTGATACTCTAATCAAGCTTAACATGCTGATTCTCTAATAGCTACTTATAAATGCTCCCATACCACAATATTATTATTTTATTCTGATATATTTCAAGCAGTAGGAAATCAGGACAAAATTTAATAATACTTTGGATCTTATGCTTGTTGAATGGTGGTTATTCTGATTTTCTGGTTACCTTACATGTGCCCTATTGGTCAGAAAATGTGGTGCAGCCAACTCATTCAGCTGCAGAAGGTCAAGAAACCCAGTAAATTGGAGGGGGGGAGAGAAGTTGCAATGTCATTATTCAAGATGGCAGATGAGCCAACTGCCACGCTCGCAGCTGCATTGTTTCTTTTAAAGAATTGTATAAGGTGACAAAACCGCCAGGTAAGCTGGTGGATCAGGTGGGCAATGATCCAAGAATCTCGGGGTGATATGCATCCTCAGTTAAAACCATGCACTGAGTGAGAACATTTCTGACCACTTTGAAAGGGAAGCAAGCCCTACCGCAGCACGAGCAATAGCACATGTTACTGAGGGAGGACTGGGAGCTACAACCAAGGCCATTTTTTCTGGCACCTTTCAGGTGGGTGCAATTGCCATGACAAGAGAACAAGGGAGACATTCATGATGAGTTCCGGTACCTCTTTTTCTAGAAAAATAGCACTGTCTGCAACAGTTCTAAAAGGACCCCTCTGAAAAGACTGCAGAGTCTACAATCGGAATAGGACTGAGGCACAACACTTCCATTGAGACCTTTACTATAGTCACTGCGAATCTTCTGCCTACGGTGGATACCCTGGAAGAACATAAATAACACAAGTAATCTGAGACTGAGAATAATAATAATAATAATAATAATAATAATAATAATAATAATTTATTATTTATACCCCGCCCATCTGGCTGGGCCTCCCCAGCCACTCTGGGTAGCTTCCATAGAAACCAAAAATACAGTAAAATATCACACGTTAAAAACTTCCCTGAACAGGGCTGCCTTAAGATGTCTTCTGAATGTCAGGTAGTTGTTCATCGCTTTGACATCTGCTGGAAGGGCGTTCCACAGGGCGGGCGCCACTACCGAGAAGGCCCTCTGCCTGGTTCCCTGTAGCTTTGCTTCTCGCAATGAGGGAACCGCCAGAAGGCCCTCGGCGCTGGACCTCAGCATCCGGGCAGAACGATGGGGGTGGAGACGCTCCTTCAGGTATACTGGGCCGAGGCCGTTTAGGGCTTTAAAGGTCAACACCAGCACTTTGAATTGTGCTCGGAAACGTACTGGGAGCCAATGTAGGTCTTTCAAGACCGGTGTTATGTGGTCTCGGCGGCCGCCCCCAGTCACCAGTCTAGCTGCCGCATTCTGGATTAGTTGTAGTTTCCGAGTCACCTTCAAAGGTAGCTCCACGTAGAGTGCATTGCAGTAGTCCAAGCAGGAGATAACCAGAGCGTGCACCACTCTGGCGAGACAGTCCGCAGGCAGATAGGGTCTCAGCCTACGTACCAGATGGAGCTGGTAAACAGCTGCCCTGGACACAGATTTGACCTGTGCCTCCATGGACAGCTGTGAGTCCAAAATGACTCCCAGGCTGCGCACCTGGTCCTTCAGGGGCACAGTTACCCCATTCAGGACCAGGGAATCCTCCACACCTGCCCGCCTCCTGTCCCCCAAAAACAGTACTTCTGTCTTGTCAGGATTCAACCTCAATCTGTTAGCTGCCATCCATCCTCCAACCGCTTCCAGACACTCACACAGGACCTTCACCGCCCTCACTGGTTCTGATTTAAAAGAGAGGTAGAGCTGGGTATCATCCGCATACTGATGAACACCCAGCCCAAACCTCCTGATGATCTCTCCCAGCGGCTGCATGTAAATGTTGAAAAGCATGGGGGAGAGGACAGAACCCTGAGGCACCCCACAAGTGAGAGCCCAGGGGTCTGAACACTCATCCCCCACCACCACTTTCTGAACACGGCCCAGGAGGAAGGAGCGGAACCACTGTATGACAGTGCCTCCAGCTCCCAGCCCCTGAAGACGGTCCAGAAGGATGTTATGGTCGATGGTATCAAACGCCGCTGAGAGATCCAGCAGAACTAGGAAACAGCTCTCACCTTTGTCCCTAGCCCGCCGGAGATCATCAACCAGTGCGACCAAGGCAGTTTCAGTCCCATGATGAGGCCTGAATCCCGACTGGAAGCGTCCTTGAAGATATGGGGAAGGCAGGATTTAATTACCACCTCATTGGCATGATTTAAAGAGGTTTTCCCAGACATTTCCGATACTAGCAACATCCCAGAGGCTAATATTCTTCAGCCGTGCTCCGTAAAAAATGCAAAACGCCCAAGCAGTACCCAGCACAGAATGGGAAGGAGTGAAAGTACTAACTTTCCAGGATCTCGGTGCAGGTACATTGCAAAAAAAAAAAAAAAGGACTTTAAGCAAGTTGCAGGAAAGTTACGCTCTGCAGGGGTGAGAGATGACTGGGAATTTTCCATTCCAGCTTGATAGCATCCCATGATTCCAAGGTGCTGACAGAAACCACACAGACAGATGCACACAGCAGTTTGGTGGCAGTTTTAGAGGATGACACAGGCAGCTCCAAGGGCAGCGAGGAGGATAGGAGGCTGGCAGCAAACAACAGGAAAAAACCGAAGGTCCTCACGGACAGAGACACTTGAGATAACCATTACCGTCCCCTTCATAGAGCATGTAGTTCATAAAAGTTTTCTGAAAGAGGAATTTTATTAAGGGGGAGGGGATTTGAATTGGATTTGGAATATGCAAAAGGATAAGGGGAGATAGGAAATTCCAGATGTCCTGAGGGTGCAAATCTGGATATCCTCTCCCTGACACATGGACTGCCAATCCAGCAGGCATAATGCTCGCATCTCTATTACTTAGGGAATTGCCCACTCACTGCAGCAAAGTAACAAACTACAGTAGTACCTTGAGTTACAAACACTTCAGGTTACAAACGCTTCAGGTTACAGACTCTGCTAACCCGGCAGTAGTACCTCAGGTTAAGAACTTTACCTCAGGATGAGAACAGAAATTGTGCAGCTGTGGCATGGTGGCAGCAGGAGGCCCCATTAGCTAAAGTGGTACCTCAGGTTAAGAACGGTTTCAGATTAAGAATGGACCTCCGGAACGAAATAAGTTCATAACCAGAGGTACCACTGTACAGTGGTACCTCAAGTTACAAACACCTCAGGTTACAAACTCCACTAACCTGGAAGAGTTACCTCAAGTGGAGAACTTTGCCCCAGGATGAGAACGGAAATTGTGTGCTGGTGGCACAGCGGCAGCAAGAGGCCCCATTAGAGAAATAACGCCTCAGGTTAAGAACAGACCTCCGGAACGAATTAAGTTCGTAAGACATGAAGTGATCATTGTCACTGTGTGCAGACTGTACAACCTGGAAAATAAATGTTACAAGAGGAAGTTACTGAGGCTAGAGGTACAACTGTATTTACAATACAGTGGTACCTTGGGTTACAGACGCTGCAGGTTACAGACCCTGCTAACCCAGAAATAGTACCTTGGGTTAAGAACTTTGCTTCAGGATGAGAACAGAAATTGTGCTCCGGCGGCACAGCGGCAGCAGGAGGCCCCATTAGCTAAAGTGGTACCTCAGGTTAAGAACGGTTTCAGGTTAAGAACGGACCTCCAGAAAGAATTAAGTTATTAACCCGAGGTACCACTGTATGGCTGTTTGGTGTCTCTGACCCATGTCCTGACTTCTACAGATTTGCAAGTGTTTGCGGCACAGGCTGCAACAGGGGTCTGGCGCTTGAATCTCAATTCTGATTCATTCAGTGGAAATCCACAGTAGATAAAGTAGATAAAGAGAGGGCTTTCCCCTCCACTGAATGATTCTTTTCTTAACTTCATTTTTCAGTGACTGAAAAGACTTATATAACAAGCAATCCCCATATATCCCCCCACCTCCAATAAAAATTCCATGCATATTCAATGGTAAACAATACATTTAAATATTGAGCTGGTTTGTAGAATATCTTAAGAGTTATCAGTGAAGTGTCTTCTAATCTCCGCCTTAACAGATTGTTCATAGCGAGCCGTGGGTGGGGAAGAGATAGCACTGTCCTTTCCAGTGTTATTCATAAACATGCACTATACTGTTCCAAAATCATTTTCAGCCTTTGTGCTTCTTAGGGCCCAAATATACTTTGTTAGTTTCTCCATAAGAGTTGTGATCTGTGGTCTGCCTTACCATACCTCTAGAGTTAAGTTTGTAGCTGTTTTCCAATATTGTGCTAACAGGTATCTTGTTGCAGACATGAGAAAGATTAGTAGGTTCATTAAAGAGTAAATTATTATCGGTATCTATAGACAGATTTAGTAATGTTACAGGTAGCCATGTTGGTCTGCCATAGTTGAAACAAAACAAAACAAAACAAACAAACAAACAAATAAAATCCTTCCAATAGCACCTTAAAGGTAAAGGGACCCCTGACCATTAGGTCCAGTCGTGGACGACTCTGGGGTTGCGGCCCTCATCTTGCTTTATTGGCCCAGGGAGCCGGCGTATAGCTTCCAGGTCATGTAGCCAGCATGACTAAGCTGCTTCTGGCGAACCAGAGCAGCACACGGAAACGCCATTTACCTTCCCGCCAGAGCGGTACCTATTTATCTAGTTGCACTTTGACGTGCTTTCGAACTGCTAGGTTGGCAGGAGCAGGGACCAAGCAACGGGAGCTCACCCCGTCGCAGGGATTTGAACCACCGACCTTCTGATCAGCAAGTCCTAGGCTCTGGTTTAACCCACAGCGCCACCCGCGTCCCAATAGCACCTTAGAGACCAACTAAGTTAGTAAGATTTAGTAAAGTTATCCTTGGATCAGCTTGTGCTATGTGTCCCCTAATAGAAAAAAAATGTATTCAAATACTTTTTCCCAAAATAATTGCAAAGGCTTGTTGCCTGTTTGTGTTATCAGTTTCACAGTGCAAATCCATTTCCCACATCGATTTTAATGAGATTGGATCCCCTCTCATCACATTGCAGATAATATTGTAGGCATCTGAGAGTAATTTTCTGATGGGTAAGTAGAATTTAAAATTGGTTCCAATATGTTTTACTTTTCTAAGTAGAAGTGGAAAAAGTTGCTTGAAAACAAGCTAAGGGGATTTTTCAATTAGTTTAACACACAGTTTTTTATAGAGTCTGGGATGAAGCCAGCATCATCTAATCGACAGTTACATGCTTTGATGTTCTTAGACCAAATTACTTTTCCCCACCCACTCTTTTTAAAAGGTAGATTTTATCGCTTTTCTCTGCACACACGTCCTTTGTTTTTCTAGTTATATCTGTTCCTTGCTGCTTTTGCTGTACTCAAATGATAATTTTTTTCTATTCCTCCTCTAGTTGCTTTTGCACTCAATTCTTTATATGCACAGAATTCTTTCTCTTTATTTTTTTATGGGTTTTAATGGGTTTTAATCCCGCCCCCCCCCCCCCGGTTTTAAACTGCTTTTATGGGTCCTAGTTTAAACTGTCTAGCCATTTTACTTTTTATTGTGCAAGGCAATTGATAAATGCCATTAACTGAATAAAAACAGGAATGAAAACGCTAAAGGAAACCTTCTTGCTTCTATAGCTTCTTTGACCCTCCTTGTCAACCATGCTGAAATCCCCTTGGCCTAGGTGCTACCCTTTCCTGATCTGCGGTATAAATTACAGTGATACCTTGGGTTACATACGCTTCAGGTTACAGACTCCACTAACCCAGAAATAGTGCTTCAGGTTAAGAACTTTGCTTCAGAATAAGAACAGAAATTATGCTCCGGCGGCGGGGCGGCAGCAGGAGGCCCCATTAGCTAAAGTGGTGCTTCAGGTTAAGAACAGTTTCAGGTTAAGAACAGACCTCTGGAACGAATTAAGTACTTAACCCGAGGTACCACTGTATAGCTGAACTCCGCTTATTGTGGTTTTGAACAGTCCCCAGGCGTTCTGGAAAGATTTGAGCCTTTTCTTTGCCTTCCAGCTTCCTTTTGCCAATCCCCTCGCATCTTTCGAAGATTCCTCATTCGAAGTCAAACGCAACTGTGTTTGGTTTTCTCCGCCATTTGCAGATCTAATATTTGCTGAATCTGATAGCGCTACAGTCACTGTTCCCAGTTGCATACATACGATTAAGTCCAGGGTTAGCAAACAAAGAAAGCGGTATGACTCATGCAAGTTGCAGAAAAATAAAGTAGTATTGCTAATGCAAATTAGAAAGTATTACTAAGGCAAGGTCTCTTTGTGGCCGAGATTAAATCTCTGTGATAGCGTAATAACATAGAACCAGCATGTGGCGTATTGCATCTCCAAGGACATCCTGTCATGGGAGGGATGTGTGTAAAAAAAGGCAGGTTGTGAAGGCCAGAAAGAGCCTGGAGGTTTGGGTGTGTATGGAAAGGGGGTGGAAATGGGAGGAGAAATCTTGAGGAGGGCCGTGAGAAGAGTTATAAAAGGTGATGCTTGCTGTTAGATGATCGGCAAATAAATCTCCTGTTGCCTTCATAAAACGAGTCAAGGTCCTGTCTGAGAAACAACCCCATAATTTTGGCCTGAATCCATGGAAACAAGAGACACAACTAAACAGAACCTGGTAAAATGTTCTTTTATCTTTTCGATGTATGTTTTAAACATTGCATTATGTATGCTTTTATGATCGCGAATTGCTTTGGGACATGTTATATGGAGTAGTGGCAATTAACAAATGCTCATAGTAATTACTAGTGCCTTTTTTCGGGGGGGGGGTACACAGGGGTACGCATAGCCCTAAACACGTTGTGAATCTAAGTTTGGCCTCATTGAGGGGCAGTATTTCAATATGAGTAGGAAAATGAGAGTACCCCTAAACATTTAGAAAAAAAGAGCACTGGTGATGATATCCCTATTTTAAAAGCACTCTTTGATATACAGTGGTACCTCGGGTTACATACGCTTCAGGTTACAGACTCCGCTAACCCAGAAATAGTGCTTCAGGTTAAGAACTTTGCTTCAGGATGAGAACAGAAATCGTGCTGCGGTGGCGCGGTGGCAGCGGGAGGCCCCATTAGCTAAAGTGGTGCTTCAGGTTAAGAACAGTTTCAGGTTAAGAACAGACCTCCAGAACGAATTAAGTACTTAACCCGAGGTACCACTGTATGTGATATTTCCGTGTAGGGAACCACCAGCCAGGAGCGTTAATTTGAAATTCACCTGCCCACAGAGAATTTTAAATCAATATGCAGAGAGGCAAGGAAAGGTATGAACATCTAGCTAGGGCAATGCTTCCCAGTTCCCAGGAACTGCTTGATTATTTCACATCCGGGAGGAGACGCCTCATTAAAAAAAGGAAAGCGTAAAATGGTTTGAATCTTCACGTCAGAGGGTGCGCATGGACTCTCAGCCAAATACAAGTTGAGCAACCAATATGAAACTTGCAGCCAAGATGGTTAACACGTTGGTTTTATGAATCCTCTTCCTCCTCCTCTGTCTTCTATCTCTCTCATAGAGGCATATTTCCACATCAATTTGCATAGAAATTAAAACCAACATATATACAGCTCATCAGGTTGTGCTGGAGGCGGGTGAAGCTGCCTCAAATTATTATTATTTTAAATAACTTTATTAATTAAAAAGGACATACAGTGGTACCTCTGGTTAAGTACTTAATTCGTTCCCGAGGTACGTTCTTAACCTGAAACTGTTCTTAACCTGAAGCACCACTTTAGCTAATGGGGCCTCCTGCTGATGCTGCGCCGCCGGAGCACAATTTCTGTTCTCATCCTGAAGCAAAGTTCTTAACCTGAAGCACTATTTATGGGTTAGTGGAGTCTGTAACCTGAAGCGTATGTAACCTGAAGCGTACGTAACCCGAGGTACCACTGTACACACAATCACTCAACTTGAAACCTACCAACGAGACAGCTTTCAAAGATTAACTCACACCCCTGTATTTTAGTCCAATAAATCTTTGCACATGTTGCCATGGGATTTCGGTGGATCGCGCTTACTGTCTCATGTATTCCAGAAGCGGTTGACATGTGGTATTAAAAAAATGAGGATTTCCTTTCCCTTTGCCATGTGCCTCAAATCAGGCCCATGCAGAGCTTGTCTGAGGCCCAAGGCAGAAGTTTTGTCCGTAAGATGTGCCACGGCCGTGCCGCTGCCTAATCTGATCTGACACTACACACTAGTACGTAATAATGCAGATCCAGATTTTACTATCAAAGCCATACAGTGCATACAGACAGCATGGCCGATTTGCCCAATAAGACCCTCATTGGCTAGGAGGAATGGGGCATCCTTGGCATGGCAGCCTGGTGGAGACCCCCAGCCAATTTAGCCCTCTGAGTGTACCCTGCTGCCCCCTGCCCTGCATGGGACTGTCTCGAATTATTTTTATGTTGCGTAGTTTGCTGGGTAAAGGTAAAGGGACCCCTGACCATTAGGTCCAGTCGTAGCTGACTCTGGAGTTGCGGCGCTCATCTCGCTTTATTGGCCAAGGGAGCCGGCGTACAGCTTCTGGGTCATGTGGCCAGCATGACTAAGCCGCTTCTGGCGAACCAGAGCAGCGCACGGAAACGCCGTTTACCTTCCCGCCGGAGTGGTACCTATTTATCTACTTGCACTTTGACGTGCTTTCGAACTGCTAGGTGGGCAGGAGCAGGGACCGAGCAACGGGAGCTCACCCCGTCGCGGGGATTTGAACCGCCGACCTTCTGAGTGGCAAGTCCTAGGCTCTGTGGTTTAACCCACAGCGCCACCCGCGTCCCTTAGTTTGCTGGGTAACCTCGGACAAAAAACTGCCTCGGTTTAGCCTTCTTCCTTGTCCGTTGCGGGAGATAAAAGCTAAAGATTGTGAAGCTCTTTGAAGGTGTAAAAGTGTTCTAGAAAAGGTGACATGTTGTATGCTGAATTATTTACACTGGGACGGGCGGGGGGGGGGGGGACGACGACGACTGTAGATCAGCTGTAGAGCAGATGCTTTGGATGCAGAAAGTCCCAGGCTGAGATCTCAAGCTAAAAGGATCAGGGAGATCAGGAGAGCTTCTGCCAGCCAAAGCAGACAATATTGAGCAAGATGGATAAAATAGTCCAACCTGGTACAACAGCAGTTTTCTATGTAGTACTTAAACTTTGAGCGGGGAGGGTGTTAGAATAAAAATGATGACATATATGCAAGGAGTGCCTGGAAACATTTTTGCTGGGACATTGCTGCAACTCCCAGCAAAGTGTAGTGGCTGCACTGCTTTTATGTGGCAGCTGCTACATACATTGCTATGGTGTGCACAAGAGGGAGCCCTTACCAGATTTATTTATTTACTTTTGTTTAGTCGTTTAGTCGTGTCCGACTCTTCGTGACCCCATGGACCAGAGCACGCCAGGCACTCCTGTCTTCCATTGCCTCCCGCATTTTGGTCAAAATTTATTTACTTTACAGATTGCAAATTAAAGGGAAAGGAACCCCTGACCGTTAGGGCCAGTTGCGGATAACTCTGGGGCTCATCTCGCTTTACTGGCCGAGGGAGCCAGCGTACAGCTTCCGGGTCATGTGGCCAGCATGACTAAGCTGCTACTGGTGAACCACAGCAGCGCACGGAAACGCCGTTTACCTTCCCACCGGAGTGGTACCAATTTATCTAATTGCACTTTGACGTGCTTTTGCACTTCTAGGTTGGCAGGAGCTGGGACCGAGCAACAGGAGCTCACCCCATCGCAGGGATTCGAACCGCCGACCTTCTGATCGGATTAGGTAGTGCTAATACAGCCACTCAACATGTAGGGATTTTTTTAAAAGCAGGAACTCCCTGGAACTTGGTTCTGGTACCTCTCAGGTGGGCACTGTTGCCATTACAGTGGAACCTCGTGTTATGTACCGTCCTCTTTCCGAACGCTGCGGGTTATGAGCTCCGCTAAGCTGGAAGTAGATGCCCCTTGTTGCGACCTTTGCCCCGGGATGCGAGTAGAAGTTGCGCACTAGCAGCACGGCTGCAGCAGGAGGCGCCATTAGCGAGCGGTTTTGGGTTACAAACGGACCTCCGAAACGGATTAAGTTTGTAACCAGAGGTACCACTGTACAGTTATACATTGAATCTCGAACACCTTGGAGCTCGAACGCCTTGGCTCCCAAACAAACTGGCTCTCGAACAATTGAAAGGAAGTGAGTGTTCCGGTTTTTGAATGAT
Organism: Podarcis filfolensis; assembly: GCF_964270895.1. NCBI lineage: Eukaryota > Metazoa > Chordata > Lepidosauria > Squamata > Lacertidae > Podarcis > Podarcis filfolensis. The sequence continues at coordinate 19,813,213 of NC_139605.1, forward strand.
TTTCGGAAGCCGAACGTCCGACAGGGCTTCCATGGTTTCTGACTGGTGGCAGGCAGGAGCTTCCTGAAGCCAATCAGAAGCCACACTTTGTTTTCTGAACGTTTTGGAAGTCGAATGGACTTCCGGAACAGACTCCGTTCGACTTCCAAGGTACAACTGTATAAGATAACAAGAGAGGTGTTTATGGTGAGTTCCGGCAGTGGCACCTCTTTTTCTAGAAAAATAGCACTGCCAACATGTTGTACATAAATACATTATTAACCACATGGCCTATCTTCTGCTGGAAAAACTGCTGAGGACTGTCTGAGTGAGAACAAGAGAGGAAGGTTGGAATGCTTAAGCCTTTCCCCACTGCAAGTTTTGGGCAGTGGCTTTTCCTTTGCTGATTTCAGTGATGTGTTTGGCACTGCAAACAAGCATTTGAAACCCTGCATGGAAGAGAGCACGTTCCTGTCATCTATTTAAAAGCACATCTGAAGCACAAAGAGTCCTAGGAGCTGTAGTTTGTTTAGAGTGCTGGGAATGGAAGCACTGCAGAGGGTAAAAGTACAGTTCCCATGATTCTTTAAGGGAAGGCATATGCTTAAAATGTGCTGCAGATGAATGGTGGAGATGTGGCCTTTTCAGAAGAGGATTGGGAGGAAGCAAGCTGGTGGGGAAGGGGTTAAGCACTCTGCCTCTTGTCACTGCATTCAGAATAGCTTTTCTAGGAGGGAAAAGGATCATCAGGCTACCATTTCATAAATCTTAGTTGCCATCAGAAGCTGAACTATTTTGAACCAAGAAATTCATGGTTCAAATATGCATTTGCCAACAACAGTGCGGTACTCAAGGGTACGCAATAATGGCACCTCATGTCTGAAATACAGTGGTACCTTGGGTTAAGTACTTAATTCGTTCCAGAGGTCCGTTCCTAACCTGAAACTGTTCTTAACCTAAAGCACCACTTTAGCTAATGGGGTCTCCCGCTGCCACAGCACGATTTCTGTTCTCATCCTGAAGCAAAGTTCTTAACCCGAGGTACTATTTCTGGGTTAGCGGAGTCTGTAACCTGAAGCGTATGTAACCTGAAGCGTATGTAACCTGAGTTACCACTGTAGTACAGAACAATCCCGAAGCAATTTTGACTCTTCCAGCCACCTCAAAAATTCTCTGCAGTGAGGAAGGAAATGGGAAAACCTCACCATTGCCTCTTTGCCCACAAATCCTATCTTAAGGGCGTATTATGTATGAACAGGGTGAGCCTGTGACCTGGATTCAGGAACTAAGTATTTAGCATCTCAAAAGGAATGGCCAGGCTGCCTAGGTAAAGCAATCAAGTGATCATTATCAGTATCCTGCCAGACAGGATTTGTGCTGTAGCCCGCCCCCTTCTGTGATGTATGTATGATGTTTTGGGGGGTGGTCTTTGGCTACAGGGTGGGCAGCTTCAAAAGTCTATATAAGGGCTTGCGCACCATTGTTCTGGGTCCCTCCTGCCTGCGTGTGGTTGTGTGCACCCTGTTGCAACAGTTAATAAAGATCAGGCTTACTAGCTGCCTTGCTTCTCAATATTCTCTGGTTGGCCTCTGTTATTTTCTCCTACCAATAGAGAACCTACTTAAGGACTCTATATGGGCTCTTAGATCCCCCATAAGGGAAAGGGAGCAGTATTTTTATTATAACATGGCACGTCTATTTGTTGTTAAAAAGTGGCACTTATCATAACAACTTCATGGTGAGTTCTGGAACCTATGTTTCTAGAAGAAAGCATGGGCCACCATCCTTTAATTTCAGCCCCTATTATGGGGTTAACAGCAACAATATTAGCAGTATAGTACTTGTAATACTTAAGGTACGCGGGTGCTGCTGTGGGTTAAACCACAGAGCCTAGGGCTTGCTAATCAGAAGGTCAGCAGTTCGAATCCCTGTGACAGGGTGAGCTCCCGTTCCTCGGTCCCAGCTCCTGCCAACCTAGCAGTTTGAAAGCACGTCAAAGTGCAAGTAGATAAATAGGTACCGCTCTGGCGGGAAGGTAAACGGCGTTTCCGTGCACTGCTCTGGTTCGCCAGAAGCGGCTTAGTCATGCTGGCCACATGACCCGGAAGCTGTACGCCGGCTCCCTCAGCCAATAAAGCAAGATGAACGCGCAACCCCAGAGTCGGTCACGACTGGACCTAATGGTCAGGGGTCCCTTTACCTTTACCTTACTTGTAATACTATTACTACTACTACTAATGGTTTTGGTAAATATGATTAAGATAATCCATGCAAAGCACTTTGAACATGCCAAAGTGTTATATTATGCATTTAATCAGTAGAAAAATAATAATTGGTTGCATGCATGAATCCAAGCATGGTAGGAATACATAGTTTATTGATGTCCGTGTTGAAATCATCATGCAGCCACATAGATTCTGTTCTTCTAGACTTCTAGAGGTTTTCAGGATCACTGGGGAAACTCAAGAGCCTTAATTCAGGCATCACACAATTAAATTCCTATTAGTCGGCCAATTACATTTCAGTTTGTTTTTCTCTGCTTAATTTCCATCACTTCCCCTTCACTCCTCTTTAATTATCTCTGTGTTTGTTTTTTTAATGATGAATAAGGAAGTGAAGGTTTAATTGGTTTGACCATGTTTGTCCTTTTTTGTCAATAATTAACCTCCTCTACAGAAAGGCCTCTTTGACTGCAAATGCGCTAGTATATTTAAAGCAGACACGTATTCCTAAATCTTGGGAAACTGTAGTTTGTTAAGGGTGCTGAGAACTGTAGCTCTGCCAGGATTAAACTACAGTTCTAATCGGAGTATTGTGCTTTAAATGTATGGTGTGTATGCATAGTCTGTTTGTTTTGCTGTGGTCAAATGCTGCAATCTTTTTACTACAGAGTAAATCACTGAACAAAAAACTTTCAGATGGAAATGACCCTTCTTTCTTTCTTTCTTTCTTTCTTTCTTTCTTTCTTTCTTTCTTTCTTTCCAACCTGTCCTTCACCGCTAGGTCCCTGGGCTGGTTACAGCAATTTAAAAATACAATTTTAAAATGAGTTTAAAACAAATTAGCGGGGGCGGGTTCCTAAAATATAAATATTCTGTTTTCGTATCCTCAGTTTCTCACGCAAGTGACCAACAGTTCTGGTCAGGCCAACTCAAATTCTGCTTAAATTCTGGGAACACAGACAAGTTCTCAAGGTGGGCTTATTAGTAAGTACAGTCTGATTGTTTTATATGCATCTGACTATAGGCTAAGATGGCTGTAAGTAAAGGGAGGCACAGAACAATAATAGTACATGCCTACATCATGGTTTCATCATGGCTTCCTGACCCATGTCTAGGCAGGCCTGAACCCAGGACGTTTTCATTTTAGAAATGAAGCGCTGCCCAGGTTAATAGGGGAAAGATACTCTCCAGAAGAACACATGATTATACTTAATTACATACTGCCTACAATCACCATGGAGACTCAGGAGCTGCTCCTTAGTGTGATGCTTTTTAAGCTTCCTTTCATTATGAAACTTGAACATTATTATATAAATGGCTGTTATCTGCCCCGATAAGACCTGGCGGGTTCTCACTATTACTGTGCTAAATAGAATTGTGGCTCCATGTGTTCCTGGACTGCAAATCAACCCTTCTCCTTATTCCGATAAGTTTAATGCCAGCTCCCCACTCATTGTAAATAAACTGGGAATGAGGGGAAATGTTTATCAGGATAATGACAAGGGGTTTGAAGGGTTAAAAAAAACTCCGTCCTATACTGTGATCTTCATCCTGATTGCCCCACCGGCAGCAGCTGCTATTTAAAGTTTTAAAAAGAATCATGCAGACCAAACCGTGTGAAATGTGTGCCTTTATCCTTATCAGTCAATGTATCTTGCCACTAAGTAAGACTGCAGTCCTATCCAGCTTATCTGAAAGTGAGCCCCACTGGAAACAGTGGCCCTTACTTCTGAGTAAGCGTACACAGGGCCAGGTTTTGCATATGCGTATGGACTTAAGGAGGGACTCGGGTGGCGCTGTGGGTTAAACCACAGAGCCTAGGACTTGCCGATCAGAAGGTCCGCGGTTCGAATCCCTGCGACGGGGTGAGCTCCCATTGCTCGGTCCCTGTTCCTGCCAACCTAGCAGTTCAAAAGCATGCAAAAAAGTGCAAGTAGATAAATAGGTACCGCTCTGGCGGGAGGGTAAATGGCATTTCCGTGCTGGCCACATGACCAGGAAAAACTGTCTGCAGACAAACGCCGGCTCCCTCAGCCTGTACAGCAAGATGAGCACCACAACCCCAGAGTCGTCTGCGACTGGACTTAACTGTCAAGGGTCCTTTACCTTTACCTTTATGGACTTCAGGGCAGGGCTTTTTCCCCCAATTGGAACTTGCAGAAACTGGCATCTCTCAAGTGGGCGCCTTTGCCATTCTAAGAGAACAAAGGAGGTGTTCATGGTGAGTTCCGGCACCTCCTTTTCTGGAAAAACAGCACCGCTTCTGGGTATTGAAACAATGAATTCATTTATAATTACACTAATGAGATCAGGGGCGAAGGTGTCTGTGACATGAGAAAATGGCTCCTGGAACAGAGATCAAGGTTCAAAACCACAACATGAAGAGTTGGTTCTATATTATCAGAGGCGTACTTGGGGTCCCTTGCGCCCTTGGCAAGGAGCTGCAGTGGTTCCCCTCCCCAGCTCCAAAAAGAGAGGGAAAATGTCTCTGTGCTGTGGTGCAAGAAGGACAGTTTGACCAACCATTCCATTCCACCGACAAACAGCTTTCCCCTCTTTATCTCCACCCCTTTAAACAGGGCAAGGAGACAAGGTGTCTATGTGTGAAAAGGACAACAAGCAGCAGTTTTGGAGAGGCAAAAAAGGCCACAGACATTAAAGTAATGAGCATATATCCTGCAACCCTCCTGGTATTCATGTGAGATATTTGCACATCTTTCCTAGGGTTCCCATATTTCAAAAAGTAGAATTCCTGAAACCCGCAAAGTTGTTGAGGTTTTTTTAGGAAACAACCCAAAATTTTTGGGAGGGAAGAAACCCAAATTCTTGAGCTTTTGGGGGAAAACCTAGCCCCAAAATAGTGAGTTTAAAGGTTTTGAGCTGTTTCCACTGCTTTTTCCATCGCGTTGTCATACATCCAGGCTTTCCCTGACACTTTGCCATTTCGCCAAAATTCCCCCCGGACGCCATTTTTACACCCGAAAACCAGGACATGTCAGGAAATTTCCTAATGTTTGGCAAGCCTACATCTCCCCATTCTACATCTTCCCATTGATTGTGTTGGAAGGGACCACGACGGTCATGTAGTCCAACCTCCTGCAGGAATCTTTTGCCCAGCCTGGGGCTCAGATCCAGTTTCTAGTACAGTGGTACCTCGGGTTACGAACAGCCTAGTTAACGAACTTTTTGGATTACGAACACTTCAAACCTGGAAATGAGTGTTCCGTGTTGCGTTTTTTTTTTGTATACGAACGTACTCCGTTTGGGGGTGCACTTCCGTTTTGAGTGCCACACTTCCGTTGTCCGGAAGCAGAGAAGGGGGTCGTCATGGCATTTCCCGCAGCCGCGAGGGAGGGAAGCTGCACGCACGCCAGCCTTCTGGTGTGCAGGCGTGCAACTCTCCCCCATGCCGCTGTGGGAGGAGAGCATTTCCCACAGAGGCTTGGGAGGGAAGCTGCGCACCAGCTACCTGGTTTGCGGGCACATAACTCCCATGCTGCTGCAGGAGGCGCACGCTCTAGGGAGCATTTCCCACAGCAGTGGGGGGGGGGTCTGTGTGGATCCCAGTTCAGCTATTGATTGTGTGACGGTAGAAATGGATAAAAGCCCCCCATCCTAACAATGACTATCATCAGTGCAGGAAAGAATTTTTTTTTTAAATTTTAATAATCTACAATACTGTTTTATTTTTTATAGTATAGTACATTGATTATTGCTTTCATTTTATGGATCAATGGTCTTGTTAGATAGTAAAATTCATGTTAAATTGCTGATTTAGGGGTTGTTTTGAAAAGTCTGGAACGGATCAATCCGTTTTGCATTACTTTCTATGGGAAAGCACGCCTTGGTTTAAGAACACTTTGGTTTAAGAACAGACTCCGGAACAGATTAAGTTCATAAACCAAAGTACCACTGTATTAAAGAATTAGGTCTCTTTGCCGATCAGTCTTGTCGCAGCAGCCTGAACCACATTGAAGGAAAGCGCCCCCCAACATACAGTGAGAAGAGGAAAAAATGTTGATTTGATACCAACCTAGAAAGTGAATCCAAGGGTATCTGTTTTGACAGGATTGTTGGCTAGCTCCAAGCTACCTGGCTCGTAGCATGAAGGATATTTTCGCATGACTCATAGGTGGGCGGTGGTGAAAGGTCCTGGCTGTATATAGTAAATATGAGTCGTATTGGCACCACAGAATGAGATGCACAGAAATAGCTGCAGTGTTATCTTTTCTGATGGGACAAACAGCTGACAGGCTGCCTCCTTCGCCCCCTCAGGTGTGAAGATCGGCAGAGGCCATTCTCTGTGGCAGCCCCTAAATTGTGGAACTCCCCACAGAGGTGTGTCTTGGCATTTTTTTTATATACAGCTTTCAGCAAATGCTGAAGACTCCCCTCTCTACCCTGGCTCTTGGCACTCGACTTGTACGTCTTTAGCACCTGCTTTATTTCTTGTGATGGTAAGTTGTTTTGAAATGTTTTTAACACTGCGTTTTAATTGCTGCAACCGCCTCGGGACCTTAGGGTGAAGGGTGGGCCGTTCATAACAGAGATATCAAGAATAAGAATAACAACTGAAATGCTAAGACTGATATGAGTTTTCATTCCTCAGAAGGGAGGGGCTCCTTTTTCGGGCACTGGTATTTGGAGCAAAAGCGAAATCAAGCTAGATGTAGTAACAACCGCCACCCAAGAAGTCTTGTTCCGCCATTTTCTTGTTAATTGCACGTTTTAGTTGCACGTTTATTCATGGACATGAGCCCTCTGCAAGGTATCGCAAGTCTCTGTGTTGGTTTTGCTGCAGCAGACTGAAGATTAAGTCAGTCCTTGAACATTTCGAGAGCTGCAGTATGCACACTACCGTATTTTTTGCTCTATAAGACCTAAAAAGTAAGGGGAAATGTGTGTGCGTCTTATGGAGCAAATGCAGGCTGCGCAGCTATCCCAGAAGCCAGAACAGCAAGAGGGATTGCTGCTTTTACTGCACAGAGATCCCTCTTGCTGTTCTGGCTTCTGGGATTCAGAATATTTTTTTTCTTGTTTTCCTCCTCCAAAAACTAGGTGCGTCTTGTGGTCTGGTGCGTCTTATAGAGCGAAAGATAACTTAAAATTATAGAATTGTAGAGTTGGAAGGGACCCTGAGGAGAATGTAGTCATGCTCCCTGCAATGCAGGAATATGCAGCTGCCCCATACGGGGAACGAACCTGCAACCTTGGCATTACAGTGGTACCTCGGGTTACAGACGCTTCAGGTTACAGATGCTTCAGGTTACAGATTCCACTAACTCAGAAATAGTACCTCGGGTTAAGAACTTTTCTTCATGATGAGAACAGAAATTGCGCAGCGGCAGCGGGAGGCCCTATTAGCTAAAGTGCTGCTTCAGGTTAAGAACAGTTTCAGGTTAAGAACAGACCTCCAGAACGAATTAAGTTCTTAACCCGAGGTACCACTGTATCAGAATTACGCTCTAACCAACTGAGCTATCATCTGTGTTTAACTTGGAAATAAGTGCTGTGGACCATAAAGAAGGCTGATCGCCAAAGAATTGATGCTTTTGAATTATGGGGTTGGAGGAGACTCTTGAGAGTCCCATGGACTGCAAGAAGATCAAACCTATCCATTCTTAAGGAAACCAGCCCTGAGTGCTCACTGGAAGGACAGATCCTGAAGCTGAGGCTCCAATACTTTGGCCACCTCATGAGAAGAAAAGACTCCCTGGAAAAGACCCTGATGTTGGGAAAGATGGAGGGCACAAGGAGAAGGGGACGACAGAGAACGAGATGGTTGGACAGTGTTCTCGAAGCTACCAGCATGAGTCTGACCAAACTGCGGGAGGCAGTGGAAGACAGGAGTGCCTGGCATGCTCTGGTCCATGGGGTCACGAAGAGTCGGACACGACTAAACAACTAAACAACAACAACAACAACAACAAGTGCTGTAGAACTCAGTGGTGCAGTTAGATAATTTTAGATTCTGAACTTGATGGTGTTAACCGAGGTGGTGAGGGGATTATTCTTTTAGACAGTAGCGTGTATCACTTCACATTTCGAAATATGGCAAGGCAGCCTTCCTATATTGGGTGGGGAGGTGTGTGTGTGCTGCGTCTTAAACCCAGTGGGGCCCTGGGCTTCAAAGTCCTGCCCAGCTGGCACTTCTGGTGGAATTTGCTTCACTGGGGATCCTGCTTGCCAACTTTTTTAATTGCTCCTGAACCTTATAACAGCTAATGCTTATCTCCAGGTCACAAAAGGTCTCCTACCCTGATGTCTGCAATTAAAAGGCACAGAGCAGAAGACCAAGGCAGGTTTTCCACCCCTGGCCAGCTGGGCATCCGATTTGAAATATGCTGTTCCGCCATCTGAATAGGAATGTCGCAGCAGGATGTAAAAAGGAAAGTTAGGAACCAGTGGAGTCCAGTGGCCCAGTTGCAAAGCCGCATATCTGGAATTCGTGCTTTGAATCTTGCGCCTGCCATGAAATCACCTAGATTCTTAGATGAGCTGCTGTCTCTCAAGCTCAGTCTCTCCCATCTGCAGTATGGGAATAATCATACTGAACTACTTACAGTATTGCCGCAAGATAATATATGTGAAGCACTGTGAATGCTGTCAAGCATTATGTAAGCAATATTATTAACTTACACAACTATTACCCAAGGCGAGGAAAGCTGAGAGATATGAATTTAGGATGCCACCTTAATATTGGTCCATCTAATCTTGTCAGCCCTGACTGCCAGCAGGTCTTTTAAGGTTTTAGACAGAGATCTTACCCATCACATGTACTCCACGCAAACCATGTATGGCCTTTCCTTTTGGAAATATGCATGTCAATCAGTTTTTGAAAGGGCGACCCTCCAATCCCCAGGTAATACATTGAAACTGTAGTAGTAGTAGTAGTAGTAGTAGTGGTAGTAGTAATAGTAGCAGTGGTGGTGGTGGTGGTAGTAATTTATTATTTATACCCTGCCCATTTGGCTGGGTCTCCCCAGCCACTCTGGGTGGCACCCAACATATGGTTACCAGACGTCCCCGTTTCCCGGAGAGAGTCCCCGGATTTACAAATCTGTCCCTGGACAAAATCCGTCCCCGGAATGTCCTCGGATTTCATTTAATGTCCCTGGATTTATATTTTAAGTGTTGTAGATTTATTAGTAGGCAATGAATGTTGCGTGATTAGTTCAACGGCACAAGACACATCATATGCCAGCGAGGCAAAATGGCAGGTGCCACGGCAGCGAGCAGCTCCTGAAGCCAGCCAGAGCCAACTGCGCTACCAGGCTGGCTCCGGGCTGCTGAGACTGCCACTGCCGCCACCACTGCCAATGGGGAATCGGGGATGCCTGACGCGTCAACTGGGGGAACCGCTGACCCCCCGCGACCCAAATCGAGCCGGGAGCCAAGAGAGCAGGCTGGGGCCCAGAGGAAGACTGTGTGACAAAGGGAAACCACAGAAGAGGATATTATTTCTTATTTTTTTAAAAAATAAGTTTTTTAAAAAACTTTTTTTTGTCTTTTCAAAAAAAAAAGTGTCCCTGGATTCTTTGAAAAAAATCTGGTGACCTTATCCCAACAGAATATTAAAAATACAATAAAACATCAAACATTAAAAACTTCTCTAAGCAGGGCTGTCTTCTAAAAGTCAGATAGTTGTTTATTTCCTTGACATCTGGTGGGAGGGCATTCCTTAGGGTGGGCACCACTACCAAAAAGGCCCTCTGCCTTCGAAACTGTAATTGACAACTTTGGGGTCATCAACTGAACCCAGGTTTACCTTATTCCATTCCAGTTTGCAAGAGCCATGTAATCTGATATAATCCCCTACCCTGCCTCCTTTGAACCAGGGTAGGTGATCCTTCATTTAAATAAAGCGTTCTGTGCAAGCATTCACGGTGACGACAACTCGCTTAGCAGGGTCATGTCAGAAACAAATGGGTTAGTGGCGCTTTATAGTCTAGCCAACATAGTATGGCGTAGGATCTTGCTGATCTGGATCAGATGAACGAATCTGCCCTTTTAAGATCATGCTTCTGATATAGTTGACTTTGATCCATGAAATCTTGTGCCGTAATAAATTGGCTAGCCTTTAAGGTGCTGCTAGCTTGGGACGGTAGAGAAATCTTATTCACTTCATATTTAAAGGTGTATCTGTCGGACTCGTGCTTTCTTAAACAATATGCAAACTGAAACAAAGCCATCCTTTGAAATTCACACTTCTCTGAATTTTGCAATGAATTTCTCAACCACTGTTTACAAAAATGTGTATATATTATAAGGGATAAATGCAATCCTTCTTCTTCTAAGCTACTAGTGTGCAGTGTATTACTTGCTATAAAAACACATTGTACAGTCATACCTCAGGTTGAATGTGCTTCAGGTTGAGCGCTTTCGGGTTGCGCTCTGCAGCAACCCGGAAGTAATGGAGCGCATTACTTCCGGGTTTCGCCGCTCACGCATGCTCAGACGCTCAAAATGATGTCATGTGCATGCGCAGAAGTGGCAAAACACAACCTGCGCACGCGCAGACATGCCGTTGCATCTTCCGTTCCATTCAGGATGCAAACGGGGCTCCGGAACTGATCCTGTTCGCATCCCGAGGTACCACTGTACTTGGGGAAATTGCTTTGCAGAAAAGTGTACGTTATTCAAAACTGCGTACAAAAATGTGTTTATTAGGAGAAATATTTGCCGAGATGCTGATGAACGTTCCTGAGGATTACGAAAGAACCCACAAATTGCCGTGGAAATCTGCAGAACTGAATTTAAGTTTGGGAAAATGAGAAACTGCGAGAACTGTAATTGACAGATCCCTCCATCCCTTACCGCTAGCCTGTTTGCCGTTTTTGGCCAGAGCAGGCTGACATGCCCCCCCCCCTCTGGAAATGGCCGTATAAGTATCATTTCACCCAGTTTTGTTATTTTACCCCAAACACCCTTTCGTGAAGTAACCACCTTGCTGGAGCAAAGCAGGTCTGGGTGGGAAACTGCCTGGGAACCTCCTGTAAGCCTAAACAGCTCAGTTGGTGAGAGCATGGTGCTGATAATGCCAAGGTTTCAGGTTCGATCCCCGTCTGGGACAGCTGCATCTTCCTGCATCGCAGGGTGTTGGACTAGATGATCCTCAGTGTCCCTTCCAACTCTACAATTCTATGATCTCAAAGCCGCCCTGAGTTCCATCATGGAAAAGAGGCAGGTTATTAATGCAACACACATAAATAAGGCTGCCCTACCTCCCAGGTCTGCTGTGAATCTCTTGAGATCATTGTAGGCGTTTTGAATACTATGCATGCAAAGTGTTGTCATGTGGGACAGACAGGCATCCGAGGTAATGGAGAAAGGACGTGACTTCCAGGCTGTTCTGAACTCTCTTGTTTCTGAAATGTAAACACTAGTGTTTTGGGCCGATGGGACCTTGCCCAAGCTGGGTGAAAAAAACCAGGTTTCCTGGCCTGATCTACGTAACCTACAGGGCTTTCTGCTGCTCATTCTAATCAATGTGTATTTGTGCCCTTGGGAGGTAGCCAAGATCCACATGTGGATGTTTGATGACAGCATCACAGGTGTGGCAGAGCCAGGCCAGAATTATTATTATTATTATTATTATTATTATTTATTATTTATTGCCGATCAGAAGGTTGGTGGTTCGAATCCCTGCAACGGGGTGAGCTCCCGTTGCTCGGTCCCTGCTCCTGCCAACCTAGCAATTCGAAAGCACGCCAGTGCAAGTAGATAAATAGGTACCGCTCCAGCGGGAAGGTAAACGGCGTTTCCGTGTGCTGCTTTGGTTCGCCAGAAGCGGCTTAGTCATGCTGGCCACATGACCCGGAAGTTGTCTGCGGACAAATGCCGGCTCCCTTGGCCAATAAAGTGAGATGAACGCCGCAACCCCAGAGTCGGTCACAACTGGACCTAATGGTCAGGGGTCCCTTTACCTTTACTTTATACCCCGCCCATCTGGCTGGGCTTCCCCAGCCACTCTGGGCGGCTTCCAAAAAAATATTAAAATACTGTAATACATCAAACATTAAAAGCGTCCCTAAACAGGGCTGCCTTCACATGTCTTCTAAAAGTCTGGTAGTTGTTCTCCTCTTTGACATCTGGTGGGAGGGTGTTCCACAGGGAGGGCGCCACTACCGAGAAGGCCCTCTGCCTGGTTCCCTGTAACTTGGCTTCTCGCAGTGAGGGAACCGCCAGAAGCTCCCTCTTCTCTCTCTCTCTCTCTGCCTCTCCCCACCCTCTCTCTCACCCAGTGTTTCTGCTCATGCTTCCTTTCACCACATCTGCTGATGAGTTGCCGTTGAACGTCCTCATTACCTGTAGAGTCAGCCCAACAGGAAACCTCAGCTAAACCAGGTCACCCCGTAGCATGTCCCCATTTCCCAACTTCAGTTATTCATTTAGAATTTTTTTAAAAAACCCACACACAAAATAAAAAACCTGTAGGTGGGGACGGGGCAGAGAAGCAAGGAAGGGATGACTGTGCAGTAGCTGTCTGAAAGAGATGCGAGGAGGGGAATTCGCTCTGATGGGGAGTCGGCTGAGGTAGGTAAGTTCAAGCCGCTTTGGTGGTGGTGGGGACATTGTATGTTCTAAGGTGGCTAGGACTAAGCAGAAAGGCCTTCAAACTTGCTCCCCTGAAAAGCTCTCCCTTTCGTTTGAGCTTACTTCCACCTGCTGGAAGACTGCCACCCTTCTCCCCCAGGAAGATCCAACTCTGTGACACCTAAAATCCTGGATGCAGTCAGACGCCTTCACTCTCTTTGCAGCGTTGCACTTGCGGTAGTCGGCGTGGGAACCTGTGGATGCTGTGGGCTCCTGGCTCCCATCAGTCCCAGCCAGCATGGGCAATGGGCAATAATATTGGGGGTTGTAGTTTAAGGTCACCCAGTGGAGCTCTCCTTGGTATACAGTGGTACCCCGGGTTACAGACGCTTCAGGTTACAGACTCCGCTAACCCAGAAATATTACCTCGGGTTAAGAACTTTGCTTCAGGATGAGAACAGAAATCGTGCTCTGGCGGCGCGGCGGCAGTGGGAGGCCCCATTAGCTAAAGTGGTACCTCAGGTTAAGAACGGACCTCCAGAACGAATTAAGTTCGTAACTAGAGGTACCACTGTGTAGTGCTAGCCAGGCTTGTGGTGCTGCTGCGGGAGAGCAGTGTTCCACACATATGCCTGCTTGTGCACATTGACACAGGCAGGGCCGGAGTTAGGTTTGATGAGGCCCTAAGCTACTGAAGGTAATGGGGCCCTCCAACTATCCTTTGTCAACAACAAATAGTTGCTGTTTTTTGTGTTGAATATGTGCTATATGTTAATTTATGGACCTAATAAGTATCTAAAGCCATTTGCACATATTGTCCAGCCACCAGTCCATGCAGAATGTAGGCACCTATATATAAAAATGAGCAAACCAGTGATATTTTAGGGAGCAGGCTAGCAGGCGGGGCCCATTACTTACATCCTAGGAGCCTACACATTGTTGCTGTATGTAGGTTTTATTTTATTTGTTTTTTATCTTATATATTTTGGAAATGTACATTTAGTTTTCTTTTCCTTTTTGGGGGGGGCAAGAGAGTGTGGCCCTATACTATAGCTTGTTTAGCTTATATGTAAATCTGGCACTGGACACAGGCATCCATTTTTTGGAAACTCTGCTCTGTTTCGCTTCTGGGCGAACCTCAACTTCGAATGTTAGTTGAGTACATTGATGGTTCAGCCTGCGGCAGGAATCCACTCGTGGGAAAATGTGCTGTGACCTTAGAGTAATCCAGTGACACTTCATTACAGAGCGTGACAAAAGTCTGTCATTTAATCGGGGCGGGTTATTTGTTGCTTACTGTCGTAACAATTGCTTTCTCAATCTGTATCTTCCGTACCGTGAAAATTAAATGAAAGCATTATTTAAAATGAGAGAGAGAGAGAGAGAGAAAGGGAGCAGTGCTGACCTTGAAGCCTTAAAAAAAGGATCTCTGGTGACTAGGGAGGTATGCCTTGATAGGTTTGCAACCAGGGATGGATAAACTCTGCAACACCACCCACACCATACATATAAAGTTCAGAGCTTTCCTCCAAGAATCCCAGGAACTGTAGCCTGTAATGGGCACTGGGAATTGTAGCTCTGTGAGGTTTAAACCACGCTCCCCCCGGAATTTTTGTGTGTGGGGGGGTATAATGTGCTTTGAATGTACGGTTTGGATGTGACAGGAGTCTCTCTGGCAGGAAAGCTCAACAAACGAGCTCTGTGTATTTCAAAGGGAGCTTCGCGGTGGCTCCAACATACAATTTTTTGTGTTTCTGTTGATGCTTTTCTTTTGAGAATGGACTTTAGGAGGAGGTAGTCAGGGAGGGGAAACAGGTGGGGGGCAGTTATCTAAGAAGGATGATGGCTGACAAGAGGAACAAAGGTTGGAGAAGATCTGAATGGTAGTTTGCAGGCTGGCTCCAAGCTTTCACAGGGAGAATAAAGAAACATGACTTTGAAGGAATATCTGCAGGAAGAATTCCCATTCAAAGCAAGCTGCTCCAATATCTGGAGAGAGAGAAAGAGCTGATCTGAAATGAAGCCCTCTCCCCTCTTCCCTCATCTCCCTTCCTTATTTGCCGTCACCTCTCTTATCTTGACAGCATATCTCCCCCCCTTCATCCTCCCTGTTTTCAGCTTCAATTTCAGTTTGTATTAGCAATTTTTCACTCCAGTTAAATACTGTTTGTACGCTATGCCTTTAAAGCACATTCGAAGCACATTCTCTCCCTCAAAGAATTCTGGGCACTGTAGTTTACCTTTCACAGTGTTAGAATCCCTGCAACCCTTAAGAAACTACAGTGCCCAGAATTCTTTGAGGGGAAATGTGTTTTGAATATACTTTAAAGGTACAGTTTGCATGCAGCCTGGGTTTCTAACGTACAAAAAGCAGTATACTCTTCATCCTAACCACTGGTAATGAATTGCTTTGTGAAGTACAGGCGGTGACCATTTTGCGTGTGTCCAATTTTGTGTGACCACCAAAGTGTGGGTCATTTTGGACACAGAAGAGGGCCTAATGGGGGCGGGGCCTAATGGGTTGGGCTGGGCTTATGAGACATGTGCAGGGGCCAGGAACAGAACCCTCCCACAATATGGTCACTCCCTATTACAGTGCCAATTTTCTGGTGGTTGACCGAAAAATGCATTCCCCCAAAAGCATCTTTAGCTCACTTTATTTGTAAGAGCGCTAAAGTTGGTTACTAGTTCCAAATTTCCAGTCCCTTATTTGCACAAAAACATGAAATATAGCACAATAAAAAACAGTAAAGTTTTTATTTCCTTGAATTCCTGAAGTAAACATTGGGCGCTTGTCCTTCAATAGAGTGGTACCTTGGGTTACATACGCTTCAGGTTACATACGCTTCAGGTTACACACTCCGCTAACCCAGAAATAGTACCTCGGGTTAAGAACTTTGCTCGGGTTAAGAACTTTTGCGCAGCGGGAGCGGGAGGCCCCATTAGCTAAAGTGGTGCTTCAGGTTAAGAACAGTTTACTTAACCCGAGGTACCACTGTATAAGCAATGTCCCCTTCGAGAACAACAGTAACTTCCTCCAGTCAAAACTTTTCAATATGTGTGCGATGCTGATGGCTCTCTGATTGATCTGTCTTTCAAACCTCCATACAGATAAGAAAACTGGGAACTACCAACGAATTTCAGGACCGTTTCTTTGCACCTGTTCACAATCGCAGAAGAAGCAAGGCAACACAAGCAGCCCAGCTGTTCCTGATCTTGCAGGGTCCTTGCATTGCATAGGCAACCAGGTGACATTCTTTATCTTTTTAATAGCTCACGTCGCAGAGATCTAAGCATCAAGCAGGGACATTCAGACCACACATGACACTTTACCACAAAACTTTCCAAACTCTGTGCCGTGACACATTAGTGTGTCGTGTGTGCAGATGTGTCGTGCGAACACTCCCCATGCTCCTCACTGGGCTGGAAAGGGGTTAGTTTACACCTCTGGTTTGTCAGTAAAACTGAATGCTGCATGTCTAAAAAGTGTGTCACCAGCATGGAAAGTTTGGAAAGCTCTACTTTACAAGCAGCAGCATCCTCAATTCCATAAAACAAAGAGTGGTAGTGGCATACTCTGCAGGGCTGTTGTAAGGAATGAATGAAGCTTTGCTCCTGGGCATGAGCCTGGAGCGTAGGGTGGGCTTTAGCGCTGTAAGAGTTTACATGGGGAGAGTCCTTTCAGTGGATTCATAGGTCCTGGTTCACTGGCGTAGACAGGATTTTTGTTAGGGGGTGTGTGGCCTTTTGTTGTGGGGCTGGGGCAGAACCTCGGTTTGCTATGTACCGTATTTTTCGCTCTATAAGATGCACCAGACCACAAGAGGCACCTAGTTTTTGGAGGAGGAAAACGAGAAAAAAAATATTCTGAATCTCAGTAGCCAGAACAGCAAGAGGGATCGCTGCACAATGAAAGCAGCAATCCCTCTTGCTGTTCTGGTTTCTGGGATAGCTGTGCAGCCTGCATTCGCTCCATAAGACGCACACACATCTCCCCTTACTTTTTAGGAGGGAAAAAGTGAGTCTTATAGAGCAAAAAATACAGTATTTTTATTGCTTGGGGAGCAGCTGCCCCTCCCTGCTCCCCCCTTGTTTACGCCCATGTCCTGGTTGCCCTTTAACCCCTTACCTAGGGCTAGAAATGATTAAGCCAAGCTAGGCTGTGTGCCGCCTCTCAGAGAACCCTGCAATGACATGGGGGCAGAAGGGGAAACGGAACCCCTCTGAGTTGTGGGGTTTCGCAGGCTGTCCCAACAACAACACCCAGGAGCTGCTGGAACAGCTGCAGCAGCAGCAGCCGCCAAGGAATGCAGGCAGGCCAGACTGGCTAGGTTGGGGCAAGGCAGAGCAGGGAACGGAGAGACTGAGGGGTGGAGACTTGCCTGCGGCTGCCTGGCCTAGGAGTGCGGAGATCTGACTCTTCGACTGTTTAACAACAGCCATGTTCCGGCCTAGCTGAGCTCCAGCCCAGCACTCCATGGGGAGGCCCACAACGAGTGCCCTGCTGCTGCCCATCGCCTTCTTCCTGAGCCTTTTGCATGCTGCGCCCCGAACTTACCTGCCTCTTGCCCGCCAGCAGCTCCTCACCAACTTCGTAAGCATGTTTTTACTTTTACGGGTGCAACGATATTGTTTTTGGGGCAAGGGGCGGGCAGTGGATGTTGCAGACCTCAGACAGTGCAGGCGCAGGGCAACCCCAAAATTTGAGCGCCGATCCTTTATCGGTTGATGGGATAGAGGGCACCCTTCTGAGTGCCTGGCTGTTCCTTGCGCTCCCTGAAGCCAAGAGTTGCCCAGGCTCCTTTCTTGTTTGTTGTTTTAATGCGGGTGACAGGAGAATGTCCTTCTTGCTTCCTCTGCTTTTTTATATGGATGTCTTTGGGGGTTTGGGGGAAGCGTGAGGAGAGAGAACGCTGTGGTACGATGTATCTGCAAATGTGATCCGTCCGGGAACTGGAAAAGAGGCAGTGCGCTCAGTATTGTCAGGAATGTGGTTCATAGTCCGTTAACAATTGTGACAGCAAGGCAGGGTTGCAGTGCCCCACAGAGCAACTGAAGCGAGGGCTGTCCGTGGTGGAAGTGCAGGATAGGGACCCTACAGCGGAGGACTGTCAGAAGAATCTGACAGTCGCCCTGCTCTTTGGCCTCTGGTTGGTTTTTTCTCTCTCCCCCCCCCCCCCGTTGTACACACAACAGGGAGTATTCAGCTAAGTTTACCTCACAGTTCAAATCGATGGACGTAACATAAGTCACGCCGATTTCTTTCTTTCCTTTACTTTTATTTTTCAAATTTATGTAATCATCCGACATTCGTTCAGGAAAATCAACAAATCTGCTCTAGGAAATAAAATGGCTCCGAATCATAATATTCTGCAAGAAAATATGTCTTAACATAAAATTCTCCTCTAAGAAGCCCTCCAGACCTCCTTGAATTTTCTTCCATGGGAAGTAGTTATTTTATTGGGGGGTTGGGGATCGTATAAGGAACAACCAGTTTCCTCATAATTTATTTCCACATTCACTTGCCATTCTTGCTCTTTGTTGTTTTTGCCATTATAGCCAAATCCCGAACTTGTAAAGCCATTCCTTTCCACTTTTGAGCCATTAACATCCTTGCAGTTGTGAACAATTGGATGTATAGATCCTTACATTTACCTATCTTTATGATAGGTGTTAACTAATGCCAGTGGGTCTACTTTGAGTAAAACTTAGGGCTTTTCCACACTTGTGCTTGGCCCGCCGCTTTCCCCTGAGAAAACCCTCAGTTTATTGCTGAATCAGTCCAAACTCCAAATGGGCTTTCTATGGATTGCTGTTTGTTCCAGTTCAGCAGTAAAGAGCGTGTTTTCCTGGGGAAAACTGCGTGGCAAACAAAAATCTGCCTAGAAAGCACAGAACAAGCAGAAAACCTCTCAGACCCGTGATTTCTGGATGTGGGACAAGCAAAGTGTGAATGAGCTGTTAGTTGGCTACCACCCCTTATATTTCACAGAATCACAGAATTGTACAGTTGGAAGAGACCGCAAGGGGCATGTAGTCCAACCCCCTGCAATGCAGGGTTTTTTTGCCCATTGTGGGACTCGAACGCACGGCGCTGAGATTAAGAGCTTCATGCTCTACCGACGGAGCTATGAAGTGCATTGCTTCCCCTCCCCTCCATAAATAATCGCGGAAACTGTAGTTTACCCCTCAAAGAGCTACAGTTAGCAGCACCCTTAACAAACTACAGTTCCTAGGATTCTTTAGGGGAAGTCATGAGCTTTAAATGTGTGTAATGGGGCCTTAGCGATTCCCGTCTTGCTAAGATAAATGTGTGCAGCTGGTGCGAAAAAAGCGAATGCTGTGCTAAGGGTTGTTTAGGAAAGGGACTGAAAATAAAACTGCCAGTATCGTAATGCTGGCAACTCGTGTACCGTTCTGGTTGCCTCACCTCAAAAAGGATATTGTAAGACTGAAGACGTTTCAGAAAAGTAAGATTCGGAAGAGACGAAAGGAAGTGTTTCTTCACATGGCACATGGTGAAGCTACGAAACTCCTTCCTACGAGATGTGAAGAGCTGATAGCCACCAACTTAGATGGCTTTAAGGGAAGATTAAGCACGTATCAATCAGAGTAGAGCCATTAAAATGGACAGACCTTACTTAGTCTTGCTCATTAATTTCAGTGGGTCTGAGTAAAACTTAGTCGAATACTAACCCCATGCCTTAATACAAACCCCATGCCTTAATAAAAAAAAATGGGGGGAACCCACCTACTAAAACATTCCTTAAATGTCTTAATGCACTCACTCGAATGATCAGCGTTTCACATTATGGCAGACTAGGGATTATTCAGATCATGAATACATGCCTCCCTCCTTCGCACAAACTTTTGTGCGAAGGAACTGGCTCATTCCTTATGTTTATCCTTTCCAGTGATACAGAGCCCTTAACATGCGACAGCCTTCAGTTCTAATTGGGGATGTTTTAACCCATCATTTCGTACCCATCGTTTGTTTTCTTACCAGTTATGCATCTCTTTGAGATTGTTTGCCTCCCCTTGTATGCCGGTATCCCTGTAGTTAACAGTGGCCTCTTGGTTTGGGCCTGCTATAGGACTAAATAGCAGTCTCACAGATGATTCAGGAAGAGGGGGTATATAGTGCTATTTTTCTAGAAAAAGCGGTGCCGGAACTCGCCACGAACACTTCCATTGTTTTCTTACAATGGCAACGGCACCCACCTGAGAGGTGCTGGAACGGAGTTCTGAGTACATTTCAATTTAAACTCACAGCACCCCACTCTCATCCGCAGGGGCATATATCTGATTGAGTAACATTTCAGCGGTAGCGCATGGCACTATTTGCCAGTGATTTATTATCGCTGAGGTGTGAGGTGTTACACAATCAGAGCTCCCTCTCTTCCTCTTCCTCCCCCCCAACATTGTGTGTGTGTGTGTGTGGTGTGTGGATGGATAGATGATACAGATGGATAGATAGATAGATGATACATAGATGATAGATAGATAGAGATCTAGTGTGAGAGAGATCACCCTCATACACATGGAAAAAATCACATTCAGAATCGAATACATGAGGATCGACGCGGAAGCAGCTTGTAAATTGTCACTTTCCTGTGATAATGATCACTTGTGGGTGACTAGACAGAGAAGTGTTAAAATTTGTGGCTTATTCAACTCCGCCTTCCATGCCACAAGTGACTTAAGATTGGATTGGATTAGGTGGGTGGGTGAACTAGTAGCTTCCGTAGACTCATTGTTTTTTTCAAGGCCGGCTCTGCCGTTAAGCAGAGTGAGGCAGCTGCCTCAGGCAGCGGCTTTTGAAGATCACAAAAGGCAGCAAATTATGAGAGGCCTCGGGTTGATTTTTTTAATGCTCACTTTTGCCTCACATGCCAAAATACCTTGGGTATCTTGACGTTCGCGGGAGGAGGGGGCCATTTGCTGTTCCAGTTCAGGCAGTAAAATGTTTTTGCTAGGCAGAGCTTTAGCCAGGCATTGAAACACATAGGCCTGGGCTGCACACACATTTAAAGCATCCCTTCCCACAAATGCTGGGAACTGTAGCTCCGTGAGAAGAAAACTACAGTTCCCAGATTTTTTTGGGGGGGGGTGAAGTGTCTTGGCTTCGTTGCTGAACTAAAGCACCTGGGGAGCTTAGGAGCCAAGGTCCCTTTGCCCCCTCCCAATAAAATATTTGAGAGGCCCACCCCCAAGTTGATGGGCATTGCCATTCAAATGGTGTGTGTGCCGCATATTGTGATCAGTTATGCAGGGTAGGGTTTATCTGCCCCCCCCATTTTATTCAAGTTGGTAGCCCTGCTGGGAAATAGCAGTAGCAAAGTGAGTTTTGTTTTGTTTATTGAATTTTACACTGCCGCATATCCGAAGATCTCAGGGTGGTTCACAGCATAAAAATACAAAATAAAACCACAAAGTACATAATAACAAAAAAGAACGCAAACAAAACAATAGTGAAGCAGGCTTAATGCATTCATTATTTATCCAATTGCCTTTATATACCACCTTTCTGCCAAGTAACCCAGTTGTGAAATACAGTGGTATCTCAGGTTAAGTACTTAATTTGTTCCGGAGGTCCGTTCTTAACCTGAAACTGTTCTTAACCTGAAGCACCACTTTAGCTAATGGGGCCTCCTGCTGCTGCCGCGCCACCGGAGCCCGATTTCTGTTCATATCCTGAAGCAAAGTTCTTAACCTGAAGCACTGTTTCTGGGATAGCGGAGTCTGTAACCTGAAGCGTCTGTAACCCGAGGTACCACTGTATTCATTATATTGTGGCTTAGTGTGATGCATGAACCAGACCGGTGATATCTTCATAAATGAAGTGCATGTTGTGTGAAGAACTGCAGTGGAACTTCGGCTGTCGAATGTAATCCGTTCCGGAAGACCGTTCGACTTCCGAAACGTTCGACAACTGAGGTGCAAAGGTCCGTCGGCAATTTCAATTGAGAAAATTGAGAAATGCGCTTCAGAAGCCGTTTGGCTTCCGAGGCGCGTTCGAAAACAGAAGCAATTACTTCAGGGTTTTCGGCATTCGGGTTCCGAAACGTTCGACTTCTGAGACGCTCAAAAACCGAGGTTCCACTGTACTTTCTTTACCTCTCAGCTTCCTTGGACTAGCAAACATTTGTAGACCCTGCCTGTCTGTTCTGCTTCCGGCAAATATGCTCCTGCCTTAGGACTGCAGGGAGAGATATTGATTCCACTTTACCCCACTGAACTTTTCTTTCTCTCTTGTTTCTTTTTTCCAGGAATGCTGGAATGCTACTGGTGAGTAAGAAAATAAGCACCCCTGTACTGCTGCTTGTGTAATGACTGATTGCAGCAAGGGACCATGGGCATTTTGGAGTGGAAACTGAAAAAAAAGATTTTGGAACTCCTAAACTCTAGGATGTTGCTTGGCCTAGAGTGCAGGAAGGGTCCTTGTATTGCAGAATATAACCAAGGGTCCCTCTGGACAATGTGTTTATTGAGCATTTATTGTGATTTGTTTGCACAGGAGTTAGATTACATCCTGTCTTTGCTGAGAATTCATTCTGATATGTTTGCATGCTGGTTATATGACAATGAGGGATGTGGGTGGCGCTGTGGGTTAAAACACAGAGCCTAGGACTTGCCGATCAGAAGGTCGGCGGTTCGAATCCCCGCGACGGGGTGAGCTCCCATTGCTCGGTCCCTGCTCCTGCCAACCTAGCAGTTCGAAAGCACGTCAAAGTGCAAGTAGTTAAGTAGGTACCACTCCAGGGGGAAGGTAAACGGCGTTTCCGTGCGCTGCTCTGGTTCGCCAGAAGCGGCTTAGTCATGCTGGCCACATGACCCGGAAGCTGTACGCTGGCTCCCTCGGCCAATAAAGCGAGATGAGCGCTGCAACCCCAGAGTCGGTCACGACTGGACCTAATGGTCAGGGGTCCCTTTACCTTTACCTTTATATGACAATGAGCATTTGATTGATTAATCAATCTCGTAAAAGTTATATACCGCTTGATTGCTGGGGGGGGGGGAATACCTTAAAGTGGTTTACCACAAAGGTAAAGCAATAAAATTATCTCTGAAAAGTTTGCAACCACAATTTAAAACATACAGAAAGTTAGAGCCGTGATAGAATAGGTTGAAGCAAATTAAGACTTCTGCAAGCGTTCTAAACATCTGGGTAGGCTGCATTAGTCCTGTGTTCTTCCTGAATTATTTGTGTTGTACTTAGATGTCTCCCCATCAGTCATTTCTTCATCCCACACTTTTCAATGCATTTCCCCATCGCTAATCCAAACCGCCAAAAAATCCTGTTTTGTTTCTTAAATCCGGATTTGTTGTTCTAGGGTGACACATGCTTCAATCTGCTTTAATTGTAACTGAATTGCTCCCACAAAATGCAGACAGTCTGGAGGTTCCCAAAGGCTCAGTGCAGGCCAGTTTATTAAAAGTGTCACAGAGGTGTGAAGGTACATGCTTGAATGTCCCCCATGGGGGTGGAAACCTGTGCACATAGGAAAATAGTGTGTCAGGGAGAAGGCTCAACTGAATCCTCCACCCTGACATGCTAGCTTTCTAGGTGTATGGACTTCTTTGCAGGAACCTTACAGAGGCGGAAGGGAAGGAGAGACAGGTTAATGGCTTTTGAGTTGGAGGAGATGGAAAGTACTGGCAAGTGTGCTTATAGTTGGCTGGAGTACTGGGACTATAATTCAGATTTCCAGAGAAGACCCATGTTAAATCTATTGCAACAGAAATGACAGAAGTTCATAGCACTCCGGACAGGTGGTTTTTTGCAGGTGTGTAACAGCTGTGCATTCTGCAATATGTCATGGATAGAATAACGGTGCATTAATGGTGGATTAGGGACATGGGTGGCGCTGGGGGTTAAACCACAGAGCCTAGGACTTGCCGATCAGAAGGTTGGTGGTTCGAATCCCCGTGACGGAGTGAGCTCCCGTTGCTCGGTCCCTGCTCCTGCCAACCTAGCAGTTCGAAAGCACGTCAAAGTGCAAGTAGATAAATAGGTACCACTCCGGCGGGAAGGTAAACGGCATTTCTGTGCGCTGCTCTGGTTCGCCAGAAGCGGCTTAGTCATGCTGGCCACATGACCTGGAAGCTGTACACCGGCTCCCTCGGCCAATAAAGCGTGATGAGCAACGCAACCCCAGAGTCGGTCATGACTGGACCTAATGGTCAGGGGTCCCTTTACCTTTACCTAACAGCTGTGCATTCTGCAATATGTCATGAATAGAATAACAGTGCATTAATGGTGGATTTATACTGGGCTGCCCACACATCATTGCTCTTGGCTGGTTGTTCCAAGATGCTTCTCCAGCATTATCCCATAACTGCATTATTGTTCTTTTCTACAGCGTATGGTGCCCTGCCTCGGTCCAGATTCCGATGCCAGCGGAAGCTGCAGGAAGACCTATCCCTGCGTGTGCCCAGCCTTAGCCTAAGCCCAGTTCAGCTGTTCCGCAAGCGCCAGACGTGTGTGCGTGTTCGCTTGGCTTTGAATGCTACAGGTATGATGTGGGAGAAGGTGGGGTGGGCCAGGGCCTGATCCAGCCAGGGTTCTTACAATAGGTGTGGCGAGGAAGGAGATTACAGTTAATATTTTTATTGAAGTGTTCTCATGATGCAATGAGATACAGAAAACGAATGTAAATGGGATGCCGTTTGGAAGGGTTAGGAGCGTGTCCAATTCTGGGCATCACAATTTAAGAAGGATGTTGACAAGCTGGAACTTGGGCAACCAAGACGATCAAGGGTCTGGAAACCAAGCCTTATGAGGAACGGTTGAAGGAGCCGGGTATGTTTAGCCTGGAAAAGAGGAGGCTGAGAGGAGATATGATTGTCAGGAGCTCGTCCTACTCTCGAGTAGGACCCTGGCAGAGACACATGGCATGTTCTCTCCCTCCTGGTCGTTCATTCGGGAGCTTCAAAAGCTTTCTTCAGCCCGAACATCACAGCGACTGATGCCAACAGACATCGTCACACTTAAGGATCCGCAGAGTCTTCGCAGTTTGTGTAGCAGACCTCAGCAGCTCAGCATTTTGGCTAATCTACTTTATTTACATATAAAAACACATGGAGCACTTCAACATGGCTCCCTCTCTCTCTAGCATCAGGCAGCAAAGAGAAAGAACAAAGGACAATAGTCCCACTTCGTGGAACACAGTAACACAAACATCCTGTCTCCGTCACTTCCCACTCTGTGGAGTCAAAACATACACCGTCATGTGATAGACCACAATCCCATGACTGTAATCATGGAGCAGGAATTCTAACAATGATAGCCACCTTCAAATATCTCAAGGGCTGTCACATGGAGCAGGGAACAAGTTTGCTTTCTCCTTCTCTGCAGTGTAGGATTCAAACCAATGTCTTCAAATTACAAGAAAGGAGATTCCAACTAAACTTCAGGGGGGGAACTTTCTGACAGTAAGAGCTGTACGATGGTGGAATGGTCTCCCTCTGGAGGTTGTGGTCTCTCCTTCCTTGGAGGTTTTTAAGCAGAGGCTGGATGGCCATCTGTCATGCATGATCTAGTTGAGATTCCTGCATAGCTGGGGTTTGAACCAGATGACTGTTGGGTTTCTTTCCAACTCTGCGGTTCTGTGATTCTAGCTCCCAAGCTTTGATTAAATTCTAGCACCTATTGGGCCCAGGAATTTAGGGGACCCTGGCACCCACAAACTCAGAACAATATGATGCACTTGTTCGGCAAACCCGCAAATGCACAGCACGCACACTGCCTTGTAAGCCCCAGGAGAGGTAGACTGCTTCCACTGCTTAGAAACTGCCGTGTTAAGTGGGATACAGATTACTCAATTAAAGTGATAAATAATACTAGGATTCAGTGAAGATTTGTGTTGCCTTGGACTGCCTGTCTCTCTCCTTGGCACTACAGTGGTACCTCAGGTTAAGTACTTAATTCGTTCCGGAGGTCCGTACTTAACCTGAAACTGTTCTTAACCTGAAGCACCACTTTAGCTAATGGGGCCTCCTGCTGCCACAGCACCACCAGTGCATGATTTCTGTTCTCATCCTGAAGCAAAGTTCTTAACCTGAAGCACTATTTCTGGATTAGCGGAGTCTGTAACCTGAAGCATATGTAACCTGAAGCGTATTTAACCTGAGGTACCACTGTATTCTCTCTCTCTTTTTCCTGACCTCAGGCATTGACGGACTGGAGCTGCATTTCCTCGTTATAAGTTCTAAACGCTCTGGCTGGCTTCAGATCTTCAGAAGAGCAGGCGCTGGAACCTTGGTTAGCTATCACCATACCTATGAATGTGTTGGACTGTGATGGGGAGGCTTCTCTCCCGCCACTCAACAGGATGTCGCTGCCTTCTGTTTATTAGCTGTATGAAAGGCTGAAATTCAGCTGATTAAGTTCTTTATCTCCATGTTGGGAAAAGCTTCAGAACTTCTGCCTGCCAGCACAGGAGTTCTGTGCCAGGAAAGAAAAGTGGGAACATATACACCACAACCCCCTTTTTGACCATTGCATTGGGGAACGGCCAGTCTTTGTACTTTCCTCATTCATAGTGGTGTCTTTCAAGATCTTTGCAAAATGTAGGAGCAACGTGTGATTTTATGGGAACCTAAATTCATGCGGTGGTTGGGAGTTGTAGTACGGTAACCTCTGGAGGGTCACAGATTCCTCAGCCTTGGCCTCGGTTTGAGAAATGGCGGAAACTTGGCTGTGCTTCCCTGTCCCCCATCTTTTATAGTCCTAGCAATGTACCAGACACCGAGTTTATTTTGTGTTCTGAGGGATGTCTGTGTCCTGAAGTAGAAAAGGCACAGAGAACAGGACTGAACCCTAAAAAACTTGCTTTCAGTGGTCAACTCAACTCCTTGTAAATTCATAATGAATGGGGATGCCCTTGAGCTTGTGCAGAGTGAGGACCATGCTCTTCTAGGCTTAGGGATCATTGTGACATTGAGTTTCAGGCAGACTTGAGGAATGGCACCCCATCT
This sequence comes from Podarcis filfolensis, assembly GCF_964270895.1. Classification (NCBI taxonomy): domain Eukaryota; kingdom Metazoa; phylum Chordata; class Lepidosauria; order Squamata; family Lacertidae; genus Podarcis; species Podarcis filfolensis. Next base: position 19,839,930 of record NC_139605.1, read on the forward strand.
CTTACGAGCGAGGCTTGTGGGAAAATACTGTGTGGAAGTACAGTGGTACCTTGGTTTAAGAACAGCTTAGTTTACAAACAACTTGGATTAAGAACGCTGCAAACCCAGAAGTAGGTGTTTTGGTTTGTGAACTTTGCCTTGGAAGCAGAACATGTTCCGCTTCCTGTTGAGTGTGTTCCTTTTGTAAATTGAGTCCCCCGCTGCTATGGGGAAGCACACCTTGGTTTAAGAACAGACTTCCGGGATGAATTACGTTCATAAACCAAGGTTCCACTGTACTTCCTTTCTACAATTAACAGATGGAGAAGACTTGGGAATTAACATAATTTGCTTCAACCTTTTAAAAGTTAAATTCATGAGGGCTAGAAATGTGTGGGTTTTTTAACAAATTGAACGCTGGTATGTTCAAGACCCTGCACAAGTCACTGGATTCCATGTTCAGGAGTTTGAATGGATATGAGCAGTGCTTTCTTTGTGGCGGTAGTGACTGATACGGAATACCATCACCTCTCCTTTTTTTTTTTTTGCTGTGCATGGCAGCCATTTTGTACTCACAACTGCCGCTCCATTGCCAAGATATGCGCAGTGACACCTCATACCCCCAAAAGCACTGGATGTGATGATGCCGTGGTGTGTGCAGTCTGGCTTGTACGTTTTGTGGACTCCTGCTGTTTAAGAGATTCACCAGATAATCGCTTACAGAGCCTTGCAGCCACTAGTTAGGGGGTTACTCCAGCTTGGGACAGGCCAAGATTCCAGCATGATTTACAAGCGGGATCTGGGTGAGCAACATTCTCACTGTGGCCTTTCCTTCTCCAGTGGCAGGTGCTATTTGACTGTTTCCCAGCAGAGAGCGGCCGCCGGGTGCTTGTTTCGCTGGAAACCATTCCTGGCGGGGTGCTGAGCATCAATGAAACCCTTTTAATCCCTAACAACCAATTAGGTAAGACAAGGCTAGAATACATATAGGCCTGGCCTACTGTCATTGCTGAGGGGTCTGGAATTCTGTGCCCAGAAAATCTTCAAATTCTGTGCTGGGGGAAAATGGTGTTCAGGAAACACTGGTCATAGATGGCATTCAAAGTGCCTTCCTTGGCATTCCAGAATTATTCTGTGATCAATACAGAGGGGAGAGAGGCCAAGGTCTTAGATGAGCATAATATATTTCTGTAACTTGCACATGCAAGAATTTAATCCTATATCAAAGTACACACAATGGCTGATAGCCAATAGGATATGCAGTAATAGCAGGATAATCCTGTGTGGCTTTGCAACATTTCCATACCAACGCCATGTGTTACCTCAGATACGCAAAGCCTTGAAACACATCAGTGTGGTGAGTGTGGAGAGCCAGTGTGGTGTAGTGGTTAAGAGCAGTAGGCTCGTAATCTGGTGAACTGGGTTCGTTCCCTGCTCCTCCACCTGCAGCTGCTGGGTGACCTTGGGCCAGTCATACTTCTCTGAAGTCTCTCAGCCTCACTCACCTCACAAAGTGTTTGTTGTGGGGGAGGAAGGGAAAGGAGAACGTTAGCCGCTTTGAGACTCTTTCGGGTAGTGATAAAGCGGGAAATCAAATCCAAAACGCCTCATCAGTTGCCGCAGCAACGTTCCAAATATCCTGCTCCAGATTGGGTTTTCTCCTCTGCCACAGCCTGCTTTTCCTTCCCCAGAAGTTCCAGAGTTCCACCACAGATGGGTGCCAGCAGAACGGGCTATTGAGGTGTCTGTCACCGAGGGCCCTGACATCACAGTACGCCTCTGCCACCAGCTGGCTCTGGAGTGCGAGGAACTGGGCCAGCCTTTCCACCAGCAGGTGAGACCTTGGAGGGGAAGGATGCAGAGGAGGAACAGAAATGGACCCATCTAAAAGAAGATAAAAGTCCGTACCAGAGAAGAATGGCAGATCTTGTTGATGGATTGTGCCAAAATGGCTCAAATGACCGGAAGAAGCCGAAATCAGGAAGACCAAAATTTTAATAAGGAATGGGGGGAAATTATAACTTATCTTAAAGACCATTGTAGACAGTTAAAATTGTTAGTAGGATTGGAATATCACTTGTAGTTTAAGGGTGAATTTTGGACACAGTGGAGATGTAAAAGATTTGGCTCATCATAAAAGATGCAGGAGGAAATGATTAACAATAGGACCCAAAAAGGGAAGGAGGGAAGTCCAAGAGATTCCTTAGAATCTAGTGTTTATGTTTAGTCTATGTTTGATATATGACTAAAATTTTAAGCTGAAAAACCAAATAAATTTAGAAAGAAGGGAGGAAAGGAAAAAAATGGACCCATCTAGTAGGAAGGATGGGATGCGGGTGGCGCTGTGGGTTAAACCACAGAGCCTAGAACCTGCCGATCAGAAAGTCGGCGGTTCGAATCCCCGTGACGGGGGGAGCTCCCGTTGCTCGGTCGCTGCTCCTGCCAACCTAGCAGTTCGAAAGCACGTCAAAGTGCAAGTAGATAAATAGGTACCCCTCCGGCGGGAAGGTAAATGGTGTTTCCGTTCGCTGCTCTGGTTCACCAGAAGCAACTTACTCATGCTGGCCATGTGACCCGGAAGCTGTACACCGGCTCCCTTGGCCAATAAAGCGAGATGAGCGCCGCAACCCCAGAGTCGGTCACGACTGGACCTAATGGTCAGGGGTCCCTTTACCTTTACCTTTAGTAGGAAGGAAGAGCAAGAAGGCTGTTGCTTCCTGTACAAACAATAAAACGATAAAATAAAGGGGGGTGGGGGAGGAAAAGGCAGGACAAACAGGCTGGAGGGATATGAAGGGGAATGTGCAGGCTGAGTGAGAAGAATTACAAACTTATATTCTGCTCCAGAGCCTCAATGTTATGGCCCTCTTCTCCTCTTCTCAGGTTCTGGTCTCCAAGCATCACCCTGCTCTGCTGTCGTATGAGCGCCTGCTCCCATGCTTATGTATCGAGGTGCGTGCACATCATGTTGAGGGGCCCACCATTCCAACACTTTTCAGTGGGAGGAGAAAAGAGAGATGCCGTCTCTCTTGTGGGTGGGCGGGGAGATGCACAAACAGAACTGGGAGAGGGAAGAAGGATTGAAATAGCCTTCTGCAACCTGGTTCCCTCTGACTGCTTTGGACATTAACTCCCACCAGCTGTTGTAGTCCAAAACAGCTGGAGGGCACCAAGTTGGGGAAGGCTGAAGGACAGAAACCTGAGCTGAGGCTTACTTCTGTGGCTCAGTCTTGTAGCAGATTTTGCTTAGGTTTGTGGGTAGCTGTGTCTTTAAGAGCCCCTCCTACCCACGCCAGGCCCTCTACAGAAAGTGGCCATGTGGCCAGGGCTGGGCAGGGGACAGAACATCCAAGAATGTTTCCAGATGGGTGTTGATTGCAGGATGGTTGCTCCTTATGCCTGCAATTTTGGCAGCTTTGTTGGCATCAAATTCCAGTCCATCGTTCCCCGCCACCACCAATTTCATCCAGATTTGACTTGTTTGTGAATGACCCATTTACAGTGTTAAGCCTCCCGCGCCCCCCACCCCAAGCCCACAATCTGGAAGCACCCCAGGACAGAATGGGCTTGCTTGTCATTTTTCCCTGGGTGCCTCTTAGCACATGGGTGGGAGCCCTCTGTCTGGGGACTGCAGAGGGAATCAAGGCTGGGAAGCAGCCAACTTGGACCTAACTTTCCTCCCTTCTGTTCTAGGCATCGTATCATGAGCACCACGACAGCTTGCGCAAAAAAGTGTGTCCTTTCTGGCATCAGCCAGAGGCCTGTGAGTCTTGCTTTATTCTAGGGCCGGGTCTGATGACAGCAGGGCTCTGCCAATGCTGTCTAGCTCTGTTGCTGCTAGGGCTGTGAAATATACTCAGAGTCGCAAAGTGATTTCATGCTCTTTATTCAGCTCATAGCGGTGAGGAGGAATGAATGAAAGTCCCCTCAAAGTATCTGCTTTATATACATTATTTACACAATGGGCTGCACATGATTGGCTAATTCCGGAATTCTACTGTAAGCCAATCAGGTTGTGGATTCACTTCTATCTGGAGCATGATTGGGTGGTTCCTGCCAACCAATCATACTGCTGCATTGTTCTAGGACCAATCAGACTGCTGCATTCTGAATCCTATTGTTCTAGGACCAATCAGACTGCTGCCTTTTGGATCCTATTGTTCTAGGACCAATCAGACTGCTGCAGTTTGGATCCTATTCAACTCAGTACATAACAGGCTGCCTGGCTATTGTGGCAATAGTGTTTGTTTTAGGTAGGTAAGGTCTGCTGTGGAGGACAGGCATTCCAAATTTATTTGCTTGCCTCTGCTCCTGTGCCTTTGACGGGACCTTGGTATGCAGGTGTTAGCAAGTATGCATAGCTTCTTGCCATGAAATGTTCATCTGCTGCAGGGCCATCCGAAGCATATCCGGCGCCATGGTGCAAAGATCCCTCCGGCGCCCCCCCCCAGCAACTCCCAAACAAGGGAGGGGGTGCAGTTCCCCCCACTCGCTGCGGCGTCCCTGAGAGGCCAGCGCCCTGGCACAACCAACCACTAACACCAGTGGGGAAGATGGCTCTGATCTGCTGTTTTCTGCACATTGAACTGTTGTTAAAGGTGCAGAAGCAGAGCAGACTGCTTTGTCTCTTGTTAGTTAGCCCTAATGAAAGAATGCAGCCCCCTTTTCAATTAGAACTAAATTGATCTCTGGCTCTGCCCATTAATTAATGCATTTACTTGGGTGTAAAAATGAGGTGGTATTGGTGTGTCCCCCCCTTGTTTTTTGTTTTGCTGGTACCTACTTGATTCAATAAAGAGTCCAGCAGACAAAGAGAGAGCCAATGTGATGTAGTGGTTAAAGGGCACTACTTGAACTAGGTAGTTCTGGGTAATAATAATAATAATAATAATAATAATAATAATAATAATAATAATTTATGCCCCGCCCATTTGGCTGGGTTTCCCCAGCCACTCTGGGCCGCTTCCAACAAAATATTAAAAATACAATATGGGACTGGCAGAACTGACTGGCAGAATCCGCGACCAGGGAGAAGAATCAGCAGAGGAAGAATGGAAGAAATTCAAAGACTATTTGCAAAAATATTGTAATATTAAGGAATACTGAGTGATGTTGGATTGAAATTAAGGGGTTATCAGCTGTAATGGTATAAAAGAATATGAAAAAATAGTTCTTTTCTGTACATAAGTAAAAGTATAAGTTACAATAATTTAAGAAGATGGGTAGAAAATAAGGTTTATAGCTGTAATGCTATGAGATAAGGATTTGCTGGATGAACAATTTGAACTGGAATACAAGAAGGGGAGGTATGAGGAGGTCAGGGAAATATGTTATTGGAAAATATGATATGAAATTTATGTGTTTTTAATATTTTTTCTTTTTAATTTTTCCCCCTCTTTCTTCTTTTTCTTTTTGGTTTGTATAAAATGGAAAATCTTAATAAATATCTTTTTAAAAAAAAAAAAAATATTAAAAATACAATAAAACATCCAACATTAAAAACTTCCCTAAACAGGGCTGCCTTCAGATGTCTTCTAAAAGTCAGATAGTTGTTTATTTCCTTGAGATCTGATGGGAGGGTATTCCACAGGGTGGGGGCCACCGCCGAGAAGGCCCTCTGCCTGGTTCCAACAGCATACACTGGGCCACAGATTCCTCATCCCTGTTATAACGTATCAGGGTCTACTGGGGACTCAACAGTCTAATCATATTTCCGCCCCCTGCTGCTGCCTCTCTTCTAGATGGTCCAGATCTGTGGTCCTCGGTGGAGTTTCGCGACTACAGCAACAGCGTCAAGGCTGAAATGGCTATGTCTCTGAGCGGCCGCTGCCTGCTTCATCCCACTGCTTCTCTGTGCTGGAAAGAAAGCGCCACTCCGGGTGCGGCCTGTCAAGACATCCCCAATTCCACAGTCACAGGATTACGCCAGGTGAAAGGCTGGGGCGGTCATACTAGGAGCTCGGTGGGGTGGTAACGGGTAAAGATCCAAGTATGCTGTTATGGTGTCGTTCGCTCGGAACTGACCCCTGCCTTCCCTGCCTGCTTGTGGTAGAGCTCGGTTTTGCCGCAGCAGGTAGGGAAAGGGAACAGCAGAGGCACGTGGAGAGATATTTAGCTGCCGAATCATTGCTTGATGCCTTTGAGCCACCAAAGACTGGCAAGCCTGTTTGCACAAACAAGTGGTTCAGGCTTAGCAGTATGTCCTCATTAAGGGTAAATATGTATTGGTGTTCCTTGCCCACTGTAAAGAGTAAAAGAGGGGAGATTGTGGTGTTTAAAGGATGGCTGAACTGGAGGAAGCCTTGAAAGCAAAGGTCCAAGCAGTTTCCCACTTGTCCTGTGCTTTTTTGTGCTGGGAGCCAGCGTGGCGTAGTGGTTAAGAGCGGTGGACTCGTAATCTGGTGAACTTGGTTTGATTCCCCGCTCCTCCATGCAGCTGCTGGGTGACCTTCAGTATAGTCACACTTCTCTGACGTCTCTCAGCCCCACTCACCTCACAGAGTGTTCTTTGTGGGGGAGGAAGGGAAAAGGAGATTATTAGCCACTTTGAGACTCCTTAAGGGGAGTGAAAGGCAGGATATCAAGTCCAAACTCCTCCTCCTCTTCTTCTTCTTCTTCTTTTTCTTCTTCTTTCCCCAAGGAATAATAATAATAATTTTATTTATATCCCGCCCTCCCCAGCCAAAGCCGGGATCAGAGCGGCTAGTAACACAGCATTCTAAAATCAATTCATTCTAAAATCAATTCAAAATCAAATTAATGGCAACCATTGGGCTAGAGTTCTGTGAGGATTACGAAAGGAGGGGGGTCAGACTGTGCCTTTATATGATCATATGTTATTATTATTATTATTACTACTACTATTATTATTATTATTATTATTATTATTATTATTATTATTATTTGCCCCCTGCCCATCTGACTGGGTTGCCCCATCCACTGTGGGCAGCTTCCAACATATATAAAAACATAATAAAACATTACTCATTAGAAAGCTTCCCTTCAATGCTGAATTACAGCAAACATCAATCTGTTGGCCCTGCCCGCTGAAGTGGGTGGGGTTGGATGCCAGCAACATCTGAAAAGTCACAGGTTCCCTCACCCTTGCCATGTTGAGTTGTGGAAATTGATATAGGAGAGAAGATAACGGAGTGCTTTTGAAATGATCTTATTGTGCCTTATTGCTTAGAGGCCTTGCATGGCTAAGCGATAGATGGATATTGCAAATAAACAATCAAGATTATCCTCGCATGTTTTTTTCCTTTCTCTAGGAGTACATACTTGAGGAGGTGGATGTTCACCCTCGGCTCTGCTTCAAGGTGAGGCCTGCTTCCCAGTCACTACTCGCACCAGACACTGGCAAGTCAGTTTGTTGTTTAGTCATTTAGTCGTGTCCGACTCTTCGTGACCCCATGGACCAGAGCACGCCAGGCACTTCTGTCTTCCACTGCCTCCCACAGTTTGGTCAGAGGCAAGTCAGTTACCTAGTGCCAAATCTTTTCTGCCCAAAACTGTTGCCACTTGCAGCCGTCTGGACTCTGCACAGTCTCAGGAGAGCGACGGAAAGCTTGGGAGTTGCATTATCATCATAGGATTGAGCAGATATCATTGGGGTGTAGATGTTTGTGTGCTTTTAAAAAAGTGAACTTCACTTCTGTTCTTGTGGAGGGATATAACTTGGCCTGCCCTGATCTGGACAAGGTGGTCCTCAACCAAGGGATGTCTTCTCAAGGCTCATCTAGACTTGTCCCATGTCTAGAAAGCCCAAGCCCAGGGTACAGATGAGCTCTCAGTCCCTGCTGGGGTTTTTCCAGCAGTGAGAGCCAGTGTGGTATAGTGGTTAAGAGCAGTGGACTTGTAATCTGGTGAACCGGGTTCGCTTCCCCGCTCCTCCACATGCAGCTGCTGGGTGACCTTGGGCTAGTCACACTTTGAAGTCTCTCAGCCCCACTCACCTCACAGAGTGTTTGTTGTGGGGGAGGAAGGGAAAGGAGAATGTTAGCCGCTTTGAGACTCCTTCGGGTAGTGATAAAGCGGGATATCAAATCCAAACTCTTCTTCTTCTTTCCATACGTCGCAGAGTATGAAAAGGGTTGCACTTGATAAGCCTTCGAAAGCATAAAGCTTTTGTCCAAAGGAAAACAGACCCTGTGATGTGCAGTGCAATCATATGAAGGTTGACTCAGGAGAAAGTTACACGGAGTCCTATGGGGCTGGCTCTCTTATAAATCTTTTTTTTTTAATTGAGTTTTACATTGTAAATTTAAATTCAAACAATAAACAGCATCATCATCATTGAGGATTCCCTGAATCCTTTGACCCCCCTCCACCCTTCCACAGTTACCATTTCCAATCTTTTCCCACTGCTTCACTTATTTCCCCTATTTTTCTTATAGAATCCAATTTTACCTTAGTTTTTAGTACATTACAAACGTTATCCAAATCCTGTTGAAGTTTTTAGTTGTTTACAGTGTACATGGGGCTGACTCTCAAGGTCTGCAGTCTTAGGGGCTCCAGATAAGCCATAGTCGTGGGCTTAAAACTGCAAGCACAAAAATTCAGTTAGGACATTGGGAAGAACTTAGGCACATAGGAAGTTGCCTTACACTGAGTCATCACGCCATAGGTCCTTCTATCTCCACATTGTCTGTACTGACTGGTAGTGGCTCTCCAGGGTTTCAGACAGAGGATATTCTCACCCTGGTCTGCAGATGCCAAGGACTGAACCTGGGACTTTCTGCGTTTGCCGCTGAGCTACAGCCATGCTGTCCTAGCGACTGGCTAACTGCCTGGGTGTTGGTGCATTGGGGCAGGTTGCTTTCAGGGGTGCCACGGAATCTTCACTGCTGGAGGTCAGGGGTGTGGCTCAGCAGTACAGCACCTGCTGCTTTGTAGGTTTGATCCCCAGCATCTCCAGGTAGGGCTAGAAGGGGTGTGAAATCCCGGAAGGCCATTTCCCAGCCATTGTAGACAGTAGTGAGAAAGATGGATCAATGGTCAGACTCATTAAAAAGCAGCTCCCCGTGTCTTTTATAAGAGCAGGTTTGGACAAATACTTGATGGTTTTAGTTTTAAGTTGGCTTGATCGATGAGATCAGTTCAGGTCCTATACAGTGGTACCTTGGAAGTTGAACAGAATCCGTTCTGGAAGTCCGTTCAACTTCCAGAATGTTTGGAAACCAAGGTGCAGCTTCCGATTGGCTGCAGGAAGCTCCTACAGCCAATTGGAAGCCGCATCAGATGTTCGGGTTCCAAAGAACATTCGCAAACCAGAACAATCACTTCCAGGTTTGTGGCATTCGGGAGCCAAAACATTCGACCCGCAAGGCATTTGGGATCCAAGGTATGACTGCATTCAAGGTTGTCCGTCACTGGAGGAATGGAGATGTGGGATTTCTTTGCTGCTATAGATATTTGTTGTATCCCCTCCTGAAGGAAGGCAGGGGGCTAGAATTGAGGACTCCTGCTGATTTTGCTGTTCTTTCATTCTGTGAGTGTGAGGTGCTGGTTTGGTTTCACCAGCCCCAGCTCTTCCAGTGATCCAGTGTCTTTGCTGTCTGTCTTTTCTAGTTTTCCTACAAAAACAGCAGTCACATTGAGTGCCCAGTCCAAAAAGGTGAGTCTGCAGCTCAAACCTACTGGTTTGGTATCGTGGGATGATGGGGAGGTGGTGATTGGGGCAAGGGAGGCGATTCCTTCTCACTGAACCAGAGATCATACTCATTAGGAAGCATGGACCCAAAGCTGTTTTCTCTGCCTGTGTCTGTACATTCCTTTCCCATCATGACAGCACTCAGAAGCAGGTCATCTCATTGCTGTTCGGCTGTCAAGGGAGGCTGGTGCTCGTTGGGACTGGTAAGGCGGAAGGCAAGGGGGCCGACAATAGATGGAGCCAGAGAAAATGACAGGCAGAGCCAACTGATTCTGGTTTTGTTTCCATTCTCTGCCATGCTAAATTCCTATAAAGGGAACATTAAGGAAGAGGATGGGACGCGGGTGGCGCTGTGGGTTAAACTACAGAGCCTAGGACTTGCCGATCAGAAGGTCGGCGGTTCGAATCCCCGCGACGGGGTGAGCTCCTGTTGCTCGGTCCCTGCTCCTGCCCACCTAGCAGTTCGAAAGCACGTCAAAGTGCAAGTAGATAAATAGGTACCGCTCCGGCGGGAAGGTAAATGGCGTTTCCGTGCGCTGCTCTGGTTCGCCAGAAGCGGCTTAGTCATGCTGGCCACATGACCCGGAAGCTGTACACCAGCTCCCTCGGCCAATAAAGCGAGATGAGCGCGGCAACCCCAGAGTCGTCCGCGACTGGACCTAAGGGTCAGGGGTCCCTTTACCTTTTTAAGGAAGAGGATAGAGCAGGGGTCAGCAAACTTTTTCAGTACCCGGCCGGTTCACTGTCCCTCAGACCTTGAGGGAGGGCCGGACTATATATTGAAAAAAATAATAATGAACGAATACCTATGCCCCACAAATAACCCAGAGATGCATTTTAAATAAAAGGACACATTCTACTCATGTAAAAACACACTGAGTCCCGGACCGTCCGCAGGCTGGATTTAGAAGGTGATTGGGCCACATTCGCCCCCCCCGGGCCTTAGTTTGCCTAAGGGATAGAGGCTGTCAGCCACTTCTTTCTCTGGATTGGCTGTAAGTAAGGAGGCAGGCTTGTAAGGGCAGTCTGGGTGCCCCATTCAGCTGTCAATGGCACGATAGCCTGCTTTGAGATTAGTCACCTGCAACCCTAATGCTCAGACGGAGTCTCCATCTTTGCCTCCCTGCAACATAATGTTGCACACCACCCCAATCTCATGAGCAGTGAGAGATTTCAGGGGTTGTAGACACTTGCCCAGAGTCGAGAGCCCACCCTGCTATGTGTGATTTTCCTACCCCCTTTCAAGATGCCAGGAATGAACCAGGCACCTTTTACAAACAAATCGCAGGCTCTACCTCTGGGTTACAGCCCTTTTGTACATTGTCGCTGAAGCTATCCGTCCAGGAAACCTGGCACTTAACCAAAGGGACAATTGCTGTGCAGAAAAACTGATCCATAGTATTTTTATTGTGGGGGTACAGGCCTCTGTTAGGGAGGAGAGAATCCTGATGAAATATACTCAGAGTCGCAAAGTGATTTCATGCTCTTTATTCAGCTCATAGTGGTGAGGAGGAATGAATGAAAGTCCCCTCAAAGCATCTGCTTTATATACATTATTTACACAATGGGCTGCACATGATTGGCTAATTCCGGAATTCTACTGTAAGCCAATCAGGTTGTGGATTCACTTCTATCTGGAGCATGATTGGGTGGTTCCTGCCAACCAATCATACTGCTGCATTGTTCTAGGACCAATCAGACTGCTGCATTCTGAATCCTATTGTTCTAGGACCAATCAGACTGCTGCCTTTTGGATCCTATTGTTCTAGGACCAATCAGACTGCTGCAGTTTGGATCCTATTCAACTCAGTACATAACACCTGATCAGCTGATGTTGTTTTCCAGCATTTTTTTGTGACTGGTAGCTGCCCAGCTGTTAGTGTAAAACAGGGGTCAGCAAACTTTTTCAGCACTGTCCCTCAGACTTCGTGGGGGGCCGGACTATATTTTGAAGAAAAAAAATGGAACGAATTCCTATGCCCCACAAATAACCCAGAGATGCATTTTAAATAAAAGAAAACATTCTACTCATGTAAAAACACCAGGCAGGTCCCACAAATAACCCAAAGATGCACTTTAAATAAAAGAACACATTCTACTCATGTAAAAACACGCTGATTCCCGGACCGTCCATGGGCCGGATTTAGAAGGCGATTGGGCAGGATCCGGCCCCCAGGCCTTAGTTTGCCTACCCATGGTGTAAATACACGGTCCTCTTAACTGGCAGAAAGCATGTTGACCATAAACAATGAACGGTTGAAACAGAAGACTTCCTTGGTGTTTGTAGTCAGTCTAAAGCAACGTGAAGATTCTCGCCCCAACGTTGTTTTGTGAAAACAGAATGGCTTGTTATGTGGATTTTAAAGTTAAATGTTCCTTCTTAGTTTTGAGCAGTCTTGTCACTTGTTTCCTTTAATCTGGAAGTTTGCAATTGTTAACACTGAAACGCAATTGCGCCCTCACGTGGCGAAGTAGTGGAAATACAGAATACTCACAGCCTACAGTTACGCTGTAGGCAGCACTGAACTAACCGCAAGATGCCAGGATGCCTATCTAGGGTTTGTTCCCTTGCCCCTGCTTTAGTTTTCTGAAGACCCGTGTTGATTTGGATGCGTTGCCTAAACTCTACCTTCTGGGATATATTTTATGTGTACCCTGTACTGCCCTTTTCTGTGCAGTTTTTGTGATGTTTCCAGGTCACTTCTGGGTTCAGCGTGATGCGCAGTCACACACATATCAGATGCGCCTAAAATTTTGTAAGAATTGATTTTTTGTTTAAAGTGCAAACATATGCCTAAAAAGGTCTGAGACATTAGAACAACTTGGTGCCGGTCTTTCTTCCTAGACACTGCCTGGAATGTATCTATGAGTGTCAAACCGTGGCAGCTCCACTTGCATTTTCATTCTCGCGCACCAGCATCCTTCAGCTCGGCCTTATGTCAGAAGCAATCTCCGCGCCAGTGTGAGCCTGAGCCACCTGTCTATACCATCACCCATGTAAGTGACTTTTGGAGCCGGAGAGGAGGAGGGTTAACTTGGGTTGGGATCCACCCGGACTGGCACAAACCAACAAAATTAATTTCAGAGTGGACAAATGTAAGGTTCTGCACTTAGGCAGGAAGAACCAGATGCACAAATATAAGATGGGGGACACCTGGCTTGCCAGTAGTGCATGTGAAAAGGATCTAGGGGGTCTTAGTGGACCACAAGCTGAACATGAGTCAACACTGTGATGCAGCAGCAAAAAAAGCTAATTAGGCTGCATCAATTATTTATTTATTTATTTATACATACCCCGCCCATCTGGCTGGGTTTCCCCAACCACTCTGGGTGGCTTCCAACCAAATATTTAAAACAATACAGCCTCAGACATTAAAAACTTCCCTAAACAGGGCCACCTTCAGTTGTCTCTTAAAAGTAAAATAGTTGTTTATTTCCTTGACATCTGCTGGGAGGAGTTTCCACAGGGCAGGTGCTACTACCGAGAAGGCCCTCTGCCTGGTTCCCTGTAACCTCACTTCTCGCAGCGAGGGAACCACCAGAAGGCCCTCGGCACTGGACCTCAGTGTCCGGGCTGGATGATAGGGGTGGAGACGCTCCTTCAGGTATACTGGACCGAGGCCGTTTAGGGCTTTAAAGGTCAGCACCAACACTTTGAATTGTGCTTGGAAACGTACTGGGAGCCAATGAAGATCTTTCAGGACCGGTGTTCTATGGTCTCGGCGGCCAGTCCCAGTCACCAGTCTAACAGCCGCATTCTGGATTAATTGCAGTTTCCGAGTCACCTTCAAAGGTAGCCCCACGTAGACTGCATTGCAGTGGTCCAAGCGGGAGATAACTAGAGGATGCACCACTCTGGCAACAGAAGCATAGTGTCCAGATCAAGGGAAGTAATAGTACTGCTCTATTCTGCCTTGGTCATACTACACCTGGAGTACTGTGTTTAGTTCTGGGTACCACAATTTAAGAAGGATATTGGCAAGCTGGAACGTGTGCAGAGGAGGGGTGACCAAGATGATCAAGGGTCTGGAAACCAAGACTTGTGAGGAACAGCTGAAGGAGCTGGGTATGTTCAGCCTGGAAAAGAGGAGACTAAGAGAAGATATGATAGCCATCTTCAGATATCTGAAGGGCTGTCACGTGGAAAATGGAGCAAGCTTGTTTTCTCCTGCTCTGGAGGGTAGGACGTGAACCAATGGCTTCAAGTTACAAGAAAGGAGATTCCAGCTAAACATCAGGAAGATCTTTCTGACGGTACAAACTGTTCGACAGTGGAACGAAGTCCCTCGGGAGGTGATAGGCTCTCCTCCTTTGGAGGTTTTCAAGCAGAGATTGGGTGGCCATCTGTCGTGGATGCTTGAGCTGAGATTCCTGCATTGCAGGGAGGTTAAACTAGATGATCCTTGGGGTGCCTTCCAACTCTACAATTCTATGATGGGTGAAGGAAGGTGCAGTAAATGGACTGCATTTTTTTCCAGAAAGTGGTGGTGGGGGATCTCACTTGTGGGGTGCCTCAGGGATCTGTCCTCTCCCCCATGCTTTTCAACATCTACATAGAGCCGCTGGGAGAGATCATCAGGGGGTTTGGGCTGGGTGTTCATCAGTATGCGGATGATACCCAGCTCTACCTCGCTTTCAAATCAGAACCAGTGAAGGCGGTGACGGTCCTGTGTGAGTGTCTGGAGGCGGTTGGAGGATGGATGGCGGCTAACAGATTGAGGTCTCCACCCCCATCGTTCTGCCGGACGCTGAGGTCCAGCGCCCAGGGCCTTCTGGCGGTTCCCTCACTGCGAGAAGCCAACTTACAGGGAACCAGGCAGAGGGCCTTCTCAGTAATGGCGCCCTCCCAGTGAAACGCCCTCCCACCAGATGTCAAAGAGAACAACAACTACCAGACTTTTAGAAGACATCTGAAGGCAGCCCTGTTTAGGGAAGCTTTTAATGTTTGATGTATTACAGTATTTTAATATTTTTTTGGAAGCTGCCCAGAGTGGCTGGGGAAGCCCAGCCAGATGGGCAGGGTATAAATAATATATTATTACTATTATTATTATTATTATTATTATTATTATTATTATTATTATTATTTCTGGAGTGAGGCAGAGGACTGAGCCTCATGTCCAACTCACCCTTATGTTTTCCAGATGGAGAGATCAAGCCTGGGAGACCTGGACCTCATCCTTCCTTGGCGGGCATTGACAAGCTGTGTACTGGTAAGAACCAACCTAAGTCCCCACCCCACCCTGTACAGTGGTACCTTGGGTTACAGACGCTTCAGGTTACAGACTCCGCTAACCCAAAAATAGTACCTTGGGTTGAGAACTTTGCTTCAGGATGAGAACAGAAATCGTGCTTCGGCAGCATGGCGGCAGCGGGAGGCCCCATTAGCTAAAGTGGTGCTTCAGGTTAAGAACAGTTTCAGGTTAAGAACAGCCCTCCAGAACGAATTAAGTACGTAACCAGAGGTACCACTGTACATTGGATTGTATCCACTACTAGTCCTGCCCACAGGAGTCACCTTGGAGTTAACAGACATATCGTATCTTTTGCTCTATAAGACTCACTTTTCCCCTCCTAAAAAGTAAGGGGAAATGTGTGTGCGTCTTATGGAGCGAATGCAGGCTGCGCAGCTATCCCAGAAGCCAGAACAGGAAGAGGGATTGCTGCTTTCGCTGCGCAGCAATCCCTCTTGCTGTTCTGGCTTCTGAGATTCAGATTTTTTTTTTCTTGTTTTCCTCCTAGGAAAACTAGAAAACAAACTAGGTGCGTCTTATGGTCTGGTGCGTCTTATAGGGCGAAAAATACAGTGGTTAGCTTAAGTTAATTAACTCCAGTGGGTCTACTTTGAGTCTTCCTCTTCTATGGTGATCTCTCGTAGCTGAGTAAGATTGTCTTCCATAAACACTGTTTTAACAGAGAGTCCGTAAGTGACTGTGGAGGCCAGTTCTGGATCCACACGTCCTTCCACAGTGGGGACACAGGTTTGCAGGCAGGAGTTGATCATGGTGAGGGTTTGCCAAGCCTCTTAGCACATTTCTCCCTTTCGTCCTGAGTTTGAGCATCTTCAAAGCCCATGACACCTTCGGTAAAGGCTGATCTCCAACTGGAGCACTCGCAAGCCAGTGTTTATACTACATTTTTTAAGATTTGCCTTGGGAGAGAGTTTAAACCTCTTTTGTTGACTTTGAGTAGAACCTTGCTCGGGAGAGAACAATTTCAGCAGCAGGTGGGGCTTGATTCCACTGGCCGACCACTTGACAGCTGCAAAACGTGCGAGCTACTGAATTGAAATTGAAATACTTTATTGTCACTTGTACAACTTGTACGCAGTCCAGTCTTGTGTCACTAAAACCAAATGTCCTGCCTTCTCTCTCCTTCTGGTTTGTCAGGTCTGGCGTTCAGATGTGCGCTTCGCTGGCAAACAGCTTCTGTGCCCAGATGGTAAGTTGCCATCCCATATTAGGTTGGGAGCGGGAGGGATTTAAGGAACAGCACCTTGCCCCATTGAGGGGAGTGGCTGCATGTGTCATCATCCCTTGCGTGAGGTTGCCTGGTTGTTTTTCTGAGGGAGCAGCGCTGGGTCCCAGCCATGGGCGTAGCCATGATTTTTGTTAGGAGGGGCAAAACCTCAGTTAGCTATGTACTTTTATTGATTTGGGAGGGGGGGAGCAGCTGCCCCTCCCTGCCTGCACCCCCTCCCTTGGCTACGCCCATGGCCCCAGCTAAATGTGGAACAGTGAAAAGTATTCTTGGAAAGAGTATTGAGTCAGAACTAGATGTTCTAGATCTTGTAGTACACGGAGGCAGGTTGTAGTGCACGTACCACTTGTTCTTTTGTGCAGGCAGGGATGGGGAACCTGTTTTGTCAGCCAGCGAATGGGGAAAATATCAGTACCCTCTGGGAGAACATAGAATAAGAGTGTTATGTACTGAGTGAATAGGATCCAAAATGCAGCAGTCTGATTGGTCCTAGAACAATAGGATTCAGAATGCAGCAGTCTGATTGGTCCTAGAACAATGCAGCAGTATGATTGGTCTGCAGGAGCCACCCAAGTCCTCAATGAAGACTCTCCATTGAAGGATGGAGTCCTCAAGGCGTGTTGCTGCAATGCTAAAGCTCCCTAGTAGGGTTAGTCATAAGAGGATTAGTAAAGGTAAAGGTACCCCTGCCCGTACAGGCCAGTCTTGGCAGACTCTAGGGTTGTGCGCCCATCTCACTTAAGAGGCCGGGAGCCAGCGCTGTCCGGAGACACTTCCAGGTCACGTGGCCAGCGTGACAAAGCTGCATCTGGCGAGCCAGCGCAGCACACGGAAACGCCGTTTACCTTCCCGCCAGTAAGCGGTCCCTATTTATCTACTTGCACCCGGGGGTGCTTTCGAACTGCTAGGTTGGCAGGCGCTGGGACTGAGCAACGGGAGCGCACCCCGCCGCGGGGATTCGAACCGCCGACCTTTCGATCGGCAAGTCCTAGGCGCTGAGGCTTTTACCCACAGCGCCACCCGCGTCCCCATAAGAGGGTTAGTAGCACATATATACCATGGAGAGAAGGGACGGTGAAATATACTCGGAGTCGAGAGTGGATTTCATGCCCTTTATTCAGCTCATAGTGGTGAGGAGGAATGAAAGTTCCCCCCAAATATCTGCTTTATATACATTATTTACACAATGGGCCACACGTGATTGGCTAATGCCGGGATTCTCCTGTAGGCCAATCAGGTTGCAGATTCACTTCCACCTGGAGCTGGATTGGGTGGCTCCTGTGGACCAATCAGACTGATGCATTCTGAATCCTATTGTTCTAGGACCAATCAGACTGCTGCCTTTTGGATCCTATTCAACTCAGTACATAACAGACGGCATCAAAACTTTATATTTTAGGATGGGCAAGTGGGTCCTGCAACAAAAGGTTGCAGTAGTGAGTGCTCCCATTCAGGTTGATACTGTTATTATTTATGGCACTCCAAGCAAAAGGACCCAAAAAGAAAGCTTGGTTGAAAAGAAAAAAAGGGGTTGCCTGGTGCCTACATGTAGTCAGTGATGGTGTCAGGCAGTGCCTCCCTAGGGAGAGCGTTCCCTAAGTGCGGAGCCACCACTGAAAAGGCCCGTTCTCACGTTGCCACCCTCCACACCTGTCTAGGAGAGTGCACAACACGAAGAAGGACCTCGGATGATGAATGCGGGATCTGGGTTGGTTCATGCGGGGTTCCCATCAGTCCTGCTATCTTCCATAATACTCCATTCTGCCCTCACCCTCCAAGAGGCATTCAACATTTTGTGGCCACTGAGCATGTTCAGTCCTCATTGGTCTGTTTTGGTTTTGGTTCACACACACACACACACACACACACACACACACGGTCCTTTGATTGATTGATTTATTTTAAAGTGCTCCCGCATACCTTGAGGTTCCCCCCGAGACTGGCAATACCTCTTGTGCGTGAATGGATGGTGCAAATTTGGGCTCCATGAAGATCCGCACTCAGAGAATGAGTTTGCTAGGAGTGTTTTGGATGGAAAGAGAAACAACGTACATAGATCCCTGAGCAGGTGGAAAGGTAGTGCAGGTTGTTGTTAATTTGTGTTAATTTCTCACCTCCTTTTTTCCCCCTACAAGTGACTCACAGGCACTGGGGGCTGCTGGCCTTTGGAGTGAGTCTAGGGCTAGTGTTGCTGCTGGTCGCAGCCGTTCTGCTAATTCGCTGTGTTCTGCGCAGGCTTCATAGAGGTAAGACGCATCGGAGGGATAAGAAGAACTATCAATGTGTGTTTGTGAAAGGGCAGGAAATGTCTTTGAAATAATAATAATAATAATAATAATAATAATAATAATAATAATAGTAATTTATTTATACCCCACCCATCTGGCTGGGTTTCCCCAGCCACTCTTGGGCGGCTCCCAAAAGAATACAGTGGTACCTTGGTTTGCAACCACTTTGGATTACAAACCCAGAAGTGCGTGTCCCTTTTTTTGGATTACATCTCAGCATCCAGCTTTTACTTTCACTTCTGCTCTAGTCAGGAGCTTATCATTGCCAGAGCCTCTCCATTGAAGTATTATGATTTCATGGTGCAACCGGGAGCGGACTGCATTCTGAGCAGGACCCTTGTCTCAGCTAAAGCAGGATGATGGAAACAGAATAAACACCAGACATTATAATTCCCATGATCTGGGAAGGGATATTTCATAGTTGCTGGTGGTTTGTGCTGCTACATCCAGCCTCATTTGGCGATCGGTTGTAGCTCATGGTTGGCAAGGCACCTTTTAGGAGGAACCTAAAACCTTTATTATTTATGTTTTAATGTAATTTTAATCTCCTGTTGGAAGCCGCCCAGAGTGGCTGGGGAAATAATAATAATAATAATTTTATTGGATTCATGCCACACCAGTGTGGTGTAGTGGTTAAGAGCGATAGACTCGTAATCTGGGGAACCGGGTTCGATTCCCCGCTCCTCCACATGCAGCTGCTGGGTGACCTTGGGCCAGTCACACTTCTCTGAAGTCTCTCAGCCCCACTCACCTCACAGAGTGTTTGTTGTCGGGGAGGAAGGGGAAGGAGAATGTTAGCCGCTTTGAGACTCCTGAAGGGGAGTGAAAGGCAGGATATCAAATCCAAATCCAAAAATCCAAACCCTTTCTCCCCAAGGAGCCCATGGTGGCAAAGAGATAAGACAACTTTACAAATAAAGTAAAAACATTCTAAAGCAGTCAAAAACATTCTAAAAACAATTGTGACTCAACTTAATGATGACGGAGAGACGTTGCACCTCACTAGGGAGGGCATTCCACAGCTGGGGAGCCACCACTCGAGAGTCCCTGTCAAGGGTCAGCACCTTCTTATGAGAAGCTTTCCTGATTCCGCTTTCTCCCTTCTCTCCCCAGACGTACCGGGCAAGCGCCATTCTCGCCCCATCCTGCTTATCTATTCCCCCGACTCGGAGGAGCACAAGCAGTTGGTGTGTGCTTTTGCGGCGCTGCTGCGCTCGGCCCTGGGCTGCCCCGTGCTCTTGGACCTCTGGGAGCTGGGCCACGTGGGGCGGCTGGGCATCTTGCCCTGGGTGTACGCCCAGCGAGAGCAAGTCAGCCGGGAGCAGGGCCAGGTCCTGCTGCTGTGGAGCGTCGGCAGCGCCCGCGCCTACGGGCTGTGGCAAGGGAAGGCCTCCAGGCGCGGCGGCGTGAAGGCACCGGAGCCCCACGACCTGTTTGGGGCGGCCATGGCCTGCTTGAAAGGCGAACTGCAGGGGGAGCCCGGGGCCGTGAGAGGAAAGGGCGACTGGGTCATCGCCTACTTCAGCAAACTGTGTGGCCGGCGCAACATCCCCCGGGCCTTGCACTTCCTTCCTCGATACCGTCTGCCTCAGGAACTGCCAGGCCTTGTCAGGATGCTTCAGGGTCCTTCCAGCTCGGCTCCAAGATGGCTCCGCGCCAGCGCTAAGGCCCTGGTGTGCCGCCTGCTCAAGGCTGAGAGGAAGAAAGCTGTGCGGAGCCAGAGGCCTTGGAGGTCAGCCACGGAGAAGTTTGCCAGCTCCCTGGTCCCTTTCGCTCCTCATCCCAAACTGCGCAGGCCGAGCTGCGCTTGAGGAGAGACGCGCATCCCGGTGGAGAACGTGTGGGGTTGTGAAATGGAGCTCTCCTTCCGTTACAGAACCTAGGAAGCCAGGCGTTTGCAGCCTGCTAGGTCTGCGGATGGGACACAGGTGGTGCTGTGGGTTAAACCGCTGAGCCTAGGGCTTGCCGATCAGAAGGTCGACGGTTCGAATCCCCGCGACGGGGTGAGCTCCCGTTGCTCGGTCCCTGCTCCTGCCAACCTAGCAGTTCGAAAGCACGTCAAAGTGCAAGTAGATAAATAGGCACCGCTCCGGCAGGAAGGTAAACGGCGTTTCCGTGCGCTGCTCTGGTTCGGCAGAAGCGGCTTAGTCATGCTGGCCACATGACCCGGAAGCTGTACGCCCGCTCCCTCGGCCAATAAAGCGAGATGAGCACCACAACCCCACGACTGGACCTAATGGTCAGGGGTCCCTTTACCTTTACCTTTTTAGGTCTGCAGATGCGAAAAGGAAGGTCCAAACTCAGTGTCCTAAGCTATAGGAGAGGCTGCTCTGCTTGCTAAGGAAGTCCGGGGCCTTTGGAGTCCCAACGCCACGAAAAAGAGCGGCCAAACTCGGCCGAGTTAGAGGCTGCTCCACCGCTTAGGCCTCGTCTTGCACAGCGGTTATGGAAACGGTTGCCGTGGAAATGATAGTGCGTGCAAGTTAATGCTGGTCATGGCACAGGAAAGGTCAGGAGGCCGCTGTGTGGCATTGCCGCCAGAGGAGGGGCTGTGCAATATTGGAGCCGTGTCTTGCCATGTGTAATTTATGTGACGCTGCAATCACCCCAAGAGAGGTGCTCTGGAGGACAGTCATATTGGCCCTACTCCAACTGAATTGGCTAACAGGAAACCTTAAACTGTTCACCGGCAGGCCATTTCAGGGCTGTAGCCGCGGGACTAACCCACCCACCTCCACTCTCTGCATTTTCTGCTTTCATTTTAAAAGCGGGTTTCTCTAGCAATTTAACTTATGAATATATGAGGAGAAATATATTCTGCATTCTGCCCAACGGTAAGCTATTAAGGAATATACAATTAAATAACTACAAATCTATCAAGCTACCTGTTCTGGTCACTAGCCAGTCTCTTGTTCAAATAAGTACAAAGCAAGCATGTCACTTAAGGATTACATTGAGGGAATGCTTTTTTGTATTGTCGTGAGTTTGTTGAATGCGTTGGGGGTTATCTTTTATATGAGTCCTTATGTTTTTGTTTTTTCTGTTTGGAATACGATAATAAAAATTACTTTAAAAACGCGCACGCATCTTTGATATATAGATCACTTCTGTGCTTGGTGTGTACATACAATACCATTCAACCTTGAAAAGGCAGATTGAGACTTGTCCTGTTGCAATTACACACATAACTTGGTTGTGTATTACAGAACTTGAGGTGCTTCTAGACGTGAGCTTATTAAGCTTGCAGACGTGTCACCGAGGTATCACAAACAAGTCTTCACAATGAACATTAAATTATAGCTTTTGATGGTGATACCAGCCACGGCCAGGGGGTGGGGCAGGGTGTTAGCACCTGTTTTCAATTGATAGCAAAATGTATGTGCTTGCTTTCTGAATTATTGGCATCTCCTCTAAGCCCTTGTAGATGTAGATTGCAGATGTAAACAGAATAAGATATATGGTTTCTATGTGACACACACTTGGCAGTGCTGCCCGTAGCTCAAAGGACCTTTGTTTGCCGCCGGTGACTGAGGGTGTGGTGGCACCAGGCGCCAGTCTGTCCTGGTTGCCTCTCTTGATTTTGGCCAAACAGAAGTGTGCAGGTGGGAAAGAATAACCTTTTAAACCAAGCTATCTCCCCTCTAATACAGAGGTTGCGAAATGGGGACCCTCCAGATGTTTGCTGAACTACAACTCCCATCAGCCTCTGGCAGAATGGGATGATGGGAGTTGTAGTCCATTGGCCTCTGGAGAGTCAGAAGTTTTCCATCCCTTCTGTAGTATAAATGTGAGCCATGGACCCAGGGTGTCAGTGGGCCCCTTGATTTCTTCCTCAAGCCACACTCACCCCTCCTGCTTGGCCTCTTTCGAAGTACAGTTTTACCTTGGTTTACAACCATAATCCGTTCCGGAGGTCCGGTTGTAAACCAAAACAGGTTGTAACCCAAGGCGTGCTTTCGCCAATGGGTTGTAATAATTTAAAATCCAAAAAGGGACACACTCTTCCGGGTTTGATGTGGTTGTAATCCAAAACGGTTGTAATCCAAAATGGTTGCAAATCAAGGTACCACTGTAAAATGGATCTCAAGTCATCTTGCCAAAAAGAAAACAATATGAAATGTCGAACTTTCGAAATGATGCTTGGTCATTTCCTCGTTATTCAGTAGATACTCCACTCCCATGCATCTAAAAATAACCCTTGTGTCTCTCTGCTGTTCTGTCACTTTACACTTCCTTCTTTGGAGATAACATTTCTGTACAGGCAAAGTATGAAAATAAAAGTTTGTCTCTTTGTTTAGGAGTATTTATACTCCTATCCTGGTGAACTACCCAGTGATCTTCGGGTGAAGGGCAGTATAAAAAATTTAATTAAGCAATAAATAAATTATACCCTGCCTACTGACCAAAGTCCACAAGGCAGTTTAGAATATAGTAAGTACGCATCTTGCACACATTTAACTTGTGTGCATTCAGCTTTTGTGGCAAAAAAGAGAGAGGGAAAACGACATTCCCACCCACCATAGATAGATAGATAGATAGATAGATAGATAGATAGATATGTGGTTTTGGCTTTAGCCGCGATCCCTGGAACATAACCCCCACATAAATTGCAGGTGTGAAAAAAGGAAAAGGTAAAGGACCCCTGGACGGTTAAGTCCAGTCAAAGGCGACTGGGGTGCAGTGCTCATCTTGCTGTTCAGGCCGAAGGAGCCAGCGTTTGTCCACAGACAGCTTTTCAGGTCATGTGGCCACTGGCGGAGGAAGGGGGTGGGGAGCGCACCGCACCCAGCAGCGCGATTCCAGTGGGGTTCCATCAAGGCTGCCCTCCCGCTCACGCTGGGCACCCTGCCCCTGCGGGTGGCACGCCATGCCCCCAGGACGCGCTTCAGCCCCGCCCCCACCTGCTCTCCCCCCCCCCCCCCGGTGCTGGAGCATGAAGCTCTGCCACTGCATGTGGCCAGCATGACTAAACCACTTACGGCGCAATGGAACACTGTGTTGGAAGCCAGGGCGCACGGAAACACCGTTTACCTTCCCATCACAGCAGTATCTGTTTATCTACTTGCACTGGTGTGCTTTCAAACTGCTAGGTTGGCAGGAGCTGGGACAGAGCAATGGGAGCTCACCCCATCACGGGGATTCGAACCACCAACCTTCCGATCTGCAAGTCCAAGAGGCTCAGTGGTTTAGACCACAGCGCCACCCGCATCCCTTGTATTCCGGGTGTACTGTACATATAAAACACAATAAGGTAGATACAGAAGTTGCCACAGCAGGACAAAGGTATATATGAGAACCCCCTCCCCTTGTTCTCCAATGTTCCAACAAATGCCATTCTCATGGATATTGAAGCAGCCACATGTTAGGCCCCCACAGACCAGGACGTCCTACCTGGGTGGCTGCTGCTGGTTTCTCCCACAGCTGGTGTGGCAGCTATGTGAAAAAACAACATCCATAACATAAAAAGACCTATCTACTGCCACATCCGGTTCCCACGGGGGTCAATCGGATGATCTAACAGGAAACTTAGTGGGATGCGGGTGGCGCTGTGGGTTAAACCACAGAGCCTAGGACTTGCCGATCAGAAGGTCGGCGGTTCGAATCCCCGTGACAGGGTGAGCTCCCGTTGCTCGGTCCCTGCTCCTGCCAACCTAGCAGTTCGAAAGCACGTCAAAGTGCAAGTAGATAAATAGGCACCGCTCCGGCAGGAAGGTAAACGGCGTTTCCGTGCGCTGCTCTGGTTCGCCAGAAGCGGCTTAGTCATGCTGGCCACATAACCCGGAAGCTGTACGCCCGCTCCCTCGGCCAATAAAGCAAGATGAGCCCCGCAACCCCAGAGTCGGTCACGACTGGACCTAATGGTCAGGGGTCCCTTTACCTTTACCTAACAGGAAACTTGCATGCAGGCACCAAGTGCAACTGTGCTCTTTGCCTGGTGATTCCCACTGGTGATAAACAAAGGCATTTTGCTTCCAATGGTGGAGCATAGCCATTCTGGCTTGTAGCCTCTGAAAGCCTTATTTCTTTAACAAAACAGGATCCTATATCATTTCAAACCACAAATGCATATATAAAATGTGCACACGTATGAGCCGAATACTGCACAGGTTCTTAAGAGACTACAATTTTATATCTAGAATTATTCATGCTCCACCTGCCTGCTCTGTAAATGAAGGCATATGCAAAACCAATTGGTTTTTCCACGAAGGAAGATTCATAAAAGTGCGATCCTAACCACGTCTTCTCACAAGCAAGTCATGTTGAATTGGGTGGCACCGATCCCAGGTAAATGGAATGAGGATTTCAGCCTAAACAGGGGAGGGGGTGAGAGAGAATGTTGCAAAGCAAGCCTTGCATTTTAGCTATTTCTGTAAAGTAGATGTATAAATATACTTATTTATAATATAATATATAAATATACTGCATAAATGCCTTCTTAGCATGAATAATATTGTAGATGAAAGAAAATACAGTTTGTATTGGGACGTGTGATCTTGCTGTGGATCTTTCCCCCAACCCCAATGTTTTCAAACATGAAATGCTCTGGTCGTAATATATTCTAGGCTACAACAAAGTTACATTGCAGAATAAAGTTACTGAGGGGTAAGTTATTGCAACCTCCAGTGGCATGTTCTCAGAGATTGCCAGCTTCTAGGTAGCAGCAGCAACATTGGGGCTGTTAACAGCATAAAAGGTAAAGGTACCCCTGACCGTTAGGTCCAGTCACGGACAACTCTGGGGTTGCGAGCTCATCTCGCTCTTTAGGCCGAGGAAGCTGGTGTTTGTCCTCAGACAGCTTCCGGGTCATGTGGCCACCATGACTAAGCCGCTTCTGGCAAACCAGAGCAGCACACGGAAACGCCATTTACCTTCACGCCAGAGTGGTACCTATTTATCTACTTGCACTTTGACATGCTTTCGAACTGCTAGGTGGGCAGGAGCTGGGACAGAGCAACGGGAGCTCACCCCGTCATGTGGATTCGAACCACTGACCTTCCAATCAGCAAGCCCTAGGCTCTGTGGTTTAGACCACAGCGCCACCCGCGGCGCACTGTTAACAGCATAGAGTCTCCTAAAACATGGGGTCCAGGCTGTCACACTGATTGGTGAACCCTCGAAAGATCTACTGGTGAGGTTGTGCTGGGGCCAGGATGGGGCCTGTTTGAACTCCTGGGCCCTCAGCCAGTGCCCCACCTGGCCCACTGCTGGAGCCAGCCCTGGAAACTGGTTTTAAATTAAACTCCTTAATAAGTGTGGCTTAATCAATAGTCTGATGTGGATGATGCCCAGAGCAGATGGCTCATAGGGCCATCATACAGGCCGGCTCTTTCTTCCTCCTCCAGCATGTTGTGGTCGCATCCAATGTTTGGATTTATGCTGTCAATTTATTGCTGCTGTTTAATTAGGGTGAATAGCACACCGCATGCTAAGAACAGCTTTATTGTTTGAAAAACGGACGAATGTTTATCTTGAACCTCCTAGTGACCTTGTGAGATAAGTCATAACGAATCCAATTTTACGAATGATTAACCCGGACTGAAATAAGCAGGCTAGCCAGCATTGCGGAGTGACTCTGCAGACTGCCGATATGAAGCCATATGTCTTGCAATCAAATCCTCTCATAGCTGTCAACGTTTCCCCTTTTTAAAGGGAAATTCCCTTATTCCGAATAGGATTCCTCGCAAGAAAAGGGAAAAGTTGACAGCTATGAATCCACTGTCCACTGAACTAAACTAGTTCTTAGAGCCATTGGGATCAGCGGTTCTGGACAGAGCAATACAAACTACAGGATGCTGCGAGGGAACATGGCTGCCAATGATCCACAAGTGCAAAACACGCTGTATCCAAGCCATAGTTGTCAAGCGTCCCTTATTTGGAGGGACAGCCCCTTATCCCAGCGCCATGTCCCGCTGCTGTCCCTTATCGATGGATGTCCCTTAAATTTCCAGAGTTTCAAAGGAAGCAGCTCCTCTCCCTCCCTCCCTGCAAGCCAGGGAGGAGGGAGGCTCCAACTGTGTTGCTTGGCTGCCCAGCCTGCCCCCCTCTGGCCTCCTCTCACCAGCCTTGACCCCTGGGAGCCCCCCCCCCCCCCGCCGGGACTGGCGGGAGCCTCGGGCCCTTCTGCCGCCATCCTCCTTGCGGCCGCCGAACTGAGCGTCTCTGCCTGGGGCCTCCCCTCTGCCTGTCACCGCCGCACCCGCTAGGCCGTACTGCGGCTGTGCCGCCAAAGGACCCAGATGAGATGGGCAGCCTGGCATGGTCTATGAATTGATGAGGAGCCTTGAGAGGAGAGCGAGGGCAACCATAGAGAAAGCAGTTCAGAGAGAGGAGGAAGAGGAGGAGGTGGAGGCACGGGCAGGTGCTTCAAGGGCTACGAGGGAAGGACTGCAAGCGCTTCTCCCATAGATTTGTAGTGGTAGACTAGCATAGATGGTCTGATCTGCGGGTTTACTTCGGGCGCTATTCCCCCCCCCCTCCTCCCGCCCCACCTGATGGAACTGAGAGCTGCAGATGGAGCAGGAGACAAAAGATACAGAACTGCAGCAGCATCTTCGTAGCTTGGACTTCATTTTGCGTGAAAAGTGGTTGCTGCTTGTAGTTATTTAATTGCAGTGTTTCATCAGCTGGTGTCTTGAGCAGCAACCTCTGGAAACGAAGGGCTAAAAACCGGCGCTGCTCTCCAAAACTATCTGGTCCCTTTTAACTGGTTAACTAAAATCCCTTATTTTGGCTGCTGGTCCCTTATTTTCAAATCTGTAAGTTGACAGCTATGATCCAAGCTCTGCCTGGTGGCAGAAGGGTGGGCAGAAACCCCCAAAGCACCTACACTTGGGAACTCCCTGCCTATTGATACCAGGCAGCTGCCATCCCTGTATTCCTTTTGGGGCCTGCCTGGAACATTTTCAGTTAGGCAAGACACAAAAGATGTGACATGCATTTTATTTATTTTTTTAGCTGGTTTTTAAAGTCTTTTATACTATTCCAAATACCTGTTTTTAAAAAAGACAGTGATTGTAGTGTTTTATATTATTGTAAACGACTTAAGAGGCTGTTGGCTCAGAAATCAAGTTTTGCTAAATACATACGTGAATACTGGAGTGCTGGGACTTTTCGCAGCACCTCGTCAATGTTGTGACTGTCAAAATGCCAGCTTGTACTCCCCTGCCCCCAGTTAATCCGGATTTTTCATTAACATGGAAAACCCAGTAAACAGAAAGCAACCCATTATGCACTCAAAGTCACCACTGGTATGAAAGCTCGTTAGCACATTTATTTGGGCTAGGGTTGCCATACATCCGGGAATTCCCCTTTTGGGGGTCCGACATGCCCACCCAGGGGGAATTTTACATTTTAAAGCAAATGTCCTGGATTTGGGTTTTTTATTATTTTAGTTTAGTGCGCGGGTAGCTCTGATTCAAGCTCTGCTGTGGACGACTCTGGCTCTGCGGCTGCAGAGGGGCTATCAGGTGATTGCTTTTGTTATAGGAATTCTAAGGTCTTAAAAATAGAATAAATGTTGGTAATTGCACAAGGTAAACACACATACGTAAGTACATAAACCACATGTCTGAAATAGTACAGGAGAGCAATCCCAAAGCCATCTTGACTCTCCCAATGACCTCAAATATTCCTCTGCAGTAAGAGAGGCCAATGGTCTTTTTGCTTGCAAATCCTGCCTTAAGGCAATATTTGTGTATGAATAGGGTGACCTGGATTCAGGAACTAAAGTATTAACCATCACAAAAGAATAGCCAGGCTGCCCAGGTAATGCAAACAGCGACCATCATCAGGTATCCTGGCAGGCAAGATTTCTGCTGAAGACCGCCTCCTTCTGTGATGTATGACTTTTTAGGGGGTGGTCTTGGGCGGTGGTGGGCACTTTCAAAAGTCTATACAGTGGTACCTCGGGTTACATACGCTTCAGGTTACAGACTCTGCTAACCCAGAAAAAGTGCTTCAGGTTAAGAACTTTGCTTCAGGATGAGAACAGAAATCGTGCTCCGGTGGCGCAGCAGCAGCAGGAGGCCCCATTAGCTAAAGTGGTGCTTCAGGTTAAGAACAGTTTCAGGTTAAGTACAGACCTTCGGAACGAATTAAGTACTTAACCCGAGGTACCACTGTAAAAGGGCTTGCACATCATTGTTCTGGGTTCCTCTCCTCCCTCCCTGTGTGGGCAGAGTGGGGGACCCTGTTGCAACAGGTAATAAAGATTAGGCTTACTAGCCGCTTTGCTTCTCAATATTCTCTGGTTGGCCTCTGTCATTTTCTCCTACCGATAGGGAACCCGCTTAAGGACTCTATACGGGCTCTTGGATACCCCATAAGGGAAAAGGAACAGTGTTTTTTTTTTCTTATAACAATCTGTTGGTGTATGAGTATGAGTGAAGTGAAACATGGGTTGTAGCTGAAGAGCGAAAGGATTTCAGTGCTTCTATACACACTGGAAGTAGACACCTATTCTGACTGAGAACATGTCAGGACATGTGAGTGTCTCCGAACCGTGAACAGGTCCAAGTGTGTTCATGTCTGTGTGTAAGTCTTGTTCTATCGTTGTTGCATTTTTTGGGAAACTTTAATGGGCTCATTAAAGCACCAACATCCAGCCTGACGCTGCTTGAAAGAGAGGAAATTGGGGTATGTTAGATATCTTTGTTTCCCTAGGAGTGAGTAAGTTTTGTACTTAAGGTTTAAAAATGTTAATAAAACGAATAAAACGTTTCTCTCCCGTGATTAAATTGGTCTTAAAGGGAACATTTGGCGGCTGTGTATCCTAAATGTGTAGTTTAAATGCAAGCTTGCTTCAAAATCTTTGTGTGAGGGAGACATGCTGGGCCTGATCCACCCAAAAACATGGCAGATATTGAGAAAAGTGGGAGAGGTGAGGTGAGGTGTGCTGATGTTTGTTGTTTGAAAGAGGCTGTAAAAAGGACAGTCTTTCTCCAAATAGTAACAGGAAAATGTGTGTGTATACTTGCTCTTGTACCTTGGAAAAGAGATTGGGCTCCCCTTTCTCTACAGTAAAAGGGGGCAGGGGGAGGGAAAAAGGAGATTTGTAACTTTGAAAATGTTTTGCTTGAAACTTGGAGTTTGTAAACTCCATCAAAAGGGAGACACTACTTAATCTCAGTCTCTTTTACTCTGAAGTTAGCCTCTTGGTATACTTAATTTTTCCTTCTGCAAATAGCCTAGTTTGAGCCCCAAATCCTCTTACAAGCCAAGATGCAGCGTCGGCTTTCATTTAGCCGAGCGCCTGGCATGCTCTGGTCCATGGGGTCACGAAGAGTCAGACATGCTTAGTCAACAACAACAATAGGTCTCCTCAGAGAGTAAAAGGTATTTTGAGGAATCCTAGGAAATATTATGACTGTATAACTATGGGGAAAATTAGTGTCCCTTCTAGAAAAGAAAAGAAAAATGTTAAAAGGTAGAGCTTCCATGTGCAGTAATTGTCTATCTGAGTTTGGGCCTTGATGTGGATTTGTTTGGCTAAATAGGTCATTGGAAGACTGATGTCTCCATGGGATTAACCCAGACCCTCAGGCTTCTCTTTTAAAATGTGTTTGTTTGTTTTTTGTCTCTGAATTTTTCTTCCCCCCATCTTCTTACTTCTGTAACTCCCGAGTAAGCTTCCTTTAATGAGGAAACTGCAAGGTGGAAAGCCACTTTCCTGTGTGTTGTTATTTTAACTCCCATTCTTTATACTAGGCTTTCTCTTCCTATGTAAGTTCAGGAAATTGTTCACTTTTATCTTCCTTTTAAATCGCTTCTCTAGAAAACTTTCCCAACCTGGGTATTTTATGTGCTTTAGTTTCAGGAAGTAAATGATAACTGTAGTTGATTTCACTGGTTCATGCATTTATTTATTTTTCTAACTGGAGTTAATTTTCTAACCCAAACGGGAGGCTGAAATATGGATTAAAATGTCGGCAGCAGAAATCTTGGATTCCAGTATGGCAGCTACACATGTACTTCTTGGCAGATTGGCAACACAACTTTTGCGGCATGGGTTGACAACCAATTTCTGCTTGTGGCAATGAGTTTTTCCCCACCCTGCTACAAGCAGATCCCATCTTGCATGGTGGTGGGGTCTTGGGTCTTAAAAGGCCAAAGGCTGTTGACTTAAGTTGTTGGCATCCATCTGCCTCAACAGACAATGGAAGAAGAAGAAGAGTTTGGATTTGATATCCCGCCTTTCACTCCCCTTAAGGAGTCTCAAAGCGGCTGACATTCTCCTTTTCCCTTCCTCCCCCACAACAAACACTCTGTGAGGTGAGTGGGGCTGAGAGACTTCAGAGAAGTGTGACTGGCCCAAGGTCACCGGCAGCTGCATGTGGAGGAGCAGGGAAGCGAACCTGGTTCACCAGATTACGAGTCCACCGCTCTTAACCACTACACCACACTGGCTCCAATGGAGAGCTCCTGCGGGGGTGAAGTCAAACCACTGGAGAATCACTGTGCCTGCTGTGGCTGTAGAGACCAGTAACTTGTAACTGCTGCCTCCAGAATATTTTTTGCTACCGTATTTTTCGCTCTATAAGACGCACCCGACCATAAGACGCACCTAGTTTTAGAGGAGGAGAACAAGAAAAAAAATATTCTCTCCCTCTCTGCTCAGCGCCTCTCCAGCAAAGCGGGAAGAGAAATGGAAGGGGCTCCGTTTCTCCTCCCACTTCGCTGAAGGGGCGCTGCGCAAAGAGGGAAAGCTGCGCAGCGCCTCTCCAGCGAAGCGAAGCAAGGAGAGCAAAAGGGATTGGTGCGCAGCTATCCCTCTTGCTCTCCTGGCTTCAGCGAAAGCTGCACACTCTGCATTCGCTCCATAAGACGCACACACATTTCCCCTTACTTTTTAGGAGGGGAAAAGTGTGTCTTATAGAGCGAAAAATATGGTACATTAGCAGCACTGAAGTAACCTCTCTAGGGAGCAAGTTTTGGCTGTGTTTTCCTGGGCTGCCCAGACAACAAGACCCCATTCTTGGCCTCACTGATGAGGTCCAAAGGAAAGCAGAGCAATACATTTGGCTCCTTAGCTTTTCCTTCACCCAAGATATCCCACAAGGCAGCAGAGGTTTAGGACCAGAGTTTTCCTTCTCTTAGATGGGCTACCTTCTCAGGTTGACAAGCTCCATCTGCCCCTCACTTCCCTCTACAGCAAGTGCAGAATCTGCCTTCTTGACCACTGGAACCAGGCTTGGCCTTGTCTGCTCAATCTGCTACAACCTGTCTTTGCAGGTTTCAGAGCCAGTGTGGTGTAGTGGTTAAGAGCGGTAGATTCGTAATCTGGTGAACCAGGTTCGATTCCCCGCTCCTCCACATGCAGCTGCTGGGTGACCTTGGGCTGGTCACACTTCTCTGAAGTCTCTGAGCCCCACTCATCTCACAGAGTGTTTGTTGTGGGGGAGGAAGGGAAAGGAGAATGTTAGCCGCTTTGAGACTCCTTAGGGTAGTGATAAAGCGGGATATCAAATCCAAACTCTTCTTCTTCCTCTTCTTTGCATGCAGAGGAAGTCCCTAACTCACTGAGGGTTCGAGACCCATAGCATACAAAATTTTGCTGGCAAAATGCAAGCCAGCAAAATGACATGCCCTTCTAAAAAATAAAATAAAAAATGAGGTATCTGAAGAAGTGTGCATGCACACGAAAGCTTACACCCAGAACAAACTTAGTTGGTCTCTAAGGTGCTATTGGACAATTTTTTAATTTTAAAGATTTATTCCATCTGTGTCAGACCAACACGGCTACCTACCTGATTCTAAAAATTAAGGTAGACCCAACAAGTTCCTTTGCCAGCTTTGATGGAAAACCTCTGCTAAAAAAAAATAAACAAATCAGGTTTGCTGTGCTGCCATTCAGGAAACCTGACAGCTCTGAACTTGGCTATGAATACTTCTTCCTGCATTTAATCCTTGTACCCTTTGGGGCTTCTCTTAAACTAGGTTGCTGGCGCTGTGCCCAGGCTATCCTGTCCTTCGCCCTCACTTCCAGTTTCTGCAACGCCCTCTCCACCTTTACTCCCCTTTGACGCAATTTCTCTGGTAGTAGCAAAAAGGGAGTGAAATTGACTAAGCTGGGCCCTGTCAGACGAGTTGCCGCGAAGATTGCGGAGCGTCGGTTCCTTGGATCCTCAAGTCTTCTTTCGGATAGGAAACCTTTCCCGATCTTTCAGCTTGGATCTTTTGCCCTGGCGTAGGACCTGTTTGCTGGCACCTGCGCCAGCTCCTTAGACATAAAACGCTGGAAAGAAACCAACTCCCAGGAGGTGGAAACGAGGAAATATTTATCAAGCTGCGTGCCAACTGTGCTATTCAGGCACGGTCTAATTTGTCCTGTGCAAAGGCAGATTCTGCGATGAAAGGAACAGCGCCGTCGTCATCCCCACAATGACTTGTGGGGTAGAGCCAATGCTTGGCTCACGACGGATGGCAGAGATGTGGCTTTGGGTCCTGCCACTCCTCCTAGTGTGCCTGCCTTCTGCCTGCCTTCAGCCTGCAAATATTCTGGAGTCTGTCCACTGCTCTCAGGTAGGTACAAGCCTTCTGAAAAATTGGAGTCGGGGAGGGAGGGTCAGCAAATGGAGTATGCAGAAGAAGGGCACGGCTGGCTGGCCGGCTGGCATCATTGACAGAGCCATGCCACACACCACACGATGTGCTTGGAAGTTCAACTTATTCTAAATGAGCTATCGTGGTTGTTCAAATGGGGGAAGTGGTTTCGTTTGTGGCACAGGCTGTATTCCCAGAGAAGGCATGCGTGTCCAAACCTCTTCGAAGAAAGGGTCTTGAGGAAGACTACAGTCACTGGCGGTTTACTTCCACCTCTCTCATACCGCTCAACCGTCCTGATCTAAGCGGGACATCCTGGAATTCTAGAAGCCATTCCCTGCTTCTGATTGGATCCTGGAACATCCCAATTTTTTGGGTTCCAGCGCTCTGGCTTTTGGCTCTCGTGCGCTGGCAAAAATCAGCTGGTTCCCTCGAAAGCAAAATAGCGAGAGTCCCAATTTGAAGCGTTTTTCATCGCTGTCAACTTTTCCCCTTTTTTAAGGGAAATTCCCTTATTCCGAATAGGATTCCTCGCAAGAAAAGGGAAAAGTTGACAGCTATGGCGTTTTTCCACCTCAGGTCCCAAGCCAAACTGCCATGCTTCCCGCCGCTGCCACCCTCTACAGTGGTACCTCGGGTTAAGAACTTAATTTGTTCTGGAGGTCCCTTCTTAACCTGAAACTGTTCTTAACCTGAAGCACCGCTTTAGCTAATGGGGCCTCCTGCTGCTGCCGCGCCACTAAAGCACGATTTCTGTTCTCATCCTGAAGCAAAGTTCTTAACCTGAAGCACTATTTCTGGGTTAGCGGAGTCTGTAACCTGAAGCGTATGTAACCTGAAGCGTATGTAACCTGAGGTACCACTGTATAGTTCTCTCAGCTGTAACAAAATCCCACGACCTTTTTTTAAATGGGGTGGGGTTCTTTAAAAACATGCCTGATGTCACATTTAAGCTGGGGCTGTGTGCACACCATACATTTATAGCACACACCCCAAGAATCCTGGGAACTGTAGTTTGTTAAATATGCCTGGAATTGTGAGCAGTCAGCTACAGCTCCCAGGATTCGGTGTATGCAGTCCCTGTTAATATTGAGCTCTTTGCGCCCTGAACATGCTGGATGGGCCTTGGGGAGAGAGACAATTCTCTCCATCTCCCCTGCACTGCCTTTGACCCTTTCAGCCCTGAGGCTTCCTCTCCCCTGCCCATCATGGCCTCTCTACCTAATTTTGGCGACTGCCTTGTGGAAGGGAAGGAGCACTGTGGTTGCTAGGAGAGACTGAGGAGGAACTACCTGCTCTACCTGGTACTGTGACAAGGCCTCTTAGACTGCTGTTTACTCAGCAAATGCCACAGCCCGGCGGCTGAGGCTTCCTCGAGCTTGTGGCCATGGAGACAGCATGGCAGGAACAAAAGGTTTCGGCACCTGTGTACCGAGGCTATGGCACTGCAGTGCTTCCCCCTTCTTTCCTGGCTCTGCTTCTGTGCCCTTTAACAGCAAGCCTGGCATCGCAAGAACTAAGCAGGCCGCTCTTTTGTTGCCACCTGTACACCTGCCATGAGAAGAGTCACCTGCTTAGGTGACTGCAGTTGTCAAGGCTCAGGAAACAAGGCCGCAAGCCTTTGTGCCAAGCCAAGATAGCGACGTCCCTCTCCAGGACATTGCAAAAGTTGAAAAGTCCACCACACAGATACTGCCACTTAGTAGTAGTATTGTTGCTCTCCCTGAGTGAGAGACAGGGGAAAGTGTTTGCAACCACTTTGGGTGCTTTCTGGCTGAGGTGGTTCAATCTGCCTTTTTTTGACTGTGTTCTGCCACTGTGAGTCGAGCGGGGTTAATTGCACGTTCTTTTGTAATTCAAGAAAATCTTTAGTAAAAAATTATTTCGAAACAAGGGGATTAACGTGTCAAGGACAGTGGGAGGAGAAGAATGGGGTTGTCATCCCTGTGATGGCATATCCCTCAACTGTCCTTATAAAAACAGGACATCCCATTTTGGGGGCTCTCACATGAGAGCACAGAGCCAAAACATGTGAGAGATTGCAGCCCGGAAGATGTGAGACCCAGTGTTTGGCCAGGACATGTTGGGGGGGTATGTGATGGTAGCTGAGGGGGGGGAGAGAACAAAGGTCTACTGAGGTAACGAATAGGGCTAGTTACATCAAAGCCCCTGCCCCTTCTGCTTTGCCCCACTGTGGCTCAGAATATGGGGGTGCCAGCCAGCCAATCTGGTCTGATGGTGTTTCTCCTAAATTCCTCCTAGAACAGCTCAAGGAGGTGAGGGTTGAGGGAAATGAACCTCAGTGGTTCTGCTCCAACCTCCAGAGCCATTTCCAGAAAGTAGCTATGGGGTTGGTACTGTTCAACACTATGGCAGCTTTCCCATGGTGTTGTGCAGAGTCCCACCTTGTACCACACACTGTTTAATATTCTATATGAAGGGAGCGGTCTTAGAGAGTGTCAGAATATTTGGGTGTCACCCAGGTTTATCTCTGTGTTCCATCTGAACTAGGAGACACGGCTGATATGCTAGACAGATGTTTGGAAATAGAGATGGTCTGGCTGTGAGCCAACAAATTGAAACCGAGGTATTATGT
The DNA here is from genome assembly GCF_964270895.1 of Podarcis filfolensis. NCBI lineage: Eukaryota > Metazoa > Chordata > Lepidosauria > Squamata > Lacertidae > Podarcis > Podarcis filfolensis. The sequence continues at coordinate 19,875,466 of NC_139605.1, forward strand.
GTCCCCAAGTTCTCGGTCCAAGAGTTGGAGAACAGTTTGTTCTGGACAGCATTGCACTCCTCTGGAAAGAGGCGGTCCATAGCTTGGGAGCACTCCTGGATCCCACATTGTCACTTGAGGCCCAGCTGGTTTCAGTGGTTAGGAGAGCCTGTTTTCAGCTCCAGCTGTTTTGCTAGCAATTACCTGTTTTGGACAGCGATGACTCGGACACAGTACTCCATGCTCTCTGGTAACTTCCAGATTGGGAACTTCAACTGGTCCAAAATGCAGCAGCCAAATGACTGGCTGGGCTTGCCTTTAGAACTCAGTTCACCTTTCTTCCAAAACAGCCCAATTCAAGGTGTTTGTGCTAGTGTTTAAAGTCCTAAATTACTTAGCCCCCCCCCAAAAAAAATACCTGAGAGACCGCCTCCTTCCTTACAGACCCTTCCTGATGTTAAGATCAGCAGAGGGGGCACTCTTAGTAGTTTCACCTCCTTCAAACATTTGGGTAGTGGTGGCCAGGGAGAGGGCATTGTGTGTGGCAGCCCCTAAGTTACGAAATTCCCTCCCCATAGCTTCACTAAACAGCTTTCAGGGAATGCTGAAGACATTTACCCTGGCCTTTGACACCTGAGGTGTCCCGGTGTTTTGATTTCTGGGAATGGAGTTGAGAGATGACCTAACCTGGGGAGAAAACAGTAAAGACCTGATGAAGAGAACACAGCAGAGGTTATATTTTCTGAGAATCCTCCGGAAAAATAATCTCTCAAAGGACCTGTTGATGGCATTTTACCACTGTACTGTTGAGAGTGTATTAACTTATGGCCTGTGTGTGTGGTTTGGGAGCTGCACAGTCAGGGAAAAAATAAGGCTGTCCAGGGTTGTAAAGACTGTGGAGAGAATAATTGGGTGCACTCTCCCACTTTGGATCAAATCTATGCTTCCAGGTGTCATAAGAAAGCTGCAGAGATAGTGCAGGATAATACGCACCCCGGAAATTATCTCTTTCAGCGTCTGCCTTCTGGAAGAAGGTACAGGGTTATAAAGACTAGGACTAGCCACCTGAGAAACAGTTTTTATCCAAATGCAGTTTTGGTTTTAAACGCAGTGTAAGGTAGTCTCTGTGGGAGTATATTGTATTTAATTATGGGGTACAGAGTTTTTAGGGGGTTAACCAGGCTGGGATAGCTGGGATAGCAGGCTGGTTGGTTGAATGACTTATGTAGATTTTTCAATTTCGTTGTTGTGTATGGGACAATGACAGTAAAGATTATCGTATCATCTTGTATCGTATCGTATGTGTGTATTCAGGGCCCACCCTATTCCTGCTGCTGTAATCTGTTTTGGACTGTTTCTATTTTTTTTTCCATACAAAAGCACAACCAGTGTGCTGCTCAGATTTATTTTGTTTTTTTATATATAAATATTTATTCATTTTTTCAATTTTATACAAACAAAAAAGAAAAAGAAAAAGAAAAATTTTAAAAACAAATCAATTTCCATATCAATTTTCAATAACATGTTTCTTTGACTTCCTCATACCTCCCCTTCTTGTTTTCTAGTTCAAGATGATTATCCAGCAAATCCTAATCTCTTAACATTCCTTTTAACTAACACCTTATTTTCCAATCAACTTTTTTAAATTTTATAACTTAAACAATATTTATCCCATTTCTTTTTATCATAACAGCTAGAGACCACATAAATTCAATCCAGCATCTTTCAAAGTTCATTAATTTTGCAATATTTCTGTAAATAGTCCTTAAATTTCTTCCAGTCTTCTTCTGCCGACTCTTCTCCCTGGTCACGGATTCTGCCGGTCATTTCTGCTAGTCCCATACAGTCAATCAACTTCATCTGCCATTCTTCCAGAGTGGGTAGATCTTGCGTCTTCCAGTGCTTTGCTATAAGTATTCTTGCTGCCGTTGTAGCATACATAAAAAAAGTTCTGTCCTTCTTTAACACCAAATGGCCGACTATGCCCAAGAGAAAAGCCTCTGGTTTCTTCAAGAAGGTATACTTAAATACCTTTTCATTTCATTATAAATCATTTCCCAGAAAGCCTTAATCTTTGGGCACGTCCACCAAAGGTGAAAGAATGTACCTTCAACCTCCTTACATTTCCAACATTTATTATCAGGCAAATGATATATTTTTGCAAGCTTGACTGGTGTCATGTACCACCTGTATATCATTTTCATAATATTCTCTCTTAGGGCATTACATGCCGTAAATTTCATACCGGTGGTCCATAAGTGTTCCCAGTCAGCAAACATAATGTTATGTCCAATATCTTGTGCCCATTTAATCATAGCTGACTTAACCGTTTCATCCTGTTTTGGACTGTTTCTAATGCTGCATTTTGTGTTGCTGCCCTGGGACCTGCTGGTGAAGGATGTGTAGTAATAATAATAATAATAATAATAATAATAATAATAATAATGTGCTTTCGCTGTGGGTAAAACCTCAGTGCCTAGGACTTGCCGATCGTATGGTCGGCGGTTCGAATCCCCGCGGCGGGGTGAGCTCCCGTCTTTCGGTCCCAGCTCCTGCCCACCTAGCAGTTCGAAAGCACCCTTAAGTGCAAGTAGATAAATAGGGACTGCTTTCTAGCGGGAAGGTAAATGGCGTTTCCGTGTGCTGCGCTGGTGCTGGCTCGCCAGCTGCAGCTTTGTCACGCTGGCCACGTGGCCCGGAAGTGTCTTCGGACGGGGCCGGCTCCCGGCCTCTTGAGCGAGATGAGCGCGCAACCCTAGAGTCGGACACAACTGGCCCTGACGGGCAGGGGTACCTTTACCTTTACCTATATTGTTGTTGGCATCTGTCTGTCTTGAGAGACAATGGAGCGTACCCCCGGGAACTCTATTTCTACATACAGTTATTTAGATGACTCAGGTGGAGGTTTGCTCCTTCCTTCTCCTTCCTCTGTTGCCATTGCCACTATCAAAAGTTAGATCGTATGTTTCATGGGGGCAGCAACCTGTTATGTTTTTCCCATTGGAATCATACATGGATATAGATATTGTAGGGTGCACCCCATTTTCTTATTGATGAAGTTCTTTAGGGAGGCCTACGTCAATCCAGAGTTCAGTTTTTTTGGTCAATGGAGACTCTGGTGTCTTTACGAAACGTGGTTTTCTTTACGCATATATACAACCTGAACATAGCGCGGAGAGGCTCGTAGCATTAACATTTCAGCAGACCTTGCCTCCTCATTAGGTTCCCAGGGAGATCTCCGAACCGTAGCTTTGGGTCCAGCACAGAGCAAGACAGGTCTCCCTGCCCCCTGCTTCTAGCATCAGCCAAAACTCACACACCAAAACTAGGTGTGTGGTGATGTTGCAGGTAGCCTGGTGACGCTGGTAGGGAACGGCCTGGATCCTTTCCTGGAAGTAACTACAGTTGTCATTATGGCAACGTATTTATTCTTAGCTAACTCTTTAAGATGTTGGTGAGTCTGGCCAAAGTCATTACCTTAACAAAGGAGCTGGTTGGACCAGTTTACCAGTTCTCCTTTTGTAGATTCTAACCTCACAGATACAGAATCACAGGTTTGGAAGAGATCCACAGATATCATCACCCAGACTGATTTCCCTGCAAACCTATAATAATATAGTCCTAAACCAGATGTGCGGATGGAAAGGAGGTTCCTGGTTGACTTCTCAGAGCAAAAGATATAGCAGAATATCCAGAGTAGCTTACAGTAAGGGAAAAGCAGAACAATGCTGTTTAAAACAGTCAGCACAAACATAACAGGTGAGTTGTAGTCCAACAATTCCTGGAGGGCTACAGGTTCCCCACTTTATTAAGCCAATATGCCCTGCATTGGGAACAGCTTTCGTAGACCCAAGAAATTGGTCCTCACAATGAAATAACAGTTGGAAGGCATGTTGTTTTAGACTCAGCCTGGCAGGGTGTGTTGTAGGGTGGGAGAAAAGAGGCTCAACTTGTGATAGTCTCTTTACTAGCTCTTGAAACTGTCCCTTTTGTGTCCTTCTATAGGGTCTTGGCTGCCAGCTATTGGGTAAGTGTTTGTACCCAAAAAATTAATAATTTTAATCCCTGTTCTTTATCTTGATAAATCTATGGGCTTGTCAACACCTACCTTTTGCCCAGACACAGATCCACACGTGAAGGCTCTGTGTTGGAGCAATTTTTTAATCTTTAGTGCTAAATCGCTTAGAGAACTTAGGTTTTCTGAGGATTGCCGTATGCTCCGATTGTGCTTTAAAGAGCGGGTTTTCGTGGGGAAATCTCCAGGGGGGGTGGGGAAGTGTGCTCAGACATGTAGCTTTAAAGCACGGATGATCTTGCCTGGAAAGAGTGGAGGAAAGGTAAGCATGACTAAGTCCAAATGTGAAGACTGCCATTGACTTGACTTGTCCTAAAGCCCGATGCGTGGGATTCTTTTGCTACAGGGTTTGTTTGGTTAAAAGCATTCTTGTCATCATTTGGCCACAATTCACATTGCACGACCCAAAACGTGCCAAATATTTGTAGTGCAGTGTTCCTGGGAAAGAAGGGAGAGTTTCGGGTGAGGATGGACGTCACCCAAGAAAACCAACTTTAGGCTGCCTTAGTTTTGTGGCTCCTAGATTCAACACAAGCTTCTTCTCATCTACAAAAGCTTCAGACTATATTTTAGGGATGGAAGGTTCTGTGAATTTTGGTTCAGGGCTCTTTTGACGGTAGTGAGTGTTCCTTCGAAATGCTGTGTTTGGGGGTGCTAGCACACATTCTGATGAATGATACCCTTCCTTCACAGGGTAATTCTTTCTTTCTTTCTTTCTTTTGCCTACTTTCAGAAAAAGGTGTGCTGTGCATCCCTGGAGATGCCCTGCCAACCCCAGGGCAAGACCCAGTCCTGGTGCTGACCCAGATGGAGACGAGGAACGGACTTCGGTGTCGGAAGCAGCGAGACTGCATCCCCTGTGTGCAGGTGATCCTACGCCTTGGCCTGCTGGGTGAGAAAGATGGCTCAGGGCTCTGTACCTGAACGTTGACCCTGGCCTGCTGCTGTTGCTGCAGTCGGCCTTGTACCTTGGCTTTCAGTCCTAGCTGGACCATGCCCCCCTCTGCCACTTCAGGGCAGGCTTGTTTGTCTAGTGCTGGTGGGACGTGGTTCTCACGTTGGGTTTGAGAGGTCGTAGAGTTCAGTTCCTAGACATGCCCCACAAGGGACCAAACCATACAGAAGGAAGAAAGGCCAGAATTCAACAGGAGGACATGTACTCTGAAAGTCCCAGGCTCTGTCATAAGAACATAAAAAAGAGCCCGCTGGATCAGGCCCAAGGCCCATCTAGACCAGCGTCCTGTTCTCACAGTGGCCAGCCAGATGCCTGCTGGGAAAGCAGCAAGCAGGATTTGAACACGAGACCTCTCTCCTCTCCTGTGGCTTCCAGCAACTGGTATTAATGATAATAATAATAATAATAATAATAATAATAATAATAATAATAATAATTTATTATTTGTACCCCGTCCATCTGGCTGGGTTTCCCCAGTCACTCTGGGCGGCTTCCAACATTAAAAGCTTCCCTAAACAGGGCTGCCTTCAGATGTCTTCTAAATGTCAGGTAGTTGTTTATCTCTTTGACATCTGATGGGAGGGTGTTCCACAGGGCGGGTGCCACTACCGAGAAGGCCCTCTGCCTGGTTCCCTGTAGCTTTGCTTCTTGCAATGAGGGAACCACCAGAAGGCCCTCGGTGCTGGACCTCAGTGTCCGGGCAGAACAATGGGGGTGGAGACGCTCCTTCAGGTATACTGGGCCGAGGCCATTTAGGGCTTTAAAGGTCAACACCAACTCTTTGAATTGTGCTCAGAAACGTATTCAGAAGCATTGCTGCTTCCATCTGTGGATGTAGATAGAGCCCAGCCATCAAATTTCCTCCATGAATTTATCCAATCCTCTCATTAAAAAAAAAGTTTCCAATTAAAAATTTTTTCTTCTGTTACAAAACAGACAAATAATTGGAGAAAAAGTACAATCGGTGGACAATTGCTGCACTGCACTGTGCTGAGCTGCATTATTATTATTGTTATTATTTGGTGTACACAATCATTTTATTCCCTTGTAGAGTCACCTGCCTTGGGTTCGAAACAAGATGAGGGAGCTGACAGGACCAGCCCAGAGCGCAGAAGACATCATGGCAACACTGAAGGTGAGCCAGAAAGGAGACTTTGTCTACAGCAGTCCCTATTATTATTATTATTATTATTATTATTATTATTATTATATTTTGAAATATTGTGCAGTGATACAGAAGTCAAAGAGGAGGAACAAGAAAGTTGGTATCGATGTTAACAATAGCAATTGCTGCACAGACAACAACCGCCTTGGATAGTTCAGTTGGCTAGAGCGTGGTGCTGATAATGCCAAGGTCGCAGGTTCGAGCCCCATAAACAGTGCTTCCCCCCCCTAAAAAAATGTTTAGGGGTATTCGCCTTTTCCTACTCATATTGAAATACTGCCCCTCAGTGAGGCCAAGCTTAGATTCACAAAATGTTTAGGGGTATGCGTACCCCTGCGTCCCCCCAGAAAAAAAGATGGCTGCATATTCCTGCATTGCAGGGGGTTGAACTAGATGATCCTCAGGCTCCCTTCCAGCTCTTGCGGGTCTACGAGCCTAATTAATTCTCGATGGCATGTCATAGGAATGTGAGGAATGACTCAAACAGCCTCATGAAGTATACTGATGGCCGCACCAGTCCTCCAGTTCGAGAGTCCCTATCTGCATTTACAGTGGTACCTCAGGTTAAGTACTTAATTCGTTCCGGAGGTCCATACTTAACCTGAAACTGTTCTTAACCTGAAGCACCACTTTAGCTAATGGGGCCTCCTGCCGCCGCTGCGCTGCCGGAGCCCGATTTCTGTTCTTATCCTGAAGCAAAGTTCTTAACCTGAAGCACTATTTCTGGGTTAGCGGAGTCTGTAACCTGAAGCGTATGTAACCTGAAGCGTATGTAACCTGAGGTACCACTGTATTTCCATTCCTCTTCTGACACCCTGTACTCCCTCCCTTCCTCTGTTCCCAGGATTCCTGCAGGCGCACGTGCTGCTCTCAGCTGAGACATACGCTTCATCCCACTGCGCCAATATGAAGGTTTTGCTTCCCCGGGGTGGTGACTGGCACAACGGAAGCGATTTGGTAAGTGATTTAGGCCCATTGAATGACCACTGGTGAAATCCAAAGTTTGTAAGCATGGAGAACAAGTGGGCGGATCCACACCGTATGTTTCAAAGCACTCAAAATCCTGGGAACTGTAGTTTGCGAAGGGTGTTGGGAGTTGTAGCTCTGTGAGGGGAAAACTACCATTACCAATAATTTTTTTTGGGGGGGAGGGAATCATGCTCCTTAAAATGTGTGTTGAATGTGCTTTAAAAGTATGGTTTACACTGGAGTTTACTGTGTATGTGAATGGACCTCCTTTTTTGAGGCGCTGTCCATCTGACGGAGCCTTCAATCAGTGCCCATCTCATTTCTTTTTAGCAGTGAATTCAGATTTCCTGTATCCTTGCATAATCTGAAAATTAGAATTAACCCTACTCCAAACTGCTGTTAATCTGTTACTGGATCCATTGCTGCCGTTCTTTTCCTTGGGGGCATGTCTGAATGTTCTCTTCTCCCACTCAGTTTTGCATGCTCCCAGCATCCATTGTCGCTTCTCATTTGTTTTCTGGTACCCATACTTCTATGGGACGTGGGTGGCACTGTGGGTTAAACCACAGAGCCTAGGACTTGCCAATCAGAAGGTTGGCAGTTTGAATCCCCGCGACGGGGTGAGCTCCCGTTGCTCGGTCCCTGCTCCTGCCAACCTAGCAGTTCGAAAGCATGTCAAAGTGCAAGTAGATAAATAGGTACCGCTCCGGTGGGAAGGTAAATGGCGTTTCCGCGCGCTGCTCTGGTTCACCAGAAGCGGCTTAGTCATGCTGGCCACATGACCCAGAAGCTGTACGCTGGCTCCCTCGGCCAGTAAAGCAAGATGAGCGCCGCAACCCCAGAGTCAGTCAAGACTGGACCTAATGGTCAGGGGTCCCTTTACCTTTACCTACCCATACTTCTGGCATGTGGTGAAAACATAAACACCGTTTGAAACTTTATTCTTGTACCCTCTCGTTTGCGCACACGCAGAATTTCATACGACTGAGTTTCAAGCAAGTGTCTGGGAAGGTGACTTAAAAATAAATAAATCATAGGACTGTGGAGTTGGAAGGGACCCTGAAAGTCATCTAATCCGACACCTGCAATGCAGGGATCCTTGCTAAACAATCTTACTCACCCTCCTTCACTTTTTAAGCCTCAGATGTGTGCAGTGAACTAAGCAAGCAAACGACATGAGATGTAGACTCAAGCCGATCTATAATCAGATCTCTGCTTCAGTGCTTATCTGAAGGAGGAAATTTAAAACAAGACCCATGCACATAAATAAATAGGTACCTGCACATACTCACTGGGGGGTTGGTCAGTGAAACAGAAGAATCTTTTATTTTAAAAAAGGAAAAAAATGTGCAGGTAAACAGAAAGCTGTGCGTGTGCCCCTTTTGTACTGCCATGGTTCGGCGAGTGGAATGAACAAGTCAGTGAGCGTGAAAAACAGACACAGGGTTAAAAAAAACACCTACTTGTATGCCAGGACAAGAAACAATGGATTGGGTCAAATCCAAATATGCATATGTAGAAACTACTGAGATTGCTTTCGAACCGCAGGAATCTGGATTAGCAGTGAGGTAGGGCTCCGTGATGAACCAGCCCATAAAGAAACTGGTGTTTGTCTAGTGAAATAGATGAGAAGGAGGGAGGGATTGAGGGAGGAATGCAGGCTCTGTTTTGCTCCCTGGCACTTGACTTGCAGAGCCAGTTTCGGCTGCAGACAGGCAGAGAACCCTAATCTGCCACTAAATCAGTCTGACCACAAGTTCAGATCCTCCTCTTTGCCCTACCCCTATGCAGAGATGGGTATTCCATAAACTGTATAAATAAATGGAAATCCTTGCCCCCCCCCCCGCCACCTTTCATAATAGGTTCTGCATTATTACTGCATTTTCATCCCTCCTTTCCTTCAAGGAGGCATATGTAGTTCTCTTCTTTTTATCCTAATATGAGAAAAAGTGGAGAGAGACTAACAGAGCCAAGGTCAGCCCATGAGCTTCATGGTGCCGTGGAAATTTGAACCTGGATCTCCTTGGCCTTAGGTTGAAACCGTAACCATTATTCCACACGAACTCCATCTGCTAGTTTTCAGTATCTATGCAGAGAGCACTAGGGCCAACTCACGCATGGCAAACCTGCTGCAAATCATCCTCACACACCATAGATTTAAAGAATATGACTGCCCCCAGAGAAACCTGGGAAATATAGTTTGCTAAGGGTGCTGGGAATCATAGTTCTGTGAAGAGCAAACTGCAGTTCCTATGCTTCTTCTTTTTTTCCCAGGAAGGGGGATGCTCTTTCAATGTGGAGTTGCCCACACTCCAGAAAGCAGCTTATCTTCGAGGGCTAGACACTTGCCTTTTGATAAAGGACAACTGGGTTCCTTGACAAAGCTAAATTCTGCAGAGTGTGGTTGCAAAAATTGCAAGATATATTAAGCCCCACTTATATACAAACGCATTTTGGATGCCGTTGTAGCTGACCCTAATTGGTGGGCCATAGAGCTGCAATTTCTGCCATTAGTATTTATTTTATTTATTTATTTATTTATACATACATACATACATACATACATACATACATACATACCCCGCCCATCCGGCTGGGTTTCCCCAGCCACTCTGGGCAGTTCACAACAGATTAAAAACAGAATAAAACATCAAACATTAAAAACTTCCCTAAACAGGGCTGCCTTCAGATGTCTTCTAAAAGTCAGATAGTTGTTTATTTCCTTGACATCTGACGGGAGGGCGTTCCACAGGACGGGCGCCACCACCGAGAAGGCCCTCTGCCTGGTTCCCTGTAACCTCACATTTCTCAGTGAGGGAACCTCCGGAAGGCCCTCGGAGCCTTCTGTGTCAGGGGTGGCTAACTGGCTGCCCGCACGCCCTCCAAACAATTTCAAGAGCCCCTCCACATCAAAAGATCATCAACAATATGGTGTCTGGAGCAGCAGCACATACAAAACGTTTAATGAGCCACAGCCACAGAGCTTCCCTCCCTCTGCGCCCTGCACTAAGCTGCTCTATCCTGCCTCTCTCGCACTGTCAGGGAGCTAAGCAATGGTGACCAGTGTTTGGGGAGACCATTGAAGCAGTAGCCCCAGATAAGGAGCAGGACTGCTGGCAGGTCCAACCTCCCACCCTAGTGGTGATGTTGGGAGGTGACACTTTGAGGAGGAAGTGGTGGATCCCAAAGACATCCCTCACCTTTCCCAATGGGAAAGGTGAAGTGCAACAGATGGCAGCCCCATTGGGTCCCTCTGTGTGTGTGTTCCTGTCTGTGGGCATGATAGCGTGTGTGAGAGAAAGAGAGGGGTGTGTGTGCTCCTTTCACCTTTGACACTCCTGCCCCCTTCCTTCCCAGGGCTCTCTCCAGTTCGACTGCTTCCCGGTGGCTCTCAGCGGGGAGTTGCATATCACGGCATTCACCCATCCCCACTATCAGTTTGCACAACCCTTGCGGAAGACGCACTCTGGGCCAGGTGAGTGCCTTTCAGGCCTGCTCCGGAAGCGAGCAGCTGAGGAAATGGAGCAGAGCAACCAACCAACCTCCAGGACTTCCTTCTGTGTTTTCTTCCCACAGACTGCACCTGGCACAGAGCAAAAGATGCCATCCGCCTCTGCCAAGGTATGTAGCAATGCCACCGACTTCTTATCAGTGCCGCTGCCCTGACGCAGGTACCAGCCCGAGCCAGCCAAACCCCCTGCGGCTCGTTTGATAGGGATCTGAGCTTCGTTGAAAACATTCCCACGGCTGCAACCTTTCCTAAGGCTAAAACCGCCTCTTTTCTGGGTCGAAACCAAAGGTCCAACAAGGACAGGGGTCAGGAACATTCCAGCCCTCAGGACAAATTTGGCCCAACCTGAGTCACAGTTAGGCCCGGAGTCCACTTCCTGCAAACGGTGCCAGTCTGCTCCAAATCTGACATCCTTTGTCACATCGGGAGCAGGTCGGCTACACAACCAGGTTCCCTGTGCAGTCAATCTCTGCATATAGCAGGTGTATACCTGAAGGAGCGTCTCCACCCCCATTGTTCAGCCCGGACACTGAAATCCAGCGCCGAGGGCCTTCTGGCGGTTCCCTCATTGCGAGAAGTGAGGTTACAGGGAACCAGGCAGAGGGCCTTCTCTGTAGTGGCACCCGCCCTGTGGAACGCCCTCCCTTCAGATGTGAAGGAAATAAGCAGCTATCTTATCTTTAAAAGACATCTGAAGGCAGCCCTGTTTAGGGAAGTTTTTAATATTTAATGCTGTATTGTTTTAATACTTGGTTGGGAGCCGCCCAGAGTGGCTGGGGAAACTCATAATAAATTACTATTATTATTGTTTTATTGTTGTTGTTGTTTTAAAGCCAGGTGAGTTCAAGCTTATCAACTGCGCAAATGAGTTTCCCGTGGGGAACTTGACCACACTTCCAATCCCTGTAAGAACCAGGTTTACCAGTCCAATGCTGGCAAAGCCCCTGGTTGGTTCCTAGGCAACCAACAACCAGCTTGGGAGGCACTTTGCCAGGGACGTTGGCAGGCGATTGGGATAACTCGCCTGTCCATCATCTGATGTCATAGGGGCATCAGGTGATGGACAGGAGGGTTGTCCCAGCCACCTGTTGTATCCAAGTAAATTCTACTCGCAGTTGTCCCAAATGGAGCTAACCTAGTCACATCCATTAATTTCATTGCTTCTACTCTGAGTAAAAGTGGAACAACACCTTGGATGAGGTCCAAAGTTTGTGTAGTGCAGCTTTCTGTTTTTCCGCATATTAAGGACTCATGTCCTAACCCTGTTATGTTAACCTTCATACAGGCAAAGCAGTACCACGTAATTCAAATTTTATTAGTCAGGGGAAAGATGACTGTGCAAGAGTGGAATTTGGTGCGTATCCAGCGCGGGCTCTGGCATCCTGCTTTCTGAGAACCCCAGCTTTTTATTCTTAAATAGCACATTCATATTACTCACAATTGCAGACTCTGTGACATAAGAGTCCACACAGAGAGAAGTTTGAAAATGCCATGTCTGTGCTTGATGAATACTTGGAAACGAATGTCTGTTTTGTAAAATGTGTCCTGTTTGCGTAATTTGGGAGTAACCTGCATGGAGCAGGTGAACTCTGTGACCTGGGACAGAGGTGCTTACAGTTCCAGTGACTAAAGAAACGATGGAGACACATCTGATATCTGTAAAATTTGTAACAGGGGAAGGTGCTGATCCAGTTTGCGGCAGCTGTGAAAAAGGCAAATTATTATTATTATTGCTTATTGAATTTATATACTGCCCTATACTCAGAGGTTTCAGGGTTGTTCACAGAATAAAATCAAAATATAAAACCACAAAATACATAGTCAAAATAAAAACAACAACCCATTACCCCCCCAAAAAAAACTCCCACCACATTTAAAAAGGGCCTAGAATGTCAATCAAATCAACCGCAGGCCTGATTTAAAAGTAACATTTTTGCCTGGCGCCTAAAAGTGTATAATGAAGGTGTCAGGCGAACTTCCCTGGGGAGAGCATTCCACAGACGGGGAGCCACTGCAGAGAAGGCCCCTTCTCGTGTTGCAACCCTCTGGACCTCTTGAGGAGGAGGCACACGAAGAAGGGTCTCGGAAGATGATCTCAGGGTCCGGGTAGGTTCATATAGAAAGAGGCGGTCCTTGAGGTACAGTGGTACCTCGCGTTACAAACACCTCAGGTTACAAACACTTCAGGTTGCAGACTCCGCTAAGCCGGAAGTAGTACCTCGGGTTAAGAACTTTACCTCAGGATGAAAAAAGAAATCACGTGCCGGCGGCACAGTGGCAGCAGGAGACCCATTAGCTAAAGTGATACCTCAGGTTAAGAACGGTTTCAGGATAAGAATGGACCTCTGGAAGGAATTAAGTTCGTAACCAGAGGTACCACTGTACTGTGGTCCTGAGCCGTTTAAGGCTTTATAGGTCAAAACCAGCACTTTGAATTGGGCCCAGAAACTAATTGGTAGCCAGTGCAGTCGGACCAGAATCGGTGTAATATGCTCAAACCGTCTTGCTCCAGTGAGCAACCCAGCCACTGAATTCTGCACTAGCTGAAGTTTCTGAACCATCTTCAGAGGCAGCCCTACGTATAAGGCATTGCAGTTATCTAACCTTGGGGTTATCAGAGCACAGACAACAGTAGCTAGGCTATCCCTGTCATGAAGCTCCACCACTGGGCGTAGCTGGGCCGAAGCTGATGGAAGGCACTCCAGCCACTGAGGCCACCTGAGCCTCGAGCGACAGCAAAGGATCCAGGAGTACCCCCAAGCTACAAACCTTCTCCTTCAGAGGAAGTGCAACAAGAACAAGCAACCTCCCAGCCATCTGGTCTAGGGAACCACCCACTAACAGTGCCTTGGCATTATCTGGTTTGAGCTTCAGTCTGTTGGTTCTCATCCAGTTCATTACTGAGGCAAGACACTGGTCCAGCACTTCCACTGCTGAGTGTCGTCAACGCGAGGGATCATTAGGAAAGGAGTGAAAATAAAACTGCTGCTATCATAATGCCATTATACAAATCTGTGGTGCAACCACAGTTGTACAGTGTATACTTTTCTGGTCATCTCACATCAAGAAAGATATTGCAATTGGAAAAGGTCCACCAAAATTATTATTATTATTATTATCCATTTCAAAAATCTCAGAATGGTTTGCAATCTTTATTAGAATACATACTTTTGAATGGATTAGTTTTTGTTACTATTGGCTATTGAGTTGGCCTGAGTGCTTGGTGTTTTTTTTTTTCTTGGTTGCTGCCAATCCTGCCAATGGTGGTTTATGGTGGGTGGCAGCCGTGGACTCTCAGATTCGATCTCCTGGGTCCACACTAAGAGCCAGCCAAGATGAAGGAGATGAAGCGACTCATCCCGGGGGGGAAAGGTTACAGAATTTGGGACTTCTTAGTTTAGAGAAAACTAAACTTCACTGGATGTCCACAATTTCTAGTGTTCTGCGAGAGGGATTAAAAAACAAATAAACCCCTATCCTCTTTCTCCATGCCACGAATAATTTTATAAACTTGTATCATGTCGCCACTTAACTTGCTGTTTTCTCTAAAGTGTGAATTTATGTAGCGTATTAATGGCCGCCTCCTCTCTCCTGCAGTGCCCAGACTGGAGGTCTCCAGGAAGTTAGACAAGGCAGTGCTGCATGTGTTGGACATCCCTGAGGGTCAGCACTTTTCCATGTGGCTGTATCTGAATCAGACGAATGCATTCAAGGAGCTGGGCGAGGGCGCACCTAAATTGCTGGTGAGCAGAAGAAGACTCCGCCAAGAAGCTGAGCTGAATGCTCTTCCTTCTCCTCCTCAGGAGAACCCCCAGAAAAGCAGGAGAAGAGATAGGGGGTGGGATTCTGTCTGGGAAGCCTAAATACTTGCCTTGAGGGAACAATTGCCTTGGCCTGATGTTGAATTCCTTCCCGCTGTTTCAAACTCAAAAAGAGATGTGCAGTCAGCCATGTTGTTGTTGTTGTTTAGTCGTTTGGTCGTGTCCGACTCTTTGTGACCCCATGGACCAGAGCACGCCAGGCACTCCTGTCTTCCACTGCCTCCCGCAGTTTGGTCAAACTCATGCTGGTAGCTTCGAGAACACTGTCCAACCATCTCGTCCTCTGTCATCCCCTTTTCCTTGTGCCCTCCATCTTTCCCCACATCAGGGTCTTTTCCAGGGAGTCTTCTCTTCTCATGAGGTGGCCAAAGTATTGAAGCCTCAGCTTCAGGATCTGTCCTTCCACTGAGCACTCAGGGCTGATTTCCTTAAGAATGGATAGGTTTGATCTTCTTGCAGTCCATGGGACTCTCAAGAGTCTCCTCCAGCACCATAATTCAAAAGCATCAATTCTTCGGCAATCAGCCTTCTTTATGGTCCTGCTCTCACTTCCATACATCACTACTGGGAAAACCATAGCTTTCACTATACGGACCTTTGTTCGCAAGGTGATGGCTCTACTTTTTAAGATGCTGTCAGTCATACATTTCAGTCATATGCAGTCAGCCATACATTTCACTAATTTTCTTATCCTAATGGTGTTGTTATAAGAAAAAAATGTTCCTTTCCCGTTTTGTGGTATCCAAGAGTCCTTAAGTGAGTTATTGGTAGGAGAAAATAACAGAGGCCAACCAGAGAAAATTGAGGCGCAAAGCAGCTAGTAAGCCTGTCCCCACTCACCACACGCAGGAGGGAGGAGAGAACCCTGAACGATGGTGCGCAAGCCCTTATATAGACTTTTGAAACTGCCCGCCCTGTAGCCCAAGACTACCCCCGCAAAACATCATACATACATCACAGAAGGAGGTGGTCTGTTGCAGAAATCCTGTCTGCCAGGATCTGATAATGGTCATTGATTGCATTACCTGGGCAGTCTGGCCATTTCTTTCGTGATGGTTAATACTTTAATTCCTGAATCCAGGTCACAGACTCACTCTATTCATACACAAATACGCCCTTAAGACAGGTAGCAAAAGGCAATGGAGAGGTTTTCCCATTTCCTTCCTCCTTGCAGGGAAATATTTGAGGTCAAAATGGTTTGGGAGAGTCAAAATGGCTTCAGGATTGCTCTTCTGTACTATTTCAGACACGTGGTTTATATACCTATGTATGTGTTTGCCTTGTACATTTATGAACGTTTATTTTATATTTGGGACCTTAGAATTCTTACAACAGTGTCTAGGGGCAGGAAGAATTTGAGACCAGGCAAGCTTTTTCTCTCTAAGCTGCTCTCACTCACGTCACTTCCCTGTCTTGTATTTAGACCGGAAATGAGAATGTGAGCTTGCCTATCGACCAGGTGTTACCCTGTCTCTGCGTGGAGGTAAGGATTTTTACACACACCACAAAGTTTCCCCCCGATGCACGTTTAACTTTAAATAAGTGTATGCCTTCCCCCAGAGAATCCTGGGAATGGTAGTTTACCCTAGCAGAGCCACAACACCCAGCATTCCTAGCTTAACTACAGTTCCCTGGTTTCTTTGCAGGAAGCCAGGTCCTTTCAGCTTGCATTAAATGTGTGATGCAGTTGCAATGTTCTAAGCCATACATTATGGCTCACATTATTACAAGAGTGGGAAACTTGTGGTCCTCCAGATATTGTTGAACTACAGCTCCCATCACCCCTGAACCTTGGCCATGCTTGCTGGGGCAGACAGGAGAGCCACCAGCACTGTCACCTGTGACAAGTTTGATTTGACTATGGCCCAGCTGCTAGTGTCCTAAAATAGTGGGTTAATGTTTAAGTCTGACTAGAACCCTGATTTTTTAACTGAATTTTAATCCCAGTTTTCATATATGAATCATTTCATATAGCAATTTATCGGAGTAAGTCCTTATACTTTTTTTCTTCATGAGTAAGAGCGTTTTTGGAATACCTCAGACCTGGTGATGCAAGTCCCTAAATAGTGCTCTGGTTTGAGCCGTGGTTATTTCCAGGACTTAAGGGCTGGTTTACAAGTTACAGTCTTACCTTGGTTCTCGAACGGAATCCGTTCCGGCAGTCCGTTTGACTTCCTGAAAACATTCAAAAACCAAGGTGCAGCTTCCGATTGGCTGCAGGACCTTCCTGCACTCAATCGGAAGCTGTGAAAGCCACGTCGGACGTTCGGCTTCCAAAAAAAGTTCGCAAACTGGAACACTCGCTTCCCAATTCGCGGCATTCGAAAACCAAGGTACGACTGTACTTTCACCCAGATGGCCTTGAGAACAAGCGTAATGGCTGAGGACACCATGTGGTAAGCTGCATGTGCACAGCCATTCACCAGGTGATTTCTCTCTCTCCCCCCCCTCCATTACACACACGACTGCACATCTTCCTTGCATTTGGCCTTTTATTCTTTTGGGTATTGTGTTCATAGGTCTGGCCCAATGTCGGAAACCAAGAAGATTCGCCCCGAACTCACCTGTGCCCCTTTTCAAGCGGTATGCGTTTTTTTAAAAAATCCAGTCCACATCGGACCCAGAATTTCAAAAAGTGAAAATGTTAGCATTAACTTGGGGTGTGTTCTTCTGGGCCAGTCATACCATTAGGCAGAAGGGAACATCTACCTCAGGTGGCAGGAAGCCGCTGATGTGCAGGGAGTCTCAAGGTGGTGTCGAAGGTCAGGTGTGTGTGTCTCAGGTAGGCTTCTTTGTGTCGCCTGCCCTAGGCCAACCTGTTACTATCAGGTGTGGTGAGGGATGCTGGCCAAACCAGGATTTAGCAGGCATCTTTTTGTACCGAGCGTGGGGAGAAGGGGGTGTGTTTGACATCTTGTTCTTCACCTCAGGCAGCAAACTGTCCTAGGCCAGCCCTGAACATGTTGACAGAGGAGGACTTGCCATGGTTATGTGTACTTTGGGAGGGAGAGCGGACGGTGTGTATGAAGGACATTCTCGCCTGTTATTACAAAGACTTGACTTCCTGTTGCAGATGCTGAGGCCTTGTCCAGGGCTTGGGAACAGAGCCATCTGAAACTTAAAGCCTTTGAGGGGACGCTGACCTGCTCTCTCTCTGCGCCGTGCGACCTCCCAGGGGAGCTGGTTCCCTGCTGGAGGGGGGCACCCCATGCCTCTTGCCACCCACTGCACCCCCAGCTGCACCTGGCCCTCACCCCACAAGTGAGTAGAGCAAGGAGCAAGTGGGGCGGGGAAAGGAGACGTGGGCGAGATGGCAAGTGTGGATTGTGTGGAGTCCAGTAAGTCTCCAGACCCTCCAACATTCTTCCAATGAAAATAGGGACATCCTATTCAATAATAATAAGAATAATAATAAGAATAATAAGAATAATACCTCACCAATCTGACTGGGTTGCCCCAGCCAGTCTGGGCAGCTTCCAACATATGTAAAAACACAGTAAAACATAAATCATTTTTTAAAATATTTCCTTATACAGGGCTTCTAAAGGCTGGATTGTTACTTATCTGTGTGGCTCTCAGAGGTCCACACACTCCAATGAAAATAGGGACGTCCGAGATGAGCTCCACAACCCCAGAGTTGTCTGCGACTGGACCTAACGGTCAGGGGCCCCTTCACCGTTACCTTTTTAAGGCCTTTACCTTTACCTTTAAGGCAAAGCATGGCATTCTGGTATCAAATCAAATCAAATCAGAAACCGGGATGGCTTCTATAAAACCCTGGAAAATAAAGGGACATGATCCATTAAATATCCGGCACATGGCCCCTTTAAGTGAAAAGGTGGTGGTGACCCAGGAGGCCAGTTGTTGGAGAACTAACTTGGAGGTATGGCCTGGATGGAAAGGTTGGAGTTACTACTCTGTGCAGGCTCCAGGACCTCAGAAAGAAAGAAGAGTGTTTGATTTCCAATTAACTTGTCTTGCAGTGAGTTCCTAGTGAGAAGTCTTGTCACTTGCAGAGGGCTTTCGAGGTCAGGCTGAGGACCACATCAGCCCCAGAGCTCCAGATCGCCCACCTGCATTCTGTGGAAATGTGGACATTATGGGACATCTACGTGTTACAGTTGGGATGGGGGAGCCTGGTGCCCTCCAGATGTCCTTGGGACGACCTCCCCCCCCCCTACTATTGGCCCTGCCAGTTGGGGCTGATGGGAGTTGGAGCCCAACAACATTATAGGGCCACTGGTTCCTCATTCCTGTGTTACGGGACTGTGGTGTGCTGGTATAAGAAGCAGCCCTTCAAACCAAGAGCATCTGACAGCAGGCCTAAAGCGTGAGGGGTTTGAGGCATTTGCACCAGGAGTTCCCTTCCGATGGGTAGTGGCTGGGTTGGTGGTGAAGACATGGGCATGGATGGATGTGCGAGTGAGCTGTGAATTTTGTGACTGTAACAAACTCTTCCCAAACCATTTAGGTGCCGCAGGAGTTCCCAGGACTGACACCCCACCCCAACCTCTGTGTGCAGGTATGACCCATGTAATTAACCCTAACCCCATGCCACGTAATTACAATCCATTCAAGAACAATGGCTAAGCCTCTGTTGTCCAGCTTCCTGCGGTCCTGCATAATGTTGGCTTGCTGTCTTAAGGCATTTTGAAAGTCAGAATCGGGCTCCTCTTTCACTGTTCTTATCTGGAGCTCATTCTTTTTAGTGACTCGCAGAGAAAGAGACCAAAGAGAATCTCCTTACTAGAGTGATTCCTTCACATGGCAAAGGTGTAGTGGTGGTTGGTCAGCCATGGGGACTGGTAGGGAGGCAGAAGGCAGGGAGACCAATAGGAGGTGATGCCAAAGAGCCAATGACAGGCAGAGTCACCTGCTTCTAGTTTTGCCCCCAATCTCCTCCCTGCTTGGGTCTACAAGGACAGAACTGAACCGAGGAGGAGGAGGAGGAGGAGGAGGAGGAGGAGGAGGAGGAGGAGGAGGAGGAAGAAGAGAAGGAAGCTGCCAGCCCCCTGGACTATTTCTAAGGTGGCAGGTCTACAGATCAGGGGGCTGAAGGGGGCCGATTGAGTTTGATGGGGCAGTGTCCTGTTCACTCTAATTGCCAACCTCTGCTGTAAAGGTGGCCTGATCTCTCCACCTCCTGTCTTCAATTTCCTTACCACAAAATGTCCAGTCAGCGTATATGGGGGGGGGGGGGGGGGGGTTTGCTGCGCAGGATTTCCAAATTGTGCGACCTGAATTTGCCGGTATGCTACTGAGCTCCACCTGAAAATAGTGACAGTCTGGAAGTGCCCCTCTGTTTCCCTTTTCCATTGGGGCTGGGTCCTAAGGTGCTGCCTTGTAAATGGAGGCCGTACGTTTATTGAAGCAAGTTAGGAGGACTGTGATGGTGTTTGCCATGGGAAGAAGGAAAGGCAAGTGGCCTGTTTTCTTGTTCTCCCTTTTGTGCTGATTCTTTTTCAGTGAGATACAGTGGTACCTTGGTTCTCAACTGCTTTGGTACTCAAACAACTTGGAAGCCAAACACTGCAAACCTGGAAGTAAGTGTTCTGGTTTGCAAAAATTTTTCAGAAGCTGAACGTGCTCCGTTTTGAGTGTTACACTTCCGATTTGAGTGTTATGCTTCTGATTTGAGTGCCACACTTCCATTTTGAGTGTTACACTGAGGACTGTCTGTTTTTGCTATTTATTTTGCATTTTTGCTTTTGCTGCTCTTATTTTTGGAACTCAGTTCAGCTACTGAATGATTGATTGATTGATTGATTGTGTGACTGCAGTACATTGTTTATTGCTTTCATTTGATGGATTGATGGTCTCGTTAGATAGTAAAATTCATGTTAAATTGCTGTTTTAGGGGTTGTTTTTAAAAGGCTGGAACGGATTAATCCGTTTTGCATTACTTTCTATGGGAAAACGCGCCTTGGTTTCGGAATGCTTTGGTTTTGGAACGGACTTCCGGAACGGATGAAGTTTGAGAACCAAGGGACCACTGTACTTAAAAGCAGAAAACTCAAGTTGGCTTAGAAGAACAGGCCCACATGAAATTGCCTTCTACCAAGTGAAACCATTGATGCATCTAGTTCAGTGTTGGCTTCACAGCCTGGCAGCAGCATCCCAGGATTTCAGGCAGGTGTATTTACCTAGCTCTGCTTGGGGATGCCAAGGATTGAACCCGGCTCTGCCGCTGAACGACAGACCTGCAATTTAGTACACAGCTAGATCTTGCCTCCTTACATGTCTAACCACTTTAGGTCCATGTGATATACTTTCAAGGCAAAGTGTGTGCGAATTGTGGGATTAAGCCCAGTGGACGAGAAATGCCAAAGTGCCTTCAGGCTTCAAATCTAGAACTTGAAGCTTTAGTTAAAAGCGGCAGCAACTGATATCGCAAAAGCACAGCCCTGTTTGTCACAGCCTCCCTCTGGTGTCATGTGCCTGATGTCACGCCCATGGATTTTCCTTTTTGCGACTTCGATATACAACGAATTGTTACTGCTTTGATCTCAAAGAATGAAGGAGGGAGCACAGTCCAGCTAAAAGAAGGATGTCTGGTCGCGTGGGTTTCAATGGGAGAATTAAGCCCATGTGCCAATTGTTACGAAAAAGGAGCAATGCTGCTGAGTGCTCCAGATGGCTGGAAAGCCAAACAGGATGTTGATGTTTTGGGACTGTACCGTGGGAACAAGGGACAGTCTATTCTGTGCACTGAGCACCGGATGTTAGCTCAGAGTGTCACATGACCCTGTACTGGAAGTACATGGGTGGAGTTATTCCCTCTCTGCTGTGGCTGCTGAAGAGGGTGCAGACATGTTTCCTCTGCACTGCTGGAAAGACAGAAATAAAGGCATGTAAATACATTTCTGTCTGTCTCTCTCCCCTCCCTGGGGAATGGCAGGGGAGGAGTGGTTGTGTTCTTCTCACGTTGAGGAGGATCGGCCGATAGAGACCTCGCCTTGTCTATGCCGGGAGTCGCTGACGGGGGAGGCCAACAAGGAATCCAAGCCGGGCACATGGGCTCGACGATCCCAACAATCTTTCAAATCTGCCTTAGCCTTCCATTTCTGGCTAGGTACCTCCAGGAAAAACTCAAGGGCGTGACAGGACCTCCTACTGACCCATGCTTTCCCTTTGTGCAGGTCAGGAGCAACGGAAACACCTACCTCCAAAGCTGCCTGCAGGAAGGTGAGTGCCACAGTGGTCTCTGAGCACAGACTAGACTAGACTAGAGGTATTTAACATACCTCTGAATGGCAGTGGCTGGGAATGGCAGGCTTCTTGTGCTGATGGCCAGTTTGCAGGCTTCTCACAAGCATCTAGTCGGCCACAGGATACCGGACTAGATGGGCCTAGGGCCTGATCCAGGAGGCTCTTCTTATATTCTCTCTCCTCCCCCCCTCCCCATAATTTTTATTGATTTTCATACAATTTAACAAAATTCAGTTCTATTTCAATACAATATTCCCTTAACGTTTTGACTTCGCGTCCTTACTTCCATGACGTTTCTGTTCAAATCCTTTATCAGCTGCCTTAAATGTACTACTTATTTCTATAACCTATATCCTACATTAACATTCCTTTTATCATTCTCATCCCTCTGCTTATACAGTGGACACTCGGGTTGTGAACGTGATCCGTGCGGGAGGCACGTTCGCAATCTGCAGCGTTCGCAACCCGCAGCGCTGCATCTGCGCATGCGCGGGTTGCGATTCAGTGCTTCTGCGCATGCGCCGAAACCCAGAAGTAACCTGTTCCGGTACTTCCGGGTTCGGCGCAGTGCACAACCCGAAATCGCGCAATCTGAAGCGTCTGGTAACCCGAGGTATGACTGTATTTCAAGTCCTGCCTGCGATTTCCATTTGACTATCAGAGCTCTTCTCATATATTCCCAAGAACGGAGATGAGATCCGTGGACTGATCCTCCAGCCAAGCTTTCCATTGAAGCTTTCTTTTCTCTTCCCCTAGATACCGCAGAAAGCCCTTGGCAAACCAAGCAACATTTGCTGCTTCGGAAGACTGAACATTCCCAAGGCAGCTCTTCTACACATGTCTTTGAGGAGGGTACCTGGGTCACCATCGCTCAGGCTGCCAGCACAGTAAGTCCTGGACTGCCACTCTTTTCCCCCTCCTGCTATGGTTCAGATGCTGTTCTATAGGGTGGAGGTGGGGGGTGTAGCTGTGCAGCACTCACTGCATTTTCTTTTCCCTGTTCTCCACAGGGAAATGGGATTCTGGAGGTCGCCCTGCAGAGGGACTTGCAGTCAGGAGAGTGCACGAAGGTGAGAGCGGGGACGAGTGTCAGGAAGAGGGAGGACATGCCTTTAGGAATTGCCACATGTTGGATGGTGTCGAGCTTGTTAGAATTCCTGCTCCATGATTGCAGTTATGGGATTTTTGTGTATCACATGATGGTGTATGTTTTGACTCTCACAGAATGCTGGAGTCACTGGAAACATTGTTCTGCTACTCTTGTTAGTCATTGGCTAATGGCTAATTGCTCCAGCTGTATCATTCTTTGTAAAAAAAACACCTTGTTCCTTCTAGGTATTTTAATGCATACTTTGGCACTCTTTAGAAACGTTTGGTTTGTGAGGTTATCTTAAACACACACTGGTTTAATGGTTGATCATATGACAAAGGCTTTGGGACGTGTACACAGCTTGGGACATGGCTGTAGGTGTGCAGAAACCTGTTTACCATCTTATCTACATCAGGGACAGAGATTCCCTGGCTTTATACTGGTGCAGTAGCCACCGAATCCTATGCCCACTTTGTTCAGAACAACAGTGGGGAATTGCACTGCTCCAAAACCCACCACCCCACCATAGAGGTGTGCTCTTACCAGAGAGACAGCCTTGCATTGAGCAGCCTCCTGCTAAGAAAGGGGAACTCTGAAGGCATGGAACAAGCTGGCTGGTGGTCAACTCTATCCACACCTTCAAGAGCTTCCAAGCAGAAGGGCTGTCCAGAGTTGTGCAGCCTCACTGAGAAAGGAGAGCTTTGGAAGACAGAGGTTGGGCTAGCCCTGTTAGAATTCCCGCTCCATGATTGCAGTCATGGGATTGTTGTCTATCACATGACGGTATACGTTTTGACTCCACAGAGTGGGAAGTGACAGAGACAGGATGTTTGTGTTACTGTGTCCCATGAAGTGGGACTGTTGTCCTTTGTTTTTTTCCTCTTTGCTGTCTGATGCTAGAAAGAGAGGGAGCCATGTTGCAGTGCTCCGTGTGTGTTTATATGTAAATAAAGTAGATTAGCCAAAATGCTGAGGTCTGTCACGCAAGCAGCGAAGACTCTGCGGATACTTAAGTGTGCCGATGTCTGTTGGCAACCGTCGCTGTGATGTTCGGGCTGAAGAAAGCTTTTGAAGCTCCCGAACAATTGACCAGGAGGGAGGGAACATGCCAGTCGGGCATGTGTCTCTACCAGGGTCCTACTCGAGTGTAGGACGAGCTCCTGACAAGCCCAGGCATAGGCAAACTCGGCCCTCCAGATGTTATGGGACCACAACTCCCATGATCCCTAGCTAACAGGACCAGTGGTCAAGGATGATGGGAACTGTAGTCCCAAAACATCTGGAGGGCCGAGTTTGCCTATGCCTGGGCTAGCTCCTGCCAACCAACCCAGTCTGTGCCTTTAAAATCCTCAGTTGGGGAGGCTTTTACACTCTGGGCATCTTCCCAGCCTGAGAAGAGAGAGGTTTGAAGGCCACACCCCCCACTCCCAAGAGCCAAAGTTTATTTGCCGGTCCCAACTTATATCATCTATTCCAATACATCCCTTGTGGAGGCTGTATCTCCTAAGCATACACATAAAGAAAGAGGAAGCAGAAATATTTCTTGCTATCTATTCATGGCTGCTGGTGGCAGTGGCACGCAGTGACATTTTTCTTAGCAGAACGAGGCCAGAGGCACCAGCTTGCAAGGGTGATTGTGAGTGTCACACTTCCCTCCCTAAGCCAGGCAGAAGCTCACTGGACTTTGGGAAGGAGGCACAGGATACTGGAGCCCTGCTGCATCCTTCCAAAGATGGGAGGGCTTTGGGGAAGGGGTGGGAGGGCTCTCGGAGCCTTTAGGGGACTAGCCTGGTCCCCCTACTCCACTGACCACACGCTGCTGGCTGGTGGTTGAAGTAACGGGACTCAGCCATGGGACACAATCTGAGGTGAGCCAGGAGCTGTGCAAGGAAGTCACAACTGAAGGACTAGCAGGATCAGGATGCAAGCCAGAAGTCAGGACTAAAGGGATACAGGAACACGCCAGAAGATCCAGTTGGTCAAGGAAGGCTTATCTGGAACAGGAAGCCCTCTTATGCTCCTTCCTGTTGAGGGGATCCAGTCGTCATCCTGGGTGTGATTAAGCCTGGGCTTGAAGATAATAAGCTGCCCACTCAAAGGCTGTGATGTCTAGTTTGCTGGTTCATTGTACAGGTATCTTTGTACTCCAAAGCTCCCGGTTCAAGGGGATCCTAAGGGTTATGACGGATGGCTGTCCTAGGCATCTTGGTGAATTGCATTTCATGTACAGTTGTACCTTGGAAGTCAAACAGAATCCATTCCGGAAGTCCATTCGACTTCCAAAACATTCAGAAACCAAAGTGCGGCTTCTGATTGGCTACAGGAAGCTCCTGCAGCCAATTGGAAGCCACGGAAACTCCGTCAGACATTCGGCTTCCGGGTTTTGATTGTTCGGGAGCAAAGTTGTTTGAAACCCAAGGTATGGCTGTATTTAATTTATAACCAGTGCTGGAATAATCTCCTTAGAGATGTAACCTCCTCCTTTGGCCATTGTTCAGTAAAAGGTTGGGAGCTCCTGTAGTGTGGTAGCCAATAGATTTCCTCGCCTAATAACAGGCTCAGTAAGTGGCCTTGAGCTAGTCGCAACTCGTTTGCAGCATGTTGCAATTATAATGCAGTGCCTTGCAGAGGTTGCTGTAAGGATGACTGATGTGTGAAGTGCTTTAAATGCTCCAGACATAGGGTGGCTAACCTGTGGCCCTCTGGCTGGACTACAACTCCCATCAACCCCAGCCAACATGGTCCAGGATGATGGGAGTTGTAGTTCAGCAACATCTGGAAGGCCACATGCATAACTTCCACACAAACCAATGTGAACACACTCTCAATAAACAGAGGTTGGTATATATTACATCCCCACAAACAAGACAGCGCTTCCGCTCAATTAAGAGCGGATGTTGTATATTACCTCCAAGACTTTGTGCAAACAAATCGGGGTGAATGCTTAATAAACATTCATTTCCAGAAGTGGAAGTGGCCTAAGATTGTTGCCAGGCTAGCTGTGTGACTCTGTGTTCCCAGGCAAACAAGACCATGAGCCAGCTGTTCTTTTATCATTGTTTACAGGTATGGCGTTCAGAGGATGGTGAGAACCACGAGCTCTGGGCCTGTTCACTGGAGAAGTGTGAGTGCACCTGTGTCTGGGGCAACAGGGATGCCTCCTTGGAGGAGAGGTGGCCTTGAATTCTTCCAAGGGCAATTGGGGAATAGAGGTTGCACAGGGATTTATTTATTTATTTAGACCATTTCTATACCACTTCGCATCTAAAAATCAGTTTTAGTGGGGTGTTGTTGTTGTTTAGTTGTTTAGTCGTGTCCGACTCTTCGTGAACCCATGGACCAGAGCCCACCAGGCACTTCTGTCTTCCACTGCCTCCCGCAGTTTGGTCAAACTCATGCTGGTAGCTTCAAGAACACTATCCAACCATCTTGTCCTCTGTCGTCCCCTTCTCCTTGTCGTCCCCGTCTCTTTCCCAACATCAGGGTCTTTTCCAGGGAGTCTTCTCTTCTCATGAGGTGGCCAAAGTATTGGAGCCTCAGCTTCAGGATCTGTCCTTCCAGTGAGCACTCAGGGCTGATTTCCTTAAGAATGGATAGGTTTGATCTTCTTGCAGTCTATGGGACTCTCAAGAGTCTCCTCCAGCACCATAATTCAAAAGCATCAATTCTTTGGTGATCAGCCTTCTTTATGGTCCAGCTCTCACTTCCATACATCACTACTGGGAAAACCATGGCTTTAACTATACGGACCTTTGTTGGCAAGGTGATGTCTCTACTTTTTAAGATGCTGTCTAGGTTTAGTGGGATACAGAAAGCTAATAATAATAATAATAATAATAATAATAATAATAATAATAATAAATTTATTATTTATACCCCACCCATCTGGCTGAGTTTCCCCAGCCACTCTGGGCAGTTTACAGCATATCTAAAAACATAATAAAAACATCAAGCATTAAAAACCTCCTGATACAGGGCTGCCTTCAGATGTCTCCTAAAAGCTGTGTAATTCTTTATCTCCTTGACATCTGAAGGGAGCGCGTTCCACAGGGAGGGTGCCAATACCTAGAAGGCCCTCCTCTCCCTGGTTGCTAAAGCAACAGCTGTCACAAAAACACACAACAAAACCATTAATACAAATTACTAACAGATGTAAACAATCCCTTCTCCTTCTGACACACCTTCCCACTCAATTCCTCTCTGCTTTCTGGCGCTCCCCCAGAGCTCCACCTGGGCTGTTGCCCTGGGCTCAAACAAACTCCCCCCCCCCAAAAAAATGCCACAACAAAGAGGATTCCTGGAACCTGCTGGCAACATCCTAGACGTTTGCTCCAGGCTCGCTTTTATAGGCAGGCATGAATCAGGATGCACCATACAGAACCAGTTCAGCTTTGGTTGGATGACTTTCCCAGGAGCTTCCAAAGGATGACAACTGGGACACCTCTCCACTCAGAGTTCTTTCTCTGCCCTCTGCCGCTCCCCACCCTGCTCCTCTTCCAGCTGCTTGCATAGCTTGAAGAACACAAACCCCAGTTTGTGGGAGGTGGAGGAGGATGTAGCCATTGGATATTCACTAAACAAACCACACGACTAAGGGCTCATCCACACTTGTCCTGTGCCTTGAAAGCATGTGTCCAAATGGTTTCCGCTCCTTGAAAAAAACCTGCTCTTTAGTGCTAAATTGGAGCAAATGTCCATCCAGAGAAAACCTGGATCGCTGTTTGCTCCGACTGAGCACTGAAGAGCAGCTTTCCCCAGGAGAAAGCAGCAGGGCAAGGAGAAGTGTGGATAAGCTCTCTCTCTCTTCAAGCCTGATAGGGTTGTTGACTTGGTCCCCAATTCCAGCGAGACAAGCACAGTACTTAAAGACTACATCTGGACTGGGAGGCTGCATTCTTCAGTCTTAAAACCATTGGTTGCGGGGGAAATTGCCAGCCACTGAGCAGAGGGTGAAAGGGCCACGCGTTGCAGGAATGGGAACCGAAGATCACCCAATGATTCCTTCTCCCCTCCATGCTTTTCATGCAGATTTCCGAAGACGCTGGGCACTGGCCTGGATGATGGCTCTCCTGGGCTCCTGCTCTATCCTGCTTGTGCTGCTGCTCAAGAAAGAAGCACTGAAAGGTACAAGGCAGACTTTCTGTGGCTCCCAATCCGCTACCCACAACGCTTGCTTATCGCTTTTGATCTATCTCCCGTATTCCCCACAGTCATCCCAGCTTCTGCTTCACCCGCTGTGATATTATGAGCCTGCCTTACCTCTCCAACAGGGATGTATGAATCTTTTATCAGTTCCTCTCCAGCTCCTTGTTTTTCTAGTATTAATTCCCATGCACCATATTTCCACATCACAGAAATTCAACAGCATTTCCGTGTGCATTTCTCCTACTGCACACATATTTGTATGCAGTTTGGCCTAAAATATGTATGATTGCAAGCCCTACTTCCCAGTGTGGTGTAGTGCTTAAGAGCGGTGGACTCGTAATCTGGTGAACTGGGTTTGCGTCTCCGCTCCTCCACATTCAGCTGCTGGGTGACCTTGGGCCAGTCACACTTCTGTGAAGTCTCTCAGCTTCACTCACCTCACAGAGTGTTTGTTGTGAGGGAGGAAGGGAAAGGAGGATGTTAGCCGCTTTCAGACTCCTTAAAGGTAAAGGTAAAGGGGCCCCTGACTATTAGGTCCAGTCGTGACCGACTCTGGGGTTGTGGCGCTCATCTCGCTTTATTGGCCGAGGGAGCCAGTGTACAGCTTCTGGGTCATGTAGCCAGCAGGACTAAGCCGCTTCTGGTGAACCAGAGCAGCGCACGGAAACGCCGTTTGCCTTCCCACCGGAGCGGTACCTATTTATCTACTTGCACTTTGACGTGCTTTCGAACTGCTAGGTTGGCAGGAGCTGGGACTGAGCAACGGGAGCTCATTCCATCATGGGGATTCGAACCGCCAACCTTCTGATCGGCAAGTTCTAGGCTCTGTGGACTCCTTAGGGTAGTGATAAAGCGGGATATCAAATCCAAACTCTTCTTCTTCTCTACTAGAATGCACCACAAAATTCAGAGAAGTGTGAGTTTTGAAGGATAGCGATGTTTTGGTTCTCATGTGAATGGAGCCAAATTTCTCCCCCACCCCTGATTTCTCCAACCTTCTAAGCCTGTGCTTTCTTCAGCACTTCCCTGCTGCCTTGCGATCAGCTGGGGAGAGAGCGCCCTCTTCTGACCCCTCCTGTAGCATAGCAGTGTCATTTACAGATGAAAGCATTCAAAAGTGTTACAACCTAAGGGTGGTCTTATGCATTCTTACAGATTAAAATGCTACCAGTTTATGTCGCCCATTCACTCTGTTCCTTTCTGCGGCATGTCATGACTCAGAGGTGTTTTATTTTCATGCATGCCTGTCCTCTTGATTGAAGAGCTCTCTCTGACATCCCTTTCCCCTCACAGGATGGCTCAGGATCCTGAAAGAAGATTACAGTTCTGGAGGTAAGACAACAAAGGATCTCGTAGCATGTAAAGACTAGCAAATACAGTTTGGCGTCAGCTTTCATGGATTAGAGTCCACTTCGTCAGATGCACGAAGCGTTATTCTCAGCTGGTGTTATCACACATGGGTAGAGAAGGAAAGAAACAATAGTTCAAAGTGGTGTTGAACGGCAATTAAATGCGAAAGGTGCGGCCTGCAACAATTCACCTAGAGCTGTTATGTTTGCAGAGTCAGCCCAGTGACCCTTCACGAGAGCAGTGATAAGTGGTTGTGCAATTTACTAAGTACAGTGGTATCTCGGGTTAAGTACTTAATTCGTTCCGGAGGTCCGAATTTCTGGGTTAGCGGAGTCTGTAACCTGAAGCATATGTAACCTGAAGAGTATGTAACCCGATGCACCACTGTTAATTAATATTTGTAGTGGGAACACCCAATAGAATTCCAGGAAGGCTCATGGTAGGGCCAGAGAGAGGAGAGTCCCGAGGGCCATAGATAAGAGTTCGGGGGGGGCCACATTCTCCAATAGAAAAAGAGAGTGTTTGACGATTGCTTGAGAGTTAGGATGAGAAGTTCAGCCTTGGACATACTGAGCTTTGGAATGGCAAGGTGCGCGAGTGGCTGATCATTATATAGGGAACACCAAGCCGTGGACAAACGCCCTCTCTCTTTCTTCTCTGCCAGGAGCGCTTCGGGGACGGCACATCCTCGTTCTCTACTCTCCCGACCATGCTGGCTTTGAGCGCCTGGTGGGCACCCTGGCTGGCGCTCTGGCCCGGCTGCAGCTGACTGTATCCCTGGAGCTGTGGAGCCGTGGGGAGCTGAGATCCCTGGGGCCCATGCAGTGGCTCCATGCTCAGCGGCACCGGGTTCTGCAAGAAGGCGGAGCCGTTGTGCTGCTTTTTTCCCGCGGCGCCAGAGCTGCTTGCTCGGAGTGGCTGGGTTGGGAGCATCAAGACAGGCTGCCGGCCGCCAAGCCTGACAGCACTTTCTTGGCCTCTCTGAACTGCATCCTGCCAGACTTCCTGGCTGGGAAATCCAGGGATCGGTATATGGTCGCCTGCTTTGAGGAGCTCTTCCCTGCAGACGAGATCCCTGTGCTTTTCCGCTCGGCGCCTGTCTACTCTCTGCCGTCGCAGCTCTTCAACTTCCTGCTAGCGCTGGCTGGCCCCGGTGTGGGCCAGGAGAAGAGGAACAGCCTCAGGAGACACGCGGCGTGGATCAGCAAGAGTCTGGAGGACGCGGTGCGGGACTGCCGGGAAAAGGAGCCAAGCTGGCATTATCCACCACTGCTGCCTCCCCAGTCTGACGACACACAGCTGACGGGGGCCAGCATTCACCCTTCCGTAGAGTCCTGAGAGGAAAAGCTTTCAGAAGTTGGCTGCGTTGGGGGCCCTGTGTGGTTCTAGGAAGTTAAGCGGAATGCATGGACATGAAGGCTCCATGTTGATCCATCACTGGCCAGGCTGCTCCCAGTAGCCGTGATGGCACAGGATAGCTGGACCATGTGAGCGGATGCATTTGGGCACAGCAGTGAAGTGGATAGGTGTATCCCTGTGGAGTGCAAGATGTGTGTGTATTAGCTTGTTTGGAAAGATCCTGACATTTTGCTACCAAGTGTGCAACTACTGAATATTTATCGTGCTTGCAAGAACGGAGGAATCCCATTTACACGGGCCGGGAGCAGTATACCATCAAGTACCGTATACGAAGGGAAACCAACATGGGTGCCTATTGCTTTCATGCTCTGGTTAGGAACCCATAGAGTAGGGGGTTCTGGGAGTCTCCAGATGTTGTTAGACTCCCATCTTCTCTGACCATTGGCCAATCTGGCTGGGGCTGATGGAAGTCAAAGTCTAACATTCCCCATTCTTTCTTGAGAGGCATCTGATTGGCTGGTTGCTTCTGGAAACAGAGGGTTTTTTTATCTTTATTATTTATTAGATTTGTGTATCACCCTTCATCCCACAACAGAGAAATGCAAAATGAGAAAACAAAACACATATTTGGTCCCTAGCCCAATCCAGCATGACTTGTCCTTAAGATTCCTAACTGGACTTAATGGTGAGATAGCTGCTCACTGTGATGAGAAGGCTGATTTTTTTAAAGTGGGAGGGTCTTTTTTAGGGAACGGCATCTAGAAAAACCCTAAGCTTTTCTCTAATCCCCACCAGTATGTGTTTTATCTGAGCCAAGGAGTGGAACGCAAACACGTTAAGGCAAGACTTTCCACTGTAGGTTCTCAGTTGTGGGATATCTATTTAAGCAATATTATCTCCTCCCCCCCCCTTTTTTTGGAAAAAAGAGTATATTTCATTCTCTAGGGTAGCTTTCCTCAACCTGCTACCCTCCAGATGTTGGAATCCAACTCCCATAATCCCTCACCACTGGCCATGCTGCCTGGGGCTGATGGGAGTTGTAGTCCATATAAAATTACATTTGCAATTATTTTTGAAAGGCAATTGCATCAAAATACTGGACCGCCTCTCTCCATATGAACCAATCCAGCCCCGGCGATTATAATCTGAGGCCCTTCTTTGGTCTGGAAGGTGGCAACACGAGAAGAGGCCTTTTCTGTGATGGCTCCTCGTTTGTGGAATACTCTCCCCAGAGAGGTTTGCCTGGGCCCTTCACTACATATCTTTAGGCACCAGGCGAGAACATTTCTCTATAACCAGGCCTTGGGCTGATTAACAATCTATGACTTTTTAAATGTCTTGGTGAGAAGGTTTGCTTTTGTTTTAGTATGTATTTTGTGTTCTCATTTGTATTTTTCTCTTGTTAACCCCCCCCCCCCCAGGATCTTTGGATGAAAGGTGGCATACAAATTCAAATAATAATAGCCCCAAAATATATAACAGGCGCCAAGCTGGGGCTTTGTCCTTCAGAAACAGACCATGCTTGAACTGTGGGATTGTTTTTGTGGTTGTTGTTTGTTGTTGTTGTTTAAAAAAGCCACCTTGATCTTCTGAAAAATAGGTTGGATGTCACTTTTTAAACTAAATAAATAAATAAATGCCCTTCTTCCCCTTCTGTTCCTCTATCTATTTCTTTTGAGCAGCTGCTGGCACAGTGAGCAAATTAATCACAAAGAAACATGCTATATGTTGTAGTCATAATTGCATGCAAATATCTTTTTGACCTGCTTCCAAACTAGAGTGGAAGTAGCAGGCAGCTTCCGGGCTCAGGTTACTGGAAGGGCTACAGCATGCAAACTGGATCTTGCCAGTTCTTTTAGGGGGTAGCCGGTGCTATGGGACTCTTCTGGGCTCTCCCGCTTGTTGAGTCGATAAACTGGTGATTTAATAATGCAGCTTCAGAGTTCTATGTTCCCCAGAGCCCTGTCTAGCATCCCATCTGAACCTTGTCCAATTTGCATTGTTTCACACCCCGGTTAGGCCTTGCCTTGCTGCCCTGCAGAACACAACACCTGCTTGACAAGACAACAGGTCCACCTGGTTTAGCGTCCTCTTCCCCACAGTGGCTGACCGGGGGGTGCTTTCAGGTTGCATAATTATAGTTTACTGGGTGGCACAACAAACTCACTTCCCTAAAATATCCATCACACTGTAACAAAGTGTTTTCCAGCACTGAAACTTAAATTTTGGTTTCACAAGGAAACTCATCTCCCCTCCATCCTGCCCTGACCTGTCTATGTTTGCACAGTTGCAAGATTTGGCAATATCACAAAGCACTGTGAAATCCTTATTGGCTGTACAGTGGTACCTCGGGTTAAGTACTTAATTCGTTCCGGAGGTCTGTTCTTAACCTGAAACTGTTCTTAACCTGAAGCGCCACTTTAGCTAATGGGGCCTCCTGCTGCTGCCGCGCCGCCAGAGCACAATTTCTGTTCTCATCCTGAAGCAAAATTCTTAACCTGAGGTAATATTTCTGGGTTAGCGGAATCTGTAACCTGAAGCGTATGTAACCCAAGGTACCACTGTATATAAATTATTATAGAAACACCTGTCGTTAAATGCGGCAAATGTCTATTGAGGAATGTGTTTAGGGGAATTCCCTAGTGGTCTTTGGGGCTCAAAATACTAAGGCTGCATACACTGTGCGTGTACCCCCAAAAATCCAGGAACCTTAGTATACGCCTCATGGTGCTACAATTCCCAGCACCGTTAAGCTACACTTCCCAGGATTCTCTGGGGTGGGGGAATATGCTTTCAATATGCTCTCTCGCCCTGACCTAGCCACTGTGATCCACGCAACGGTCACCTCCAGACTGGATTATTGTAACTCGCTCTACTTGGGGCTGCCCTTGAGACTGACCCAGAAACTCCAGCGGGTGCAGAATGCCGCGGCGAGACTCCTTATGGGGTCTTTGCTGCGAGATCACATTCACCCGGTACTATACCAGCTGTACTGGCTCCCGGTGGAGTACAGGATCAGGTTTAAGGTGCTGGTTTTAACCTTCAAAGCCCTATACGGCCTAGGACCCTCGTACCTACGGGACCGCCTCTCCTGGTATGCCCCACAGAGGAACTTACGGTCTTCAAATAAAAACATCTTGAAGGTCCCAGGCCACAGAGACTAGAGCCAGGGCTTTTTCGGTTGCGGCTCCAACCTGGTGGAACGCTCTGTCACAAGAGACAAGGGCCCTGCAGGACTTGACATCTTTCCGCAGGGCCTGCAAGACAGAGCTGTTCCACCAGGCCTTTGGTCAGGGCACAGCCTGACTCCCTCCTTTGGCAATCTTAACAGAACCTTAGTATGGTTGCCATCAATTTTGATTTTAATTAATTTTTATAATGTTTTTAGAATGTTGCACTATTTTAGTGTTGTTAGCCGCCCTCAGCCCGGCTTCTGCTGGGGAGGGCGGGATATAAATTAAATTTATTATTATTATTATTATTATTATTATTATTATTATTATTATGTATGGTGTGCACGAAGTCACGGGTTTTGTCAGAAAACTCGTCTCCCCGCACACACACACACACCCGCCACGGATATCCCGTCCGTTTGTCAGACATTTTACGCCGGAGGTTAGACAGAGGATGGGATCTGGTCTCGTCCAGGACCGCCTGAGATCTGCTGTGGAGAAACAACAACTGGGCCACGCTGCGCAGCAGCAGCACCTTCCCTTGCTTGTTGCTTGCTGCTATTCTGCTGCAGAGGCGCAGCGCTCAGCCGTTTGCAGCCCAGCCTCTTGCCCCTCCTCGAAGCCGCATCCTGGGCCAGAGCTGCGTCTTTACGCGCCCTGACAGGTGCTGCTCGGCGGGGACGGAGCTCGCCGATTGGCAACTCGCGAGGAGATCGGATGATGTAACCGCACATGTCCCGATGCCATTGGCGGAGAGGCGGTCCCGGCCAGCTGACCGAGGTCCATTGGGCAGGCGGAGGTGTACTTCCCCGCTCCTAGCCTCGATTGCTGCAAGCGGCCCCGTGCGCAAAAGTGGGCGCTGCTCCCCGCCGACCTCGCCCCTGCCGGCCCGCGCAGGCTCCCCGGAAGGGCGAGCGGGGGCGAGGGAAGGTAGGTAGGTGCCCCGGACGCGGGTAGGGGAGATCGGAACAAACAGGTCCTTTCCCCCACGGGGAGTGGAGAATGGGTGGGCATCGCGCGCTTCCCCACCCTCCGGTCTGTCTGCAGCCTCTCCTCTCCGCCTTAGGGCGCACCGTCGCCTGCCGGAGAGGTCAGAGCCACCGTCCCTCTCTCTCTAAGGCCTTCGTGGGTGGGTCCGGGCCACAGGCCTAGCCAGGGTCCCATGCTGCTCCCTCCATAAATCGCGATCCCCTGTTAGATGCGGCCGGTGCTTGTTTTTGCAAATAAATCCCATTTATTGCGGACTTGCTCCCGAGCAAGCGCGCGATGGATTGCCCTGGGTGCAGAAGCGTCGCACGCGACGAATGGCAGGATTTTGCTAAATTCAAACCAGGCGTTGGGCAGTCAGTCAGGATGGCGGAAATCAGGTGCTAGGGGTGCCAACTTGGAAAAATAAATAAATTGTGGGGGGCCAAGTAAGCCCTGACCAGCATAATCGATCACATGACACAACTCGCCTCAATAGACGGCGAAGCCTAGCGGGTTATGGTTTTCATTCTGCATAAATTAATCCCAAATAATGGTTATGCAGTGTGAGGATTAGCGCAAGATGCAAAATGGAGCTCACTCTTAATAGGTGGCTCCACCCAGGATCTATAGATCGCCGGACTGGGGCTGGTTTCTCCATCAAATGTGGGCTGGGCGCTCCTGGCTTTTCCCTTCTGTTCTATAGCAATGTGATGCCCTCCAGTTGCAGCTAGACTACAGCTCCCATCATCCTTCACCATTAGCCATGCCGGCCTATTTGTTTGTTGTATACCCCAGGAGGTAGGTTAGGTTGAGAGTGAGTGACTGGACCAAGGTCACCCAGTGAGCTTCATGGCCAAGTGGAGACTTGAATCCTGGTCTCCCAGGTCCTAGTCTTAACCGCGACGCCTCTCTGACTCATGGGAACTGTAGTCCCAACAGCATCCAGAGGGCACCACGTTGATTACCCCTGCTCTATAGATAGGAAGTTGATGGGCAGAGACTCAAAGGCTTCTGTGTGTGGGTGTGTTTTAAAATGCTATGTGAATTGGTTCTTTTATTTCAGGCTTCCTCAGACTCGGCCCGCCAGATGTTTTGAGACTACAATTCCCATCATCCCCGACCACTGGTCCTGCTAGGGATCATGGGAGTTCTAGGCCAAAAACATCTGGAGGGCCGAGCTTTGTATGCTAATAAATGTATAGTTATACAGAACTACCTGCCCTGGGACCTTAGGGTGGGTAATTAATAATAATAATAATAATAAAAATAATAAAAATTCTGTCTTCCCTAAGAGGGCTTGAGATGATGCACATGTAGCAAGGGATAACAAAACTCCTGATCTAGCTCCTGCTGCAGGAATGCTCAGATTCCCCAAAAACAGGGCTGAAGCACAATCCACAGATTTGCTCCTTGTTATTAGCCTGGAATTCAAATGATGCTTGGGGAGAAGCAGTTCACAGTGGCCTGTTGCCCAGGATTTATTTCATTTAGAAAATCTTTACGATTGATCATCACTTGAGGCCCCTTTTCATGTGCCCCCCTCCTTGGGACGCCTGGAGAACGGGCCTTTTCAGTGGTGGCTCCCTGATTGCAGAATGCTCTCCCCAGGGTGCTCATCTTGCACCCTCATTGCATAGCTCCAGCTGCCAGGTAAAAAACCATTCATTTTTTGCCAGCCTCTTTTTTTTAAGAATAATTTTTTATTAACCGACCAATCACATCAAATCAAACCAAATTACATAAATTCCAAATTACACAGCCGAATTTTAAATTTTTGTTGGGGGTACCCATATTTCAAGTTCCGAAGGGATCCAATCAACTTCTTGCTTCTTACTGCTGTTTTAATGTCCACCATTTTTTGCCAGCCTCTTAATCTTATCTGTGGCCACCTTTGAGTGGGTGGAATGTTTTAATCCTGCCTTTTATAAAATAGGATTGTCTTTTTAATTTTTCTCCCATTTCCCCTTTTATGCCAGTTTCAATGTCCGTAATTGTTTGATTGTTTATTGTGAGTCGCTTTGAGTTACCTTGGTTTTTAAAAAAGTGACCAATAAATTTAATAAATAAAAATAAATGTAGAGGGGACCATTTGTTCCTCTAAGAGCATCAGGTTCTGTACCCTGAAACTCCCTGAGGTAAAAATGTTCAGGCCCCTGGCTAGAGTAAGGCTCTTGAAAGCAGATAAAATGCTATTTTGTGATTTCAAGCCTACATATGTTTTGGATTCCAACTTCCACCAGTCCAGGCTGCATGACCAGCTGTCAGGGTGGATCAGATTTGGAGTCCAAGCGCATGTGGAGAGCATCATATTGGGAAAGGCCGAACCCTGATTCTTCTCTCCTGCCCAGAGCAATTTAACAATGGCCTCCATATGTACCACACGTGCACCCTGGGCCCACTATTTTGTATCTCGTTCCGATTCATAGAAATCATAGAATTGTAGAGCTGGGACCCTAAACACCATCTAGTCCAACCCCTTGCAATGCAGGGAAATGCAGCTGTCCTACTCGAACCTGCAACCTTGGCGTTATCAGCACCATGCTTTAACCAACTGTTGACATCGCAAGGGCTGTAATGAACGAACCTAAGTTCGCTGTGCCCATTAACTTCAGTGGCTGTATTCCGAGTTGGCATAGCATGGAATCCCATAATTCCAGGGGGCAGAGAGTAGATCCCGCAGCCTGTAGCTTGCCAGTTTTCGTATCCTGAGCTCTAGGCTGGGATCTGTCAGTGCTGCAGGGAGGGATAATCGCATCCTGCTCCTCCTGGCTTTATTTAGCGGTGAGAGCACTTTGACGGCTATGAGGACCTGTTCCAGGCCTTTATTTTTAGGCAGAGATTCCTTCGCTCGCATTCTGGAAACAGCTTCGGAAGCTGGTGTCGGGCCCCGGGATCTGAATTTGCAATATCCGGTGCTGGCTGGGGGCCTGCTCTCCTCTGCAACAACTAGCCTGGAGAGGCACTTTTTCCTCACTACACAACATGCCTGCTCGGCTTGCGGGACAGCAAGATGGCTGCCACATACGGTGGTCTTCCTGGTGCTTGACAGCCCCTCTCCCTGCCGCCAATTGTGAAGGTCTCTCAGACAGGTGGCAAAGACAGGTTTCTGCGACTGTGCTGGCTGCTACAGAGAAAGGCCTAGCCAGGCAGCCCAGATGCATTGTGGGCCATTCGGCAAGGTTTCTGAGTCATAACGCAGTTTCTGGGTAGGCCTCAACCCATAAAATCCTAAGAGTTGGAGGGGATCTTGTGGCTCGTCTTGTCCTGGCCCCAATGAAGGGGATCCAAAGCTAGGGCACTCCAAAGTCTAGCTGAAGGCTTCCAGAAAGCAAGAGCCAGCGAGCAACCCATCTAATGGCATGCACGTCATTCATTT
Source organism: Podarcis filfolensis (assembly GCF_964270895.1). Classification (NCBI taxonomy): domain Eukaryota; kingdom Metazoa; phylum Chordata; class Lepidosauria; order Squamata; family Lacertidae; genus Podarcis; species Podarcis filfolensis. Next base: position 19,913,612 of record NC_139605.1, read on the forward strand.
AAAGCAGATGACTTCATGAGCATAGCCAGGATTAATGGTGGGAGGGCAGGCTTTATGTTGGGGGAGGTAGAACCTCAGTTAGTTAAGTATTTTTATGCATGACTTTCCCCCTAGAGCGCTGGGAACCCCCCCCTCGTGGCACTATGGTTCCCAGCGCCCTTAAACTACAATTCCCAGGATCCTTGGGAGGATATCAGCTGCTTTAAATGTATGGTACTTTTGCAGCCCGACTCCATCGCTGAAGTAAAAGCAACGAGTGTTCAGTGTTACTAATTTACTGCAGCGGATAAATATTGGAAAAGAAATAAAAAATCAGAATAATCAGCTTCTATCGCAGGAGGGAGTGGGGTTTGGAGATTTCACATCCTGGCATTGCCGGTGAGATTTGCAAGCTTTTCCAACAGGACCACCCACTTGAAGGCTCCTCCTCCTTTCTTCCAGCCTGGTCCCTGCCCTCCTGAAGATGGCTTTGCCCTGGAAGAAGATGGCGTCTGCGTGGCTCCCGCTTCTCTTGCTTCTCCTCGGGGCTCCAAGCGGGAGCCCTTCACAGCAAGAGCCCTGCCAGACGTGCCGCGACCTGGCCAGCAACTTCAATAAGGTGGGAGGCTTGAAAGAGCATTTTGGTTTGGGCTGGGGTGTGTGACCGCTTTTGCACAAAGTCGGGACACGGGTGGCGCCGTGGGTTAAACCACAGAGCCTAGGACTTGCCGATCAGAAGGTCGGCGGTTTGAATCCCCGAAACGGGGTGAGCTCCCGTTGCTTGGTCCCTGCTCCTGCCAACCTAGCAATTCGAAAGCACGCCAGTGCAAGTAGATAAATAGGTACCGCTCCAGCGGGAACGTAAACAGCGTTTCCGTGCGCTGCTCTGGTTCGCCAGAAGCGGCTTAGTCATGCTGGCCACATGACTCGCAAGCTGTACGCCGGCTCCCTCGGCCAATAAAGCGAGATTAGCGCTGCAACCCCAGAGTCGCCCACGACTGGACCTAATAGTCAGTAGTAATAGGGACTTGCAAGCATTTTGAGATGGGATGCTACGCGGTCTCTAGCCTAGCCCCTGAGCTCCTGTCTCCTAGGAGGGCTAGGACTGGAGCAAGAGAAAGACAGACAGACAGAGATAGGGGGTGGGGTTCAAGCAGAGGGACTTGGTGAGCCTGTGTTTTAAAAATCGAGGATGTGTGGGTTGCTGCATGCAGGTTGTGGTGTGAAAGGGTTGCTGGGGGAAGGGGAGACCAAAAAATTAGTTTTGGGATTGCTGTGAGCCTTCTCCTGCTTTCCCAGGGTCTGGAGCGGACACAGCGAGAGAACTTCGGGGGCGGGAACACAGCCTGGGAAGAAGAGAAGCTTGCAAAATATGCAAACAGGTGACCTGAGGTCTGGGCTGGGCCAGGCCGTTGGTGAGATGCTGCTGCCTTGATGGGAGGGGTGGGGTGGGGATGGCAAACCTTCACTAATAATCCTGATCATGAAAAAGCTCAGAAAAAGCAGCACGGCCAAGATGGCACCGTTAAATGTAGTCTGCGACCTCTGCTGCAGAATTAAGCGGAGGACAGAAAACTCCGGCTGAAGCTGACGCTCTGGATTGTTAAAAGCAAGTTACTAGCCCTCAGGATTAAAGAAGGAAATGTTGTCAGCCCTGACAAACATCTTGCCTGTTTATTCCATGATAGCGCAGCTGTCGCCCACAAGCTCCCCAGGGTGGCTTGTCGGCCATGTTGCCACCTCCTGACTTCACTCAGGGGGGCAAAAGGGAACTCCTTAGGGACTGGCTGCTTGAGCAGAGTAAACGCAGGCTCTCTTGGTGGAGTTTTGAGAAGAAGATAGGGCCAGCCGGGCTTTGCTGGTCAAAAGAGGGACAGAGGTTTACAAATGGTTGATTGGGCAGTAGACTGGTTACTAGGGGAAGCAGAGAGGGCAGACTTTGTAACGCTGGTGGAGGGACTGCTTTGGTTTTCCCAACTGCCTTGATGTTCACCCGGCCTCTTTCCCTCCTTTCAGTGAGACCCGCCTGCTGGAAGTCTTGGAGGGTGTGTGCGCCACATCAGACTTTGCATGCCACCAGCTGCTGGAGCAGGGAGAAGACCACGTGGAGCATTGGTGGTTCCATGAGTGAGTGGGGAAGAGCAAGAGTTTCCATCATGGAATGCTTCCTTACACATCCCAGGACCTGCTTCTGGTTCCATGCTCAGTGCGTTTGTAGCTATAGGTCAGGGATGGGGAATGTGTGGCCCTCCAGGTGTGGTTGAACTACAGCTCCCATCATCCCTCCCTGCTGACTGGGCCTGATGGGAGTTGGAGTCCAGCAACAACAGGAGGACCACAGGTGTCTCTATCCTTGCCTGATAGAACATCTCTTCCGAGGGGGTCTTTCCGGCCTATTTCTGGCTGCTCCATTCTCGAGCGCAGTGGAAGAGCTGTGCAGGGCCTGTGGTATAAATAAGTCCCGGCATGGGACCAGGGCAGTAACAGAGGCTCTCTTTTCCCCAGGCAGCGACAGCACCCTGACTTTTTCCAGTGGCTCTGCATGGATGCACTGAAACTCTGCTGCCCTCCCGGCACTTACGGTCCTGACTGCCACAGTAAGTGGTCCTGCGTGGCTTCCTGTGTTGTTGTGATGATGGGTGCTCAGTTCCATGTACCTCAAACTCACTCTGATACCACTTTGCAGTCATTTACAACCAGTCTTTTTACAGCCCTGGGAACTGTAGTTTGGTCCAGGTGCTGGCATCACAGAGCTGCGACTCCCAGCACCCTTAACAAACTACAGTTCCCAGGATTCTCCATAAAGCGCTTTCAATGTATGGAGTAGATGTGACCTCTGAGTTTATATGCTGGATGCCTCAGTTCCCTGTTGGGGGTCAGTCAAAGAAACTCGTTTGCGCTGTGGGATATTTCTTTGGCTGATTTGCTGGGAGTGGCTTCTTTCCAAATCAGCCCTCCGTTGCCAAAGAGGACTTGTCCTGAGGTACTTTATTGTGAAAGACTGATGGATGGGAAAGTGGGGAGGGAGAGTCTTGTTTTTCCTAAAAAACTAGGTCAGTGGTGGCGAACCTGTGGCACATGTGCCAGAGAAGGCACTCAGTGTTATGAGCTCATCCTACACTCAAGTAGGACCGTGGTAGAGACACATGCCCGACTGGCATGTGTCAGTTCGGGAGCTTCAAAAGCTTTCTTCTGCCCGAACATCACAGCGACCGATGCCAACAGATATTGGCACACTTAGGGATCTGCAGAGTCTTCGCAGCTTGCGTGACAGACCTCAACAACTCAGCATTTTGGCTAATCTACTTTATTTACATATAAACACACACGGAGCACTGCAACATGGCTCCCTCTCTCTCTAGCATCAGACAGCAAAGAGAAAGAACAAAGGACAATAGTCCCACTTCACGGAACACAGTAACACAAACATCCTGTCTCCATCACTTCCGGCTCTGTGGAGTCAAAACATATGCTGTCATGTGATAGACAACAATCCCATGACTGCAATCATGGAGCAGGAATTCTAACACTCAGAACCCTCTCTGGGCACATGCCGTTGCCCCAGCAGGGCCATAGCTTCTGTGCTGGGGGTGGGGGAGGAAGAGGGCTTGCGCGCATCCAAAGTCTGCAGCCCTGGTACCGTAGCAAGCAGGCAAGGGATGTTGCTGCCCCCCCCCCGCCTGCTCCACTTCTGAGAGATCCCTTCCTCCACTCCTGCTTGCAGGCAAGTAGGAGTAGGATCAGGCTGCTCCACTAGGCAGCGTTGCTGCTTGCATGGGAACAGGAGCTGGATCAGGGCTACTCAGCTGGGGAGGTGCAGGCTCCGTCACACTTTCCATTGAGGGGTTCGTGGCTGCACTCCCCTCAAGGGAGAAGTTTAAAGGAGCCCCCATCTCTGCATCAGATCCCCTGCAACCCTGTGAAGGCAGCCAGGCTGAATAGTTGCTGGGGTTGGGGAAGGTGGAGGCAGCCCGGAAGCTGCATCTGAGAGCCCCTGCACCACCTGAAGGCAGCCGGGCGCTCCACTCCTACTTGCACGCAAGTAGGAGCGGGATCGGGCAGCTCAGCTGAGTTACGCCATAAAATTATATATCAATGGAAATATACAGTGGTACCTTGAATTAAGTACTTAATTCGTTCCAGAGGTCCGTTCTTAACCTGAAACTGTTCTTAACCTGAAGCACCACTTTAGCTAATGGGGCCTCCTGCTGCTGCCGCGCCGCTGCAGCACAATTTCTGTTCTCATCCTGAAGCAAAGTTCTTAACCTGAGGTAATATTTCTGGGTTAGCGGAGTCTGTAACCTGAAGCGTCTGTAACCTGAGGTACCACTGTAATTTAATGAAGAATGTAGTGCAATAACTTTTATGAAGGATTATTTATTACAACAGCCGTCATGAAGAAAAAACGTGAAACACACAGAAGAAATGAAATATACAGGTTAAATTGCCGTGTTGGCACTTTGCGATAAATAAGTCGCTTTTGGGTTGCAGTTTGGGCACTGTCTCTAAAAGGTTTGCTATCACTGAACTAGGTGCATTTAGGAATATCAGCCCCCCAGAAAGTGTGGCTGGTTGATGGAATCCAGCGATTGTTAATCATGTTGTCCACCTCTTGGGACTGAGGGATAGCTTGGTTAGTAGAGCACGAGACTCTTAATCTCAGGGCTGTGGGTTCAAGCCCCCCATTGGGCAAAAGATTCCTTCACTGTACTTGATGACCCTAATGGTCCTTTCTGACTCTACAGTTCCAAGATTCTAAGGGAAATTGGCCAAATTGAAGTGGTGGAGTATGTGGGCAGCTGGGGCCTTTGAACAGAGTGAGACAGATACATAATTGTTATCGTTCCAGAGTAAATGCATATCAAATGGGGTCGTGTGTTGAATCGGGCGGTCTGTGCATTGCCATTTAAGGTCAAGCGACTGCTGAACCCCAGCATTTACTCACATCTCTCCACAGCCTGCCCTGGGGGTGCCCAGAAGCCTTGCAGCGGGTATGGGCAGTGTGACGGTGATGGCACACGCAGGGGCACCGGCCTATGCATGTGCCAGACGGGTTACGGTGGCCCCTTCTGTTCCGAATGTGGAGATGGCTACTACGAAGCTTCTCGCAACGACAGCCACCTGGTATGTGCGGGTATGTAGAGTGCCCATGCTTTGCTAGACTGGGGGCAGGGTCTGGAGATGTAAGCTCTGCTGCCCGTACTGGCTAGGGCTGGTTAGTGACTTCCCTTCCTGCCATCCCCTTCCTTTCTAGTTTCCCTTGAATACTCACAACCACACTGTTCCTGAGCTTCGCCCTGTCTGTGGTGGAATGGGGTTCCGGAAATCTCCACAATATTCCGTCAAATAAAACGTATAAACATCATTGTATCCATCTATCAGGGGCGCAAGTGGCGCTTTGGGTTAAACCACAGAGCCTAGGACTTGCCTATCAGAAGGTCAGCGGTTCAAATCCCCGTGACGGGGTGAGCTCCCGTTGCTCGGTCCCTGCTCCTGCCCACCTAGCAGTTTGAAAGCACGTCAAAGTGCAAGTAGATAAATAGGTACCGCTCCGGCGGGAAGGTAAGCGGCGTTTCCATGTGTTGCTCTGGTTTGCCAGAAGTGGCTTAGTAATGCTGGCCACATGACCCGGAAGCTGTACGCCGGTTCCCTCGGCCAATAAAGTGAGATGAGCGCCGCAACCCCAGAGTCAGTCACTACTGGACCTAATGGTCAGGGGTCCCTTTACCATTTTTATCCATCTATCTCTTATATAAGCTGGTGTACACATTCCCCTGGCATCCCTAGCCATGCACTCATACTCTAAATAAGACAATCTAATCATATGTTGCACTATATTATTATTTATTAAATATGTATGACACCCTACATCCGTAGATCTCAGGGCTGTTCACAGCATACAGTGTAATAATAGTTATATTTATTGCTTAGTGTCACTGTTAGCACATATTACTAAAAGAATATTTAGGAACACAGGAGTCTGCTTCATTCCAGGTCAGACTGTCTGTTTATCTAGCCCAGGGATAGCCAACGTGGCATCCTCCAGATGTTGCCGAACTACAACTCCCATCAGCCTCAGCCAGCAACAATCAGTCAAGAATGATGGGAGTTGTAGTCCAACATCTGGAGTCCTGTCTAATCTGTCTGGCAGTGACTCTCCAGAGCTTGAGGCAGAGAGGGATCTTTCCCCCATTTGATCTTTTTCGGTGAATGAGCCAGGTGTTAAACCTGACCCCTCCTACTTGCTCTGTCTCTGAGCCCTTGAGGTTGGGGCTGAACCCTTGTTACCACCGTACCACCTGGCCTCCTTGAGCCCTGTTTCTTAAAACTGGTTTTAATCGGCTAAACACTGGCCCTGCCTGTAGGTACGGTCGCCACAGCTGATCACTCTTACTGATGGACAAGAATATTTTCAACCTGGGCTGAATTAAGCGAAACACGTAGCGAGCTGCCTTTATACAAAGTCAGACCAATGGACCATGTGCCTCAGTATTGTCTACACTGGCTGGCAGCAGCTCTCTGAGGTGGCAGGTAGAGAACCATGCCTGCGATGGAATCTGGGGCCTTCTGCATCCTAGGCAGATGGCTTTACCACTCAGCTACTGCCCTTGAAAGCGGAAGTGTCACAGACATGATTTTATGTTCCTCACCACTGTATCAGGTTGAGTGGTGCCTGTGTTTCCTGTTTACCTCCTCCCCTTATCATCTTAGGCCTGAGGGTGTTGAAGTGCTGTGTAGGCCCCCTATGCTGGGGAGTAATGTCTCCCTTCCTCACTCACAACAGTCCCCTTCCGTAGTTCGTATCAGTCCTTCGTGAGCTATTACTCTAGCCTGGGCTTGGAAAGATGGGGAGCTTTTTGCTCTTCCCCCGTACACACTAGGCTCTCTTCCCCTCTCTAGAGTGCTACCGCGCCTGCGGACGCTGTTCAGGCCCCGAAGATTCAAGCTGCCTGCGCTGCAAGAGGGGCTGGATGCTTCATGACCGAAGGTGCATTGGTGAGTTTGTGGGACTAGGCCAGAAAGAATCCATGGTTGCTTAGCAACCAGTGAAAAAGGATTTGAGGTACTGTGTATTTTGGATATAGGTACCTTGCAGGGACACGGGTGGCGCTGTGGGTTAAACCACAGAGCCTAGGACTTGCTGATCAGAAGGTTGGCGGTTCGAATCCCTGCGACAGGGTGAGCTCCTGTTGCTCAGTCCCTGCTCCTGCCCACCTAGCAGTTCGAAAGCACGTCAAAGTGCAAGTAGATAAATAGGTACCGCTCCGGCGGGAAGGTAAACGGCGTTTCTGTGCGCTGCTCTGGTTCGCCACATGACCCGGAAGCTGTTCACTGGCTCCCTCGGCCAATAAAACGAGATGAGCGCCGCAACCCCAGAGTCGTCTGCGACTGGACCTAACGGTCAGGGGTCCCTTTACCTTTACCTTGCAGGGTGGTGCTGATTATTGGGGGGGGGGCAAAGGAAGATGATTCCCACATGGGGAGAGAACAGGAACTGCTCTGCGTGACCCCTGGGTTGACAGATCTCTCTTTGTCCCACACAGACATAGATGAATGTGGCACAGACATGGCGCACTGCCGGGCCAACCAGTTTTGCGTCAACACCGAGGGGTCCTACGAGTGCCGAGGTAAGAGCCCCCGAGCCTTAAAAGTGTGCTGCCCTTAGACAAGTGACTCGGCTCTGCAGAATAATTTATAGCACTGTACCCTGTTCCTCCACTCCAACCTCCTTCCTGGACAAAATAAAAAATATACGCCATGTTGGGCCAATCACTCTTTTGCTGGGGTGGAAGAGGAGGCGAAATATAAGCAGCAAGGGCTTGAGAACAAAGCCCATTTGGAAACCTTCATTCATCACAGGAGACAACTCCATCTCTCGCCACAGAACTTTAGCGTTCCTTGTCCGCATCCAGTTTCCAGACCTGCCTCTTAATCCTGCCTTTCCCTTTCTGTTCAGATTGTGCCAAGGCCTGCATTGGCTGCATGGGTGCCGGGCCTTCCCGCTGCAAGAAATGCAACAAGGGTTATCGGCGCGATGGTGTCAAGTGCCTTGGTGAGCCCTCTCAAGCAGTTATCTCGCAGCTAACCCTTCCCTGCGTGACAAAGCTAGTAGACAAAGCTCTGCCTTTTGTTTGGCCTATCAGTGAAGCATCATTTAAGGCTGCTGTTCTATTCCTGCCAGTCATCTGACTGTCCGTTGTCGCTGTAACTTGGGGAGCTTCTCTGTGCCTCCCCCCCCCCAATTTTCTGTTTCCTTTCTGGAATCCTGGGTCCCTTTTATCGCTGTGCATCTTTCAGCAATCAGTTTCTTCGTACACTTAGGAACTCACTGGCTAGTGATGCCAGGCAGGCACCCGCTTAAAACATTTCTGTTCAGGGAAGCGGATCTAGACACATGGATGTGAATGTGCTGTAATCTTATTTATTTATTTATTTATTTTGTTTTACTGTTATTTATTAAATTTGTATACTCGTAGATGTCAGGGTGGTTCACTACATAAAATTACAATATAAAAAACACAAAATACAGTGGTACCTCAGGTTACATATGCTTCAAGTTACATACGCTTCAGGTTACAGACTCCGCTAACCCAGAAATAGTGCTTCAGGTTAAGAACTTTGCTTCAGGATGAGAACAGAAATCGTGCTCCGGCGGCATGGCAGCAGCAGGAGGCCCCATTAGCTAAAGTGGTGCTTCAGGTTACGAACAGTTTCAGGTTAAGTACTGACCTCCGGAACGAATTAAGTACCACTGTACATAATAAAGGTACCACTGTACATAATAAAAATAAAAGCAAAGATGACCCAATAATCCCCCCCTTCCACATTTAAAAGGGCATTGAATGTCAGTCAGCAAAATACCTGGTTGTTTTTGCCTGGTTGTCTAAATTAATGACGGCGCCAGCCGAATCTCCCTGAGGAGAGCATTCCACAAATGGGGAGCCTGCAGAAAAGGCCCATTTACTCTTAATTTTCTTTTACTCCCTTAATTTTCATTATTTTAAATGTATTTATTTTTAATTGATGATTTTTATTGTTTCTTGGGAAATCACTGGAAGGTTTTGCGACAGTCAAGCGATAGAATGCTCTCTGTCTGTATATAAGGTGGGAGGGTTGGGGCCTAGAAAGGTTATTCCACCCTCTGTGGGGAAATCCCAGCCACCTAGCGTGACTCCCATGTCCCCTTCTCCCAGATGTGGATGAATGTGCTGGGGACATGGAAGAACCCGTATGCACAGGTGCCAACGAGGCCTGTGAGAACACGGACGGCAGCTACCGGTGTGTCTGCGCAGAGGGACATGTTCGCAAGGAGGGGATCTGTGTGGAAGACAAACCCCCAGGTAAACCTCAGCAGCAGCAGCATCGCTCTTTACAGCACATGTTCTCTAGCTGGGGAATTGGAGGAGGCAATGGTGCTCTGTGGGGGTCAGTCTCTAGGGCTTGCCTTCTACCCCGGAAGCAGTTTTGTCGGCCATTTTGTAGGTCGCTGGGAACCAATGTTTGGTTTGTCCAGAAGATGACTTTTGCCTAACAAACCAAGTCTCTCATGAGTGGTCTGGCTCCACAGAAAAGTTAACGCTACCTTTCAGACAAGGCTTCCTTCTTATGGAGAGAGGCACTCAAGATACAGCATTACATGCAAATAAAAACACTTTAATACGAGTTTTCAGAAGGATGGCAAGAGTCTGCTTCACAAGTGAGGAGGGCCAGCTGGTGCCATCAGCTCCTGAAGCTCGCCTGAGGATATTTTTGTCGCATTGCTTATTCTAATATTTTAAATCGCACTCTGTCTTTACAGAAAGGCGGCACATAATGAATGCAATTAGTAATGCCTGTTGTAGCAAAACCATCAAAGAGGCCAGCACATTTATTATGCCATGAGTCATAGTGCTGTGGCCACGAAGACTTGTGACATGATAAATTTGTCCGTCCTTTCAGTCTCTCTCGTTTCTATTTAATGCTAAGTGTGGAGGTAAAATGCAAAATCAGAACAAAGTTGTGGCTTTCATTAAAACTTGGTGCAGCCACTAGGAGGCTCTAGACGACAAAAGCTGTCAGTTTCCCTTTTCTTACGACTTGTTCCTTCTCCCATAGATGCTCCCGAGAAAGGATTCTTTGACGACATCACGGACGACGAGGTGGTTGTGCTGCAGCAGATGTTCTTCGGTGCCATCATATGCGCCCTGGCCACCCTAGCTGCGAAAGGAGACATGGTCTTCACCGCCATTTTCATTGGTGCCGTGGCCGCTATGGCCGGCTACTGGCTGTCCGAGCGCAGTGACCGCGTGCTGGACGGCTTTATCAAAGGCAGATAGTGCACGGGCCAAGTGAACGTCCCCTTCTGCGTCCTGCCTCAGAGAGCCAGCTGGTGGGCAGGAATCCCTTGACCTCACCCCTTTAAAAATCCAGATTCAAGAGGCAGAAAGACCAGGCCATATCCCACTCTGGGCTGTTGGTAGCCTTGGCCTAGCATGCTATGAAGGTAGAAAGGGGACGCAAGAGGAAATGAGCTCTGCAGTTTGGCTTGAGAGGAGGGCTGTTGGCGTGGCTTCAGATGGAGGGGGAAGTACCCCTTAATGGTGCAAGAGGACTGATCTGGGTCACCATCAGTGGGGCCTGAAAAAAACAGGTCCCCGTTACTCTCTGACTGGCCTGGCCCTCACTGCATGTGGGATGATCTCAAGTGTGTTCCTACCTGTGAATTCCAGTCTCCCCCACACTGGTCAACTCAGATGGACCAGGAAAAAGGTTGTCTCACTGTGAAAAGAAACACAGGGTGGGTGAGCTTGGAATTGCTCCCTGCTGGCTCTTGGAGGGGCTGCCTCTATGGCTGGGAGCTGATCTACACGTTATGCTGGAGGAAATGGCAAAAACTGAGGCAGTACGGTTAGCACGTTGAATGCTTCTCCCACCTAAAAAAAAATATCCCTGCATTCAGTGAGCCAGCACCATCATTGAGAATCATAACTGTCAACTTTCCCCTTTTTAAAAGGGAAATTCCCTTATACCGAATAGGATTCATTGCAAGACAAGGGGAAAGTTGACAGCTATGGTGAGAATGGTTTAAGGCATGGCTAGGGAACCTGAAGTCTCCTAGTTATTGGTGAACCCCCATCATTCCTGATCACACTGTACTGGCTGGGGTTGATGGGTGTCCCACAATATCTGGAGGACCACATGTTCCCTATCTCTGATTTAGGGCATAACCTTCTCCCTGATAGGCTAGCTTACTTAATGCAGGGAGTTTTATTGGGAGGGAGCATTCAAAGGTAAGGTCCCACTCACCCCTGCCGTCTGAAGTGGTACAGTCCAGAATTCTATTTTCCCCGCCAGTCTCTCCTTGCCTCCTTCTGCATAATGTGTGAAACAGCTCCGGTGCTGCCAAGGGGCAGCGCGTGAGGCAGAGGAAAGCTTGATTGGCACGCATGCCCATCCTTGCCCCTTTACATCTGCCCACTCAACCATTTGTCCGTCCATCTCTCAGGAAATTAAAGGTCTATCTGTCCACATCCCACGTGGTTCTGGCTCTCTCTCTCCTGCGCTAATTCCAATTCTAGTGCAGGGTGTGTGTCAAAGCTTGGGACGAGGCCTGCTATCTCAGCCACTCTTAGATTTAAGGCATTGGTTCTAAAAATAAACACTGAAAAATCTTGCTGGTTACTTCGCACACACGTGACACACAAACAACTGCATACTCTCGGAAGCGGCTCTCGGAATATCCTCTTCTTCCTCCCTTTGCTACCCCCCCCCAAAAAAAAACTCCTTGTGAGTGTCCTCTCATGTTGTGCAGATAAACTGCTGGCATTTCCAGCAGAGTCAAAACAGGGTGACAAGGGAATATTTCCCTCCGCAGGCCTTTGGAGAGCTCAACACTTATTGTGCGTGTCAGAGGAGGCCCTTCTCTGTGTTCCACATTTTGGAGAAGTATATAAGAATTGCCATATTCCCAAAAGTGAAAATCTGCACAAAGTTGTTGGATGGTAGGGTTTTTTGGTCCATGTTGTTGTCCCTCCAAAAAATATGTTTTGGGGCTTTTCTTGGATTTTTAAAGCATTTATTTTATTTTATTCATATTTTATTTTCAATTTTCAATAATTTAACAATTTAACATCCATATTACTTACTTGTTCATCCCTTCTAGACTTCCCCTCACCCTACCACTGGTTTCCAATTTCTCCCCTTTATTACCTTACACATCTTTAGTTTTCCATTCAGTTACAAGTCCGTTGATAACCCTAATTCACATGACTTCATAGATACTATGTCAATCCTGCGAATGTTTTCAAGTCTACAGTGGAGCTTAAGATAGTGTATAAATTTAGTCCAGTCTTGTATAAACTTTTTTTCAACTTGGTCCTGGATTTTCACGGCCCTCTTTGCCATTTCGGCATAGTCTATCGTCTTAGTTATCTATTCCTCCTTCGTTGGTACTTCCTCTTCTTTCCATTTCTGGGCAAGTAGCATCCTTGCGGCTATATTAAAAGCATTTAAAAAATAAAATTACCCCTACTTGCCATACGTCCAGGTTTCCCTGGACATTTTGCCAATTCAGCAAAAATCTGCTCAGATGCCATTTTGCAGCCCAATTCCTGGACGTATGACAGCCCTATATGCAAAAGAGGGGGACTTTGCTCTGGAGGTGTCATTCTGACTATGGAATGAATGCTCCCCGCCCCCTGTGGGAGATATGTCTGGCAACCACCAGTGCATTCATTTCGACACCAAGTTAAAACCTTTTTATTTCTCCGGGTGTCCTGCACCACAATTATTCTTTTCTTAGCTAACTAGATTGTGTTATTTCTCTTTAAGTTTGCTTCATTGTTTGTCAGCCTAAAAAGCTGCCTTTAGACTGAGCCAGACTCCAGATCAGTATTTCCTACACGGATTGGCAGCAGCTCTTTGGGGCCTGGCGTTCAAACAGGAGTCTCTTCCACTGCTACCTGGACACTGAACGTGATGCTACTGCCACTCAGCTAGGACCCTTCCCATTTTTTTATTTCTGCAGTTTCACATTTCTTTGTATGCTGGTGGGAAATCCCTTTGATGAAGACTAACTTTCCCCCTTTAAAACAAAACAAAACACAAGTAAGATAAGCATTTGGGAAATGGTTGCTGAAGTGAAGCCTCCTGCTCACTCCCCCCACTTCACAATATCATTATTTATTAAATTTATATCCCACCCTTCCTCCCAAAGGAGCCCAGGGTGGCAAGGATGTAGTGTGTCTTCTGGAAGGGGGAGGGGGGAGTAAATGAGATTTTCCTGCAGTTTAAGGGGTGGCAGATGATACCCAGCTGTTTTGAAGCAAGTAGATGACCGAACCTTCTCAGTTCCCACCCCACAAACCTTTGCTCCCTTATCCCTCTTTTCCCACAGTTATTCCAGTTGCTCAAAACAGTGCAGTCAGAGATTTAGCCCCCGACTTTCAACCAGATTAGTCTGGGTAGCTGCTGCCTCTCTCTCCCTTTATCAGTCCATTCATAGCTGTTGAGCTCTTCAGAGGTCCTGCCCTCCATCACACCTTTGGTGTCAAGTTTCCAATAGCTCTGCGATGTTTCAAAGGACGCCTCACGCAGACAACCACCCATTGTTCCAAGGGAAGGCCAGTTGATCTTGGTAATCTTTGCTGCCCCGGGTTACAGCAGCCATTCCCAGAATTCATTGCTTCTGAGGCCAAGTGCCTGAAAGCATAAATAACATTTTCTGCCCCTATCAAGCCAATGAGCCTCTGAACAAGTTCCTGAGTTAAATGCCTTTGCACACTCTTGTAGCTTCTACTAAAGACATGAGAGATTTTTCTGTCGCCCGCCCACCCAAATGTGAATATGATAATCTCCTGAACCACCCCCACGGTACTCTCTTAGTCAGATTTAGTTGTCTCACTCCACGTACGGCATGCGGTCGCCAGTCTCAGTTATTAGAATCCTGCTTTCATCCATAAACAATGAAACGGTATGAAAATTCATTTCGATTGTATCCCTGCAAGGCTGCGGGGGAGAATGACTAAGAAATGGAAGCACTTTTGTCGAAATGAAAATGCTTTGCGTGACTGTAAACGCCTTCATAATAAATGGCTTCTCTTCATAATAACAGCTTGGTTTTCTGAAAAGGGTGACAGCAATATCTTCCAAGGGAACAAGGCAAGCTGGCAGGTGATGTAGCTTCATGCCTGAGAGCTGGCCTTTGAATTGCAAATCGGGAGCAAGCCTGGCGGGTTGCTGGCAAGGAGTGCATAGCTCATCTCAAACTGCAGCTGCGCAGGTGCACCACTGCAGCTGGAAGTTGGGCCTTGAGACGATACACCCCACATTTTTGCCTTTACTGTTAGCATATGCAGTCAGTACAGTATGTATTGCCTTCCACACAGGACTCTGTGGTGCTCCGATCTTCAGAAATAAGCAAGGAAATAAAAGATTCTGCCCTGACAAACTGGATTCTGTGGTCTTTAAATCGTACCAGTCTGCATTACAGTGGTACCTCAGGTTACAGACGCTTCAGAAATAGTACCTCAGGTTAAGAACATTGCTTCAGGATGAGAACAGAAATTGTGCAGCGGCAGTGGAAGGCCCCATTAGCTAAAGTGGTACCTCAGGTTAAGAACAGTTTCAGGTTAAGAACGGGTCTCCAGAACAAATTACCGTATTTTTTGCTCTACAAGACTCACTTTTTCCTCCTAAAAAGTAAGGGGAAATGTGTGTGCGTCTTATGGAGCGAATGCAGGGTGCGCAGCTATCCCAGAAGCCAGAACAGCAAGAGGGATTGCTGCTTTCACTGCGCAGCGATCCCTCTTGCTGTTCTGGCTTCTGAGATTCGGAATATTTTTTTTCTTGTTTTCCTCCTCCAAAAACTAGGTGCATCTTGTGGTCTGGTGCGTCTTATAGAGCGAAAAATACGGTAAGTTCTTAACCCGAGGTACCACCAGTGGCGTAGCGTGGGTTGTCAGCACCCGGGGCAAGGCAAGTAATTTGCGCCCCCTAACCCGTGGATTTGCGCCCCCTAACCCGTGGATTTGCCCTAACACCAGATGTTGCGCCCGGTGCGGCCGGCCCCCCCTGCACCCCCCACGCTACGCCACTGGGTACCACTGTATATGGCTTTCCTCTGCATACTTTTATTATTCTGCATTTTTACTAGTCATAGTGGGGAGCTGCACTGGACACTGAAATCTTACGCAGACTGCCCCTCTCTCTTTCCAAAAAGTGTTACTGGGATCTTTTAAAGAAAAAGGGAAATTACGCCGGGTCTCACATGCAGGCAGCCAGTCAATTCCAACAAAAGTTGTGTACACGTTACCAGTTTAAATCGCAGCTAGGATGTTCTTTTTTCCTAATTCAGATCAAAAAAGGTTTTGAGGGGGGAACACATTTAAAAGCAGAATTTTATAAGGAACGACAGGACAGATATGGATCAGGGCTAATGTTGCTTCCCAAACACATGGTGTAAGCTCACTGCATGCAGATGATGATGATGATTAATTTTTACCCTGCTTTTCTCCCTGACGAGACTCAAGGCAGCTTTAAGATAAAAATAAAAGCTGCAATTCTGTATGTATCTACTAAAAAATGACCCCCATGGAGTTCAATCAGACTTAATCAGATTGCAGTCTCAGTTGGTCTTAAAGGCCCCTATATTTTAAAACCTATCTTCATGAGGGTTAGAAACTTGCTTTAAAAAACAAACACGCACACACATAGGCTGATATTTCAATTTCCACTAGTCTAAAAGTCTACAGTTACAAGCGAGTTGCAAGGCTTTCATGCCTGAATGGCTGTAGGATGCCTTGTATGACCACCCAGCTACCAAATTGTAGGGTGGTGGGGAGAAAGGTTAGCCATAGACCACATATGTTATATGCAGAAGATCCTGGGTTCATGGCGTAGCCAAGGTCTGCTCATTGCAAGAGTAGAAAGTGGTTGGCTGCTGTGTGCAGCTAGCTGAACGGGATAAAAAGGTTTTAACAAGCTATATTCGTAACACTATACTGCTGCTTCATTTGTGAATTTAATATCTGCTGCTGGGGATCTCTCCCAGCAGGAGAGTATGCAAAGCTCCACATTTTGAATCCAGGTACCCAGCCATTTTCTTTTGTCGTTCACAGGGATTCATAATATTTCCCTCCCGGCAAGAGGCTGCAGATGTTGGCTCTTTGCTGAAATGCCGGGAGATGCTTCTACAATAGGGCTGCCACACGTCCAGGAATTGGGCTGGAAAATGGCGTCCGGGAGGGTTTTCGGCAAAATGTCCGGGGAAACCTGGACATACGGCAAGTTGGGCTCAACAACTTCCAACACCCCCCCTCAACAAAACCCCAAACCTCTGGATTTTCACTTTTGGGAATATGGGAACCCTAGCTTAAGGCCTGTGTGGCTAAGTCTGCGCCACAGCCAATGTTGTCCTTCATGTGAGGGTGCCGTTCCAGTTCAAAGAATTGTAACACAGCAGCTCCTGTTCCCTCAAGCCTTCCAGGCCTCCCTTAGCCTCTCATCCTGCCACTGCAATTCAATCAGCTGGGGAAGGGAAGGCAGGCAAACGTGTCTGAGGGAAGCTGGAGTGCTATTTTGGATTTCAGCTGGGAGCATAATTCATCACGTTTCAAAGATGTTCGTTGCCACCGCTTTTTTTTTATTATTTTTGCTCATAACCGTAGCCGTAGGAATAGCTTAGGCCACATGTGCAGAGACACGCAAGCCAATTTCTGCTTTTGGAAATCAAGGGGTTTTGTGCTATTGAATATCTGGCATTTATAACCCATGGTTACACAAGCCTGCTTATGTGCATTAACAGATGGAGGTGGCGAAGTTCTGAGGTGACAGAATGGACCGAAGGACGTCACATTTCTTAAATATTTCCTCACGTGAAAATATTCCTCCCTGCATGTAGTGAGCTAGCACATTATGGATTATGGGCCATGCATAAGCAGAAGCAGGCTTGAAAGAACATATTCGGTAACTCACTTAGTGTGACGGTCCTTCAAATATGAAGGCCATCTTCAAATATTTGAAAGGTTGTGTCACACAGATGATGGAGCAAACTGGTTTTCTGTTGCTCCACACAAACGGCAAGACCTGAGCCAACAGATTCAAACTCCAAGAAAGGAGATTGCGACTAAACACTAGGAAGAATTTCCTGATGGCACAAGCAGCTTAACGGTAGAATAGACCGGTAGAATAGAATAGATATTGCTGTTGGAAGATCGTACATACAATCGTAGAGTTGGAAGACACCGTGCCGATCTAGTCCACCCCCTGCAATATCTCAGTGTTAGATGGAGGATTCTGGCCCCATCTGCACTATATCTTTAAAGCAGGACGATACCACTTTAAACAGTCACAGCTTCCCCTCAAACAATCCTGGGAACTGTAGTTTGTTAAGGGTGTTCAGAGTTGTGAGAAGGTCCATAGCCCTCTCGGAGTTACGTTTTCAGAGTGGCTCGACAGCCAGTCCCTCTTCCCAGAGAACTCTGGAAACTGAGGCTCTGTGAGGGGGATAGGGATCTCCTAACAACTGTCAGCACCCTTCTGAAACTACAATTCCCAGGATTGGGGTGTGTGTGAACTATTTAAAGTGGTATGAGCCTGCTTTGAATGTATACTGCAGATGAGGCCTAAATGACCTTGTGCCCAACCACAACCAACAGAATTTTGCAATGTATTTCAGTTTGCATAATTTTGACAGGCTGAAGCTGAATCCAGCTTCTCTTGGTTCAGAGTCTGGGCTGGTTTTGCACAGAATTTAGATATTATTTCACACAGTCCTGACCACCGCAGCCCTCCCTGCCCCCCCCTTTCCCAGCAAAGAGCCGCAGCAGCTCTCTGTTGTTTCACAGACACTCACACAAACACCCCATCGCTAGACTGCAGTCCTTAGCAGGTGCCCATCTTGACCTCTGGTATTACTACTAGCCATGGCGCCATTTGCACTGTGTCTGCCCTCTTGCCGCATTGGCTGTTTGCAGTGTCATAACATTGTTTTATACTCTGTGTAACCAGCAAGAGATGGCAGATGTGCAGCAGGCCCCCTCATCTCTCCCGAAGCATCCAGTTCTGCCTTAAGTGGCTTGGCCTATTTATAGCTTAGGCTGTGCTAACCTTATCCACAAAGAAGAGAACCGATGCAGGAGCTACGGCCAGGAGGGAGGCCAAATTGGGGCTGACGTCTGGATCTCCTCTGGGGAGGAATGGGGTGGGGTTTCTTGAAGCCCAAACTTAAAAAGAAACAGGATTCAGAGCAGCTGGTCTGCAAGATCACATAAGTGACGGATATGAAATAAATCTTTCGTCAAGACCCTTAAAATCTTCCTCTTTCCCCCTGCCTCTTACTTGGTTTGTAGTTTTTCTCAGCTGTGAGTGCGGGCTCAAACACACAAATATAAAACAAATAAAATAAAATAATTCCAGTAGCACCTCAGAGACCAACTAAGTTTGTTATTGGTATGAGTTTTCGTGTGCATGCACACTTCTTCAGATACCACACGAAAGCTCATACCAATAACCAACTTAGTTGGTCTCTAAGGTGCTACTGGAAGAATTTTTTAAATTTCATTTATTTTGTTTCAACTATGGCAGACCAACACGGCTACCTACCTGTAACTAGGTGTATATTAAGTATTTGAGCAGTGGTGTTGGGGAGTGGTTACGTGGGACCAGAAACTAGGGAGACCTGGGTTCAAATCCATGCCACTCAGCCATGTAGCTCACTGGATGACTTTGGGCCAGTCATTATTGCTCAGCTTACCTCTCAGGGTTGTTCAGAGGCTCCAATGTGTGCAGGGAGAGACATGACTGCTGCCCTCAGCTCCTTAGTGGCAAGGGATTAAATATATTTAAGGTAAATGGGTGGTTGTCAACTTAAAAGTTTCACCCAAGAGTGCACTCACTGCGATCAATGAACATAACCAAGTTAGGCAGGCTCTGAAGAAAATTTAATTGAATACCACCCTCTGTGCTGAATAAACAGGCTGTGCACCAGGGATCAGATTTAGGGGACGATTGCCCTCATGTCCTGCATGGGGCGGACGCAGGTGGCACTGTGGTCTAAACCACTGAGCCTCTTGGGCTTGCCGATCAGAAGGTCGGCAGTTCGAATCCCCGCGACGGGGTGAGCTCCCGTTGCTCAATCCCTGCTACTGCCAACCTAGCAGTTCGAAAGCACATCAAACTGCAAGTAGATAAATAGGCGGGAAGGTAAATGGCATTTCCGTGCGCTGCTCTGGTTCGCCAGAAGCGGCTTAGTCATGCTGGCCACATGATCCGGAAGCTGTACGCCGGCTCCCTCGGCCAATAAAGAGATGAGTGCTGCAACCCCAGAGTCGGCCACAACTAGACCTAATGGTCAGGGGTCCCTTTACCTTTATGTGGGCTTCCTGAAGGCATCTGGATGAGGCCACTATGAGAACAGGATGTTGGTCTAGATGGGCCTTTGGCCTGATCCACTAGGGCTCTTCTAATATTCCCGTGTGTGGCTTTCAAATTCAAAGACTATGATAGGGCTGTTATGGCTGGAGCCCATTGGGGTTGTTGGGGCAGAAGGTAGGAGGGCCAACATTAGGTGGCACCAGAGATGTAATTCTGAGATACCTTAACTTGGAGGAAATATTGTTTTAACAGAAAGTGGAGTAGATAGACGTTCGCATCGACTGAAGGTTTTAAATACAGTGGTACCTCGTGTTACAGACGCTTCAGGTTACAGACTCTGCTAACCCAGAAATAGTACCTCAGGTTAAGAACTTTGCTTCAGGATCAGAACGGAAATCGCACGATGGCAGTGCAGCGGCAACCGCTAAAGTGGTACCTCAGGTTAAGAATGGTTTCAGGTTAAGAATGGACCTTCAGAACGAATTAACCCGAGGTACCACTGTAAAAATATATATATATATTTTATGTAACCGGCAGATGGGAAAACAGAAGTTCATCTTCTGTAATTTTTGCTAATGTTTATTTTCTTATGCCTTCTTTATTTTTCTCTTTTTCTCTCTCACTTCTATCTCAGTTGTCCCTTTCTTTCCTTTTTCTTCTTCTCTGTTTTGTATCTTTCGTAACTGCAGTTTTGTTGTTTTATGGAAAATATTAATTAAAAAACATTTTTTTAAAAAGGTAGGTGGTGCCAGAGCCAAGAGCCAATGGCAGGCTGAGTTCTACAAGGGCAACACTGAGGCTAAGCAGGGAGAAGCTGACAGGCAACTCCATCTCTTGAAGGAGACACACAGGTTGTTAAGGAGACACACGGGAGCGGTTACTCGCCCTAGTGGACCAGCTTCCACTGTCTGCATGCGCTTTCCCCCAGAGCTCCATCCTCACAGCCCTTCTTCGCTCTTCCCTCACAAAGGAGGTGTGTTTTGTAACCCCTCCGAGTCCCACAGAACTGGGCAAGAAACTATATCCGAAGCCAGGGTTAACATTCTCCGACAGCTTTATTTTTTCATTTTTTTTCTTTTTGGCACAAACAGACCACACGGACATTCGACAGTTCCCCCGTCCAACCGCAGATCCGGACAGTTCCATCCTTTCATTCCCCTCTCAGGGGGAGAGGTAAGCTGCCAGGCAAGTTGCAAAATTGTGCTATTCGCTCCAATCTGACAAAGCAGCATTCCCGTGTGAATTTCAAGCTCGTCCTGCAACATCTTTCCACCCCCCACACAACTCCAGGCCAAGTTCTGAGTTTCAGTCAAACTCTGGCAAATTTTGATTATTATTATTTTTTATAAAAAAAAAGACACAAGGGATGGAGAGCACGGGCGCATGTAGACTACATCAGAGACGGGCAGAGGGTCATGGAGGAAGATGGGGGGGGGTTTCAAAAAAGCTAAGAAATAAAAGCCCCCCCCCCCCCAGTCTAGCATATTGAAGCATAACCCAGCCATGTGCCTGGTGGGAGAGAGATGGGAGATGTTGTTCTTCTCTGGTTTTGCTAACGGGAAAGAAACCAGCTGCATGGATCTCCACCTTTTCCACAGCAGCCATGAGACCTAGAAACAAGTTTTGTTTCTTTTAGAAAAGCTAGATTAAGGCTGCAATCCTATGCACACTTACCTGGGAGCAATTCTAACAAAACTCAGTAGGTGGGTGATTACTTCTGAGTAGACCTGCACAGGATTGCACTGTACGTTTCCCAACATCTACGAATCGGTCACTGTGGCTTGGGCTATGGATGTTGAGCCAGAAAAATTCAGCTCACGGAATGATTTATAGCCTGAGCCGCTGCCGTGCAAATATACAGACTCAGAATATTGCTCTACTGAACTCATTCATATCTGCTACAACTGGCAGGCCCCCGGCAGAGATCCTTTCCCAGCTCTTTTTAGTGCAAGAGACCTAGCAAATGAATTTGGGACCGTTCGCATGCAGAAGGTAGACCCCCAAACTCAGCCCTTCAGCTGTTTTGTGACTATAACTCCCATCATCCCTAGCTACCAGGACCAGTGGTCAGGGATGATGGGAATTGTAGTCCCCAAATAGCTGGAGGGCCGCGTTTGGGGATAACTGGGGTAGACACTACCACTGAGCTACGGCCTGCAGCACTGCCTTGCTCCGAAATTGCTGCAAATACTTGGGGGCCCATCACGACGGCGGCAGGCCCTCATCCTGTCGCTCCTCAGCCTCGCCTCCAAGGGTTATTTCTATGGCACAATGTGGGCACTGCCACAAACAGTAACGGCAAGCTGAGCCTTTTCGGATTGGGGGCTGGATTGGAGAGAGTGCCGTCTGTCAGGCTGTCAGTGCCCTCCCGCCCTGCTCTCTCCCCACACAGCATCCTTCTTGCAGCCGGAAGAGTTCCTGGTGCCCGCCTGCCTCCCATTCCCATATGCTACACGTGGAAAACAGAGGTGGCTACAGAAAATGGCGAGCGGGCGCTTGGGTGTTCCTGGCACTACAGAACATGGGAACGGATGACTGGCTTGTGCTACGTTTGTGGTTGTCACAGAGTGGATGGCTGGCTGGCGGTACTATTTATCATGTGGCTGACACTAGAGGAGCCCAGCTACGGATTGGGGGCCACTAGGTGAGTGGCACGTACTAGGCCGAGTCGGGGCAAAAGGCGCCCCATGGCTTTTTTGAAAGGAAAATGGGAGTCTTCCTGGGGAGAGCCACCTTCTCCCACCTCCTCCGTGAAGAACCAGGCCGGTGCGCCTCAGGCAGGGCGGGATCCCGAGCCGTTTTCACAGTTCAATGGTGTCGCTGGAGAGGCTGCGAGAATCCACCTGCTTGCTGAGGGCCAGGAAGCTCTTCCGGGCCTCACGCTCTGAGTTTGGGGCGCTGCTGGAAGGGGGCGGGGGCAGTTCGTCTGGCAGCAGCTGGGCCTGGTTGGGCAGCTCCTCAGGGGGCAGGCTTTCTGGCGAGGACAGGCCGTGGCGCCAGGGGTTCCAGCTGAACTTGAGGGAGGCCCGGGAGAAGGAGGTGCGGGAGAAGCTGTCGAAGGAGGTGTCTGTCGGGGGTTCGCTGGCCAGGCCGCGGCTCTGAGTGGTGAGCTCGCCCATGGAGCTGGCACGGGCCAAGCTGTAGAGGCAGTCGGGGTCACTGCTGCGGCGCGGACGCGACAGCAGGGGCTGGGCGGTGTGGGAGAGCGTGGAGCAGTCGCCGCGCAGGGAAGAGCAGGAGTCCTGGCGGGCCAGGCGCGAAGGGAAGTGGAGGCTGGAGCGAAGGAAGATGGAGTCTCGCACCAGGTGCTCGCGGAAAAGTGCCTCGTCGATGCTGCGGCTCAGGTTGATGGGCGACGGGGGCCGGAACTCCAGCTCCGCCAGGGAGAGGACCGAATCCCGCTCAAAGCAGATGCTGGTGTAGGAGCGGCCCATGATGGCCGCGGCGGCGTTGGGGCACTTGGGGCTGTAGACGGGGCGTGCGGGTGACGGACTGGAGCCCTGGACGCCCGCTGCCCGCAGCTCGTTGCTGTCCTTGAGTGCCCAGAGGCGCCCACTGCCACCCCCGGGAGGGTTCCGGATCAGGTTCTTGCTGATGTCATTGTTGGGGACCTTTTCCAGGATGCCTCCGGCCCAGTCGTAGCAGTTGTTGGGGTACTCGGGCACCTCGGCCTTGCGGTAGGCGCAGAAGTAGCGTAGGAGCTTGGCCCAGCAGGAGTGCTCGGCCGAGCCGTAGCGCCAGCAGAGGGCCTGCCAGGCGAGCGCAACGAGGGCGAAGGAGAGCACCAGCTCCACGATCCGGAACCAGAACTGCACGAACCACCAGCCCCAGCTGAAGAGGTCCACCTGGCCCAGGAGGCCCGAGAACCACAGCACCCCGTAGAACTGCAGTCCGCAGCACGGCAGGGCCAGCCCGCTGCTTGCCAGCAGCAGCCATGCCCCGCTCCAGACGCCCGGCTCCGGGGTACCCTCGGCCGTCTCGGCCACGCTGCGCCGCAGCAGCCAGTAAACGAAGGCCGTGAAGGGCAGGAGGCAGATGCCAAGAGCGCAGGACAGGGTGTGCAGCCCCACTGGCACGGCCAGGTGCAACGGAGGGGAGAACAAGTCAGCGGCCAGCAGGGCGGCGCTCTGCACGGACCCCAGCGCAGCCCAGAGCGGCAGGCTCTGCCACTTGGGCGGCAGGACTTCCAGGCGGGCCTGGCGGAAGAGGCGGAGGAGGAGCACGGCAAAGGTGGTGAGCAGCATGGGGAAGGGCGCCGTGTAGAGGACCCTCACCGCGGCGGCCGGGAGGCGGCCCCTCGCGCCATACGGGTCGGCCAGGAAGAAGGTGGTGCGCAGCAGCCCGAAGACCAGCAGCAAGGTGCTGGCAGCCGCGACGTGCGGGAAGTGAGCCACCCGCAAGGCGAGGGAGCCCCCCAGGCATGCCAGGCTCAGCAGGCTCAGCAGCAGGAAGAGCACGCCGGAGCCGTAGACGTGCAGCGCCCAGGCAAAGCTCAGCGTGCGCTCGAGGTCCCCCCAGCGGATCAAGGTCTGGTTAGGCAGCAGCTGGCTGCAGGCGCTGCCAGGGCTGGGGCAAGGAGGGCTGGAGGCAGTGAGGACAGTGGGCAGGCTGGGCTGGGGGCGGGCCAGCTGGCGGTGCAGTACGACTCTCTGGGTGGTGACCCGGATCAGGCCACGGCGGGGGGTGTCCAGGAGGCGGGCAGACGTGGTGGTGGTGGTGCTGCTGCTCCGCTTAGCGGGACGGGTCCCAGCTGCGTCTGTAAATGATAATGAAGAAAAGCATGATGGGTTCAGGGTCAGGAAGGAAGTCCCCGAAAAGACCATTTTTGCAGAAATATATGCAGTGGAAAACCTGCATTTTTGTTCCTTTGTTAAATCGCGATTATGACACGCATACATCCGGCTCTGTGCAGAACTGACATTTTCATCAAGGAGACAGAAGAAGGAGTAGCAAGTATGAGGTTCCCTCTTCCCAATACGGTTGAAAGCATGTGGGCAAAGGATGCATTGTGAAATCTAAGAAGCTGGAGGGGAGGATCAAATAAGATTTCAAGTCTTGGAAAGGCTCTGATGTCGCGCATAGTTCCGCCCCTGTCTCTCTGCAGGACTAATAAAAGCAGATTATAGGATGTAAAAATAGCCAAAGATTGCTACTCTGCTTCATTTGCATGCTGTGTGCATAATGTGCGGAACCTGGCTGCAGATTTTGATGTAGTTCTTGGTTTTTTAAAAAGCACAGATTACACAGGAGCACATACTGAGTCGGATGTCTGGTCCATCTAGTTCAGTATTGTTTGCACTGACTGGCAGCAGCTCTCCAGGATTTCAGGCAGGAGTCTCTCCAAACCCTGCTGGAGATGCCAGGATTATTCACTACTCTTGCTAAGACTTCCCTACTCAACGAAACACACACCCCGCCGGTTGCAATGCTATTAAATCCCACTTTGTGCCCCAGGAGCATTTAATTGATTGGTTTACTGTAGCAAAATGAGCAGTTCTCTCAAACGACACACAGTTTTGGACCGACTGGCCTTGCTATCCCCACTGACTGCTCTCCCCCAGGTCTCAGTCCGAGAGAGATATCTTTCCCGATATGCTTTAACTACTAGACATGCCAGGGATTGCAAGCTTTGCCCTTCGGCATGCCCGGCATGCGCTCTGCTACTGAGTCATCTATGCTGGAGGGGCGACAAGAGATGACTATTTATTCCTCTCCCGAACTGGAGGCGACAGCAGCCAAATTAAGGAGCAGCTTCCTCTGCCATCTGCTCCAGGGGGCCTTCCCGACAGCAGGTGGGCGGCCCCGGCCCATTCATTACCCTCCTCCCGCCTCACCATCCTGCCACCTGGCAAGATTCAGCAGGGTGAGCGAGAGACGAGCAACGCTGGCATGCAGGAAGCAGGGCAACCATAACCGGCAATCATTTAAGCTCATGGCCGACCGACACAGCTCTCCAAGCGCGGGTCCTTTTGTAACCAAAATGACACACCGTCCACACACAATGGGGAGATGTCAAGCCTGACTGGGGGGACCCTGAGGTTTGCAAATGCGCACAAAAAGGTACAGTGGTACCTCGGGTTACATACGCTTCAGGTTACATACGCTTCAGGTTACATACGCTTCAGGTTACAGACTCCGCTAACCCAGAAATAGTGCTTCAGTGATTGAAAATGCTAACTGTTGGGAATGAGGAACTGAAAACTGGGATGGAGCACAGTCATACCTCAGGTTATGAACGCTGCAGGTTGTGCGTTTTCGGGTTGCGTACCGCGCCAAACCCAGAAGTACCGGAACGGGTTACTTCTGGGTTTCGGCACCCATGCATGTGCAGAAGCGCAAAATGACATCACACGCATGCACAGAAGTGCCAAATCGCATCACATGCGTGAGCAGACGCAGCACTTCAGCTGCAGGTTGCGAACATGCCTCCCGCACGGATCACGTTTGCAACCCGAGCTATGACTGTATCCTAGAAAATAGCTCGGCCGGGGCTGGCATACCACACACTGCAGTTCTCCCGATTGTAATAACTGGTAATTTTTCAGCCTGAAGATGAGCCCAGGGGAGGGGAGGGGAGGGGGTGATTAAGGAAGACTCAGTAGATTGTTCAGAACTGGTAAGGCAAGCTAAGAGGCCACCGCTGAGATAAGTCTGGAGGATATGCACTAGGGATCCAGGAATGACAGTGGAGGGACTTTGTTTTTCCAAGTTACACGGGAGGAAAGTGAAGAAGCTTCAGGCCAGGCCACATGCAGAGAAGCCTACTGTTGTAAACAACTGACAAGCTATATGGGCTAAGTGGAGAAAGGCTCAGCAGCAGAGCATCCTCTCATCCTGCCAAACGCTCCCAGATTCAATCCCAGGCGTCCCCAGGAAGGGCTGAGAATACCCCCTGCCTGAAACCCAGTCGCCTAGAAAATGCTGAGCTAGATGGAGCAAATGGTCTGACTCAGTAGGCAGCTTCCTCCGTCCCTGAGGTGCATCTGTTTTACAGGGATTATGCTGAGCATAGTGGAAATTCTGAAACAAGAAGCACTAAAGCCAACTTAGTATGGAGGGAACAAGCAAAAGGATCCAGAAATTGCAAATGCAACAGTTCCCCATTGATAATAATAATAACAACAAAAACAACAACAATAATAATAATAATATATTTGTACCCCGCCCATCTGCCTGGGCTTCCCCAGCCACTCTGGGCGGCTTCCAACAAAGATAAAAAATACATTAAAATATCACACATTAAGAACTTCCCTGAAGAGGGCTGCCTTCAGATGTCTTCTAAATGTCAGGTGGTTGTTTATTTCCTTGACATCTGATGGGAGGGCGTTCCACAGGGCAGGAGCCACTACCGAGAAGGCTCTCTGCCTGGTTCCCTGTAGCTTTGCTTCTTGTAGTGAGGGAACCACCAGAAGGATGGCGTAGTAATTTTAAATTTTATTTATTTTATTGAATTTATATGCTCACAGGTCTCAGTTCCACCCTATTTCTGAAGTCAATGAGTCTGAGTGTGAACCACCTAATGGCAGATTTTTTTCTTTTGAGGGGGTGGAATCTGCTGGGTTGCAATCTGGAGAACATCCATGCACCTTTAAGTCTTCTGCTGCAAGTGAGAGACAAGGCAGCCAGAGCTGCTTCGCTGTTTTTCCCCTGCCGTCCACTCCCCAATTTGCCGGAACTGATCCATGCATGAGTGGATCAGCAAAGCAGAGGAGCACTTGGGGGTGGGGGGTGAGATCAGGGGATAGGGAGGCAAAAACGGTGCCAAAGACAGAAACTGCCCAGCAGGAAAGGGTGTCTGCTGGGAAGGTGTCAAATCACCATTTGTCACCAAAAAGGATGGGGGCTGTGGTGCTGGATCGCCTTGGCTTCAGGAGAAAAGTGTGGCCTACTATTGCACTCTTCTGCTGAGCCCAAGGCAAGGGAAGGAAAGAAAGTGGGTGAGCAAGGGGGAGGTGGGAACTTCCTGAGTCAGGCCCTTCTACATCAGTAAGGACACGGGTGGCGCTGTGGTCTAAACCACTGAGCCTCTTGGGCTTGCCAATCGGAAGGTTGGCGATTCGAATCCCCGTGATGGGGTGAGCTCCCGTTGCTCTGTCCCAGCTCCCGCCAACCAGCATTTTGAAAGCACACCAGTGCAAGTAGATAAACAGGTACCACTGCGGCAGGAAGGTAAATGGCATTTCCGTGCGCTCTGGTTCTCATCACGGTGTCCCGTTGCACCAGAAGCAGTTTAGTCCTGCTGGCCACATGACCCGGAAAGCTGTGGACAAACACCGGCTCCCTCGGCCTGAAAGCAAGATGAGCGCCGCAACCCCATAATCGCCTTTGACTAGACTTAACCATCCAGGGATCCTTTACCTCCTTTTTTTTTTACCTCTACATCAGTATTGTCTACACTGACTGGCAGTGGCTACACAGAGTTTCTCCCAGCTTTGCTGGGGATCAAACCTGGAGCCAAGTTGTGGTCCTGCCCTAGGGGAAAGCAACAACTTTGGACTTGCACGATCCTCTCTTATAACGTGTTGTGGGCTCAGGGATCCGAGGCCTAGCGGAGGGAACGAAATAGCTCAGGGGCAATAGGTCCTCTTTGGACCGGCACCCATCCTGCCTCGTCTTCGCAGAGATATGCCCTGGGAAGGAGCAGCTAGCGAGGAGGACAGCCAAGCTTGCGTAGTTAGCGCTAATCGGGTCCGGAGATTATCCTGATTAGAAATGGCACCGAGCTCAGATATAACCAGCACCCCCCGCTGCCTATGGAACAATCCATTTAGGGCAGAACTAGGTCCCTCACACGGCAGCCTTGCTTCTTCCCAGTCCACCCAAATCCTTCCTGGGCATCTGGGGCAGAATTCCAAATAGAGGCTCTGAACGGGTATCAGCCTTTGTCCCTGGGTATGGAGGGGATTCCAAGTATCTGCCCAGAACAGGAGATGGGGGAAGCATGTGTGCCTTGCTACTCTGCCTGTGTGTCTGGATAGGTTCCAGCACCCAGCACCCTGCACCTCTAAGCACCCTGCACTTTTCCGAGCACAATTCAAAGTGTTGGTGCTGACCTTTAAAGCCCTAAACGGCCTCAGCCCAGTATACCTGAAGGAGCGTCTCCACCCCCATCGTTCTGCCCGGACACTGAGGTCCAGCTCCGAGGTCCTTCTGGCAGTTCCCTCACTGTGAGAATCCAAGTTACAGAGGGCCTTCTCGGTAGTGGCGCCCGCCCTGTGGAACGCCCTCCCACCAGATGTCAAAGAGAAAAATAACTACCAAATTTTTAGAAGACATCTGAAGGCAGCCCTGTTTAGGGAAGCTTTTAATGTTAATAGGTTATTGTATTTTAGTGTTTTGTTGGAAGCCGCCCAGGGTGGCTGGGGAAACCCAGCAAGATGGGCAGGGTATAAATATATTATTATTATTATTATTATTATTATTATTATTATTATTATTATTATTATCTCTTCCAAGCACCTTCGTTCTGGAGGGACTGGTGACCATGAACACGAACCCACATGTCTAAGTATGGTGCTGAAAGGTCACATGGGTCAATTTTACTGCCCAAAGCGAAGACCATTCCCATTCCACAGGGGAGAGTCTGCTGGAAATAAATGAGGGCAAGTATTTCCACCTGCCTCGCGCCCCCTTCCTCCCCACCCAGGCTGGAGCCCTTAATAAGGCGGAGCTGCTGGTTAAGTATTTGCTTTTGTCCTTACACGCCACTGCGTGCCGTTATCGGAAGACAAATGCACTTACACACAAAAAGGAGTTTGCGAAGCAAATCGTCTGAGATGGCTCGAGCGAGCAAGCCAAGTTACACAGGGTAAGCAGGGCTGTGGGTTTGATTGCCACCGTTTTGCCGAGCTCGTGAAAGGCTGCGGAAGGGGGCACCGGCTGCAGAATCTCCACTTTTTTGTTTTTAAAGTTTGTGGCTGCAAATATATTGCTGGCAGTGTGTTTGGGCAGCGCCAGGCGAGAGCTCAAATAAATGCCAGAGAACTTGCTGAATGGGCAGAAGGCAGAACAGAGAATGGAGAAGGAATGCTGCTTCAGACATTCAAAGCTACCTTATACTGAGATAGACCTACTTGGGCCTGGACTGTCCACTTTGAGGATGAGGAACCTGTGGATCTCCAGGTTTTGCTGAACTACACATCCCTGACCATTAACTGTGCCATCTGGGTTGTGTTTAGAGTTGGACAGCCACCTTAGCCTAAACCCAGGACTTTCTGCAGGCAGTTTAACATGGAGCTGTGTCAGAAGCGGGATTTGAATCTGCGTCTCTATTCAGGGAGCAGGACAAAGCCTTGAGTCTTAAGGCTGCTTGGCCATCCAGACACTCGCTGAGTGCCCTGTATAACTCACTGTCCCTCCCCCCTGCTTGCAGTCTAGGAGAAGCAGAATGAATTATGCAACGCAATAATAAATTTAATGCTAGTCAATTCAGCATATTTGCAACAGTGGCGGATTTAAAATCTGAAACGAAAGCCCAACAGTAAGGCAATCCACCTCCTTCAATAACACATCCAATCTATTATTGCAATGTATTATGTATGGAGCACCGACAAGGTGCACAGCACTTTGCGCAGCAAGATAAGCACAAAAGAGAGGGCAGGGCAGGTCTTTACGCCAACAAGATTACACTGAGACGGTGCAACCCTATGCATGTCTGCTTAAAGCAAATCTCACCGAGATCAACAGAGCATACTCCCAAGTAAGTTTGCATCCGAGCCATACTCAGATTGGACCTGTTGAAATCAGTTAACCACAACTAACTTGTGGGTTCTGTTCCGAGTGTGACTTTGTCAGCTACGAACCCCAAAAGTGGAGGGAGATTATGGAGGGAAGGGGAGAAAGGAAGGGAAGAGCAAAAGGGCTAGGGGACAATTAGGTGAGTAAATGAAGTTATATGTAAAGGTAAAGGGACCCCTGACCATTAGGTCCAGTCGCGGATGACTCTGGGGTTGCGGCGCTCATCTCGCTTTACTGGCCGAGGGAGCCGGCGTACAGCTTCCGGGTCATGTGGCCAGCATGACTAAGCCACTTCTGGTGAACCAGAGCAGCGCACGGAAACGCTGTTTACCTTCCTGCTGGAGCAGTACCTATTTATCTACTTGCATTTTGACGTGCTTTTGAACTGCTAGGTTGGCAGGAGCTGGGACCGAGCAACGGGAGCTCACCCCGTCGTGGGGATTCGAACCGCCGACCTTCTGATTGGCAAGTCCTAGGCTGTGGTTTAACCCACAGCGCCACCTGTGTACTTAGGGCCAAACTGTGTATTATGCTATTCATGCTTTTTTCTTTTTTAAAAAAGCAAATAGCAGCTGCGGGAGGGATATTCTGAAGGATTCCAAGGACACCCATACCTGAATTCAGCGCCACGGGATATGTTGATCATGGAGGGATGATTTGCGGAGCCCTATTAGCAAACTCCATGTTCAGAAGCAGCGTAACTCAAAAACAAAAGCCTTGCCAGGGAATCATAGTGCCTTCAAGCCCTGTTTGTGGCTTCTTGTTGGACCACGTTGGCTGGGACTGATGAGAGTTGGAGTCCATATATGGAGTCTACCACCTTGGCTACGCAGGCATAGCGCACTGGATCGCGGCCTAGATGGTCTGATCTAACAGGCCTCTTCTCACGTTCTTAGTAAACATCCTCGCTGTCCTGTTCTCACTCACCTGGGTGCTTGGTTTCCGGGCTGGTCCTCACCACAGAGGTGTCCTGTCCAGGAGTAGAGGACCCAACGTACGTGACAGGGACCTTTGGCATCACAGCTCCCCGGACTCGTTGGGGGTTAATATCAATCGCTCCCAAAATCCCTGGGGAGAAAAAGAGAGGAATAGGCTTTGGATGGATCCAGCAACTACACAGGTAGCTCTAGCTCAGGCGAAAGGAAAACCCCACCATGTCAAACTGCTGCCTTGTTTTCTCCCAGAAGCATTGCTTTTATTATTACTGTATACCTGAAGGAGCATCTCCACCCCCATCGTTCAGCCCGGACACTGAGGTCCAGCGCCGAGGGCCTTCTGGCGGTTCCCTCATTGCGAGAAGTGAGGTTACAGGGAACCAGACAGAGGGCCTTCTTGGTAGTGGCACCCACCCTGTGGAATGCCCTCCCTTCAGATGTGAAGGAAATAAGCAGCTATCTTATCTTTACAAGACATCTGAAGGCAGCCCTGTTTAGGGAAGTTTTTAATATTTAATGCTGTATTGTTTTTAACACTCGATTGGGAGCCACCCAGAGTGGCTGGGGAAACTCAGCCAGATGGGTGGGGTATAAATAATAAATTATTATTATTATTATTATTATTATTATTATTATTATTATTATTATTAAATTCATATCCTGCCATTCCTCTCAAAGGAGCTCAGGGCAGCAAACGCAAAATAGTCAAAACCATTTGATTAAAAAATTGTTTAAAGTCTAAAAACAATCACACATTAAATCCCTCCTTGATGTTAATAACGTTCCCTTTGTAGCTAAAGACATTATGAGGTGAGGAAAGTTATCCAACCCGAAGAGGACTGATTCCAATAGGGGTTTCAGGTAGCAGAAGAACCAGGAGACGCCTTACTGAGTAGCTAAGGGTTCTTAGCCATACTCAAGAGTAGACCCATTGAAATTGATGGGCATGGCTAAGTTGGGTCCATTAATTCCAGTGGGTCTGCTCTGAGTACAGCATTGCTGGCTACAACTGTTTTGTTACTTTTCTGCTTGCGGTGAGCATCCAAAGTGGCTTACAATAGCAATATTTTCTAATTTATGTTAGCTATTTAACAACAAAATGTATAGACCACTTAGCAAAGTACCGTATTTTTCGCTCTATAAGACGCACCAGACCACAAGACGCACCTAGTTTTTGGAGGAGGAAAACAAGAAAAAAAATATTATGAATCTCAGAAGCCAGAACAGCAAGAGGGATCGCTGCGCAATGAAAGCAGCAATCCCTCTTGCTGTTCTGGCTTCTGGGATAGCTGCGCAGCCTGCATTCGCTCCATAAGACACACACAAATTTCCCCTTACTTTTTAGGAGGGAAAAAGTAAGTCTTATAGAGCAAAAAATACGGTAAATAAACCTCTCAATGGTTCACGTAACGATATATACCCAGTGCTCAAATAAAAATCATATTACACTATGTTAGGCTACTTTCAGCCACTGTTGCTGCTTCACAAAACACCCTAGAGCGTTAAACCCCATCCCAACCGTAGCAAAGCTGCAATATCCCAGCCACCTCCTCCCTGTCGCTGCCAGCCTCTTTGCTACTTCATATATCCTCCCTCACAACCAAATGTATTCCCCCATCGCTGCACTAATAAAACTCGATTCCACCCATAATATGCCAGCCACTGTACAGAGCCCAGCTTACTTCTGCCACGTTACATCCCAGCCCCCACTGCAGTTATCATAGGCATAAACCTCCCCAGTATGATAATTCCTTTTCACTCTCATGGGGACACCCTAAAGCAAGTGGCAAACGATAGCAAGTTTCAGGAAAAACCTGGATGTATGGCAACGAATGGAAAAAGCTGCGAAACAGCTCCAAAAACTTAAAATCACTGTTGTTGTTTTTTGGTGGGGAAGGCTTCTCCCAAAAAGCTCAACAATTTGGGTTTATTAAAAAACGAAACAAAAAAACCCCCCAAAACCCTCAACAACTTTGCGTGTGTCAGGAAGTTAACTTTTTGAAATATGGCAACCCTGGTGGACGTGCCCAAGGATCAAGGCCTTCTGGGAAATGATCTATAATGAAATTAAGAAGGTACTTAAGTGTACTTTTCATAAGAAACCAGAGGCCTTCCTCCTGGGCATGGTAGGCCAATTGGTGTCAAGGAAAGATAGGACGTTCTTTATGTATGCTACAACAGCAGCAAGAGTTCTTTTAGCAAAGTATTGGAAGACACAAGAACTACCCACGCTGGAAGAGTGGCAGACGAAGGTGATTGACTATATGGGACTGGCTGAGATGACTGGCAGAATCCGTGACCAAGGGAAAGAGACGGTGGAAGAAGATTGGAAGAAATTTAAAGTTTATCTTAAGAACTGCTGTAAAATTAATGAGTGCTAAAATGTCATGGGTAATGAATTGCAGTGATAAATAATTGGGTAAAAGGAAAAAGATTAGAAATTGAATTACAAGTATTGAAAATAGGGGTTGCTGGGAAAATTTAAAACAGGGATGCAGAAAAGGGAGGTATGGGGAAGTCGTTGAAACAAGGTTCAAGAAAGAGAGGTTAAGAAATTATATGTGTTTGCATGTTTGTTTGTTTATGTGTTATGTCGTTAATTGTTAGTTGTTTTGTGTTTTAATATATGTTGTAAAACCAATAAAAATCTATTATAAAAAAAAAAGAAATATGACAACCCTACCTTTAAGCAGTCATCGCTTCCCCCAAAGAATTCTGGGAACTGTAGTCAGTTCAGGGTGCGGAGAGTTGTCAGGAGACACCCCCATGCCAAGGCCGCCTATTCTCCTCTCAGAGCTACAATTCCCAGCGTTCCCTGGGAAGAGGGACTGACTGCTAAACCGCTCTGCAATTGCAACTACGGGTCTCCAAGCAACTCCCAGCGCCCTGAATAGACTACAGGTCCCAGAATTCTTTGGGACTGTTTAAAGTGGTACCATACTGCTCTAAGCATATGTTGTGAATGTAGCCTTCAGAGAGAGCAAATGGGTCTATTTACCAATGGTTCCCAATTAGCTACGAACTAGGGAATCCCCGTTTTTCAAAAGCCAAGCCATGGACCCCCTAGGTGTGTTACATGGACCCCACACCCCACAGACCACCAATTGAGAACCACTTGGCTATTAGTTTGACCAAAATCGGGGGGTGGGGAGAGCGTGTATTGTTAGTAAGACCGTAACCCAAAGTAGAAACAACCTAAAACCTACCTGGAGTCGCTGACCCGCCAAGAGAGTGAGTCTTTTCCGTTCTGGCCACTTCCCAAAGTCCTGTCTGCTGCGTTGTGTGGACAATCAAGCTCCAATGGGTGCTTCCTTGGTGCACCCCTGGGGGGTCCCTAACTGGCTCCTGGGGGGTCCCTGCCATGTCCCCTGCCGGTGAAGAGGTGGAAGGGTTCGGGAAGACCTCTGAGGCTGGCTGAGGGGGGCTTGCGGAGGCCAGGGTCCCATCCGGTGGGATGGCTGTACCAGCCCGGGAGACAGAAGCAACAGTGTCCCTCCCTGGCCCAAGGGGGCTCTGGGTGTATCCAGCCGCCTGTGTGGGTCTAAAAGGAGTGGTGGAGAGCTCCTCCCGTCCCTGTGGGCCCCCATAAGTCTGTGTGCTCCTGTAGGAAGCCATATATTTGACGGTGGTCTGGTTTGGGCCCACCAGCTCCTGCTGCGGACCCCCGCTTCCCAGCTGCCCCACTGCGCTATCGCCCCTCGGGCCGGTGCGTTCGGTCGCCATCCACTTTACGTGGGACCCGTCGGCAGGTAACGTCACCAAGGGGATGGTGGACACAGTAGGCTTGGGGCCTAGTGTGGTTGCCATGGAGATATCTTTGAGCACCGCCTGGTGGCGGCTGGCCTCGTCCTGGGAGGCAGGTAAATCCGAGGCCTCGACCCCGGATGAGGGTGGCAGGGAGGCCATTCCAGGAGTGGCCACGCTTGCAGCACCAGGGACTGAGAGAGAAGTCCCATTATTTCCCTGCTCTGGGCTTATTTCCACAGGTGCATGGCCAGTGGTCACCTCAGGCTCTGTTTGAACGCTAGAAAGCCCCACTGTTGACAGAGTGAAGCCCCCCGTCTGAGGAAGACCCTGCACAGTGAGGTGGGGAGCCGAGCTTACTTCAGAAGCCCTAGAGGGTGTCCCCAAACCAGGACGGGTCACCGGAGGGAGGTCAAAGGGCACCCGGGGTATTGGAGTCCCGGGGTGGCTTGTGGGATTCGCCCCATCCCAAATCTCACTGCCCGGCTCCCCATCGCCGCTGGAGATCTCGTGGGCAAAGGGGTCTGAACGGGTTGGCGTTATGCTTGGGAGACGCTCTTGGGAGGGTCCATTCAGCGGAGGCAGCCGTGGGGCAGAGCTCAAGGGAGGGTCCCAGGTGGGGTTGTTTGGGGTGGGGAGGCGGGATGCCTGTTGCACGGCCGGCAGCAGCAGGCTCCAGGCCAGGAAGAGTCCCACGGAGGCCATCGCTGCGACGTGAGGCGGCCCGCATCCAGCGTCGTCACAACTTCTCAGGCTTCACCCTGCGGGACAGCGACACGGGTGAGGAAGGCGGCTGGCTGTCGCAAGCGAGGAACGGGAGCGAAAAACGACAGCAAGGGAAGCAAGCGGGTGAGTTTGGTGATGAACGGCTGCGATGGGCAAAGCGAGGTTAAGCCAGGAGACCGCCGCCAAGAGAAACAAAAGCAGCAACATGAACGGAACGCCAAGCTGGGTGGACAGAGAGCTGCAGGCGAGCATAAGTGAGCAGCTGTGCATGGCACATGGAGGCAAACATGAAGCTGAAGTCACATGTATAGGCAACTTGTCTCTCCCTTCTCCGGCATACAGCTGCAGTGTGTATCGCCTCCTCCCCTCCCACTGCTGGGTTTGGAGGGACCTCAGATGGCAGCAGCCAACCCCCCCTTCCCAACTCTGGGCTTTGCCACTGCATCTTGAGCCAGAGGAGGCATGACAAGGCAGCTGCCCCATCTGAAAAGACATTGATGGTGCTTTCATTCTGAAGCTGGTGGGGTTCTAAGGCGAGGGCCACACTGGGTAGCTCTTATGCCCTTATAGGATTACGGCCATCTTCTATCTCGTTGCCATTTGGGCACAATAGCAAAACCTTAGGGAGTAAGAGGGCTTATGTAAGCAGCTGCCTGGTCCATGCAACCCAATACTGCGCACCCCAGCAGGCAGCAGCTCCCCAGGGCTACCAAGGCCTTTCCTGCTCTTGTTAAGATCCTTTAGCTGGAAATGTCAGGAACTGAACCTGGGATCATCTGCAAGGCATACCTCTCGGAAAATGCAGATGATCAGCTGGCCTACAAAAAGCAAACCACATCCCAGGAGCTGTGTGACTCAATACCTAAGCCCTGCAGAGCACCTACTCCCTGCAGCTCATGCAAGTTCACCTTGGGCGCCTGGCTCCCGGTCTATTGCAGCTTGAGGATGGGGATGCTCAGACCAAGCTAGCAGATCCCTGCACCCCTGATTGGAGCCAGGAATCCTGCAGCACTTTAACCCTTCCCAGGCCTGGCAGCAAAGAGCTGCATGATTTGGAATGCCTTGCATCCCTGTCCCACCCCGGACAACCTGAACCACCATACCTTGGTAAAAGGCACTTGACTATCCCAAAACAGTTTTTCACCACACTGCAGCACCCTATCCACTAGCTATCACAAGCCATTGATATATAACAGAGGCAGCATGGCCCAATGGGCAGAGAGCGGAACCTGACTCCAAATTCCAACTTTTAAATCAAAGGCTTACTGCGCAGACCCTGAGCAAGTTTCTGCCTCTCAGCCTCAGTTACTCCCCACTGTAAAATGGGAGCAATAAATGCCCACCGCATTGATTTGCTGCAAGACAAGTGCTATAACCACGATGGTGATAAAAACACCAGGCTGCACATCTCCCAACAATTCACCCACTTCCCTGTCATGTGCATGCTGCCATCCCATTAACATCCTACCAAGCAGCGGAGGGATCCAGCCTCTCAGAATAGGCATTTCCCCCCCTCCCCATGAGCTCAAGAACGCAGGAATGCTGCACAAGGGAACACAAGACACACACCTCAGCCTGGGGTTCTTCATGCAAATCTGCCCCCAGTCTGGGTGCTGTTGGGGAAGGCCCCAGGCTCAGTGGTGGAGCATTTGCTTTGCATGCCAAAGTTTCCAGCTTTAATCCTCGGCATCTCCAGGTAAAGGCTGCAAAGGGGTGCCTGCAAAGTGGCTGCCAGCCAGTGTGGACAATACTGAGCTAGATGCAACACCGGATCCAGAATTGGCCTCCACAATCACTTACGGACTCATTGTTAAAACAATGTGTTTATGGAAGACAATCTTACTCGGCTACGAGTGATCGCCAAAGAAGAAGAAGATGCAACACCGGTCTGATTCAGTATAAGGCAGCTTCCCAGGTCCCATTGCTTAGATCCTCAATGGCCACCGGTTCTTCTGGCAGGGCAGTCACACTTACCACAAGCCTGGAGGTGGGTGCGTGGTCTTTGCAAAAGGTGCCGTGGGGGGGGGGGGGGCAAAGCACCGGGCAGTGGGCAGTGCAAAGGCTTCTTGCTCACACAGCATCCAAGCCGGGGAGTTGCCAGGCTGTCTCGGCGTCCAAGGTCAGTAATGCGCAGGGTGTGCCAGGCGTCCAAACTTAATGATCCTCCATTAAACGCCTTGCCAGGTGCCAGGAAGAGTGCCCTCCCGAGTGCCTGTGGATGTCTATTGAGGAGGACGTCTCTTTCCCTCCAACCCCCCCCCCGCGCCCCGCCTTCCACCAAGCCTGGATGGAAATGCACAAAACACAACACGCAGAGAGACATTCGTGCACAAACGCGCGCAGGTTTCTCACCTCGGGCTCCTCCTGGCGCCGCTGCCCCGCGCTGCCCCGCATCGCTTGGGCAGGAGCCGAGGGTGGGGTGTCCTAGATGCGCCCAAAGCTCCTCCTCCTCGTCGTCTCTTCTCCTCTGCTCAGGTGGCCCCCGCGGCCAGCTCCGCTCTTGCCGGCATCGTCGCGGGGAGCAGCCAAACCACCCTGCAAAAAAAGCCCAGCAAGCAACAAGGCGCGCTCCAGCAGCGTCCCCGCGCGGGGAGCAGCAGAGCCTCTTCCCTCCCCTTACCCCGCAAGCCCCAAATAGCTACAGCATCGAGCTCGGCCAGCATGCATTAGGAAGGGGGCGCAGCAGGAGGAGGAGGAACCGCCGCTGCCCCGTCCTTCGCTCTCCCTCCCCGCTCCTTGTGGCAGGATTCGCACTCGGTGCCAAGGGATCCGTGCACCCGGGATGGAGAAGCCCGGCGGGTTGGCTCGCGTCCAGACCTGCTTGCCTGCTTCTTCCACTTTGCCCAGCCAAAGGTGCTGCAGGCGGTGAGCAGGGCGCCCCACAAAAGGCCAAGGTGCTGCGGCGCACAGTCACGTGCAGCGGCAGCAGCAAACCCGGGACGCAGCCAGCGCAGCTTCTGCCGGCCCGGGCAAGCGACGCTCAGTTAATGGGGCTCGAGGATCGCGGAGCGGGAGCAGGGAGAGAGAGGCCCGCTCCGCCCCCCTCTCCCCCCACCCACCAAACTCTTCCCCTGCCCACTGCGCCCTTGCCCCCCACCACGTGGTTGCGCCCTCCTTGCAGACCCCCGCCGTTATGATCCGTGATGCTAGTTTCTAAAATGTGATAGGTTCTGAGAAGGATCACCTCCCTCCCTCCCAGGTGAGTCATTCTGCACTCTGCACATGCACTCGCGCACTGCTCCGCGTTTCCTTTCCCGGAGGATCTGGCTCCAACGAAGCCCCGGATTAGTCTGCCGGCCAGAATAGGCTGACAGGGAGGTCTGTGCAAAGGAAACCTGTGGCAGAGGAGGAGAGGAGTTTTGCATATGGGACAAGAAGACTATTATTATGATTATGATTATTAAAAAACACTATAGATAAGCATTCCGCCTCAGGGAACTTTCCTGTTAAGGCCTTAACAAGTGTTTGTATGTTGCAAACCGCCCTGTGATCTTCGGATGAAGGGTGGTATTACAGTGGTACCTCGGGTTACATACACTTCAGGTTACAGACTCTGCTAACCCAGAAATATTACCTCGGGTTAAGAACTTTGCTTCAGGATGAGAAGAGAAATCGTGCTCTGGTGGCGCGGCGGCAGCAGGAGGTCCCATTAGCTAAAATGGTGCTTCAGGTTAAGAACAGTTTCAGGGTAAGAACGGACCTCCGGAACGAATTAAGTACTTAACCCGAGGTACCACTGTATATAAATTTAATAAATAGAATAAAATAAGTAGATAAACAACAGAAAGGGGCCTTTTTGGAAGCTCGGGTCCTGGTTCCAGGTGGCTACATGGGCAAGGTCGCTTTGAACATGCTCAGAAGTCCTCATCTCCACATTTTGACAATGCTTTGTCAGGTCAAGGCAGCCAAGCCCCATCAGCAGTGAGCCAGATGCCCTCAGGAAGCTCATTTCCTCCCCAAGTGGTGCGTTAATCAAGACGCATCAACTCCTGCAGCCAAGCTGGAGCCAAACATTGCTCTGCTTTCCTTTGGGCCACATCAGTGAGGCCACGGGTGGGGTGGGTAGCCCAGGACAACCATACACACTGCCCAGGCTTCGGCTCCCGGGAAGTCACTTCGGTGCTGCTAATGTAGTTAAAACAGTGCAGGAGGCTGGATTCTCCAGCGGTTTGACCGCATTTAGTCAGGTATACTCTTTCTAAACATGGAAGTTCCATTTTGCCATCATGCCTAGTACCGTATTTTCTGCTCCATAAGACGCACTTTCCCCTCCTAAAAAGTAAGGGGAAATGTGTGTGCGTCTTACGGAGAGAATGCAGGCTGCGCAGCTATCGCTGAAGCCAGAAAAGCAAGAGGGATCGCTGCGCACCAATCCCTCTTGCTCTCCTGGCTTCAGGGATAGCCACACAAAGCCTCTTGATTGCAGCGGGAGTGCTCTTCCCTCTTCGCTCAGGAGGCTTTGTGTTGCTTTCTTGTTTCTTGTTTTCCTCCTCTAAAAACTAGGTGCGTCTTATGGTCAGGTGCATCTTATAGAGCGAAAAGTATGGTGAGCCATTGACAGTCCTGCGCTCCACAAATCCAATAATTTGCCTGTTTGTTTTAAGCCATCTAACTCCGCAACTGGTTTCTTTATTTCTCTCATATATATATATATATATATATATATATATATATATATATACACAGTGGTACCTCGGGTTACAGACGCTTCAGGTTACATACGCTTCAGGTTACAGACTCTGCTAACCCAGAAATATTACCTCAGGTTAAGAACTTTGCTTCAGGATGAGAACAGAAATCGTGCAACAGCGGCGCAGCGGCAGCAGGAGGCCCCATTAGCTAAAGTGGTGCTTCAGGTTAAGAACAGTTTCAGGTTAAGAACAGACCTCCAGAATGAATTAAGTCTTAACCTGAGGTACCACTGTAGATAGATGATAGATAGATAGATAGATAGATAGATAGATGATAGATAGATTATAGAAAACCTTTCAAAGCAGTTTACAAAAGAGAGAGAGGCAGAATAGGAATATTCCCCGCAATGGAAACCAGTATCCGCAATGACTGAAAGACCATGTAGTGCAGTTTCAAGGTCAGCGAAGAATCCTGTGGGTGCGAAGAAGTAAAAGGTAGAGTGCCGTCGTCCGCGCAAATTTCCTGGTTCAGTCCTGAGAGTGTGCAGGAAGGGATGAGGAGAGACACCCGCCTGAAACTCTGGAGAGCTGCTGCTGCTGCCAGCCAGTGTTGACAATACTGAGCTAGATGGACTTCCTGTGTTCCCAAGAGTGGCTTCGCCCTGGTGCTTAATAATTATATATTCCATGTTCCAGGGCTGCCTGTGCTCTATAGAAGAAACACATTCCTCTCTCCTCCCTGCTGCAACTCAGTTTTCATGTGCCCCCCCCAATTGATATCACCCTTTTATTTATTAAAAGTATTTATTTCAAAGCCATCTTTCACCTCCACAGATACCCAGACCAGCAGACAGAAAGCATGGCTTAGATCACTAATGTTAAAAAAAAAAGAGTGAACACTGACAATCAGACAAAAACAAAAAAACACAGGCGCCATCATAAACAAATAGGAACAAATTTTCTAGTTGCTGCAACCTGCCTAAGGAGGCATTGCTCTCCCCAAAAAGATGCACCGGCTAAAGAGGTTCTTATTTACCCAGACACTTCGCTCTTTATTCGTGTTCATCTTTTTAGCTGGGTGGGGTAGGGTGTGTTCCTTTTACATTATTGCAAGATGAGCAATTCTAGTTAACCTGTTTTTAAATCTTTTGATGTATTCTAATTTGAAATTAATATGCTTTTTCTCTTTTTTAAAAAA
Organism: Podarcis filfolensis; assembly: GCF_964270895.1. NCBI lineage: Eukaryota > Metazoa > Chordata > Lepidosauria > Squamata > Lacertidae > Podarcis > Podarcis filfolensis. The sequence continues at coordinate 19,954,915 of NC_139605.1, forward strand.
ACAGGAGGCAACTTTTGAGGCAATTTTTTTTTGCAGTAAGCAACAAATAAGGATTAATAATAATAGCTAAGTTGACTAACTCCTGTAATTGCAACAACAGTGCACTGAACTGGCTGCCTCCACTTTTAAAAATGTCACCCTTGAAGTAAACATGCCCATTGCCTGATATCCCCCCCCTCTCTCTCTCTCTCTCTCTCACACACACACACACATATTCAGCAGTAAGGATCAGGTTTGTGGGATGTGATTCATGAGAAGCAGTCAAGTACAACATTCCCTGGAATGCTAGAGAAGACATGCGAGGGAATGTTTTTGGTCCTGCCAGTCGAAACTTCCTGTTCCTCCTGGCTGGAGCATCCTTCCTTTTGCATCTGATAGAAGGTGGGCGTGACCTTACCTGTCCAGGTTACAAAAGGACGAGTCATGCAGCGCCCTTTCCTTCTTTTTGACTTCCTTCTTCGTTTGACCAGCTTTTAGCTAGGACTGCTCTGCTAGCTCTCAGCCAACAGAAGCACTGGGATTATTTCCCCATGTGGGGTAGCTCCACATGTACATATTAGTAACTAAGTCTGCCTTCAGGAATCCAACTGTGAACTGATGTGAGTAAACTTCTTTTATTGACTTGGAATAAGATTGTGGCGTATTTATTCTTTTAAGAGGGATTCAAGGGAACTTACCAGGAACGTACAATTCAATCTGAGACAGATTGAATTGTACAGTGGTACCTCGGGTTACATATGCTTCAGGTTACATATGCTTCAGGTTACACACTCCGCTAACCCAGAAATAGTGCTTCAGGTTAAGAACTTTGCTTCAGGATGAGAACAGAAATTGTGCTCCGGCAGCGAGAGGCCCCATTAGCTAAAGTGGTGCTTCAGGTTAAGAACAGTTTCAGGTTAAGAACGGACCTCCGGAACGAACTAAGTACTTAACCTGAGGTACCACTGTATAATAGTGAGAGGCTCACACGAGCCTGCAACCAGCTATGTGCTGTGCATGTAAAAGGGGGATGTAACTCTGCTACATAAAGGAACTTGCTAGCTCAAGTTAGGAAGGATATTAATAAACAATCCTCTCCTGCCACCCCGAATATTCCCACAAGGTTTACTTGCAAGGGCAAGTTCTGCATTTGAGGCAGATGCTGTATGGCTAAGCTACAGCCCTCTCCCCAAGCGGCAGCTCATCCCATACATTGGCTTATGTGGGCTTTTACTTAAATTGGTCTGTAAGTAATGGAAAGGCGAAGCCTGCAGCAGGGCGAAGGCTCGCTTGTCGGATTGCAGCTCTTCAGTCTGTCCTGGCGGCACAAACATGGCTGGGCCTCGTTCACACAAACAGCCTGATAAAATTGCTCCTGGACCAGACACCCCCTCGGACTGCAGGTGGGGGAAATTGCATTACAGTGGTACCTTGGGTTACAGACGCTTCAGGTTACAGACACTTCAGGTTACAGATTCCGCTAACCCAGAAATAGTACCTCGGGTTAAGAACTTTGCTTCAGGATGAGAACAGAAATCGTGCGGCAGGAGGAGGCCCCATTAGCTAAAGTGGTGCTTCAGGTTAAGAACACTTTCAGGTTAAGAACGGACCTCCGGAATGAATTAAGTACTTAACCTGAGGTACCGCTGTACAGTGGTACCTCGGGTTACAGACGCTTCAGGTTACAGACTCCGCTAACCTAGAAATAGCACCTCGGGTTAAGAACTTTACCTCAGGATGAGAACAGAAATTGTGTGGTGGTGGCATGGCAGCAGTGGGAGGCCCCATTAGCTAAAAGTGGTACCTCAGGTTAAGAACCATTTCAGGTTAAGAATGGACCTCCAGAATGAATTAAGTTCTTAACCTGAGGTACCACTGTATTGTGAACACTCCTCCATGTTTAAAGCACGTAACAAAACTGCTGGATTTGGGAGAAGGCCGCTTAGCGGTGCCCGGGAACAGTTTCAGTAGGTCATCTATTATTTGTCACACGGTCTAAGCCCCAGAGGTGCTTGGTCAGGGGAAAAGCCAGTGATGCCGCCGAGACAGGATTTTGGGGCAGAAATCCGGGACCACAAACAGCACAATGAACAGGAGAAAGGCCTCCATCAATGCAGCAGGGCTTTCTTTGACCACATATTGAAGCAAATGACATAATACACATCGCTATGTAAAAGCAGAGGGATGCCAGACCATTGAAATCAGAGCCTAGAGTTACTGAAATGCACCCAAAAACCCACAAAAAAACCATTTGGGGTATTAAAGCCACAATCTTGGGGAGGAGAAGGATTCGACCTCTTGCCCTCCGTAATCAATCTACTCCTGTTTCTGCTGTCTAGGACCACTGTATAAGAATTCTCTCAAAATGTCCGCCCAACCCTTTTGCAGGGGATGGGGGTCCATTCTGCAACTAGATCTGAACAGGCACTGGATCCCAAATTCCCCATTCTGGAGTGCCTCCAGATAACTTGTTTGCTGAGCATTTGTCCTGACTTGTTTGAAGGGCAATTAGGTGAGAGGTTGGCTATTTAATAAGCATTCGTTCTGATTTGTTTGGAAGGACAGCATTGCATTGAAAGCAAGTGTTGTTGTACCCCATGCTTTCTCCCATGGTCTGGTGTGGGCCTTATTGCTTGGACGGAAAGAGACAGGATCCTTCAAGGAACGTTAAGGCCCATTTGGCCAATGGATGCCTCTTGCTTCCATTGTTTCATGACACAGCAGTTTCCTCCAGCTCTTCCTGATCCTTTCCCCAGTGCCGCTTCGCCTCCTCCTCCTCCTCCTCCTCCTCCTCCAATTTTATTCATGCGCCGCTGATTAAAACGGCAGCGGCTAAATATAACCCGTTCCCAGGCTATGGGTGCTTAATCCAGGAGGATTAGAGGGGGAAGGGAGCTGGCTGCCAATAGGAGGTCAGGTTGTGTGTGAATGGGCTGAAGAAAATCAAAACAGCGGTTTGAAACTGGTGTGTTGGATGATGGAAGAGAAGCAGAAAAACTCCCAACGCAATCTCCTTGCAAACGCTGTGAACATATAATGATTAAAAAAAGTGGATTGCATTGCAAATATTGCTTGCTTGCTTGCTTGCTTGCAGGAGATCTTTAGAAAGACAGGGAGGTCACATCATACTTCAGTAGCATACTTATATCTCTAAGAGCCATGGCTTCCCCCCAGAGAACCATGGGAAATGGAGTTTGTTAAGGGATCTGAGAGTTGTTCGGAGACCCCCTTCACAGAGCTAGACCCTTAACAAACTACAGCTTGGGTACTTTGCATCTGGACTTGTGGGGGTGGCAGGGGGTGAAGCGCATCATCTGTTGTGCCTCAGGCAGCAAAATGGAAGCAGGCACCTAAAATGGTGGAAGAAACAAGTTCCATTTGCGGGGGGGGGGGGGTAGTAGAGAGGCAGCCAGTGTCTCTGGCCACCTCCTGAGGGCTGCCCTCCCTTTCATTTTGAAGCAGGCAGAAACTGGCAGCTGTAAAAGCTTTAAGAAAGAGATTCAGCCTGGTATAGTGGTTAGAGTGTCGGACTAGGACCTGGGAGACAAGGGTGCAAATTTCTACTCGGCCTGACTGGTGGACCTGGGTTAGTCGCTTCATCTCAGCCTAACCTGGTTTGGAACCTTATTTCATCTTTATTTTACTGCCAACAGATGGGTGTAACTTCAAGAAACCCTGCGGGTAAAATCTTCACTTATTTGCAAAGCTAAGTGTCTGTGATTTATTCTAGCCTAAGTAGTTTTGCGGGGTCACAGGGTGACCTTGGGCCAGTCACTGCCTTTCAGCCTAACCTACCTCACAGGGTTGTTGTGGGGATTAAATGAGAACGACGTAGGCTAGCTTGAGCGCCTTGGAATAAAAAGCTGGGATATAAATGCAAAATAATAACATTAATCTTATTAGTCGCTTGTCACTTCACAGTTCTCCAAGTGGCTTGCAGTGAAGTGCATATACATAACATAGAAAAGAAAATCATAGAAAACATTCAGAGACTTCCTCCAGTGGCATAATGGGTCCGTGTGTCTGGCTGTTAACCAGAAGATTGGTGGTTTGAGCCCTCCTAGAGACAGCTGTGGGCAGAATTCCTACATTGCAGGGGGTTGGACTAGATGACCCCTGGGGTCCCTTCCAACTGTACAATTCTATGATTCCATATATAACAACGCACCCTCTGCATATCAGCCATAACAGCATTAGCAGCACAATGCATGTCTAAAACCCAAAGCCACCGCGATATAAACGGAGTACGTTAAGGAACGTTATTTTTTAATGGGAAAATGACTGTGTTTATTATACTGGGCAAAGCTTTGCTTACTTTTTTTCAAGCAGCCATCACAAACAGGAGTAGCTTTGCATGTTGCAAACTTATCATTAGAGGAGAGAAGGCTTTCTCAAGGTCACTGCTATGCATAATCCGAGCAAGAATGCTGGTAAACAAACTTCCTGCAAAGAGATGCATGAAATGGGCAGCAGAAGAACACACGCGGACCCTCCCTCCGCCGATAGATACATTTGCACCTGCGGGGTCAACTGCCAACTGGTATTTCCCTTTGCAGGCAAGCAGTTGGCATAACTCGGAAGCCAAGAATCCTCTACGCCTTTTTCGGAGCGCTGAATGTTGCAATGCAAACAGAAATAGTTCACATAGCAATATCCCACCTTTCTTCTGCCATGGAGCAAACATGCCTTCCAGCTCTGTTTGCGGCTGCTTGGAGGCATCTGGTAGCTAACATGGTGAACTCTCAAGTTTTGCTGACCTATAACTCCCACCATCCCTGACCATTGGCCGTGCTGGCTGGGGCGGAGGGGAGCTGGAGGGTGCCTTGTTGGCTGTCCCGGGGATCAGAGATGGTCAGAGGGAGAGCTGTGCTGGCAAGGGAGCCTTCAGATTGCTTTCCACTCAACCGCTGAAACTTAATAGTTCAAACAGCTCCTCTTTACTCGCAAAGCCAGCCTCAGTGACCCACGGGGCCAGTGTCGTGTTGCAATTCCGATTTTCTAAAATGGTTTATTGGCAGGAGGGTTTCTAGTGTCAACAAACGGCGTGTGGTTGTGAGTGATGCTCTCTGCATCCAGGCATGTCGATTTATCATTTCATACGCATGCAAATTGTGCATCAGACTTGTGATGTGAAATGTGTGTGTGTTTTCAAAAGTTTAATAGTAGTAATAATAATAATAATTTATTATTTATACCCCGCCCATCTGGCTGGGTTTCCCCAGCCACTCTGGGCGGCTTCCAACAGTCCTTCAGATATTAAAAGCTTCCCTAAACAGGGATGCCTTCATATGCCTTCTAAAAGTCTGGTAGTTTTTTTTCCCTTTGACATCTGGTGGGAGGGTGTTCCACAGGGCGGGTGCCACTACTGAGAAGGCCCTCTGCCTGGTTCCCTGTAACTTCACTTCTCGCAGTGAGGGAACTGCCAGAAGGCCCTCGGAGCTGGACCTCGGTGTCCGGGCTGAACGATGGGGGTGGAGACGCTCCTTCAGGTATACAGGGCCGATGCCGTTTAGGGCTTTAAAGATCAGCACCAACACTTTTCATTGTGCTTGGAAACATACTGGGAGAAGTGAGGACTGCTAGGGGCGGCTTGGTAGCAGAGTGCAACTGAATGTAGACCAGGAAAGTTCACCTGAACGAGCTGCTTCTCTCACAACAGCACCCATGGCCCACTTCCGGTCCCTATTAAGCTTCAATCTGCATCCCTGTTGCTCTTGCACAGACAGGATACGGCCTCTGTTGCCTAATGAAGAGATTGGGCCCATATAGTCCCAGTAGATCTAATGTCTCATTGTTAGAGGGATCTGCATTGCAGTTCAATGGGTCTGGGGCAGCAGCCTTTAAACCCACAGAATTTGGGGAATGCAGGCAGGGCGATTTGGGCATGAAAGCACTGTCGGGTTTGCAGGGCGTAGGGCAGCTAATCTGTGGATTTGTGCAGGGGAGGCTGGGAGGCCAGAGAGATATACACACAGATGCAGCTTCAGGTACAGAGAAATCAGCAAAACAGCAAGATCCCTGTACTCAGAATTGGGACAAGCACTCTCTCTTTAAACTAGGGTTGCCCATGGACCAGGAAAACATGAACAACAACTTCCTGACCTGCTGTTGTGCAAATCAGCACAGAAATGAGCTGGTCAAGTTTTCCAGTGCATGCAGATGAGCACTATCACCTGCAAATGCCCGCAGATCAAACTATTGCGAAAGGCATAGGAGCATGGGCTGTTAAAGGCGTTTGCGACTCTATCCAGACCTTTGCCCTGCTGTCAACTTTGGCAGGGTCATTGAAAGCCTTTTGGGGTTCCTCCACACTTCCGCTTGTGCCATGCGTAGAAAGCATGGGTCCGAGCTGTTTCCCCTTTGCCCCATTCCTTTCTAAGGGGAAAACCCGCTCTTTAGCGATAGTTCGGAACAAATGGCAATCCGGAGAAAACTCGGAATTGCTGTTTGTTCCGATTGAGCACCGAAGAGCAGGGGGGATGCAGCAGGAAGAGAGTAAGGACTTATCCTTACTTAACTTTTGCCTGCTCTTTCCAGGAATAGTCTGCAATTTAAAGCTCTTTGTCCGAGCACCCTATTTTTTTCTTTTTCATTTTTGCTCTGGAGCTTTCCCTGCGGAAACCCACTCCAACCAGAGCAAACGTCAATCTGTGGAAAAACCAAACTGACATTTGCTCCAATTCTGCTTTACAGAGCAGGTTTTTGCGGGGGAAATTTGGGGCAAAAAAACAAAAAACCAGGCTCAGACACAGAGCAATAAAGCATAGACCTGTGCCTGGAAGGAGTGTGGTGAAAGATAACAACAACAATAATTTTGTTATTTATACCCCACCCATCTGGCTGGGTTGTCCAGCCTACTCTGGGTGGTTTCCAACACATATAAAAACATAATAAAACACCAAGCATTAAAATCTTCCCAATACAGGGCTGCCTTCAGATGTCTTCTAAAAGTTGCGTAGTTCTTTATCTCTTTGAGATCTGATGGGAAGGAGGGAGCCACTGCTGAGAAGGCTCTCTGGCTGTTAAGTGCGGATAAACCTGAAGTGTGGCTAAGTCTTCTATAGAGGGGAAAGAATGGGGTCAAGGTAGAGCCTCACTTAGCACTTATCGGCCCTAGGCTGCTGCTGCTGCTGGGGGCAGCAGTTTCTTCTTCCTGCCAGGACATAGACTTAAAAATTCAAGGCAGTCAAAAGCACTGATTTCCCGAGTCACGACAGTAGTCAAGGGCGGGGAAGAGTATAGGAAGCTGCCATATACGGAATAAAAACCACTCTTCCCTCTCTGTATGGTCTCCGAGAATAAAACTGTCTGTCACAAGCTGTCTGTTGCAGTGGCATAGCTGGGGTTGCCAGTGCCCAGGCTGCACCCAGGTGGGTGAGAGGGAAACAGACGGAGTATGCATGCATGTTCAACTGCTTAACGGCGCCTGCGTAACACTGGACTTCGCAGTCACAGAGATAAGAAAAGAAGAGTCTTTCCATGGTCTCACTTCCTGGTTCACATGGAGAAGAGGAGGAGGAGGAGGAGTTTGGATTTGATATCCCGCTTTATCACTACCCTAAAGAGTCTCCAAGCGGCTAACATTCTCCTTTCCCTTCCTCCCCCACAACAAACACTCTGTGAGGTGAGTGGGGCTGAGAGACTTCAGAGAAGTGTGACTGGCCCAAGGTCACCCAGCAGCTGCATGTGGAGGAGCGGAGACGTGAACCCGGTTCACCAGATTACGAGTCCACTGCTCTTAACCACTACACCACATTGGAGAAGCCATTTTCCAGAGACGGAAGCGCACAGCTGTATTGAGGGCAGCACCAGGTGTTGAAATTTTGCGCCCCATACCATTTAGTGCCCACGGGGCAACTGCCCCATGCTACGCCACCGCTCCATGGATTCAGGTAAGGGACTTCTCCAGGCACTAGAGATTGTTTCCACATGCAAAGTGGGCATTCTAGCCTTGACACGTGAGATGACTTATTGGGCACCAGGGCTTTTTGGCTCAGACCTGGCGGGGGCAATTCTATGGCAGGATCCACCAGGATGAGCAGCTTGGTATCAGTGGCGGGGGAACCCTCTCTGGCACCCGGGGCGGGACGCCGAGGGGCAGGGCAAACCGCCTGGTGATGCATGCGCGACATCTGTACGGACTGCACATGAGTGGTGCCCATACTGACTGTGTGCGCCCTTGGCCGCTCTACAGCTGGGGGGAGGCAGGGGCCATCTTGTCACCCCCCCCCAAGTGGCACCCAGGGCAGCCCGCCTCCTCCGCCCCCCACTTTGTACACCCCTGCTTGGTATGCAGCAGATCTCTGGTCCTCCATCTTGGCTCTGCTGCAGATACGCCGGCATAACTTGCTCAGCCAGGGCTCAGCTACCTGAGTCAGGGCTGGCTTAAGTCCCCAAAATGGGGTGTTCTAGGGTGTGGCCAGGGTGGGACCAGAGAAGGGGGTCTTAGGCTGGATCCTAAGCCCATTCAGTTCTGTCACATGAGCTGGCAACCTGACCCTAAATCACAGAATATTAGAGTTGGAAGAGGAATCTAATCCAACCTCCAGCTAAAGTGCTGTTTTAGAGGCTTGTTTTCTCTCTGCCAGGCTTAGGCAGAGTATATAAGGGAAGTTAGGCCTCTCAAGTAGGAGAGCAGTAATTACCTGTCTGTTTCACAGTCTCTGTGCACCACCTAGAGGCAAAAGCCCTGCCAGGCACCTCCCTGAGCTAAACTTTCACTATTCGGTCCATTATCCACCTCAACTGTCGAGAAGGTGGTTTCTGCTGTAGAGGAAAATGAGGGGCAGATGGGGCTCGTCAACCTGGGACGGTAGCCCTTGAACCACTGGTCAGGAATGATGGGAGTTGTAGTCCAACCACAGTTTGAGATGCACCGAGTTACGTAATTTCACCACAGCAGGCAGCGAGACAAATGATGTGGGTTTTGGCACAAAACAAACTGCAGCAGAACAGAAAAGGAGCTGCGCGTAGAGGGTGGCACGGAAAGCGACGTCTCCTTCCATCCCTGTGGCCCCAGCATCTGCCGCCTGAGGCAGTCACCTCACCTTGCCTACTGATAGGGCCGGTCCTCACACAGCAACTGATTCCCTCAGGCCTTTGCTCCTGAGTGATTTATTTAGGGAATCCAAGCCAGCTGAGGGGAAACAGGGAAGAGAGTAGGGGACTGCTGGCCAAGGGGAAGAGTTGTGGAGGAGAATGAGCAGGTGGAGGATGTGTTAAGTGCTATTTCCTGTCTCCTGCCCCTGTGTTTTTGAGTCTGTGGGTGTCTGACGCTGCCCACAGCGACTCAGCAGAGAGTGCTTCCCCCATTTCTCCCTCACGTATGTCTGAAGCCTCTGGGTGCTCTCTGTTTGGTTCACCTAGTTTCACCTTCCGATTCTCAGCTGAAATGTGCCATTTGGAATGTGACAGCTGCCCCCATTGCAGCCGGCATCACAACCATGTGCTCGCTGCACACATTTTGCGCTGCGGGAAGGTGTTCAAAGGGGGGGGGGGACAAGGCAGATGGTTATTGGTGCATTAGCTGCACAACAGTCCAATGAAGTGGAACTGGACAGAAATCACTGCAAGCCACAGGAGCACGCTAAAAATATCCGCTCCCCATGAAGCACAGCAACTCTCAGCCATTGTGGGCAGCAGCCTGTGTTGAGAGCCAGTGTGGCGTAGTGGTTAAGAGCAGTGGACTTGTAATCCGGTGAACCGGGTTCGCTTCCCTGCTCCTCCACATGCAGCTGCTGGGTGACCTTGGGCCAGTCACACTTCTCTGAAGTCTCTCAGCCCCACTCACCTCACAGAGTGTTTGTTGTGGGGGAGGAAGGGAAAGGAGAATGTTAGCCGCTTTGAGACTCCTTAGGGTAGTGATAAAGTGGGATATCAAATCCAAACTCTTCTTCTTCTTGATGTCTTGGTACTATGTCTGCTCTGTGTCCATTGAGAGAATGGCTTGTGGAACAAGTGAAAACAGCCTGACTCTGGTAAATGATCTGGAGGTATTTGTAGGGATACTAAAGGATATGCAGTACCAGCACCTTAAAAAAAAATATACAGTGGTACCTCAGGTTACATACGCTTCAGGTTACAGACTCTGCTAACCCAGAAATAGTACCTCAGGTTAAGAACTTTGCTTCAGGATGAGAACAGAAATCGTGCTCCTGCGGTGTGGCAGCAGCAGGAGGCCCCATTAGCTAAAGTGGTGCTTCAGGTTAAGAACAGTTTCAGGTTAAGAATGGACCTCCGGAACAAATTTAGTACATAACCAGAGGTACCACTGTAAAGTTAAAAGTGCGGCACTTGCTGCAACAACTTCATAGTGAGTACCGGCACTCCCCCCCCCCCCAAAGAAAGAAATAGCATGGGTAAATGCAAAAGCTTTTTCTAAGGAAAGGCCACCAACTTAGTTTTGGATGGGCAACATAAATTATTTGTGCATCCATAGAGGAAGTAGCACACATTCCAAAACTCTTTTCGCCTTAAAATCACAGAATCTCAGAGTCGGAAGAGACTTCGAACACAATCCAGTCTCAAGCCCTGGAGGGAATCTTCCACTGCAGGATCCTTGATAGCTCACTATTCAGCCTCTGCCTTGAGAAATACATCTAATAAGGCTGAATCCACCATTTCCCAGAGGTCACATCCACACCACACTTTTAAAGTACACAGCTTCTCTCCGCAGCCCACACGCCGCCAAGGATCCTGGAAACTGCAGGTTGTTGTGAGTGCTCTGTGAGGGGTAAACTACAGTTCTTGTGATTCTTTGGGAAAGCCTTTTTGGCTGAAGAGTTGAGTAAAATAATAATTAAAAAAAATAAATAAATACAGAAGCCCTATCCATGCAACCAACTCGTTGTACTCCACTCATAGAGAGATAAGAGTATTGGGTGGGAGATAGGAATCTGGTTGAGTGCCAGATTCCTGTCTAGGATATGAGAACATCTGTGTGATGGATGGGTGCCAATTTGTTTTGATATTTTATATGATTCTCTCTGTGAATGGTTTCGTTGTCTCCTGGTAATTTTGAAGTGCATTTTTAGTAGAACCGTAGGAGTGATTGACAATAATGGTTTAGTAACTGAGTAGGAGATCAATTGAGTGATTGAATGGGTGATGTGCCTATTGCATGAGTTGTGGGTGCCGCATGGTTCGTGTTGATGCAAGACAGAATTTGGAAGTGGTGCATATGCGTTATTGGGGTGAACGTTGCGAAAGGTGAGTCAAGGTGCATCTTGCTAAGAGGGAGGGTGAAAAGGGAGAGGACCATTGACTGGAGTATTGGGTCAGGTTTAAGGTGCTGGTTTTGACCTTTAAAGCCCTTTGTGGCTTAGGGCCCTCGTATTTACGGGACTGCCTCTCCTGATATGCCCCGCAGAGGACCTTAAGGTCCATTAATAATTATAGTTTAGAGGTCCCGGGCCCGAAGGAAGTCAGATTATCCTCCACCAGGGCCAGGGCCTTCTCAGTGATGACTCTGACCTGGTGGAATGCTCTGTCCCAAGAGACCAGGGCCCTGCAGGATTTAACTTCCTTCCGCGAGGGCCTGTAAGACAGAGCTATTCCGCCTGGCTTTCAATTTGAACTTAGCCTGACCTTTTATTCCCCTTCCTTCCCTCCCCCTCCCCTTTTATGAAGATTACCTGCTCTGGGATCCCACAGCTAATTCTCCCCTGGTCTCCTCGCTGGCCCAAGTAGGACCAATTCAGCCAGCTAGCCCTGGTGATCATCTAATGTTTATTGGATGGATTTCCCCCCTAAACTGATTTTTGAATTCTGAATTTATTGTTATTCACATTTTATACTGTATTTTATGCTGTTTTTTGTTGCATCAATTAAGTGTTTTAAATTTGTTGTTAGCCGCCCTGAACCTGGTTTTCTGAACCGGTAAGTACGGGGTATAAATTAAAAAATTATTATTATTATTATTATTATTAAAGGGGCTTCCAGGCTGTGGCTATTTTGGGGCAGGATTTAATCTCTTGATGGCAAATTCAGGCCATGCAATTAAGAGTTGACTGGGAGGGTCTTGCCTAAGAAACCTGCTTCCCCAAATGATCAGACTTTCTGAGATGGGAAAAGTGCACCAGAAAGTATGGGATAGCACTTGCTTTTCTACAACGTCTAATCTCCCAGAAAACAATTCAGAAGGAACGCACATTGAAACAGCCAGCTTCCTGTGTTGCTTTTTGGTTAAAATCTCTCTTTTTTGAAACAAAACCCATCAAGTAGCTATTAATGTTATCTCCAGTGTATTGTCTAGTTTGGTACTAGTACTCTATGAATAAGACACTTTGTAAGATTTATAAACCTTTGTCCTTTGGCTTGTACAATTAGGCACAGTCCATTAGATGGGTGAAATCCACATGCAGATCTTTTAGTCAGCGTAGCAGCTGTAAAGAGGAAGATTGGGGTAAATTATAGCCTTGGGTTCTTAAAATGAGAAAATTGATCATTGTCTCTGTAGCATCTGGTGGTTGGGAGAGGGGAGAGCCAAAATGTTGTTTTCTCGCTAATTGAAATGTTCTTTGCTTGCTTCTCTTTCAACCACAAGACTAAATTAACATATCTTACATAAAGAAGGAACTGGAACATCGCACATCTGAATTTCAGAGAAACTTGAAAACCGCCTTTGTTGTAGAATTGTCAACAGCTCCCGCTTTCTTAAAGTAATAATAACAATTAAAATGGCTACTCCAATACAGAAAAGAAAAGAAATTAAGCAAAAGAACAAAGTAAGAACAAGCTACATGGAACAGGTGAGATGCCGTAGCAATATCACAATCACTATTTATCTGTCTATGCACCTGCCTGAGGTCACATAGTAAAGTACAGTGGTACCTCGGGTTAAGTACTTAATTCATTCTGGAGGTCTGTTCTTAACCTGAAACTGTTCTTAACCTGAAGCACCACTTTAGTAATGGGGCTCCTGCTGCTGCTGCACCGCCACTGCACTATTTCTGTTCTTATCCTGAAGCAAAGTTCTTAACCCGAGGTACTATTTCTGGGTTAGCGGAGTCTGTAACCTGAAGCGTATTTAACCTGAAGTGTATGTAACCTGAGGTACCACTGTAAAGAAAATAAATGATGGAGCTTGGCTTAAGGTCTGAGGGTCATAGAATCATAGAATCATAGAGTTGGAAGAGACCACAAGGGCCATCGAGTCCAACCCCCTGCCAAGCAGGAAACACCATCAGAGCACTCCTGACATATGGTTGTCAAGCCTCTGCTTAAAGACCTCCAAAGAAGGAGACTCCACCACACTCCTTGGCAGCAAATTCCACTGTCGAACAGCTCTTACTGTCAGGAAGTTCTTCCTAATGTTTAGGTGGAATCTTCTTTCTTGTAGTTTGGATCCATTGCTCCGTGTCCGCTTCTCTGGAGCAGCAGAAAACAACCTTTCTCCCTCCTCTATGTGACATCCTTTTATATATTTGAACATGGCTATCATATCACCCCTTAACCTCCTCTTCTCCAGGCTAAACATGCCCAGCTCCCTTAGCCGTTCCTCATAAGGCATCGTTTCCAGGCCTTTGACCATTTTGGTTGCCCTCCTCTGGACACGTTCCAGTTTGTCAGTGTCCTTCTTGAACTGTGGTGCCCAGAACTGGACACAGTACTCCAGGTGAGGTCTGACCAGAGTAGAATACAGTGGCACTATTACTTCCCTTGATCTAGATGCTATACTCCAATTGATGCAGCCCAGAATTGCATTGGCTTTTTTAGCTGCCGCGTCACACTGTTGGCTCATGTCAAGTTTGTGGTCAACCAAGACTCCTAGATCCTTTTCACATGTACTGCTCTCAAGCCAGGTGTCACCCATCTTGTATTCTGGGTCGATTCTGAGGAACCCGCCATTGTGAGACAGCCATTTTAAATTCCACATGGCAAGTAAGGGTTGTAGACAGTGCTAGTCCTACTAGTATGTTCCAGCAGAACTATCATTAAATGGGATATTAATTCTAGTTTACTTATCCGAAATCACACAGTCTAGTTGAATTTTAATTGAGCAGATACCTGCAAGATCCTCTAGGTGGCAGCATGGCACAGCTGCAGAGACTAGCGACTATTCTGCAAATGTCACACTTTGAAAGCTGATACTGCTTTCTGGACACTTCCTGCAGACCCTCCAAGTGTCTCTATTTTCCACGGGCACCCCTGATTTAGAGAAGCTGTTCCAGTTTCTGATTTGATCCCGGAGTGTCCCACTTTGTTGTTGTTGTTGTTTAGTCATTTAGTCACGTCCAACTCTTTGTGACCCCATGAACCAGAGCACGCCAGGCACTCCTGTCTTCCATTGCCTCCCGCAGTTTGGTCAAACTCATGCTGGTAGCTTTGAGAACACTGTCCAACCATCTCCTCCTCTGTCGTCCCCTTCTCCTTGTGCCCTCCATCTTTCCCAGCATCAGGGTCTTTTCCAGGGAGTCTTCTCTTCTCATGAGGTGGCCAAAGTATTGGAGCCTCAGCTTCAGGATCTGTCCTTCCAGTGAGCACTCAGGGCTGATTTCCTTCAGAATGGATCGGTTTGGTCTTCTTGCCGTCCATGGGACTCTCAAGAGTCCCCTCCAGCACCAGAATTCAAAAGCATCAATTCTTCGGCGATCAGCCTTCTTTATGGTCCAGCTCTCACTTCCATACATCACTACGGGGAAAATCATAGCTTTAACTATACGGACCTTTGTTGGCAAGGTGATGTCTCTGCTTTTTAAGATGCTGTCTAGGTTTGTCTAGGTTTTGTGGGGGGGTATAAATAATAATGATAATAATAATATTTATACCCTGCCCATCTAGCTGGTTTTCCCCAGCCACTCTGGGCGGCTCACAGCACATATCAGAACATACTAAAACATCAAACATGGAATGGGACGTCTCTGTTTTCATTGGAGAAATATTGGAAGGTATGTTCCTGTGCACTTTGGCAAAGAGTGTGGCAGGTCCAAGCTACGTTGTCACACTGGCATGCAGTTCTGTGTCCCGCACTTCGCAGGATGTGCTTGGGGGGGAAGTGACCTGGCGTGCTATGGAAGTCGCTTGCAAGGAAAGGGTTAAGTGCCACTATCATTGGTGAGTCATCAGAAGAGGAGAGGGAGAGACCAGAGGCAACCATACTTTACCTGCCTAAGGTTCCAAGTTCCAAGGTCAAACCTTGGTGTCTCCAGACAAAGGATCTATTAAACGGTGGTAGGAAAAGGCCTGAGATCCTGAGAGAGGCTGCCAGCCAGAGTTGACAACACTGGGGTAGACGGACAAAGAGTCTAAAATGGAAAAGGCAGTTTCCTATGTTCCTATGGTAACAGAGATAGCCGTTTTAAATTTCAAGGGCTGATTAGATAGGCAGCTGCTTTATTCCAGCAATAGGGGTAGCCAAGCCCTGATTTCTGCCCCACTAGTGTGGGCAGAAGAGGAGGAAATGATTGCCAAGAGGAATCTCCAGTTGCCAACATCAGTGGCAAGAAAATTCCCATTGATTTCCAGAGATGTATTTACAGGAGGACAAACTGGGCAGTTTCCCAAGTTGACAAATCTGAGGCGGTGGAGACCAGCACTCTTGGCGTTGCAGGGAATAGGTTCTTCCATTTGGATGGTGCAAGAAGACTTTTTTCTTTTTTGTGGGCACAGAAAAGGGAAGGAATCTGTAATAGGAAAAGGAAGTAGTTATGGTGGTAAAGGCAATCCCTGTCCCATTTTGGCTGGCAGGCAGGACTTTTCTGGCCAATGAGCATGCAGCAGAGGCCCAGGGCATTTATCTTCCTTTGCTTACAGGAAGGTTAGATGGCATGGCATTAAGCAGGCTTTATCCCACGTTTTCCAGTGGGATTTCCCCACCCCCTTCCTTATCTCAACAAGTGCAATATTTTGGGGAAGCAGGTCTGTTTCAAAAGACCGCCCAATCTATAATTTCATCACCTGTTTACATCATGATGGCTGTGTCCTGTCTACACAATTGGAGGTAGCAACTCATCCAATATTAGTTGCTGGAAAGCGGATGAGAGGAGAGTGCTGTGTTCGAATCCTGCTTGCAAGTTTCCCACAGGCCACTGTGGGGACAGGATGCTGGATTAGACGGGTCAGTAGGGCTCTTACATTCTTAATCTGAATTTGCTGGGGTGTGATTGAATCCCACCTGAAGACTGCAACCGTCTGGTGAAAGACTTCTGGGAAAAGATATATAATGAATTGAAAAAAATGTTGAAATATACATTTATTAAGAAACCAGAAGCCTTTCTACTTGGAATAATAGGAATGGAACTGCCCAAAAAAGATGTTAGATTGTTTTTGCATGCCACAACTGCAGCAAGAATTTTGTTAGCCAAAAATTGGAAACTACAAGAAATACCAACAGTGGAGGAATGGCAGATGAAGATGATTGGAAGAATCCGCGATCAGAAAGAGGAGGAACATCAAGAAGATTGGAAGAAATTTAAGGAATATTTAGCTAGATATTCTAAAATAACATAAGTAGAAGGACTTGTAAGCACCAAACTGGCCTAGGAGTAAAATATGTGGAATTGTATAATATTATGGATTGAAAACATTATGAAAAGATATTAAGATGGTAATTTGAATAAGTTAAATTTATTTGAAAGTGGATATTGGGAAACTGCTACAATGAGATCTATGGAAACTCAGTTTGGGGGGAATCTGAGGAAGTCACCTAAGAATGATAACTAAATTGGGACTTTAACAGTTAGGATACATGTTTGTTTGTCTTTTTAATAGTGTAATGTTTTCTTTTATGTTTGTTAAAAATTTGGAAAACCAATAAAAAAATTGGGGGGGGGGGAGACTGCAACCGTCTGAAAGCACCCCTGGTGGGCCACTGAGGGATGGAAGATCTTAGAAGCTTAGAACTGTAGAGTTGGGACGGACCATGACAGTCATCTAAACCAGGCACCCCCCAACTTGGCCCTCCAGCTGTTTCGGGACTACATCTCCCACCATCCCTAGCTAACAGGGCCAGTGGTCAGGGATGATGGGAATTGTAGTCCCGAAATAGCTGGAGGTCCGAGTTTGGGGATGCCTGATCTAGGCCAACCTCTTGCAATGCAGGAATCTTTTGCCCAACGTGGTTACTAAGCGAAACCTGTGGTCTGATCCAGGTGTGGGGCCCTGCCATGGCAAGTCCCAGCCTTGGTGCAAATCAAGGCAAGAAGGGGTGCGGGGAAGGAACTCCAGGGGAACACAGAACTCCAAGGTTACTCTAGCAAGAAACAAGCTGAAACGGAGCCCTTAGATAGGTGCAGCCTAGCTTTTAGCAGCACCTGCGCTGCTAGATGCTGTTCTGCTATAATAATAATAATAATAATAATAATAATAATAATAATAATAGTAATAATAATTTTATTTATATCCCTCCCTCCCTAGCCGAAGCCGGGCTCAGTGCAGCTAACAACAGTAAAATAATACAGCATTCTAAAATCAATTCATTATAAAATCAGTTCAAATCAAATTGATGGCAACCATTGGGCTAGAATTCTGTGAAGAATTACCAAAGGCCTGGTGGAACAGCTCTGTCTTGCAGGCCCTGTGGAAAGATGTCAAGTCCCGCAGGGCCCTAGTCTCTTGTGACAGAGCGTTCCACCAGATCGGACCCACAGCTGAAAAAGCCCTGGCTCTGGTTGAGGCCAGCCTAACCTCTCTGTGGCCCGGGACCTCCAAGTTTTTTTTTTCCCCTGAAGACCGTAAGGTCCTCCGTGGTACATACCAGGAGAGGCGGTCCCGTAGGTACGAGGGTCCTAGGCCATATAGGGCTTTAAAGGTTAAAACCAGCACCTTAAATCTGACCCCGTACTCTACCAGGAGCCAGTGCAGCTGGTACAGCACTGGGGGAATGTGATCCCACGGCGAGGACCCCGCAAGGAGTCTCGCCGCAGCATTCTGCACCCGCTGGAGTTTCTGGGTCAATCTCAAGGGCAGCCCTTGCGATGGAGCCTCATGTCTTCTGCAATGGAGTCTTCTGTGGTAGAGAATTGGCAGTGCTGCGTTTTTGGGCAGGGAGACAGGAGGACACTTCTGGAGCTAGCACCACATGCCCATCCCTTTAGCATCCTGGCCTTTATTTCCCTGCTGTTGAGGGATCTGGACCCCAGGGTAATGACACCACCCGCTCCCTTCTCAAGTTCTTCTGTTTGAGTAATGATGGCATAAGGGAAGGCAGGCTGGCGGGGGGCGAGTAGAGAGACACACATACGCGACGGCTATTGCAGCAGCATTACCCATCGCTCTCAGGACCCTGCAGACTTCCTTAGTCATTTGTGTCGCTGTCACTTTCCACGGAGCCGTTTGGCTTCCCCGGGGGAATGTTGACGCACTGATGGAAAATGTCAGCTTGTCATGTTTGCCCAACGAGGCGTGAACATCGCAGAATTACAGAAAGGAAAGGCAATGATGGGATCCTGCGCCTATGAAAACCAGAGGCAGGACGTGCAGCGATAATTTTTTCACAGCTTCGTCTTCCATGGGATTGAGATAAATTAAGTTAAGCAGCAGCTGGAGCAGCATGCATGGATCATGTCTCACGCAGACAGGCCCGGCAACTATTCTACACCACGCAGGAAATGCATAAGAAAAGAGCATCGTCTGCCCAATGTTGGGGATTTGGGATTGCAGGCCTTGTTCGTGACATGCCATAGAAAGAGGTGGCCCAATTCTGTACCAGTTGGGGCATCGTTTTTGCAATTCTCTCTCATTGGAAAAAGTTCCTGCAAATTAATAATATTAATAACACCTGCAAATAGGGATAGGAGGAACTGTCAAGTTCAGGTCTCTCATTTCCCCAAAACTTAAATTCAGATCTCTAAACTTTGGCAGCAACTGATTTTTAAAAAAAAATATCCTCATGAAAATTCACCAGCATTTTAGCATAAATTTACCCTAATAAACACAGTTTTGACTCGCACACACATTTCTGCAACCGATTTTCCTGAACAGACTGCATTTTTGTTTTTTCACATAATTTTTTATACACACTTTTACCTCATAAGTGCATTTTTGGGAAAACTGGCTTTCAAACTGCACTGCAAAATTGGGGTTTGTGAGAATTTTGAAGGATGGCTGTGGTTCAGTCCTCAAAAAGTGAGGATTTGAAGGGTTTATCTTTAAATACAAACTTAATAAAATCCCTCCCCATAAACTACCACAGGGAGAAAGGTGCTAATGTAGCCTGCTCTTTGCTGTGTTCATTTCCTACCTGGGTTTCCCCTCTTCCCAGGGAATAATTCACAAATCTCTCTCCACCCGCTCTCTAAAGTGGTACAGTCCATTTTACCACCTCAGCAAGGCTCTACCACCTCATTTCCACACTCCGCTGCATGTCTAAACTCCTGGTTTCATAATCCTGATTAGAGTGTTACTGCTAATACACTCCTAGCACAAGCATTCTGTCCTCTCTTCCGACTTTCCCAAATTCCTCCTAGTTTTAAGGGCTGGTAAGAGGCCTGGGAAGACATGTAAAGAGTACTGCATGCTGCACTGCCACAGATTTCCAGGGACCGACAAAAACCCGAAATATGCTTTGAATGTTAGACAGCCTTCCTAACCCTCCTCCTCCAATCCCATGAAAAAATACAAATGGTTAAATAAAAAAATGGGTGCAGAAAGATACTGACACACTCGTGTCTTCCATTACTAACTCTTAACAAATATTAATAAATAAAAAAACCTAAGCAGCTCAAACTGACAACCAAACCATTCTCCTGGAAAACTCCAAATCATGTGTTTTGAGGTGTGGCTTTTGAGGGAACAGTTCTGAGCATGCTCAGACTGCCCTTCAAGCAGCCCTACTAGGCTTCATAGCAGGAGGAAGGCAGGACTACCACAAAGGGGCTTAAAAGCAGGCAGCCCTAGTGCTCAATTTTCACATATTTTTTCTGCCCAGAGACACATCGGAGGGACCCTTTTGCCTTAGCTATAATTTTGGGATTAGGATTGGCTGAGCACTACAGAGACCTGGTTGGCCAGAGAACAGTAGACAGGCAGAAACGTCTGCAGAGCTTCTCAGAGTTCAAATAAAAGTATAAAATGTGTGTGGGGCGAGAAAAGAATATGCAGCTTTGAGATTTCTTGGGAATTTTGCTTTCGATCACTTGACATTCTCCTTGGGAGGGCTGTGTCCCAGTAGCGCTTGTAGACCAGCCTCCACTGGATTTCCTTCTGCCCCCCTTGCTTTTGTGCAGTCACAATTGCCTCTCTACAGGCCGTACTATCTAGGGCTATCCTTTTGTGATGAAAAGGGCATTCCTGGATATAATTTTGATATGCTGGATATCTGAAAATCCCAAACTGATCTCCAGGTTGCCTTCATCGCAGGCTGAAGCATCACATAAAACGGGACTCTCATACCCTTGAAAATACGGATTTCGATTCATTACCAATGTCCCTTTTCGTCTGAGATATCTACCGCTGGTTTGGGGACTTTGAGAGCTGCTAGGCAAGTGTAAAATTAACTAAACAATTAACCTCAGCTTGCCTTGATGGTTCGCCTGTTTCTCTGAAGTATTTATTCTTGTATAGATTAATTGGGGGGGTGTCTGTTTCTTCACTATCTGCATATTAATTGATTTTAGCTTCAATGGAAATTACTTCTGCACAGCTGGCGGGGGGGGGGGGATCATTAGCATTGGCTGATCCTAAATTAGCATACAACACCAAGCCCAAATCGAACCAGTGCTTCAAGCCCAAACTTCTCTTTTAGCATCTGCTTTGAAAAAAAGGCTTTTGCCCCTGTGGAGAGGGGCGGATTTGTCTCATCTTGGCGACCATGAAATGCTTTTGCCTATGATCTAAGTAAAAGTTTCTGTGCAGGATTGGCTTGCAACTAGCAACCCTGCAAAGTAAGGCGACTGTTTTGGGGAACATTCCCCCCCCCACATGGTACAGTATTTCCATTTTTGAAATTGCCTGCTTGTTCGGTCTTTCCTCCTTCTGGGTTCCATCAAGAAAGATGCTTTTCCCCACTGAAGAGCGCTCGACTGGTGTAATACCTAAATTCAAAACGTGCCTCAATTTGCAGGGAGCAAGAAGCCGCTGGAAGCATACCAGGAGGGGGAAAGCAATATGGAAAAGAAAGTGTTCTCCATCTCAACACACTCATGCATGCTTTCTCCAGCAAATACCACTCCACAAAGGACTCTTTATCACACATAAACCAACAAACCACCTGGTGCTGCTTTCCCACATGTCTGTGGGATGTGTGTTACGGAAACATTCAATTACAAGAATGTTTCCAACTTTATTGGTAGCGCATCAATAACTATCTACTGTATTGGACTTTTATTATGCACACTTAACTAACATCTTTCAAACGGTCACATCAGAAATAAAAGCAATTACATCTTTTACTCTGTTCCCCTGCCCAAACCTACTGTACCAGCACTGCCCGAAGTAAACAATAACTGCTTTATTGGACACAACACACATAACAGGTTTTTGTTCTGTTTTTAGATGACACACTTTTTGGGGAGAAGAAGGATATCAAAGGGCCTGTTGAGATGTCTTGGCCCTTTAAGTGTCTCAGGCACATGTACAATCTCCTCCCGTCTCCTTGACATGGGAAGAAAATGAAGGCAGATCTATGCTGCATTTTGTTTGAACATAGTGTAGCTCCCAAATGCCACCGCAGAGATCAGTTATTCTTTCTGGGGATGGATTCTGCGGGGGGGGGGGGGAGGCAGGTTCAACGGAGTTCCTGCTTTTATTAGACTATGGTACAGCCTAAGATCAGATTGTAACGGATGAGGAAGTCTGAGACTTACCCCAGGTTTTCTATCTGGTTAAGGAACATCTTAATAGGCCCAATACATTTTTTTTTTAAAGGAAGCCAGGTATAGATAATTTTGCTCAAGGTTATAGTGATGCATTTTGGGAGTTTTGCAGAAAGGAGCATATTACTGCTTGTGATGCACAAAAGGTTTTCATAACAACGTATTACTAAGATGATTACATACAAGAAGCATCTTTTAGAGAACACTCTTAATCAGAAAAATCACTGTCAAAAAATAACGGGCAATATGTTCTAGTCTTCTGCTGGGCTGGTTTACCACAAGCAGATGAGTAATCATCAGAGAGATTGAGCCATCTCACTTGGTTTTCGGAAAAAGAGCTTTCTGGAGAGGAGCCTGCCCAGAAACTATTGTTTTTTGAACAAGAAAGATCCACTTTCTTTTTAACTCCAGACATTACTGGCATATTTGGTACATTCTGTGAATTTTCATGGAACTGGAGCAGAAGGTGTGGAGACTTGATGGACTTAGAAAACCCTTGTCTGGCGTTAGTAGTAACCTTTGAACGATTTCCTCCTTTCCTGGAGGAATAAACTATTTTCCTCTCGCTATATTTTGGGGGTTCTCTTTTCACCCTGCTTCCTCCACCTTTAATTTGTATCATGCTCTCTTTGGCCAGCTTCATATTTTTGTGGCTGTCTGCACTGTCGTTGTGAGTCCCGTTCAGCTGAGGCTGCTTTGGAGTGTTAAGTCCCTTTGCCCGACTGCCTTTCTTAATCACTTTCCTCAGTGGTGTGGATAGACTTGGTCCTTGAGTATTTAACAAGCATTCCTCGTGGCTGCCTGCAGCGGTGTCTGCACTGGAGCGGCAGGTGCAATGAGGACGGTCAGCATCACGGCCCCCGGCCCCCAAACGGTTGCTCTGCTGAATGTCAGCATTTTCTTTGTCCTGTGAGGCTGTGACAGTAGAAATGACCCGGCTGCCTGGAGGAGCATCACTTGAGTGGGAATTGTTAGGTACCTGTCTGGACATCATGTCTGGGGAAGTCTGGGAAACACTGTCCTTTATATGAATTGGTACTCTGGGTGCAGAAATGAATGTTTGCAAATCAGCCAGGAGACTAGGGAGCTGCAGGTGTTCCAACCGCTCACAGAGCTTCAAGTGTTGCTCTTTCTGCTGAGCTGTGAGCTGCTCCAAACTCTCCGTCAGCGATTGCAGGCTGGATTTCAGATCTGAGATCTCTGTATCTTTCTGTGGAAAGTGATGAGGGGAGTAGAATCATTAGACGGTATGAATTCACAATCTAGAACAGAAATGCTTTCAGTTCTAAAAAAAACCCAAAACAAAAAAGTGAAGGGAGCATGGATCAACCAATGTTCTAATTAGCCCAGCACCCTGTTCTCACAGTGGCCAACCAGATCCCTGTATAAAGCCCACAAGCAGGACCCAGGAACAAGAAAACCTTCCTCTCCTGTGGTTTCCAGCAACTGCTTTTCAGAAGCATTATTACTTCCAAGTATGGAGTCAGAACATAGCCATCATGATACCTCTCACTTTCATGAATGGGGACGAGTGCTGATAATTTACTCAGCCAATAATTTATTGACCTGAATGACATTTCACATGCATATTTTACCTGTTGGAGTAGAAATTGGGGTAGAAATTTCAGTTATTAGAAGGAAGTAGATATTAGTCAAAATCATTCTCTCCCCCCTCCCTTTTTTTTGAATCCCTATTCTTCCTTGGTTTCTTTTAGATTCATTCTATTCCTGTCATGGCTTTTTCTCTGATTGTTCGTGAAACAGTGTTCCCAAATTATTTACCTAATTTCATTTTATGACATTCCTAACTTCTCTTTTTTGACTGAAGAAGTTTCCTAATTTTTGTAGGAGTTCCAGGTTCTGAAGGCTACATTTTTAATATATTTGATTCCTGCATAGTACAGTTTTGAAAGCTGACATCTCAAACAGAGTCAGCTCTTTGTGACCCTGGTTGATTAATTCCATCCTTGAGACCCTTATTAACCCGTATCCCTTGTTAGGCTGACTTCAGAGGTGTTGCACTGGCATTCCAGGGCAAGATAATTTATTCTGCAAATCAAAGGCAAGAGGGTGATTGCACGAGTATAGCAGAACTGCTCTGAATGTGCCTGATGCCTCTTTTTCATACAGAGCAATTTTCCTCATAGGCTTGAAAGCACCCACTCACCTGCAACAGTTAAGAATTACATGGGGGCCATCTTACCAAAGGCAGCTAATTATTTTTGGCCATGAGTACACTACAAACAACTAAAGGTACCTCCAGGGTTTCAGTATTTGCACAAGTAAAGTAGATTAAAGCACCCTGTCACCCTAGTGCAACAAATCCGCTTTTTAAAAGACTTTTAGTAGTTGGGAAAGTGACAGGGAAAAGCATTGTAAAGTATGGAAAAACGCATGATTAATAGAAGGATGTTCCACTCCACAAGCAAATCAGGACACACGCCTATTGTCATATAGCCTCCTCGCAAACAAATCAGAACAAATGTGCAATAAAGACCAAATTTAATCTAACTTCCATGTAAGCTTTGTGCAAACAAATCAGGATGAATGCTTAATAAATAGGTCATCCAGAGGAGCCCTAACAAAAATGTACTGGACTGCTCTGGTAGCTTATGTTTTCTCATCAAACGTGTGCTTAGAAGAGAACTTGTATCTTTTTTATTAAGGGGGAAACGATGATGAAGGTGATGAGTTTCTAATTTCTTAATAAAACTGAATAATCTTGTTTTTGTTAAATCCACTCAATCCCAAGAAAAATATGTCAATTCCAGACCCACCCTGTTTTCCAGGGACAGCCCCGGATTTACTGAAGCTGTCCCAGTTTCTGATTTGATCCCAGAATGTCCCGCTTTCCCCTATTTTCATAGGATAAATGTTGGAGGATACAAAACAGGACATCTCTATTTTCACCAGAAAACAATGTTTCAAGGATATGCAGTCCTCCTGTGAAAAGTCCCCACTGCCTGAAAGAGGAGTCTATACATAAGCGATACTTTGAAAAAAATAATGGTGGAGGGACCAATTTATTCTGCCGGTTGTGAACCTGAGTGCTGGTTTTTTTTGGCATTTGGGAGTCTTGTTTGTGGCAAACTACAGTCCCTGACAACAATGCACTACAGCTAAAAAGCTGGTTATTATTTCGTTACAGGAAATGTACAGATGTGTCTCTGAAGGCACCATCCGATAATTAGTCTGCATTTTCTGAAGAGAGAAAAGAAGAAGTAGGGGCAGAGTTCAGCTAAATAAAGTAGAACAATCTCCACACTTACGTTTTCCAGCCTTTTCTTCTCCACTCCTAGTAATGCTTGTTCCATTTCATTTTTGTCTCTCAGAGCATTCAGCACCAATTCATAATAGGATTGAGACGTTTCTTGCACTAGACACAGAAATCAATACAAACCACATTTATCCTGTCACATTTACTCTGTCAAAGATAAAATGCCACTCAGTGTTTCTCAGCGAGGTTGGAATGAAATTGTATACTGTGGGTTATGAAGTGGGCGCAACATTTCACAAAGAGAACTAGAAAATGTCTCCACCACCACCACAGTGTTATTTAAAACTGACACAATGGTGCTTCCAAGTGGGCATGTGCAACAAAGGAAGATTCATTTTACAAATGTTATAAATGTTATAAAGCCCACTTGCTTCTTCTTTTATACATACAGATCCCTAGCCCGATCTCTTCCATATAATTCCAAGTAATTCAAGGTATTTTCACAGCACATCCCAACCCAATACACGTCACCATGCCACAGTTCTACCAATGACTAAGATGAGACATGTGTGGAAGGTTCTTGGAAATGCCACTTGCTTTTTTTAAAAAAAGTGGCACTCAAAAGGCAAAACTTTTGTATAGTTTGTATAGTGCATGCTTGTTAATCAGAACAACAACCCCACGCTATGAATAACAGAGCTGGAAAGAACTTTTGAGGCCCATCTGGTCTACCACATACCACATTCCACCCCTCCCACAAAAGCCAGAGCCCCATTTGCTGCACGCAGGAAGTAAGTGTACAGCGCCAATGATATATCCACAAAGGAATTAGCTACAAGGGAAGTCAGAGTAGGGGGAGGTGGGGTTATGGGTTGTTTTGTTTTTATTACGTATTTTGTGTTTTTATCTTGTATTTTTATGCTGCGAACTGCCCTGAGATCCACAGATGAAGGGTGGTATACAAATATCATCATCATCAACATTATCAAGGTTATTATTTGCTTGATTTTTGGTACATAACACATAGAGCATGCACCAGCCAATGCAAGGTCTAGCTATCACTGAAAGCCCATGAAGAGCCTCTGCCAATAACTTCAAATTGGCTATGCTATTTGCAGTAATTTCGATCGTAGTTAACAGGCCTCAGTATACATATTTTGGGTTCTGTGTATTCTGCGTTTTTACTCAGGCATGGGAAAAGTGCCAAAAAAAGTGCAAAAAAAATCCTGAGAATTTTTAGTATTGACTAATTATATAGTGCTATGTACTCTAACAAAGGTCCGTATAGTAAAAGCTATGGTTTTCCCAGTAGTGATGTATGGAAGTGAGAGCTGGACCATAAAGAAGGCTGATCACCAAAGAATTGATGCTTTTGAATTAGGGTGCTGGAGGAGACTCTTGAGAGTCTCATGGACTGCAAGAAGATCAAACCTCTCCATTCTGTTTCCCCCCCCCCCCCATATAATATTTATTGGAATTTTACAAAAACATCAGTTTGCAAAATACAAAAAAGAACATATGAAAAGAACAAAATAAAAAAAAGAAAACCTAAAAAAAATACATAAAAAAGAAAAAATACAAATAAAAATACAATATACAAAAAACAAATCGGTAAAAGAGAATTAAAAACAAATCCATTTTTTATAACTTTATGCTCATTAACTTGTTTCCTTGACCTTCTTACACCTCCCCTTTTTGTATTCCCATTTAAATAATCAAATCAGCAAATCCTTACCCTCTTTCATTTATCTTAACTCTATATCTTAACATATTATAACTCTATATTTTCATCCATTATCAATTCATTTTTGCATATTCTTATTAACTTTGTTGCTAATACCCCCTATTCAATCCAATCATCATTTTAACATTCATTAATTTTACAATATTTCTGTAGATAGTCTTTAAATTTCTTCCAATCTTCTTCCACCAACTCTTCTCCCTGGTCTCGGATTCTGCCAGTCATTTCCACCAGTTCCATATAGTCCATCACCTTCATCTGCCACTCTTCCAGGGTGGGTAAATCTTGTGTCTTCCAATACTTTGCAATCAGTATTCTTGCTGCTGTTGTTGCGTACATAAAGAGAGTTCTGTCCTTCTTTGGCACCAATTGGCCGACTATGCCCAGGAGAAAGGCCTCTGGTTTCTTCAGGAAGGTATATTTAAATACCTTTTTCATTTCATTATAGATCATCTCCCAGAAAGCCTTAATCTTTGGGCACGTCCACCAAAGGTGAAAGAATGTACCTTCATTTTCTTTACATTTCCAACATTTGTTATCGGGCAAATGATATATTTTTGCAAGCTTGACTGGTGTCATGTATCACCTGTATATCATTTTCATAATATTCTCTCTTAAGGCATTACATGCCGTGAATTTCATACCGGTGGTCCACAACTGTTCCCAGTCAGCAAACATAATGTTATGACCAATACCTTGTGCCCATTTAATCATTGCAGATTTAACCGTTTCATCCTGCGTATTCCATTTTAACAGCAAGTTATACATTCTTGAAAGTATCTTAGTTTTGGGATCTAACAGTTCTGTTTCCAATTTTGATTTTTCCACCTGGAAGCCAATTTTTTTGTCCAAATTATAGGCCTCTCTGATTTGATAATAATGAAGCCAGTCTCGCACTTTATCTTTTAATTTCTCAAAACTCTGCAATTTCAATTTCTCTCCTTCTTGTTCCAATATTTCCCAATATTTCGGCCCAAACCTCTCCATTCTGAAGGAAATCAGCCCTGAGTGCTCACTGGAAGGACAGACCCTGAAGCTGAGGCTCCAATACTTTGGCCACCTCATGAGAAGAGAAGACTCCCTGGAAAAGACCCTGATGTTGGGAAAGATGGAGGGCACAAGGAGAAGGAGATGACAGAGGACGAGATGCTTGGACAGTGTTCTCGAAGCTACCAGCATGAGTTTGACCAAACTGCGGGAGGCAGTGGAAGACAGGAGTGCCTGGCGTGCTCTGGTCCATGGGGTCACAAAGAGTCGGACACGACTAAACGACTAAACAACAACAATGTACTCTACGTATAGCAAGAAGAAGAAGAAGAGTTTGGATTTGATATCCCGCTTTATCACTACCGTAAGGAATCTGAACATTCTCCTTTCCATTTTCTCCCCCACAACAAACACTCTGTGAGGTGAGTAAGGCTGAGAGACGTCAGAGAGGTGTGACTAGCCCAAGGTCACCCAGCAGCTGCATGTGGAGGAGCGGGGAGGCGAACCCGGTTCACCAGATTACGAGTCCACTGCTCTTAACCGCTACACCACCCTCCCTGCCAGAGAAGCCTACAATCTAAAAGGCTACACAGGATAGTCAACACAGGACAGACAACAGAGGAAGAGGTGATGGAGCAGTAAATGAGGAAATCAATTTATCAATTTATTTCAGTCTCTCTCTCTCTCTCTCTCTCTCACACACACACACACACACACTTAGCATTGGAAATAAAAGATTGTGCCAACTATTGGAATTTTGTGTTGCTGTGCTTGTTTTTGTTCTATGATGAAACATTATGTAGACCACTTTTGTTGTGGTTTCAGGCCTAATTTGGGGATATGGGTGGCTTTGGCCACCCTAGTTAACACTGGAGAGGGGGACTCATCAAAATGGGCTTCAGAAGGAGAGAAGGGATTCTAACAGAATGATCGCCTTAGTAGAACATTGAATTCCTCCTGATGTGTATAGCTAATAACCAATGCCAATGAGACAGGAAGTGGTACATCTATTCTGACCTTTGTTTTCATATATGAAACCCATTTTACATTTTTAATATATTCCACACTTTTCCTAAGCATTCACATTTTGTCAGGAAAGTTGATGCTTTTCAATATTTCACTGAAGTCAATAAAGTCAATCTTGCAGCTTATCAAATTCAAGATTATCTCCTGTTTACACACTGCTTCTTTCATATAATCCATCTGGCAAACTAGTGGATCTCAGGGTATTTTACAATTCATCATTTCCTCAACTGAACCGAATTTACCACCGTTTTCAAAAAGGTCATCACTCTTGTACAGTATCAACACATACGATTAAATAAGAAACTCCTTTTGTGTTATTACAGTACCATCATTTCTCATTATTATTATTTTTTATAAATGTTCTATAGCTGTTTTCACGGCAGAAGCACATTTAATCCATCACTGATGCCACAGTCGCAGCCAAGCATATTACTTGACCCCAGTCAACCTTGCTCAAAAACTAGACAAAAAGCAAAAGCCTCATTAAAAGTCTGGCTGCTACATCTAAGACAAGTTTCCTGAAATAAAAAAGGCTCTTTCCCTCTATGGCGGTTATCCTTATTAATGGCTAATACATTACCGCACAAGGCTATAGACTGAAAGCAGAATGCAGATGATGGGTTATCTTTCTTTTCCTTTTCAAAGAAAAAATAATACCGCTAAGTGACAGTTTCTCCACTAATAGCCAACACAATCGCTTTTGGGCTTATTAGTTTTAAGCAGCCCTGTGAAGTCTTGGTGCCCTGGGCATGGCTTCTAAATTTATTTGCTCAAAAACCCATCCATTTCCGCAAATTACTGGATTTGAATGCCGAGCCTCATGTATTATTTGGGTTAGAGTCTTAATGGGAATCTTGAACTTTTACAGTAATTCTCAGCAATTCTCCTGGTGACACCATCCAGTGGAGACGGCGTCAGTTTCTCAAAGGGTGCTTTCAGATGACTTGAGAAAAGGCACAGCAGTCTGGAAGTCATTTTTAGAACTGTATAGTTCGGGAGAGCTGTTTAATCAAATCTCCACACAGGTGTTTCACTGATGGACAGCAACCCATCCAGCCACCTGCTTTTGTTCTTTATGAAGTCGGACACCGGCAGTATAAGGGCTCCCTTTTAAAAATCTGTGAACACAGTGCAGCACCTAAGAAATTACAATCCTGTTTGATTTAGCAAGGGATGTTCATCCAGTTTAGGACCAACAGGTGCCTATATTCAGAAACACGGTTCTTTGGCAACATGACACCAGTATACAGTGGTACCTCGGGTTAAGTACTTAATTCGTTCCAGAGGTCCATTCTTAACCTGAAACTGTTCTTAACTTGAAGCACCACTTCAGCTAATGGGGCCTCCTGCTGCTGCCGCGCCGCCGGAGCCCGATTTCTGTTCTTATCCTGAAGCAAATTTCTTAACCTGAAGCACTATTTCTGGGTTAGCGGAGTGTGTAACCTGAAGCGTATGTAACCTGAAGCGTATGTAACCCAAGGTACCACTGTATAGATATCAAAGCTGGTGTTTCTCTTTAATGAAATGGCTACAGCTCAGTGGTGGAGCCCATGTTTTGTATGTGGAAGGCTCAATCTCTGGCATCTGCATGTAGGACTAAGAAAGGAACTCTTGTCTGAAAGCCTGGAGAACTACTGCCAGTCACCATAGCCCAGCAGCAGGCAGCATTCAGGCTTGTTGACTCTTTGTTACTTATTAGAAAGGTTTCCTATGTTTATGAATTACACCAAGGAATACCTCCATGTGCTCCTGTCTGCAGACCTGTTGCCCATTGCAATTATGTAGACGTTGCATTAGTTAATTCTAAATATTTTAATGGGTTACTCTGAGTCCTCACATCAGCTGCAGTAGTCACAATCAAGGCGGAAGCATTTCTTGCTAATGTAGCTTGTACATACAACAATTTTTCAGACATGCTACATTAGCAAGGATAATGACACCTTCGATTGTATCGTTGTTGTTTGCCACAGCACCCCATTACTGTGATGGGTAGATAATCGAGAGACAAATAATGTCCAATCTCTGACTCCATTCATACACAATAATTTCAGTGACAATTTTGCTTTGTGCTCATTCAGATACTACATTATTCAGATATGTTGCTGAAGTCTGTAATTTCAGGCATGGATTTGAATTCGTCCAGTTTGTAATGTTCAGGTGCGCTGTTTAGAGTGCCATTTACCCCAAAAATAATTTATTTTGCTTGGAATGCAAATATGAGAAATGTAGAATTAGCAGTCAGGCTGACCTGGCTGCTTTGTACATATATATGCAAAAGTTCTTGAAGGAAGCCCTTTACTTTTAATGAAGGTCTTATTGATTGCTGTTACGCTGTGTTAACTGCAAAGCTGACTACTTTGTAAGTGCATGCACAGATGTTCTTAACCGTTGGCCTCTTACTTTCAATCAGACTCTCAAAGATCTTCCGGAGGCGGCGCGACCGGTAATGGCTGCCTTCTCCGAGTAAGGAGAAGGGAGCTCCGCTGTAAACGGGTCGTCCGCTACGGCGAAGCGGAGACCCATTTAGAAAAACCACAGGTGGCAGAAGCCTGTGGTCTCGGGACCCGGCGGGCGCCAGAAGCAGCCCCCAAAACGTTGAAGGGACCCCGTAAGGGGCTCCGGATCGCGGAGGGGGTAGCGGCGCTGTGGGTCGTTGCGCAAACAGCGAAGTGAAGCCGCATTGCTGTTGCCGGTCAGCGCTGTCCTTTCTTCCTGCAACTTTTCTGAACTTTGGAAACTACAACCCGTGAGTAAATTTGGACATTGAAAACTTTCTGAAACTTTTGTCAACTTTCTGAAACTTTTTGAGAACTTTATGAAACTTTTAAAACTTTTTTAAAAAGTTGAAATCTGGCTGAAAACGGAGTGAGGATAAGCAGGAAGCCCATCTCCCGCTATACTGAACTTTAAGCAAAGAGCAGGAGGAGTGGAGACAAAAAGTTATGCGTTAACTAAATGCTGGCACCCTGTTAAAGCAGTTTTCTGAGTGAAAGACTTTGAGCTATTGACTTTTGCTGGTCATATTCGGGGTGCACTGATATCCTTCTTCTGTGGTACCAGTGGATTATAAAATAAATAAGAATCTCTGGTGCTGGAGCTGCCTGGATGAGCACCAGTTTGCAACTTTGGATACATTGAATTCAGGTTTTGAAAAATTCTGAGTTGGAACTGGATACTTTGAAACTGTTGCAGTCAAGGCACTGTAAGAAACACTGTTTTGCTTTAAGTTTTACTCTGCTAAAAATAATACATTGTGGAGGCGATAGACATGGATTTAAATTTATAAGTTTAACTTGGATTTGATCTTTTCCCTGAAGACGTATTAAGCTCCCTCTAGAGGATTTTGGACTTACAGCAGTGACTTTGTTTTACTTTCCCTTTCCCGGCCTCTGTTTGACTATTGCATCTGGGACTCTGCTTTCTCATGGGAACAACTTGGATTGACCTTGGATTACAGATAACTTTGGAATGAGTGGCGCAAGGAGAAGAGGAAGGACTAAACAAACAACTCTAACTTTATCTGCAGCCTCACAGCGTAGATCTTCTGTGCCGGCCTTGCCTTCCACTTTGCCTCCAGACATAGAGGCGGCCTCCCTAATACAGGCAGGGGAGGGTGAGACAGAGGAGCTGCACCTGGGAGATATGGCTTCAGGGACAAGTAGCTCTGTCTTGGAGAAAATTTTGGAGAAACTGGAGGCTCTGGACAAGAAGGCTGATTTGCATACAGCTAAAATTGAACAGAACACAGAAAGCTTGAATAAGCTGACTGGACAAGTTGCACAGAATGCCCAGTCTATTGGAGAATTAAAGGAGGCTGTAGGTGAAAATCGTAAACTGGCTGAAGATACTAGTCAAAGATTGGAAGAACTTGAGAAAGAAGTAAGACCACTCAGCAAACAAGTTGGAGAACATCAGATTTACTTTTTGATGACAGAACTGCGAAACAGGGAGACCAACTTGAGGATACGGTCAATACCAGAGGTGGAAGAAGATAATTTTATTGAATTTCTAACTAAGGAATTTGCCAAGTTTTGGAAGTTAGAGGAAAAAGACTTTAAAATTGTATCTGCTTTCAGGCTTGGCAGAGTCAGAAGGACAGAGAAGCCCAGAGATTGTTTGATAATACTGAGATCAAAGGAGGAAAGGGACAAGATTTTGGGCCTGCACTACGAAAAGTCACTAGACATTTTGGGCAAGAGTATTGAAATCTACAAGGACATTCCTAAGCAGTTGCTGGACCTTAGATCTAACTACACGGAATTGGCAAGACTGTTGAGAAGCAACGCAATTATCTTCAGGTGGGAGTTTCCACAAGGATTATCCTTTACCTACAGAGGGAGAAAGATCAAAATCAAAACAGTGGAAGATAGAGACAAGTTTTTGGGAGCACACGGAGAAGACCTCCACAAAGGACTTGGATTGCCAGCGCCAGAACTTCCAGGGGAGCCCGCCCCCTCGGATCCTCAAGGACCGGAGAACAAGGTACCACCCCAGAAAGAATAACCAGACCTATCCAGGATGTCTCTGCAGCTTTTGAGTTGGAACATAAATGGCTGTAACAGTCCCGAAAAAAGGTCTAAAATTTTTCATATTTTAAAAAAGGAACAATTGGACATTATATGCTTACAAGAAACACATGTGATTAGGCTTCATAGAAAGGTGTTAATAAATAAAAGGCTTGGTCAAGAATTTATATCATCGGATACAGTTAAAAAGAGAGGTGTAGTGATCTATGTAAAAGAGAGCCTTTCACCAAAATTTCTCTTTAAAGATGAAAGTGGAAGAATCCTCGCAATAGAAGTACAGTATCAAGGAGAAAAAATTTTGATATTAGGAATTTATGCTCCAAATGAAGGAAAATCGGATTTTTATAAGAAGTTGCACGAGATCATGCTGGATTATCTGGATTACAACAACGTCATCATGATGGGGGACATGAACGGGGTCGTATCAACAAATATGGATAAGTCACAGAACCAGAACATTACTAAAGAGGGAAGACTACCTAAGACCTTTTTTGAAATGACTGACAATATGGACTGGGTTGACATCTGGAGAGTTAGAAACCCCCTGGGAAGAGAAGGAACATTCTTTTCTGAAGCTCAATTGACTTGGACACGAATCGACCAAATATGGATAACTAGAAGTCTGGCACCTAAGGTGAGGAAGGTGGAAATCTGCCCCAAAACATGCTCCGACCATAACGCCTTGAGAATGGATATGACATTGATCCCAATCGGCTCCTTTAGATGGAAGATGAATGATGGCCTGTTTAGAGATCAAAGAATTGTAAAGAAGGCCCAAAAAACCTTAAAGGACTATTTTGAGATTAATTTGAACACTACGGTGGAAAAAAGAACTATCTGGGATGCAGGTAAAGCTGTGATGAGAGGGTTCTTGATTCAACAGAATTCCTTAAAGAAAAGACTGCAAAATGAAAAGAAAGATAAAATTCTGGAAAGTATCAAAGAGTTGGAGAAGAAGTTAAGATCTAACCCGAAGTCCCAACCGATTCTGAGAGAAATCAAACTTTATCAGGCGCAATATTCCAAGCTGATAAATCAGGAAATAGAATGGAAGATTAAAACAATGAAACAAAAAACTTTTGAATCGGCAAATAAATGTGGGAAACTGCTAGCTTGGCAGTTGAAAAGGAGACAAAGATTAAATACAGTAACAAACTTAGAGGTTGAAGGAAGGAACATCCAGAACCCGGGAGAGATTAGAAAGTGCTTCCAGAGGTATTTTAAAAAGTTATATACTCAAGGGCCACAAGATGAAATAGAGATTACACAATTTTTGGAGAGAAATGGATTAGCAAAGCTGTCAGAAGAAAATAGAACAATTTTAAATGGCAAAATAACACGACAAGAGATTGAACAGGCCATCCTGAGTCTGAAACAGGGCAAATCACCAGGGCCAGATGGACTGACCTCTAACTACTATAAGACATTGAAGGATTATTTGATACAACCTTTGTTGGAGGTCAGTAATGAAATAATGGAGGGGAAGAAGGCGCCTGAATCGTGGAAAGAAGCATTTATCACATTGATTCCAAAGTCAGAAACTGAAAAGACACAACTCAAAAATTACCGTCCCATCTCCCTTTTAAATGTGGATTACAAAATATTTGCAGATGTTTTGGCACGAAGATTTAAGAAAGTTTTAAGTGAGATAATCCATAAAGACCAGGCAGGCTTTCTCCCGGGCAGACATATGTTTACTAACACAAGGAACATCATAGACATATTGGAACTTTTACAAACAAACATAAACACTAAAGCAGTTTTAATTTTTATAGACGCGGAGAAAGCCTTTGACAACATTTCTTGGAAATTTATGAAGGGGAATTTAAAAGAAATGGGAGTGGGACGGGGGTTTGAGAACGGGATTGAGGCAATATATTCAGAACAAAAGGCTAAACTGATAGTTAACAATGTGGTTACAGAAGAGTTTAAAATTGAAAAAGGTACACGACAAGGCTGCCCGATTTCCCCATTACTGTTTATTTCGGTTCTGGAAGTGCTCCTGAATATGATTAGGGGGGACCGGTTGGTGGAAGGGATTCAGGTCGGAGCGAAACAATATAAACTTAAAGCTTTTGCAGATGACCTAGTTCTGACATTACAGGAGCCGGAGTCTAGTTTGAAAAGAGTACTACAACTGATTCAAAACTTTGGTCGAGTGGCAGGATTTAAGTTAAATAAGCAAAAAACTAAAGTTTTGGGGAAAAACATGACAGATATTGAGTTGGAACAGCTTCAGAAAGAGACAGAACTAAATGTGGTTAAAAAAGTTAAATACCTAGGGGTAAACATAACAGCAAAAAATCTGAGTTTATTTAAAGATAATTATGAAAAATGTTGGTCAGAGATTAAGAGAGACTTGGATAGTTGGTCAAGACTAAAACTTTCTTTGTTAGGCCGAATAGCTGCCATCAAGATGAATGTATTGCCAAAAATGTTATTTTTGTTTCAGACACTGCAGATTGTAGACAAGACAGAGTGCTTCCGGAAGTGGCAGAAAGATATTTCTAAATTTGTCTGGCAGGGCAAAAAGCCCAGAATCAAATTTAAAATATTAACAGATGCGAAAGAAAGAGGGGGCTTTGCCCTGCCAGATTTAAAGTTGTATTATGAAGCTGCAGCTTTCTGCTGGTTAAAAGATTGGTTACTTCTTGAAGATACGGATGTCTTGGATTTGGAAGGTTTTAATAATGCGTTTGGATGGCATGCATATTTATGGTATGATAAAGCTAAGATAAATAAGGCCTTCAAGAACCATATTGTCAGAAAATCAGTTTTTAATGTCTGGACAAAATATAAAGACTTACTGGAGAATAAAACTCCGAGGTGGCTGTCACCCCTGGAGGCTAAGGCTCGGAAAAGAGCCAATATGGAGGCCAACTGGCCAAAATATTGGGAGATAATAGAAAAGGATGGTGACAACTGGAAATTGCAGAGTTTAGAAAAGATGAGAGACAAAGTGCGAGACTGGTTACACTATGCTCAGATTAAAGAAGTGTTTAAAAATGACAAAAAGCTAGGATTCCAAGTGGAAAAGTCAAAGTTAGAAACTGAACTGTTAGAACCTAAGACTAAGGTACTTTCAAGAATGTATAACTTGCTGCTGAAATGGAACACACATGACGAAATGGTAAAATCAACAATGATAAAATGGGCGCAGGATATTGGGTATAATATTATGTTTGAAGATTGGGAAAGGTTGTGGACCTCTGGGCTGAACTTCACTGCTTGTAATGCGTTGAAGGAAAATGTGATGAAAATGATGTATAGATGGTACATGACCCCTGTTAAACTGGCTAAAATATACCATTCGTCTGATAGCAAATGTTGGAAATGTAAGGAAAATGAAGGAACATTTTTTCACCTCTGGTGGACCTGCCCTAGAGTGAAGGCCTTTTGGGAGAAGATATATAATGAATTAAAAAAGGTGTTTAAATACACCTTTACTAAGAAATCAGAGGCCTTTCTCCTGGGTATTGTCGGCCAGAGTGTGTTAAAAGAGGACAGAACATTCTTTTTGTACGCAACAACAGCAGCAAGAATATTAATTGCCAAGAATTGGAAAACTCAGGAGCTACCCACTGTGGAAGAATGGCAGATGCAACTGATGGACTATATGCAATTAGCCGAGATGACCGGCAGAATTCGAGACCAGGGAGAAGAAAGGATGGAAGAAGACTGGAGGAAATTTAAGATTTATTTACAAAAATATTGTAATTTGGCTGAGTGCTGAATTGGATGCCAGTGCAGACAATTGTCTACCATTAAATTAGATTTAAGGCTGAATTATATGTCAAACTAAATTAAGATTATTAATTAAGATGAGTTAAATGATAATTTGTTTGAAATTAATTTAATAATGATGTAAGTGTATGCGGGAGGTGTGGGGGAGTCCCATGTAACAATTGAGAGATGTTAAATGGACAATGATAAGTGCTTATCTAATATATGCTTTATTTGAAAACTTTAATAAATATATTATAAAACAGACTCTCAAAGATCGCCGCACAACCGTACTACTTTTTGTTTGGTAAATATATGCTCTAGATTTGGCTTAATTCTCTTGATTGTTTCTTGCAGACATGTTGTAGGTTAGCCATTCCCCCATCCACACTTGTTCTCAGGTGTATCCGTATTGGCAGAAGCATAGCTGTCAACTTACAGATTTGAAAATAAGGGACCAGCAGCCTCAAAAATAAGGGATCAGCAGCCAGAATAAGGGATTTTCAAAGCACAGGTATGTTCAACTTCTGAGCCCCTCCAAGCCACAGGCAGAAAGCCCAGCCAGCAGCCAAACGAAGCCTCAAGCGGTGGTTCCCATAGCGCAGCAACCCGGCAAAGGGGATGCAGCAAGGAAAACCACTGTCACCTCTCCGCTGGGAAGCACTGAGCAAAGGCGAGTCCCCAGACAATGCAGCCGATTTGATCGGCACAAGGCATGCAAGCTCCACCCCCCAGTCGTTCTTAGACTCCTTATTGGGTGAGCAACGCAGCCAAGCAACACAGTTGGAGCCTCCCTCCTCCCAGGCTGGCAGGGAGGGAGGGAGAGGAGCTGCTTCCATTGAAACCCAGGAAATTTAAGGGACATCATCAATAAGGGACAGCAGCGGGACACAGCGCTGGGATAAGGGACCTTCCCGCAAAATAAGGGATAGTTGACAGCTATGGGCAGAAGGGAGGAAGCAGACAGATTTCCAAGCTGCTCTATGGCATGGTTGGGGCACAATTCTCTAGGGTGCATATGCACTTTGGCACTATCCATGCACACATGCCAGTGTTACAAGCTGGGAGAAAACAATTGGGGGAATATGCGAGTTTCTTTCTAATTGCTCGCTAAGAAAGCTAGTAAATAATAAGCCAGTTCTAAATTGCACGTCAGACGTTCTCCACATTGTGTTAGCTTACCATATATTTAGAAACTGCACACTCGAAACAAATCAGTATAACTCAAAATCTTCAGAGAATAAATTATTTGGTGGTAAACCCAGCAATCTGATGCTAAAGATGGTACCAATGCAGAGCCCATTCAGTAATAATGAGTGGGAATTCCAACCATCAGAAATATGGTCCTTCAACACCATGACACCAGTTTAGCTGTCCTAGATCTGTAGGCAACATTCTGTTCTCACAGCAGCCAAACAAATGCCCATGAGAAGCCTGCAAGCACAACCTGAAGGCAACAACCCCCTCCCCACTTTTGAGTCCCAGCAACTGGCATTCAGACGCATACTGCCTCCAAACAGTGGAGGCAGAAAGAGACTGAAAGGCTCTGGTAGCTTTGGCATTTTATGTTATACTGTATAAAACTAAAAGGGAAGGCAGACTCTGTTATGCAAAACAAATGTTTAGAATGTTAACATTAACGGTTTTAATGTTTTGTTTGTTTTACTGGTTAGAATAATTTGCACAATTTGTTCATAATACAAATGCAAAAAGCTGCCTTGAGTTTGGAAACATGAGATATAGACGTTTTAACTGTGCTCACTTGCCTAGGGGCTTTGGACAGCAACCCCCCCTACTCTTCATGGGAGCAATTTTTCCAACTCTTTTGAAACTGAGTGGGCGAGGGGGTTTAAGGAAAAACAGGGTGCACCAAACAAACATTAGCTCAATAAAATAAATTTGCTAGTAGTCTGTTTTAAGTGGACAGCTGACCTGAAGCCTGCAAGGAAATGTAAAACAGACAGCTTGGTCAGTGCTTGATTTGCTGTTATGTATGTCAAGTCAAAAGCATTGCGCAAAGGAGAATCTGGGCTTGCTCTGCTGAGTCCTTTTTGAAAGGTACATCTGACCTTTAGGTCAGCACTTCTGTGAAGCAGCAGATGGGAGATGGTTTCCTTTCATAGCAGAATTTCAGCATATATGCTTGAATTGCTCACTATTAGGGGATATTTGGAAGCAAAGGTGAATATGAATATATATATACCCTAGGTCTTTTAATCTTAGTTTTATCTCTGGTCCATTATGCTACCTTTATCTGCTGTTTTAAAAATAATATTGTTGTTTCACAATGTATTTTATTTAGCCACTCATTGTTTTATTTGTAAGTTGCCCTGAAAATATGTGTTTTTCCCCTGCTGAAGGGCAGCACATGAATTCTTAAATAAAGATGCAATGGTGGTGGAGGGTGCTGCTGTGCAGCCGAGTATGGGGGCACCAACAAGCTATGGAAATAGAAGGTGATATTAAGTCTGCCCCGCTTCTCAGTATTGCAGGAGGGCACCTGGGACTTCCCAGTGACCTGGCTGTGGGAGGGATGCCACCCACGTCATAGGGACTCCTGGCCTCGTGACGCCCCCCCCCCGGCTGACCAATCAGGATAGCTAGGGGCGTGGCCATTAGCAGTTTAAACAGCAACATGGCCAGGGGGTGACCTCCTTTCACCTCCTCATGTTTATGTTGCTTGACAGCAGCCTTGCTTTGGACTAAGGTCGGCTGCCATATTGTTGGGACCAGGTAGGAATTTTTCCGCTTGGCAAACTGGCACCAGCCATTTGGTTTTCGCCTACCTTGTAGCAACTGTCACAACTTTGTAAGGTTGGGGATTGGGTAAGCCTTGTTTATGGGAAGGGAGGTGGTGGCCTCCACCTGTCCCTCCAAAGTTAGGGTACCCGTTAAAGGGATCTGGGGGCGTGGTTCCTGTCCGAAGCTTGGCCGTGGGCTAGGGCCATGGCACGACCCCACTGGGACCCTGGGGGTGCCCCGATTTGATGTATATAATAGGGCTCCCCATACCTCTGCTTTACCCTTAGGAGACTCCCTGCAGATGGGCAGGAGTCAGGATATAGTCTGGTTTTACCCAATGCCTAAGCCAAACCACTCACATCTGTAACCAATAAAGTTGTGGCCTATTTTATCCCATTCACCTAAACATTCGTGTCTGTGTGTTTGTTAGCTAAGGGAACTGCGGGGCCCAGGGCCTCGCTATGCAAGTTCCCGTTGGGATGAGCCACTTAGCTGTGAAGTTCCCAAAGTTGAGCTTAGGTGACATTCCCTTAGCTGAGTTTGTGTGCAGTTTTAATGCCTCATCTAGAACACCTAAAGCTGTCTGGGGCTATGGCCAGGAGGAACCACGTGGCAGGACAATGGATGGCGATGGAATAAACTGCCCATGTGGAAGGTTTCGTTCTAACGTCTGCCAGTGAAAAAACTGCCAAGCAGCAGGAAAGCTGAGATTTCTCCTGAAGTCATTATTACATTAAACGTTTTTGGATCCCACTGTGCGAAATCAATGGCATACATGTCTATGAAAATTCCCCGCCCTCCCCAGCTGACGAACTGCACAGCCAGGCACAGATGCAAAAAAGGAAAAGGAGTAACAGCTTAGTTATGAGCAGCACAACTCTAAATAATGAGCTTAAAATGAGCTAAGCCATTGCCTTCTTCACATGAGGCCACATTCTCAAAACAAACTCCCTATATTCACAGCAGCTAGAGACTAGGGCATTGCCCATTTGATACACTGGGAAGTCTAATACATCAACCCAATTCCTGCTGCTTTCCCTATCTACCAATAACATATAATATATACAATATTCTCCCAGAGGCCCACGCTGACAGCTGCAGTCTGCAAAATGCCTGTCACTTGGAGGAAAACTTTCTCATCTTTTTGCACCAGATGCAGGAGGTGAGAGACTTGGATTTCAAAGGGAACACATTTAACTGATATCCTTCCAAGACTTCACTGCAGTTACTTAATGGTAGGAAGATAATTAACCATCACTGTGATCCCAATCGAACAGCAGTGTTTATTGGCAACCAGATATGTACAGATGAACCAGTGTAAATGGAAGAAGCAATATGCTGAACATGGCTGATGCAACATTCTGCTGAAATGTGGCTTGTTAATACGGCAGATGCCAAGTGTTCTGCTATATGAAAACTTACATTTCACAATGCCGTATAGGAACATAGCTAAGTTTTCAAGCAATACTAACATATTTTGCTTTTAAATGATTGGCAGGTCGTTTTTTACACACACACACACACACACACACACACACACACACACACACGGGCACCTGTCCAAAGCAATTTTTCCAATATAGTAGCCAGTGTTTCAATTATACTTCAATATGAGTTTAATATTTAAATCCCAGCCTGCCGATAGACTTCCTGGACTACCTTATGTAAATCCTTAGCTCATGGCTGCGCTTTCTCCTTCAGTAAAAAAGGAAATTAGTTCCATGTTATTCAAACCAAATTTTCTAGTCATGCCATACTAGAATTCATACTCCTATTCCGTGTCTGAATTTGCCACTGTTGGTGCATCTAAAGTGCCTCTAGGCTGTCACTATTTTGCAGGAGGGATTCAAGAGCATACCATATATTTAGGTTTGGGCAATTAAAGTGGACTAATAATAGTATTAGCCACCTCAGGCGCCACTTCCATAGTCACCTAAGTGAAAAGGGATTTGGGGTAGCATTAGTGTGGGAAAATGAGCTGGCTCCATAGGGAAAGAGCCTTCATTTTCAGAAGTGAGTGCTCTAACCATGGAAAGGATAGGTGCACAATTTCTGGGGTTCACAGGGGAGACAGATGGAGGGAAAGTAACACAGCTAAGCAGAGGGATAGATTTGCCAACATGCCTCAAGTGCACCAAACAATGCCCCACCCCTCCCTTCCAAGGCACTAATACAGTGGTACCTCGGATTAAGAATTTAATTCATTCTGGAGGTCTATTCTTAACCTGCAACTGTTCTTAACCTGAGGTACCACTTTAACAAATGGAACCTCCTGCTGCTGCCGCCGCACGATTTCTGTTCTCATCCTGAAGCAAAGTTCTTAACCCGAGGTACTATTTCTGGGTTAGTGGAGTCTGTGACCTGAAGCGTTTGTAACCTGAAGTGTCTGTGACCCGAGATACCACTGTAAAACTATTCCCACAATAAGTGACCCCCAAACAGTCATGCTTTCATGGGGCAAAGTCATTTACTAGAGACGTGGATAACTAGTGTGTCATTCACAACAAGTGGAGAGCCAGGATCACACCGTGGTTAGAGCGCCACAGGAGAGCCTGTGTTCAAATTCCTGCTCAGCCTTGAGGCTTACTGGGTGACCTTTTGCCAAGTCGCTATCTGATACGGTTCTTTTGAGGATAAAAATGTGTTCCTTGGAGGAAGGATAGGATAAAGATGAAATTAATACAGTAAATCACTGCATTTCCTATGGTGATAGTGGCTGGTTCATGATCACCCAGGTGAAACCATAGCACCTGGAAAGGTCCCCCGTAGCTATGAACAGATGCAGATGCAATGATCAGTCTGACCCCCACACTCTGATGGGAATAGAAATATCCCAAGTACTTACTCGACTTAGAGAAGCTTCCGAAGCCATCCAAAATAGATTTCAGAGTTTCTTCAAACTTATCTAAGGAAAAGTGCAGCTGCAAAATAAATAGTTTGGTGAAAGACTTAATATTTATTCATTTCCCTTATGGTGTTTTCAGTATAGTCAGTGTTTCCAGCTGAATCAACAAGCATTCAAACCAAAGGTTCAATTATATTTTATCATAGGGCATGACAAAAAGGCAAATGCTCTATTAATTAGAAAATAGGAGAAATGCATGAAACATTTCCCACCCCTGCTTCCAGCTTATAATCTGGATTCACTTACCCTTTGAAGACTCTCTTTAGTGTTCAAAATAAAGGTGTTTAAAAGCTCGCTGAATGGGAGATACACAAAAAAACACGAAATTTGTATGCAAATTAGTCAAACGCAAATACAGGGAAAAGCCAAGATTAATCTCACGAGACAGCATGCACCACACAGCAAAATGTAGATTTAACACATTTTAATTCCTCATTTAAGTATTTATCTCCATGGAACTTTCACCTCTATAGTCAAGTAAATTCCATTAGCAAGAATCCCCAGTGAACTTGTTTTTCTGAAATGCTGACAGATGGCAAGTGCTAAATCAGGGGTTCTAGTAATTGTAGGAGAGCTTGTTTCAACAAGTCAGTTTTACCTGCTAAGATCTGATGATGGGAAAAAAGAAAATGGGGGGGGGAGGACATGGTAGGTTTGTGGAAGAGGAAACATTTGAAAACGGTGCCAGCAACCCGAGGAAGTGAAGGAATAACAAATGAAAAGTGAACTGGAGAATGTGTCTGGGAGGTATTCCTTCTAGGTAGGTGACAAATGCAGAGGAAAAGATTGAGATTGTGGCTTGGGAGCCCTTACCTGGGTGAATGAAGGACACTCATACAGTGGTACCTCTGGTTATGTACTTAATTCGTTCCGGAGGTCCATTCTTAACCTGAAACTGTTCTTAACCTGAAGCACCACTTTAGCTAATGGGGCCTCCCGCTGCCGCTGCGCCGCCAGAGCACAATTTCTGTTCTCATCCTGAAGCAAAGTTCTTAACCCCAGGTAGTATTTCTGGGTTAGCGGAGTCTGTAACCTGAAACGTATGTAACCTGAAGCGTATGTAACCCAAGGTACCACTGTATTTGGTGAAACTGTGGCAGAGATAGTTACAAATAAAAAACCGGGGGGCGGGGGGTAGAGAAATGTTTCTAAGAAAGGTTGTACCATCTTGACAATGTAAAGTATTGTTGTATGTACCATTTTACATCTGTGTGCACTGGCTAATAAAAAGCCACAAAGTACCAGTTGCAGTTCCTGTAGCACAGGTCACACACATTCAGAATTTGTGGAGACTTGGGGCCATCCTAGACCATTTTGCTGCAGGAGCCAAAGGACAAGGTGGTGCCTCCTAAATTTTCTACATACAGAATCTGACCATCTGGCAGGTGACCTTACTTCAGCTTTGGCAATAAGACAACATCCTCCACTTAACCTCAGGGCAGCCAGCTAGCATAGGAGGCGCAAAACGCCAGGCTATGGTAGGAAGGCTGAGGGAGAAGTGTGGGGATCTGCTACATTCACTAAACATGTGAGGAATCAGGAACACTCCACAGAGAATCCAGTGAGGAACAAAGATTCCTGCACAGCTCAACAAGGGAACAAAGCTAAAATGGCAAGATTCTTTCCACCAAATGATTTTTATTTTAGAAGGCCTGCTGGATGGCCAGATGAGAAACCACTGCTCTCTCATTATTGGTATTGCCGCAAAACTTTCTACAGAAGTAGAAGAAA
Organism: Podarcis filfolensis; assembly: GCF_964270895.1. NCBI lineage: Eukaryota > Metazoa > Chordata > Lepidosauria > Squamata > Lacertidae > Podarcis > Podarcis filfolensis. The sequence continues at coordinate 19,999,244 of NC_139605.1, forward strand.
TCCAGATATGCTCCCCATTTAAAATAATAATAATAAATTTTGCTCCTCAAGCTGTTTTTTAAAAAATGATTTATCAACACCATTATTATTAGTGAAATATACTCAGAGTCGCAAAGTGATTTCATGCTCTTTATTCAGCTCATAGTGGTGAGGAGGAATGAATGAAAGTCCCCTCAAAGTATCTGCTTTATATACATTATTTACACAATGGGCTGCACATGATTGGCTAATTCCGGAATTCTACTGTAAGCCAATCAGGTTGTGGATTCACTTCTATCTGGAGCATGACTGGGTGGTTCCTGCCAACCAATCATACTGCTGCATTGTTCTAGGACCAATCAGACTGCTGCATTCTGAATCCTATTGTTCTAGGACCAATCAGACTGCTGCCTTTCGGGTCCTATTGTTCTAGGACCAATCAGACTGCTGCAGTTTGGATCCTATTCAACTCAGTACATAACAATTAGTTTTTGAGTGATTATGGAACTACAGAGACAAGTAAACAATAACAAAAAAAAATCAGTATTATAGTCAATATGCCCTAATTTGTGCCCACAGGCACAACAGTTATTGAAATCTTTTTCATTTGCTCCTAGTCTTGCGGAAAATTGATGAGTGGCAAAGATGAACCATATTCACGACAGGGCCTGCTTTCAACAAAGAAAACCGAAACCAAGGAAATCTACTGAGGCCACGAGAGGTGTCACTGCAAATTAATGGCATTGTGCTGACATACTGGAGCTGATGCAAGTGTGATTCCAGAGTCTGTCTGAAGAAGTTTTTACAATCCACCCTGTCTCCAGCACGCTTTCACAGTGCTCGCTAGCTCTGGAAGACAGAATCCAAATTGTGCAGAATATTTCATGGCTAGAAACTCAATACAGAGGTAGAGATTGCACCCTTTAAAATATATGTGCTCCAAGCTGAGACCAATAATCTTTTGAGACATGTCAGAGCTACAACAATGGGCCTGGTGTGTGGCTGAGAATAACACTTTGCAGAGCCTCACAATGGGATAGGAATTTTGAAGACTATATCAATAAAGGCAAGACGTGAGGAAGGAACTGTACCCTATGCAGCCCACATAGAATATCAACCCTGTTACTTCCCAAGGTACCAGCCGAACTAGAGAAGATGGTTCGATGTGGGGTTATAGAACCAATCATGGAACTCACTGACTTGTGCACGCGAGGTGCCAGTTCCGAAAAAGGATAGTACCTACATATGTGTGTGGAGTTGAAACAGCTGGATAAAAACCGTAAAAAAGAGAAAACTACATTCTTCCCACCACGGATGACATCATTCCTCAGCTAGCAGGTGTTAGGAGTGACGGATAGTCTACTCATGACCCCAGGGTAAAATAACAAAAAACAGACTGTTAATAGGTGTTCATGATTTGTTCTTTAGCTCACTCCTTTGCTTCAGGACAGTTTATAACTCAAAGGAGGGGAACTATGATACTGAACAGACAGGCAATGCCTTATTGGTATGGCATGAAAAGTGAAACTAGAGCCAAGACTAAAGGACTTACAAGGTACACGAAAGGTCTGCATTCATGAGTTTGTTAGGTCTGCTGTATAGTCACTTTTAGACAATAAAAGAGTTAGTGTTAATCCACCGCAGTATCTGGCATTCATTAAACAAGGAGAGGGAGATATTGCTAGTGGCAGCAATGCTGTCATGCTTTTCATTGTCCTTTTTAAAATAAAGCTTAAAGGTACGTTCTCTTTCAAGAATTGTACAGCAGGAGAAGAGGCAGAAGCATAGGTGAGAATTAAAACATTTACAACACTTAGAATATGCATGAAATGGCATGAGCACTAGAATACAGTGGTACCTCTGGTTAAGAACTTAATTCGTTCTGGAGGTCCGTTCTTAACCTGAAACTGTTCTTAACCTGAGGTACCACTTTAGCTAATGAGGTCTCCCGCTGCCGCCATGCGATTTCTGTTCTCATCCTGAAGCAAAGTTCTTAACCTGAAGCACTATTTCTGGGTTAGCGGAGTCTGTAACCTGAAGCGTCTGTAGCCCGAGGTACCACTGTATATGAAATGAAGCTATGTTTGTCACAGAGAAAACATCACAAAGGAAAAACAGTGGCCTGTTTAGCATTGTGGTGAACCCAGTCTTAGAATGTCTCAAAACAAAGGAAATGTCTGATCACCTATGATTGCGTGGGCACACAGAAATTACAGAGGAGAAAGTCCTGCTTAGTATTTCAACTGACAGGAATATAATGCAACAAAATTACTACTGTATATTGACCTTTTACAAGAAGGGTGCATTTATTACTATGGGAAATGAGCTTTCTCAATGCTCATTTCTCAATCCAACTCCTTTTCACCTGTGGAAGTCTTCCATGTGGGGTGGGGTGGAGTGGGAGACAACATGTCATCAAGAGGTTCAACACGAAGTCACGTTACTGACACCATGGATAGGTGTCATGTAAAGATACCAAATTACCGTATTTTTCGTCCCATAGGACGCACCTAGGTTTTTTTTTGGGGGGGGGGAAATAAAGGAAAAAATTTTCCCCTTTATTTCCCCCCCAAAACCAGGTCGGGGAAACCGAACCAGGTTGAGGAACAGCGGGATGGCGGTGCTGCGCCTCCCTGCTGTCCCCCAAGCTTGTGGGGCTGGCTGATGTCTGCCCGGCGCGCGGGGCGCTCTGCTTCAGGGTGCGCCGCGCACCGGGTGGCAGGCTGCTATCCGCACCGTGGGGAGCCCTGCGGGGAACTCCTGCAGGGCTCCCCACGCTGCGGATGTCTGCCCGGCGCGAGGGACGCTCTGCTTTCAGGGCGCCCGGCGCTCCAGGAAGCAGGCTGCGGATGCGTTCCCGAAGCGCCGGGCGCTCTGGGAAGCAGGCTGCTATCCGCAGCCTAGACAGCCCTGCGGGAACTCCCGCAGGGCTGCCTAGGCTGCGGATGTCTTCCTGAAGCCTGGAGAGCAAGAGGGGTCGGTGCGCACTGACCCCTTCGCTCTCCAAGCTTCAGCGAAAGCCTGCATTCGCCCCATAGGCCGCACCCAGATTTCCCCTTCATTTTTGGAGGGGAAAAAGTGCGTCCTATAGGGTGAAAAATACGGTAGATTAGAGCTAACTTGGCAGGCTCTGCGTTGTTTTGCCTTGCAGTTCTCTCTCTAGCAGAAAGTAACCTACACAAGGGAAGCAGAGTTGCAAAGCTGGCCTAATGGGCCTTCACTCTGAGGTCTCAGGGCAGGTTACAGTATTAAAGCACAATATTAAAAGCAATTTATAACCATAAAAATAAGGGGGCCTTAATAACATACACCTCAAATGTCAAAAGCCTAGGTAAAGAGGTGTATTATCAGCATCATCTGAAAGTCATATAATGAAGGTGCCCGGAGTATAGGAACCAACTCCTAGAAGAAGAAGAAGTTTGGATTTGATATCCCGCTTTATCACTGCCCTAAGCGGCTAACAATCTCCTTTCCCTTCCTCCCCCACAACAAACACTCTGTGAGGTGAGTGAGGCTGAGAGACTTCAGAGAAGTGTGACTGGCCCAAGGTCACCCAGCAGCTGCATGTGGAGGAGCGGAGACGCGAACCCGCTTCACCAGATTACGAGTCTACCACTCTTAACCACTGCTCCACACTGGCTCACCACACTAGGGGCTTCGGGGGCTTCGGCTCTCCCAATAAAATGTTTGAGGGGACTGCTCCTTCCCCCAGTTTATGGACAGTGCCATTCAAAAGGTGTGCGTGAACCACATCTTACCCCCAATATTTTATTCAAGAATATAGTTCTTAACCTGCGGTCTGAGGACCAGCAATGGTCCTTGATGTAGTTTCATACAGTCCTCAAGACTTCAGTGAAAATAACAGAGGAAAAAGGTTGGAGGTTTTTTTAAGTAAGTTCCAGATGCAGGCAGTGGCGTAGCGTGAGTTGTCAGCACCCGGGGCAAGGCAAGAAATTTGCGCCCCCTAACCCGTGGATTTGCCCTAACCCCCAGATGTTGCGCCCGGTGCGGCCGGCCCCCCCTGCACCCCCCACGCTACGCCACTGGATGCAGGAACTTACTTTGTAAACTATAAACTGAAAAGCTGCCTGCCTTTTCAGTACCTCAAATTGCTGCAGTGGAAAATTTCTCCTCCAAGCCCACAGAAAGCTTTTTTGGACTGTGTTCCTAGAGGACAAGCACGCCAATTAATTTTAATTTAGAAGCAACTTCCCAAGAGCGGCCGTAAGGAACAAAGTTGTGGTGATTTGTGAAGAGCAAGCAAAACAGAACCGTGATACTCAACACAACCAAGTTTCTTCCATTTTAACTGAACTCTAGATAAACTCATACCACACAGTGAACTTGTCAATAAACTAGGATGAAAATTAAATTTGGAAATTAGAAGGCAAAAGGTTTGAAAACCCAAGATAAAAACAATGTTGTAAAGAAAATAATTTGATGTCAGGGAATCAGGAGCAGGAGCAATGGGGAGAGAGGAATGGGAGAGCGAAGGGGAAGAATCCGAGGGCAGCGTAGGGGAGTATGACAGTGGCCCGAGAGATTCCATGAGCTTCTCCAGCGAATCAGAAGATTCCCAGAAGGGGGCGCCGATGGTCAGGGCAAGGGGGGTCCCAGGGGGGACGCACCAGAAACAAGGAGCCAGAGGTGAACCCCAAAGCAGCAGTGGAGGATCGGGACCAGTTTCCCCACCAGAGCGTAGTGGGGGGGAAGAGTCACATGTGTCAGGGCCAGCGTCTCCTCCAGAGAGGGAGTCAGGGCTGACCACGCCTCCACCGGAGAGTGGAGGAACGGAAGGGAGGTCAGTTGCAGCTAGCCCCCCCGAAGGGGGAAGCAGTGACAGCAGCAGTGAAACGGTCAGGAGGAAAGCTGCTGGCTGGGCGCGCGCGCCAAGTTCAAATGTGCAGGCGCGCGGAACAGCAGGAGACCCGGATGGGGAACCAGCTCCTAAAGCCCACCGGAGGGAGGGAGACGGCTCAGGGGAATCAGCCTCAGAGGAGGCTAGGAGGGGCGAGACCCCGGCGGGCAGGCGGACCCAGAGGAGGAAAGAGCAGCGGAAAAGGTGGAGCAAGGCTAGAATCTTAAATTGGTGTCAAGGGGGAGGAGACTCAGACGGAGCATCAGCGGTCTGACAGTTGAGACGTAGAGCTGCGCGCTGCGGCTCTGGAAGTGAAACTGAACTTCAATAAAGACTTTTATACTTAACAATGAAGCAGCGTTGGTCCTTTGTGAGCTGGGACCTAGGGTAGCTCTGACATTTGATTTTACACAAAACCATCAAAACAAAGTTGCAGATCTATAATAATTTTATGCCGGATATTATTTTTGTGTAGGGGCTGTATCCATTTGAATAGAGAATTCTTGTAGAGGAGAGAGGTGTCCATAAACATTTGATAAACTTTATTATTTACAAGATGAGGAGCCTCTGTTATAGAAAGCCATAGCTTACCTGTTGCTTAATCATTCTGCCACCCAGAGGGGCCTTCCAGTCTCACATGATGCACTTAGGCACAACCCAGTTAAAAGGACAGTGTTCCCACAAGGGGAGTCCACTGGCTTTCAACTGGGGTGCTGGGACCCAGTACTTACTGGATGTGGGTCACAACAGCAGCACCGCCACCACACAAATATATTATTAAAAAGAAAGGCCTGGGTTCCCAAATCCTTGTTTGGGTTAAAAGAGGGTCTTGGATCAGGAAAGGTTGAAGACTACTGACTTAAATTAAATGTCCTCCTTTGTGTTGCTCAGTGCCAGAGCAGAAGGCCAGCATCTCTCTCTCTCTCTCTCTCTCTCTCTCTCTCTCTCTCTCTCTCTATCTATCTATCATCCATCCAACCAACCAAACAACCAACCACCCTTCATGCAAAGAGCTCAGGCTGCTTCACAGCATAAAAACACAAAATGAAGAAACACAAAATACATAACAAAAACAAGAACAAAAGGGGGGGGACGGACCTCCACAATCCCCTCTCCCAAAAACACATTTAAAATGACATATAATCTTAATCAGCTTCTTCCTTTGGGGGGGGGCAGGAGAGGAAGCATTTGGGGGATAAGGCTGCAGTGTGCATTAGAAGGTTGACCTTTTCCTCTCCAGCTGCATTTCCCCCCTCTACAAACTTCACCCCCATCTACACAGTTGTTAGGCTTGGGGGAGGAGAGAAGCTTTAATCGGCCGCAACTGGCATTGAGGCTGTGAGTAGGATCCAAAGATGCCACAGGCCAGGTCTGGTCCATGGGCTGCCAGTTCCCTGTCCCTGATTAAGAAAGAACAACATCTTCAACAGGGGCAATTGAGAGATGCCAAATACAGTTCCAGATTTGTATTTGTTACATCATGGCAAAGGGCTAGTACTCAAGTTATCCTTTGAAATGCTGCTCTGTGTGGCATAAAAGAGGCATGGCCTCACAGAGACTTCTTTCTGCTCAGCCCTGGCTGCTGACAACGCAACAGAGAGGTATACAGTGGTACCTCAGGTTACATACGCTTCAGGTTACATACGCTTCAGGTTACAGACTCTAGAAATAGTGCTTCAGGTTAAGAACTTTGCTTCAGGATGAGAACAGAAATCGTGCTCCGGTGGCGCAGCAGCAGCAGGAGGCCCCATCAGCTAAAGTGGTGCTTCAGGTTAAGAACAGTTTCAGGTTAAGAACGGATCTCCGGAACGAATTAAGTATTTAACCTGAGGTACCACTGTATAGGCACAAGCTCTGCAAGCAGCAACAAGATCAGTAGCTGAAGTGGGGGGAAACGTGAAAGGTGGGAGTTGGGGTGATAATGAACAGGACACGTAACTTCAGATAGCAGGAATGGTAGATGAGAATTGCCCATGTGAAATCCAATCAAAAGTGGTCAAGCATATGTTAGAACTTGCCACATGTAGGGGGGAAATAATGGCTCTTGCATTATATGTGGGCTCAGAAAAACCAAAAGGGAACCCTACATTGAGAGGACAAAGCTCAAAGGCAACAATTCTCTGCAGATGTAGATGATAATGATAAGGGATGATGCTTTGGGTAAGGGGGATTATGACAGAACAAGAAGAAATTGCGTAAGGTTGTTTTTTAAAACAATAAATCTGCATTTAGAATTTTCTCTAAATGTTTATAAAATCAGACGGTTGTCAATCTTGCTTTTAATTTGCTTGTGGATAATGTTTCCCAATAGATTTTCAATGGTTGTCTTATCAGAAGCTTTTCAATGTATTTTGTCAGAGGAGAGATAATCATTTGAGCAACTACAATTGCCTGAAGTCTTTCCATCAAAATATAGCTTTCCTACAAGAACACACACTTTTTTTTCATATTTTTCTCGCATCTTTTTTTCTGAACATAATATGTACCAAATTGGAATTTATTCATCACTCCACAGGGGGGGCGGGGAAATCATTAAAATCCCTCACACTTGGTTCTGAAGTTATTACATAGCTTGCTGAAGGGGGAAAAAAACTTCTGTGGTTTTTCTTAGGGTCCATCCTAATCCTCTCTTACTAACAAAGCGTGTATTAAAGAATGCCATAGGGAGGCTGCAATATCAGTAGAACACACAGCTCTAAAATGCTTGTTTATATGATAAAGGTATACATTTTAAAAACACATTCATTCCCTCAAAACATACCAATCATTCTAATCATGGCCTACTTTTAATCAAAATGTAAAGAGTAGTGTAGCAGTGCTTTTGTTCAGCCGTAAGGCATTTCTCTGCATTTTTTTGTTAGAAAATTCCTCCCTGCCCCTGAAATTCACTCGAATGGAACTTGACAAGACAGACTCCTCTCCTCCTGACAAAGAGCAGATGGAAAGTTAATGCCTATTAGGCGAAGGCAAACATTGTACACTCTCATTTTTCCCTTGAGAGGATCTGCTATATAGCCAATTCCCTGTTCAGACTAATATACATTTGTGTTTGGATGGTGCTGTGCAGGACATATTATCATTGAACTGTAGAGTTGAAAGGGACCACAAGGGTCATCTAGTCCAACTCCCTGCGATGCAGGAATCTTTTGCCTAACGTGGGGCGCAAACCCATGACCCTGAGTTTAAGATCACTATACAGTCGTACCTTGGAAGTGGAATGGAATCCATTCCAGAAGTCTGTTTGACTTCCAAAATGTTTGAAAACCAAATCACAGCTTCCGATTGGCTGCAGAAAGCTCCTGCAGCCAATCAGAAGCCATGGAAGCCGCGTCGGACCCTTGGGTTCCAAAAGAACATTTGCAAACCAGAACAATCATTTGTGGGTTTGCAGCATTCAGGAGCCAAAACGTCTAAGTTCCAGGGCATTCGGAATCCAAGGTACAACTGCACTCTGGAAACGATCATACTTAGCACCCTTCCACTTCCAGAGTTTGAAGTCGTACCCCTCTGAATCCCAGTTGCTTAGAATCTTATGGGCTTCCCATAGACATTTGGTTGGCCACTGTGAGAACAAGATGCTAGACCAGATGGGTCACATGCCTGATCCAGGAGGCTCTTCTTCTTATGTTCTCGTTGTTTTAGGGCATGTCCACAATATATATATATTTCCAGAGGGACTGGATGTACTGAATGGCTCCATCTAATCCTCAAAAGTCACATGGCAACTTAAGGCAGATCCCTACTAGCCCATGTAGCAAATGAGGACACTAATGGCTATCAAAGTACACACACACACACACACACACACACACACACACACACACACACACAGACATTTATAGGGCTCATTGTAGCCAGGGGATCAAATCCTCCAGCAGCACAAAAACAGAAAGCAGTAGCCTACACAGCAAAATCTTTATGCTTTATGTACGGAGGGAAAGCCAAACCCATATTGAAAAAGGAGTGCTTTTCCACTGAGAATGCTTTCAGACAACCTGCTTATTCAGTACTCATCCTGATTTGGGTAGACTTGATGACACTCGTTATTTAGGAAGCATTCACCTTGATTTGTTTGTGGGGGAGGTTAGATGATGTTGCATTGAGCAAGTGATACCTCACAATTTCCAGTGCATTTTCCCATCACTTGCTGCAAAAAGTCCAATCTTTCAGGGAAGTGGGTTTGCTGAGCAAGACCTCTCAATCAAATGTAACTGTGCAACCTGAATTTGCCAGTATGTGATTGCATCCCATCCAAAAATAGTAGTAATTTGGAAGCACCAGTTCAGGCAACAGGAAAGAGAAGAGAGCTGCTATAGCCAGGGGTGGCACCCTTTAAAGGCCTTCTGCTAGTCCTGCCCCTGGGCATCCGCCAGATGCAGTGACTGGCTCTTGAGCCACATCAGCCCATGACCACTCCTGGCTTTCTGTCTGCACCATGCTGGGTGCACAATGTGATCTGCTGCAGAGAGGGTGGTGAAGTTGCATTAACAGTAGAACCTTTTAATGAGGGTGAAAGAGGAGAGTACAAAATATGGTTTGAAGCTCAACATCCAAAAAACGAAGACAGTGGCCACTGGTCCTATCACCTCCTGGCAAATAGAAGGGGAAGAAATGGAGGCAGTGAGAGATTTTACTTTCTTGGGCTCCATGATCACTGCAGATGGTGACAGCAGTCACGAAATTAAAAGACGCCTGCTTCTTGGGAGAAAAGCAATGACAAACCTAGACAGCATCTTAAAAGCAGACATTACCTTGCCAACAAAGGTCCGTATACCGGTAGTTAAAGCTATGGTTTTCCCAGTAGTGATGTATGGAAGTGAGAGCTGGACCATAAAGAAGGCTGATCGCCGAAGAATAGATGCTTTTGAATTATGGTGCTAGAGGAGACTCTTGAGAGTCCCATGGACTGCAAGAAGATCAAACCTATTCATTCTGAAGGAAATCAGCCCTGAGTGCTCACTGGAAGGACAGATCCTGAAGCTGAGACTTCAATACTTTGGCCACCTCATGAGAAGAGAAGACTCCCTGGAAAAGACCCTGATGTTGGGAAAGACAGGGCGCAAGGAGAAGGGGACGACAGAGGACGAGATGGTTGGATAGTGTTCTCAAAGGTACCAGCATGAGTTTGACCAAACTGCGGGAGGCAGTGGAAGACAGGAGTGCCTGGCGTGCTCTGGCCCATGGGGTCACGAAGAGTCGGACACGACTAAATGACTAAACAACAACAGCTGTCAGTGTGGGAGTGAGACCTCTCTACTAAACAGTTTCTTAGCCAAGCTGCAATGATATTTATGGGGGGTGGAAATCTTGTAGGACTTATACACAATTGTATTCAACAGAAGGAAGAGTCAACTGATTTCACAGCTGTTTGCTTACTTATCATGTTTTTCCTTGATCTTTTTCTTATTCTCTTCAAATTGCTCCAAGACACCTTTGAATCTTCCAGCTGGAAAATTAAATGGTCCTTTTTCCTTTCCATCCCCTGCAAAGAGCTGTGGTTTAGACTGGTATTTGGCAAAAATACTGGGCTCATTCTGTTTTTGAGAGAAAGAGAGACAACATGGGCTAAGATTTAACATGCATTAACAGAAAGACAGATAAAGCATCACCCAGGCTATAGCAACTACACTTTCACTAGCCTCTTTTTCAGGAAAGTACATTTGTTTTAAAAAAAAATATTACTCCACTGTTCAATCAGAAAGATTTCATAGCAGCTAACACATGGTATGTTAAAATACAATTCAGTAAAAATGAAAAGGAAAGCAAGGGGTATAGCTTTGTGATGCAAAACATCTTCAACTCAATCCCTTGGAATCTCCAGGCAGAACTACTTTGAGTAAAGCATCTTTCTTTCCTTCTTTCTTTCTTTCTTTCTTCCTTCCTTCCTTCCTTCCTTCCTTCCTTCCTTCCTTCCTTCCTTCCTTTCTTTTTCTAAACCACCAATTCATTTTTAAAAAGCATGTACATGAGAGGAGAGTGCTGTTGCTCTCAGCTTGTGGGCTTGCCATATGCATCCGGCTGGCCACTGTGAGAACGGGATAATGAACTAGATGAGCCATTGGGCTGATCTAGCAGGCTCTTCTTATGTTCTTATGCGTTGTTGGCATTTCAGGAAGAAAAGGCCTGCTTTTAATCCACCAAACCACTGTAGAAGAAAATGGAAACCTCACTCCCTTGATCTTCAATTTAAGCAGAAAGCCTAGCCTGCTGGATTGCTCTCTTTCATCTTCAAAAATGTAGAAAAATCCATTTACAAAGTGCAGATGGGGCAAAAAGTACCAGGACAACAGACAGGACCACATTGTACTTTTGAATCTCAAACATTAGGGGCTCGTCCATACTTCCGCTTGTCCTGTACTTAGAAAGCACAGCTCTGGGCAGTTTTCCGCTTGCCCCACTGTTGTCCCAGGGAAAACGTGTTATTTAGCACTAATTTGGACCAAACGTCAATCTGCAGAAACCTCACTGATGTTTACTCCAATTCAGCACTAAAGAGCAGCTTTTCCCCCAGGGAAAGAGTTGAGAAAAGTGGAAGTTTAGATGAGCTCTAGATTTCTTTTTGTTTTGACCCTTGAGGATGTACTCTGATTTAAACATGATTTCAGTGAAAAATGACGAATGAGTTGTAAATGGCACACTATTCAGAACAGCACAAAAAATGGCTACACAGACGCACACACTTCCAACTACTGGGTTTAGCTGGAGACGCCTGGCCTTCCTCCCAATGGAGCTCATATTTGCATGCGATTCCCCATCAACTTAAGGATATGGTTACAGAAGTCTACTTCTTTATGTAGAAGTAGCCTCTAGCTATATCAGAGCAGCAACTATTTTGTGGCATTGCACACCACCCCAATCTCTGAGCTGTGTGAAATTCCAGGGATTCCAGGCGCTCACCTAGGGTTTAGGAATGAGGCACAGCTGAGACTGTCTGTGGTGTCTTTATGATATATGGTTTATTTACACATATTTACAACCTGAGCCTATGATGGAGGTGTTCACAGCATTACCACCCTAAAATTGTCTTGTTTCTCTCATAGCTATAGCCCTGGATTCAAACAGAAATCGAACATTGTTCTGCCTCTCTCCAGGTTGCTTCTTTTTCATCTAGTTCATATCACTGTAATAACTCTGCTTTTTCCTTCTAACTAACTACAAGTATCATGCGAAAGGCTGGGCTGGATGAACCCCAAGCCAGAATTAAGATTGTGGAAGAAATATCAACAACCTCAGATATGCAGATGACACAACCTTGATGGCAGAAAGTGAGGAGGAATTAAAGAACCTTTTAATGAGGGTGAATGAGGAGAGCGCAAAATATGGTCTGAAGCTCAACATCAAAAAAACAAAGATCATGGCTACTTGTCCCATCACCTCCTGGCAAATAGAAGGGGAAGAAATGGAGGCAGTGAGAGATTTTACCTTCTTGGGCTCCATGATCACTGCAGATGGTGACAGCAGCCACGAAATTAAGAGACGCCTGCTTCTTGGGAGAAAAGCAATGACAAACCTAGACAGCATCTTAAAAAGCAGAGACATCACCTTGCCAGCAAAGGTCCGTATAGTTAAAGCTATGGTTTTCCCAGTAGTGATGTATGGAAGTGAGAGCTGGACCAGAAAGAAGGCTGATCGCCGAAGAATAGATGCTTTTGAATTATGGTGCTGGAGGAGACTCTTGAGAGTCCCATGGACTGCAAACCTATCCATTCTTAAGGAAATCAGCCCTGAGTGCTCACTGGAAGGACAGATCCTGAAGCTGAGACTCCAATACTTTGGCCACCTCATGAGAAGAGAAGACTCCCTGGAAAAGACCCTGATGTTGGGAAAGATGGAGGGCACAAAGAGAAGGGGACGACAGAGGACGAGATGGTTGAACAGTGTTCTTGAAGCTACAAACATAAGTTTGACCAAACTGCGGGAGGAAGTGGAAGACAGGAGTGCCTGGCGTGCTCTGGTCCATGGGGTCACGAAGAGTCGGACACGACTAAACGACTAAACAACAACAACAACTACAAGTTGAGGGAGGAGCCCCACCCACTTGCTAACTCACACAGAGCCCTTTTCCTTTGTTCTCTTAATGGCCCATCACCCAGGGGATCACCTCATCAAGAACTTAGCCTGTCTTATATTTCAACACTTTCTGGATCCAGGGATTAGAAGGGTCTCTACATACAGCCTATTTCCCCAAGCTCTTAACTATCCGCACACACCCCACACCCCACACCCCACAAGACATCTGTTCCAAAATATGCAAGCAAACAGCAAAATACAAGTTCCCTGTGGAAATGTAACAAACAAGTTAGCAAAGGCATTAGAAGACACATAATCAAAAACCGATAATAAAACACAATTACACTTTTAACCCAACACCAGTATAGTAACACCTTATTCCTTCCAAGCAAATTTCCAGTCCATCAGGATCTCTTCAGCCCTTCCTCTCTCTCCTTGGTCCACACTCCCTAGCCACAGTTCTGCACCCCAAAGCAGGTTACTCAGTCTCCCACATTTGAAACCCCTCCTCTTGATTGGGTTATTCCATGTCTTTTTCTCCCTGCATGTGTCCCAGGTAATGGAAGGAAGTAGTGATTGTGATATTGGTATACAGTCATCCTTCTTCTTCTTCTTCTTTGGCGATCACTCGTAGCCGAGTAAGATTGTCTTCCATAAACACGGTTTTAACAATGAGTCCGTAAGTGACTGTGGAGGCCCATTCTGGATCCACATGTCCTTCCACAGTGGGGACATTGTTTACAAAGCAATTGTACTACCAACCTTACTATATGCTTGTGAAACATGGAACACTTATAAACGCCATCTCCAACTCCTCAAAAGATTCCATCAACGGTGTCTCCGAAAAATTTTACACATCATTTGGGAAGATAGGCGAACTAATATCAGTGTACTAGAAGAAGCAAAGATCACCAGTGTTGAAGCAATGATTCTTCAACATCAACTTTGTTGGACTGGTCATGTTGTGCGGATGCCTGATGATCGCCTTCCAAAGCAACTACTCTATTCTGAAATTAAAAATGCACCCTTTTTCTGGGATGGATGTATTGTGAGGTAAAGCAAAATCAATTTGCAATGAGCTTTTATTTTCAGAATGAAAATAGTTTCTCAAGAGGTGTCTTTCAGGGGGTAAAAAATATGCAGTAGATCTAGATTGCATGTGGACTACATAGATTCAGGCTCCATTGGTTCTAGAAATAAATTTTCATGGGTTACACAGCCACATTTGTTGTGAGGTTAATATGCCGCATAGAGCTTCTGCAGGAAGCAATGTAATAACAAACTCGATATAATGTTCAATTTTTACTAATTCCCCAAAGGCAGAAAATTACCAGCATAGAAACATTACACATCAGACTCACATCCTGGGAATTTTGCTGTGAACCTTTGTCTTGTCTCAATTCTAGTGGGGTCAGTGCCGACTGTGAATTCTCCGGGCAGAACTGGGAACCAAAAAGGAACTGAGAGTCACTCATACTGCTGTAATCACTGGTCCAGTTCAATGGTTTGTTAGGCCTGAAACAGGAAAACAGAAAAAGCAAGTGTAAAAAATAGTAATGACAAGATATGAAAAACACACAGCACAGCCAAAATATATTTGGTTCTTTATCATGCCCAAAACTGCCTAAACTCCATAACAAAACAGTATTAAATGCTTGGCAATCCTGATGAATGTTCATTTGGAGGCAGAGGAACTTCCACTATTCATCAGAAAGAAATAAGCCACAAAACATGGAATCCTAGTATCATTGATTTAAGGAAGGCCTGTATCATTCTTCTCATGGCATTCAGAAATAACGTTTTTATGTTGCTAGTAATACAATTGATCATTCCCCTCTTCCAACAAATTTAAATGTCTGAGGTTTTGGTTGAAATTACATGAGAATGAACAGAAGTGGAAAAAGAGTTCTCAGCAGCAACTGCAAATTTGATGTAACTGATTATTTTGTTATTACTTATGCCTTGGGTCACTTGTATTTTACAATTCTATATAAGGACAGAACTTTGGAAACAGGCAGTGAATCCTGCATCATCCTGAAAATCTTATTTATTTTTAAAATGAGCTTACAGTTGTGTAGAAAGGTTATAGGTGAAACGTCAGAAAACTGGGGGATGCTGAAATCCCCAGAATTCCCTGGGAAGAGGGATTGACTCTCAAACCACTCTGGGAATTGTGACTTACTGAGAATAGTAAAGGTAATGGGACCCCTGACCATTAGGTCCAGTTGTGGCCGACTCTGGGGTTGCAGCGCTCATCTCGTTTTACTGGCCGAAGGAGCCGGCGTACAGCTTCCGGGTCATGTGGCCAGCATGACTAAGCTGCTTCTGGCAAACCAGAGAAGCACGGAAACGCTGTTTAACTTCCCGCCAGAACAGTACCTATTTATCTACTTGCACTTTGACGTGCTTTCGAATTGCTAGGTTGGCAGGAGCAGGGACCGAGCAATGGGAGCTCGCCCCGTCACAGGGATTCGAACTGCTGACCTTCTGATCAGCAAGTCCTAGGCTCTGTGGTTTAACCCACAGTGCCACCCGCGTCCCTCCTAACAACTACTGGCTAGGGATCGAAAGTGACGTTCAGTGATTGGATAGTTTTAGAAAATTGTTACAGTTACGTTGTACTGGAGCTCTATATAAGCAGGCTGACTGAACCCTTCAGTTCAGTTCTGTTCTGGCCTGTGAATAAACAAGAGCTGTTTGAAGAATCACTGTGTCGTCTGATATGTTCACCCACAACTTAACACATACTGTCAGGGAACTGCCATCGGAGCCAGAGGCGGAGGCAAGGCTCCAGAGCGATGCTGGAGAGGGGCCCAGCAGGGAGAGAGGCAGCCCATCTGCTGGGGAAGGAAATCAGCGTAACACCAGGGGTGAAGGGGGGCAGATGGGGGAATCGGCGAGGGGGCTCCAGGACTCCTCGCCGGAGACCAGCGGGGAGAGCACGGGTCCTCCGCTGCCCACACCCACCCTGCGCAGAAGACTTCCGCGCAGGGAGAGTAGGCGGAGACTTGGCATCAAAGAACTTCTTTGCTGGAAGAAGTTCAAGAAACGCCCACTGACGGATTCTGCCAGCGACTGAAACAGCCACAAAGTGAAGGGCTGTCCAGACAGAAAGGGTTTAACCAGGTAACCTAGCCAGGAGTGGCGGCAACTTGCGCACGAGCAACCCCTATAACCATTACACATACAAAACTGTTTTCTCTCTGCAACTTCTTCAAAGTCATCAGAATTCTTTGAAGACCCAGGGTATGAGCCTTTGGTGTGTTTAGAACCTTAGCATACTGCATATAACAAAGCCATTCATTTAAATCTACATGTTTAAAAAGTAAGTTTCTTCCTTTACTTCTGTGTCCTTAGCTATCCCCTAGTTTAGAGAACATTTTGAGGATTGATTTCTACTAGGCTTGCCAGATCATTCCCTTTTCATCCTTTCAGATCGTGCTTTTCTGTTGCAGCTCAAACACCGACATGCTTATTTGATGTCAGAGGCCCTATTCCAACAAAACAGCGCTTTTGCTTTTAATCTTTGCTATTTATAGGATGCCAGCCATGTTGGAACAGGAGTACTGACACATCAGAAAAATGACTGGGAAGCATATGACTGCAGAAATGCAATAAATATGCAAATGTTGTTTTAAATATAATAACATCAGACTATGAACTCAGCTGTGTACCAGATGCAGACAAAGCTCTATGCTATGCACAAATTACATCTAAAAAGGGATTGAATACCACCTACAACTGTGCACTTTCCCTCCATCCTACATTAGTAATGGAAATTGATATTTGATAAAAGTCACAATGGATTCACATAAAAATTCTTCCCAAGTCATTTAATCAGTGTGGTTTTAACATACAGTATGGGTCAGCCTTTCTCAATGCAGTACGCCAGAACTACATATTCTGTTCCAACAAAGAGGCCATCACATGCCTATGAGATTCTGGAGGCAGCTGGCTGCTGTTAGGGACAGACTGCTGGACTAAACTGACACTTGGTTTTAAAGTAGCCTGACCTTTTACTTGCCGCCCCAGATTTCTTTTTCCTTAGGTCACCCTGAGGGCTAGTGAAGGGAGCAGGACAGTTTTTATACGCAAAGGTTGGAGGCTGTATGCTTCTGAATACCAGCTGCTGAAAAACATACGAGGGAGGAATGTGTTGTTGTGCTCAGGTCCTGATTGCAAGCTTCCCACAGGCATCTGGTTGGCCACTGTGAGAACAAAATGCTGGACTAGATGTGCTACTGGTCTGATCCAGCAAGCTCCTATGTACAGTAACTGCTATCCCACCTCCATTCCCTGGTGAAGCAGCAACTCTTGTTGGTGAGGGATGTTCTACTGGGGCTTCAGGAATAGGGTTTTGATGAGAGAAAGAGCCTTAGATTTGTACATTCAGAGCTATATTAGTGCAGTTAACTTTGCTAATTCTGCTGAGTGGAACCCTGGACAGTTGCCTCAAAGTCCTAAACTGACAGCACCACTATGTCGTCCCCCCCCCCCCAAAAAAACAGGTTTTTAGGGCTATCATTATCCCATATGGAACACACCTTTCTAAATTTATTTATTTCTTGTATATCACACTTCTTTCTCCAAAGAGCTCAAGGAGGCATACATTGCTCTCCCTGCCCTCTTTTAATCCCCACAACAACCCTTTGAGGTAGGTTAGACTGAGAGGCAGAGACTGGTGCAAGGTCACCCAGCAAGCTTCAGGTCTTAACCCAACTCTCCAACCATGACACCACACAGGCTCCCAGTATGTGAAAAGTATCTTCCTTTGTAGTAAGCACAAAAGTCCAGCAATAGGGGACAGTGGAGAGGGCAATCTATTTGCCTGGGGGAGATCTGGCCTCCTCTGATACCATCTGTGGTTCAGGCACTAGCATCCCTGCTAGCACTTTTCACGTTTCCATCCTCTGTCATTGAGACCCTTTTCTAGTCCTGGAATGGTGCTTCTGCAATCACTGCATACAAGGGCAGTTCATGATAAAAAAAACAGGCAGTGCTCTCACCAAGTTGTACCACAGGACTGGACCTGACCTGAAGTTTAACTCTCTGCCCTAATCACCACACATTACTCCACATCCATCCTGCATGTCATCCTCTAATTGACTCCCATGATGATCATAGTGTGAACAAGCTAACTTATGTCATATGTGTTTACCTGATTCAAATAACTATTTATTTTAAAAAGTGGTGGGGAAAGATAGGGAGGGAGCAGATTCTTCCTGAGGGCATCATACAGTACAGTGGTACCTCGGGTTACATACGCTTCAGGTTACATACGCTTCAGGTTTCAGACTCTGTTAACCCAGAAATAGTACCTCAGGTTAAGAACAGTTTCAGGTTAAGAACAGACCTCCAGAACGAATTAAGTTCTTACCCCTAGGTGCCACTGTATTTAAATCAGGGGTTAGGAACCTGTGGCCCTCCCGATACTGCTGGACTACGACTCCCATCATCCCTGGCTACTGGCTATATTAGCTGTGGCTTATGGGAGTTGGAGTCCAGCAACATCTGGAGGGCCACAGGTTCTGATGCCCCCTTATGAGTCTTCCTATATAACTGTGCTATCCTTACACTGGGAGAAAACATTAAAATTGATTTAGATATGACTCTAGTAAGCCTTGTTTAAAAAAACAGACCTTGAAAACTACTAGATGGTAACACAATTAAGCAGCATGTGTTTCAATAAACGGTAAATCATGCCAGAGAAAATTAATCACACTGTTCTCCATGTTGGCTTTGTTGACTCCTTCTGCCTTACAAAATTCTATTAACTCGCCTGCCTGACGTGAGTACATTTCCCTTAATTGGCAAATAAATTATTAATTTATTTTCTTGTTTTAATCCTCCTCCTCATCCGCCATCATAGCAAAGCACAATAGCAGAGGATTTAGTGTGTACACTGGTAAATTTTTGTGACAGTTTTAGAAGGTTAATTTAGAGAGCATATGCTCAATGGGCCAAATTGGTCACGTGGCTGTGCTGGTGTTACACAGGATTAATCTGTTTGTGAAATGGGTCTACTTTGCTCCTCTCACTTTTACAAATTGCCCTGCCGCTGCTTTCTCTCGATGTCTACAACAGGAAAAACACTGGATATTTTGCTACATCCTAGATGTAGAACCTATTCTTCTGTTACTTCTTAAATGAAAAACTTATAAGCAAGCTCATAAATGCAGTAGAATAAGCTCCACGGTCGTATAATGAGTAAATTGTATTCTGAGCATCATGATTCATTTCAGCACTGTCTTCATCATGACTAGAGAGGCCCTTTCACATAATAAGCTTTGTACTGTAAACAGCACAAGGGAAATTACAGAGATAAAATGCTCGCAAAGCCTAGAATAATTTAATCTGGCGGTAAAACAGTATCTTCCACACATTTTAATATTCCCCCTCAAGTAAAATTAAAATATATTACCATGTCTGTGTTCTTGTAGCATGATATAAGATCAGACATTTTCAGAAAAAGTAACAAATTATACATCACCTGATGGATGTATTTGCATGTCACCTTAAATACTACTCATATCAACCATATAAATGCAGTCTGCCCTACTTCTAGAGATGCCTTTTTTAAAAATCACAAGGTCGTGGGCTTCAGATTGCATAATCATGCATCACATTGTAAATTCTAATTTAGACTAATGAAATGCTTTTCGAGCCAATTCACAGAGGCAGCAATTCCTTATTTCTCTAAAAGCAAGGACACTAGGCTGTCCAGATCACTAAGAGCTAATCTGCACATTATGAAATAGCTCTGATACGCACAAATAAGTGCTCTGAGCAGTGTAATGTTCAAAAACCATACTCAAAGACCCAGCAGGAGCTCTTCTATGTGGAGATTTCATTATCTTGTTTTCTCCTGCTCTAGAGAGTAGGACTCGACCCAATGGCTTCAAGTTACAAGAAAGGAGATTCCAACTAAACATCAGGAAGAGCCCAGTCAGGCGGCATATAAATAATAAAATTATTATTATTATTATTATTTAAATAATTTTTATTAACTGGCCAATCACATCAAATTAAATCACATCACATAAATTCCAAATTACAAAGCCAAATTTTTAAATTTTGTTGGGGGAACCCATACTTCAAGATCCAAAGGAGGATTCAGATCATCTTCTTATTACTGCGTTAATGTCCAAATCAGTCCCAATCAATCCAGACAAAATTCATAATTCTATCCAGTCTTATCTTGGTGTTTCCACATCATATCTTGTTCATATAATTTCTATTTTTCCTTTACGATCTCTTCTGTTAGTCTCCTTAAGCCGATAAGCAAAATAATAATCCTGTGTGGATTTCCCGTTCCTCCACTAAGTCCAGATGGTTTCCATATATCTCCTTTGTAGATAACATCGCTCTTTCCATCATAAATTTGGCATTTGTCCCACCGAGAAGTTGATCCACGATATGTAAACAACTCTATTTCTCTCTTTCTCCTCCCAGACCCAAGAGCTCCAACAATGCCTCCCAAAATGGCGACGGCATTTTTAACTGTGTCATTCCAAAACTCTTAGCTTTCCAGCTTCATCTTGAAACATTGCTTTGGTTCGAAAGTTTATCTCCACACAGCCTTAAATCCACAGCTTAAGTCCTTAGTTTCTGACTCATTAGGGGAGGGGATTCTTGTTAAATCACATAAGAAAAAGGAAGGCAGGTTTTCCCCCCCTCCCCCCTCAGTCATACCGTATCTTGACGTATCTTCTCATATTTTATTCTTGTCTTGTTATCAGAGATCTCTTCTGTCAGCAGTCTTTACTCCCCTTTTTCCTTGAAGCATGTGCAATTTATCTCGTCCAAATTGTTTCTTTTGAAGATGCTTGCAACTAGCGGCGCGAATCAGGGACGGCGTCCAGGAGTGCCGGCATCCCACAGGAGGGCTTTGTGCCTAGTGCCCCCACCCCCACAAATTCGGGGGTGGTATACGGCACAGCAGGCAAGGGCCGCCCCCCCCCAATCCTGGGGGGGTTAAGGAGGCTAATTACCCCCATCATAGCCTCCAAATTACCTCGTGTGGGTCGGAGAGATGTTATTGTCAGCCATCTTCCGATGCGCCACCTAGTGGCCCCCCCTAAATTATTATTATTATTAGTAGTAGTAGTATTCCTATTATAGCTGTTCGAAAGCGGGACAGACTCCATTGGGAGGTTGTGGACTCTCATTCATTCAAAGGTTTTCAAGCAGCGGTTAGATGGCCATCTGTCACAGATGCTTTAGTTGAGATTCCTGCATTGCAGGGATTGGACTAGATGACTCTGGGGTCCCTTCCAACTCTACAATTCTATGATCCCCAGCATGCCACTGACTTATTATTATTATTATTATTATTATTATTATTATTACAACTTGTATACTGCCCTTCATCTGCAGATCTCGGGGCGGTTCACAACATAAAAATATAATATAAAAGCACAACATACCTGATAAAAACAATACAGTGGTACCTTGGGTTACATATGCTTCAGGTTACATACGCTTCAGGTTACACACTCTGCTAACCCAGAAATAGTGCTTCAGGTTAAGAACTTTGCTTCAGGATAAGAACAGAAATTGGGCTCCGGCGGCGCAGCAGCAGCAGCAGGAGGCCCCATTAGCTAAAGTGGTGCTTCAGGTTAAGAATAGTTTCAGGTTAAGTACGGACCTCCGGAACGAATTAAGTACTTAACCCGAGGTACCACTGTAATAAAAAACCCATAACAAACCAATAACCCCCCCAAACACATTTAATAGGGGTATAACATGTTAATCAACCAAAGGCCTGGTTGATGAGGAAGGCGCATAATGAAGGCGCCAGACTTCCCTGGGGAGAGTATTCCACAAATGAGGAGCCACTGCAGAAAAGGCCTGCTCTTGTGTTGCCACCCTGCAGACCTCTCATGGGAGGAGATGCATGAAGAAGGGGGCCTCAGATGATTATCTCAGGATCCAGGTAGGTTCATATGGAGAGAGGAGCTCCTTGATGTATTGCAGTCCTGAGCCGTTTAAGGCTTTATAGGCCCAAACTACAGTTGGGGTTGGTTATAGCGTCGAAACCAGAATCGGAACCCATGGTTGGAATTTATGCACTGTCAACGATAATGGCACAAGAATGCTACTATAACAATGGCAGCAATAACCTGCTTACCCCATCTTTATAGGAGTGCTAAACATCTCTTTGACATTCCAGAGATTTGGATTCATTTCCCAGGCTTGCCTGTTAAAACATAAAGAGAAATATGTGAATGTTGCAGTGTGGTGCATTATTCTTCTCATACACTGTTTCATCAAGGCATCAATTTTAACAACTGTTTCCCCCACCACTGCCATGAAAGCTAGGCAGTGGAAGAAACTACCCTAAAACAAGACACAATCTCCAAGTAAATTGCTGACCACCTTGCTTCAAGAATGGATACTACCCAGGCAAATATATTGCTTTGGTTTTGTTGTTATTGCCAAGATTCTAGTGCCACTCAGCATTAAAAATCAACAGGAGTGAAACACAGGGTGCTTCAAGATGAAGTCACCTTCATCAGAATGCCAGCCCATAGATGTTTGTTTACATGTAAACTAGATTTTTCACTTCCCACAGAAAATCCAATATGTAAAAATAGCACATTATACACTGGCAATGGGGAAGGCCATTGTGGTTTTTCTTTTGGGTTTTTTTGGAGGGCAGTTTGTCACATGTACGGTGTGACATTTTGATGAGTGGCCTCTGTCACCATATCTGATTCTCTTTGTTCTTCAGCTGAGCACAACCTACAGCCATTTTATTTCTGGAGGTCCCCAAAACCAAATGAAAGACATCTATTTCCACCGATTCCTACATGTTGAAGGCACCCTCAATTTGGAAGAGCAATTCTCTCATGATCACCACACAATAAATGTGTGGGGTTACCAAGGAAACTGTAATCACAATCCATATATCAGGATTTCTGCTGCTGTTGTTTTAAAAAATAATAAAAGAGCTCTTGTGGAAGGCCTCTTAATTACTCTTGCACAAGCCTTATGCAAGTCAAATACTATTCTTGTGAGAGACCTCAGTAGCAACTTTTTCTAACATATAGAAATTGATAATGCTGTTACTCATTTCCTGGCTTCCTCTTTTTAAGATGCTGTTGTTGTTGTTGTTGTTGTTGTTGTTGTTGTTGTTGTTGTTGTTGTTGTTACATTTATACCCTGCCCATCTGGCTGAGTTTCCCCAGCCACTCTGGGTGGCTTACATCTAAAACATAACAAAAACTTCAATCCTTTAAAAACTTCCCTAAACAGGGCTGCCTTCAGATGTCTTCTAAAGGTCAGATAGTTTTTTATTTCCTTGACATCTGAAGGAAGGCTGTTGCACAGTGAGGGCGCCACTACCAAGAAGGGTATTGGAGGGTGGAAAAGTGATTGAGGGCAGGTACAAAGCAACAAACAACACCCAAGTTCACAATACATATAAAACACATTTACAGTGGTACCTCTGGTTGCGAATGGGATCCGTTCCGGAGGCCCGTTCGCAACATGAATAGAACGCAACCCGCAGCGGCGCGTCTGTGCACGCACGGGTTGCGATTCGCTGCTTCTGTGCATGCGCGTGACATCATTTTGCACGTCTGCACATACGCGAGCAGCGAAACCCAGAAGTAACCCTTTCCGGTACTTCCAGGTCGCCGTGGGACGCAACCTGAAAAAACGTATCATGAAGCAAACGTAACATGAGGTATGACTGTATACACAATACATATGAAACCCTACAGTTTACCCCTCACAGAGCTACAGTTCCAAGCACCTTAAACTCCTGTTCCCAGGATTCTTGGGGGCAGGGATGTGCTTTAAATATATGGTGTGTCAAGTTCCTCCAACTGGGGTAGATGAAAAGCCCTGGAATAGAAACGTATATTTGAAAAAGAAAAAAGAAATTTGGATTTGAAAAACATGCCTTTTGAAAAAATGTGTGGAAGCTAACATGCTTAGCATGCACACAGAAAAATCAGGGCTCAGTTATGACCCATGTGCCCTCCTATTACAATAGCAAATTGTGTCCCTGGCAAAACAGTGCCGACAAAAGGCGAGGAAATTGATAGCAGCATGCTTGGGGGGAAAGACGACATGAGAACATGGGCGTAGCCAGGGGGGCAGGGGACAGTTGCCCCACCTAAATCAATACAAATCAATAAAATGACATAGCTGAGGTTCTGCACCTCCCCTAACAAAAGGCCTGCCCTCCCAAACAAAAATTCTGGCTATGCCCATGCATCAGCATCTTTGGAAAATACCCCCACAAGGAAAAACTAAGGGGCAAAACACCCCTCGCAAAAAAATGATAATATTAATTATTATTATTTATTATTTATACCCCGCCCATCTGGCTGGGCTTCCCCAGCCACTCTGGGCGGCTTCCAACAAAATATTAAAATACAGTAATGCATCGATGCTTAGATGGCCACAGGACGCTGCTGTCGGTTGGGCAGAAAACCAAATTCAAGATTCTGCAAGGCGGCTCCACCACGCTGCACCATTTTGTGGCAGGTCCCATGGGCGTCGCTTTGACGTTTTTATTTTTATTTTTGACGCCCTGAACGGTTCATACACCACACCCCCGGCTACTGTTACAAAGTCACTCGTGCCTGAAAGGCGCTTGAGGTATTGGAAGAACCATTGCTGCCTCTGCATGATTTGCAACCTGCCGCATCCCTTCCCTTCCGCCCCCAAGTGCCAATGTAAAACCAAGAGGGACTTGAGGCGGGAGCACATTTCCCCTCTTGGGGTTGCGCTGCTAATGCAACTCCACCTCCCTTTGAGAAATGTCCCTGGGTGTGTGGAGCTGACATGTTTAAACTGTAAAGCTAACGTGCCTCCTCCTCCTTTCAGCAGACCTTTCTTTCTTCCGCCTTCCCTGGCTTAGTGGGCGCGCAGCGCGCGAGAGGCGCCTGACACTCTTCCTCAGGCGAAGCGCCTCGAGAGGCTCCCTCACAGTTCTCCCTCACGCAGCGAGGGAACCTCGCTATATATATATATAAAGTTTTAATGGTGGTCCACGCGCAAAGCATATCGCACAAGGCCCGCACAAGTCTCTTCCCCACCACCTTCCCTCCCCCGCCCCCGAGAGGCAGCGCCTCAATAAAAATAAGTATTTTAGTTCCTTGACCGAATTAACGTTATCGCCTCCCTCACAAGAAATGTCCTCATCTCGTTTCCACCTTCCCTTCACAGCCCGAAATTTGGGAGCGGGCAATCTTGTTTTTTTCTAATCTCACCCGTCTTTTCAGAGCCTCAGGAAGATTGAAGCACCACAGACTTGGGTTACATGTACCGACATTTCATCATCATCATCATCATCATTATTATTATTACTTTAAACTGCTTTGTTTAAAAAATAAATAAATCAGATTCCTCCTCAAGAGAAATTCCATTCGGGAAGATCTTAACCCCTCACAACATTCAGTTGCTGTTTCAAGAGATCTCAGGACTCTTCATCCCCTGAAAAAACAATCTGGAAACCCCATTACTCCGAATATTAAGACCTCAGCAATCCATTTTTTCTGTGTAAAGAAATGGTAGCCAAGTCATGAGCAAACCAAAATCACAATTGTTAAGTCAGTGCATATAAATGTGAATCAAAAGTTACATTTGCCCGTTGCCTAGCTCTGAACAGTCTCTTAAAAGTTCATGTGAAGAATAATAATAACAATAATAACAATAATAATGTCCGTGTGGTCATACATGTCTATTCAGAAGTAAAAGTACCTTTGAGTCCAATGGGGTATTTGAGTCTCAGGTTGGGGTATATAAGCTTACAGCCTGAAAGTCAGAGAGAAAGCGGTGAAACCTGTTAGGTTGCTTCAAAGCTGGTTTAATCTTCATTCTCTCTACTTACAATTCTTGGAATTGAGGGAGAGGCTAGGAAATTTCTAATAGGCTTTTCAACACCTCACCAAATTCCAAGATTTTTTTGGGGGGGGAAGCCATGAGAGTTAAACTGCTAGAACACAAATGAAAGTCTGTAGTGTAACTAGGCGGTCCACATAATTTTTATGCAAAGTCACCCCAAAAAGCTGACACTTGTGTGGTCATTAAAGAAATGGGGGCAGAGCAAGGTGCTCCTCTCAAAGGACAGAAACGTCTGTTTCAAGAGACAAAAAGTGGCTAATCCAAAGAGATACAGACATGATATTATTCAAACTGGGTGTGAGCAGATCTGACCCAAGCATAGGATCCTGATTCCTGCTCCTCCATCAACATGCCCTTCATCGACCCATATCCCCCCTGGCACTGTCAGTGTCCCGCAAACAGAAGAGTTGTTGCAAAAAGTGTCCTTTTTGATTGCCAGTGTGAATGGGGATTTGGGAGCAATCCTACTTTACCCAGCAAGCATAAATTGGGGATAGGATGACATTGTTAGGTTCCTAATGAGCCATTCCATTAATCCTAGCCCCTGTGATTCAGGATTCCCATTCTTTTTTTCCTTTATGTTACACAAAGCGCTTTGCAGTAAGCCCCGACAAAGGGCAGAACAAAGGTGTGCGAAATAAAGTGAGTTTTGGCAGGCAGCCCCTGATATTCCAAAAATTAAGACGTGGCTTTGAGCTTGCTTCTCACTGGGTGAAAGTGGGGGGAAGGTATGCTTGCAATCTCCCCATTTACTAACCTCTGCTTATCCCATAAAGAACAAAATCGAGGTAGGAAATCTCATTCCAACAGTTCAAATGATAGAAGTCTGAAACATTCCCTCAAAACAGGTTGTGCAAACTGGCTTCCTTTAAAAGATATAATGGCAGAAGAGGCTATAGCATATTTTTCCACGCCATATTGGAGAGGGGCAAAGTTCAGTCTAGTTAAATTGCCCCATGGACCTTCACTCAATCCATATCCAGCATTCTTGTGCTCCATTGATTTGCCTGTAGGCAAATGGCATTTTTGCTCCTAGTGAAGTGTAAAATACAAATTCCAAATCAATCTTGAAGTGATGCAGTGTGGTGTCTTAAGTTTTGATAAGTTTTTGTTCTTATACATACAGTCTGATCTGCGCTGGCCCAAGACCTTTTGGCATTTGAGGCAAACCACAACATGATGCTCACATCCACTGGCCAGGGAAGAGGGGGTGAGTGAAGATCTACACCAGGAACAAGGTGGAGGGGAATCAAAGCAACCTTACCCAACAGCTGAAATGGGAATCAAAGGTCATTGAAGTGGGGGGGGAGGGCAGTAGCAGCAGGCAATGCATATATTGGAGGTCAGATCTTCTGTCCCCATGGATCCGGCCACCTGAGGCAGTTGCCTCAGCTTGCCTCATGGGTGAGCCGGGCCCGAGTCTGATCTTGTTCAAGTTTTCCCTAGAACTCCACTCCCACTGATTTCAGTAGCACTTAGTTACCTGTATTTTGGATTGCAGCCTGAAGAACTTTGGTCACTATCTCTACCATACTGGGCACAAGAATTGTAGGATTCATACTTACTTTACCAAGAGCTTTACCCATTGTAGGCTTGTAATTTATGCAATCAATGATTTACTTTAGCCTTGGGGTGGTAAGACTTTCCGTTTTTTTTCCTGCTGTCAGAAGGGCATGCAAATATGCAAGCAAAACCAATGTTTGTAATATATAAACACCATGGGAATTTCACTTACTGAGGAAATTAGAGGGAGCTAAATTTTCCCATCACAACAACTGGGTAAATAATCCATGAGCTACACATTCTCCAAGGGAAAGTTTATCAGCGTTGGTTATGCAGCTGTAATGACTTATTAACTATTCATTGTTTCAATATCCTGCTAAAGAGTTGAAAAGGGAGTAATAATATTTATCTGGTTTTTTCCTTTGTAATGATCCCACCCCCCAAAAAAATAAAAAGTCAGTGCTACTATTACTAGATACAGTAATTTCTTTTATTTTTCCTTTCCTTTTTCAATACAGTTATTTCTTGAGTATGATGGTACCGGGTATATAGCCAGTACACCATAATGCCAACCTGTGCAAACTGAAGAGATGGTATGCTCTGTTTCAGCTTTTACATGTGAATGCCAATATTGTTAAAGTAGAAGGATACAACATGAAAGAGAAAGTACATTCCCGCCACAGGGTTGTTTTTTTTAACATCCCAATTATATTTTGAGCTGAGCTGAGTTAAGACACTCAGGTGAAAAAAGATCAGTTTTATGTTCAACTCTGGGCTCTTCCTGCTGGCTGCTGCCCCCGGGTTTGGTAGAGTTAAAAAGGAAGTAGGCTCAAAAATACCTCTCAGTAGAGATACTAAATAATATAGGAAATTGATGCTACCATTGCTCACTTTAGACCACAGTTGCTATGCCGTGCATACTGATCCTGTGAGTCCATTTGACTGCCTTACCTTCAAGAATACATTTCCACCATATCCAGAAAAAAACTTACTTTAATATTTATCTACCATAAGACTGAATATCGTTTTTAGTATGCTATACAAATCTCGTTCCCAAATAGCATGATCTGCAGAACCCCAAAGCTTCTTAAATCCACTTTAAAACACACACACACACTCCATATTGGATTTTTGAAACTGAGAATTAATAAAAATTATTTAACAAAAACAAATGTGTGTGTGTGAAATATTCTGTTAATCATCTGCTAAATATATTTCAGGACAGGTGCAAATTATGTACATGCCAGCAAATAATACACATACTGAAAGAAACAGAGTTTGAGAGTATATTGAGACACAGGCTAACCATATGGCACAGTTGGAATAGGGCCTAAGAATCATGGTGAAAGATACAGATCCATGCATAACACAAGCATATCCCCTTACCAAGTATAATTGTGCTTGGAGAGCCCCCCTCTGGCTTCTGACTTGCAAATAATTAAGCCTTCCTTTGCCACCGTGAAATATGAAAATGTATTTTTATAATTGCATTTTTAAAATGACTTCGAAAGTAGATTCTCAACAAGTCAAAATCTATGCCGGATAATGGATTTCATGCTTTTATCAGTGCATACCCTCCAAGGCACACTCCTCCATAGTCTCCTGATACAGACGGATGCCAACCAACCAACCAGTGTAGGCACTAAATGCTGCATACCTGCTTCGTTGTTCTCTTGCCCTTTCTTTGTGGGATTCTTCCCTTTGGCCATCTGCGCAACAAAAAATTCTATTAAATTATTCTATTAAATTATTTTATCACCATCCCACAGACTATGACAAAAATCCATGCTATTCTTACAAGGCTTCATTGGCTCCTATTGAAGACATTTCCATACACGTTAAGAAATAATGAGTTGCTTTGGCACTGTACAATTTCAGTGAGATTTGGCACCAGTTTGTTGTGTTATTTTCTGCTATTACACAGAATGTTCCCTGCTTCAGAAGTGGCTGTGGAGATTCAGTTTTGTGCTGATTGCTGGCTGGATCTCTGGGGCTCAGAAAATAAGATTTGATATTTTCCGTGGGCTTTTGTGCAAAAAGGTAACATTTCATTAAAGAAGGACATTTTCCTTCATAGCCATCTATGACAGCTAACCTCATTGTTACACTCTCTAGTTTCTCTCCTTCACAGCACAGAGCTTAGGGCTATTGTCAAGCACTGTCTTCAAGTATATATCTGAAGGAAGTGGATTTTTTTTGCCTCTGTAGTGAGACACAAGAAGCCTTTAATCTATTAACAAGCAATGAAGGTGCCTGAAAGCAACTGGTCTCCTATTTAGTGGATGTTCTTAAGCACCTTCCAGCACCTTTTTTACAAAAACTTCTACAAAAACACATAGTTTTTTCTGGGCACTTAAAGAGGTTGATGTTCAACCTGGCATAAAAGCCATAACTTTAATATTTAAAGTTAAGGTAAAGGTAAAGGGACCATTAGGTCCAGTCGTGACCGACTCTGGGGTTGCGGCGCTCATCTCGCTTTATTGGCCAAAGGAGCCGGCGTACAGCTTCCGGGTCATGTGGCCAGCATGACTAAGTCGCTTCTGGCGAACCAGAGCAGCGCACGGAAACGCCAATATTTAAAGTTACTATTTCATAAATCCATTCATCTTCTCTCCTACAATGGCTATGGTGGGTAAGGATCTTGACCAGGCTTCCTCAACCTCGGCCCTCCAGATGTTCTGAGACTACGATTCCCATCATCCCTGACCACTGGTCCTGCTAGCTAGGGATCATGGGTGTTGGTAGGCCAAAAACATCTGGAGGGCTGAGGTTGAGGAAGCTTGATCTTGACCATATAAAATGCTTATTTGGTCCTAAATTCACACTCTTAAGGCAGATTCAGTGAATATAGCTGTGTGACAAGATGCCGTTCTACGGCTACGGTTCTGCAGACATTCATGAGGATGTATTTTAGTGGCACACGTAACTGTATCGTAATCCTAGTCCATCTCAAAGATCATCTGTTCCACTATGGTACACAGCAGTATGGAGATAGATAGATAGATAGATAGATAGATAGATAGATAGATAGATAGATCAGAACCTAGCAAATGTTTTATCCCTCATGATTATAGAAATAAGTTTGAATACAAGTTGTATGACAATGTCTGCTGAAGATCAAATCTCAGTGCCAAGCCAAAGTGCCATTTTAAAGTTGTGACTATTTATTTAAGTGGTTGGTTAACGCACTTCATCTATTGGTATTTGATTTCTATTAAGCAAACCCCTTTCAAAGGTACTGGAGCAAGCCAGGCAAGGGTTTTTATTTACTTATTTTCTCTCGAGAGCAGTTGGCAACATTATCTACCTGCCCTTCTGACTACCCCAAACACTGTCTGAGTACTAATCACCACATTTTAGTAACACAGGTTCCTTCTCAAGAGCAGAGAATGGGCTGAAATGTCACATTGAGCATCAGGCAGACTTCTTGTCCCTGATCTAACAATCCATGCTTTCCGCATATAATAGTTGCTCGGCAACCATGTAAACATGGGTGGCAAGCCCTATGCCCAGGTACCAGCTAGCTTCAGGTGGCGGCTCAAATAACTGAGGGGACAGGCCACTTCTACGTGGCTCCCCTCAGATCCTGAGGGGATGCCTAGCCCGATGGTAGGGACATGGGTGAGTTCAATGTTTGTGATAAATGCTGTCCGTGGCTGTTTGCAAGGCTTCACAAACACTTTATATTCTAGAAAAAGATGACTAGGTGTGTCTAGAAATGCTACCCTCTAATCTGGAAGTATTCCCCTCTAATCTATGGGATCTGGGATGCTTTGTATTCACTTGGGCTATATACACACTCTACCTCTGAAGAATATCTGGTGCTCATTCTTTCCTGTAAAGAATCTTGGGCACTGTGGTAAAATTCTCAGCAACTTTTAACATATCACAGTGCCCAGAATTAATTGAGGGAGATAATGGGCTTTGGAGGTATAGTCGGTGCAAAGCTTTCCAAACTGTGTCTTATGACACATTATGTGTGTCGGCTGCAGTGTGTAGGTGTGTCACACAAATGCTCTTATAAGGGGTTAGTTTAACCTCCGGCTTGCTAGTAAAACTGAATTACTGTGCCGCGAAATGATGCATGTCTAAAAAGTGTGTGACCGTCATGGAAAGTTTGGAAAGCTCCGGTATAGTGTGTACTGAGACTTAGTGAAAAGATAAATGCATTCTGCCCTGGCTCAAGTGTTCCCTCATTTTTGTCCTTACTTCACATGTTCCAGGCCTGAGCCTTGGCAAGCCTTGGTGCAAATTAAGCCCTGCACATGAATGGAAGGTTATTAAATAAGGGGTTGAACCATAAAGAAGTCTATGGGATGAAATTAAGGGGGTTGGCTGAGGTCAGGTTAACCCTGCAAAAAATCAATTCTGATCTGTATGGGAGGGATGGTTTCTACTGAATGTCCCCATTTCCTCAGAAATGACACTCTAATGATGGGAAATTCTGTACAGCAGGATGGGTGCATGGTATGTTTAGACTCTATAATAGGACAGAAATGCTTGGCTCAGATCCCGCCAGTTGTTTCTGCACAGGGCCAGCACGAAGCAGTGAGGTACTCTGGATGACTCCAACTCCCTTCTCCCCACTGGTCCAATACTTTTGCCACATGAAAAGGGTTCGGGAGCAAGGCCTATGGTTGCCTGGCAACCGTAGCATCCCAGGCAGGAAAAACGAGTGGCCTTAGGCATATTGTTGCTAGGCCAAATATAAAAATGGAAATTTCGCTCCTCCGTTATATACATCCTGTAATCTTGAGTGTTGTCTTATGAGCTGCAAAATTCCGCATGGATTTTTCCATTATTTTAGCAGCAATGGCAGCTTTTCCCTTGCTGGGAACTTAGGCTGTGTACACACCACACCTTTAAATCACAGTCAAAGCACATTTCCCCCTCAAATAATTCTGGGCGCTGTAGTTGTAACTCAGTGTGGGGTAAACTACTGTGAGGAGTATGTTCTACTCTCCATCAGCTCTTGGAGACAGTCTTTGGCCTTATGCATGAGTGTCAAGCGGTTAAAAATTCACCCACACCTCAAATCTTTATCTCTTGCATCCTGACTTCTTAGTCTTCCTTTTGCATCTGATCTCCTATTCTTCACTCTCTACCAGTCCTGAGCAGCAGAAATACACATACCAAATGCACACACCAAACGAGAGGCATAGCCATCTGCTGCCAGTGTATTTTTTTCTAATGCTGATTTAAACTCACCTACTTAAACCCACATTTCATTGCCCTTTTCTTGATAGATAAGATGAACAAACATTCTCCCTTTTCATTTAGCAGCATTCTAATGTATGAAAACCTTCCAAATGTTTCCTCCCCCAATTCTTTCTTTAACATTTAAGCGTTTTACATCAGTGATCTAAAGTACTTGACATTTTAAACAATGTACAACATTAGTATAATAATAATAATAATGGAAATGGTTAAAAATAAAACAGCAAGAGAGAGAAAAGAGGGGTAAGCCTGGGTAGTAAATCTCCCTTGATGCATTAATCTCATTAAGGTTCAATAAATTTAATTTGATATATAGTCTCAAAGCACTCCCAGCAATGCATGTAGATTTATATTTTCCTGTACCTTATTCCCCCAATATACAATAAAAATGATAACATTGTCAACAAAAGGATCATAATCTTGTCTTTCCCCTCTCAGTCAGATCATACTAGTCCGTTTAACCATGCAGGCTACAATTCATACTTTGTTTAGTCAAACATGCAATCAGGCATTCTTCCGATTATAGGGAATAAAAAAAAAAAGAATAGTGATCTATCTGAGTGGCATCACATTCTTAAGCGAGTTAACATACCGTATTTTTCGCTCCATAAGACACACTTTTTTCCTCCTAAAAAGTAAGGGAAAATGTCTGTGCGTCTTATGGAGCGAATGTGTGGTCAGTCGCTGGCTCTATTTCCGGCCCAGCCCCCTTGCCCAGGCCTCCATTGTTGAATGTTCTGCAGAAGGAGGCTGTTTGTTTCCCCAGAGACATATGACTGGCTGATTAGCTTATCTGTCTGGAAACGGTAGAAACGGCTCCCTTCCCTTTCCTAAGGAAGCTGCAGAACTGTGAGTTGAGCCCCATAAAAACAGGATTTTTCCCCCTTTGCAAAGTAAGCTCAACAACTTCGAGCTGATCCTCAAAAAACAGGGCTTTTCCCCTCTGCAAAAGAAGCTGTACAACTGTTAGCTGATCCCCCCAAAAATAAGGCTTTCCCCCTTTGCAAAAGAAGCTGCACAACTTTGAGCTGATCCTCAAAAAAAGGGGGCTTTTCCCTTTTGTAAAAGAAGCTGCACAACTTTGAGCTGATCCCCCCCAAAATGAAGCTTTTCTCCTTTGCAAAAGAAGCTGCACAACTGTGAGCTGATTGCCCAAAAAACAGGGCTTTCTCCCTTTCCTCCTCTAAAAACTAGGTGCGTCTTATGGTCAGGTGTGTCTTATGGAGTGAAAAATATGGTAACTGCTTCATAATATTTTGTAAATGATGGAACAGCTAACCCTCTGTTTTTATTTCTCCTAGTAAAGTCT
Organism: Podarcis filfolensis; assembly: GCF_964270895.1. Classification (NCBI taxonomy): domain Eukaryota; kingdom Metazoa; phylum Chordata; class Lepidosauria; order Squamata; family Lacertidae; genus Podarcis; species Podarcis filfolensis. The sequence continues at coordinate 20,032,981 of NC_139605.1, forward strand.
TTAAGGCTACCCTGAATCTTTTCTTTTGCTGAATAAACTCCATAAATATATTTTGCCAAGTATCTATAATTTAGGGAAGTACTCTAATTGGAAAATTCAAAAACAAATATAAATTTTTGGGTAAAATTTTAGAAATGTTAATTCCCCTAAACAATTTCAACAGCAACCAGTTTTTAGTATACCTTTGACTTTAAACACCAGCTTTTCATGATTGTATTCAAATACATTATTTAGGTCTTATGATAGATGCCATAATATTTAACTGGAGAATCTTACCCAGCCGCTCAGATTTAGTGCAGTTTATTTTATATCCTGAAACTTTGCTAAACTTGTCCTTTACATCAAGTAGCAGACTAATTATATTTTCCAGACCTTTAACATATAAGACCACATCACCTGCGTACAAGCTAATTTCAAAATCTTCCTAGGCAGCTTTAACACCTGTTATCATCTGGTTAGATCTAATAATTTCTGCTAGAGGTTCAACAGATAATGCAAACAAAAGCATGGATAGAGCGCAACCCTGCCTTGCTTGTCTCTTTAAACAAAACCTTCAAAATGTTTTCTCCCCCCTGTTTTCTTTCTTTCATTCTGCAAGGTAATACATACCTTTCCTACAGTTTTTCCCATAGCAGCACTTTCTGTGGGTAGCACAGCTAGTAATCTATCGCATGAGACACATTCCTGAGATATAGGCATCAAAGCCTACCAACCAAGGTGGATAAAAGATGGAATTGTACTTTTATTTTATAGCGGTGAGAAACTGTGACCTCAAAAATACTGCAGAGGCCTGACAATGTGCACAGAAAAGTGGTCTTTATTTGTCTACTGCTGTTGCAACACAACACAAACAAATTTAGAATAGCTCCTCTACCTTTTGCCGTAACCAGGGCAGTTAGCTCTACAATCTCAGGCTACAACACAAAATATTGAGACTCTTAAAAAAATATTGTCAGTTTACAGGGTCACAAAGACAGGTTTGGATACGTGCAGGGAATGCCTGATGAAAACTCAAGAGTGGGGCTAAACATTATTTCTGACTGTCGGGGACTGACAGTGGCGTAGCGTGGGTTGTCAGCACCCGGGGCAAAGCAAGTAATTTGCGCCCCCTAACCCGTGGATTTGCGCCCCCTAACCCGTGGATTTGCGCCCCCTAACCCGTGGATTTGCCCTAACCCCAGATGTTGCGCCCGGTGCGCCCGGCCCCCCTGCACCCCCCACGCTACGCCACTGGGGACTGAAGCTTCCAGTGGTGCTGTCAGAGTAGGACTTTGGGTGGGGCAGATGTCCAGAGTCCCCATTTTATATCCTGAAACTTTGCTAAACTTGTCCTTTACATCAAGTAGCAGATTAATTATGTTTTCCTCAAAGGCCCTCAAATGCAGCTGGCTCACCACAGTTGGAAGTTAGTGAAGTAATTTAGGTAAATTAAGGTAAAGGACCCCTGGATGGTTAAGTCCAGTCAAAGGCGACTATGGGGTTGCGGCGCTCATCTCGCTTTCAGGCCGAGGGAGCCAGCGTTTGTCCACAGACAGCTTTCCGGGTCATGTGGCCAGCAGGACTAAATGGCTTCTGGCACAACGGGACACCGTGACGGAAACCAGAGCGCATGGAAATGCCATTTACCTTCCCGCCAGAGCGGTACATATATTTCTTTCAAACTGCTAAGTTGGCAGGAGGTGGGACAGAGCAATGGGAGCTCACCCCGTCGCAGGGATTCGAACCACCAACCTTCCGATTGGCAAGCCCAAGAGGCTCAGTGGTTTAGACCACAGCGCCACCCATATCCCTAGTGAAGTAACATACATTATCTCTAAACAGGGAGAGACCCTGCGAGGTCCAGATGTCTGGAGACAACAGTTACCTAAACATACCACTAGAAGCCTCAGTACCCTCTTACCTCTTCACCCTTCAACATACCTACAGATATTCTGATTGTCTCTCTTTATCAGGGAAAGCACCTTTTCCTGATCCCTCTCTCTGCTAAACCACCACCCTTATTTTTGTATTTGGGGATGGCCTTGTTTGAATTTAAATATGGGATTTAAATATGGGGTTCAGCTCCCTCCATGGGCAAGTTAAAAGTTTTAAATGGGCAGATGCAACTTGCGTCCAAGGGACATAGACATGCATTTCACACCCTGTACATGCTGAGATTTACAGTACAGTCGTACCTTTGGTTAGGTACTTAATTCATTCCGGAGGTCCGTTCTTAACCTGAAGCACCACTTTAGCTAATGGGGCCTCCCGCTGCTGCTGCGCCACCACCGCACGATTTCTGTTCTCATCCTGAGGTAAAGTTCTTACCCTGAGGTACTATTTCTGGGTTAGTGGAGTCTGTAACCTGAAGCGTCTATAACCCGAGGTACCACTGTATTTTGAACAGTTGGTAAACAAATTCGTAGGACAATTATATTTTGCAGATGTCTCTTTAACCAGAAGAATCATTGCCCTCTTGACTTTTAAATCATTGCGGGGCAGGCTAATGCAGAGTAAATTAATATAGTGCAGAGTAAATTAATATAGTGCATGGGCAATGAAAAGACTTTAATTATACGTAATACTCATTAAGTGATCCTTGGTTTGAAAATGGGAGTGTTCTGGTAAGAACACCATTATGACTGTCAGCGCTGGAAGCTACAGCGGTAAAGAAAAATAATAGGATAGAAGGGTGGACAACTTATAGAAGCTTATTAAAACAAGAGGGAGGAGAGTATAAATTTAAAGAATTTAAGGAATTATCAGGGAAATGAACTACATGATTAAAATATCATTTGAATGATATTTTAAGAAAGATAGGATACGAGGGTTTGGGGAACAAATGTCACAACTGGAGAGAGACCTGTTGGGATGTAATGTAAAAAAAGTGTTGTCTTGAGGAATGATGAGATAGAATCCATTTGCCCTCAGCAGCCCCTGCCCCGATGGTGATCAGAAAATGTCTGCCTGAGCGAATAGTGCAGAAATCAGCTCAGCAGTTAGAAAATAGAATCTACTTGCCTCAGCAGTCCAACACACAAAAGGTACCCTATGAGCAGAAAATGTCTCCAGAACCATCCCCCCCTCCCAGAACCCCCACTTTCGAGTTTGCCACAAAATGCTTTGTAAACTGGCTGGTCAAGAAAGTCAGTCACAAGGAGATGAGCTAACTGTCTGTGTTATGTACTGAAGTTCTCACCCTGGGCCAGCAGGGGGATACTGTAGATAGTTTTCACACCGGTCCGCATATGCAAATAGGGGATTCAAAGTGACGTTCAGTGATTGGATAGATACAGAAAGTGGTTACTGTTGCGTTCTAGTGCAGCTCTATATAAGCAGGCTGGCTGAACCCTTATGTTCTGTTCTGGGCTGTGAATAAACAAGAGCTGCTTGAAGAATCGCTGTGTCGTCTGATATGTCCACCCACAACTTAACAGTCTGGTGTCTGTTTTTAAACTTGCATAGGTCAGCTGAATATGGGCAAAAAAACAGCACAGAGTGGCAGTTGCAGGCAGGCCAGGAGGGGAGCAGTGAAGAGGCTAGAAAAGTTCTGTTTTTGCCTGTTATTGTAATGTCTCCCAAAAATAGGAATTGTTGAGACAGACTCCCAGAAAGAGGAACTGCTTAGGAAAGGACTCTTGTGTGGCTTGTTTGCAAAATGATGTAATCTCGCTCTGCACATGCTCTTGTACCTGTGTCTGGAAGTTGTTTGTGACATACTATAAAGGTAAAGGGACCCCTGACTGTTAGGTCCAGTCATGACCGACTCTGGGGTTGCAGCACTCATCTCGCTTTATTGGCCGAGGGAGCCAACAGACAGCTTCTGGGTCATGTGGCCAGCATGACTAAGCCGCTTCTGGCAAACCAGAGCAGTGCACGGAAATGCCGTTTACCTTCCCGCCGGAGCGGTACCTATTTATCTACTTGCACTAGTATGCTTTCGAACTGCTAGGTTGGCGGGAGCTGGGACCAAGCAACGGGAGCTCACCCCGTCACGGGAATTTGAACCGCCGACCTTCTGATCGGCAAGCCCGAGACTCTGTGGTTTAACCCACAGCGCCACCCGTGCCCCGACACACTATAAAAGTGAGCCCCAAATAGCAATCGGGGCTCAGCCTTTGAGAATGATCTCACTGATGCCAGCTGCAGCTTAATAAACCAGACCTTTCTCGAAGAACCCGGAGCCTGTCGTTATTGACTAGGACAAATTCTGCAACAGTCTAAAATGTATAAAATATTATTGGAATGGGAGACAGAGAATGAGCAAGTAAAATCCTCAGTGATACACTGGGCCATAGATATGGGTCATGATATAGACATGGCAGCATGGGAACGATTGTGGAACGTGGATATAAAATTTACAGCATGTTATGGTTTAAGAGAAAATTATATGAAAATGATGTATCATTGGTATCTAACACCGAGTAAACTGGCAAAAATGTACAAATCTAAATCAAACAAGTGTTGGAAATGTAAAGAGAAATAAGGTTCTTTTTATCATATGTGGTGGTCTTGTAGTAATGATATATAATGAATTGAAAAGGGTGTTTAAAATAACCTTTGTAAAAAACAGCAACCGAAAGCTTTTCTTTTGGGCATTATAGTGACAGAACTACCTAAATTGTGCAGAAATTTATTTAGGTATGCTACCACAGCAGCAAGAATTCTACTCGTAACTCGCCCCAAAATGGAAAGAAGCAGAAGTCCCAGCAAAGGAAGAATGGATACAAAAACTTATGCAATATGCACAAATGGTGAAACTTACCAGAAGAATAAGAAATCAAGATAACAAACTGTTTTTTTTTAATAAAGAATGGAAATGGTTTATTGAATATTTACAGAAAAATGGCAAACAGATAAAAACATTGGCAGGATTATTGTAATAACCTGCAGTTTCATAAGAGTATATATTTAAAGTAGAGAATTAAATGAGCAAATCAAATGAATTTGGGTCTGCAGAAGATATTAAAAAATAAATTTAAGGAACCGCAGAAAGAGAGGGAAGGAAGTCAAGCTTTGAAATGTTAAAATGATTGTAAAATTAATGAAATGTATAAACCTGGAAAGTATAAATAAAAAATAAAAAATAAAATAAGTGTTATATCCCTAGTTTTGATGGTAAACTGTTGGCAGGTATGTAAGTAGCAGCAGTGGCGGCTAATCCTAATTCCTCCCATATCTGCTATAGTGACTGTGCTGGACAACAGACAACAATGGTTATAGATTCCAGCTTCTTGGCACAGAATGGTTACTTTAGTGCAGTGTTTTGATTGGTTGGTTTTTAATGCAGAGTACAGTGGTACCTTGGTTCTCAAACGCCTTCGTACTCAAACAACTTGGAACCCAAACACTGCAAACCCAGAAGTAAGTGTTCCAGTTTGCGAACTCTTTTCGGAAGCCAAACGTGCTCTGTTTTGAGTGCCATGTTTCCGTTTTGAGTGTTACGCTGAGGTCTGTCTGTTTTTGTTATTTATTTTGCCTTTTTGTTTTTGCGGCTTTTTCGTTTTGTTCTTGTGACTGCGTGGAACCCAGTTCAGCTACTGACCGATTGACTGTGTGACTGCAGAACATTGTCTATTGCTTTCATTTGATGGATCAACGATCTCGTCAGATGGTAAAATCCATGTTAAGTTGGTGTTTTAGGGGTTGTTTTTAAAAGTCTGGAACAGATGAATCCATTTTGCATTACTTTCCATGGGAAAGCGCGCCTTGGTTTTGGAACGCTTTGGTTTTGGAACGGACTTCCGGAACGGATTAAGTTTGAGAACCAAGGAACCACTGTGTACTCAGTGTCCCAGATAGCTCTTTTGTTGTAAAGGCTGGTCTAGATTATGGCTTTCCAGTCCCACGTTGATGGCTGGATGATGTTGCACACAACCCAAAATACCTTCTTAGGCAGAATGCTGTTTTGGTGAGGGCAAGAGGGCAGCCTGGAATTGGGGCGCAGCTGGGCATTCTCTACCAGCCAAGTAGGCTGGCGCAGATCAGCTCAAATTGAAGCTCCCCTTATGTCTGGTCCGTGGTGATCAAGACTGTCAAAACATTATTCTCAGCCCTCCCAAACGAAGCTCTCTTGACAAGTCCTTGGCTGGCGTAACGTGGCCAAGAGATCCCCCGTGGGAAGCTGGCCTGCATCATCGGAGACTCGCCTGTCTGCTTCTTGCCCTCGCCTGAAGAGCCTCTTTTCTTGTCGGTAATAAGAATAATGACAAACCCCTGCGAAATCCTTTCGTAGTTGTCAGAGGCAAAGTGTGACCTTCCAGTGGCCCCTATCAAGCTCACCCGCAAGTTTGGAGAGGCGACTGGATTATGTTGCTCAATTGCTAATTAGGGGCTCCTTGTTGCCTCTCTCGCTCCAGCACGCCAACGGTTTCTATGGCAACTACAGAAGCAGATGCAGGAGCGACTTCACCCAGGAGTATCGCAAAGCAGCCCAGCCACAACCTCCTGAACTCTTCCTGAAGAGAATGAAGGTGAGTGACGGGTCATCTGCGGCTGGTCTTCGACAGGCTCCCACTGGGAAGAAGGCAAATGAAAGCCTTCATCCTTACCAGACCTCCTATCTGGTTGTTAATAGGGACAAATGGAATGAAAGGGCCGTATGGGCGTGCTGTGACTAATCTCAATTTGCACAGAGGAAGGCGTGAAATGTACTGGAAGTAGGCCTCAGTGCATTGCCGTGGTTAAGATCTGGGAGAGAAAGTTCTCATCTCAAGTTCAGGTATTTAACTCTTTGACCACAGCCTTTTCATACCTGAGACCCACCTTCAACCTGTGGCTACCCCTTTAAAAATAATAATAAATAAAAACCTATTTATTTTCCAACTGTACACAGCATTCCAAATGCGGTCACGCCATGTAGCAGTATTACAATATTGGCAGTTTTATTTTCTCAACAGCCCATCTGGCTGTTAACCAGGAACTTGGTGGTTCAAGCCCACCCAGGGATGGCTGTGGGCAGGATCCGTGCGTTGCAGGGGGTTGGACTAAATGACCCTCAGGGTCCCTTCTGTTGTAAACAAAATCTGCCCTTCTTCCCTTATGGGGTATCCAAGAGCCCGTATAGAGTCCTTAAGTGGGTTCCCTATTGGTAGGAGAAAATAACAGACCAACCAGAGAATATTGAGAAGCAAAGCAGCTAGTAAGCCTGATCTTTATTAAAGCTGTTGCAACAGGGTGCTCCCCTCACACGCAGGAGGACGGAGGAGGACCCAGAACAAAGGTTTGCCTGCCCTTATATAGACATTTTAAATTCCCTGCCCTGGAGCTCAAGACCACCCCTCCATACATCATACATACATCACAGAAGGGGTGTAACCCAAGACCACACCCCACAAACATCATACCTACATCACAGAAAAGGCGGTCTACAACAGAAATTTGAACGTTGTTGTTTTTCCTGTCTGTCAGGTTATCTGATATTGCCTTATCTGATTGCCTTTCCCGGTAGTCTGGCCATTCCTTTGAGATGGAGATTACCCAATTCCTGAGACAATAGGAAGGTTCCCTCACCCCCTCCCTCCTTGCAGAGAAAACATTTGGTCAATTTGGGGGTCAAAATGGTTTCAGGACTGTCTTCCTGTGCTGCTCCAGACATGTGGCCCACATATCTATGTACAGTGGTACCTCGGGTTAAGTACTTAATTCGTTCCGGAGGTCCGTTCTTAACCTGAAACTGTTCTTAACGTGAAGCACCACTTTAGCTAATGGGGCCTCCTGCTGCTGCCACGCCACCAGAGCATGATTTCTGTTCTCATCCTGAAGCAAAGTTCTTAACCTGAGGTACTATTTCTGGGTTAGCGGAGTCTGTAACCTGAAGCATATGTAACCTGAAGCGTAGGTAACCCGAGGTACCACTGTACGTGCTTGGCTGGCACATTTATGAACATTTATTATATATATAAAAGACCTTAATTTTTTATTTACACTTCCAACTCTACGATTCTATGATTTTCAGTTCCCTTCCTAGTGATCGCTACCATGGAATGTGCCTTTTCCTCCACACACTGGGTCAAGATCTTCCTGCACCACAACCCCAAGGTCTCATTTCTGAACAGTCAACTCATGAGTGTATACTGTATATGAACATGCTTCACTCTTATGCTCATTTACACTGGATTGCATTTGCCATTTTACCACCCTGTTTAGAAAGGAGCTTTTACAGCATGGCCCTAGGTCGTATCCAGAGTACTGTGATAGATATGGGATGGCAACTGATGGATCCCATCACGAAGGTTGGTGGTAGTGGTGATGGCTGTAGCTGACTCTTTCACTTGCATTTTTGTGTGTATGTGTGAAGCCTGGGATTAAAATCCTAATTCAACCTGGATAAAATTGTTTGTCCCAAACTGCTGATTTTATCCCATTTGACCCTTCGCCGATGTGGAATTAATTAAGCTAGAACAGCAGGCAGGCTCCGGAATCCCTAGTGCTTGACTTTTCTGCATAGTGTTGCAATAATATGTCTTCCTGTAAAGCAGGATGTAAAGCTGTAAAGCTGTAAAGTAAAATGCTTTTCTGATCGGAAAAATCTATTCAGGAAGATGTGGTTATGTTTTTGTGCTTCCATTACGATCAGTTTTAGGAGGTTGTGAATATCGCACTGTTAGGATTTATGCTAGATGCTGCTTAAAGCTTTAATAACTAAAATGCAGCTAATTGTTTGTTAATTATCTTCTTGCTGTTTTTAATAGCTGCCTTGAGCGCTTTTATAGTGAAAGACGGATATAAATTTCTCAAATAAAACAAAAATGAAAGGTAAAGCAAATTCCGTGCGCCCAAGGTTACATTAGTGGAAATTCTTCTCTGTCCTCTGTTTACTGAGTAAAGGTAAAGGTAAAGGGACCCCTGACCATTAGGTCCAGTCGTGGACGACTCTGGGGTTGCGGCGCTCATCTTGCTTTATTGGCCGAGGGAGCCGGCGTACAGCTTCCGGGTCATGTGGCCAGCATGACTAAGCTGCTTCTGGCGAACCAGAGCAGCGCACGGAAATGCCGTTTACCTTCCCGCCAGAGGGGTACCTGTTTATCTACTTGCACTTTGACGTGCTTTCGAACTGCTAGGTTGGCAAGAGCAGGGACCGAGCAACGGGAGTTCACCCTGTCGCGGGGATTCGAACCGCCGACCTTCTGATCAGCAAGCCCTAGTCCCTGTGGTTTAACCCACAGCGCCACCCACTGTGTACTCATCCTAATATGCTTGCGAGGAGGTTAAGATGGCATTGGCTCCAGCAACCTTCCAGTCCATTTGCAGTCCAATATTTTGGGGAAACAGGTTTGTAGCGCAAAACCTCCCAGTCAGCTATAATTGTGGAACCTGAATTTGCAGGTATGTGATTGAATCCCACCTGAGAACAGCTACAGTCTGGAAGAACCCTCTTGTCACCTGCTCATGAGAGGGATCCATTGTCGGTAGTTTCTTTCCTGCCTTTCGGAGGACCAGGTTGTCCTTTGTTATTGTGGTATGGAAGTGCTAGCCCGCCTCTTTATTAAATCTATCTGCTGGGATTTCGGGTAGCAGCTAAGCTCTATTTAATTGCTTTGCAATATCTCAAGCCGCATGTTGTGGATTAGGCTCCTCCTGCCCCCACATCCTGGCACTGACAGCAGGAGACTTGGCATCTGTCCCCATTAAGCGATGAAGACAGCTGCCTCTTAATTCTCTTTCGGGAACCCACAGCAGCTTTGACAACAGGTAAAGCCACGGCTGCTTCTCGTCCTCTGTGCCGCTGCGCCTGGAGTCCTGTCACCTCGCAGCACTGCAGAGGCAGGAAACGGAGCATCGTGTTGTGACAAGGGGCTTAGCTCATGTGACTCTGCATCTGTGCTGCTTGGATAATCTCTTTCTCTGATCCTTTCGGTTTGCAAGGGAGAACTCCCACTGCTGATTCCCCAGCCCAAGCGCTCGTTCTCAGCTTATTTCATGGAGGGGAGAAATAATATAGCTCAGTATTTTATCTGCGGGAGATCTAATGAGGGTGATCGGATGCAAAGGCAGGGGCTTGCGTTCGCTTAATAGTTCTGCCTGTTTGAGCAGGCACTTGTTTTCTGACCCCTGCAGCATTTTGGGATTACAAACTGTACCTGTTGAAAATCCCTCCCCGGCAATATTTTATTACAGTTACAAAATGCCTGACAGCTTATGGGCTGGATATAACCCCCCAAAGCACTTTATCTGGTCTCTAGTTACCCCGTACTACATGTTAATTATGTTGTGGCAAAGTGTTTGCTAGCAGTTTCACTGGTATGGAAAATATTGCTTTCAAAAGCTGCAAGAAACCAGAGGCGGAGTCTCTCTCTCTCTCTGGGTTTCAAAGCCCATGCTGATCGTGGGGGTCAACTTTATTTATAAAGCCGCAGCAACAATGAAGGCTTGGCAAAACGCCTCTCCTACCCAACCTTGAAATTACAGGGTGGCTTTAGAGAATATAGAAGCAAAGGGTCATAATTCAGTGGCACAGGTACATGCCTTGCATGCAGATAATCCCAGGCTCCATCTCCTCCAAATAAAAAGGTAGCAGGTTTAGAAACAACTTCTATACGAGGACCAAACTAGATGTGATATTTATCATATGGTTGCCCTGGTGCCCTTGATCTTTAAAAAAATTATAAATCGCTGGTACAGCCCATCCCCGCAAGCCAGATCAGGACTATACTGTGTGTGGAGGGGGCCTTAAACCTTTTTCCTCTGCCTTGTTCCCAATGAGAATCCACACAACCCCATGAGCCCAGGGAGGGGAAGGGGCAAGGCCAGGGAGAGTTTCACAGGAAAGGATGAGAAGTTGTTTGTGGATCCAGGGGAGAACAGAAAGATAGTATAGGGGGGATACAGGCAAGGGCATCACAATGTCAGAGCGACGAAAACAGGGATTCATTTTAGCAGCGGTCCTGGGTAGATTGAGCTGGCAAAGGTGAGCTATCGGAAGGCCAGAGAAAATATTATTGCAGACTGCAATTGTTATGTACTGAAGTTCTCACCCTGGGCCAGCAGGGGGATAGTGTAGATAGTTTTCACTCAGGTCCACATATGCAAATAAGGGATTGAAAGTGACGTTCAGTGATTGGATAGTTACAGAAAGTGGTCACTGTTGCGTTGTAGTGGAGCTCTATATAAGCAGGCTGGCTGAACCCTTAAGTTCAGTTCTGTTCTGGCCTGTGAATAAACAAGAGCTGTTTGAAGAATCGCTGTGTTGTCTGATATGTTCACCCACAACTTAACAGTAATCACTGGGGGAGATTAACAGGAGCACGTACCAGATGTTGCATCTTCAGTGGTGCAGAACAGGCCATGCTGGCCCAAAATATGATAGGGCCAACGAGTGTAACAGCCCTTGGGGTGTGGTTAGTATGGGTGTGAGTTCACCTGCTAGGTTTGCCATCTGCGCCTTGTCTCTGCTTTCTAGGCAGCAATATACAAGACACCCAGGTACTAGTATTAGTGATATCGCCCAAAATCGGTTTGAAGTCCATATCATGATATCAGTTCCATAGGTTTTTACCTGAAAATATATTGCGAATCATGATGTGTATTAAAGCTGGGTAATATATTGTCCCAAACTGGTTTGAAGTTCATATTGTGATATTGGTTTCATAATTTTTGACCCGGCAATACATTGCAGATCATTACGTGTGTGTGTGTGCTGTGCAAAAAAAATCACAATGGGGGAGAAACCATGAAGCCGGCCAATGCCTGCATCCTTAATTCAGACATTGTTATATATTGGTGTATCACGATGTTTAGCTGGTGATATATTGCGATGTTGAAAAACCAGATCCCACCCAGCCCTACCAGGTACCTCACATTAGGGTTATTTATTGCTGCCATTCATGAGAAGACATTTGCTTCTGAAGAGCCACATGGCGCAGCCTCCACTCCAAGGCGTGCACTACTAGAGAGACCCTTCCTCCAAAAAGAAACTAAAATTTGCAGCCTGTATAATGTACAGGCACCTATACACACTGTACTTCACAGTGAGGGGCTAGCTAGTACCTTATACACTAGCTTTCAGCATGATTTGGATAGACATGGAAAATCAGTGAGGTATAGGCAGTGCATTACAAAACGCAGGTGAGCAATTCCGGCTTCAGCTTGTAAAACGGAGAAATTCCCTCTAGCTGGACTGACTGAGATTAGTTGTGAGGGAGAAGTTGCTCTAAAAGAGCCAGCACCTCACAAACACTTTTAGGCAACCTATAAATGTCGGCTTATAACAATCAGAGACCTGTAGCAAAATATGTGTTTGGCTACTTCGATAGGATAAATACAACCTGTGCATCTTCAGCTCCTTCGCTTGACCGCCCTGTTGGCTCCTAGGGATGTGCAGGGATGCCAGCTAAGGCAACAGAATAAGCTCCTGGAGGATGCAGAACTGATCTCCAGCTGCCAGCTTGCAAGAGCTTTTCAGACATCAGTGAATGGCACAATTGACTCCCTTAGAATGATTCCTCCTGATGAAATTCGTCTGCTAACAAAGCATCCCTTGAAGCTGACATCTGCACAGAGAACACAAGAGCATCTCCCATTTTGTCATATGCTGGGGAGCTCTGGATTCAAGAGAGGAAAGGGTCTTAGCCCAGCGCTTTGCAGGATAAGGCCCCGCAGGTGTACACTCTGATAATGTGGGTGGGCAAGAGCACTCCTCATGAGACACAGAGAAGGTACAGAGTGACAAACACACCACAGCACCTGAAGCCCTGCCATCGGTCAGCCGGGGTGGAAAAAGGGAGCAATTTTGTTTATCCTATCGCTGTGCCAGCCTGAGAGGCCCTTGGGTGGCCTGTTCAGCTCTGCTTCCCACAAAGACCAAGGGGTCTGGTACTCCCATCTCGAGATGCCCCAGTTACAGGTTTCCTGCTGCCTGCCACCAGAGAGAGGATCGCCAGTGATAGTTTACTCCCCACTTGAGTAAAGGTTGGACCTTCTGCGAGGACCGCGAGCCTAAGACTAGGCCTCGTATGCCTAGGAATAGAACGGTGTATTTTCTTTTGTTTTGCATTACATTTTATTTTGAAAATAAATACAGTGAAATCACTAATTAAGAGAAAAGGGGGGAATCAAACTCACTAATTACCGTTTTTTTGTATATCAGTATGGGTGGGCTTATGAGATAGAGTGAAAACAAAAAGGCTGTGTAGAGACTTACTGGTTGTCACTGACAGTTGTGAGTATTTGGATAAGTTACGTATCTGTGGAACAGGCAACTGACGCTTTTATTTTTCACTCTCTACCAGTCCTGAGCAGCTGAAATATACATACCAAATGCAGCACACCAAGCAAAAGGCATAGCCATTAGCTGCTGCTAGGGTGGAACAGTTGTGGAACAATCAACTGACCCTTTTTAGATCCAAGGGGCTTGGCCTTATAGAAAGAATCCTAGAGGCTTCAACGTAGGATAGACTGAAACCCAAATTCCAGTTTCCTTGGCCAAGACATTGCTGTTTACCTGATTGCATACCAGAAAGTACTCTGTACAATAAAAAAAACACACACCTGCAATATTTATTCTATTTTACCACCTTTGTATCAAACCCTTCCATAAAGGATTTCAGGGATTTTCTTTTGTGCAGGGATTTACCCAATTTTCTCCTCACAACAATTCTGTGAGGTACAAAATGGTAAGAAAGCGTGACTGGCTAAAGGTAGTTCAGCAAGCTTCGTGAATCGTAACTGAGTGGGGATTTCATTCCAAGTCTTCCCCAGTCTGCCCAGTATGGTATGTACTGGATAGGGATAGCTTGACCACACTTGTCCATGCATTAGTAACATCATGGTTGGATTACTGCAATGTGGGGCTACCCTTGAGGTTGGTCCAGAGGCTGCAGCTACTGCAGGTAAAGGATCCCTGAATGGTTAAGTCCAGTGACTAGGCTGCTTGTGGGGCAAACTACTGCCAGTATATAATACAGTGGTACCTTGGGTTAAGAACTTAATTCATTCTGGAGGTCTGTTCTTAACCTGAAACTGTTCTTAACCTGAGGTACCACTTTAGCTAATGGGGCCTCCTGCTGCCGCCGCGTAGCTACCATGTGATTTCTGTTCTCATCTTGAAGCAAAGTTCTTAACCTGAGGTACTATTTCTGTGTTACTGGAGTCTGTTACCTGAAGCGTCTGAAGCGCCTGTAACCTGAGGTACCACTGTACGTTGTTTGTAGGATTTTCACCAGCTGCGAGTCTGCCACCTATAAGGCCCTATATTATCCCAGGACCAGGTTATGGCAAAGCGAGGATGTTCAGGAGAGCCTTTCACACTCGCTTGCCCAACTGCAACTCAACAGCTCTGCAGGGTTGCCAGTTGAGTCTTAATCTAAGGTAGTTGCTGCCATTATCCTCCCACTTCCTTCTTGCAGCCAAGGTGCACCTGGGGCGCACCAAAATTTCGTTGTTTTTCTTAAGGCTTCAAGCCAGTACAGCTGCACTCATTGGCTCAACCTACACACAAACTTGCTGGGGAAAGCAAGGCTAGCTTCTAGCTGCCTTCGCCCACCCCAATATCAAAGCAGCTTTCTCATTACCCTGGCAGTTCCCCCCCACCCATAACTTCCCAAAGCCCAGGAACTCTGAGATCAACTCACCCCATGTTTCACAAGCAGTTCCCTTACATGTTACTCAGTGTGTAAAGGCAGCCCACATTTCGCAAGTCTTTCCCAGATCTCAGGAAAAAATGGGTTGGTCTCTTACAACTCTGATCTAAACAGTAGCCTGGATTCCAGAATCCTGAGGCTTGCAATTGCAGAGTTTTATGGCTCAGTTGTGAAACTTTACTAGAAATAAAAGGTAGGGGGGAAGCAGGCAGAGGGTGAAAACAGAATACAAAGTAAACCAGAACACTGCGGCTCTAAAACTGGGCTAATCCTACCCTACCGACTACAGCAGCTTTTCTCAGCCTTGGGTCCCCAATCGTCTTGGACTACAGCACCCGAAATCCATAGCTTCCCAGTACGAATCCCTCTCCTTTGGGCCAAATTTGCCCTCACCTGGTGTTTGAAAGCAGATCCCATCTTTACTCCACTGGTACAACTGCAGGGTGTGGCGTCTGGCAGGGAGCCGTGGGCTAATCTTGCTTGTGCCCTTTTCCAGGAAACCCCTTCAAAGCACATATTCTCTAAGCACGACAACAGGCACGCCTTCCCAGGATCAGCTACATATTTTGAGAACGTGAGTGTGATTGGTTTCGGGGGTGCGGGAGCGTGGGGGCGGGGAAGGTTTTTTTGTCCTTTTCCTCTTATGCAGCAATAGAGGCGGTAGAGAAGTTAATCAGAGGAGTGCTTGATTAGAGACACCGGTTTCATTCCTAATGTGATTAGCTCTCCCTTGGCAGGCTCCAGGGCTCCCTCAGGAACTGATGACACCAACCGGCTGCCTCTGCAAAAGCACTAGTTAAGTGCTCTTGGCTGCACGAAATAGCCTGAAGTTTTGCCTTACACGTCAGGTGCCGCAGGGACAGGACAGAGCTGGGCGTTAGGTTCAGCACTGGAGTGCTCCATACCACATCAGGTCCCTTACCTTTCCCGCCCCAACCTGGCCACAGTGATCCATGTGACGGTCACCTCCAGGCTTGACTACTGTAATTCGCTCTACGCGGGGCTGCCCTTGAAGCTGTCCCAGAAACTCCAGTGGGTGCAGAATGCTGCAGCGAGGCTCCTCACAGGGTCTCTGCCATGGGAGCATATTCACCCAGTGCTTTTCCAGCTGCACTGGCTCCCGGTGCAGTACAGGGTCAGATTTAAGGTGCTGGTTTTGACCTTTAAAGCCCTTCATGGCCTAGGACCCTTGTACCTAAAGGACCGTCTCTCCCGGTATGCCCCATGGAGGACTTTAAGGTCCATAAATAGCAACACCCTAGAGGTCCCGGGCCCTAAGGAAGTTAGATTAGCCTCAACCAGAGCCAGGGCCTTCTCAACACTGGCTCTGGCCTGGTGGAACGCTCTGTCTCATGAGACCAGGGCCCTGGGGGTCCGATTTCTTTCCGCAGGGCCTGTAAGAGAGTTGTTCCACCTGGCCTTTGGCTTAGAATCAGTTTGATTCCCTCCCCCTCTTTCCTTTTCCTTTATCCTCCTGTGAAGAGGCTGCATCCTAATATTTTAATGTTGTATTTTAATCTTGTTTTTTTTAATTGTATTTTAATCAACTTGTTTTTATTGTTGGTTGTTAGCCGCCCTGAGCCCGGTCTTGGCTAGGGAGGGCAGGGTATAAATAAAATTTATTATTATCCTTTGTTAAGGCAGGTGTGCTCCATAAGATTCCTCCCTGGCACTGGGAGGGAAAGTCGACTAAGCTTGAACTCAAAGGTTAATCTAGCGAAACCACGCTTTCTGAAACAATATGAGAACCAAAGCACAGCCATCCTTTGAAATTTGCACATCCAAATTTTGCAGCGCAGTTCTCCAGCCAAGTAATGTGTAGGGGGGAATTACATATATTCGTGAGAATAGCATACAAAATGCGTTAGGATAAACTGGTTGCAAAAATGTGTATATTAGTAAAAGAAAAACCCTGCACGGAATGTGTTTTATCAGGAGAAATTTGCACTAGAATGCCAAATAATTGCGATTTGTGGCATACAGGCTAACTTGTGGGTTACTATATGCAGGATCAAGTACTGAGGGCAGGAGTTTCAGCTTGGTGTGAAGACAGATTAAATTTTTAAAAAGCAATCGCAGAGTTGTGAACCCTCCTTCAAAACTTTTGTGAGAGATGTCAAGCACTTGATCAGTCACAAATTTTGTCCCTCGATTCCAAGGTAGTTCACCCGTCACTAGTTTCGATTAAATGTGGCAAGGGTTTCCTCCAGTGCCCTCCCCTGCTCTCAGAATATCACACCTGTCTTCCACCCTTGGTAACCTCCTGGCTTCTTCTTGTTCTTGTTTAAAATGGTGCGCTAGGTGGCTCTTTTCACAGTGCAGGGGTGAACAGTCTGGTCATTGTTTTCCGGCAGGGCTTAGGAAGGAGGAGAATAGAGGGAAGCCTTCCCAACACCAAGAACTTAATTGACTGGGTTCCCTTGAAGGAGGAGTTAAGACGTGAGAGACCCCTCATCTCAAGCTACCAGTATGACTTCCACTCCAGAGAAAAGGTCCCCCAGGTGTTAGTTCATCACTCCCACAGGCAAGGGCAGCCCCTGCAACGCACACCCAGCACCACCTACCAGCACACTTACCGGAGCTACTCTTTGTATGAACCCATCCTCAGGACATTCAAGCGTGAGGTGGTGAAAGATGCTGAGCCCACCAAGCCTGTCTCCAGTGAGCCCACCGCCCCTGTCTCCAGTGAGCCCGCCACCGTTCCAGGCTCATGTGAGCCCACCGCAACAGATACCAGCAAGACCCCAGAAGCCTTTGCTCCAGGACCCATTTATGTACGCCCTGGCACCCACAGGCCAACCCGGTGGACTGTCTCAGACTGTTTGCACTGGCACAATTGCTGATCACACGTGGGAGTTTCTCCGTTATCTGCAAGAACAGTTAAATGCTCCTTTGTACAAGGTGAAATATGGGAAAAAATAAAATAAAATCTTGCTGGACTGTGACACAAGCGGGTGCTACGGGTTTTGCATGCCCTTTATTTCCCCTCTGCCAGGTAACCTTTTGCCACAAAACTCTTGATTTTGGCCACGGAGTTGTTTTGCCGGTCAGAAGAGTTGTGCGGAGGTATGCTTGTTTAATTCTACTGTTTTGTTTTCAAGACTAAGCACAAAGGGTTGTTCTGTAGGGACGAATAGGCAGCAAACACGGGAGCCCCAGAGGGGGAAGGCTCAGAGCCCGGGGATTGGTGGGGAACACTGAAGAGAGATCAGAGGTAGAAGGTGTGGGCGGAGGGGGGACTGGTTAGATGCTGAAGAAGTAACAGGCTTTAGTGAGCAAGGAGAGCCTGTGACAGGGAGCAGCTTAGACACAGAGGCTGAAGCAGAGGCGGGGAGGGCAAGAGGCTGCAGGAGAATCCCAGAAGTATGACTCTCCTGCTGTGACAAGCTCCCCTTCCCACTTGTCTCCAAGGTCACACAGGACAATGAACAGGGCTGAACAGAGATTGCAGGTGGGCCGCTACAGTTTGAGGCTGCTTGGACAATGTCCGGTTAGAGGAGGAGACTGGCTGGATGACGAGAAGCGGCAGGAGGCACCAGCTGGCGAACCCCCTAGGGAAGCCTCAGAGGAGGAAGGTTCAGGGCACCGGTAATAGTGGTGGGACACTGAGGACAGGTCAGAAAATGAAGGAATGGTTGGCTGCTTTAAAAAAAAAAAGCAACAGGCATGAGCGAGAGGGAAGAGCCAAGGGCAGAAGGCAGTTCAGACTCAGCACATGAAGCTTCTCAGGAGCTTGCTAATTCGACTCTCCCCCCCCCCGCCCCTTTCTCCAAGAACATGCATGTGGCTGAACAATGAGCAAGAGTTCGCTCTTGCCTTAGTGTACGCCAACGTGGGCAACCTCCGGAAGAGGAGGGGATCTTAGGGGGAAGTGGGAAACAGTCCTGGCAATTGTGCTATGGAAGCTGGCCCTGCCTTGAGGCTTCTTTGCGTTGTTTGCTGTTTTCTTGAATGAAGAATTAAACTTCCTGCTCCTCTCTGCGTTTGAGTGCTGAGCTGCATCTGACAGATTGTGAGGACTGGGGAGAAGTAAAGCTGCTGTTGGGCCTTAACAACTTTGTCCAACATGAGCTTTAAATCTGCCTGTTGGCACTCTTTCTCCCTCTCACCTATGTCGATGCTTGACGACCTGCTAGCAATTGATCTTACAATGACTGCTTACCACCACCAACAGCAGCAGCAGCTGAGAGTTAAGTGTAGACAGCAGCTTAGGCACATGGAGCACATCTCAGACAAGACCCATTTTTAGGAGACAGAAAACCAGGAGAGAGAGAAAAAATCCACCGGTTTTATTGGCATGAGGTGCTACACCACCTCCTAGGCACTGGGCTAGAGGGCACCTTATGTGCTACATGAGACACAGACCAAGTTAGGAACACACAAGAGGGTGTCGTGGCTGCACCCAGCCTTCCTGGAGTCAACTCAGCTGTGCAGCGTAAAAGACATCAGCGCAAGGATAGCAACGGCAACTCAAAAGCAGAAACACTGGAGTGCCTGCTCCGCTTAGTGCCTGCACCTTCCGCCGCTCCTCCCCAGAGCCTGCTGAGGAACCCTTGCTGTCCTTCGGAGTTAAGGGCCAGATCCATGCAGCCCAATGAGCATGGCAAGAATGCAGGTGGAGCTGTGTCTTGGGCTGTATGGCTGCTTCACTGCTGCGTTAGTCTCCCAGGCTCATCGCCCGCCCTTTTACCGGCAGCCTTAACAGCGGTGCAGTAGAACGTGAGCTGCCAATATAGCACTACCGATATCCGTTATACATGGCGAGTTTACGGAGTAGCATAAGCAAAGAGGGAGGAAAGGGGAGGGGAGGCCTGTGCCCCAGAGAGCTTACAATCTAAAGTTCAACAGCGGGACAGACAATGAAAGGGGAGGGTGCTGAATGGAGCGTTCCGGTTGGCCATCGCTCCGCCGCTTCAACCTGAGCACGGCGCAGCCCATATTCTCTCCATGTTCCTTTGGAGTCGGAAGGCTACGCGCAATGAAGAAGCCATGGCTGGGATGCAGGAGACCTTCTGCGCCTGCTGTGGCACTGAGAAAGTAGTAGATCTTGCTTCGGCTGGCTGGGTGCACTGCGAAGGCGCTTCGCCTGTGCCCTGCTGACAGCGCAGGGCTGCCCCAGTCTCTGAGCTACTACTCTATGCTTTGCAAAGATGAAATGAGCTACTTGGAGAACAGCAAAGGGAAAGGTCGCTGCTGCAGGGCGCCGCGCCGGCAACGGAGCACATGCTCTCCTCCCTGCTCCCTTGTACGCATGTCCCGTCACCCTCATCGTCAGGCACTTTAGTCCTCTTGGCTTGTATTGGCAGAAGAAATCTCTCTACCGGCAAGCATCGCTCAGACGCCTTCCTGAAGGCACAGGGCCTCCACGGCGCTGCTGGGACCCTGGGCCACCCCTCCAATCACAAAGAGCAGGTTGGCAGCCTCCAAGCTGGAACAGGAGCAGCGGCCGGTGGGCATGGGCGGCAAGGGCTCCCATTTCTTCCTCGCCAAGTTAAATCCTTCCACAGATCCAAGAGCACTTGACTGGTTCCCTGCAAAGGGGGTAGAGAGAGAGGCGGATCCATGAGCCAAGCGGTAGTTGGTGTCAGCAATTGCAAAAAATAAAAAATCTGGCATATCTACTGATTTCACTAGTACAAGAGTACACTACGGCTGAGCCAAGCTCCAAGGCAAGCATCTCCCATGAACAGCAATGGCACATCCTGCTGCAGCAGGAACGAAAGGTTTCGTTTACAGGCCAAGGGGATGTTTATGAAAGGCAGGGATTTGGAACCCAAACTGACGCCCGAAACAGTGCAAGCGGATCCTGGCATGCTTTCTCACAGCAGGCCACTTTGCCAGCATCCCAGGACTGCCAGCTACACCGAGAGGGTGTGAATGAAAGCCAGAGACCCAATGCTGAAAGCATTCAGATGGCACATTTTCAGGTAATTGCTGCCTCTAACTCTCATTCATTTCAAAGACAACCTTGTTGGAGTTTTGCAGTTTAACTTTTATGCCTTCTTTATTATTGTGTTTTGTGAGGACATCTAGGGTAGTGTTTAAGAAAGGCAAGAAAGTTGACAGAAAGAGGAGGTTTCTGCAGAAAACAGAGGTCGCTAAAGGCACTCTCTCCCCATGCTCAGTCTCAGTGACATGTAGCAAAGCATTTAGCCCAGAGATGGGGAATCTTTGGCCCTCCCAATGGTGTCTCCAGCCAGCATGGCCCATTGTCAAGGGATGATAGGATTTGTAGTCCAACAACATCTGGAAGGCAGTATTTCCCATCCTTGAAACAGACCCTAAGGCATCGTGCAGCATATATTTCCACTGAGAAAATGGCATGCAAAACTTACCTGTATCTTAGAAGATGAGTGAATCAGTGGCTGCCCTAATAGTTTGTGCAAGAGGTGGAGGTGGAGGAGCAAACTGCAACAATGCAAAGGAAAGACCTACAAGATTCAGTGCAGAAGGAAGGGAAGGCTCAACCCCCCTGTATTTTCTCCTGCTGTAATGCCTGTCCCACTCATTCATGTTAGGTAGCAACATGGCCCCCCAACACATCCTTCCAAAGGCGTTTGGTTCTAGATATGTGTTCCTGACACAAATTGCAAAAATGGAAAACTGCCACCTTCTCCCTCACTTTGATTCTATCAACCAAAAGGCAGTTATCCTGTGTTTAAGGTAAAGGTAAAGGGACCCCTGACCATTAGGTCCAGTCGTGGCCGACTCTGGGGTTGCGGCGCTCATCTCGCTTTATTGGCCGAGGGAGCCGGTGTACAGCTTCCAGGTCATGTGGCCAGCATGACTAAGCTGCTTCTGGTGAACCAGAGCAGCGCACAGAAACGCTGTTTACCTTCCCGCCGGAGCGGTACCTATTTATCTACTTGCACTTTGACGTGCTTTCGAACTGCTAGGTTGGCAGGAGCAGGGACCGAGCAACGGGAGCTCACCCCGGTGCGGGGATTCAAACCGCCAACCTTCTGATCAGCAAGTCCTAGGCTCTGTGGTTTAACCCATAGCGCCACCCGCGTCCCTCTATCCTGTGTTTAGGGACAGCTAAATTCCTGTTCATGTAATGGGCTAGTTCGCACATCACAGTAAGCCAAACTCAACTGCTCACATTGTTCCCATTTTGCCCTGCCTGGCCTGGAACAAAGAGCAACCAACCACAAGCCTTGGCTTAGTGTGACATGTGAACCAGCGCTCATGTGGTGTGCTCTATCACTTGTGTGCTGTTTGTTCCCGGTGAGCTGTGGCTTATGGCTAACCACGGTATGTGAAATGGGTTGGGCCAACTGCTGCCAAAATGGTAGCTTGCAGGGGAGGGAATACCTGAAAAGCCTGTGCACACCGATGTACTTGTACGAGAACTGTATTAGCCTTGGTGTTCAGAAACAGAGTCAATACCCTGGTTGCCAGATGCAGGGGAAGCCATTTCTATAGCTCCCCTGGTTGGTGGAAGCGGTAAACCTCTGAATGCTAATTGCTGGGAATCACAAGTATTGCACTCAAGTCCTGCTTCTGAGTGACTGATTCCAAAATGCATATGATTGGTCACTGTGAGAACAGGAAGCTGTATTAGATAGGACACTGGCCGGCTCCATCAGGCTGTTCTTATCTTTTCATAGTGCATAGAATCAGGGACTGTTGCAGGCTAATCCAGAACAGGAACGCAGAGAGAGACCCAAACAATGAGGCAGAAAGGAGCAATTTCACAAATCAGATCCATGTCTCTCAGCAGGTAAGGGAAGATGACACACTTGGAAGAGATGGTGCAGGTCTACTTGTTTTAAGGAGTTGCATTCCATCCAACAAGCCCTCAAGCCCAGGGGCTTGATCTCACATGCAATCCAACATACCCCCAGCTTGGGACAAGTTATTGTGCATCTCCATCTTTCGCACACCTCAAGAGCACAGAAGTGGCCCATCTGCCACACTTACCAAGCCCCCCTGCTGCTACCACGCGGCCACCCAAGCGTCCAGCCACAAAGTCAGCCCTCTTGTCCCTCATGCGGATGGCACGGCTCAGTCGATTCCAGGACCCTGGATGGGAGATGGCGGAGAGGAAGAACTCAGCTCACTGTGGAGGGAGAGGAACTAAGACTAAAGGGGAGGACAACTCAGTTGGCCAAGAACCTATGAATGCCAAGATGGATCTTGACTAAAGGGCTATAATTTGGGTATTTACCTCTCTTGACATGGACAAGAGATGACTCGCAATCCTTATCCACCCATCTTAAAGTAAAGGTAAAGGGACCCCTGACCATTAGGTCCAGTCGTGGCCGACTCTGGGGTTGTGGTGCTCATCTCGCTTTATTGGCCGAGGGAGCCGGCATACAGCTTCCGGGTCATGTGGCCAGCATGACTAAGCCGCTTCTGGCGAACCAGAGCAGCGCATGGAAATGCCGTTTACCTTCCCTCCGGAGTGGTACCTATTTATCTACTTGCACTGTGACATGCTTTCGAACTGCTAGGTTGGCAGGAGCAGGGACCGAGCAACAGAAGGGCACATCGTTGCGGGGATTCAAACCGCCGACCTTCTGATCGACAAGTCCTAGGCTCTGTGGTTTAACCCACAGCGCCACCAGTGTCCCATTCACCCATCTTAAGCAGGGGCAGTTAATCTCAGGGAGCTCAGTTCCCTGTCTTCACTCACTCTGTGGTGAAATGTGATGCTGGATGATAGCCAAGGAAGGCCTTATGTCAGAGCTCATCAGCCTTTGGTGCCCAGATGTTATTGACCTGCAGTTCCCATCATCTTCAGCCATCTTAGCCTTCATACAAAGGGAAGTCTATTGCAAAGATATTTTCAGCCAGGGGTGATGGGAGCTGCAGACCAACAACATGGAGAGGACCAGAGTTCAAGAAGGCTGTCTTATATGGTATTGCCTGGGAAGTGAAAGTGTGACTAGGGCTGAAGCACAAGGAGTTGCTGAGTTGCTTAAGGCTGTTGTGCCATCACTTTCAGGCAAGAGTCACTGTCAATCCACTGCAGTCTCTGCGTTAAACCCACTTTCCTTCAAACAGGCACAACATGACTCCAGCTCACCCTCCTCCAAGTCAAACATCTCCACAGTGTTGACAAAGTGGGGCCGGGAGTAGAAGTTGTGGGGTCCCGGCTGCTGCAGCCCTCCCAGGCTGAAAAAGCAGCCATCCAACATGGCACAGCTGGCAAAGGCACGCCGGCTGGGCACACTCGGGTAGCGGGTCCAGCTCCTCACTTCCAGATCCAGGGCTTCAAAGGCCGTTACGGGCAGCTTGCCTTGCCTTCCTCCTGTGGGAAAAGGAAACGCCAAAATACTAGCTCAGCCACCCGTATTGGTTCCAAAGTCAGTGGCTGAGGATTCTGGTGCAGTGAGAAAGGCCTGGGGACTAACAGTGCAACCCACACCATGTCTACTCGGATGTCAGTTCTGTCGGATTCAAGAGGGGTTACTTTTCAGCTAAGCGGGGTTACTCAGCCTCTCTACCTAACAGCTGATGTGCTTTCCTGCTTTCCTGTGTTTCCTGCAAACTCCTGCTGGCCTCAGAGCTTCAATTCTAGTCGTGGATATTTTTGGATGGAGTATTTTTGGTATGGATTGAAGAGAGAGCAGCAGAGAGGGCGTTTAGAGGGTGCTCCCCACTTTACGCAACTCTGTTTATGCGTGCGGGGGCCTGGAACATTACCTTGTAAGTAGGAGAGTCACCTGTACAGTGGTACCTCGTGTTAAGTACTTAATTCGTTGCGGAGGTCCGTTCTTAACCTGAAACTGTTCTTAACCTGAAGCACCACTTTAACTAATGGGGCCTCCTGCTGCTGCCGCACCGCTGGAGAATGATTTTTGTTCTCATCCTGAAGCAAAGTTCTTAACCCGAGGTAATATTTCTGGGTTAGCGGAGTCTGTAACCTGAAGCGTATGTAACCTGAAGTGTATGTAACCTGAGGTACCACTGTATAACAACTTGAGCCTACTTTGGCGGGGTTCACAGCCTCAATATCCCAAAAGGCTATTGCTTCTCCCATAGCCACAGCTCCAGATTTGAGTAAAGATCCAGTAGGTCTCTGTCTCTCTGTCTCTCTCTGTCTCTCTCTCCTTGCTGCTTTTTTATCTAAGCCACATCCCTCCCACTCTCAACTCTGGCTTTTGTCCTTCTCGGGATCTGCGAGCTGATTATAATGGTTTTAGTTCGCCCATCTAGCCGATTAGTCAACTAAGCATTGCTTCCTTACTTCTTACCCATCACGTAGATCTTGCTCCCGTGCAAGAAAGTGGAGGCCCCATAGCAGGGGGTGGGCATCGAAGGCAGGGGCTGCCAGTGATCCTTTGCCGGGTCATACATTCTCACCAGAGCTTGTGGAGAGGTATCTGCACCCATCCCGCCTAGAGCGTAGACGACACCATCTGGAAATGAAGAAGGAATAGGCAGGTGACGGAGGCTGGCAGACGACGTTAAAAAAAAGCAGTGAGTGTACGTCAGGCAGCAGACAACATAACAAGGTCATAAAAATAGTCACTGCCGTGTGTAATCTAGCTTCCGACAGTAACCAACCCAGAACACGAGAGTGAGAAGTGTAGAATAAATTACAGGGCACTGAAACAATACCTTTGGCCCTCCAGGTATTGGCCGTGCTTGCTGCGGCTGATGGGCAGTGTCCCCACACCTGCACTAAAATAAGGACTCTGTGAAATTCAAAACGTGACTAGCAGAGGCTGAAGGATATCCAAATCTTAAAGCAAAGGTGTCGCACAAGGTCCAGAGAGCCAGTCAGGTCTTTCGAGTGCTGTGTGAGACCTGCGGCATTGCAGCACACTTCTTAGTAAACTGTCTTAAAGCTCAGGGACGTGGATGCCTTTAATGGACAGTCGGACAAATTCACCGAGGCTGCCGTTGCATGCCACAGCAATGCGCCATATATGTTTTACCATAATATATTTTAACTATAACCATGTTATGAATAGTCAAAAACAGAGAATGCATCAGAACAAGCTGGAACTACTTGTGCTTTTTCGAACGTTAGCATCTTAAGGGAGTTTTGAAGTAAAAAATTGTTGCAATATACAGCTACCTACTCACACTTGCGTGCATGAAAGGGCTAACCTGAGTATACTGTTTTATTTTATGTTGCACCTTGCTCTGGGATTTGTTCAAAAAGAGGGTTATAAATATATGCATATATTTTAAATTCTGTGTGTGTTGGCAACCCATGCCACAGGTCAAGAGTGGGGAACCTACACCCCTTCTCCAAAATCTCATTAGTCTAATAATAATATAATTTATTATTTATACCCCGCCCAACTGGCTGGGTTTTCCCAGCCACTCTGGGCAGCTCCCAACATAATATTAAACAAAATAAAACATCAAACATTAAAAACTTCCCTAAACAGGTCTGCCTTCAGATGTCTTCTAAAAGTCAGATAGTTGTTTATTTCCTTGACATCTGGTGGGAGGGCGTTCCACAGGGCGAGTGCCACTACCAAGAAGGCCCTCTGCTTGGTTGCCTGTAACTTCTCGCAGTGAGGGAACCGCCAGAAGGCCCTCGGAGCTGGACCTCAGGATCCGGGCTGAACGATGGGGGTGGAGATGCTCATGGCAGTGGTTGGGATGAGGGAGCTGTAGTTCAGCAGTATCTGGAGGGCCAATATGGGAGCAGCAAGAGGGAGCAGCTTGCCCCCCCCCCCGATCAAGTAGGGCAATACAAATAATTAATTGACCAATCACTTTGGTTCTGTCCCCCCAACAAAAGTCCTGCCCCCCACAAAGTCCTGCCACCCCCCAACAAAAATCCTGGCTCCACTCATGGCCACATCCCTGCTATAGGTTAATACTAATACTACTACTACTACTACTACTACTACTAATAATAATAATAATTTATTTATACCCTGTCCATCGGGCTGGGTTTCCCCAGCCACTCTGGGCAGCTTCCAACGAAGTATTAAAATACAGTGGTCTGTTAAACATTAAAAGCTTCCCTAAACAGGGATGCCTTCAGATGTCTTCTAAAAGTCAGGTAGTTGTTCTTCTCTTTGACATCTGGTGGGAGGGCGTTCCACAGGGTGGGTGCCACTACCGAGAAGGCCCTCTGCCTGGTTCCCATCGTTCTCCCCCTCTAAGGCGATCAGATGGAATGGAGGAAGAAGACTGCTGCAGAAGCAGGAATTCTGACACGCAGAACTTTTCTCTCACCTCTCCGCAATAAGCTGCAGCTCCCCAATCCCATCTGATACAGAGCTGTCAAAGATAATGAAGTTCTGTCTCCGGCATCTGCCCTCTTCTTTTTCTCTTGCAAAACCAAGCGCTGTTGCATTCATGTCCTGCTTGCGGGTTTCTAATGGGCACCTATCTGGTCAGTCACTGTGAGATAGGCCTGATCCAGCAGGACTCATATTATGTTAATACAGTGTTTTTTTCTTTGATTGCACTTCATTCATGTTGAATCATACATCTATCCCTTTGCTGAAATAAACCAGACCTTTTAATGGGCTCCCCTCACCGCACATTTAACGCCTTTGACCTTTCAGCTAAGTTACTTTTAAAAAAGAAAAAAAGTATTTAATAGCCCTCCAGAGGATTTGGTGAGCTCCATGGCCCAGGTAAATCGGTAAACAAAAGTAGCGGCTTCTCCTTGTCACTTATTACAGATCCCTGCTTCAAAATGATCCCGGAGTTTGTGGCAAACCTACCAATTTAACCCAAGGTTTTGAGCGGATTTATTTCCAGCAATAAAGCTGGGGGAACTTGACCCCCATCTAATCTGGTGTAGTGATTCACGTTCTGGAGTGTAACTGGATTGGGAACGAAGGGGAAGCTGGAAGCAGCCCTTAGGATTTGTCAGTAAAAGCTGACAATCGGGGGGGAGGGGGAGAGATAGATGTGAGCCAAGGTTAGGAAAAAGGCCTACAAGATGAGAAGTTTCTGGGTGAAAATAATTAAAATAAGGGGTGTGGGAATAAGTTGACACTGCTGCACTCACTATCAAGCGTAGCTCGATATTTATTTTTCCTCCCTCCCTGAGAGCTCAAGTTGATTCTAATCCGTCTCCCATGGCATTCACCTTTTAAGGCTTCCACTGCCCATTCGGAAGGTGGGGAAGTACAGTGGTACCTCGGGTTAAGTACTTAATTCATTCTGGAGGCCCGTACTTAACCTGAAACTGTTCTTAACCTGAAGCACCACTTTAGCTACTGGGGCCTCCTGCTGCCGCCATGCCTCCGGAGCACGATTTCTGTTCTCAACCTGAAGCAAAGTTCTTAAGCTGAAGCACTATTTCTGGGTTAGTGGCGTATGTAACCTGAAGCTTATGTAACCTGAAGTGTATGTAACCTGAGGTACCACTGTATTCATGGGGAAATCAAGACACTAGCTGCCCAAGTGACCCCCTGGGGGAAGAGGCTCCCTAACCCTCTGACTCCATTTCTCACACTGAGCAAGACGAGTCCTTTATCTTGTACTTCCATCTTCCCACCTCCACCAAGCATAGCTGTCAACTTTTCCCTTTTCTTGTGAGGAATCCTATTCGGAATAAGGGAATTTCCCTTAAAAAAGGGGGAAAGTTGACAGCTATGCCACCAAGACACTGCCCTCTGGCAGGCCCCCCAGGACCTGCCCTTCCCCAAACGACGCCCCCACCTGCTTCCCAACGTGATCAGCAACGAACATCGCAGGGATCCCAGGCAATCACATTGAATTATACTCGCCGCGTTGTATCCCTGGAGACGCCATGGCAACCCAGCCATGCTGCCAAGTTCTGCTTCCCGTGTAGCCTGCCCACCATTCTGCAGACAGCAGACTCAGAGACACGCCCCTCTCCAAATCTGAGATTGGGGGGACTGCAGGAGAATCAATTATGTAGGGACCGTCATATTTCTTGCAGATATGCACTCGTTCTCTCTCTCTTCCTGCATTCCTCCCCAACCCCCAGTGCGCAGGACTGGCGAGATCAAAGTGCGGCTGGGAGAGGTGATGGTGACCAAAAGGGTACAATCTTCTTGTCCCAGATCCCAGTAGAGGCCTGGGAACAGTACGTTTCCGAGCACAATTCAAAGTGTTGGTGCTGACCTTTAAAGCCCTAAGTAAACAGCCTTGGCCCAGTACAGTGGGACCTCTGGTAACAAACTTAATTTGTTCCGGAGGTCCATTCTTAACCTGAAACTGTTCTTAACCTGAAGCACCACTTTAGCTAATGGGGCCTCCCGCTGCCGCTGCGCCACCACCACACGATTTCTGTTCTCATCCTGAAGCAAAGTTCTTAACCTGAGGTATTTCTGGGTTAGCGGAGTCTGTAACCTGAAGCGTCTGTAACCTGAGGTACCACTGTATACCTGAAGGAGCGTCTCCACCCCCATCGTTCAGCCCGGACACTGAGGTCCAGCGCCAAGGGCCTTATGGCGGTTCCCTCACTGCGAGAAGTTACAGGGAACCAGGCAGAGGGCCTTCTCGGTAGTGGCGCCTGCCCTGTGGAACGCCCTCCCATCAGATGTCAAGGAAATAAACAACTATCTGACTTTTAGAAGACATCTGAAGCAGTCCTGGTTAGGGAAGTTTTTAATGTACCGTGTTTTATCGCATTTTTAATATTCAGCTGGGAGTCACCCAAAGTGGCTGGGGAAACCCTGCTAGGTTGGTGGGGTATAAAAAATAAATTATCATTATTATTAGACGGGATGAGGAAACTTTAGGCCCGGGGTCTGGGTGCAATCCTCTAGGCCCTCTCCACAAACCTCACCTGCTCCCTAGGCCTCAGCACCTCTCATATGTCCTTCCTTGCCTCTTCCTCAAATGTCTTTGCCTGGCTGAAATAGGCCATCAAATGGCAACGATGCTTCTTGCTTGCTTGCTTGCTTGCTTGCTTGCGAGTGCATGTGTGGAAAGAAACCTCTGGCTTTTGCGTGGCTGGAACGTAGCTTACTGCTCAAAGGTAAAATCTGTGGAACTCCTTCAACACAGAGTTGCCCCCAGCAGCTTCAACTACATATACAGTTTGCAGCCAATGCTAAAAACAACCTGCTTTAACCGGGCCTTTAACCCTTGATATGTGTGTTTCTAGGACCTATCTTATTCCTTGGACTGCGATTCGCTTTAACGGATTCAATATTGTTGTTATCATCACAGTAATTTACTAATAACTTGCTGCTATTAGTAAATTTGTTGCCCACCCTTTCGCCAAGCAGGTCCCAGGGCGAGTTACGAGAATTTAAAATTCAGGATTGAAAACAGTTAAAACAGATGGCAGTCACAGAATACTGAGTTTTAAATTCTTGTAACCTGTTCTGTGACCTGCTGGTGAAGGAAAATGGAACCCAAATATGAAAGAAAGATTAAAAGGCATGTCCAGAGTAATTAAATTCTAGACAATTAAGGATACAGCATTCAGGCCATTAGAGTTTTTGAATTGTTAACTCTGTGAAGTTGAGATCGATAGACATGTACTGTCTGGCTGTAATGTAAAAATTATTAAATGGACTGAATAAAATCAATGCGCCGTCCCATGTTGGGGAGCCACAGATCAATGGAAGAGCACCTGCTTTGCATATATAAAGGTCCCAAGTTTAATTTTCGGCATCTCCACTTAAAATGTTGGTTGGGTTGGTGAATAGTTTGTCTGAGCACCTTAGGGCTGATATGACCAGTTGTATTCATGTCTTTTAAAAAATTGGGTTTACGATTATTTCACCTTCGCATCGAAAGCTGTGGCTTTCTCATTTCTGCTGTTAAGAGTTGGGGTGACTTCTCCAGCTGCTAGGTGCCGTGTGCACATCAACAGCAGGGATGTGGCAAAGTGTGCAATGGCTGTTTTGCAACAGCAAGTTATTGCACATAGTTGAATAAGCTTGCTTGGAGCAGTGCGCTAAAAATCAGGGCACCTTTGCTTTCGTTTTTCAAGGAGCCAGTATATTGCTTTTGAAAAAGACTTCAATAATATTACCTCTTTACATTTTACTTTGCATTTTAATGTCACCCTCAATTTTTTTCCTTCCCCCCGTCTTTATTTGCATAACAACCCTGCGAGGTGGAGCTGGCTGACAGTGACTAGCTCAGGGTCTCCCAGTGAGCTTCATGGTTCTGGTCTGAGACTCTAGACACTACCTCACACTGACTCTCTTTCGTCTATGTACAGTGGTACCTCGGGTTACATACGCTTCAGGTTACATACGCTTCAGGTTACAGACTCCGCTAACCCAGAAATAGTGCTTCATGTTAAGAACTTTGCTTCAGGATAAGAACAGAAATTGGGTTCCGGCGACGCGGCGGCAGCAGGAGGCCCCATTAGCTAAAGTGGTGCTTCAGGTTAAGAACAGTTTCAGGTTAAGAACGGACCTCTGGAACGAATTAAGTACTTAACTTGAGGTACCACTGTATATATGGGGGCGGCGGCGGCAAAATAATGGAGAAATCTCAAAAGCCAACAGGGAATATGTTGGAGGGGGCAGGCCAGAAGAGGATTTTCCAGAGGCCAAAGACCAGGACTTTTGCGGCCTGCAAACTGCCTTGCCTTCTCTTCTTGAGGAACAAAAGCAAATTTATGCTTCAGAGCGCCATGCTAAAACACATGCCCTGAATGCAGAATGGCGCAGCCTCAATCCCTGGCATCTCCAGTTTAAAGAATCTGGTAGTAGGTGACAGGAAAAGATTGCGCCCAAGGCCCTGGAAAGCCACTGCCTGAGCAAGAGAGACAAAGTGCCTGACTTAATACCGGAAGGAGCGTCTCCACCCACATTGTTCTACCCGGACTCTGAGGTCCAACGCCAAAGGCCTTCTGGCGGTTCCCTCACTGCGAGAAGCCAAGTTACAGGGAACCAGGCAGAGGGCCTTCTTGGTAGTGGCACCCGCCCTGTGGAACACCCTCCCACCAGATGTCGAAGAGAACAACAACTACCCGACTTTTAGAAGACATCTGAAGGCAGCCCTCTTTAGGGAAGCTTTTAATGTTTAACAGACTACTGTATTTTAATACTTTGTTGAAAGCCACCCAGAGTGGCTGGGGAAACCCAGCCAGATGGGCGGGGTATAAATAATAATAATAATAATAATAATAATAATAATAATACTCTGCCCATCTGGCTGGGTTTCCCCAGCCACTTAAGGCAACTTCCTGGGCAGATTAAGCAAATTTGCATGGTGGTTGCAGAATGCAGTTGTTTGTGATAAAAAGTACACTGCACGCAGCACAGAGTAGACCTCTCCCTTCCTCTCTGTCACCTCCGGTATTACCCAGCACCCAGCCATTCGGAATCCTCTTTAAGTGAATGTATGAATGAGTTCAGCTTTCTGCAGAACGTTAGAAGAGTTCCTCAACCATTCAAAATCTGGGGAAACCCATCACCCATTTTTGTATATGGAGCAAATGGCCTACAGTATGTTTTTCTATGCAGTGAAGCTGAAACAGAGCAATGCTTGCTACCTTGGGAGCAAGCGTAGCTCTTTGCAGAAATCAGTACTGAGTTCAGAAAGCGGGGGTGGGGGGTGGGGTGGAGTTCAACCACCTTAGGGCCTAAGTAGCCAAGATATCGTTATCCTGTATTTTCTAAGACACACTAAAAACAAACAAACCAGAGGAAACCATGATTCTCTCTTAGAAAAATTCTCAAATCGCAGTGTGGCAAATAGGGCACACCAACGAGTTGCAAAATAAAGCTTTTACTCGCCATTTTCCAACATGTATGTTTGTTCTAATAAAAAAGGTCCTGCCCCGCAGTGGATCTTAACATTTCACCTGTGTTTTCATTCCCAGAAGACCCACCACATATTTTACCCTCTCAGGTGCTTTGCTATCAGTCGAACACACACATATACTTTTACCATTATTATTGTTGTTGTTGTGGCTTTTTGATTTGTTTTATTGGTTTTTTTCTGACGGGGTTTGATTTGGGGTTTGTTTTATATTTTGAAATATTTTTTTCATATTGCGGCTTGTTAGCCACTTTGGATTTAGTGAAAAGTAGGCAGGATATTCCCCTTCATGGATCACTGCCTTGCTGTGGCGAAGGGGCTTGAATAACTCAGAGAAGCTATGAGCTATGCCGTGCAGGGCCACCCAAGATGGACAGGTCATAGTGGAGAGTTTTGACCAAACGTGATCCACCTGGAGCAGGAACCGGCAAGCCACTCCAGTATCCCTGCCAAGAAAACTCCATGGACAAAGACAAAAGGCATATAAAAGTTATGACGCTGGAAGATGAGCCCCTCAGGTCAGAAGGCAAGACAAGAAGGCCTTCTTAAATGAGCACAGAGGAATTATACCAGAAAGATATGGATGGCTCGTACACCCTAGGTAGTGTGGTTGCTGACCTTGAGCCAGACATCCTGGAGAGTGAAGTCAAATGGGCCTTAGAAAGCACTGCAAATAACAAGGCCAGTGGAAGTGATGGCATTCCAGCTGAACTACTTAAAATTTTAAAAGATGATGCTGTTAAGGTGCTACACTCAATATGCCAGCAAGTTTGGAAAACTCAGCAGTGGCCAGAGGATTGGAGAAGATCAGTCTACTACCGCACAATTGCACTCATTTCACACGCTAGCAAGGTTATGCTTAAAATTCTACAAGGCAGGCTTAAGCAGTATGTGGACCAAGAACTCCCAGAAGTGCAAGCTGGATTTCGAAGGGGCAGAGGAACCAGAGACCAAATTGCAAACTTGCGCTGGATTATGGAGAAAGCTAGAGAGTTCCAGAAAGACATCTACTTTTGCTTCATTGACTATGCAAAAGCCTTTGACTATGTCAACCACAGCAAACTATGGCAAGTAAAAGAAATGGGAGTGCCTGATCACCTCATCTTTCTCCTGAGAAATCTCTATGTGGGACAAGAAGCTACAGTTAGAACTGGATGTGGAACAACTGATTGGTTCAAAATTGGGAAAGGAGTACGGCAAGGCTGTATTTTGTCTCCCTGCTTATTTAACTTATATGCAGAATTCATCATGCGAAAGGCTGGGCTGGATGAATCCCAAGCCGGAATTAAGATTGCCGGAAGAAATATCAACAACCTCAGATATGCAGATGACACAATCTTGATGGCAGAAAGTGAGGAGGAATTAAAGAACCTTTTATTGAGGGTGAAAGAGGAGAGAGCAAAATATGGTCTGAAGCTCAACATCAAAAAAACGAAGATCATGGCCACTGGTCCCATCACCTCCTGGCAAATAGAAGGGGAAGAAATGGAGGCAGTGAGAGATTTTACTTTCTTGGGCTCCATGATCACTGCAGATGGTGACAGGAGTCACGAAATTAAAAGACGCCTGCTCCTTGGGAGAAAGGCAATGGCAAACCTAGACAGCATCTTAAAAAGCAGAGACATCACCTTGCCAACAAAGGTCCATATAGTTAAAGCCATGGTTTTCCCAGTAGTGATGTATGGAAGTGAGAGCTGAACCATAAAGAAGGCTGATCACCGAAGAATTGATGCTTTTGAATTATGGTGCTGGAGGAGACTCTTGAGAGTCCCACGGACTGCAAGAAGATCAAACGCATCCATTCTAAAGGAAATTAGCCCTGAGTGCTCACTGGAAGGACAGATCGTGAAGCTGAGGCTCCAATACTTTGGCCACCTCATGAGAAGAGAAGACTCCCTGGAAAAGACCCTGATGTTGGGAAAGATGGAGGGCACAAGGAGAAGGGGACGACAGAGGACGAGATGGTTGGACAGTGTTCTCGAAGCTACAAACATGAGTCTGACCAAACTGCGGGAGACAATGGAAGACAGAAGTGCCTGGCGTGCTCTGGTCCATGGGGTCACGAAGAGTCGGACACGACTAAACAACTAAACAACAACAACAATAAACCTCGGGTTAAGAACTTAATTCATTCTGGAGGTCTGTTCTTAACCTGAAACTGTTCTTAACCTGAAGCACCACTTTAGCTAATGGGGCCTCCCGCTGTGCTGCTGGAGCACGATTTCAGTTCTCATCCTGAAGCAAAGTTCTTAACCTGAGGCACTATTTCTGGGTTAGCGGAGTCTGTAACCTGAAGCATCTGTACCCCGAGGTACCACTGTAAAATGATGATGATGGTGTCAGGAGTGCAACACTGGTTCATCTAACTCAGTACAGTGGATGCTCAGGTTTCGAACGTGATCCATGCGGGATGCATGTTCGCAACCCTCAGCATTCGCAACCCGCGTCTGCGCATGTTGCAATTCAGCACTTCTGCGCATGTGCAAAGTGTGATTTAGCGCTTCTGCGCATGCGTGACTGCCGAAACCAGGAAGTAACCCATTCCAGTACTTCCAGGTTTCAGCAGTCCGTAACCTGAAAAAACGCAACCTGAAGCGTCCGTAACCCGAGGTATGACTGTATTGTCTATGTTGAGTGGCAGCAGCTCTGTAGGATCCCCAGCCTTACCTGGAGACACCAGGGATTCAACCTGGGGCCGTCTGCATGCAAGGCAGATGCTTTTCCACTGAGCCACCATGGCCCTTCCTAACAATGACCTCCAGAGATGACCTCCAAGGTCCCTTTCAACTTCGTAAGGCTAGGCTTCTCTGAGCAGTGCCAGCACTAGGAACAAGCTCTCCCCCTCTCCTCCATAAGGCTAGGCTTCTCTGAGCAGCGCCAGCAGTAGGAACAAGCTCTCCCCCTCTCCTCCTGCACCAAGCAGCTCTGAGAAAAGGGCTGTTCTTGATCTTGCTCAGAGATGTTTGGAGTTGGGGGGAGAGGGTTCTGATAACCAAAAAAGTTTGTTTTTCACTCGCTGCGAAGGAAAGTGACAAGTTTAGGAATCCCCCGCTCTTCAGAGTCTCAAAAACGTGGCTATTCAGCTCATGCATTTGACTAAAGTGTTAGCCCTGACTTGGCTGGTGTACTTAGTATACTGTCTGCTTTTACTTTGGCATTTGCATTTAAATGAAATATTGCCCTTTGTGTTTTAATGCTGCTCCTCGCTCTGTTCACACAACAACAAGTGAGTTAGAAATAATCAAAATAAACAGATTGGGAGGATTCAACCATTCCATCAGCTCAAACATTTCAACCTGCCAGAGGCAATGATGTGCCCTATCCTCCCCCAGCGTGCTGATCTGGTGGGTTCCCCTGGACCCCCTTTTCTCCAAGCCAATTTGGGGTGGGGTCAGTGGGAGGAGAGGAGGGAGGAGAGGAGCTTGTTGTGCTAGCAGAGGTCCTTGTACTGGCTTCCGCTAGCAGGGCTCATTAGTTGAATCTGGCCCACTGAGATTACAGGTATACCCCCTGCCCAACTGACTCGTACCACTGTATTCCTCTTTAGCTATATGCTCTGCAAATAAAAGCTTTTTTGAATATTTTAACAAGTGTTTGGACATGGTTTTAATTTCAAGGGTAGGAGTCAGTGTTGCACATGATATTGGCTTCCCAGCTGCAACTGTAATCAACTGAAAATCGCTACGGATTTAAAACGGCAGTGAAATCTATTTTAATGTTTTGCAATATGGTAGCGCGGGGAGGGGAGAATGGTTCTTGAACATAACAACCACAAAAACCACCCAAATATGGGCAAGAATAGTTTTTAAGGCCATGGTGGTCATAAATTTCCCTGGACACACATGCTTCTCCTTCCTAGTTTATCCTCGCAACAATGCCGTGAGGTTGAGAAGCAGCGATGGGCTCAGGGTCACTCAGCGAGCTTAGCAGCTGACCAGATCCACTCCCTCCTTCCCTCCTGGATCACATCCGGTACCTGCATAATGGAAATGCAGCTCGGCTGAAGTTGCCCCGATTCCAATTGACACTTAAGCTACTGGGTGCCTCTTTGAACTCCTGCGATACGCAATGAACAAAAGCCAGCGGACAGAGCGGCACGTTTTGATCTCGCCTGGAAATTGCACCCAAGCCAAGCAGTGATGAAAGGCATCAGCGCTTTATGCTTTTCTGTGTCGCTTGTATAATTTCAACGAGCAATAATTTTATCTTAAAGGGTATCAAGTTTGCGCTCACATTTTGAAGCAAGAGACAGCCTGGACAACATATTTACAAACTTTCTTTTTAAAATGGATCTTACGGCCACAAATATTTGGTCACATCCAACTGCAGTGCCAGGGACGCGGGTGGCGCTGTGGGTAAAACCTCAGTGCCTAGGACTTGCCGATCGTATGGTCGGCGGTTCGAATCCCCGCGGCGGGGTGAGCTCCCGTCGTTCGGTCCCAGCTCCTGCCCACCTAGCAGTTCGAAAGTACCCCTAAGTACAAGTAGATAAATAGGTACCGCTTTATAGCGGGAAGGTAAACGGCATTTCCGTGTGCTGCGCTGGTGCTGGCTCGCCAGAGCAGCTTCGTCACGCTGGCCACGTGACCCGGAAGTGTCTCCGGACAGCGCTGGCTCCCGGCCTCTTAAGTGAGATGAGCACACAACCCTAGAGTCGGACACGACTGGCCCGTACGGGCAGGGGTACCTTTACCTTTACCTTTAACTGCAGTGCCAATAGCTCAGTGTGTGGAGCAGGTACAAAAGTTTCCCACATTCCCAAACAGTGGTGGTGTCGTGGTCAAGAGTGTTGGACCAGGTCCTGGGTTCAAATCTTCACTTGGCCATTGTTGAGTCTGAAGGGGCCATGAGGATCATAGAGCCCAACTCCCTGCAGTGCAAGAATCTTTTGCCCAACGTGGGGCTCGAATCCCCAACCCTGAGATCGAGAGTCTCATGCTATACCAGTGAAGCTCTCAAGGTGACCTTGCGCCTGTCACGAACTCTCAGCTTTACCTACGTCACAGGGTTGTGGTGGGGATTAAATGAGGAGCGGGGGTACCATGTAAGAAACCTTGAGCTCCTTTAAGCACTTAGGGTGCTAATTGGCTGGCCTTTGTGGCAATCATGAAGCCACTTCCCCTCCCCAGCTTGAAGCTATGTTTCGAGCAGAAAATAAATAAATCGGGAAGCCGCCTTGTAAAGAGTCAAACTTCCAGTCCAACTATCTCT
This sequence comes from Podarcis filfolensis, assembly GCF_964270895.1. Classification (NCBI taxonomy): domain Eukaryota; kingdom Metazoa; phylum Chordata; class Lepidosauria; order Squamata; family Lacertidae; genus Podarcis; species Podarcis filfolensis. The sequence continues at coordinate 20,070,387 of NC_139605.1, forward strand.
GCATTGGGTACAGTGAATGGCAGCAGCTCTCCTGGGTTTCAAGAAAGAAGAGCTTGGATTTGATATCCCGCCTTTCACTCCCCTTCAGGAGTCTCCAAGCGGCTAACATTCTCCTTTCCCTTCCTCCCCCACAACAAACACTATGTGAGGTGAGTGGGGCTGAGAGACTTCAGAGAAGTGTGACTGGCTCAAGGTCACCCAGCAGCTGCACATGGAGGAGCGGAGACGCGAACCCGGTTCCCCAGATTACGAGACTACCGCTCTTAACCACTACACCACACTGGAGACATCTCTAGCCTTACCTTACCTAGAGATACTGGGGATTTAATTTATTTATTTACAGTGGTACCTCAGGTTAAGTACTTAATTCGTTCCGGAGGTCCGTACTTAACCTGAAACTGTTCTTAACCTGAAGCACCACTTTAGCTAATGGGGCCTCCTGCTGCTGCCACGCCGCCGGAGCACGATTACTGTTCTCATTCTGAAGCAAAGTTCTTAACCCAAGGTAATATTTCCGGGTTAGCGGAGTATGTAACCTGAAGCGTATGTAACCTGAAGCGTATGTAACCTGAGGTACCACTCTATTTATTCCATTTATTGTGTGCGGAGGGAGCGGAATACATATAGATCACCCATGTGGTGGAAGCGATGGTTTGTCCAAATCTGGAGTAAAGGTTTGTCTCCCCCGCAAGAACAAACCTTGGTTACAGGCTCATGATTTCCTTGGAAGGGAGACAAACCATAAGCCCAGGTTGAGACAGAATGCTAAGACAAACCATGGATTAGCTTCCTGGTATCGCAGCAGCTGAAAGGGCTAAAGCAGACACGGTTTATACTCCATGCATTAGCGCACTGTGAATTCACCTTTAAACCACATTTAGGCTTGACTGTGGTTTAAAGTGAGGTCCGGCATAAATGAATTAACAGAGTTCAGGTTCTCGTGGAAAACAACTAAGTGCCAAATGTTTTTTAAAGACAAAAAACTTTCTGCGATTGCATGAAATATCAGCGGCTATGTTTGCTAGCGTCAGATGAGTAAAAAACAAAAACAAAAATGGCCCAGAAAAGTAACACGTACACTTAAAATTCTTAGTGATGAAACTATTGTCTTCATGCCTATCAGACAAGGCTTCTGAATCTATTCCTGATTGTATGAAACACTGAAGCTTTAGGGTGGTTTAAAAAAAAAGAAAACAAGGAAAGGGAAGAGGAAAGAGATAAGCAAAGAACTAAAAGGACTGCAGCCAGCTCCAAAGACAACAGAGAGAAAATTGACACGTACACTAAAAAAGACTCCGAAAATGGAGAACATATACCCTAAAAAATTCTAAGCATGTCAAGCTTTTAATAAGCAACGTCTTCAGCTGCAGAAACTGCTAACTGCATATTACAAGGGAGGATGTGAGAGCCAAGCTACACATTACGTGGGCAATTGATGAGCAGATCTTCTGTTTCAGGGTGGGGTGGGGGATTTAACTATACAGCAGCTGTGGAAGGCTCCCAAATCTTATCAGAGCAGCAGTACTGGGTGAGGGAGTATTAAACCCTTCCACACTAGTTCCATCTATTTTTCTGATCTAAATTACCTCTCCTGAAGCTGTTGTTAAGTCCTGTAGGAGAGGAGAAACAGCCCAAGCCCCCCGCAGGGCTAACAAGATCTAACAATTTTGGCGGAGGGAGTGCGGGGGGGGGGAGGTTTAGACACCCGCTTTCCCGGCACCCGGTCTCCAATCAAACTGGCAAGCTCCTTCAGCAGCGTTGCATCAAAACCAGCAATGTTCGTTTTATTTATTTAAAAGCATTCTTATCCCTCTCTTCAGTAGAAAAGACTCTTAAGAGCTGCTTACGGAGAAATAAGAAATAACAATAAAGCCCCTGTCCTCGGGCTTATGATCTGTAAGACATGGCACAGAAAGAAAGGGTGATGGGGAGGGAAGAGGAAAGCAATGGAGCTCAGGCATCAATTCTCAAAGTTCTTGTCATCATCAGCTGGGAATGGAAACAGTTCAGGGAGGTGGAGTTTTGAGTCAAAAGGAGCTAATCTCTCAGCAGAGCCAATGGAGCGGCCCTGCTTCTCATTTCTGCCTGTGTCACAGCCTAGTGGGGCTGCAAATTTCACAAGATAATATCACAATATGAAAAAAACAGGGGTATATCTGTTGCCATCTGCATGTTTCCATTGGGAGGAGCATAGAAAGAGGACAATGTCCTTCAGTTTGTTAAACCTGCTTTAAGTCGTTTACACTCAAGTCTTCTCTTGTATATTATTTACTACAAAGCTCAATGACTAAGCTCTTTAGCGACGAAATGTCTGAACGATCTCTGAGCACTGGACCACTGGTATATCACAAATGGAATCATTATTACTGTGTTGTTCAAGATAAAATCTATTTTGGAAAGAGAAGAAATGAGCGCAGAACCACTGTTGTATGATATGCGAACTCTTTATTTACTGTGTTTGCAATTGTTTAAGATAAAACCTATTTGGGAAAGACTTACTTTTGCCATTTTTAGGGATGTTTATTGTTTGTTTACAGGTAGTAGCCTTGGTGATAATTATCTTCTGTCAATCGCAGCATATCACCACCCTGTCCATTGTTTTATTGCAGCCTAATGTTAACAGCAGCTACAAGGTGATGGTTGAGAAACAGGCTGAATAATGCGCGTCATGTGTAAATGTATAGTTTGGCCATAAGAAACAAAACAAACAAACAACGGTATTTGTAAGGCTTTCCTGTTGTAATAAAAAAAATTAAGGTCTTATATATATATACTAAATGTTCATAAATGTACCAACCAAGCACAAACATAGATATGTGGACCACATGTCTGGAGCAGCACAGGAAGACCGTCCTGAAACCATTTTGACTCCCAAACTGACCAAATGTTTTCTCTGCAAGGAGGGAGGGGGTGAGGGAACCTTCCCATTGTCTCAGGAAATGGGTAATCACCATCTCAAAGGAATGGCCAGACTACCGGGAAAGGCAATCAGATAAGGCAATATCAGATAACCTGGCAGACAGGAAAAACAACAACGTTCAAATTTCTGTTGCAGACCGCCTTTTCTGTGATGTAGGTATGATGTTTGTGAGGGGTGGTCTTGGGTTACACCCTTTCTGTGATGTATGTATGATGTATGGAGGGGTGGTCTTGAGCTCCAGGGCAGGGAGTTTAAAATGTCTATATAAGGGCAGGCACACCTTTGTTCTGGGTCCTCCTCCGTCGTCCTGCGTGTGAGGGGAGCACCCTGTTGCAACAGCTTTAATAAAGATCAGGCTTACTAGCTGCTTTGCTTCTCAATATCCTCTGGTTGGCCTCTGTTATTTTCTCCTACGGATAGGGAACCCACTTAAGGACTCTATATGGGCTCTTGGATACCCCATAAGGAAAGAAGGGCAGATTTTGTTTACACTGTCTGGAGACAAATCCTTCTTGCCTAAGCTGACCAAATGTGAATCTCGGGCCTGATTTGAATGCGATGCTGGATCAGCAAGAAAAACTTACCTATGTGACACTGTATATCCCAGCATCTTATTAAAATCGTGTTGCCTTCCCTACAGAAATGGGAGTCAGCACACATTTCAGGGATTCATAGCCCAAGAAGGCTCTAAGCTTATGCGCCAACACTGCACATAGATCAGCTAAGGACCCAGCATAGCTTGGATCCCCACCTTTTAGCAAAGGCGTTTCCGCGTCAGGTTGCAAAGTGACAAAATTAAACATGGGGAAACATTGCAACGGAGAAGCCATCAGGCTTTCTTTTAAAAGCAGCGGAGTAAGCGGCTTTTGAAATGGAGCACCAGGTGTGTGCAATTGCACTTAAGTTATTCCTCCCTGCCTGACTCCCATTAAAGAAACCCGAAACTCCATTCATCATGCAACGAGTGCTTAATTAAAGAAGCAGCTAATATACCAACAGCAACTCATTTGCCGAGTGTGGGTCCTTGTGCAGTCAAAAGGACACAATCTGTACATAAGAAACAGGCTTGGAGAAACCCTAAGGGTTGTAGAGGAACAAAAAAATGAGGGAGCTGAAATAGACCAATGAGAACTGAATAAGCTCTGTGGAACGGAACGCTGATGAGGAATCAATGAAACTGGGATAGGGCAGAATGGAGCGTCCTGATGAGGGTGTGGCTGGTTGGTGGCCTGACCAGGAGAACCACGCTGCAAAAATTTGTTGCAGATCCCTAAGGCTCAGAACAAAAACACACTGTGAGATTCTTGTTCCACATCATGCTACCCTGCTTAGCTACATGAGAGCGAATCTGCACCTACCTTTCTCTTTTTTAAAAAAGTATTTTTTACTGAAAATTTTCGACATAAAATACAGTAAGAATCAAACCAGTCTACAGAACAATAATGTTATTTTAAAAAGGATATAAAAGCAAAAGAAAAGAGAGAGAGAGAAACGTATAAGGCCCTTTATCATATTTATATCTTATATAGTCATACCTTGGAAGTTGAACGCCTTGCGAGACTAACGTTTTGGCTCCTGAACGTTGCAATCCAGAAGTGAATGTTCTGGTTTGCGAACGTTCTTTGGAACCCGAACGTCCATCACAGCTTCCGATTGGCTGCACGAGCTTCCTGCAGCCAATCGGAAGCAGTGCCTTGGTTCCCGAATGTTCCTGGAACGGATTCCGTTCAACTTCCGAGGTACGACTGTATATCCTGTCATTCATTCACATACAAAGAGACAGACCCTCCTGTCTCCCACCTTGGAGCTACTTCTTCCGGGACTCAACTATGCAGCTGCAAACAGAACGTTTTAAGTGTGTTCTAAGTGCATTATACAAATGTGATGCTAGATGGTGCTGGTGTGCTAATGGAAAATGCCATATATGCTTTTTTTAAAAAAAATTAAAGCATTTTCACAGCGTCTTTTAAAGCCCTAAACGGCCTTGGTCCAGTATACCTGAAGGAGCGTCTCCACCCACATTATTCTGCCCAGACACTGAGCTCTAGCGCCAAGGGCCTTTTGGTGGTTCCTTCACTGCAAGATGCCAAGTTACAGGGAACCAGGCAGAGGGCCTTCTCGGTAGTGGCACCCGCCCTGTGGAACGCCCTTCCAGCAGATGTCAAAGAGAAAAACTACCAGATTTTTAGAAGACACCTGAAGGCAGCCCTGTTTAGGGAAGCTTTTAATGTTTAACAGACTACTGTATTTTAATACTTTGTTGGAAGCCGCCCAGAGTGGCTGGGGAAACCCAGCCAGATGGGCGGGGTATAAATATAATAATAATAATAATAATAATAATAATAATAATAATAATAAATGTGTAGATTCAGCCCCAGTCTCTCGCCGCACCTACCTTTCTCGACCGCAGAGACGCCCATGGAAGCCTGGGCAAGGTCTGCCTTCTTCTCCCACCTGCCCTCATCCGCATGGTAGACTTCGACCGAGGCCAGTGGGCTCTGCGTGGCGTCCACCCCTCCAATCACCAGCACGTCCTTGCCAAGCATCACCGCCGCAGCCCCTGCCCGCGGGGTGGCCATAGGAGGCAGCGCCGTCCACTTGCGCGAAACAATATCCAACATCTCCACCGTGTCCAGGGGCTGGCCCTGCTGGCTGCAGCCCCCCACCACAAAGAGGTGCCCATCTTGGAAGGTTGGGCTGCAGTAGACCCGGCAAGTTGGCATGGGCGGGAAAGCCTCCCAGAAGAAGGATTTGGCACTGGCGGCTTCCATGTCGCCCAACAGCCTGGCATCTCAGGAGGCAGACATGGCGACGGCCCCTGCGCTGGCTCGGTGTCTCCGTGGGGCAGCCCCCCAGAGACCTATAGGGATTGGCCTGAGGCGGTTGGTAGGCCTTCCTTCCTGCGCCGCTGAAACTCCGCATCCACAAGGCATTAGTAGACTGGGAGGCAAATATGGCCGCAAGGAGAGGCCAAGGACTCCTGAGGGAGAAGGCAAGGAACGCCGTGATGCCCGAGGGATGCTGTCTCCGGTGGGGAGGGAACCATTCCTAACCGGAACTGCGAGGGTTTTTCTGCAAGAGATGCCTCACGTTCAGGCCTGAAATGCTGGAGGTAGCCACCAAATGTCTAATACACACAAGCCAGTCTTTGGAAATACGGCTCTCTCGGCAAGTTGTCTTCTGGATCTGTTTGTCTTGTCAGGTCTTGTGCAGATGTTGAGTCCTAATAGGAACAGAGAGAGAGAGAGAGAGAGAAAGAGAGCATTAAGGAAGGAGAGGTACAAGATTACCAGCAACTACCATGGGAGCCATTTTGAGGAATCTGTCTACAGACAAAACAGGCCACGGTGAAATCTCCCAAAGGACTGCCCGCAAGGCTTCAGGTTGCCCTTCACATTTGGGCAGAAATCCCAAATCTGGCAGCTGCTAAAGTCTCCAGCTTCCCTGGGCCTTTGGATTAATTTACACATTCCCCAGAACAGTGGCGTAGCGTGGGTTGTCAGCACCCGGGGCAAGGCAAGTAATTTGCGCCCCCTAACCCGTGGATTTGCGCCCCCTAACCCTAAGCCCCAGATGTTGCGCCCGGTGCGGCCGGCCCCCCCTGCACCCCCCACGCTACGCCACTGCCCCAGAACCAGCTCAGCGCATCCCGTATAAACTGAGGCACAGTTTGCAAGCTCCATCTGCAGTGTGAAGCCTTCCCTACAAAGCCACACAGCCACCTCACTGCTGCGTTCTCATGAGAAGCAGGGCTGACCCAAAAAAGCTGAGGCCCACCTCACAAATCAAAATAACCAGGGTACCCAAGGCCAGAAAAGTGATTTTGGCACCTGAGGCAAAACGAATCCCATTAAGTGTTTCCTCTTCCCCACTGCCAGTAAAAACTTAAAAATTGAATAAAACAAAAAACGAAGGATTTGTTGTTTTTTTAGAACACCCACAGCCAGTGCCCTGAGACGGCTGCCTCACTCCGCCAATGGATAAGGCCGATCCTGCCTTAACCGCCCCTTTCTCCCTCATTTTGTACACACCACCAAAAGCAGTTAATAGTTAATTGGGGAATGATTCTCCCCATCCCTAAAAACACCTGAGGTGTGAGCATGCCAACCTACGTTTTATAAGGGCAGAATCAAGAGTTACTATTTATTTATTTGTTTATTTATTCCTTTATGAGTTGCTTCCTTTGAATCAACTTAAAGTAATTTCACAATACCAGAGAGAGAGAGAGAGAGAGAGAGAGAGAGAAGTTCCTTTTATATCTGTTAATGGTTTACATTTTTAATGTGTAATTGTGTGATATATGCAGTCTTACATATGCCTCCTTTTTGCCTCTTCAGCCCCAGGATCACATAGGGCAGGCATGTCCAAAGTCTGTTTCGGGGGCCTAATTTGGCCCCCGTGGTAGTACAGTGGTACCTCGGGTTAAGTACTTAATTCGTTCTGGAGGTCCATTCTTAGCCTGAAACTGTTCTTAACCTGAAGCACCAATTTAGCTAATGGGGCCTCCTGCTGTCGCTGCACCATCGCTGTACGATTTCTGTTCTCATCCTGAAGCAAAGTTCTTAACCTGAGGTAATATTTGCGGGTTAGCAGAGTCTGTAACCTGAAGTATATGTAACCTGAAGTGTATGTAATCTGAGGTACCACTGTATATGTCCTGGGGTAAAATGCTAAAAGAAGCTCAACAACTTTAGGGTAAACTTCAATCCTAAAAAAGCTCAACAACTTTGTTCACTTCATCAAACCTGGCCCTCTTTGGGCATCCCTGAATAGGGCAACAGAAACAAAAAAAAAACAACATTTGCTGCTTACACACCAAACATTTAAAGCACATGGCTTACCCCCAAAGAATGTGCTCTAACTGCATGGTGTGTACGCAGCCAAAGTTGGGGCTGGGACTGGGAAGCCGGTTTACAGTGGTACCTCGGGTTACATACGCTTCAGGTTACAGACTCCGCTAACCCAGAAATAGTACCTCGGGTTAAGAACTTTGCTTCAGGATGAGAACAGAAATTGTGCTCCGGCAGCAGCAGGAGGCCCCATTAGCTAAAGTGGTGCTTCAGGTTAAGTACGGACCTCCGGAACGAATTAAGTACTTAACCCGAGGTACCACTGTATTCCTATTCTGCAAAGTCCCCCTGTGACTGTAGCGACAGTGGCAGAATTAGCTCGGTCTACTGCCCTCCGAGAACAAGAGCAACTTCCGGCGCCCTGGGGTCAAGGCCACCTGGCGTCAGGATAGCTGTGGTCAAACAAATCACAGGCGCCCCAAGAAGACGCAACGGGGGCCTGTCAGGTACATTCACACTCTGGTGCAAAGACAGCCCACCCCGGAGAGAGGCAGACTTAAGTGAATGTGAAAGGTCCCTGCTGGGATGGAGACAGCTTCAAAACACATTTAACTGCAAAAAAAGAAAGGAAAGGGGGAAAACGACAACAGCGAGGAGGGTCACCAGAGGATAGGAGAAGCTGGATGTGGCAAAGTCAACTGTGGGAGGTAGAAGGACCGTCCCGGCAACAGCCTCCATCCCCTTCCCAGAATCACATCCACTCCAGCTGCCATAGCCTGGGAAAGCGAAATACAGTGGTACCTCCGATTAAGAGCTTAATTTGTTCTGGAGGTCCTGAAACTGTTCTTAACCTGAGGTACCACTTTAGCTAATGGGGCCTCCTGTTGCCGCCGCTCCACCGCCACACGATTTCTGTTCTCATCCTGATGAAAAGTTCTTAACCCGAGGTACTATTTCTGGGTTAGCGGAGTCTGTAACCTGAAGCGTATGTAACCCGAGGTACCACTGTAACAGCAACCTGGTAGTTAACAGTTTGCTAATAAAGAGCTCCCTCTGTAGGTTACCACCGTGTATGACCACAGCTTCAGCCACAGTCCTCACCTGGAGCTCCTCCAGGCTGTTTGTTTTTGGGGTTTTTTCGGTAAGTGTATCCTGCAACGTATCATTGACGCAATAATAGTGGTGGATTTAATAGTGGTGGACCATCTGCTTTTCTGAGACGCTTCCCCAATGCTGCTGCCTTATTGTCATGGCGCTGTCCGGCCATGGATGTCCAGCGCGAGGAATTACACTAGTGGCCCAAATTGTGGAAACCTTTTGGGGAAAGTGTATTTCGAGGTTTGATGGCTCATAACACCTCATAAACACTCATGTTCATTGGCTACATTCAAATGAAGGAAAGCTACTGTCAACCGAAGCAAGTTGTGCTTCCTTTTTCTGGTTATTGGCCTATATCTTTTGATAGAATACAGATAATTGAACCAACATTGTCGCATTACATTCTTCATTAAATTATCATTCCACTGATCTATAATTTTATGGTATTACTCCAAAAGAAAGTGGTGTTACGAGCCATCAAACCTCAGAAATACACTTTTCCCAAAAAGGTTTCCACAATTTGGGCCACTATAGTGTAACTTGTTATTGTCCAAGGTCCCAACTTACAAGTTAGGAAAAAGCACCCATCAGCCCTACATATCTCAGCTTGTCCTAGGCATGAGCCCCAGGAGGCAGCTGCCACAACAGAGAGACCCCTCCCCTGACCTCAGCTTACGTATCTCCCCCCACCCGAGCTGCGCGCAAGCAAGCAAAGACTGTGTCCGTGTGCAACCTGCTTCTGCTCCTCCCTCTTCGGCCCTCGCCTGGTCCTGGGAGACGGTGGAGCAGGAGAGGTGGGGGCAGGAGGAGGTGGTGTGGCAGCGCTTCACACCAGGTTGACCTCTCCCTCCCTCCCTCCCTCCCTCCCTCCCTCCCTCATCGCCATCTGCAGAGGCGCTCTTTTGCTGCATTACAACAAAAGCAGGGCAAGCACACCCACTGAGCATTTCTGGTATTAAAAAAATGCAGGATTTCAGTTACGGGACATGCACTGATTTGGAAAGGAAGCAGTACAAATGAGCACAAATCGTCATGGATGAGCAATGGAAAGGATGTCCGAAGGCACACCCCCCCCCCCCGAGAGTCTACTTTATTTAGCCATCCCGACAACCAGCAAATGTGGCAGGTGCTTCTCAACAATCAGAGAGTAATGGATCAATGGCCATAGGTAAGTGATGAAGGGCCCTTCCATTGTTCATCCGCATTCCCTTTTAAACTCCGCCAGCTAAATTCCCTTCCTTTCTTTATAGGGGGGGAAGCCTTAATAGTCCCTGAAGAAGAAGAAGAGGCAGAGAGAATGAAAGAGAGGGGCGCTTTCCCAGGCTGCACAATGACAAGCAAATGTCCTGCATTGGAACCGGACTGGAAGGAACGGAGGCAAGGGATTTCCCCCATCCCCAAAGGAGAGCAACTCTCGTAAACCTGAATATTCCTGCCCCGTGGACTGAAGTGAGAGGGACAACCTGCTGCTACAGGAAAATTAGGGAAACACAATAGGGCTGTCTCCTAAGAACAACAATAACATTCCCACAAGGTGCACCATTGCATCTCAATTAGCTCATGCATTCTGAATGAAGCTGTGCAGAATGAGAGGGAACGTGTTTATGGGATGCATTTTAGGCGCTGCAAATGGCAGCTTAATAGTTACTACTCTCGCACCTGGTGGTGCAGAATAGATGCACACAGGGACAAAAACCGAGCAAAGCCCATGCATAAAGTATTTCCCTATGTACCTGTCCACACATTAAAATCTCTGGTGGGGAAGGGCTCCCTCCTGGTGTCCTGGTCAACCTAAGCCAGGTCAAGTGGCTACAGGAAAGAGGGCCTTCTTGGTGGAGGTGCCCCAGTTATGCTCTTCCCCACATGATGTCTACGGTATTTTCTTTCCCAGAACTATGCAAAGACCTCCTTCTCCCCCCCCCCCAAACTTGTACTTTTTAGGGATCATTTTAAACCTCCTAACTGCTTCATGCCACTTTTATGATTTTGTGGCTTTGCATATTGTACAGTGGTACCTCGGGTTAAGTACTTAATTCGTTCCGGAGGTCCGTACTTAACCTGAAACTGTTCTTAACCCGAAGCACCACTTTAGCTAATGGGGCCTCCCGCTGCCACTGCGCCGCCGGAGCACAATTTCTGTTCTCATCCTGAAGCAAAGTTATTAACCTGAAGCACTATTTCTGGGTTAGCAGAGTCTGTAACCTGAAGCGTATGTAACCTGAAGCGTATGTAATCCGAGGTACCACTGTACGCATTTTTTATTTTTGCATGTTGATTTTGATCTATGCTTTTTTACAAACCACCTGGGAATATAGCTGAAGGACGACATAAAAATGCATATGTTAAATAGAAGCGTAGAATCTTAAAGAGTTGGAAGGGACCCAAGGGTCATCTAGTCCAACCCCCTGCGATGGCAGGAATCTCAGCAAAAGCATCCTGGACAGATAAATAACAATACAACAAACAATAGGCACTCTCCGTCCTGCTCTGTGGCCGGGTGGGGGGGAAAGACGAAAGCAGGGCTTCTTCCCGCACACGGTTCCAATATTCTACAGGCAGCGGCTGCCCCTGCCCGTTCCGCAGCAGTTGGATCTGCAGACGTCAGCAAGTGATTCTGCAAAAGCTTCGCTTGCTTATTTCTGCACAGGCCACAGGCCAGGTCAGCCACCAATCTTATTTGCACAGCTGCAGGGTCAAGCAACCTGGGTGCCTCCTCTGTCACAAGCTCCTCAGCTGAAGCCATCAGGGAGACCCGAGCGAAGCTGGCTTTGAAGGCAATTTGTCAGATCATTGTGAGATGAAGAAAGAGAGCAGAGAGGTAGCAGCAGCTGCCTTTGAGACTCTGGGAGTCTCAAGCCTGGTTCCCCATGCCACCACGGAGACCCCACCGCACTCTGTGCCCCCACCTGGAGCTTTTAATTTGAGCGATAAATCTCCCCCTTTTAAATCTTGTCAACTACCAGGACTCTACAGCTCATTTATCTTCCTCCCCGCAAAAATTAGGAGCTCTAGTAGCTTAATAGCCAAGAGCTGCATAATTCAGCAACCCAGGCATGAAATATTGATAGCCAGTCCCCAGATCAGAAATAGCTTTTGCCTCTGGGGGGTCTTCCAGGGCTCTTAAGGAGACGGAAGGGAAGGCACTTATTTTGCCATCTTCAGCACCCAAGGGAACCGGGCACATGCCGGCTCTTGAGAACGGTTGAGAAAGGGGGGAGTTTAATCAGGAGGCAACGCCATAATCACATTGAACAAGAACTGGGTGCCCCCCAACATTGCCTGGCATTTGTTCCCAGGTGTACCGCAGCTGCAGCATCTCATTTGTGAGAAGCCAGAGCTCAGCGGGCTAGAGAGTTATGCGGCAAAAGGGCCTGGAGTCAGATGCTAGAAAACTAGTTAAAGAAGCTTCTGCAAGCGCCTGTAAAAGATGAGGAAAGGGAAGCAATGCAGCAGCATATGTAACCACCCATAGAGCTAAACTGGGATTTAAACCTAGGACAGCAGGCTATTTCAATGGTGCATATTTATTTATAAAACTTTCTTATACCACCTCATATACTGTACAGTCATACCTCAGGTGAAATATGCGTCAAGTTGAGCGCATTCGAGTTACGCTCCTCAGCAACCCGGAAGTAAGGGAGTGCATTACTTCTGGGTTTCGCCACTTGTGCATGCGCAGACGCTCAAAATGACGTCGCGCACATGCGCAGAAGCGGCGAAAAGCGACACGTGCGTGCACAGACGTGCTGTCGCTAGTTACGTTTACCTCTAGATGCAAACGGGGCTCCGGAACGGATCCCGTTCGTATCTAGAGGTACCACTGTAGTTATTTTAAGGAGTGGTCATTAGGAGGTTTGGGGCTGGTAAGCGAGGGGTTAAATCCTGCTCAGTATGGCTCTACATGCTCCCCTGCTAGGAGCAGGCGCACATCGCCAAAGCCCAGTGCAAAAAAAGGTTTGAAAGCCCTTTTGCAAACAGCTCTGCGCTGCTCTTTAAAGCCCTTTTGGAAACAGCTCTTGCGCTGCTCTTGAAACCTTTGGGTTTTGGAGGTTCAAAGAACAGTGCAGGGCTATTTGAAAGCCCTTTTGCAGACAGTCCAATGATGCTTTCTGAGTCCCTGAAGTCTGCAGGTTGAAATCGCAGCACCAAAGGCTTGCAAAAAGGGCTTTCAAGCAGCCTGTGATGCGCTTTGTAGTGCGGACAGTATGATGTCAGGTGATCGACAGATGGGCAGCCTCACCCGCTTGTCAAATTTGACCGTCTGGGGGTGGGAAGATAAGGATCTGGGCCACTTGCCAGAAAAGGTTCCTTAATACTGCGTAGTATGGGCCAAAAGTCTGACTTGGTGTAAGACAACTTTATCTATCAAGGGCTACCAGTCAAACACACCCTCCGAGTTCAGAAGCAATGTACCTCTGAACAGCAGTCACTGGGGAACAAAATTATCTTACAAATAATTAAAACTACATTTCTGTCATGGGGGCTTTAGTTGTATTCCAGCATTGCAGGGGCTGGACTAGATCAGTGTTTCCCAGCCTTGGGTCTCCTGCTGTTTTCGGACTACGATTCCCATCATCCCTGACCACTGGTCTTGCTAGCTAGGGATGATGGGAGTTGTGGACCAAAAACAGCTGGAGACCCAAAGTTGGGAAACACTGGACTAGATGACCCTCAGGGTCCCTTCCAACTCTACAATTATTTGTAGGTGGTGAGAAACTTCTAAAGGATAAGTACTTACCTGGACAACGAATATATCCTGGCTGTAAATGGTGTATACTTTGGACATCCCTGAGAAAGGCTGCTGTATGTAGAAACTATGTTACCCTGTTAAGAAAAGAAATATATAGCATTATTAAAGGTAAAGGGACCCCTGACCATTAGGTCCAGTCGTGGCCGACTCTGGGGTTGCGGCGCTCATCTCGCTTTATTGGACAAGGGAGCTGGCGTACAGCTTCCGGGTCATGTGGCCAGCATGACTAAGCCGCTCCTGGCGAAGCAGAGCAGCGCACGGAAACTCCGTTTACCTTCCTGCTGGAGTGGTACCTATTTATCTACTTGCACTTTGATGTGCTAGGTTGGCAGGAGCAGAGGCCAAGCACCGGGAGCTCACCCCGTTGCAGGGATTCGAACCACCAACCTTCTGATCGGCAAGTCCTAGGCTCTCTGGTTTAACCCACAGTGCCACCTTAAACATCATTTGGAAATGGATGTGCGGAAAGGCAGCCCTTGGGGGAAAGGGGGAAGCGACAACCCCTGATTTGCACAGACAAGCTCCCATTTCATCCATCCATCCTTTAGGAAGGGAGCTGGCTCAGCTACTTCTGACGTGAACTGAGGCACTCCAATATTCTGGCGGGCACTGAGCCCACAATAAATAAATCAATGTGTGGCTGTTTCCTTACAGCAACGGTCCTCAAACTTTTTTCTTCTCTGGGCCACACTTTCAGAAAATAAATTTTGCTCACGTCGCACCCAATTTTTTTTCGGTAAGAAATGCATTGGGAGATTGCTAGCAGGGACTGGTTCTTAACACAGAACACGACAACTTTGTGAGACACCCAGAAAGTATAAAAAGCAATGAGAACATGGATCCTTTCCAAAATTCTGCAAGTGAAAAAATTAATTTTGATACTACGCTACGCTGAAAGGTGCGCACGTTCCTCTGGTTGCCCTTGAATTTATCCTTCCACACTTGCCACCCTCTCCCACCATACCTTTTGAGAACCCCTGCATTGAACGCTTGAGTATTTATCATCATGTTCGCAGGCACTCTCGCTTCAGATCTGAGACTGCCGACCTTGCTGAAACACGGGGCAATACCGGCTTTGAGCACCATACTTCAGGAGCAGCCTCCGATCCTACCATCCAGTCCTTCAGCTCTTGCTTACTGGACAACAACAGCCCACCCCCACGGACCCTGCACCCCCTACGCAGCGGTAGAGCAAGCTCACGGGGTTTGCGACGGAGCTGAACAGGGTGCAGCCATCTGAAGAAGGTGTCCGGCCACACTTTGCTTTGATCTGATGCAGAGGCTTTTGACTGCATTGCTAGCACTGCTGACTCAGCAATCCCCAGCTCTGGCTACCCCTGCAGTTCAGTGCAAGCAGCCAAGAGTTTGGAATCTGTATCTTTAAAAAAAAAAAGGAAGGAAGCTAAACCCCAGTGGCGCTCTCTCTCTCTCTCTCTCTCTCTCTCTCTCTCTCTCTCTCGCAAGACAGGACGTGCAGGCTGGTCGTGATAATTCTGCCGCTGGCACCTTAACCCTCTCATCCCACAAAGGGAGACCAGAGGATTCAGCCTTAAGCCGGCAGAAAATTCCTTTTTTATTAACTTGAGCCAGATTAAGCCTCAGTTGATTTGAAGGATCACGCTCACTACAGGTAAAGGAAGGTGAGGGAGCCAAGCGTCAACATAACGCGAAAGGGAGAGGGAGGCCTCTTTTTCCTTTCCGCAGAAATTCCTACCCCCCCTATGCAAACCAAGTCAGTGAAAAGTGCATGGTTTGCATATTAATGTCTGCTTCCGAGATATGGATTAGCGGATAATTTGGAATTGTAAAACAAGACCTGGAAAAGCAAAAGGCGATAACAGAATATGAAGGGGAGCAGGAGAAGGGCACAGAAGAAGAGGTATAGGTGCAGATTAGCAGAACTGGGAGATAAAGGTATGGAATATTCACAGAATTATAGAGCTGGGAGGGATCTTGAGGGTCATCTAGTCCAACCCCCTGCAATGAAGGAATCCTGTTGTTGTCCTTGCATGGGCTTGAACCACAAGTAGACCTAGAGGAACCAAAGAGAACGCCAAAGGGGACTGAAGCCCCTGACCGCTTTCAAAACCACTTCCTGCCTGCCCCCCTTTGAGCCCAGGCCAAATACTGATCCGAGTTACGTATTTCCCACAAACATGAGGACTAGATGCTTGAGAGCAAAGATGCTCAAGACGCCATGTTAAGCAAACAGGGGAGTCCGAGGGCACAGATTAACAGGGCACACACAATCCTAGCAGAGAGAGGAAGAGACATTTCAGCACCAGATCCGACAAGAACACCGTTCTGCAACATTCCTCCATGCAGAGCCGCTGAGTTGCCAAGCACGGCAAGTGCTGTGCAGCGGCTGGGCAGGTCAAAGGTTGAGGGCATAGCAGTACATTGCTGTGGTTTTCTGACAACAGGACTTAAGATGGCCTAGCTAGGGGACATGTACAGGCCATCTCCCTTAAAACACAGAAAAAAGAGAGACACATATGACGGAAATAAGAGAAGCAGAAGCAGCAGCAAAACACCAGCTACATGCTCCCGATGAAACAGATCGAACTCACCCGAGCAAAGGCTGGCACTGTAGCAAAGGCACTGGATTTTTAAGCCAACGAAGAGGGCACAGCCATCTGCCCTACAGTTCAAAAGACGCCTCCCCCCTGGGCAGCTTGCATGATGAAGACTCTGGTGGCAAGGGAAAACTATGCCATTCTCCCAGGCATCCTTTGGTTACCTTGTTCCCCTGCTCTTGTCTTCTTGCTTGTTTGTATTAGCCGAGTCGTTTCTAACGTATGTAATACTGTACTTTGTGCATTGTTGGAAACCGCTCTGGGATTATGTTGGGAGAAGTAAACAAACAATAGAAGGAGGAAAATTCATTTGGGGGGGGGCGGGAACGGGAGAAGGGATTCGCCGTGATCAGGTATGTTAGGAACTAAGGATGCCAACAGGAACGCAGGAATTCATTCGAACACATGAATTAAAAGGGGGCAGGAGAAGATTATCTGGTTAATTAGTGATGTTTGAGGGACATGATCAAGAGAGGAGGAGGTGGAGGAGAGCCTCTTCCTGAACAGGAATGTGACCCCTCAGTGTGCACATGTGCAATGGTTTTAACCTTTAAAGCCCTATATGGCCTACGACTTACGGTCTTCAAATAAAAACATCTTGCAGGTCCCAGGCCACAGGGAGGTTAGGCTGGCCTCAACCAGAGCCAGGGCTTTTTTGGCTGTGGCTCTGATCTGGTGGAACGCTCTGTCACAAGAGACTAGGGCCCTGCGGGACTTGACATCTTTCCGCAGGGCCCGCAAGACAGAGCTGTTCCACCAGGCCTTTGGCCAGGGCACAGCCTGACTCCCTCCTTCGGCAATCTCCGCAGAGCTTTGGCCCAATGGTTGCCATTGGTTTGATTTGAATTAATTTTATAATGAATGATTTTAGAGTGTTGTGTTGTGTTGTGTTGTACTGTTGTACTGTTTTATTGTTGTTAGCCGCCCTGAGCCCAGCTTCGGCTGGGGAGGGCGGGATATAAATAAATAATAATAATAATAATAATAATTATTATTATTATTATTATTATTATATTATTATTATTATTATTATTATTATTATTATTATTATCAAGGTGGGGCTTGGGAGCAGATGTACAGAGCCCCCCCCCTCAGCCAGGGATGAGCCAATCTGTCCATTTTGGATGCTCTCGGTTTCTTCCTCTCCTCCCTGATCTTGAGTTCATTTTGTCACTTTTTTAAAAGGATTCTTGTGAAAATTCACCTGCCTTTTAGTGCAAATTCCTCATAATATTACAAAAGTTGGTATGCCATCTTGTCCAATACAAGATTTTTTTTTTGCAAAGCAATCCCCCCCTACTCTGTCTGATTTTTGCTTTCACTAATATTTGCACTGTTATGGACACCTTTCTTTCGTCTACAGATTTCACTGCGCACCCACTGATTGCAGAACAGTGTTGCGAAATTCAGAGAAGGTCCGCAAATTGTTTTGGAAAGGGTGGAAGGCAAATTTGGAATTTGGAAGGCAAATTTCGAAGGTCCGCAAATTGTTTTGGAAAGGGTGAAATTAGGTGGACAGAATCATTGAGTTGGAAGGGACCACAAGGGTCATCTAGTTCAATCTCCTGCGATGCGGGAATCTTTTGCGCAACACGGGGCTCAAACCCACGACCCTAAGATCAAGCGCCTCGTGCTCTACCAACTGAGCTATCCCAGCTTTGCCTTTTAAGGGTGGACTGAATCAAATCTCCTACAATAGCAGAATAAGCAGCAGGGCACCCGAATGCAGAAGAGCTGGCTTTCCTATGTTTTGAAGTAATACACATTTGCCATCTAAGCAGCAAGGATAGGACCGTTCAGTCCAGACTCTAAAAGTACCTCGCTCTGCGCACTGTGTCCATGTGGCCGGGGGTGGCGCGGGCACATGCTTCCTAATCTCCAGCTCTGCTTACTGTTTTGCGGTTCAGAGGCTCATTCACGAATAGCACAGCACTCTAATCTTAAACCCCTTCCCTGGAAATGCATTCCACGGTGGAACATGTGGCAGTGAAATAACAGGTTTTGCTTAGGATCTGGGTAGATGAAGCCACTTTGAACAGGCATGTTTCCAAAGAGCTGGGGATTGCTCTCTCCAATCGCCACCCCCTCTCCCATTTTCGGGTAAGACGCCAACAGGCTTGCAATTAAGACCTCAGCCAACTTGACAGCGACTGCAGGCAGCCGATAGGTCAGCCATCTGATCGACCAGCACTTAATTTGTAACAAGAAGCGCTGGGTTTCAACCCCTGCGGGGAACACTGTATATATCCTTTCTCCTTGAAGCCTTTCCCTCAATCCTCAGACGCACGGGAGAGAGATATTGCGCACGTGATCAAAGCAGGCATTCCTTTCCTTGCAATGCATGTTCCAAGGCCGGGATGGCTCAGTTGGTGAGAAAACGGTGCTGGTAACGCGAATGTTGCAGGTTCGATCCCCACATGGGAAAGCTGCATATTCCTGCATTGAAGAAGGTTGTATTTCTTCAGGGCGCTTTCCAGCTCTGCGATTCTAAGACTCTAAGGCCAAACTCTGGCTCTGAAAACACACCCAAGAGCCAAACTAATCTCTGGGTCCAGGGCCGAGATGAAACCAGCCAGACCCGCCTTAGCTTCTTTCTATGTTCCCTTGTAGTGCTCCTTCTCTGAGAGCATTTCCAGGCCACCTGCTGTTTATTTATCTTGATTGGTTTCCAGGGAGGTTAGACAATGCTGTGTCAAAACAAGGAACATCCTGCACTTTCCTTGTGCTTTTGTTAAAATGCAAAAGAAACCTGATCTTTTAGAGAAGTTTGTTTGTTCCACAAGATTCTCCCCATCAAACTGAAATTGCGCAACCACAATTTGCCGGTACGTGATGGAATCCCACTGGAAAATGGTGACAGTCTGTGAATCAGCAAAAACGATACTAGAAAAGTCTGGTACAAATCTTCTTCCAGCGACACGGCTGTGCCACACTGCTCCTTAATTCTCAACATATACTCTGTGACTCTCAAGCAGATAATAACGCATGTCAGTGCTTGATGGTTTGTAATAGAGATGTCAGAGCATTCTGACGGAAACAGGAGCAGAAATTGCCAGTGCTTGCTTATTTGCCCTGTGTCCGGAACGGAAACCAATCCAGCAAATGCAGTTGCTATTTGACGTTGTTGATGTTTTCGGTCTGCCAGCGATACCTAATTAATCATCCCCATTTCCGCTGCGCTTCTGTTGCTCCGAAATTAATGGAACTGGCCCTGTTACAGGAGCCACGTAATACTCGTTCCGTATTGGCAAGTAATCCATCATGGCATTACCTACACTTTGGAACTCCCCGCCTGTTGACCCCAGAAAGGCTTTGCTTAAAGCTTAAAACATTTCTGTTTAGGCAAGCATATCCAGACACACAGATGCTGTCAAATTTTAATCTCTTTTGCTGTTGATTTAAGTTATTTAATAATATTTTAAACTGGGTTTTTTATTGATAATTTTAATATTTCTTGTAAACCACTTGGAGGTTTTGCTGCAATCAAGGGGCATATACATTGTGTTAAATAAACGTAATGATAATGTAAGTAATTACATAAAATTCTGCCGCAATGGACAGCAAGACGACTATCGTAGTTTTTCTCGGAAGCCGAAATGCAGTGGAATGGAAACATCACTGCATGCAACAAATACAAGCTGGAATGGACATCCATGCCTTTTTAAATCCCTATTTCCCCAAAGGGGTGGGCTTCAAACAGTGCAACGACTAGCTATTTATATACTGCCTGGAGCCCCACTTCTTGCCCCAAGGACCAGAGCTGAGGCTGTGTAAATTCCAAGACTTCATCGTCGGATGGATTCAGAAGGCTGAACTGATGCATGCTGTCCGCACTGTTTCTGATCACACTTCCCCAACCAAGATCACTGAATGGCTTAATGCACTGTGCTGTGTGAGGCTGTAGGCTGAGGCAAATGAGAAGCTGCCTTCATTAATAATAATAATAATAATGTTTATATGTCGGCCATCTGACTTGCTTGCCCCAGCCAGGGTGGGCAGCTCCCAAGATAAAAAAAGAGTAAAAACACAACCCAATTAGGTTACTCACTTCCAGAGTGTTGCTATTTTGGGGGCAGGATTCAAACACATACCAGGAAATTCAGGTAGTACGACAACTACAGCTGATCAGGAGGTCTGGTTCAACAAACCCGCTTCCCAAAAAAGATTGTACTTTTTGCCATAGTGAAGGGGAAATACACAGATAAGTGTGGGATGGCATCTGCTTCAATGACATCACATCAACAGGTGTCTGGATGGACCCTCGATGGCATCCACTCACTTCTTTCCCTTGCAGTCCTCATCGAGAAGAGTCTCATCTATTCAAACGAAGCATTGCGAAAGAACTGGGATCAGCCAACGATGCTTTAGGGCAGATATAAAGAAGCACTTGTCCACATGGCACACAGTTAAAACTTCAGAACACGCTGTCTCCAATTCTGTGACAGCCAGTCACTTAGATAGCTTTAGAGAGATCAGACGATATCATGGAGAAGAAAGTCACGATGGCAATATACGCTCTCTCCGGGATCAGAGTCAGTTTGTGTCTGGGTGCCCCTTTCTAGGGGGCACAGAGGGAAGGGGGGGGGGCTTTGTACCGTGCTTGATGGGCCAGTCCCCGAGGTGTCTGACTGGACAGTGTAGGAGTCCGGGTGCTAGACAAGGCAGCCGTTGCTCTGACTCAACAAGGCGCTTCGTAGGGGCGAGTGAGAGCAAGCTGTTAGGCTAATGGAAGAGAAGCTCTCCTCCCCAGGAGTTTGAGGGAAAACAAAAGTCTGAAGGGGAAGCAATATAGAAGTGACGGGGATTAAAAATAAAGCATTGGAGGGGTTAAATAAGACAGAAAACTCCTGATATTTCGTGCACCGCTATTAAGCCAGCATAAGAAAAACACCAACCAGTCCAGTATCCTGGTTGGCCAGCCAACGTGAGAAAAGGGTGCTGGGCCATTGGCCTGATCCTGCAAGCTCTTTTTATGTGCTGTTTGCACTGCGGCCAGCCAGATGCCTGTGAGAAGCCAGCAAGCAAGACCCAAGGGCTGCAGAACTCTGCTCCCCTGCCATGCCCAGCAATTCAGAGGCAACCTCCAAGAGGGGAGGTAGAGCAGGACCATCAGGACTAGTGGTCACAGAATTGCAGTCCGGGTTGGCAAAGAGTTTAGCAAGACTCTTTGGGCTGCAGGTGGGCAACAACATTTTAGCTTGGTTAAGAAGGCAAACAGGAGTTTCCTCCTGAGCTTTCCTTTATTGTTAATATCAATTCTCACCTTCCAATCTTTTCCCTTCCAATCCCGTCTTCCCAGACCCCGGTGTATCAACCTACCTGGCTGCAGTAGATCTTCCTTCCTTGCCAAAATAGAGAGGCTCAAGCTACCTAACAGCACGGAAGAATTGGCGACAGAGCACTCTGCACGTGCTCAGGGACACCGCCGGCACGTCGCTGAATACAGGCCTCCTAAGCCCATCTCAGTTCTCAGCGCTACCCACACATCTCCCCAGGGGGCAGGACAGAAGGAAAAGTAGACTAGGGGGCGCCACACCGGGGAAGAACTGCGCCGCGTCGGTTGTTGGCAGGAGGCGGCTGATCTCCGGCTCGCCTGGCAGCTTTACTCGACGGCGCGGAGACTTCGCAGCCCGGGTCGGCTGAAGGAAGGGCTGGGCCGGCTCCGGGGCGTGCGCCGCCGCCGTAGCCAGCCTCCAGCTCGAGGGAGTCGTGGGGGCTCCCCCAAAACACACCCAATGGCCGCAGAAGGAGGCGCGCTGCGCCAAGCTCCGGCTGCTGCGCCCCGTCGCCTCTCTCCGGGCGCGCTTGGGGACGCGCAGCCTTCCCGGGTTCCCTGCGGCCTCTCTCGGCTCGCCCAGGAAAAACTTTGCAGAGCGGCGAGGCGGACGAGGAGGAGTCGCCCCCTTCCCCAATCACTCACCCGGCCAACGCAGGGCTGCTGGACGCCACAGTCCGGCGATCGGAGTTCTCCGCCCGACGGCCCCGGGCAGCACCGCGCGCCGCGCTCACCTCCCCGGACTGCGCGGTCCAAACTCTGCAGGCGCGCCGGGCTGGCTGGGGTGTTGTTGGAGGGGAGGGGATCGCGCCTTCCTCCCGCCTTCTTCTCCCCGCTCGCGGCTCCCCTGCTCCGATCCAGCTTCTCCCCTCTCGGCGAGCTCCTCTATACCGCGCAGGGGGAGGAAGGGGGAGAGGTGGGCGGCGGGCAGGAGGGGTGGGACGCGGCCGCCGCCGCCGCCGCCACACACGCCGCGCGCTCTCTGCCTTAACTCTTCCTCCGCCGGGCGCAGCAGCGCGCTCGGGACAGGCGCTGGGCAGCGGCGCCCGGAGCCCCGGGAAGGCGGGGAGCGCGCGGCGCCGAGCTGGCCGAAAGCCCCTCCGCCTCGAAATGCGACGGCCTCTCTTCTCCCGGATCCTCTCCTTCCGTCCTTCCTTCCTTCCCTACCCCGCACCCACCCAGCATCTCGTTCTGTTTAGTGGGAATTTTAACATTTCCATTTTCTGAACGGTTAAAAAAATCCTATATGGAACAATTACATAAACGGAGCGGGGTGGTGTGTTTTGGTGGGGGGTTTTTTTGAGAAGCGGAGAAAACCCAAGGAAAGACGCTGCTGGAACAAAGCAACAGCATCTCTTTCCTGAAGGCCGGTGCAATCCCTCTACCCACCCCAAAGACCCAGAGATGGCGGAGCACATGAAAAAAACATACCTCCTCCACCTTTTTAAAAAAACATAGGAAGCTGCCTTTCACCATCGAACTCCATATTGTCTGCACTGACTGGCAGCAGCTCTCCAGGGGTTCTGGCAGGGGGCATTCCCAGCCCTGCTGGAGATGCCAGGGGTTCAGCCTGGAACCTCCTGCCTGGAAAGCAGATGCTGTACTGCTGTGCTCACTCATCAGCCAGAACTGAAAGAACAGAAGGGCTGCTGGCCTTCGCTTTTTATAACCTCTGTTTCAGGCCCTTGTGGCATAGCAGGGCTGGACTGGGACGTGGATGCAGGAACTGCACTGCAGGGCGTTGGACTTAGATGAAGCTCCAGGTGCCTTCCAGCTCTACAGTTCTATAGGATCCTGTGCCGCTAGGTCTAGATCTTCATTCATAAAAGCTAAAAGCAGCAAACGCCATCTAAAGAGGCTGCGAGACTCTCCTTTCACACACAGTGGAGGGACGATGCCACATCTGCAACACAGGCAGCCTTGCATTTAGGCACTTGCCTGGTAGCTCTAGGTGTCAAGGCATGCTGGCGAGATGCTCCTTTCCTCCTCCGCCTTTTAGCATAGAAACCAAGCCGGCTACCAAAAGGAAAGCCGCCTGCTTTTCACCCAGCAGAGAAATGCTCACCACCAACATCTGGCAGCCCCTAGCAGGCTAGATCATTTTCTTTAAATTCTTGCAGGCAAGAGGCTGCTATAATGCTTGCATGCTTGTACAGTGCAAACATGGATCTCCCCCCACCCTGTTTTCTGTAACCTGTCTTTAATTTGTGCTGGCTCGATGTCCGGCATGTGGAAGATCACTTCGGCGAGGAATGCTCTTGCCCACTAACTCAGAGCTCTGGTCTCATGCAACCCCCTTGTGCTCTTTTATTGTTCCTTCCTGGATCTCGGATGATTCGCCTCTTGCTTAGCTAGCACCCATTTCCTTTCGCAGCGATCCACCATCCCCACCCAGCTCATGGGCTTCCCAGCTAACAGATTGCAGTTGAATCCTGACAAGACAGAAGTACTGTTTTGGGGGGACAGGAGGTGGGCGGGTGTGGAGGACTCCCTGGTCCTGATGGGGGTAACTGTGCCTCTGAAGAGCCAGGTGTTGGTGCTGACCTTTAAACCCCTAAACAGCCTGGGTCCAGTATACCTGAAGGAGCATCTCCACCTCCATCGTTCTGCCTGGACACTGAGGTCCAGCTCCGAGGGCCTTCTGGCGGTTCCCTCGCTACGAGAAGCCAAGTTACAGGGAACCAGGCAGAGGGCCTTCTCGGTAGTGGCACCTGCCCTGTGGAACGCCCTCCCACCAGATGTCAAAGAGAAAAATAACTACTGTGAAAAGAATTTTATGGTCTTAGATATATGGCAACGTTCATAACCACACGTACATAGATCAGCACAGGAAAGCCAACCTGGAACCATTTTGATTCCTAAACTGAGTAAATGTTTCTCTGCATGGTCAAAATGGAAAAGCCTCCCCATTGTCTCTTCCTTCACAAATCCTGTCTTAATCTGTGTTTGAATAAGGGTGTGAGCCTTATCATTACAAAAGACTGCCCAGGCTCCCCAAGAAATCCAATCAAGTAACCTGCCAGACAGGAAATAAACAAAGCGACAGGAGAAAACAACATGCAAATGTTCTGTTTTAGACCGCCTTATCTGAGGGGTGGTCTTAGGTTACACCCCTTCTGTGATGAATGCATAATGTTTCTGGGGGTGGTCTTGATCTAGAGGAGGGGAATTTCAAAAGTCTTTATAAGCTCTTGCACAGCATTTTTGGGGGGTCCTCTTCCTCTCCTGCGTGTGAGGGGAGTACCCTGTTGCAACAGATCAATAAAGATCAAGCTTACTAGCTGCTTTGCTTCTCAAATATTCTCTGGTTGGCCTCTGTTATTTTCTCCTACCAATAGGGAACCTATGTAAGGACTCTATATGGGCTCTTGGATACCCCATAAGGGAAAGGGCATATTTTTATTTACAACAGATGGCGACCACGCACGAAGGGACTTTTGGTTACCCGGATTCTGGGGGCGAGGAAGGACTGGTTATCCAGCGCGCACCAGGCAGTTTGCCAGGAGGAATAACCAGTCCTCCATCGATCCCAGGGTCTGGAAATAACTGGAGGTTCAGCGGGGTTAACCAGGGGAAGCAACGCTTGATCAGGCCGGCCTTAAACAACCAGTCAAGAGATCGTGGGATCACCAGGAACAGCGCATGCGGAAGTGAGTATTAAGTAGGAAACACGGGTAGTGGGTTGGGTTCTCTAAACCACAGCAACCAAAATTCTTTAATTCTTCCTTTTCCCTTCAAATTAGATTGCAGTTGAATCCTGACAAGACAGAAGTACTGTTTTGGGGGGACAGGAGGTGGGCGGGTGTGGAGGACTCCCTGGTCCTGATGGGGGTAACTGTGCCTCTGAAGAGCCAGGTGTTGGTGCTGACCTTTAAACCCCTAAACAGCCTGGGTCCAGTATACCTGAAGGAGCATCTCCACCTCCATCGTTCTGCCTGGACACTGAGGTCCAGCTCCGAGGGCCTTCTGGCGGTTCCCTCGCTACGAGAAGCCAAGTTACAGGGAACCAGGCAGAGGGCCTTCTCGGTAGTGGCACCTGCCCTGTGGAACGCCCTCCCACCAGATGTCAAAGAGAAAAATAACTACCAAACTTTTAGAAGACATCTGAAGGCAGCCCTGTTTAGGGAAGCTTTTAATGTTTAATAGGTTATTGTATTTTAGTGTTCTGTTGGAAGAGTGGCTGGGGAAACCCAGCCAGATGGGCGGGGTATAAATAATAAATTATTATTATTATTATTATTATTATTATTATTATTATTATTATCTCAGTAGCATTCCATGATGGAACAAAGGCAGGCTAGGAAACTAATGAAAATATCCTAGGAAGCTATTGCAGACCATTGGCCCCATTGGCTCGGTTTGGGCTAGTGGCAATCAGAGCCCAGTAACTTACGAGAGCCAGAGGTTCCCCTGGTCCTGATCTGCAGGGTTTCCAACACAAATTCCCCCCCCCCCCAGCCTACCAGGAGATGCCTGTGGTGGATCCTGGAACCATCTGCATACCAAGCATGGGGTCTGCCACAGAACTGCAGCTCCTTCCCTTTAAGAACAAAACGAAACACAGCAATTCTTCAAAGAGAAGCTGCTTTTCCGGACTGCTCCCTTTCCAGCCAGCCGCTGGCATGCAGTATACTTCTCCTTAAAAGGGTAGGCAGTGTCATGTAAACACAGTATTTGTTTGGGTGGTACAGCATGGAGAAAGCTGCCCCCGGAATGCAACCCTTGTCAGGGGATGGGCCAGGGGGCCTGAGGCTGCTCTTTTATGCTGGGTCCCGCTAAGCCTGGCTTTCCCCTTTTTTCTAAAACCATTTTACTTTGGTTACAGGGTTTCTGCGCATCCAGGCCCCATCAGGGACACACACACGCTGCCCCCCAGCACCTCGATTTGCTTGGATTTAAAGGCGCACATTTGTATATCAGCATATGCCCCAAGTCTTTTAAGTACAGTGGTACCTCAGGTTACATACGCTCCAGGTTACAGACTCCGCTAACCCAGAGATAGTGCTTCAGGTTAAGAACTTTGTTTCAGGATAAGAACAGAAATCGTGCTCCGGTGGCGCGGCAGCAGCAGGAGGCCCCATTAGCTAAAGTGGTGCTTCAGGTTAAGAACAGTTTCAGGTTAAGTACGGACCTCCGGAACGAATTAAGTACTTAACCCGAGGTACCACTGTATCTAGCGGAATCCCTACATCACACATAATGTTCAGTGAGGCCTAGTGGTTAGTGTGCCAGGCTAGTACCCAGTAGAACAGGGTTCAGACCGCCACTCTGCCAGAAAATTCACAGGGTGACCTTGGGCCAGTCACTGCCTCTCAGCCTAACCTACCTCGCTGGGTCATCGTGGGGTTTAAATGGACAGGGAGAACCACGTTCCCTTGGAGAAGGTGGCATATAAATCCAATCCATCAAGTTTTACTTCCATGAAGAAATGAAATATACATAAAATATATGAAACGTCCAGTTGGTTTCTGGCTATCCAGTTCTCTGGCAGCTGCCTGCATCCATCTGTCATATGTTGACGGTTTGCCAGAGGTGAGCAACTGGCTCAGGACTGAGTGCCTCACTCGAAATGCATAATTAGTGAGAAGGCTGCAGCTAATTTGTTCATTTAGGGGACAGGCAATGAACCTACCTTGTGCACCGTTTGCATGAATGTGATGTACAATAAGCCAGAGATGTCGGACATATTGGATTTATTATGCAGTATTAGTCTGGAATCATAAGCCACATTGTATGTAAGAACACAAGATTTTGTCCACCTGCTTCCAGCCAGCCTGGGACTTTACAAGCAGTGCATTAAGCTTGTATGCATCTCCTGTTGCTAGTCCCTAGCATATGGGTAATCACAGATATACTACTTGTATACATGGAAGTGTTTGGTTTTTTTTTTACTTGCCGTGGTTAGTAGCCTTGGTAGTCCACTCCTCCATAAAGTTGTCTTAGTTTTTAAATTTTTTTTTTAAAGTCTTATAAATTGGTGGCCACCTTCACATCTTGGAGGAAAAGATTTTGTGCATGAATTAAAGTATAAAAAGCACCACTCGAGTCTTAAAAAAAACCCAGAACTCCAAACCAATTAAAATTGACATTTTAATAACTTAATAGATCTGCGCTTTTAAAGCATTTGTGTATACTTTGTCACCATCTTTCAAACCTTATTTCCATAAACATGACAAGTAGGTTTGCACTTGATGAAGTAAGTTACAGCCTTCAAAAGTCACGGCAGCTTCCGTGGCAGTCATTAAACTGGTACAAGATGCTTTCCTCTTGTGTTTGCAACGGATGAACAGTTGTAGAATGTTCTGACAAGGATAACACCGAAGATTAGATGTCATGTGCAAAAGGTAGTTCTGTTCAAACTGGACCCAACTTTTTTAAAAAAAAAAGGCTCCTGGGCTTTCAAAATTCAAAAATATCACAGGTGAAACCTTTTGTCTCCATGCACAACTGCCTGCTAGGAAACTAATTTGGCAAAGCTACATATGAAAGGGTCAGAACTCCTATGTCTTGAGTGGCAACTCATATTCTGTAGTCATCTTCAGAACAAAACAGGGCACCCTGGCCTTTAGCGAGATAATTGGAGGATTTGCGGTTGGGGGAGAAAAGCAACTATTCCCACCACTGCAAGATCATGACTGGAAAATCTGTGCCTATTAAAACTCCCTCCTCTTGTATACACTATTTAAAGACACAGGAGTCCTTTAGAGGAGTTAGTCTAGCAGCTCTTATGATTGTTCACAGTAAACTGCGAGGGAAGTTTGCAGGAAATTGACATAAACATTATTGATTTGCAAGGTTCATTTGGCCCCCCAACATATAATCTGCATGATTTCACCCTGAACACCAATTACCTTGTCCAAAATGAGTTTGGGCAGCAAGGGCAAATAGCTTTGGCAAGCAAATGAGATGCAATCTGTGCAACAGAAACTGTGTATTGCACTGTGTGGAGGAGCAAAGTCCTGGACTGATGCTCAGACACAAAGGGCGAAAATGGAAGATTAACTCCCAAGATGAGAGATGGGTAAGGAGAAAGGGGCAGGGCCCATACTTACTGGATCTAAAAGGGCATACAGAGATGGGGGTACACATACCAACGTCACTTTTATTTCTAGAAGATTGCCCCGGTTTTCTTTTTTGACAGAAGCCTGACACGGCGAATGCCTGACACGGGAACAAACTTCCGATGTAAACGCTCTTAAAAGGGCCACTAGAAATGCTTAAGGCCCATGCATGGCCAAACTTGGCTCTCCAGATGTTTTGGGACTACAACTCCCAGCATCCCTTGCTAACAGGACCAGTGGTCAGGGATGATGGGAACTGTAGTCCCAAAACATCTGGAGGGCCGAGTTTGGCCATGCCTGGTTAAGCTCAACATAAATATATCAGATCAGTAGAGTGCTTGAATAAACCTGCCTTCAAAAACAAGGTTACGGCTCCTGCTGGCCTTCCTGGGAATCAGAGAACTGCAGAGTTGGAAGGGATGAAGAGGGTCATCTAGTCAAAGCCCCCCTGCAAATACAGGGATCTCTTGCCCAAAGTGGGGCTCAAACTCATAAACCTGAGAATAAGAGTCTTGTGCTCAACCGACTGAGTTATCCCAGATGTAAGAAAGTGCTACAATTTGCAATGCCCCAGGGTTAAACCTTGACACATTCATAATTAAAAAAATAATAATGGAATGATCCTGCCCTGTTCTGTACACAAAAAACCTTTAGATGCATGTTTATGCTTGGAGAGCAGTTTGCACGTCCCTCTTCTTGTTTCATCCAGAGTAAATGGGATGATGTGAGGTGACATCTGGCATAACGACGGCACCCAAGTCTTCATTCAAAACTGCTAGCGGTACAATCCTATCCGTGCCGACTCAAAAGTAAGTTCCGTTGAGCTGAGGGAGACTCACTCCCAGGGGTGTATTGGACTGCAGCCTAAAAGCATTTAGAATTCCCATTACCAAGGTAACATTGAAAGGGGGGGGGGCAAATGGACTCTCGCTATGTGGGTTACGAATATAAAAGGGTGGGTTAAAAGCAAAAGCTCAGGTTTTGAGCAAGCATTCAAAAGGTGTTTCGTGTGTATTCAAAGAAAAGGGGATGTTGGAGAGAGAGAAAAGGGGGTGGAAAATGTGAGACAGAGAAAAGGGGGTGCAAGAGAGAGAAAAGGGGCGCCCTCTTTGGGCTCTGTATGCTCTCACTGACAGCTTTGGTTTCACCCAACAGAATTCAAACACCCCGCCCACACCGCAACCCTGGGCATAGAAACAAATGGTCGCTAGCCCTGTCTTAAAAGTGCCTTGTGTGCGCAGCAGCTGAGATGGTGGAGCCAGGAGAGCGGTACTTGTTTGGGATTAATCGGCCTTGAAATAAAAGAACGATCCGATCTGGGCACGGGCGCTGCTAGGAGATGAGTGGGTCTGTTTGCCAAGGGGCCACTTCAGAAATGGCAGCCCGGCAGAATCGCGGCATTCTCCTCCTTGCCCGAGAGCCGCGGGGCTGCCAGCTCTGTACAGGTGCCTCCTCGCACGGCAGGCTGCGAAAGCAAAGCCTCCAGCTGCCTTAATCCCTCAGTCTCGATGGCAACTGAATTCATAATTGATGAGGAGAGGCTTTGGGGAGAGAGCTGTCAGTCACTTGTCAGGCAGAGAAACAGGTGGAGGGACAGGACTACACGCTTCCTGAAGGAGCAGCGCTCTGCTTGGAGAGGGGCTTTGCATCTGGCACACAAGCCCCTTCTTTCAAAGACAGCCCCCCAGCCAAAGGGGGGCAAGTGGAACTGCGCAGTTCCCCTTGCACTCCAGCACATCCCTCGTGCAATATTAAGCCACTGGATCTTTCCATTCAGACCGGTTTCAAAACAGATGATAAAGCAGCCAACGTCTTCTGGGTATCTTTGGGGGCAAAAACAGCGAGGCAAACACCTTGAATCAGTCACACCGAGAGGACAGTTTGCATAACACTTTTTAAATGCGCAAACTGCCCTGCAAAAGCCTCAAGCATTTCCAGAATACTCCTGTGAGACAGGAGATTGCTAATTTCCATTTGCAGCTGATGCCCTGCCCACAGCAGCAGGAGCCTGCCTAGGTTTCAGCCTGTGGGGAAGCCCTTGCTGTGGGTCACCTCACGCCCAGCTGCCACTCACTGCGCTGCTGCAGAAGAGAGCTGGAGGTGATGCAGCAAGCACCGGTCCACCCATAAACTGGAAGAAGAATCAAAATACGCATTGCGCTTTGCATAGATCCACCCAACACATATTTCCAGCCTCGGTGTGGATGGGCCCAAATCAGACCAAGGTGGAAATCTGAGCTGATTCTGCAGCTATCTTCCTAGGATCACGCTGGTTCTCCGTGCTTTCCCATCTACATCGACACCATCAGGATGGAGCGTGTTGGTTATGTCTGCTGCCTGCTTGACAAACCTCTTCTGCCAGCAAGACCTTGAATCCTATACACCTCCTCCCCTCTGCTTCCTTGGCAACCCCTTGACTGCATTCTCCTCCAGGCATTATGAACAGGAATGACACCCAGAAAAGTAAAGTACACTTGTTGGCTTCTCCCCAGGCTCTGGCCCACCCTTCTTCCAAAGGGCCAAGGAACAAGCTGGACCAAAGCGAGGATCCATCGAAACCAGCATCCCCTGTCCTGATTGATGCCGCTGAGACATGCACAAGCGAAGCATGGAAGCAACAGCACTTCTGCAGGGCCCGATATCCGGGGGTACATCATCTCTGAATATGGATGTTTTTTTACCTAATACAGTGGTACCTCAGGTTACAGACGCTTCAGGTTACAGGCGCTTACAGACTCCGCTAACCCAGAAATAGTACCTCAGGTTAAGAACTTTGCTTCAGGATGAGAACAGAAAACGCACGGCGGCAGCAGGAGGCCCCATTCGCTAAAGTGGTACCTCAGGTTAAGAACAGTTTCGGGTTAAGAACGGACCTCCAGAACGAATTAAGTTCTTAACCCGAGGAACCACTGTATGGCTAATCATCATGGATAAGCAAATCCATCCAGTGAGTTTTTAAAGATAAAACAAAACAAAGCAACCACCTCCAAGAGGCAAATGCAAGAAAGCACTTAGTGCCCATGCAGTTTCTTTAGTTGCATATCTAACATATATTTTGAGATGCTTCTCTTTCTAAAAGTCTGTGACAGTCAAAAAGGGATACAATAGATAGTAGATGGACCTAATAAAAAGGAATAAGCTGGTTTGGTCTGTGAAAAATCCACGGGGTTTCTGTTCCAACTTTGAAACTGCCTGCTGGAAGCTCTTCTGTGGCATATGCAGGCGAAAGGGAATAAGAGATTCCGACTCAACATCAGGAAGACCTTTCTGCTGGTAAGAGCTGTTCGACAGCAGAACAGACTCCCTGGGAAGGTGGTGGACTCTCCGTCCTTGGAGGTTTTTAAGCAGAGGCTGGGTGGCCATCTGCCACGGATGCTTTCGCTGAGATTCCTGCATTGCAGAGGGTTGGACTAGATGCCCCTTGGGGTCCCTTCCAACTCTATAATAATAATAATAATAATAATAATAATAATAATAATAATAATAATAATAATAATTTATTATTTATACCCCGCCCATCTGGCTGGGTTTCCACAGCCACTCTGGGCGGCTTCCAACAGAATATTAAAATACAATAGTCTATTAAACATTAAAAGCTTCCCTAAAGAGGGCTGCCTTCAGATGTCTTCTTAAAGTTTGGTAGTTGTTCTTCTCTTTGACATCTGGTGGGAGGGCGTTCCACAGGGCAGGTGCCACTACCGAGAAGGTCCTCTGCCTGGTTCCCTGTAACTTGGCTTCTCGCAGTGAGGGAACTGCCAGAAGGCCCTCGGAGCTGGACCTCAGTGTCCGGGCAGAACGATGGGGGTGGAGACGCTCCTTCAGGTATACTGGGCTGAGGCTGTTTAGGGCTTTAAAGGTCAGCACCAACACTTTGAACTGTGCTCGGAAACGTACTGGGAGCCAGTGTAGGTCTTTCAAGATTCTACGATCTTGCCTTCAGGACAATCTTCAGCTGAGCAACATTCCTGCTTTCTCAAGGCTCTTTCGCACTTTATGTTACATTTGCTCAGCAGCTCAGCAAAGGGGGGGGGGGGGTTGAATACAACCTGAAAAGACTTGAAGCCAACTAGGAACAATAGCTTCCCCAAGCTGGTCCTCCACCAGCTTTCTTGCCAATGCCTGGCAAAGGAGTTGGGCTCAGCCTCCCGCTGCTGGGGAGGTAAAGCTATTCTGTCAAACTCCTCTTTCAAGCAGCAAACAGGAGCTGTGGCCTCACAGCGGCGGCAGCAGGAACAATAGGCACAGCCAGCCTCTCTGCGGAGGGTGGGGGGTGGGAATCCTGGTAGCACAGGAGCTCGTCACAAAGAGCTACAGCAGCCAGAAAGGTGCTCTCGCTGTTCTATAAAGACTGGGTGCGGGTTTGTTTGCTTGCTTGAATTTTAAGAAAAACCCTCCTCCCGTACAACAGGAAGAGCAGCAAGCAGAATTGAGGCAAAGATGGGAAACATGTGGCGCTCCACTGCCCTTAGAGCACATCTATCGCCCGGCTGTGGGGCCAGGCTCACTGGGGCTGATGGGAAACTAGGAAGCTGCCATATGAGGTAAGGTGAGAGAGAGAGAATCGAGGTTGGCCACCAGGCAATGGCTTTTTCCACCTGACCTGCCCCACCCCTCAGCCCTAGGAGCCTTCGCAAGGGAGCTGCTTCCAGAGGAGAGAGACTCTGTTTGCCATCAAAGATGGCTGGTTTCACCTGGGCTGCCCCACTTCCAGCCCAAGCATCTTTCAGAAGGGAGTTGCTGCCACAGGCGTCATGTGGATGTGGGCATTAGTGAGCTGAACAGTGGTAGACTATGAGTCATGGGGGTGTGCATGAACTTAGTGCTTAGTTTGTGTTTTTGGCTGTTGTTTTATTCATGTTGTTAACAGGGCCGTCTTAAGTATATCTGGCGCTGTGGTGCAAAGATCCCTCCTGCACCATTATTATTATTTATTTATTATTTTATTCCGTGAACCGCCCCAAGATCTCTTGATGAAGATAAAATAAAATAATGAATGAATGAATATTGTGTGTATTGTGTTGATGAAGATCGGTTAAATAAATAAATAAATAATGAATGAATGAATATTGTGTGTAAACCGCTTTGGGATTCATTTGAATGAAAAGCGACGAAGAAACAAAACAAATCAAAAATGCCAAATCGGACTGTCCGTCATCTGGCTCAGTCTGCCCACACTGGTTGGCAGAAGCTCTCCAGGATTTCAGAAAGGGGTCTCTAGAGGCCTACCTGGAGATGTCGAGGATTGAACCTGGGACCTTCTGAATGCAAAGCAGATTCTCTACCGCTGAGCCACAGAACCTTCCCTGGACCACAGGTTCCACATCCCTGACTTAGGACGTCCCCCCAGCATCACGAGGACCAGCTTCTTTCTGTCCACATCGATCTGCATGCACACAGAGAGGGAAACGAAGCAAAGCCCTCGTTTCTGAAGGCAAAAGGCTCTGGAGGGTGGCTGCTGGATGATCTCGCAGCTGTCCTGTTCATGAATGGGGAAGAGATGAACAATTCTCTAAACGGGCGAAATTCACAAGCTGCCGAACATCATTTAGCTCAGCTGTGCCAGGGGAAAAAAGCCTTAACCCGTGAACCTCTCCCACGGGGACCCACTTAGCACCAGGCTTTATGCACTGGGGTTAGCCGCTGCCGCAGGCAAAAAACAAACAAGAGCAGCTGGAGTGGAGTTTAATGTTTGGGAAGATGGGCTGCGTTAACAGGCCAGCGGTTTCTCTCCACACCGTGGCTGAGACCAGCGAGGTAGGGCCCATGGGCCAGCTGCAAGTGCTTCGAGACAGAGGTTCGCCCAGGTCAGCCATCTCTCCATGAGCTCGTCCTCCAACATCTGAATAAATATGAACAGGAAGAAAGCCTCTGTTCAGGTGATCAGGTTCAGACAGCACCAGAAAACCTGCTTTCTGGGCTTGCAGACTGTTCCAAAGAATTTCCCCCGCAGGGCTCTGAGCCGGAAGCGAAAGTAAGGATAGCGACTCCAGTGGGAACTCCGACACCCAGAGAAAGGCGCCAAACAGAAGATTCTCCTCTTGCAAACTCCGCACGGTACACGAGGGGAGACTCTCCCACAGGTCAGCCCCACTTAGGTGCAGCAACTCCCCCCAGCACTGGCCAGGTAGCTCTCATAGTTCTCCTCGCAGCGTCGGACGCAGCGGCAGAAATAGCTAGGGTCAGCAATGGCCTCCAGGAGGTCTGTTTGAACCAGGCAGATGTTGTACAGCTCGGAGGTAGGGGTCGTGCGAAGACAGCTGCTTCCTCGCCCTGCGAACACCTGCCGGGTAAAAGAAGAGAGAGGCAAAATTCTGAGGCCGTGGATGCGACAGAGGAGCTGAAAGAAGGTGGCAACAGAAGAACAAGCTGCCAGCCAGCCCACCCCTCTCCTCTTTCACTCTGGGCGGCAACATGTCTCCTTTGGTGAGACGGAGAGGTGTTGGACCTCAAGGATAACCCGGAAGCCCCTTCTCTTCAGAAGCCTGACAGTCTGGATGCCACAAAATTGGAGACGGTCCAGCCCAAGGAACGGGAAATAGACTAAGGCTCTTAGAACACAAGTAGTAATGGCAGAGGGTGCCACTGAGCGTGTGCAGAGTGGCACCCCCTCAATACGGAGAAGTAAGAGGCTACCTGCCTATGATGAGGGGTTAGGAGGAAGGAATTCCAGAAGAGAGCCTGTGGCTTCCAGCAGGCCTGAGCCCTCATTAGAAAGTGAGGCTGGCTAGGACAACAGCAGGGAAAGGGAACTTTCGGCCTCTCGGACACTATTTCCTCCAGCAAGCATTCAGTCAAGAGAGTGTCAAACATGCCAACAAATACATCACGAGCGGCTCAAGTCCCGGGATCTCATGAGTGGCCTTTGGGCTGCAAGCTATGGCTCAAACTTGTATGGCGGGGGGGGGGGGCGGCGACGACAATGACTTTGTAGTAACTTGCTTTGGGTTCCCTCTCACTGGAAGGAGTTCTGCAAGCCACTCTTCCTGATAGCACTCCTTGTGGAAGATGCAGAATGGCGAAGCCCTTCAAATGCATTGGCTCTCGGCTTGCGTGACAGCGGGGTCCTCTCCTGCCCTGATCTGCATATAGACTACTCCTAAGGAAAGGACGCGGGTGGCACTGTGGGTTAAACCACAGAGCCTAGGACTTGCCGATCAGAAGGTCAGCGGTTCGAATCCCTGTGACGGGGTGAGCTCCCATTGCTTGGTCCCTGCTCCTGCCAACCTAGCAGTTCGAAAGCACCTCAAAGTGCAAGTAGATAAATAGGTACCGCTCTGGCGGGAAGGTAAATGGCGTTTCTGTGCACTGCTCTGGTTCACCAGAAACGGCTTAGTCATGCTGGCTCCCTCAGCCATAAAGCGAGATGAGTGCCGCAACCCCAGAGTCGGCCACAACTGGACCTAATGGTCAGGGGTCCCTTTACCTTTAAGGAAAACACAGAACATTGTTCCCTGTATAATCTTCAATCTTGGTTCATGGCCTTACTGAACAGCACCTAAAGTGGCCCGAGCTATAGGAGCTTCAGGTTGCGGGAGGGGAAATTGGACCGACATCCCCTCTCCTGCCGGAGCCCTTGACTGAAAACATGCACAGGCCCCCAGTCCTCCCTTCTGTGCAGCTATGAAATGCGTCGCAGCCCTCTCTCGCCCTGAATCTAGCAGGCAACCTCCAGGAAGCAAAGAGCAGGCCAAAAAACTATAGCCAGGGGAGAGCAAGCTGGAGCACGTTCTGTTATTACAGTCATTATTATCCGCCGCATTTTTACACTAAGGTGTCTCAAAGCGACTTGCACAATAAAAACAGAAATAGCCCAGACGATAAAACCGGCGATAAAAATAGCAACGGCCAGAAATAAAGGAATGTGATCCATGCACTGAAGAGGAAAAAGAGGGATCGGGATTGAGGCTGACCTGCAACTGGCCTCTGAAGCCAACAGATTTGATCAGGAGTCTGCAGAAGCGCCAAAGGTCACCTCCACAGCGTTCTCTCTAAATATAATTTGGCCCAGGGTCGTGCAGCCAGGGGTGGATGAGGAACTGCTGCCCTGCTCAGCAAAACAGGGGCTCAAACGTTCTGCAGATAGGGCAGAGGAGGCGCTGGGAGCTCCTCGCCTCTAGTGTAAAGAGCTCTTTGCGTTAACTGATCGGCTATTAAGTACTGAATGCAAAGGAAGGAAACTTCCTTTATTTCCAAAACGGAGGGGCAGATAGCATCCCTTCCCATGCGCAGCAGAGAACCCCAGGAGGCCATTGTCATGGCTGGACTCCAGCAGGAACCAATTAACCTTTCCTGCCCAGCCATTCCTCATTCTGCCAGCCCAGCCGGTGCCAGTGCATTCCCTCCCATGCCCTCTTGGGAGGGCACACTCTCAGTCATGCACAAAGAGAGCTGCCACAATGGCCAGATCCTTCCCACTCCTCTCCCCAGAATCTCACTTCTGAGCATGCTCCTCCGGGGAAGCTGCCCTTTAAGCACAGAGGGCTGTGAATGAGCTTCAGACCGCTCGGAGGCAGGATGCTGGGCTACGGCAGGCAGTGGGGATGACTCACGCCAGCAAGAGCAGGCAGCACGCACCTGCCGTTCTGTGCCAGCAAAGTCTCCTCTGCTCACCTGTGGTTAAAACAGGCAGCTGGCTTATCCCTTCCACCCTGTTCTGCATCTCCTTTGGGGCTGCCCAAGGGTTTCCCCTGACCAAGCTAGGCGTTTGGAAGGCAGCTCTGCCATCTAAGGGCAGCGCAGGGCTTCAGAGGTGGATGTCAGAGGGGCATGTCTTCGCTCTGTCTCAAAGCTCTGGCCACAATCCTTCACTGGCCCAGTCTAGCCCACCTCCCAGGGTTGTCGTGAGGATAAGAGGATTATAAAGAGGATATGATCTGATAGGGGGGGGTGGTTTTTGTTTGTTTCTACACTGGAATATTTTAGAGCAACGATCCATGGCAACGATACCCGAGGGTGGATGATGGTGTCGGCATCATTCAGGCGAATGTTGTCATCGATACAGATATGGTGGGTGCTTGTGTCGTGGGGGTCGATCCAAAGGGGCTTCCCTCCTTGGCTGGAGAACTGGTTCCTGGCCCACCTGGAACACACACACACACACAGAGACAGAGAGACAGACAGACAGACAATCAGAACTTCTATGGGGATTTTTCCTAGGTTGCTGAAGCGAGAGTCTGCAATGAATCTTAGCAAAGACCCCACCAGCCCACCTTGTCCCCTCCAATGCAACAAATGGAAATGAGAAGGCAAGAAATGCATTGCAAGCAGTGATCATAAGGGTCAAGCTGGCCTATTCTTTCTGCATACAAATACCAACTCAATTAATACATCTATTCTTATCCTACACAATTTATTCTGCTTTCACGGTTCAGCATTTGAGAAGATTTAGATTACTTTTGACAAGGAATGAGATGATAAAAAAAAGAAAAGGTTCAGGTGGAGGATAGCAGAGTCGATAGGGGACAGGGAGTAAGAGCCAAATAAGACAGATAGAAGTTGCATTGGCTGTTCACGATCCAGCTCTTCACCACGGGAACCTCCCTCTTATTTCAGAGCTCTCTCGTGAGAATACAAAAATATTTCCAAGCTCCTGTGCAAAAGAAACCTGCTTCTTCAAAACCATATTTGAAAAGCTTCTTAGTCTACCAGCACAGGACCCTGCGTGGGAGGGGAAACTGTGAACAGGTATGCATAATTCTCAGTGCAGGACTTCACATGCAATGGGAGCGGTTTGTGCTCCATGTACCACAGAACAGAACCCAGAAAAGGGTGCAGGAAGGGCTGCCAGTGTCTGCTGAAGGGCTCAGGCAGGGCAAGCCTTCCAGTACTCAAAACAAATAGATGCTCAAGTATTACAACTGGGTTGTGCTCAGCTTTGTCTGGCTACATTGCCAGATGGCCAAAGAGTCCATCTTTTCTAGATCACAAAACTAATAGGTTTGCTCAAAGCTTCCGGTGGCTCAGACTGCATGTCAAAGCAAGAGAGTTATTCCCAACAGAACTACCTGGATTTAGCACAGTCCATTCCCTGCCTCTCCTTTTTTTTTTTTTTACTGGTATAGGACAAGATGAGCCCTCAGTCCTAATCCCAGCAGCAGAATACGGCAGAGTCAGGTGGATCTTAAAGAACCAATGGCAACTTTGCATTTTAAACATTTGCTCTCAGGTATCTTGGCAGATGTGAGCTCAGTACGGGAGAGGTGGCGAACTTATGGACATCCAGATGTCGTTGGACTACAGTTTCCATCAGGCTCACTTAACATGGCCTTTGATCAGGGATCATGGGAGTTGGAGACCAAGAGCATCAGGTTCTGTATCCTGGCGGAAAAGGAAAGGAAGAGGCAAGCAAACATGTCTCAGCCCTGCAGGAATGTCAGGATGCAGACAGGGGAAAAGGGAGGAATCACTTTCTTTCTTTCTTTCTTTCTTTCTTCTTAATAATAATAATAATCCTATCCTCATCATTATCATTATCATTATCATTATCATTATCATTATCATTATCATTATCATTAGGATTTATACCCACCATCTTTCTCCAAAGGAGCCCAGAGTGGCAAATGTATTGGGTAAAATTCAACTACGCGCTAAGTGTGTGCATGCAACAAAGTCTCCTTGTGCACTGAGACTTTCCCCCAACCCTACTACCCTATGGCCTTTAAACCTGCTCTGGGTTTTCCTCCAACCTGCCAGAGCAGATTTAGGGGCACAGGTGGGGGGGAGGCGGGGAGTCCCATTGCACAAGGGGACCTTGATCCATGCACGCAGCAACTTAGCTGAATCCCACCCTACAATACTAATGTAATTAAAACTTCTAAAAACATTGGACGCTCAAACATACCCTAATTTATACCAGCCGTCCCCTACCTGATGCTCTACAACTGTTCCGGATGACAACCCCCACAGTCCCAGCCAGGATAATCAGGGATAATGGGAGTTATAGTCCAACAGCATCGGGAGATGGGGCGCCACATTGGGAAGGCTGTTTTAGACCACAGTCATTTGCCTGGCTCAGAAGCGACTGTCACATGAGGCCAGGACACAATAAATTTGTGTGCTGGTGGGGCAATTAAAAAAGTCTGGCCAAGCTAGGGTTTTTTGAAAGCCACTATAAATGAATCACTGACAGCACCCTAAGTAAAAGCACATCAGTCGCCACAGGCTAAGAAGCAAGCCGCCATTCTTATTCCTCACCAGTCAAAGTGATCCTGGAAGCCACAAAGGCCTTCCCTGGAGCTGAAGTAGAGATACAGTTTCCTGTCGCCATCTTCGCTGGAGAGCCGCCCTGCTCCCTGCGTCAACACCACCTTTCGCTTGCTGCAACGTATCGTTCCAGGACTGACGTCCACCGGCAACTGCGGAGAGGCAGAGGATGGGTGAAAAAATCAAATGAAACACAGATCACTCTCCTGTCAAGCTCTCAGCAGCAAACTTGAGGTCATCAAAGCAGAGCATTGTGTGCACTGAGAAGAGGAATCACCCTGAACTGGACCTGAGGATCAAGGGTGTTGCACTGGCGGAGGAAGGCGGGTGTGGGGGGTGCGGTGCACAACAGGTGCCAGCTGTGAGGGCGGATGACATCGCCTCGCCACCCACCCTCACTCGCTGTGTAGGCGGCAGGTTGCTAGTGACGATGCTGCCGCAGGCGGCTAGTGACGCCCCCCCCACACTAGCCACATGGGTGGCTAGCCCCACCAACACGGGACGGCTAGCCCCGCCCCACCCCGGGTGCCAGGGCAGGTAGCTCCGCCCCTGGGACGTTGTCTCACCTGGATGCAGAAGGGGGCTGTCCCACCAAATGGATTAAGGTCTCCTTCAGCCTTCCCCAACCTAGTGCTCTGTCCCTGTTTTGGACTATAACTCCCATCAGCCCCCACCAATTTGCCCAAGAGTTTGGATTTGATATCCTGCTTTATCACTACCCGAAGGAGTCTCAAAGCAGCAAACATTCTCCTTTCCCTTCCTCCCCCACAACAAACACTCTGTGAGGTGAGTGGGGCTGAGAGACTTCAGAGAAATGTGACTAGCCCAAGGTCACCCAGCAGCTGCATGTGGAGGAGCGGAGATGCGAACCCGGTTCTCCAGATTACGAGACTACCGCTCTTAACCACTACACCACACTGGCTCTCAGGATGTCACGAGTTGGAGTTCAACAACACTGGGTACTCGGCTGGCTACTTCCATGAGACCAGCAGAAACTTTCTCGACTTGCGTGTGAATGTTCTGCTCACATCAAACAGTGTTGCGTGTTAAACCTGGAGCTGAAATGGATGTAAGGGCCAAGCAGTCCCTTTCCTATAGCCGGATGCCTTGGGAAGTAGGGAATAAGAACAACAGCCTGTTGTGTGCTACCAGTATCTGATCTTGACATAAATACTGTTCCTGGGTATGGATCTCAACTGCAACAGCTGGAGAACCCATGCAGTATAATGGACAGCAAACTCTATTCAGAGATCTGCGTAGAAATGTCCACTCAGTCATGAAATTTACACAGGGCAGCTTTGGGCCGGTCCCGCACCATTAGCCGAACCTACGTCACAAGTATAAAAATGGGATCGCCCCCCGAGTGCAATGGAGGAATGGCGAGATAGAAATGTAATACATTAAGTAATAAATATAATTGCATTACCATCAAACATCCCCTAACAGATCACAAAGGTTGCCATAGCTGAATTCTCTCGGCAGCTGGCAGTGTACCAGAACTGACGAATGTGGCAAAAGTTCAGTCCTTAACAACACTGAAATTTACTCACATTTAATTCCAATTATAAAGGAAGGCTTTAGCGGTGTCAAAATATTTATTTGGTCCTCTCAAATCCCACTAAGCATCAATGGATGGCAGAATTTGTCTCTTTTCATGCATCAAATGCCTTCTGTCTAAGCAGAGAGCCAGCACAGTCCAATCTTGTGGACAGTGTTTTGGACTTCAATCAAATGCCGCCTTAGTCACCATCTTGGCAAGCTCGTTGTTTGCTTCAGTTTCTCATCTGTAAAATGGGAACATTAAGTGCCCCAAGCTGCACAAGGAGTACAAGCTAAAGTCTGCAGTGCTCTACCCTTCAAACCTAGCTAAATAAAATAGGGCCTACGATTCAGAGAAATGTGGCAAATGGAGGATCCACAAGTGCTTAAGAGTGGAAAGGTAGGTACAGGGGCCCATAGCATGGGCACAGGAAGCTCTGCAAGCTAGAAACAGACCACCTCCAGATCATTTAAGTCATAACCACGCTTTCCCAGTTCTTGAATATTTAGCCCATTATTCAGAAGCTTCACTTTGGAAGTATAGAGACCAAAAACCTGCTATTTTTAATGAAAGCTGAATTCCTCCAGGATTCCAGCAAAGCCACCAGGATTCTTCACTTTCAAACAAGATATTGCAATGTATAATGTTGGCAGCCTTGGTCCCCAAAGTGCAAAGGAGAGTCCCTATCAAATCCAAAGCTCCACACCTCCAGTATTATCTTCATTTCTTATCGGGCAGCCTAATTAAATAATGCCGGATTTAATTTTGGCTGCCTACCCTTCAGAGAGAGGAAGCAATCAGCTGTGAGCTTGGCAGGATTTCCTAGAGGAGGGAAGAAGAAGAAGAAGAAGAAGAAGAAGAAGAAGAAGAAGAAGAAGAAGAAGAAGAAGGGGAGGAGGAGGAGGAGGAGTTGTTTGGACTTGATATCCTGCCTTTCACTCACCTTAAGGTAGTCTTAACCTGCATCTCATAGGACGCCAACAGAGACTCCTAAAGCCTGCCGAGAGGCTGCATGGAAGGCCGGGACCTGGGAGACCAGGGTTCAAATCCCCACTCAGCCATGAAGCTCAACGGGTGGCCTTGGGCCACTTACTGCATCTGAGGTTAACCTACCCCACAGGATTGTTGTAGGGATAAAGGAGGATGGGGAGAACCAAGTATGCCACCTTGAGCTCCTTGGTGGGATACAGAGGCCATAAATAAAAAAGTGTCTTCAGCGGAAGGGCATCTAGAAAACTGAACAAACCAAAAAAGCAGAAGGCACTGGGATCAAAGAGCCTCAGCCAAGCTTGCTGGGCTTGTGGAAAAGGCAGGTTGTGACTAAAGCAGCAAAAGCAATGGAGGAACCCATAGAATCATAGAATTGTTGAGTTATAAAGGACCCCAAGCATCACCTAGTCCAACCCCCTGCAATGCAGAATCTAAAATGTCCATAAAGGACCCCTGACCATTAGGT
Source organism: Podarcis filfolensis (assembly GCF_964270895.1). Taxonomy (NCBI): domain Eukaryota; kingdom Metazoa; phylum Chordata; class Lepidosauria; order Squamata; family Lacertidae; genus Podarcis; species Podarcis filfolensis. The sequence goes on from NC_139605.1 coordinate 20,113,055, forward strand.
CCAGTCGTGGCCGACTCTGGGGTTGCGGTGCTCATCTCGCTTTATTGGCCGAGGGAGCCGGCGTACAGCTTCCGGGTCATGTGGCCAGCATGACTAAGCTGCTACTGGCGAACCAGAGCAGTGCATGGAAACGCCGTTTACCTTCCCGCCAGAGCGGTACCTATTTATCTACTTGCATTTTGACATGCTTTCGAACTGCTAGGTTGGCAGGAGCAGGGACTGAGCAACAGGAGCTCACCCCGTCGCAGGGATTCGAACTGCCGACCTTCTGATCAGCAAGTCCTAGGCTCTGTGGTTTAACCCACAGTGCCACCCGCGTCCCTAAAATGTTGATAAGAGATGCTTAAAAACCTCCAAGGAAGGAGAGTCCACAGCCTCCCGAGGGAGACTGTCCCAGGATGATCTTTTTCTGCCCACTCACCGAGACGTCCCGCAGCGCAGGGAAGTGGGGGTGCTCCCCCTCCAGGGCGCAGCGCACTGCCTTCAGGACGCGAGCCAAGTCCGTGCCAAAGGTGCGGAAGACGACGGCAAAGTGCCTCCCTTCCCGGTGCAGGCTCTCCAAGAGGTGGAAGAAGGAAGGCAGCACCAAGTGGTAGCGCTTGCCCCGCTGGCCAGGGATGGAGAGCAGCGGGTGAGGCTGCCCCTGCCACTCCAGAAGCTGCAGGTGGCGCTTGTGGAGATCGCGGAACTTCCTCCCGGGCGGCGTGTCCGTGAATCGGGTGTTGCGGCCGTACTGGGAGTAAAAACTCACGGCGCCCGGGCAGGGAGGGAGCAACGAGGGGGACTCGCTCAGCCACTGCCACTTGCCTGGAAGGAAAGAGGAAGGAGGTGAGTTGAGGGCAGGGGTCAGCAAACTTTTTCAGCAGGGGGCCAGTCCACTGTCCCTCAGACCTTGTGGGGGGCCGGACTATATTTTGAAGAAAAAATGAACAAATTCCTATGCCCCACAAATAACCCAGAGATGCATTTTAAATAAAAGCATACATTCTACTCATGTAAAAACAGGCTGATTCCTGGGCCGGATTTAGAAGGCGATTGGGCTGGATCCGGCCCCCAGGCCTTAGTTTGCCTACCCATGGTTTAGGGTCTAAAGGAAGGAGGAACTATCTCTCTCTCTCTTCCATTGATGGGCTCACACTCTGTCCTGGGCCGTAAGTCCCAGCACAGGTTCACTTTCACCTTCAAAGCCAACTCGAAGCCTGGGAAGGGGACAGAGCTTGCCAACAAAACAACAAAACATCTGCTTTGAATGCAGAAGGCACCAGCATCTCACAGGAAATTAAGAGCCTACTGGATCAGGCCAATGGCCCCCCTGGTCCAGCATCCTGTTCTCACAGTGGCCAACCAGGTGCAGGATTCGAGCACAAGAGCACTCTCCCCTCCTGAAGAATCTCAGAGTTCGGCTGGGAAAGACTCCCTGCACAAAATCTGCCAGTGTCTAGAGTGCACAGAGCTCAGCGCGTAGAGTGCCCTAAATAAGGACCTCCTTTACAACAACCTTTGCCAGCCCGGTGCCCTCCAGATGTTTTGGTCTACGACGCTCATCGACGCTAGCTAGCACATCCTAATGGGAATTGGGAGTCCAAAACACCTGGAGGGCACCAGGTTGGCACCAGGAGGGCAAAGGGCTCCAGGTTGGCACCTGGAGGGCACCAGGTTAGCAAAGGCTGCTTCCGTGTTTCCGCAGCAGCCTTTTATTGAATACCTTTTTTTAAAAAAAGGGGGGGGGGCTGGTGGAAGGAAGAGAACAATGCGCAGTGAAGTAGAATACAAATCTCTCACGCAAGTGGCGACAGTTCAGACAGAGGGCACCTGAAGTCAAACAGCTTAGCTCAGTACATGTTAATTTTAACTTCTTGGTGCTCCCGCATGTGTGCGAGAGAGAGTTGGCAGGCAGCTTTAACCTAATTCTGAAGAGACCAACAATATGTAAATGTGCCTGGGCGAGATACAGGATGCAACAGCTCCTTTGATAAGGCTCTCTTCGCACAGAACAAAAGAGCCTGATCTATAAGGAGATTTGGCTCGTGGGCGGCATAATAGCACACGGTGCTGTCTGGCAGCAGAGCGCCAGGCTAGTAGTCTCTTGGTCCAGATCCAAAGAGCCGAGGATGTAGGCAAGTTAGCCTTGAGCCTGGGATGAGATACAATGGGCAGGCCTGCCCTGTTTGCTTTCCAATGCTAATGCTGAGCGGGGAGGGCAACTGGAGGTGTCGTGAGAGGGTGGGTGGCTACCTCCAGTCCATTTTTAACCCACCTTCCCACCTCCCTGTCCAACCCCTTTTTCCTCTGTGGTATGCAGAGCACAGGTTGGGAGCTTGCCAGAAAGAGGGCAGTACCAACTCAAGGTGGGGGGAAACCAAGGCAATCATAAAAAGATGCCGAAGAAAAGTTTTTTTATTTACAAAAACACTCAATTTTCTATGTATAATGCATCTGGAAGGCTCTCTTCAAAGACAAAAGAAACCCAACAAGCGACGCTGCCTGCCTCTGACGAACAGGACATCATACTTGAAAATGCATTAGGCATAATAATAGAAAATTGGGAGTGCATTTGTAAATAGATTAATATTATTTTCTTCAACAGCTGGTGAGGGTTGTCATTTTTTGGTTTTGGTGGTTTGCTTGCAAACTTTTTAAATATCTAAAAAACGGGGGGGGGGGGGTGTAAATTTTTATTCTGAAAGTATGGCCCAGAGAAAAAAGTTTGAGAATCACTGCACTATAATAATAATAATAATTTATTATTTGTACCCCGCCCATCTGCCTGGGTTTCCCCAGCCACTCTGGGCGGCTTCCAACAAAGATTAAAAATACATTAAAATGTCACACATTAAAAACTTCATTGAACAGGGCTGCCTTCAGATGTCTAGATGTGAATTAGCACAACGGGGGCTTCCCCCAGCCCCACCTTCTCCCCACAGAACAGCACGTGGGGGTAGGAGAGGGGAGACTTCTCCATCAGACATGGAGAGATGCTTGTGCTAACAGAGCAATCTCCTTAGCCCTACATTAAATTATCCCCCAGGCTTCTGCCTCCTTCCCTACACACCCCTTGGCCATACTGTTTCTCTACATCACCTATCCTGAAAATCAGAAATGATTAAAACAAAACCAAGCAATTCTTATTTCTTGCAGAGTTTCATCCAGCCATTGAACTTCAGTTTTATGTCACAGGAACTGAGATTTCAGCTGCTCGCATGGTCTTACCTGTTGGGTCGATTTTCCCCCAGGTGACAGTACTCAGGAAATAGTTCAGAGCAGCTCTGGGGTCCTGACCGGTGACAGCATCAGACACTACGATAGTGTTGTTTAAGTCTATGTGTAGAACCAGCTTCCGTTTCTTAGGGCTTAAGATCACCCCGGAAAGAGGGACTAAGCTGGTGGTAGTTCTTGGCTGCTGGCAGTCCATTTCTTCATCTTCTTCTCTTTGGGCAGACTGGCCATGTTGCCCTTCTGCACAGCTAAGATTGGTGACGTGGTTCTCCTCTGCAGAATTTCTTACACCATTCCCAAGACCATCAGTCTCAGAACAAGATTTTCTTTTCATCAAGCTGGAACTACCGGAGACGGACTGTGTGCCAACTGTTCCAGGAGCCATCTCTGTACATATGGTCATCAGCTTGGGTTTCAAATCGCTCGGATCCGTGTTGGAAATATCATCTCCTGCAGTGCAGCTGCCAGAGAGATCTCTCTCCCTTGAAGCTGCTGGGTCACTCATGGGCTGGGATGAATTAGGAAGGAGATGCCGCCTCAGGCTCAACTGTATGGACAAGAAGAGTAAATAGTCACTATTTCCCCCTATGTCATTCAATGTGAAGCAGAAGCTTATACAGTGGTACCTCAGGTTACATACACTTCAGGTTACATACGCTTCAGGGTACAGACTCCGCTAACCCAGAAATAGTACCTCGGGTTAAAAACTTTGCTTCAGGATGAGAACAGAAATCATGCAGTGGTGGCGTGGCGGCAGCAGGAGGCCCCATTAGCTAAAGTGGTGCTTCAGGTTAAGAACAGTTTCAGGTTAAGAACAGACCTCCAGAACGAATTAAGTTCTTAACCCGAGGTACCACTGTATAATTAGATCCAGGTTCACTCAGCTATAAAGCCCACTACATGGACATTCTACTGCTCAGCATGGTGAATTGTTGAGACTAAGGCACTGTGGGAATAAAACAGTGTGCTCTGATCAACTTCATAATCTGCACCCTCAATATCTTCTGAGCTAATTTGTGCCATTTCTTTTTATAGATGGGCGACTGAAACAGAATAAAATGTTTACTTTCTCCAGACCACCCCAGCGAAAGCCAATCCACCAATTTAGCAAAGCTGTCATAGTGTGGAGAAAGTGTATTGACTTCCTAAGGTTTGCATGAGTGAGAAGAAAACGGGAAGAAGGTGCATTGATAGATTTGCATTTATAGAAACCTGCCTCTAATTGATCAATAACTGAGCTGGTTCTGAACTCTAGTTTTAGGAAAGAATCATAGAATCATAGAGTTGGAAGAGACCACAAGGGCCATCGAGTCCAACCCCCTGCCAAGCAGGAAACACCATCAGAGCACTCCTGACATATGGTTGTCAAGCCTCTGCTTAAAGACCTCCAAAGAAGGAGACTCCACCACACTCCTTGGCAGCAAATTCCACTGTCGAACAGCTCTTACTGTCAGGAAGTTCTTCCTAATGTTTTGGTGGAATCTTCTTTCTTGTAGTTTGGATCCATTGCTCCGTGTCCGCTTCTTTGGAGCAGCAGAAAACAACCTTTCTCCCTCCTCTATGTGACATCCTTTTATATATTTGAACATGGCTATCATATCACCCCTTAACCTCCTCTTCTCCAGGCTAAACATGCCCAGCTCCCTTAGCCGTTCCTCATAAGGCATCGTTTCCAGGCCTTTGACCATTTTGGTTGCCCTCCTCTGGACACGTTCCAGTTTGTCAGTGTCCTTCTTGAACTGTGGTGCCCAGAACTGGACACAGTACTCCAGGTGAGGTCTGACCAGAGCAGAATACAGTGGCACTATTACTTCCCTTGATCTAGATGCTATACTCCTATTGATGCAGCCCAGAATTGCATTGGCTTTTTTAGCTGCCACGTCACACTGTTGGCTCATATCAAGTTTGTGGTCAACCAAGACTCCTAGATCCTTTTCACATGTACTGCTCTCAAGCCAGGTGTCACCCATCTTGTATTTGTGCCTCTCATTTTTTTTGCCCAAGTGCAATACTTTACATTTCTCCCTGTTAAAATTCATCTTGTTTGTTTTGGCCCAGTTCTCTAATCTGTCAAGGTCGTTTTGAAGTGTGATCCTGTCCTCTGGGGTGTTAGCCACCCCTCCCAGTTTGGTGTCATCTGCAAATTTGATCAGGATGCCCTTGAGTCCATCATCCAAGTCGTTGATAAAGATGTTGAATAAGACCGGGCCCAAGACAGAACCCTGTGGCACCCCACTAGTCACTCTTCTCCAGGATGAAGAGGAACCATTGATGAGCACCCTTTGGGTTCGGTCAGTCAGCCAGTTACAAATCCACTGAGTGGTAGCATAGTCAAGACCGCATTTTACCAGCTTCTTTACAAGAATATCATGGGGCACCTTGTCAAATGCCTTGCTGAAATCAAGGTAGGCTACATCCACTGCGTTCCCTTCATCTACCAGGCTTGTAATTCTGTCAAAAAACGAGATCAGGTTAGTCTGACATGACTTATTTTTCAGAAATCCATGCTGACTATTGGTGATCACAGCATTCCTTTCTAGGTGCTCACAGACTGTTTGCTTAATGATCTGCTCCAGAATCTTCCCTGGTATTGATGTCAGACTGACTGGGCGGTAATTATTTGGGTCCTCTCTTTTCCCCTTTTTGAAAATAGGGACAACATTTGCCCTCCTCCAGTCTGCTGGGACTTCGCCTGTTCTCCAGGAATTCTCAAAGATGATTGCCAGTGGTTTTGAGATCACATCTGCCAGTTCTTTTAATACTCTTGGATGCAGTTCATCTGGCCCTGGAGACTTGAATACATCTAGACTAGCCAAGTATTCTTGTACTATCTCCTTAGTTATTCTGGGCTGTGTTTCCTCTGCTGAATCATTTGCTCCAAATTCTTCAGGTCGGGCATTGTTTTCTTTATCGGAGAAGACTGAGGCAAAGAAGGCATTGAGGAGTTCAGCCCTTTCTGTGTCCTCTGTTTGCATTTCACCATCTTCTCCTCTGAGTGACCCCACTGTTTCTTTGTTCTTCCTTTTGCTACGAACATACCCATAAAAGCCTTTTTTGTTGCTTTTAACCTCTCTAGCAAGCCTGAGTTCATTCTGTCCTTTAGCTTTTCTGACTTTGTGTCTACACGTGCTGGCTATTTGTTTGAATTCCTCTTTGGTGGCTTCCCCCCTTTTCCATTTTTTGTACACATCCTTTTCTAATCTTAACTCAGTTAAAAGTTCTTTAGATAGCCACCCTGGCTTCTTTAGGCACCTTCCATGTTTCCGTCTCATTGGTATTGCCTGAAGTTGTGCTTTTACTATCTCCCTCTTAACAAACTCCCAGCCATCATGAACTCCCTCTCCTTTTAGTATTACCGTTCATGGGATCTCACCCAGCACTTCCCTAAGTTTTATGAAGTCGGTTTCTTAAAGTCAAGAAATTGAGTCCTAGTATGCTTGGCTGCTCCTTTCCGCTGTATAGTAAACTTCAGAAGAGCATGATCACTCGCGCCTAATGATCCTTCCACTTCTACCCCACTAACCAGGTCATCAACATTGGTTAGGACCAGATCTAAAATGGCTGTTCCTCTTGTTGCTTCTCCCACTTTCTGGACAATGAAGTTGTCTGCAAGGCCAGTGAGGAATCTGTTTGACCTTATGCTCTTGGCTGAGTTTGACATCCAACAAATATCCGGGTAATTGAAGTCCCCCATTACTACTATCTCCCTTCCTTTTGCATGCTTGGCCATCTGTTCCAGGAAGGCATCATCTATGTCCTCCGTTTGGCTTGGGGATCTATAGTAAACTCCCACAATGAGGTCACTGTTATTCTTCTCTCCCTTAATTTTGACCCAAATGCTCTCACTTTGGCTTTGAGGTTCTAAATCTTGGATCTCTTCACAGGTATACACATCCCTGACATATAACGCCACTCCTCCTCCTTTCTTGTCTGGTCTGTTTCTCTGAAATAGATTGTATCCCTCCATTATTACATTCCATAGGAATTACATTCCAAAGAACATAGGAAGCTGCCTTATACCCAAGTCAGACAACTGCTCCTTCTAGCTTGAGATGATCAACAATGACTGGTGGTGGCTTCCCAAGGTTTTCAGACAGAAGCAATTCCCAGCTCACCCTGGAGATGCTGGGGACTGAATCTGGAAACTTCTGCACTCAAAACACATGCTCTGCCATTGAGAAATGGCCTTCCTCTTCACATGGTTTTTTAGATCACACATGCAACCCACTCCCTTATCTATTCACTAAAATAAATAGGGTTTCTCGTCTGTCAAGCTGAATCCAACACTTTACCCACCAGATGCTGTCAATTCTGGAACTGGAACACCGCAGAGACTCCAGCATACAAGGCCTGACCAGGATACACCCAGCACCTTAGATTCACCTGATCTTTCTCCTACGGTGCTTTATGTCCCTCTTTCAAACTGCCCAAGCACTAATTCCCACCATACCTTGCTCATCTGTTTCCTCTCCTACCTGATGTGTTGGTGTACACTCACTTTGTCCCACATAAGCAGACAGCCATAAGCAACAGCTTGCAGACATTCCATAGCCACCTGCTCACAAACAAAAGGAAGAACTTTGCATAACTGAACTTAGACAAATCATTGTCACAAGATGTGTGGGAAACAATTAGCAGAGAGAGAGGTTCTTAAAAAAGGGATTAGCTGCCGCCAAACATATGAAGGTAGAGTCTACCACTCAGAGTCTACTACTCGCCACAATTTAACATGGAACCTCAGCATTCAGGGCACATTTGTATGCAAGAATGTTCAGAGATCTTCTCTGTGTGTATTTCTGATCACCATGTGCAGGAGACAATGGGGAGTCTACTTCCCGTTCTTCCTGCTTCTCAGTTTTCCAAAAGCAAAACAAGATAGCCAGTTGGAGAGGACTTGATCTTTGGTCTGATCCAAAAAAGGCAATGCAACTCTGTATTTCCACCTCTGGCAAATACATTTCATACAATATGTAAGGAGGACTGTTATTCCACATCAAAGGCAAAACAGAACTACCAAATATTTTCTTGCAAGAATCAGAAGCTAAATATTCTACTCTGTTCTTTACTCCTACACAAACCCGCCTTAGCTTAAAAACCAAGCAAATTAACCAGACTTGCGCAAGGCTGGCCAGCAGTTCCGCTGTGCTTAACGGCATTTGTTGCTTTCAAGCCAGCTCCTGAACCCTAAGGCTGCCTTCTTTCATGTACACACCTTAACGTGGGAATAAAGCTCACCGAACACAGGTGAGCGGATCTGCAGCAGGGTAAACCCGTACTGCAAGGCTGGCGATTACCAGTTTGGTGAGTCCCGCATGTCCGCCCACACAAGTCACAGAATCATAGATTTGCAGAGTTGGAAGGGACCACAAGGGACATCTAGTCCAACCGCCTGCAGTGCAGGAACCTTGTTGTCCAACATGGGGCTCAAATCCACAACCCTGAGATTAAGAATCTCATGCTCTTAATAACACTATACAAATTTATACAATACAGTGGTACCTCGGGTTAAGTACTTAATTCATTCCGGAGGTCCGTTCTTAACCTGAAACTGTTCTTAACCTGAAACACCACTTTAGCTAATGGGGCCTCCTGTTGCCGCCACACCATCGGAGCACGATTTCTGTTCTCATCCTGAAGCAAAGTTCTTAACCCAAGGTACTATTTCTGGGTTAGCGGAGTCTGTAACCTGAAGCGTATGTAACCCAAGGTACCACTGTAATGTATGGGAATATCGTATATTGCCATTTGTGTGTGTGCATATTTTCACTTTTGTATGTATCTTGCTTTTCTCCCTCTCACTTTTCCTTCTTTTTTCCTGCATTACTTGATTTCTTTTAACTGAAATCACCTTAATTACCGTATATATAGAGAGAGATATATAGAGAGTGTGTGTGTCTCATGCTCTACCAGCTGAGCTACCCCACAGGCATGGCAGCAGTTTTCTTAAGCTCCTTATTTCCTCCAGCCTGACCTTAACTGCCTCTAACCCTCTCATGGCACCCCCCTCTTAGCCACCATCCCAGGGTCCCTCGCCCCAGGGGCCCTCTCTCCACACCCAGCCCCGGACCCCCAAGGGTCGGGGAGATAGGGACTAGGGCATGAGGCTCGTCTGGGGGAAGGGCGTGCCCCTTCCCAGCCCTGATCCAGCCACGTGACCCAGTCCCGACAGGCACCACCAGCAACCGCCATCCCCACCAGCAGCGCTCCCCCTCCCCCACCCGCCCCGTCTTCTCCACCGTTACCAAGATACCGCCGCTGCCCGGCGTCCCACTTCCGCTCCGCCGCCTCCGGCATGTAACCATAGAGGGTCTTTTTCGCTCCGCGCCTAGAGACGCCTCTTCCTCCCCTTTTGCGTTTCCTCGTTGCGCTTACGGAGGCTGCGGCGCCCCCTGGCGACCGGACTCCGTTTTCCGCTCAAGTTTGCCGACTGCTGTTCGTTGTGGCAGGTTGGTTTTTGCCATTCGAGTGGCTGCTGCGTTGGCTTTTGCACTGGCACGTTGCAAGTTTGATAAGAAAGAAACGACGCTTGGTTTTACACGTGTGCAGCGGATTGAAGAAACCCAGCCAGATGGGCGGGGGTATAAATAATAAATTATTGTTGTTATTATTATTATTATTATTATTATTAATACCGCTCCACTTAAATGAAATAATATTAAGACTTAAGAAAAAAGGGGAAAACACCGCTCCACTTCGGTAGGGAGATGAGCGTTTTTAATCACCACTCGCGTATTTGTTTGTGAACCCCCTGCAAACAGAAAGCTAGCCCATCACGCATAAACATTTCTAGCTTTAAGTTGCTTCTTGCTGTGGTGCTAGCTTTCTATTTGCAGGGAGGTGTTTGAACAAAAGGGAACGTTCAGAAACAGCATGCCTCACAATCAGAAGAGCCCCTGATACATCGGGAGCATCTGTGGGTCCTCAGATGTTGTTGGACTACAACTCCCATCATCCCTGAGCTCTGGCCTTGCTAGCTAGGGGTGATGGGAGTTGTAGTTCAACAACATCTGGGGACCTACAGGTTGAGAAAGGCTGGTTTAGACAAATATTTTTCAAGGGATTGATCCAACAAACCAATTGTTAAACATGACAACACTACTAAATGCAAGATCTCCGGAAGGAAGTCAGTTGGAATGAACTGACTTGAGGAGCTGGATGAGGCCAATGGCCCAACTATTGCAGCGTCCCGTTCTCCACGGGGCCGTAGTTTCCAGCCATTGGTACTCAGAAGCATTACAGTACTGCCCCTTAGTGCGGAGGCAGAGAATAGTCATGATGGCTAATGGCCATGGATATTCGTCTCCATGAATTTGTGTACTCTCTTAAAGCCATTTAAGTGAGTGACCGTCGCTGCCTCCTATGGGAACGAGTTCCGTAGTTTAACTAATCTGATGAACTACAGTTGATTCCATCATTTCAGAACTTTCCTGCCTGAAATACAATTAGAAGCCAAGGACTCACAAGATAATGTCTAGATAAACTCTCCCTATGCCCAATAGCAGGGATGGGGGTGGCGCTGTGGGTTAAACCACAGAGCCTAGGACTTGCCGATCAGAAAGTCGGAGGTTCGAATCCCCACAATGGGGTGAGCTCCCGTTGCTCGGCCCCTGCTCCTGCCAACCTAGCAGCTCGAAAGCACGTCAAAGTGCAAGTAGATAAATAGGTACCACTCCGGCGGGAAGGTAAACAGTGTTTCCATGCGCTGCTCTGATTCGCCAGAAGCGGCTTAGTCATGCTGGCCACATGACCCAGAAGCTGTACACCGGCTCCCTCGACCAATAAAGCGAGATGAGCGTTGCAACCCCAACGACTGGACCTAATGGTCAGGGGTCCCTTTACCTTTACCTATGCCCAATAGCAGGTGGGATGAAAACATCATAGGCAGAGTGTGAAGTTGCAGTTATCACAACCTCCCAATAACAACAACAACAACAAGGGAAGAGGAAAGCAAAAAAATCTCTGCAATGTAGTTTGCATAACAGGCAAATCAAAGATAACCATGCAAATTAAGTGTGCTTTTGGAGCAGCATACTTCATTTGCCTAATTTCTGGAAAATACTTCATCCCTTCTCCTACCAACCAACCATCTGAAGCAGTGACAGGAGAAGCAAAAAGTGTGTGCCTGTTTGCATTGTTCAGGAAGCAAGGTTTTCTCAGAGAGCATTTATTTTAAGTATATATGCTGCCCATCAATAAATATTAGTTTTGGGGTAGTCAGTAAGGGTCCTTCTGTCCACTGCTCCTCTTTGCTCATCCCTAGAGGATCCCTATTACAACTATGGATGTGTTTACTTTAGCAATGTGCTGGGCATTTAATGGAACACAGGAATAAAACCATCCCTACAGAATATCAGCTTGCCCTTTGTTTCTGTTGGCATCCTTCTGTCTCGAGAGGCAATAGCATGCACCGCTGGGGGTGAAGTCAAATCACTGCAAGTACCAAATTGGCCTCCCTGGGGCGCAAGCCTGGGCAGTGTATAAGGAGGTCCTGGGATTCCCAGATTGTTAAGTTGTGGGTGAACATATCAGGCAACACAGCAATTCTTCAAACAGCTCTTGTTTATTCACAGGCCAGAACAGAACTGAGCTGAAGGGTTCAGCCAGCCTGCTTATATAGAGCTCCACTAGAACGCAACAGTAACCACTTTCTGTAACTATCCAATCACTGAATGTCACTTTCAATCCCTTATTTGCATATGTGGACCTGAGTGAAAACTATCTACAGTATCCCCCTGCTGGCCCAGGGTGAGAACTTCAGTACATAACACAGACGACAATACCAGCCTCACTTATGATAATAATAATAATAATATTTTATTTATATCCCGCCCTCCCCAGCCAAAGCCGGGCTCAGAGCGGCTAACAACAGTAAAAATAGCACAATTTACATAAAACCACAGTCAATTAATTGAAATACATTCTAAAATCAGTTCAGAATCAAATTAATGGCAACCATTGGGCTAGAGTTCTATGAAGATTACAGAAGGAGAGAGGGGGTCAGACTGTGCCTTGGCCAAAGGCCTGGTGGACCAGCTCTGTCTTGCAGGCCCTGTGGAAAGATGTCAAGTCCTGCAGGGCCCTAGTCTCTTGTGACAGAGTGTTCTACCAGATCGGGGCCACGGCCGAAAAAGTCCTGGCTCTGGTTGAGGCCAGCCTAACCTCCCTGTCGCCCGGGATCTCCAAGATGTTTTTATTTGAAGACCATAAGATCCTCCACGGGACATACCAGGAGAGGCGGTATGAGGGTCCTAGGCCGTATAGGGCTTTAAAGGTTAAAACCAGCACCTTAAACCTATGGTCCAAAGGAAAGCAGAGCAATATGTTTGGCACCAGCTTGGAAGGAGATGTACAAGGTGCCATGCAACAGTCTTAGGGAGTCCACTATGAATTGTGTTTACTCCTCCTTAGCTTTTCCTTTTCCCGAAGATATCCCGCAAAGCAGCAGAGGTTTAGGACCAGAGTTTTCCTTCTCTTAGATGGGCTACCTTCTCAGGTTGACGAGCCCCATCTGCCCCTCACTTCCCTCTACAGCAAGTGCAGAATCTGCCTTCTTGACCATGGGACCCAGGCTTGGCCTTGTCCGCTCAATCTGCTACAGCTTGTCTTTGCATGCAGAGGAAGTCCCTAACTCTCCGAGGGTTTGAGACCCATGCTTTAAACGTATCTTGCACACGCACTTGCAGACTCCTCTCTGTCCTCCATGCAAACAAGCAAGCTCAAGGGCATGTTCTAGCCAGCAAAAACAATCAAGGTGGGTGCTACGCAGCCTGGGTGGGGATGAGCGTGGCTGATGTGAAGCTTGGGGAGGGGCTCAAGGGCCAGATGCAGGCGCCAATGGCCCTCAGCTCCCTCATCCCTGTGCTCAAGGCACAAAACCAGGGTACGCGTACAAAAAAGGCTGCTGCTCAGCTTGCAGAAGATGAGCCTGAGCTTCGACATGGATAATTCTGGATGGGATCCAAAGCAATTAAGTTTATTAATGGCTCAGGCTGTCTAGCTGCTTTTGATGGGCCTAGAGTGCATCCTTCACTCATGAAAGGCATATTGGGGTGGGAGAGACTCCCCGCTTGCCTGCTGCCTGCAAGGCCCCCTAAGTTGTGAAATGTCAGAGTGTGCCTTTTATATGATATTTGAATTGACTTAAGCTGAGGTGGTAGTTCCACAATGGCGTGAAGGAGCTTGCTGTTCCCACGGTAACAAAGAGTTTCTCCTGTCCCCGGGCGGTTTGGTAGCTAAGATACCTGCAACCGCTAGGCTCTCCCCTCCTTTTCAGTCCTTCCACCCTAGGTTGGCTGAAGTGTTTGCGCAAGAGGGGAGGCCATTGCTTTCTAAAGGGAACGGGCCTGGGTGAAGGGCAAGGCAGCACTTGTCCTGTTGACACAGCTTTTGGATGCTTCAATAAGGAAATAACTCTTATTTGCATGCCACCGAGAGTCCAAACAAACAGTACAAAGCTCTCCATGCATCCAGGACCAATCCCAGGCAGGGTCGCCCATTTCCATGGGGAACGAAAAGAGGGACCACAAACTGCTAGCCACAGCTCCTTTGGTCTCCCAACACCTGAGTTCCAAGAAACAGAGGAGGCTAAGGACAGGCTGGTAAGCAGAAAGACCGTCTCAGAGTTCCCTTTCTATTATATTTCAATTTCAGTTCAAGCAAAGGGGGCTGTTGGAGGTGGGGTATGGGCATAGCCAGGATTTATTTTAGGCTTTATGTTGGGGGGGGGCAAAACCGAGTTAACTGCGATGCAGTTGGTCAGTTGGTTAAGTATTTTTATTTATTTACTTGATTTAGAGAGGCAGCTGCACCCACCCCGGCTATGTCCATAGCTGGGGAGAAGGATAAAAACCTTGAGGTTGTGATACAAAGGCGACAGTCCTGTGCTATCCAGGAGTAGCAAAACTTTCCTTGCATTGCACCTCTGAAAGTGTGTTCAAGGACCATCGGAGGAGAAAAGAGCACCAAGTGCTGTTTGATTAGCTATCCAAACAACTGGGTGGAACTTTTGAATGCTGTTAAGCTTTTAAAAAAAGAAATTGGGCTGCCTTTTAGCTGGATCAAACAAATTTCAGGATTTTTAAGGACTGGGTAAATCAGGGGTCAGCAAACTTTTCAGCAGGGGGCCGGTCCACTGTCCTTCAGACCTTGTGGGGGGCCGGACTATATTTTGAAAATAAAATAAAATGAACAAATTCCTATGTCCCACAAATAACTGAGAGATGCATTTTAAATAAAAGGACACATTCTACTCATGTAAAAACACTCTGATTCCTGGACCGTCCACGGGCCGGATTTAGAAGGCGATTAAGCTGGATGCAGCCCCTGGGCCTTAATTTACCATGGGGTAAATTGAGGATAAGGCTATCTGCGGCTGCTAGGCCTGATGGCTATGCTCTGCCTCCACCCTGAGAGGCAGTAATAATGCTCCTGACAGGAAGGGAGGGTGCTATTGTGCTTAGGTCTTGCTAGAGGGGTTCCCACCAACATCCGGATGGCCCCTGTGAGAACGGGGGGGCTAGAGCGGCGGGGCCCCTCTTAGGTTCTCAACCATTGGGACGAAGCCTCCTGGAGATCTTGCATTTAGTAGGGCTGCAATGTTGAATCATTGGTTGGTTAGATTAATCAAGTTAAAAGCATTTACTTGACTGAAAATATGTCCCTGATTAATGGGGGGGGGGGCCTCATCTTACGTTCTTAGATTCCAAGTGAACAGGGCTGCCAACTTGAATAAAATATCACCACCACCCCCCCCCCGCTTAATCCATCACAAGACACGGAACACACAGACCATTTGAACAGCAATGCCCATCAAGTTGTGGGGGGGCCTCGCTTACTCAAATATTTTATTGGGGAGGGTCAAAGGGACTTTCGCCCCTAGGAGTTGGCTCCTATGCAAGTGAAGTGAGCAGCAGATTTTAAATCTATCTATCTAGCTATTAGAATTTATAAAATCAGCAGTTGGCAAGCACCGCCTTAAAAGACACTTTCCGTTTTCTTTCTCTGTTTGTTGCACTGGTATGTTCTAGAATGTTCTATCAGGGTATCTCTTATGCCAGCCACGAGTCTCACATTCTGCTAGTGTAGCAGAGTTTCTACCATATCCTATAGCCCAGGGGTGGGAAATCTCTCCCCCACCCTCAGCACTTGTGGACAGCCTTCTGGTGGGGGGCACATGTCAATAGTGGTGATTACTAGAGAGAGAGAAACTGGGTAGCACAATTAATGTGGCCCAAACAAAGAATTGCTCTATAAAAGCCATATGACCAATATATTCATTTCTATTCATTATAAGCACTTTTTTTGGGGGGGGAACCCCAATGATTTATATTTGTGCCTGTTTCACATAATCCTAGCTTATAGGTGCTTTGAGTCATTTTTTATTTTTGCTTGCCCTTTATATCTAGGATGCGCTTGGTTAGAAATTCACAGTCACTGCGATAAATACTGGTGCCATTCACGGAACAATGGCAACGGTGGCACCTGATCAGCACAGATATTCTTCAAAGCAGCACCCACCAGCTACACCAGCTTTGGGAATATTGTGGCTGCTTTGGAACGCTGGAAAAAGATAACGGGTGTCTCTGTTGTGAGAAAGAAACAAATTACTGTACGCTTATCGGTGGATGTCACCTGCTGGCAGGAACGAGATAGGCAGATCAAAAAAAAAAGAAAAGAAAAGAAAAAAGGAGAAGTTCATTGGGCTCTGAGCTGGCAGGCAAGGTTGGCAGCTATCAGGAAAGTAAGAAAGTTTCAATGTTCTGTTTTTTTTTTAATAATTTTTTTTATTGATTTTCCAACATGAATTGAGACACTTCACAACTAACAATACATAGACAAACAAACATATAAACACGTATTTTAAACTTTTTCAGCAACCCCTAATTTCAGTTACTTATGATTCAATTTCTTTGATCCTTTTTCTCTTACCCAATCATTTATCGCTGCAATTCTGTTTTACATTACCCATGACATTTTAGCACTCATTAATTTTACAACAGTTCTTAAGATAAACTTTAAATTTCTTCCAATCTTCTTCCACCGTCTCTTTCCCTTGGTCGCGGATTCTGCCAGTCATCTCGGCCAGTCCCATATAGTCTATCACCTTCATCTGCCACTCTTCCAGCGTGGGTAGTTCTTGCATCTTCCAATACTTTGCTAAAAGAACTCTTGCTGCTGTTGTAGCATACATAAAGAACGTCCTATCTTTCCTTGGCACCAATTGGCCCACCATGCCCAGGAGAAAAGCCTCTGGTTTCTTATGAAAGGTACACTTAAGGACCTTCTTAATTTCATTATAGATCATTTCCCAGAAGGCCTTGATCCTTGGGCACGTCCACCAAAGGTGGTAGAAAGTACCTTCAGTTTCATTACATTTCCAGCATTTATTATTGGGCGTATGATAGATTTTTGCAAGCTTGACTGGGGTCATGTACCACCTATAAATCATTTTCATAATGTTCTCTCTTAAGGCATTACATGCCGTGAACTTTATACCGGTGGTCCATAACTGTTCCCAGTCAGCAAACATGATGTCATGACCAATGTCTTGTGCCCATTTAATCATAGCTGATTTAACCGTCTCATCCTGTGTATTCCATTTCAACAGCAAGTTATACATTCTTGACAAATTCTTAGTATTGGGTTCCAACAATTCTGTTTCTAATTTTGATCTCTCCACCTGAAAGCCAATTTTCCTGTCCTGTTTGAATACTTCATTTATCTGATAATAATGAAGCCAGTCTCTTACTTTAGACTTCAATTTCTCATAGCTCTGCAATCTCACTTTTCCCTCTTCTTGTTCTATAATTTCCCAGTATTTTGGCCATTTAGATTCCATATTAAGTTTTTTCACTTCCTTAGCTTCCATTGGTGACAGCCACCTAGGGGTTTTGTTTTCCAACAGATCTTTATACCGAATCCAAACATTATATAATGCTTTCCTAACAATATGGTTTTTGAAACCTTTGTGAATTTTTACCTTGTCATACCATATATATGCATGCCAACCAAACCTGTTATTAAACCCTTCCAAATCCAAAATGTCTGTGTTCTCAAGAAGTAGCCAGTTTTTCAGCCAGCAAAAAGCCGCTGTTTCATAATATAGTTTTAAGTCTGGCAGGGCAAAAGTTTCAATGTTCTGGGACACATGAGGCAGGTCCAATGTTCCTAGGTGTCCCTGGTTTCCAGGCACCACTCACCTGTAGCTCCTAGAAGCTATTGGCATGTGGCAGCAGCCACACCTCGGGAACGGCTTTGACTGGCCCACTAAACCAGGTGAGAGTAGCTGATGGGTCTCAAACCCTCGGTGAGTTTCGGACTTCCCCTGCATGTGGAGACAGGCTCTGGCCGATTGAGCAGACAAGACCAATAGTGGGTCCAAGGGTCAAGAAGGCAGTTTCTGCACATGCACTGTAGAGGGAAGTGAGGGGCAGACAGGGCTCATCAACCTGGGAAGGTAGCCCACCGAGGAGAAGGAAAAGTCTGATCCTAAACCTCCGCTGCCTTGTGGGACATCTTCAGAAGAAGAAAAGGCTAAGGAGTAAACTCTACACAAACCTGGAGTGGAGTCCCTAAGACATGGGTAGGCAAACTAAGGCCCGGGGGCCAGATCTGGCCCAATCGCCTTCTAAATCCGGCCCATGGACGGTCTGGGAATCAGTGTGTAGAATGTGTCCTTTTATTTAAAATGCATCTCTGGATTATTTGTGGGGCCTGGCTGGTGTTTTTACATGAGTAGAATGTGTGCTTTTATTTAAAATGCATCGCTGGGTTATTTGTGGGGCATAGGAATCCGTTCATTTCTCTCCCCCCCCCAAATATAGTCTGCCCCCCCAAGGTCTGAGGGACAGTGAATCGGCCCCCTGCTGAAAAAGTTTGCTGACCCCTGCCCTAAGATGTTTAGATGGCGCCTTGTGCTCTTCCTTCGGGAAACTACTGCAGCCAAGCTGGTGAAAAATGCATTGCTTTCCTTTCCTTTGGACCACATCAGTGAGGCCAAGAAGGGGGGCAGATCTTGTCATCTGAGCAGCCCAGGACCTGCATACACACTGCCTCCCAGGCTTGCACTCTGGGGAGATCACTTCAGTGCTGCTAATGCAGCTGTTTGACTTCACCCCCGGAGGCGCACTCTATTCTCTCTTGAGGCAGACGGGTGCCAACAATTTTGATGCACAGACTCCGCACCAACCCACCACAGTAGATGAGAGATTCAGAACAGCTTTAATAATAATAATAATAATTATTATTATTATTTATACCCCACCCTCCCCAGCCAAGGCTGGGCTCAGGGTGGCTAACAAGCAATAATAAAAACAAATTGAATGAATACAACTTAAAAACAAGATTAAAATACATCATTAAAATATTGAAACATTAAAATATTAAAATGCAGCCTCATCATAGGGGGAGAAGGAAAAAGAAAGAGGGGGAGGGAATCAAATTGGCTCCAAGCCAAAGGCCAGGTGGAACAACTCTGTTTTTCAGGCCCTGAGGAAAGAAATCAGATCCTGCAGGCCCCGGTCTCATGAGACAGAGCGTTCCACCATGCCGGAGCCAGTGTTGAAAAGGCCCTGGCTCTGGTTGAAGCCAATCTAACTTCTTTAGGGCCTGGGACCACTAGGGTGTTGCTATTTATGGACCTTGAGGCTCTCCGTGGGGCATACCGGGAGAGGCGGTCCCGTAGGTACGAGGGTCCTAGGCCGCGAAGGGCTTTAAAGGTCAAAACCAGCACCTTAAATCTGACCCTGTACTGCACCGGGAGCCAGTGCAGCTGGAAAAGCACTGGGTGAATATGCTCCCATGGCAGAGACCCCGTGAGGAGCCTCGCTGCAGCATTCTGCACCCGCTGGAGTTTCTGGGACAGCTTCAAGGGCAGCCCTGCGTAGAGCGAATTACAGTAGTCAAGCCTGGAGATGACCATCGCATGGATCACTGTGGCCAGGTCGGGGCGGGAAAGGTAAGGGACCAACTGCTTGATGTGGCAAGGGGGAAAGTTTTGCAGAACTGGTTTCCTTTGGGAGAGAGTATTGGAGCCTTCTGGTTTATTTGTTAGCACCGGCTCATTTTCAGGTTGAGAAGGAATCACTGCAGGCTTCAGGGATTCCAGCAAGCTCCATACCCACTTGGTGCTTCTGCCCAGCCTCTGTGGAAAACTAAGACAGGGGGCAGTGGGTGTGGAGGACTCCCTGGTCCTGAATGGGGTAACTGTGCCCCTGAAGGACCAGGTGCGCAGCCTGGGAGTCATTTTGGACTCACAGCTGTCCATGGAGGTGCAGGTTAATTCTGTGTCCAGGGCAGCTGTTTACCAGTTCCATCTGGTACACAGGCTGAGACCCTACCTGCCCGCAGACTGTCTCACCAGAGTAGTGCATGCTCTAGTTATCTCCCGCTTGGACTACTGCAACGCGCTCTACGTGGGGCTACCTTTGAAGGTGACCGGGAAACTGCAATTAATCCAGAATGCGGCAGCTAGACTGGTGTCTGGGAGTGGCCGCCGGGACCACATAACACCGGTCCTGAGAGATCTGCATTGGCTCCCAGTACGTTTCTGAGCACAATTCAAAGTGTTGGTGCTGACCTTTAAAGCCCTAAATGGCCACGGTCCTGTATACCTGACAGAGAGTCTCCACCCCCATTGTTCAGCCCGGACACTGAGGTCCAGCTCCGAGGGCTTTCTGGTGGTTCCCTCGCTGCAAGAAGCCAAGTTACAGGGAACCAGGCGGAGGGCCTTCTCGGTAGTGGCGCCCGCCCTGTGGAACGCTCTCCCACCAGGTGTCAAGGAAATAAGCAACTATCCTATTTTTAAAAGACATCTGAAAGCAGCCCTGTTTAGGGAAGTTTTAAATATTTAATGCTCTGTTGTTTTTAATATTTGATTGGGAGCCGCCCAGTGGCTGGGGAAACTCAGTCAGATGGGAGGGGTATAAATAATAAATGTATTATTATTCATTATTATTAAGGGTGGAATCCTGCACTTCAAATATGCCAACTGAGGGGCTATAGCAGGAATGTGGGACCCAGAATTGACTGGGGCTGCTGGAAGTTGTAGTCTAAGACATTAGGAAGGGTCCAGGTTGATGAAGGCTAGCCTGTAGAGTATGGTGGAAGAGTTGTTAATAATAATAATAATAATAATAATAATAATAATAATAATTTATTACTTACTCTGGGCGGCTTCCAACAGAATATTAAAAACACGATAAAATATCAAACATTAAAAACTTCCCTTCTAATGTTTTCTAAAAGTCAGACAGTTGTCTATTCCTTTGACATCTGATGGGAGGGCGTTCCACAGGGCGGGTGCCACTACCATGAAGGCCCTCTGCCTGGTTCCCTGTAACCTCACTACTTGCAGTGAGGGGACCGCCAGAAGGCCCTTGGCACTGGACCTCAGTGTTCGGGCTGAACGATGGGGGTGGAGATGCTCCTTCAGATATTCTGGGCCGAGGCCAGCCATGTTGTTTTAGAAGATTTACACCCCACTTTTCAGCTAGAATCCTCAAAGAAGCTAGCAAGATTTATAAAACACAACAGAGATGCCCCAAGAACCACGTTCTCTTACATACAAACTAAAACAACCAGCCCCGCAGAACCAGCAGTGCTGCAACAATTCTACAGCCCCACAATCTTTCCAAAAATACATATGCATATTTGCATAAGCAGAATTAATCTGTCTGATTTCTTTGAGTCCTAGGATCTGTGAAACAATTGGGAGTACTTTGTTTTGGAAACTGGATATTTTTAGACCTTCCTTTTAATCTCTGTCTTCCCACACACTTGGTTCCCCTCCAGTTATCCAAGTGCACACACTCCTGGCCTTGAAAGGACGATGACTAACTGCACATCACTGCCTCCCCTTTTCTTTTCTGTGGATCCCCGTATAAAAATAAAAAAGGTAAACATAAATACTGGGGATTGCATCCGACGTTAGACCCACTGAATATAATAGACACAATCAACTTAGGTTAATTAATTTCATCGGGTCTGCTTCAACGTCACGCTCATGCCATGCAGTTAAAGGGCTTTCATACCACTTTAAACAGTCTGGGAAATGTAGTTTTTTTAGGGGTGTTGAGAATTGTTAGAAGCTTCCTATTCCCCTTTCAGAGATCCAATTGTCAGAGCTGCCTGGGAAGAAGGATTGATTGGTTAAACCACTTCTGGGAGGGGAACAGGAGTCTCCTCTGAGCACCCTTAAACTACAGCTCCCAGAATTCTTTGCAGGAAGCCACAACTGTTTAAAGCGGTATCATAGTTGTGAATGTGGACCGTGAGTCGCCTTGATACAGTTTCAGCCCCTTCCCGTTCTTTTCCTATAACGTGTAGATTTGATGAAGCAGCTTCTGTTGTGACAGGAAATGGACACGGACAATTTAGCTGCAAGCCTCCAGCTCACCACCGAGCAAAGGAACAAGGAAGCACCGCCTGAGGTATGAGCAAAAGCCACACATTTGCTTGTCAAACCCTCGTTTCATCAATGCTCCATGTGGACTGACTATTATTAATCACCACCTGCTTTTCAGAGGGCAAAGGGCCTGTTTCAAAACTTCCTCAGGAGAAACTTGCGGAAGTGGTGTCTCTCATTTTGCAGATAAAGGAGATGGAGTTTACACACAAGAGACCTAGAGCAGGAATTGGGCCTTGCATATCTCAGTCGCAAAACTGAGGTCCACTCTTAGTTTGCACGTGCTGAGTGCAATGAGGGATTTACACCACAGCTGGGGTCTAGACCAAACAACTGTATTGGATGAAATAGCACCCACTAACTTGGGCAAAATGACCCTTTATACTTGAAACCTTACATAAGCACTAGCTAGATTAGCAAGGAAATTCATCCAGGTACGGAGACTCGATGTGCCTAAATGGGAAGGAGAAGCAGGCTAGGAGTGGAGTGCAGTAGTCTTGTTCATGGTCTGTATTTTTTAAGCTCAGTGGCAAATAACCTTTCTTAGAGAGCTTCTGCCAGTCAGAGTTTACCGTACTGGGTTGGTTGAACCAACAGTTTGACAGCGCAAGGCAGATTCATATGATATGAGCTGGTTGCACACAGACACACAACCCTCCAAGTGTACAAGGAGCAAGGGTGTTGTCTGTGGGCTGCAAAAGAGAGCTCTATGCATGGGACGCTTTCTCCAGCTGCCAACTCTGACATCATTCCCAGCCAGGTAGGGGGGTTGCTCTTTGATTTTGTGAAGCGTTATCAAGCTATGTTGGAGTGGATTGTTTTACGAGGAAGGAAAACATACAATAAATGCAAAAGCATACAGTGGTACCTCGGGTTATGTACGCTTCATGTTACATATGCTTCAGGTTACAGACTCCGCTAACCCAGAAATAGTACTTCAGGTTAAGAACTTTGCTTCAGGATGAGAACAGAAATCGTGCTCCGGCGGCACAGCAGCAGCAGGAGGCCCCATTAGCTAAAGTGGTGCTTCAGGTTAAGAACAGTTTCAGGTTAAGTACGGACCTCCGGAAGGAATTAAGTACTTAACCTGAGGTACCACTGTATGCGGTTTTGTATTTCATGTATATCAGCTGT
Organism: Podarcis filfolensis; assembly: GCF_964270895.1. Classification (NCBI taxonomy): domain Eukaryota; kingdom Metazoa; phylum Chordata; class Lepidosauria; order Squamata; family Lacertidae; genus Podarcis; species Podarcis filfolensis. The sequence goes on from NC_139605.1 coordinate 20,135,808, forward strand.
ACATTGTGCATCACCTTGAGATTATTTACGGAATGCGATGAATTAATCGCAATTAATTGTTTTTATCGTCAATAATGCCGCATGTAAACGTTTGGTCAACCAAGCTGGAAGTGTGAATGGGTCCAGGCTGGCAAGCAAATTCTCTTGGCAGCCATTGTTAGTCCAAATGCACACCAGAAGCAGGCCTGAGAAGGGAGATGCAGCTGGATAGGACAGGCTAGCCAAATAATAAAATTGCTCTTGACAAATAGGTGATGAGGTTGAATGACAGAATTATAGAATTAAAATAACTATATGTACACAAGGAAGTGGAGAGGACAAACCAAAGCGATAGCTTTTTATAAAACCTGACACCAGTTCACCACACTGCTGCTCCTGGGAATGACATATTGACTCAAATAATGTTTGCCACACAGGTTTCCTCCTACCTAATGGAGCTATTGCTAAATAGCCATATTTTCTTCCGGTTGCCTAATTATTATAATTACCACAGCGTTATAATTGTTCTGATTATGATCATCACAAGCGCGTGTCAGGGTTCAGGGTGTCCTATGATTCTTGTCTTGTGTTCTCTGATGTGCAGGACTTTGTTGGGTGTTGTGTATGCGCTACAGATGTTCAGCTGAGCTGTCAGGCTCACCGCAGGAAACAATTGTGTAGCGGAGGTAGCTTTTACTTAGCATACACAAGCACACACACAATATACGCGCACTATTTACAGTTGCTACAAGAAGTTCCACTTTTTGAGCCTGGAGAGGATGCCAGCTTATTAAGTCTATGCTGAGACAGAGTCGGCATAGCAAGTGCAAAATAAAATAATAATAATAATAACAACAACAACAACAACAACAACAACAACAACAACAACAACAACAACAACAACAACAACAATATATTATTTATACCCCGCCCATCTGGCTGAGTTTCCCCAGCCACTCTGGGCGGCTCCCAATCAAGTGTTAAAAACAGTACAGCATTACATATTAAAAACTTCCCTGAACAGGGCTGCCTTAAGATGTCTTCTGAATTTCAGGTAGTTGTTTATCTCTTTGACATCTGATGGGATGCAGTGGCTAACAAAGTCCTGCAACTGCCAAGAGTTCTTCGAGTCCAAGAAGCCTTGCAAGTCGTCCATCTTCTCTCAGACAAGCTCTTCTCAAAGTCTTACACATTTTCACATCTTTCCAAGAGTTTCCAGTCTCCCAACAGATTATCCTGTACTCCACAACAATGAATGCTGTAATTTGAGTCCTTATCTACCCAGCGCTATGTGCTATTTTATCCAGCAACTCAGATAAGACAGTCACAAGATGTCTGCAGCTGTACTGTGGGAGGGGGAAAACACCATTTCTGCAGACTGGGGGAGAATTAACCATTTTTTCACTTTCCTTAACAGTCATGAGTATGTACAGTCATACCTCAGGTTGCGAACGCTGTGGGTTGCGTGTTTTCGGGTTGCGGACACGCCAAACCTGGAAGTACTAGAACGGGTTACTTCTGGGTTTCGGCGCTCGCGCATGCGCAAAAACACTAAATCAAGCTTTGCACATGCGCAGAAGCGCCGAATTGTGTCATGCGCATGCACAGACGCAGCGCTGCGGGTTGCGAACGTGCCTCCTGCATGGATCACGTTTGCAACCCGAGGTTCCACTTAATATCCCTTGTACAGGCCTCTTCTTCTTCTTCTTCTCCTCCTCCTCCTCCTCCTCCTCCTCTTCTTCTTCTGTGATCACTCGTTGCCGAGTAAGATTGTCTTCCATAAACACGGTTTTAACAATGAGTCCGTAAGTGACTGTGGAGGCCAATTCTGGATCCACACGTCCTTGCACAGTGGGGACATTGGTTTCCGGGCGGGAGTTGATAATCCAGTCAGGGGAAAAGGGAGGCAGACTATGTTTAGGGCGCCTTTTCTAGCCCCTCCCCCTTTTCGGGGTGAGCAGAGTGGATCCTAAAAAGGGCTTCTCAGTCATGGATACAGCTGCCAAGCTGCTCAACTGCCTCATTCCTTGAGTCAGAACGACTGAATCTGTATCCACCGCCCATGTGCCGGTTCATGACTAGGGTCTTCCAGATTTCACGATCCTGCCCCTGTTACCATTTGTCGATCGCCATGGGCCTCTGGAAGACACCTGTGCGTGAATTTGTTTTATGTGTGTAGATCAGTGCACGCTGACCAACGCACAGTCTTCGCAGTAGGGCTCTGTTCTGATGGCGTGAAGTAGTCACAGCAAACCGATAGATTCCTATCTGCTGCAGCCTTCATCCGCCTTCACAGCCGTTGTAACATACTGCTTGTTATCATCCGCCCGTTCTGCCGTTGAGGGCTTCTTGGATCATTCTTTGTCTAGCTCCTTCCCTTTGACCTTACCGCCTTGGGTGACCCTGCTGGGAGTACGAGATTCCCGATGGCTTCGCTCACAAGGGTCATAGGAACATGCAAGCCCACTCAACACAACAAGGTGATGATCCAGTGAGTGGGGGTATTCACTGTGTCACCCTTGTACTGGTGCCTTATGCTGGGAGTTGTGTTGCCCTGGCATAAGGTAGGGTTGTCATATGTCTGGACATAGCTGGGATTCACCCATCGAAAATGGCATCTGGGTGAAATTTTCAAAAATCAGTTAAAATGTCCAGGGAAAACCCAGGCAATATGGCAGCTCATATTGGAAGTGTCCGGATTTTCACTTCTTGAAATATGGCAGTCCTAGCATAAGATACTTAAGTTGTGCATCTACAGTGGTACAATTATACAAGACCCAAAATGGTGTGACCAGATGACTTAACATTCTGCTCATCATTCCAGGATCATCACTATCCCTGAAACACAACAACAGCCATCTTGATGAGACCATAGGATCAGGGTGCAAGGGTGCAATTGCACTCCTATTACAGTTGTACCTTGGATATCAAACGCCCTGGAATTCAGACATTTTGGTTCCCAAACGCCGCAGACCCAGAAGTGATTGTTCCGGTTTGCAAATGTTCTTTTGGAACCCGAACCTTCGACGGGGCTTTTGCAGCTTCTGATTGGCTGCAGGAGCTTCCTGCAGGCAACCAGAAGCCGCTATTTGGTTTTTGAATGTTTTGGAAGTTGAACGGACTTCCGGAACTGATTCCGTTCGACTTCCAAGGTATGACTGTACATTGAAAGTCTCAGTGGAATCAGTAAATGAGTTTAGGTTTAGAGCAGAGAGTTGAATAGAGACAAAGGTACACCATGATCAATAGCTCACACCCAGTACTGATTCAGGACTTTGAGCTAACAATCATTTCTTGTTCAGTGTTACTAATTCCCAGCTACCCCTCTCCCAAATTGTTTTCCCTGTCAGCTACCTCCCATATTCATTAGCCTTGTAGCAGATCCCCCTCCCCCTCCAAAAAATCATGGGAATTATAGTTTTTCCCAAGAGCTACAATTCCCAGCACCCAAAACAAATTACAGCTCCCAAGATTCTTGGAGAAGTCAGGTGCTTTAAATGTGTTTTGGATGTGCTTTAAATGTATGGCATGGATCTGCCATTGGTTAATTGGAAAAGTAGCAGTATTATTTGTTGGCTTTGAGAAGTTATGTTTCCCCCTCCTCATCCTGGCTTCTTGTATTAAGACTTCTTATTTTGCCTTTAGTTGGGCCCTGTACCTCATTCTGAAGGCACCTCAAAATACGATGAAGATTTTTTCTCTGGGCTAAGCCCAGAAGAGAAGGAATGTCTAGAGAACTTGCTGCAGACAATTGACTCCTTGGATGAGGATCTTTTAGATGATGAAGAAGAAGAAGCAGAAGAAGAAGAAGACGAAGGTAGTCATCAGGAACTGGCAGAACCACTAGGTGAGATGAAATCAAACCCATTAACAAAGATTTGTGGATGTCTTCTAGAAATGTAGAACTACAACTCCCATCAACCCTAGCAAACATAGCCAATGGCCAGGAATTATGGGAGCTGTAGTTCAGCAACATCTGGAGGACCAAAGGCTCCCCAGCCCTGATCTACAGCACACAGGCCAGCTGGCTGGTGTAGCGAGGTCCATTCTCATGTGGCTTCCTGCAGCTGTGATTTGGCTGGTGGTTTTCATTTAACACATTAAAATCAACTTTTTCTTACTTCTCTACCCCCACATCCCATGCTCACTGATGCCTACAGTCCTTTCTGTCGCTTGCCTGTGTAAGGGGGTATATTTCTCCTCCTCTACTGCCTCCTAGGCCCCCAGCAGCACACTGCCTTCCAGTCAAACTAGTGGGAATGACGTTTTTGGCATTCCATGCCTAATCTTTAATCCTTAGCACTTAGAATGGTAACTGCCAACAGGCAACTGCCAACTTCAGCCCACATACACAGTAGATGGGTGCATCTCTGTCGCACACACATGGCCCCAAACATGGATCTTTCCCCATTAAATCAGCTTTCCCCAGCCTGCTGCCCTCCACATGTTTTGAACTACAACTCCCATCATCCCCAGCAAGTCAAGTGGCAATGGGCAGTGATGATGGGAATTGTAGTCCCACACTTTTGGAGGGTACCAGTTTTGGGAATCCTGCTTTAGATCTGAAATCCAGTCATCATCACCCCTCTGCTTTCTGCCTTCATGCTTGATGTGCTTACTGCGGGAACCATGGGTGTAGCATTCGCATAGCTGCAGCAAATGCATTTGCCACAACCATTACGTTGAGGTGGACCATATCTGGCCGGGCTGGAAGGGAGAGAGTTCTTAAGGAAACCTCCAACCTTTTTCCTTAGAATCATAGAATTGTGGAGTTGGAAGGAATCCACAAGGTTCATCTAGCAGTGCAGGAATCTCAGCTGAAGCATTCGTGACTTTCTGCAGTCAACTTTCCTCACTCACGTTGGTTGTATGTGCAGGTGCTGAGGACCAATGCAAGGACAGTGTTGACTCCAGGATGCAGCAAAGTACGTCTGTGGAGGCCGCCTCAGCTAGGCCCAGTTCTCCTCACCCTGCCCTTTTCAAGATTAAAATGACCAAGTCCCTTTCGGAGGAATCAGCTGACATCACTCCAAGGAGGAGCAGGCCCAAGCCTTCTTCTCCCAAATCCAGAGGGCCTCATAGATTGGCGGAATCTCACCCTGCTTACTTCAGGAAGTTTGACACAATAATGAGGTCAGGAGTCAACGTCCAAGAGCTTCGCTCTCGCTTCCTCCACCACCTTGACAGCTCCACTGCTGTCAGAGGGCCAACACAGGATGCTGTGGGAACAGATAAGCATCCGTTGCCATTGCCTGGAGGCCAGAGGTCCCCTAGGGATGAAGCCCTGCAGAAGTTGGGCCTCTTCCAGAGAATTTCTAGCGTTCCGAATATGAAAAGTCCTCTGGTGTCCATGGTGGGCCAGCAGGCCCAGGATTCACCGGCCAAAAGTCTGAACCACGATGGAATGGCAGGCTCCATCAACACCATGGAAAAGCCTGTGAAATATTGCACACACCCCAATCTCTGAGAGGTGAGAGACTCCAGGCTTTCCAGCCCTGACCCAGGTTTTGGTTTCCTTGGAATGAAGGCCAGTGGAGACTGATGTCTTTAGGATGTGTGGTTTTATTTGCACATATATACAGCCTAAGCATAGGATGGAGGGACTCACAGCATTAACAGTCCAATAGATCTTGCTTCCCCCTTAGGTTTCCAGAGAAGACCCAAAGTGACCAGTTTGGGCCCACGCACAGAGCAAGACCTGTCTCTGTCTCTCCAGCTTCCAGCCTCAGATAAAACTCACCCACCAGAACCAACTCCCCTGGCTTATCGCTCCCCTTCCTAGGATGACATGGCATCCAGCCAGGTGAGGTGGGAAATGGCCCACCCATTTGTATCTATGACATGTAAATGACGGTGCTTCAGGGCTGGATTAGGACCTTTAGAGGCCCTGGACACTTAAAAGGTTTTGGTGCCCCCTTATATATCTAATTCAAAACATAAACAATGATAAAACTGTAAAATTAAGTTTTATTTTTTGAAATGAAGCCTACAGTAATATGGAAAACAATGTTTATTTTTGTATACTTCCACTTTATTTATATATGAAAAATTTTCTCCTGTGTTTTCTAATGCAAACATCTTCATTCAATAATCATTAATCTCTATTTTTACTATGTTGTTATTTTTTATTATTGTATATACATAGATATGTATTTTTTTCAATTATTTTGGAGGCTTTTTTTTGTGGAACCTGGTTCAGCTGACCATTTGGTCCATGGTAAATCCGGCAATGGGGAATTTCCATGGTGCCCCTTTTCCTTTGATGCCCTAAACACATGCGTATTTTGCTTAATGGTTCATCCAGCCCTGCGGGTGCTTAACAGTCCAGCCAAGGCCATTATGTTGTCAGACCAGTTCAGCAGCCTCTTCTACTAGATTCTAAACCTCCCCAGTGACAGGATCGCTGGTTCAGAAGAGAATCTCAACCATCCCCAAGACTGACCCCCTACAAACCTACAGCAATAACAATGGCTACTGTTCAAGTACAGGTACTTTCTTAGGTGTGGTTGGGCCAAAAGGGGGGTTGCAGAAAGAAAACAGACCTGCAGAGTCCCAAGAGGCTCTTTGCAAACCCCGCCCATTAGCCGAGAAAACAAAAGGCATGGGCTCCTCTAGTGTCAAAGAGAAACTTCCAAGTTGCTTCTGCATACCCTGAACAGCCTCCTTCTGCAAGATAGCCTGTAATTAGTGCAGAGAGGCAACTCAGTAAGCAAGACACAATGTATGATAACACATTTGATATTTTTAGCCTTTCTCATCCTTAAGGAGCTACTCCCTGATAGTCCGTCGAGGTGGGCTGTGTGAAAGTGTTGGATTTCATTGCTAGACTTCACAATGCCTGACATGTTTAGTGTTGATTTTTGTTCTGTTTTCATTTTGCATGTGCTCTTACCCATCTGCCGTTGGTTAGCCTTCCAGTCCAGAGATTTGTGTACAGTTTGTTTTCCTTCTTCTTGTTGTGGAATAATAAAATCTGCAATCATTGTCGCCAAAGATTTATCTTCTGATTTCTTCTTATGTGGAGATTGTATTTAACACAAGGGATTCTCTAGCATTAATTGGTACATGTGGGTGGCAGAAATCAGAAGTAAAGGAAAATGTCCTTAGTCCAGTTGTTTTATTTATAATTAAACACACAGGAGAAAGAGATTAGCCTTGCTAATATGAAGATATTCAGGTTTTTCTTTACTTCTGCTTTTTGTCTTATGAGGACCCACATATTGTAATTAGTGCTAGAGATAAAGGTAAAGGGACCCCTGACCATTAGGTCCAGTTGTGGACGACTCTGGGGTTGCGGCGCTCATCTCGCTTTATTGGCCGAGGGAGCCTGCATACAGCTTCCGGGTGATATGGCCAGCATGACTAAGCCTCTTCTGGCGAACCAGAGCAGCGCACGGAAACACCGTTTACCTTCCCACAGGAGCGGTACCTATTTATCTACTTGCACTTTGACGTGCTTTCAAACTGCTAGGTTGGCAGGAGCAGGGACCGAGCAACTGGAGCTCACCCCGTTGCGGGGATTCGAACCGCCCACCTTCTGATCGGAAAATCCTAGGCTCTGTGGTTAACCCACAGCGCCACCCTAGTGCTAGAGATACATCCATGTAATTGATAATTTTTACATGCTCAAAAGGTATTATGGAAGTGTAGAGTTGGAAGAGACCTTGAGGGTCACACAGTCCAACCACCTGCATTGCAGGAATCTCAGCTAAAGCATCCATGACAGATAGCCATCCAACCTCTGCTTAAAAACCTCCAAGAAAGAAGAGTCCAACATCTTTCAGGGATATCCGTTCCACTGTCAAAGACCTCTTACCACCAGAAAGTTTTTCCTGATGTTTAGTTGGAATCTCCTTTTTTTGTAATTTGAATCCCTTGGTTTGGGTCCTAATTTCCAGAGCAGGAGACAACAAGCTTGCTCCATCATCCACGTGACAAACCTTTAGATAATTGAAGATGCAGAGCACAATATTTATGTATTCAATATAGTCTTACTCCAAGCAATCTTTGGTGCAATTTGATTATCTTTTTGTCACCTAGCAAGTCTAACCCAATTAACTTCCCAATTTGTTTGTTTCATTTATTTTATTTTTATTTATTTATTTATAATATTTTTATGAAAGTTTTCTTGGTTTACAAAGGTATGCGCAATGTCTCATTTTTCAAGTTGCATTTTCCATAGGTCAGTTTCATTTGCCCTTCATTCAAAAAGCTCAGGGGTGGAATAAATTGTCCTCCCCGCCCCCCGCCCCCCATTTTACCCTCACAACAACTCTGTGAGATGAGATAAGCTGAATGATGTGCATGTTCACTTACTGCAGCCTTTGTCTGCGTGAAACCTTCGCCATTTTATCTTAGTAGTGTAATCCTGTGCATGTTTGCTCAAAGGTAATTCCCACCATGTTTAGGACTGCAGCCTGAGAGTACAAACAGCAGACACTTTTCCTCTCCTCCACACTTTTATTTAATGTGCAGCAGCAAAAGAACTCTGGTGAACCCAAACACTTTCTCACTTCAGTGGTCTAATTTTTGCATATCAGTGGTACCTTGGTTTGCAACCATTTTGAATTACAACCATGGCAAACATGGAAGTGTGTGTCCCTTTTTTTGGATTTCAACTCAATTTTTTTGGATTACAACCCATTTTTTTGAGGGGGGGGAGGCCCCATTGGTGAAAATGTGCCTTGGGTTACAACCTGTTTTGGTTTACAACCGGACCTCCGGAACGGATTGTGGTTGTAAACCAAGGCACTGCTGCAACTTAAAACCATAGTTCAAAATAAACTATAGGTACTTACTGACTTGTGGGATGTGGGTGGCGCTGTGGGTTAAACCACAGAGCCTAGGACTTGCCGATCAGAAGGTTGGCGGTTCAAATCCCCACGACGGGGTGAGCTCCCATTGCTCGGGCCCAGGTCCTGCCCACCTGTCAACGTTCACTAACTTTATACAGGGTAAGGAGTGGCAATTCTACAGTAAAGTCAGTAAGTAAAAAAGGTAAAGGGACCCCTGACCATTAGGTCCAGTCGCGGACGACTCTGGGGTTGCGGTGCTCATCTCGCTTTATTGACCAAGGGAGCTGGTGCACAGCTTCTGGGTCATGCGGCCAGCATGACTAAGCCGCTTCTGGCAAACCAGAGCAGCGCATGGAAACACCGTTTACCTTCCTGCCAGAGCGGTACCTATTTATCTACTTGCACTTCGTGCTTTCAAACTGCTAGGTTGGCAGGAACAGGGACCAAGCAACGGGAGCTCACCCTGTCGCGGGGATTCGAACCGCCGACCTTCTGATCAGCAAGCCCTAGGTTAAATTCCACTGCATTGTTGCATCTAACATGTTGCTTAGGCTGTACAACTGATGCAACTTCAAAGCTGGAAATTATCCCATGCAAACAAAAAGGGCAAACAGAACAAAAAGGTCTCATGTCACCGTAAAGGCCAGATTGTTTATAATGATGTAAGCTTTTGTGAACTAGAGTTCACATTATCAGATGCATGATGTCCTAAATTGCTCACATATATACATATAAGTGGAGGAATTGTAAATAGTGAAGTCAGGTAAATTATTTTTTTGCAGCAAAAGCAACAAAGATCCTTGTGGCAGCTTAGGTAAAGGTAAAGGGACCCCTGACCCTTAGGTCCAGTTGTGGACGACTCTGGGGTTGCACGCTCATCTCGCTCTATAGACCGAGAGAGCCGGCGTACAGTTTCCGGGTCATGTGGCCAGCATGATGACTAAGCCGCTTCTGGCGAACCAGAGCAGCTCACAGAAATGCCGTTTACCTTCCCGCCGGGGTGGTACCTATTTATCTACTTGCATTTTTACATGCTTGTGAACTGCCTAAAGACTAACAAATATATTATGGCAAAATTCTGTAGGCTAGAGTTAGGAATTCATTAGCTGAATGAATTTTTATATTCTGGGCTATAAGTTCATATAGACATAGTTGTTGGGTGTGGGTGTATGTGTGTGAAAAAAAGGAAGTTCAGAGGGACTAAACTGAGAGATTATTAGCTCATGCCTGTGCCTTGTGAATCATCACTGTTGAGTACATTATTATCACTGTGCGTCGGTTTTGCGCATTTCATTTCCCTCCTGCTTCACCTTTAACAATCACTCTCTTTCGCAAGCCACGCTCCTCTGAATTTTACAGTGCAGTTCTCCAGCCAAATATGCTCAAATATGCATACACCAGATAAAGTGTGCATAAAAACGCACATCTTCATAAAAAGTAATATTAAAAAATGTATTATATTAGGGAAAGTTGCTTTGCAAAAAATGTGTTTATTAAGCAAGATTGCATAAGGTAAATGTGTGCATTAGGAAATATTTGCGCTAAAATGGTGGTGAGTTTTCCTAAGGACTACACAGAGAGAGAGAGATACAGAAATGTGGAGAGCTGAAAACTGGAAAAATGTGAAACAGATAATCAGAAGTTGACAGTTTTGCCCATCCCTAAGTGGCTGACCTTACTAGATCTTGAAATGGTATTACCTTAGTAGATATAGATACAATAACTGATATCTCGGCTTCTTGCAGGTGTCAAATCGCTGCATTTTTGTCTCTCTTCTGTAGCCTATTGCTGCTGGTGAATTTCTGTGCTCAGTGGTAAAAGAAACATGCTTTGCACACAGATTATCTCAAAATTCAATCCCTGATATATTGGGTCAAAAATGGGAAGGACCTCTGGCTGTATCTCTGGAAAGCCACTGACAGACAGAGAGTAGATTTTTGTGTGAAAGGGCTGTGATGTCTGTTCTGGTACTGTACCTTTAAGTGTTAACTGAATCTAATTTCTCCCCCACCGCTAGATAAAAGTGAGTCTGGTACCCTCTAATAATCTCATGCATGTGGAAACTGCTGGATGAGCAAAACTGACTCTTGTGTTGAAATAAAAATTATCCAGTCCAAAAATACGGTTCAAAAAGCTTTACTCACAGAACTTAACTGTAAACAATTTTAAACAAATAAAATTACATTCACTTAGTTGCTTATTCCTTACACAACTCACAGCACGAGGCATAAAAACTTAGATTACAAATAACTTGCATTCTGAGCTAAAATCAGAGCTCCATCTATTATCCGTTGCAGTCTCTTTCAGCCTCAGACTGTTTTGCTGGGGAGAGAGAAAATCATATCCATTCTCTTCAGCAGCTTAGAACAAAGAGACACGGCACCCAACATGGATGCCTATGAGTTAGCATATGCATAGACCTGAAATACAATCCTTTTCATGTGACTGTGAGCTGATGACCCTGTGACTAAGCCACAGATACATGCTCACTAATGATTAACCAGGTAGGCTCTTCTCTAACTTCATGGAAATTTCCAACCATACTTCACAATATACCATATAGACACATTATATATCTCCAATTTCAATGTGCATTAAACAGTCATACTTAACACCCTCATCTAGACAGAGGCTAGTTACTCAGGTTTGAACATGTAAAGTCACAGAACAGCCATCACCAACTTGGTGTCCTCCAGATGTTTTAGATGGCTGATGGGAGTTGTAGTTCAAAACATCTGGAGGTTGAAGGGAAGGAGGTTGGCAAAGGCTGACATACATGATATCTTGAAACGTTCACAGGGAGCAAGAGGCAAGATTGTAGGTGTGAAGTGTCATCTACCTGCCAGACAGAATAATTTCCTGGTTGTGGGTGGCATGAGGGATGCTCTGTATGTGAGACAGGAACAAGGACACGCACAACTGAACCTTTTAGACAGGTAAACTGGAATCACAAATGGAAAAGCTACTGCACTATTTTTATTTCTTCCTGTATGAGTCCTCAGATCATGTTTTTGCCATACTTGAAGTAAATAGGTTCCAATTTCTCTGAGCCAGAAGCTGCAGCTGATGTTGGGGGAGAGCATTAAGGGCTTAATTTGTTCTGATACTCAGCCTCACAATCTGTTTTCCATGCCAGAGCTGGACCCTATCACATCATGACCTCGGAAGAGTTGGAAGTGATCCTGAGCAGATGTGAAGTGCACTTTTCTTCCCACTGTCTAAATTAGAGAGTTGCCACACAGCAGAGATTAGGGGGCAGAAGGCATCCAAATCAGAGAGGCGCTGCTTGCAGTCAGACATAAAATCCATATTTAATTTTTCTAGAAATTAGGCACTGGATAGCTACTGTGCGAAGTGTGAGGAGCTTCTGAGATAACTGAGCAGATGTAGCCTTCCTAGACCATCAAGATCTTCTCCCTGCTCTGATTCCATTCAGTAGCCCTGTGGAACATTCCAGAAAACAAGGCTGGTATCAACACATCACATCTTTGTGCAGCTGCCAGGGACCCACCACTAGCAGGGCGCACTGCTGTTTTAATACCCCACCAGGGGCTGGGTGGCCAAGTCTGGCTGCTGCTCAATTTCCCAGAATGCCCCTGACTCCAGGGCACACCAGGGCATTGTGGTGGATTGAAGCTTAACACTCACTGCCCTAGATGCTATTGCCAGGAAAGCCTGTCAGGCTGGTAGCAAGTTCCCTAACCACAATCTGTGTGCGAACAAACCTCAAGAATTGTAGGCCTGGCCCTTGGGAGAGCGGGAGAGCTGAGTAGTTTTTAATAATTTAGGGAGGCTTTCAGGAGCCACATCCTTTTTAAAATAATATTTCATCGATTTTCAAAAGTAGGTAACAATCAGAGTACAATAATGTGCTGAACAATGATCACCCCTCATTCCTCAACCTTCCTTCACCTAGAATGCATGTAGGACCAGAACATTAACCAAATGTGTGTTCCCCAGCCACATCCTTCAATTTGTCTCCTCGAATGTTGCGCGGCCAACTCGCCAAGTAGTAATTATTTGACAGGCTTCCTTGCCTGAAAATTCCACCTAGGGTAGTTTAAAAATAATAAAATAAGACAAGCTGTGAATTCCCTGGTGCTGAATCACACTGAGTGGGATGTAAAATCTGTATTGACTAAGTAGCGCTTTCCGCCAGTTTCGTTTTAGAAGATGCCTTTAACCCACAGCTCCCAAAGCTTTGTCATCATCAAAAGTCTCCTGTAATCTAAAACGAAATAATCTGAACTTCCCCAAGACAAAACAAAGGTGACTCAGATGGTGGGGTTAAAAGTTCTCTCGAGTCAAGAGGTAAAGGTGTAAATATAAAAGAGAAAGAGGATGATATATTCTAATGCCCCAGGATTGCCTGGTGCCCATTGGGACTGGTGGAGAAGAAGACATGGAGGCCAACCATGAGGGGAGCCAGAGCCAATGACAGACAGAGCCAACTAAGTCTACGCTTGTTCCTGTCCTCTTTCCTACAAGACCACCTGATGTCCAGTTCCCGTCAGCCCCCACTATGGTCAGGGATGATGGGAGTCCATCAAAATCTGGAGGACATCGTGTTGGTTGCCTCAGGGGATAGCTGTTGCCCTCAGACTCTTCTATGGGCTTTTGAGATTCATCTGACTGACCTCTTTTTGAAACAGGTTGCTGGACTAGATTGATCTTTGGCCTGATCCAGCAGGGCTCTCTTTTTATCCTACTGAGGCAAAGGAAAGGAGAAAAACTTGAGTCTGGATAGGGAGACAAACCACCCCTTTTGTAAACTGCCACCCATGGGAATATGGCTGCAGGGAGCAATAAACGTACGATGAATAAATAAATGTGGGAAGTTCAACAGGCTCGTCTTTCCACATTTGACCTTAGCTGTTCATATCCCACAGTTTTGTTCCTGCTGCTGTTTTTCTGGTGGGAGGGAGGAGCAAACATTGCCAGTTGACACGCTGGAAAGATCTTGGCAGTTAGGAGTTGCCTCAGGCAAGCAGACTGCCATTTTGAGGGTCTTGAAATATTCATGCTTCACAATTATCCTGGCTTTCCTATTAGCAGTCGGCCTAACTGGAGAAGACAGGGAGAGATGAGTCATGTTCTAAGAAGAACTTAGCATTCCCTGGCAGCTCAAAATTAATTTAGGTGGAGGTTTCAGTGTCACACACCCTGCAACATTTCACAGCTGGAAATAAGGACACAGTTAATGCCTCTTTTCTCAATTCCAAGGCGGACCACCTGCCCCAAGACAAGCTCCCCCAGCACTTCATCAATTACAAATTACTGCAGGCTCTTCTCTGATTTAACACCACGTGAGAGTGTTTGTTCCTTGGATTAATGGTATTATTTTGATTAAAGAACATTTGAATAGCTCAACAATATCATCAACCGCCCCAAATATATGAGCCATTTCAGTGTGTACATTGGCAGGCTGCACAGTGCCTTATTGTTCATATGTGTCCAGAGATGCAGGTGGCGCTGTGATCTAAACCACTTGTGCTTGCCGATCAGAAGGTCGGTGGTTCGAATCCTTGCGACAGTGTGAGCGCCCATTGCTCTGTCCCAGCTCCTGCCAACCCAGCAGTTTGAAAGCATGCCAGTGCAAGTAGATAAATAGGTACCGCTGCGGTGGAAAGGTAAAGGGCATTTCGATGTGCTCTGGTTTCCATCACAGTGTCCCGTTGTGCCAGAAGCTGTTTAGTCCTGCTGGCCACATGACCCGGAAAGCTGTCTGTGGACAAACAGCAGCTCCCTCGGCTTGAAAGCGGAGATGAGCGCCGCATCCCATAGTCACCTTCTACTGGACAGAGGTCCTTTACCTTTTACCATATGTGTCCACTCACTGACACCCATGCACATTACAGTCGTTCAATTCAACCTACAACCGCATATGGACTCAACCATGGGTTCAATAATAACACAAAGCTTGTAATCTTATAATATACCTTGAGCAGAAGATTTCTAAGAAGATTTGACATATTGGCCAATAATTATGAGGGGAAGAATGGGGAAGTCGCTCAGTGAATTGATTCCCTGGGTCCCCTGTCTATCCAGTGGAATTAGTAAAGTCATTCCTGAGTCATTCTAGTCAGCCGAAGCTTTAATGAACATTCTGAAATTACAATCTACCTTGTCCTCTATAAGAACACATCCTGCTCCCTATATGTTTATTCTTAACGGATCATTATTCATGCTTGTTATGTTCAAAGTACAGGTCCTCCCGTCCTGGGTTATAATTAAATCCATTTCCTCATTTGAGTGATCATAAATCAGTTTTCCTATTACCAGTAATTTGTAACTTTTCCATTTCTGTAAACTATCGTTTTGTTATCTTTTATTATAGGAACAACACACCATTCATCATAAGTGTGATCTTGTGACTTGGGTAGTGTTTTCCCCCCTTCAAGTTATCTGTACAGTTTGAATGCTTCCAGAGGGAAGTTTATTGCAAAATTCGTGTTCCTCATGTCCACAAACCTTCTGCAGAATCCGCACGATGTTATGTGTCATCAAAATACCAACCTGTGCTTTAAAAATAAAGAAATTAATAAAAATTCTCCTTGCTGCAAAAAACCCAATAAGTAAAAATAGTACATTTTGGGGGAGTGGGCGGTTTGTAATGTGAGGCAACGTTTCAAATTATCTCGCCACACCCAACTTCTGTTTGCTCATCACCTGAGAACAACCTTTGTTTTCACTGGCCCCCAGCACCAAAGGAAAGAAATCCACTTCCACTGATTGACACATGCCCAGTTCACAGGAGATATTATTTAAGATATCTGCACAGTAAAACTGGAGGACTACCTGGGCAACCACTATTGCAGCAGTGCATAAATTTGATTTTTTTAAAAATGTGTGTTTTAAATACACTTTATCACATTTGCACTCTTGCATAAGACTTCAGTATCACATTAAAAAACAACCACCAAAAACCACACATATTGGAATAGCTATTGCATCCCCCACAAAAAGCACAAGCGTCTTGTGAAAGATCAACTGGCTGGATAAGGCTGGTAATGTTTGCTGCAATTTTATTTTTTTAGAAAAACAAAGGTTTGTGTACACAGAGATACAGAAATACCTGTACATATGCCCAGAATGGAAAATGATAGCCGAGACAGGGAAGGAGTGATTGGCGAAACTGAAAAATACAACTCGTATACACTCCGTCAAGCTTTGCCCATTGGTATGGTTGGCGCGTGACTAAAAAGCAATAAATAGCCATCTGAAAAAAACAAAAATGTGTGGAAATTGATTGACCAAGCACTTACATGGAAAGATCAGATCTGAACGACCTGCTTTGTGATATAAGATCCCCATGTGGAAACACTGTCTGTTAAAAGTCTTAACTCGGTTCAGGGGCTTTGATTTTTGGTTACCGAAGTGCTGTGATAACACATTAAACAGGACATCTCCTTTGAACGTGAAAGGTGGTGGACTGATTGAGAAGTCAAAATCAGGGGCCTGCCTTACATTTCAAAGCGATCACCACAAAACTCGAGCTTTCAGGAAACGAATCTTTAAGAGGAATTTAGGGGAGAGTGTTATTGTGGGAAGACCTGTTGGCCTTGGTTGGCCAGGTATAAATTATTATTTTTATTATTAGTTGGAGGACATGGGGAATCTGAGAGAAGGGCAAAGCAAGCAGATGGAGTGCGGCTGAGAGAAATAATTTATTGGAGTTCATGGAAGAAGCATGCCAGGAATATTGCAGATTTGGAGAAGGGGCCTCCAAAAGTGCTTGGACATAGGAGGGGGATGGTGGAGAAGACTATGAACATTTTGAAATTAACTGGAAGGAAGAGGCCACTGTGGTGCCTCAATGAGATGGAAGCCAAATGGTTAGCCAGTAACAGATGGATGGAGGGGGAAGGAGTGATTATCTGTGGACGCGGCTTCAGCAGGGTAGGCGGGGGTCTTTGGATGGGCGTGGCCTCGGGAGTGGGCGGAGCCACGGACGCGCCGCGTGGGCGTGGCCGGGGAAAAAAGTCTCGACGGTGGGCGTGGCCGTCAGCGGCGGAGGGGGGGCGTTGCCCAGGTGATAAATGTGGAGGGTGGGCGGGGCCGTCCTCGGCGGGGGCCGGAAGCGGAAGTGGCCTCGTATTTCCGGCGCTCCGCGGGCGGCCATGTTGCAGGGGCTGGAACGGCGCAGCGGCTTTTGCTGGGTCCCGCGGCGGCCGGTAGGTTGCGGGGCCGGCGCCGCCGGGCAGCGGCGCTGCAGTCGGGATTCGAACTCGGGGCTCGGGTGGCTCCCTGCCCGCTCTCTCCCCCGACCCCCCCCCGCGTCGCCCTTCTCCGTCCAGCCGTGGGATGCCCCGCCCTTAGCTCCCTCCTTCCTCCGAGGGGGAGTCGCAGGACTGGCCCTCCGCCACTGGCTTTGCTGGTATCCTTCGCTGCAGCAGCCTGTCCCTTGCACCCCCCCAGGGCCTTATCCCACCCCACCGAGCCCCGCCCGCTTTTTATTCCGGGGCTGCTTCTCCACCCCCCCCCAAAGATCCCCTGGGAGACCCCCGATGTTGTGGCTCCAGTGCCTGCCGGTCCCGATCCTTCCCCTGCGACAGCTGCAGGGATGGATCCCACCGAGCCCCTCCCAAATTCTGCTGCCACCGAGTAGGGCCGGGCTTAGGGGACCCGTTCTCGCCTTAGGAGAGGCTGTAAATCCAGCTTTACTTTACTCCCATCTTTACTCCCCGCGCCGCGTTTCAAACCTGCGTTGTTGCCCGAGGTTCCGTTGGTTACAAAGGTGGGGTGGGGTGGGGAATATTTGCTGCAGGAGCGGAGGGAGCCAGCTCTTTAAATGCCTGCTACACTTTGCTGGCTTCCCTTGGAGTGGCCTTGGTCATCCTGGTATGTCAGTCGTTTCTCCACACAATTTGCACCAAATATGTACATTCATGATAAGCATCTCAACAGGTTGCCGGATGCTACTGGAGCTCGTTTGGGATCAGTTAGGAGCGCAGGTTTATGTCCCAGTTCCTGGAGACTTTGTTGCGCTCTTCTGCAGGTGGCGTTTGTGGCTTTTTAAATGAGGGAAAACTAGTCCTGTAGCAGCTACAGAAAAAGGACGCTCAGTGTGCACTCACAAACCAACAGTTACAAACTTTTTTGCAGCTCTCGGTCACTACTGTGAGACCCTTAATTAAGATCTCTGTCTCAAGATGATTGGAAACATTTGTTTAGGGTTATTTGCGTGTTCTCTTCCCAGCTAAGGAGCATATCTGGCAAAGCCGAAGGGAGCTAAGAGGATATGCTTCTTTGTGGATACTTATTTTGTATATCGAAAAACAACTTTTAGCCTTCAAAGTTCTTGAAGAGGCTGACAAAATTAACAACTCGGTATAGTTGTAGTCCCTAGCTTGTGTTCTAAAACAAAAGCTGGAAAAATAATACCAGAAGTAAGCATTACATTTATTACAGGTTACTATAATAAGTTAAAAGGCCATTAATGAGTAATGGTTACTCATTAAAGCCAGGAATGGCCCAACCAAACAGACTTTTCTCTGCCTGGTCACCTGTTCCCAACTTGTCATCTTAATGTAAATTCTGGGCTGTTCCTTCTTTTAAGGCCAGCCCTTAATTTTCTTAAGATTTCTAATCCATGGTTTCTATTCCATTTATATGAGGATCATAAACCTTTCCATGTTGCAAGTTTCCATTTCTGGTTTGTGGCCATTGACACCTGCTCATTTTTCTTAACATTGCAATCCTGTGCAGGTTCCTCCTCTGCTTACTAATAATGCTCCTTGGCAGTGTGATTAGGATCGTAGCCTTAAGACTCCGGTTGCTGCTGGCGTTGCTTGCTTCTAGCATTCCTTTGGACGATAAGTCGCAGCATTTTAACTTTGAAAAATGCATTGGGTGCTCCAGAGGGAGTGATGTCTTGTGGTTCATTTTGGGTTGGGTTCTGTGGTTTAATTGGTTTCTCAGCCTATGAGTCTGAATGCGATTACTTTGGGAATGAGACTATTGATTTCTGTATAAAGGGCTTCATGCCCCACACGTTAGTTTTGAAGCAACCATATGAAGCAATTTCCATTTTATAAATAAAAGACCTGAGGCCAGTAGCGACTTGTCCAAAGTCGCCTTGTCAATTCATTGAAGATTTGTGATGCAAATTGATGTCCAGGCCAACCACTCTCCACTGGATCAGTCTGGTCTGCTGTTATTTAACTAGTACGGTGTTTAGGGGGGAAATGCATGGATCTTGTGTATGACATTGGCTGAAACTAGACATAGTGCCTAGTGTGTTTGCTTCTAAAACAGTAGCCCCATGTCATCCACTCTTTCCTTTATAGTGTGATTATATGTGATATGGAACATGTGACAGGACTGTATCATAGAGTTGCAAGAGCACCTCAAATGTCATTTAGTCCAATCCCGTCGGTTGAAAGCTGGCCATCCAACCTCTGCTTGGTTCTAACAAAGGAGAGTCAACTTTCTAAGGGAGTCTTAACATTTCACGTCATCAGGAAACTCTTTCTCTCGTAATTTAAACTATTTGGATTGGATCCTGCCTTCTGGAACAACAGAAAATAAATTTGGTCCATCATCTGCACAGCAGCCCTTTAAATCTTTGAGGATAGCCATTGTAGCACCTCTTAACCCTCTTCTCCAGGCAATCATGACAAACGCCTTAGGCCTTTCCTCATAGACTTCAATGCAACTTAGAATTTCATTGGTATTGTTTGTCACACGTTGCACTGCTGATTCATGTTTAGCTTTTGGTCTCATTAAACCCCTACGTTCTTTTCACATGTACTGAAGTCGAGCCAGGTGTCTTCCCTACAGATTGAGTGTATATTAGGGGGAGCCCTCCAGATGTTGGGACCCACAACTCCCTTCCAGCATGGCGAAGTCTGGGATGATGGGAGTCTAGCAACACCTAGAGGGCTGCAGGTTCCCTATTTGTGGTGTATTTGCCTAATTGCAAAGTTTTTATATTCACTGCCGTTGAAATAGCTGTCTTTGGCCCAGTTCTCCATTCTGTCAAGATCCTCTTAGATTTGGTTTCCACCTTCTGAGATATTAGCTATCCAGCCCAGTTTGTTGTCACCTGCAAATTTGATGAGCATCTGCTTCATCCATATTATTTATAAAGATGTCAAATGTTACGAGCCTGGGACGGAACCATGCGTCACTCCACCATGTCACTTCTTTTCAGGGTGGTGAGATGTTGATTAGTGATCTTTTGGGACAGTTCATTAGGACTGCCATATCTTGAACAGCAAAAGAGAGGCCCGAGCAGAAGCAGGACCCCTGCTCCTACCTGATCTTTGCTGCAATGGCCTTGCTCTGCTGCAGCACTTCTGCTTCCAGGGCACAGCGCCCCCCCCCAAAAAAAACCCAACTCCCCCCCCCCAAATTTTTAAAAAAACCAAACCTGGACATGTCCTTTAAAATGTAAAAATCCACCCAGATGGGCATGTTGGCGCTCCAAAAGAGGACATGTCCAGGTTTTCCCGGACGTATGGCAACTCTACAGTCCATCAACTAGCCACAGATCCACCTAACACAGTACCATCTAGACTGTATTTTACCAGCTTGCAAAAAATAATATGGGGGACCTTGGCAAAGCATTGCTGAAATAAATGTAGTTCCCTGTTGTACCTCCACTGTTGGAGGCAGTATGGCTCCGAATACCGGTTACTGGCAAGAGTGATGTGCTGAGGTCCTGCTTGCAGGCTTTCCATAGACATTGGGTTGGCCAGTGTGAGAATGGGATTGCTAGAAGGGTTGCTGGCCTGATCCAGCAGCGCTCTTCTTATTTATTTATTCAATTGTTGATTCGCTTTAGCTTGCCCAAGGCAACCCAAAGCGAATTACAACCAAACAAATTGACAATACACCCACAGAGGTAGATTAAAACCAAGAGGAAAGAGAAATACCGTATTTTTCGCTCGATAACACGCACCTGACCATAACACGCACATAGTTTTTAGAGGAGGAAAACAAGAAAAAAAAAATCTGAATGAAACAGTGGATGTATCATTTTTGTGCTTCATGCTGCAGCCACAGACATGTGATTTGACGGTGAGTTTGGGGTAGCCCAATGCAAAGATCCTGAGGATCCATGTGGATCCATGCTTTGTAACCACGTTTTTGCACCATTGCAGCCCCAGGCAACAGTGGGTGCGTGTTTTTTTGGTGCAGGCTGTAGCCATGGACATGCTATGTGATCTGATGGTGAATTTGGGGTGACCCAATGCAAAGATCCTGAGGATCCATGTGGATCCGTGCTTTGTAACCATGTTTTTGCAGCATTGCAGCCCTGTTTTTGCATCAGATCATTGCTATGTGATCTGATGGTGAATTTGGGGTGACTCAATGCAAAGATCCTGAGGATCCATGTGGATCCGTGATTGGAACCACGTTTTAAGCAGGGAGGGAAGGAAAAACATAGAAGCGACAAGGAGAGGGGTGTGCAGAGAAGCAGCTGGCTAAGAATGCAGGAGAGGGGTTTTACCGGAGGGAGGAAAGGAAGGCAAAAGTCCCCCCCCCCCACAAGCCAACCAGCTCTCTCTCCCCCCGACCCAACCTGCATGTTGCCTTCAAGTCCCAGACGCACGGAGAGGAATCTGTTTTCCACTCTGCTTGCCTGGAGGGGAGGGGTTTTCTCTGCTCTTTGTTCCGTCTGAGCAAACACAGTAAGGAAACAGAAGCGGGTGGGCAGTAAGACCCTGAGGCAGAATGCAGGAAAGCAGCAGCTTCCTCTTTCCTCCCTTCTCCGGACGTTTTGATATTTGCCTGATTTTTGCCTTCACTCGCGCTTGTCAGCTCCAGGGACCACACATTCGCTCTATAACACGCACAGACATTTCCCCTTACTTTTTAGGAGAAAAAATCTGCGTGTAATAGAGGGAAAAATACGGTACATTAAAAACATCCCACCCACTTCTAAAAGGCCACTTATAGTTAAAGACCAAAGGCTTGGTTATAGAGGAAACTGTTTGCCTGGCACCTAAAGATATCTAATGAAGGCGCCAGGCGAGTCGCCCCGGGGAGAGCATTCTACAAATGGGGAGCCACCGCAGAAAAGGCCTGTTCTCATGTTGCCACCCTCTAGACACACAAAGAAAGGTATCACATGATGAGCGCAGGGTCTGGGTCAGTTCATATGGGGAAAGGAAAAAGAGGAAGGAATAGGCCAATATGTGTAGACAGTCCCTGGATCAAGTGACTTTTCTTTAAGTTCTCACTAATCTAGCTCAAGGTTTTAAAAAATTCCTTCCAGTAGCACCTTAGAGACCAACTACGTTTGTTCTTGGTATGAGCTTTCATGTGCATGCACACTTCTCCAGATACACTGAAACAGAAGTCACCAGGCCCTTATATATAGTGAGAGGGTGGGGGTGGGAATGGGTGATTGGCTGAGAGGTGTGGTAAACCTGTTGACGCGTGTTAACGACTGCAATTGGTCTTACAGGAAAAAAGCAAGGGGTGAGATGCCTAAAAATAGCTTTATCATGTATAATGAGATAAGAATCCAATGTCTCTATTCAGACCAGGTCTCTCCTTGGTTTTAGGTTTGGTAATAAGTTGCAACTCAGCAACTTCTCTTTCCAGTCTATTTCTGAAATTAGCTCAAGGTTGTCGTTTGAACCAGCCAGATGGTTAACTGATAATCAATCGCAATCAGTCCATCATTAGAGCCAAAAATGGCAACTGAACATTCCATTTTAGCAACTACAACTGGTTTAAGGAGCCATTTGGTGCCTAGCTTATATATTGTGAGTTTCTAACACTGGCATTGTGTGCTAGTTACATACCGTATTTTTCGCCCTATAGGACGCACCGGCCCATAGGACGCACCTAGTTTTCAGGGGAGGAAATCAAGGGGGGAAAATGATCCCCCCCCCCCGCAGCTCTGGGAGCAGCGGACAGGCTGCAAGCAATCTGTGCGCTACTCCAAGACCTTCTCCCTGTTTTTGCGGGAGGTGGCGGAATTCCCCCACCTCCCGCAAAATCCCACAGGAGCCGCGCGCGACTCCTGCGGGCTTTTAGACCAGGAGGGCGAAGGGACTGAAACGGCCAGTCAGTCACTTCTCCCTTCTCGGGGAAAAGCCCCCAAGAGCGGCGCACTCTTTAAAGGGTGCGTGGCTCCTGCGGGCTTTTCGACGAGGTGGGGGGCAGCCTCTTTAAAGAGCGCACGGCTTTTGCCTGCTTTTGTGGGAGGTGGGGGAATTCCCCCATCTCCCGCAAAAGGCCACAGGAGGGAGAAGGGACGGACTCGGCCAGTCAGTCCCTTCTCCCTCCTTGGGGAAAAGCCCCCAAGAGCGGCGCACTCTTTAAAGGCTGCGTGGCTCCTGTGGGCTTTTCTACGAGGTGGGGGAATTCCCCCACCTCCTAGAAAAGCCAGCAGAAGCCGCGCAGCCCCTTTAAAGAGCGCACAGCTCCTGCGGGCTTTTCGACCCAGATTTTGCTCCCCCATCCTCTGGGGTTGGCGATGGGGGAAGCGCTGCTTTCCCCCACCGCCAGCCTCAAAGCCGGGTTGGAGAGTAGCGGGAAGGCGTCGCACGCCTCCCCGCTGCCCCCCATCCTCTGGGGCTAGCGATGGGGGAAGCGCTGCTTTACCCCACCACCAGCCTCAAAGAGCAGACGCTTCTGGCTTCAGCGGAAGCAACGCGAAGCCTCCGGAGCGCAGGCTTCGGAGGCTTCGTGTTGCTATCGCTGAAGCCCAGGACCCTGCATTTGCCCCATAGGACGCACACACATTTCCCCTTCATTTTTGGAGGGGAAAAAGTGCGTCTTATAGGGCGAAAAATACGGTATACAGTGGTACCTCTGGTTACGTACTTAATTCATTCTGGAGGTCCGTTCTTAACCTGAAACTGTTCTTAACCTGAAGCACCACTTTAGCTAATGGGGCCTCCCGCTGCTGCCGCACCGCCGGAGCACGATTTCTGTTCTCATCCTGAAGCAAAGTTCTTAACCCGAGGTACTATCTCTGGGTTAGCGGAGTCTGCAACCTGAAGCGTATGTAACCTGAGGTACCACTGTAAATGTTAAGTGGTTGCTGTTTTACAAATAGGAGTGTGAGCTAGATTTTCAACATACCTGTTTAAAAACCATGGACTGGTTAAATCAGGCAGTCCATATGCCCTCTTGTAAAATGCTATGTTCCAGCTGACATCTGGATTCTCGCCAGCCTGGAAGATCCAGTATAATATTGCCTCTCAAAATATTATTCAGGGGACCTATATTGACTAACAAAAGCCTGATTTTTGGACCAACCCATGCACATAAAAAGTTTAGCCGCAGGCTAGTGTTGGGTGTGCTATGGGATGAACACTCAATTAATGTGGAGCAACGGTGAGGCCCAACAAGTTTGGCAAGTGTCATGTCTGAAGTAAGCATGTACCCAGAAGCTTTCCAGACTCCTTTGTAACACCCAGAGATTCCGTGCCAGACATGCAGGAATTCATTTGCGGCCAGCTCTCCATAGGAAAAGTTCCCTGAAGCTAGGAAGTTCGAAAACGGCTGCAGTTTGGCATCATGCAAGGATGGGCAACCTCTGGCACCTGAATCTAAATTTGGCCATTCATACTCACCTGCCCTGCATCTGACATAACATATGAAGTCAGGTATGGGGCAGATAAAGACTTGGCTCAGCCAAAGGGAAGATTGGCAGGCACTGCCAATCAGCTGATCAACGGTGTGTGCATTAAGTGGGTAAATAAATATAGGGAAAGCAAAATGTCACTTAGAGAAGGGTCTGGAATATTTTCCTTGAAGCTTGAATTTGTTTTATTCTGGATTGGGGGTTTTTTGTTTTTTTTTTTGGATGCTTTAGTGCAGGCATGTCCAACCAGTAGATCATGATTTACCAGTAGATTGTGATCTACTGGTAGATCCCTGGCTGATCCTGGTAGATCACTTATCTATCGCGGGCTTAAATAAAGTGTACAAAAAGTTAATTTGTTAAAAAGCTCAAAAACTCTGTGGAATCCTCCCACCTCAACAAGTCTGGGCAATCCACTCACCCCATGCACACTTCTCCCGCCAATGACAATGGGTACATCACTGCCAGTTTTTTTATACTGGGAGTAGATCACAGTCTCTTGGGAGTTGGACGTGCCTGCTTAGTGTGTTGCAAACTGCTTTGAGATTTTCTCTTGTTAGATATATGTTTTATTATTATTATTATTATTATTATTATTATTATTATTACTTATACCCCGCCCATCTGGCTGGGCCTCCCCAGCCACTCTGGGCAGCTCCCAACAGAATATTGAAAACGGTAAAACATCAAACATTAAATAACAATAATAATTTATTATTTCTACCCCGCCCATCTGGCTGGGCCTCCCCAGCCACTCTGGGCAGCTCCCAACAGAATATTAAAAACGGTAAAACATCAAACATTAAATAACAATAATAATTTATTATTTCTACCCTGCCCATCTGGCTGGGTTTCCCCAGCCACTCTGGGCGGCTTTCAACAGAACATTAAAAACAGAATAAAGCTTCAAACATTAAAAACTTCCCTAAACAGGCTGCCTTCTGAAGTCTTCTAGAAGTCCGATGCTTGTTTATTTCCTTGACATCTGGTGGGAGGGCGTTCCAAAGGGCGGGCACCACCACCAATAAGGCCCCTCTACCTGGTTCCCTGTAACTTCTCACAGTGAGGGAATCGCTAGAAGGCCCTTGGAGCTGGACCTCAGTGTCTGGCCTGAACGATGGGCTTGGAAACACTCCATCAAGTATACTGGGCTGAGGCCATTTAAGGTCAGCACAAACAGTTTGAATATATGTTATGATATATGGTATATCATATATATATGATGTATAGTGTTTTGAATACATATATAGTAGTTAAAATCAAAATTGCCGTCTGTGTTTAGAGTCAGAACTGCTTGTCAAAAGCAGTGTCCGTAAACAGCAAGAACCTTGCCCTTAGCAATTGTGTTCTTTAATAGGAGATTAATAGATGGCCAGATAAGAGGAGGAAAATTTATTGGAATATAATGACAAGGAGTTTGCACAGACAAGGAGAATTGCCAAGGACAAGTTTGGGAGGGATAGGTATGTGCAAGCCAAAACCTGCTGAAAAGGAATGATTGAGGACGACACCTTAATAAGGTAGTAGGAATTTCTGAGCAGAAGACAACTCCAAATATGGTGTGTCCAATTGGAAGGCCAGGCAGAGCGTCCACAATCTGTTCATGCATTGCTTTAGCCAATAGTATTGCATAAATGACACGGGCATGATGATTGCATATGTATTTACCTGATAGAAGAGGAGTATATAAGAAAAGCCGAAGGGCATGCGCCGAGGTCAGACCATGCTTGTGGCAATAGCATTGTGGCTGACCATTTGGCACTGTCTTAATGATGAATAAATCTCTGTTGAGCCTACCTTGTGTACCTGACTCCTCTTTCCTTAGAAGCTTTTGGCTGTCTACTCCAAGGAAGGAACCCTAGGAATTTCCCTAACACTCTTTAAAATACAAAGCAGCGTAGAAATGAATAATAATAGATCTCATTGAAAGAAAAAGGGTGCCTAGACATTCTGTTGCGGCAACCGTAACCTAGGTTTAAGGTTCCATTTGGCGATTGGCTTACATACCTGAGTTTCTAACACGGGGGCCCTGGAAGAAAAGGTTGCGAAGGAGTTGGGTATAGCTAACATGGAGAAGAGGCAGTATGGTATAGCCATCTTCAAATCATGGCCATCACATACCGGTAGATAGTAAAAGCTAGATGATGGTACAGACTGTTTGGCAAGGAAGCAGATTTCTTTGGGAAATGCTGTGTTCTCCTTTATTAGAGGTTTTAAGCAGAGGCTGGATGGACCCCCCCCCCATCAGGAATGCTGTAGCTTCAGCAGAATGTGAAACTATTTTTCTAAGACATAGCCTGCGTTCAAACATGGGGCTTATTGCAATAGTTTCCTTGGTTATAATGCTCTAGCATTTCTGTCCTGATCTCTAACGTTACTTTCTTTCTTTTTTTTAAACAAATTTTATTAACTGGCCAATCACATCAAATTAAATCACATCACATAAATTCCAAATTACAAAGCCAAATTTTTTAATTTTGTTGGGGGAACCCATACTTCAAGATCCAACGGGGGATTCAGATCATCTTCTTATTACTGCGTTAATGTCCAAATCAGTCCCAATCAGTCCAAACAAAATTCATAATTCTATCCAGTCTTATCTTGGTGTTTCCACATCATATCTTGTTCATATAATTTCTATTTTTCCTTTACGATCTCTTCTGTTAGTCTCCTTAAGCCGATAAGCAAAATAATAATCCTGTGTGGATTTCCCGTTCCTCCACTAAGTCCAGATGGTTTCCATATATCTCCTTCGTAGATAACATCGCTCTTTCCATCATAAATTTGGCATTTGTCGCTCTTAAGTCCCACCGAGAAGTTGATCCACGATATGTAAACAACTCTCTTTCTCTCTTTCTCCTCCCAGACCCAAGAGCTCCAACAATGCCTCCCAAAATGGCGACGGCATTTTTAACTGTGTCATTCCAAAACTCTTAGCTTTCCAGCTTCATCTTGAAACATTGCTTTGGTTCGAAAGTTTATCTCCACACAGACTTAAATCCACAGCTTAAGTTCTTAGTCTCTGACTCATTAGGGGAGGGGATTCTTGTTAAATCACATAAGAAAAAGGAAGGCAGGTTTTTCCCCCCTCCCCCCTCAGTCATACCGTATCTTGACGTATCTTCTCATATTGTATTCTTGTCTTGTTATCAGAGATCTCTTCTGTCAGCAGTCTTTACTCCCCTTTTTCCTTGAAGCATGTGCAATTTATCTCGTCCAAATTGTTTCTTTTGAAGATGCTTGCAACTAGCGGCGCGAATCAGGGACGGCGTCCAGGAGTGCCGGAATCCCACAGGAGGGCTTTGTGCCTAGTGCCCCCAACCCCACAAATTCGGGGGTGGTATAGGGCACAGGAGGCAAGGGCCGTCCCCCCCCACAATCCTGGGGGGGTTAAGGAGGCTAATTACCCCCATCATAGCCTCCAAATTACCTCGTGTGGGTCAGAGAGATGTTATTGTCAGCCATCTTCCGATGCGCCACCTAGTGGCCCCCCGATCTCTAACGTTACTTTCACACCGTAGTACCTGTCGTGTTATGGAACTAGGGCTTTTCGAGCGTTGTGCTGCCATGTCACACAAAACTTTATACGGCAGAAAATAACTGTATGCCAGGATACTGCCTCAGATTTTGTCACGTGGAGTTATAGTGCAAACTGTGATTTCCGAGTTAATTGTGTTGCAAATGGTTCCACCACCCCCCCGGAATCAACATAGAATTGAGTGCTTAACCAGTGGCGTAGCGTGGGGGGTGCAGGGGGGGCCGGCCGCACCGGGCGCAACATCTGGGGGGGCGCGCTCGCACTCGCAGCTCTCTGCCCCCTGCTAAAATCCACGGGTTAGGGGGCGCAAATTACTTGCCTTGCCCCGGGTGCTGACAACCCACGCTACGCCACTGTGCTTAACTTCCGCTGGATTCCACAAATGGCTTTTATGTTGTGTGAAAGATTACATCTAATGCAGAAATTAATCAGGCAAGGAAGCACCCGGAAAACAGGATAAAGTGCTTTTTTGAATGCAGCCACCATCTCTCAGACTAATCTGTCACATGAAGTGAGCTCCCCATTGATACTTACCTGAGCTCCTTGAAGGGAGAATCAGAGAGCTGGAAGGGACCATGAGGATATCTAGTCCAACCCCCTGCAGTGCAGGAATATTTTGCCCAACCTGGAGCTTGAAAAGATGACCCTGAGATCAAGCGTCTCCTGCTTTACCGACTGAGCTACCTACGGTGATCATACAGGTGCTCTTGAAGAAGCAGGGCTTTCTCGGTGGTGGCCTTGCAGCTGTCAAACTCCCTCCAGAGCCTTTACAATCTTTCAGAAGGCGTGTGGAAATATTTCTGTTTAGAAGTAGAATGCTATTCTCTTCTGATTCTTACAAATGAGATTCTCTTATGGTTCTTTTTCTGCCAGTTCTAAATGCCGCCTTCCTTGTATTCTGAGCCAACCTGGACTGCTCCTTTGAAAGAATGGGGCACTATAAATTATAAGAGTGAGCTTTTGTAAAAAAACGCTACCTCACGCCAGCTAAATTCTCCCAGGCATTACAGAAGATGCTTAAACTCAGGCATGGACAGATATTTAGAGGCTGAAGTTCCGTAGCTCTGAGATACTTGTGGATAATTCAGAGGCCTTTGCAGGAGATTAGATAGCGCTTCTAAAAAATAGTTTTATAGGTAGTGAAATATTGGCCATGGTATCCTTGCCTCGGAGGGATACATGGCTTGTCACTCGAGAGAGGTTTGTGTATGTGAGGACAGCTAAAGATATTAGCTAGTCTAGGGCCGGGCGTGTGTGAATAGGGCTTCTGCAGGGACTTAGGCCAGGGGTCAGCAAGGTTTACCTCGCCTGGGCCGGTTCACTCCAGCGCAGATCCCTCTGGGGGCCGGATTGTGCCCGCGCGCCTGTGATTTCCAGTGTCTGCGCAGACACAATTTCCGGCGCAGCGGAAGTGAGTCCCTGCAGTGCGGCGGGTTAGCGCAGCACGCGGGGACTTGCCGAGCGGGTAGCTTGGCTTGGGGGGCCGGTTAAACGACCCCTGTGGGCCGCTTGTGGCCCGTGGGCCTTAGGTTGCCGACCCCTGACTTAGGCTGTGTAAGCACCATACATTTGAAACACAGGACTTCCCCCAAATAATCCTGGGAACTAATCATTCAAGGGTGCTGGGAGCTGTAGCGATGCAAGGGGGAAACGACAAGTCTGAGGATGGGGAAAGTCATGTGCTGTAAATGTATGGTGCCTGCACAGCCTTAAAAAGGGTCTGTGGGGAAGGGGAGCATTACTACAGCAGATGGATTTTGCCTTGCTAGTTTCTGCCACTGGCTAAACTGAGGGGCCGTAGCTTAGCAGTAGAGCGTGTGTTTTTCTATTCAAAAGGCCCTTGATTCAGTCCCCTGCATCTACAGGCAAGGCTGTTAACGGCCTTTCTGAAACCAGCTACTGCCAGTCAGTATAGATGATACTACTACACTACTACTACTACTACTACTACTACTACTACTAATACTACTACAGAAGGTACCTCGGTTTACAGACGCTTCAGGTTACAGACTCCGCTAACCCAGAAATAGTACCTCGGGTTAAGAACTTTGCTTCAGGATGAGAACAGAAATCGCACGGCAGCAGGAGGCCCCATTAGCTAAAGTGGTGCCTCAGGTTAAGAACAGTTTCAGGTTAAGAACAGACCTCCGGAACGAATTAAGTTCTTAACCTGAGGTACCACTGTACTACTACTACTAATTTTTACTATTTATATCCCGCCCATCTGGCTGGGTTCCCCAGCCACTCTGGGCGGCTTACAACATATATAAAAACATAATAAAACATAAAACATTTAAAACCAGAATATCTTATACAGACGATAAGTAAACCATTAAATCAATAGAAACTAACAAGAACAACAACCAGTTAGAAGGACCCGTGGTTTGGTCTAGTATCATCTATTTGCATGCTGCCTTTCCACGATCAATATTGTCAAGGAGGCTCGCGGGATGAAAATTACATAATTCACAAGTTGCAAAATATAAGAAAACTTGAGCAGTAAGTTAACGAAAGCATCCCATTAAGAAATATTTGATCAAATTAAACAATCGCCTTACAATTCATAATCAGATCTAACAGCAAAATATGAAAAACAGCAAAAATAATATACTGTACCCCCCCAAATGTAAGTATAAGCTAGCTTCCTAGATTCAGAGGCTGATAGAAGTGTTCCTTCACTGAAGTGGGCAAGCAAATGTCCATTATACAGATGTCTTCTTAGGTCTGGCCTCTGGGCTTGGAGTGGAGTTTCTTTCAAAGGCGCAGTCAGGGTTGCCTTGCACTCCCATCTTCACAACCTTTGAATTTCCCATTTTTCAAGTGATCGCTCCAGTTGTTGTGGCAGCTCACATTGCTGAAAGTGTGCAGTGTTTATCTTTGTGGTTCAGATGCCCTTGAAACTGCAAGGACTCCCAAGATGCAATATTGCCAGAAGGTTATATAAACAGCAAGTAACCAGCCAGGTACTGGGGGATGAAACCAGCATATTTGAATCTGTTTTATCCTGGTCCAAGAGTCACAGTTCAAAGAGTAAGGGCTCCTTCCCACTTCTGCTCAACTCATCTTGAGCATATTGTGCACCGATTAATTGCCTCGGATCCGAGGGCTTTTCTCGTCGTTCCGTGGCTGTGCTTTGTGGAAATCCAATCCTAACTGCTGAATGGAAGCTCAATTAAGCAAAACCTCTCTTTGGATTTTCTGCGCATCAGATAAGATGCAATTTAGTCACTAAGGCTGGATTTTCACAAGGCGTAGCCACCATGTTAAAAAAAGAACAGGCAACAAACCCAGCCAAACAGGAGAAAACATCAGTACAGTAAAAAAGAAAAAAGAAAATGATTATACATTCAACGTAGAGTAGACCCATTGAAATTGATGAACCTAAGTTAGCAATGTTCATCAACTTCAGTGGATCGTCTACTCTTGAGGAGGACTAATATTGAATATGACCCTCCAGTCCTCCACAGTGTCAAGCCGACATAAAGCATTCATTTCCATATCAGTTTCTGCTTCACATTTGTCACCATATGTATAATGGACTTACAAAACACTGCAAGTTTGCCTGGATTGAAACAAGTTTCTCCACCTCTCATAGTTGGACATTTTTCAGAAAAACAAAACAAAAAGAAAGGCTTGGAGAAAACCCATCTTCTTTCCCGCCCTGAATTTTTCTCTTTCCCTTTTTTTTTTTTATAGAATATTTATTGAAATTTTCAAAAGATTTAAAGAAAAACAAAAAACAAGAAAAAAGAAAAAAACACACACATATAATTACAATCCTTTCTTTCAATATCATATTTCCTTGACTTCCCCACATCTCCCCTTCTTGTATTCCAATTCAGTTTTTAATTCAACAAGTTCCTATCCCCAAATTTTATCTTATTATATTTAAATCCTTTTAATTAACCAATTTTAACATAAACCTCAATCTTTATGCATCAAAACTTATTCTTAATACCTTTTTCTAAAGTCGACCCCAATTCCATTTCACGAATTCCCCATTTTAGTCTAAGTAGCAAAACAAAATATTTACAAGAAAAAACAAAGTATATTTGTACCGCCTTTGGATACCCAAAACCCCACTCCCCGCCTTTCCCGGTTTCAATCTCCAACCGATGTCCATCAATCTATCTGGTGTCAGCCTGGTGACCTCACATCCGAGGCCCTTAAATCTCTCTCCTTTCCTCTCTGCCGGTTTTTTTGATAGTCCTTTATAATAAGCACCAAATCTCGGAGAAGCTCTGTCCCAATAAGGTCCATATTTCTTCCTGCCAGGCCTCCATATTTAGAATTGTAATCCAAATCTTGTTTTTTACTTCTTTTAAGTCCAAGTGTCCCAGAAACTCCAACTTCCACTTTAATCAGGTTTGTCTTTTCCTTTATATCCATCTTTACAGGCCTTTGGCTCTCTTTAATCCTCTGCATCATTATATTTCTTCCTGCCAGGCCTCCATATTTAGAATTGTAATCCAAATCTTGTTTTTTACTTCTTTTAAGTCCAAGTGTCCCAAAAACTCCTACTTCCACTTTAATCAGGTTTGTCTTTTCCTTTATATCCATCTTTACAGGCCTTTGGCTCTCTTTATTCCTCTGCAACATTATAGCTCCTCCTTCCTTTCCCTCTAAATTGTCATGTGTATCTTCTCCCACTTTCTCAAGTTTCTCAAATTTCTTTTCTTGTTCAGCTGCAAGAGTTTTTAACTCAGATGCAAAGTCTTTTTGTTCTGGTACAGAGGCTTGAGTCAAGTCCCTTCCAATTTCCGCAAGTTTATTTGCTTTTTCATTCAATGTTGTAACATTTCTAGCCAAAACAATGCTTTGTTCTTGAAATTTTCCCAGACGAAGAAAGATCTTCTCCAGTTCATTCTGTATTTTTCCACTTACAGCCATTCTGTAATGTCCCAGAGCCCCCTCTAGGGGAGTACTGGTTACTTAGTATTCCTTCCAGTTCTAATCCAAAAGTCCTTTATTTTCCTTTGTTTTCGACAATTTGTTACCTAAATGTAACAAATATAACCAGCCGAGGCAATAGAAACAAAGTTCTCTCTCTTTTTTTTCCCTCCCAACTTTGACAGCTAGTTTGACAGCTGTCAAAGTCTTCTATATCTCTTCAACAGGTTCCCTCACGGATCGCTCCCGGGTCCTGGGGGGGGGGGTGGCAATTCCACTCTCAAAATTAACTCTTATCCTCCAGCACATTCACTTATACTGCCAAAACGTGAAATTAATTACTTTTAACTTCTCACGAAGAAGATGTTCTTCTCAACCTTAGTTATCTAGTCCTTGCTTTAAAATGTTTACAAAAGGGGGAGACGGACTTCCTCTTTGCGCCTTCCCCGCTCGTGCCGAATCACAAAGGAGATTTTTAATATCCAATTTCCGTATTACTCACGGGTTGTTACTTTTAGTCCAAATGTTCAAAGGAAGAAGTCAGCGCTCTCCAACCATGGCATGCGGCTTCGCGGAAACGGGTAAACAGCTCTCAGCTCCGCGCCGCTCACCCCTGGTCTGTTCCGGAGCCTTTAAAAAGGCTCCTTTGCAGCGGGGGGGACGCAAATGGAGCCCGCCGAGCCTTCAGTTCACAGGCTTCCCCGCCTGTGATTTTTTTCGGGTCCCCGCTTCGCCGTAGCGGTAGAACCCTAACTCCACGAAGCAGATTTCCTCCGGAGATCGGAGGAAATCCGCCATTACAGTTGCTGGCGCTGACCGGAAGTTGAATTTTTCTCTTTCCCACAAGGCCTTCACATCTCTAAGTGTTTGATCTTAAATGGGCTTTGTAGGTTGTGTGTCTGAACTAGTGCATGGTAGCATTGGAACATGTATTCGGAAGCTGGTTGCTACCTGTATAGGACCAAACCAGTAAATTGATTAGAGTCAAATGCATCACTTAAGAACCGAAGGAAGGAAGTGGCCCTGGCTTGGTTAGGATTGGGCCCAGAGTCCTTAACCACCAGTCTGTATTATGGGGGGAGGCCTCATCCATGCTCATAGTGCTGTCTGCACTTTTCAGACTTGTCATGCTGGAGTGTCCATGCTTCTCAGGTGCTCAACAGGTGTTTCCACATCCTTGAAACTTAAACCTTTGTTCCAGGTGACAGTGTTCCTGAACTCTGTTGGCTGGCTAGCCTCTTCTTAAGACTGTTTGGATTTGGGGGGATGCGTCGGCGATGAAATTATTTTCCTGTATTTGCACCATGACTAGGACATGATATGTAATATGGCCTGGTTGCTGCTGGGCCCTAAACTTCAGTAGACTTATTAAGAATGCAATCAAATAGATAAGTGTCTTGAGCGACATCCCAGCTGCTCCTGAGCCGCGAGTAGCTCCCCAAGCGTTTCCTGCAGGCATTATGAGGAGAAATTTGACTCATCATGAGATTGGCAGAGCTACTCTTGACACGCAAGCCTGTTTCTTTATCTGATTGAAACATAATCGCAGGATGGTGTGGCCTGCACAGGGGAAGCGTGATTTTCTGGATTTTACTGTTTTATCTTTTTGTAAAACCGCATTGAGGGGTTTTTGTTTGTTAACAAACAAGGGATGCATAAATTTTATGAAATAAATCAGGGGTCACCAACCTATAGCCCTGGGGCCGGATAAGGCCCGAGGGACTCGTTTATCCGGCCCGTGGTAACTACCACCTGCTGCCACCCGCTCTTACCGGCGCGGCGCAGGGACCCACTTCCGGGTCGGAGGAGGCCCGTGCGCATGCGCACAAGCTATTTCCAGTGCTCCTCCAACCTGAAAGTGCGCCAGAAATAGCTTGTGCGTATGGGCACGCGCTCCCCCACCCTCCGGCCCGCCGTGCAATTGTCGCTGGAGACACTGGCCCGAGGCAAGGAAAGCTTGGAGACCCCTGAAATAAATAATAAAGAAATGACAGAATATAAGTGCTCAAGAGAGCACATGCTCAAAAAATAAGTTACTTATGAACAAAATATGGGCCAGGTGATGACGGTTTCGTGTGTATTAATGAAAAAGTGTGTGTTTCGTTTTGAGTCACCCTCACGCCAGCACCTTTTTACCTAGTCAGCTTGCACCTTGATCTGCCTTACTCTCCTGGCAACCTATTGCCCTATCAACCTTTTTCTCTCTTTCCTCTGCTATCAGCAACGGGAATCAGAATTCCAGTTACAGATAGGTAGCCGTGTTGGTCTGCCATAGTCAAAACAAAAAAAAAAAATTTCTTTCCAGTAGCACCTTAAAGACCAACTAAGTTAGTTCTTGGTATGAGCTTTCGTGTGCATGCACACTTCGTCAGATACCAGAATGTCCCCCTGTACCTCCGTAGAATCAAAAGGAAGAACAAAGCCTTAATTGTGATTGGGGTGGGTGGGTGGTCAATAGAATCTTCGGAGGCAACTTCCTTGAAATAGTCTTTGCTTAAGGTGATGATAAGGCAGGGTTAATTTGTTTGAACATAAGAAATTACTTGGACATTTGTTTTGGAACACCTATAGACCAAAATGAAAGATGCAGGCACTGCTTTATGACATGTTTTGAGGCTTAGAGCAGGGGAAAGGTTTGCAATGATCTATTAAAGATGCTGTGCGAGCATCTCTTTAGGATTATGGCCTGCTGAATCATGAAAAAATGTTAACGTAAAAGAATGTGAGTCCAGTGACGGGACAGGAAGTTCTCTGCTCCGAGCTCGCCTTTTTGGGGTAGTTTTGGGCAGCTGTGGTAGCATTCTGAAATTTAGACTAGCTCCTTAAAATTACATCTGTGGCTGATACAATTCTTTGGGGAAGGGGGGAGACGCAACTTGCTAAATGGTATACAGTTCTGGTTTAGGTTTAAGTTTTTCTTAAATTCAGGCCATTCTGTGTCCTCTGCAGCTTTGCTACAATGTGCTTCTTTGGTCAATGGCATTCTGGCAGAGTTGACCCCTTGTGATTGTAGGCCTTGTGCTCTTGAAAGGTAAGGCTAACTCACTGCAGAGGTATCTTGGGGCCTTGAGAGCCTCCACACAAGAAAAAAAATACCCTGTATTTGTCTGTTTCTCGGGCTGTAAGTTAACTGCCTTTTCCCCCTTTTCATTTGAGGTGACCTGCATTGGCTTCCACGTGGTTTGGACCCCTAAGAAGTTACCGCTAGCCTAATGCCATGAATGTTGAGGCGGACAATGCGGAAGAAAAAGCCGTCCATTCGTGGTCAAGGATCTCCTCCGCAGGACAGAAGGCCTTGGAAGAAGCTCTGCGAGTCTTCAACCCCATGTCCAGGGACCTGTCTGACACAGAGACCCAGCTGGTAGCTTTTCTCCAAGGCCTCAGGGAGGAAGGCTACCAGCCCACCATCCTCAGAAGCAAAGACGTTTATGGGTACATGTCATGTACTGCCCGTATGCCCGGCCAGGCAAAAGACAGCATTCCGGACACTTCAAAAGCAGCTGCCCCTATTTCGGAATCCGCAAAGGCTCCGGCCCGAAGCACCGCAGTCGTGGCAAAGGTATCCGGCCCCTTAGCAGGCGTTACCGTAAGTTCTCCCGAAGCCTCTAAAAAGCCATTGCCGAAGAGCAGTAATTCCACCAACCTCCTGTTGAACTCTTTGAAACGGACACGCTCAGGCACATCAAATGCATCTGCTGTGGGCTTCCCTGCTCACATGTACCCTGGCGTCTACCCGGCCATGAGACTGTCTGTTGTGCTGGAAGCCTTGGTCCCTCTGCAAGCCACAGCCTCCTGCCTGGAGTCCAAATGTGAACAAGGGCGCCTTGGGATTTCGCCCTCGGACCTTAAGCTCCTCAAGCTTGGGGCTGGGGCGTCCAGGCAGCCTCCGGCCATCAAAGCTACTAAAATGCCACCCGGTCAGTTGGACCCCAAAGGGTATAGGCACACGGCGAAAAAAGGACCGGACTCTGGCGCTCTGGCAGTGAGTCTCGTGAAAGGACCCAAAGGTGGCGTTCTGCAGGAGAGCAACGCTTGCAAAGCCTCCGGGGTTCTGAACGGCCGGCTTTCCGGAAGCGCCTCCCAGAGCTCCAGTACTGGGACGTCCAGGACGAAGGAGCCACCCGCGGCCAAAACGGAACGGAGAGGTGGCGGCAGCCGCCAGGAGACGGCCGAGCAGAAGAGGAAAAGAGCGGAGGAGGGGAAGGAGTTGCCGCACAGGAAGAAAACGACTCCCGTCTCACCTCCCAGCAAACCGGATCTGGCGTCCGCGACGTTGAACCTGCTGAAATTCCGGGCGATCAAGGTGAACAGCTCTTCCGACGACGAGTTGCGGAGGAGAGCACAGAAGATCCTCCGGGTTAATTTGTCCCCTGTCATCAGAATCCAGCCGTTGCCTCACTCCCGCAGCGTCCCTTGAGGGGCTCGGAGAAGTTGGAGCCGCAGGGCCACGAATGCAGGCGCCGTCAAGCAGACTGCAGGCCTCTTGCGGGGGGAGTTGATTTGCAGTCCTCAGGCCTGTCACTAGCAGCTGGGGAGGAGTTCTGCGGAGTTGGGCAACTGTTGGATTATATATTATAAAAATAAACTTTTTAAGAGGCCTCCGAGGCTTCATCCTGATAGATATAAGGCGCAGAGCATTAGCCTTCCTCTAGAACACTTTTCTACCATGCTTTTTTCAACATGGCAGAGCACACATCTGGGATGTGGCGGCGCTGGGGATGATTGGTGTACTGTGATATTTTACTTTTCTTTTTTTAAAAAAAGCAAACCTGTAAAGCTACTTGGTTTTGATTTGATCATATTTTATATACTTATTATTAAATATAAATATCTACGGACTCACATACATGCATTGCCCAAGGGCTGTC
Source organism: Podarcis filfolensis (assembly GCF_964270895.1). Taxonomy (NCBI): domain Eukaryota; kingdom Metazoa; phylum Chordata; class Lepidosauria; order Squamata; family Lacertidae; genus Podarcis; species Podarcis filfolensis. The sequence continues at coordinate 20,173,431 of NC_139605.1, forward strand.
AGAATGTGATCCCTTCTTCATTGACCCCCTACTTCCCAAGTTGGTTTCAAAAGCTTTTCTCTCCAGTTTGTTGCTAGATTGTTTAATGGAAGGCCTTTGCCTGTCTGCAGTGTTGCCTCCCTTGGCTGTGAATCTGAGTGGCTGGCTGCCCTTTACCACCCGCTGGCTCCTGCTTGCTGCCCACGCCACCACCTCATAGAGCTGACTGGGGGATAAAGGTTGCACATCAGCCGGAAGAGTTTATAGAAAGGGAAGGAGAAAACGTTTGCTTTCTCCGGTGCCCTCGTCCCTTCACTTGACCAGGTTTTTTAATCCCAGCAGACCATGAGGCAGTGGCAGAGGAAAGGGGGTTTTTGGGGAGGAGAGTCGCCCCCAAATATGGAGACTTTGCATATGAAAAAAGTGGCAAGGGAGGACAGAGCAAGGCCCCTGGCACGCCCCAAGCAAGCAGAAAAGGGTGCCTCATAATTTAGTGCCAAGTTAGTGCCATAGTGGGCAGGAAGGGCGCCTCTCTGTGGAAGCCCCTTCTGCAGATCTAGAGTTCATGGGGCGGCGGCTCTGCTTGCCAGCCAATTTCCTGTGTCCTGTGTTTTATTCTCCAAAGGGCAACTTAGCAAACCATAGTGGAATTGACCCTCCCCTCTCTTTAGTTGTTTTTTTTTTTAAAGAACCTGTGGCTGCTTATGATAAATATTTTCTAGTGCAATCGTTGGAACATTTCTGCCACCAGACATCTTAGTATGTCTGACCTACAGCCATTGGGCGTCTGAATGTACCCAGGTGTATCCTGCTGCAGTAAGGTAATGAGGTTTTTGGGCTTGATGTAGAAGTGACTGGGCCTGCAAAAAGAATCCTAGAATCCTAGCATTGCGTAGTCGGAAGGGACCTAGTCATCTAGTCCAACCACAGCAGAGGCTTCTGGCCTGCGAGCCTTTAAAGCAGCCTTTCTCAACCTTGGGTCCCCAGATGTTTTGGGCCTACAACTCCCATCATCCCTGACCACTGGTCCTGTGAGCTATGGATCATGGGAGTTGTAGGCCAGAAACATCCGGGGGCCCAAGGTTGAGAACCACTGCTTTAAAATTTCTTATCCTTGCCAGCACCTGCAGTATTTCCAGAAGAGTATACTTCAACTTTGTGCCACGTTTGCAAACCTAAGCTTGTTTTAAACCTGTTGAACCACTGTGCTGGAAGGTGAGGGAACTTCTCCATGAGCCATTGGCAGACGCTCTTGACTTTGCAGAGCTGCCAGCACCATCATTCTGGAAATCTGCCTTCTCACGCCTTTGCTGGGACAATCTTTGCTTTTAGCACAGCAGTTCATCTAAGTTGCTGCTTGGCATCTTTCCACTGGGGGTGGGGGTCTCTAGATTTGAGCGTCTCCTCTCAGTTGAGGCAAGGAGAAAATCTAGCCTCTTCCGACTACAGCTCCAGCATTTGGCCTGCCCCAGTTAAGCTGCTTTCAGAAAACATTCTTTCCAAAGGATAATAGCTTTCCTTTCTGCGATCACTTCTGAGTTAGGTATTTATCTTGCTGGTAGGGCAAAAGGAAAACGGGGACTTCCCCCTCCCTTCCACCAAGCTGCTGTAGATGCTTTAAGAGCATTCTTCTCAATGAATTTGTAGGAAATCCTGTCTGTTCTGCTCTTCCAATAGGGTATGTGCTAGGGGCAAGTTTCTTGATGATGCCATTCGTGTGCGTGCGCACACTCACACCAAGTGCCTGGCAAAGTCGAGATTGGGTGGCAGTTGGGTGCGTCAGTACACAAACAAATCTGCTTAGGAGACTGTTTTCCTCCCAGAACAGCTTTTGGTGAAGCCGTGGTTCTTGATTTGTGCACCTGTTGTGCTCACGACTGCGTAGGAGCATAGCCTGGCTTCAGCTGTGTGACTTCCACCTGCTCAGGTGCCCTTGAGGGTTTGTCGTTTTCGTTGGAGGAGTTACGGCTTGCCGAGGGAATTCTTAGCCAACTCGCAAAACTCTGCGTACCTGGATTGTGTTCTTAAGGAAGGAACAGTTGTTACAGCACGGAGGGGGAAACTCTGACACACACCCACACCCCAGATGTTGTTGGACTGCAACTCCCAACATTCTTGACCATTGGCCGTGCTGCTTGGGGCAGATGGGAGTTGAAGTTTCCACAACATGTGGCTGAACAAATATCTTGGATCGATAAGAGGAACAGAGATAGCAACATATATGGCAATTAAATGAGGCTCCATAACCTGTTTGCAGGCAGTAAAGGGAGATTAGCCCTCTTTGCCCTAAATACCAAATGTGAGATTGGCTGGATGTGTACATGTGTGTGTACCAAGTCCCTCTGTAAATGTCCTGGGCTGAGAGCTGTAAAAAGAAACAGAAAGCAAAAAACAACAACCTAGCAACAACAGACAAGGTCTCAGCATGGTATAGTATCAGGCTGTTGTAAGGACCCCCAAGGAACGTCTAGTCTGATCCTGTTCAACACAGGAATCACAACTAAAGAATCCCTGACAGATGGCCACCCAACCTCTGTTTAAAAATCTCCAGCGCAGGATAGTCTGCCACCTTCCAAGGTGCTTTGTTCCACCATCAAGTAGCTCTTACTATCAGAGAGTTCTTTCTCACCTGAAAAGGAAAAGGATTTTATAAATGGAAATTCATCAGGCAGATTGCTTATATGGATAAGCCATCAATTTTGAGTTTATTTGTTGTGGCTCAACCTCTCCTTTAGGTTTTGCAATGTTAAAATTAGCCTGGAAGGGTGGCGTAACGCATAAGCAGTTCATGAATAGCGCAAGACGAAAGCTCTTCCATTCAGGCTCGGGGAAACCCCAGGGATGAGGTCAAGAAGGTCTTCTAGGAAGCAGGTTTTCAATCTGCTGCAGCAAAGCGTTCTGTTCCCCAAAGACACTAGCATCATGGCGCTTAGCCCGGTAAAGATATAACTCTAAAGAAAACCTAAGCAGGAATCTAGATAGCTTTTTGTGCCTTTACAATGGTCACATCTACTTAGCCTGTAAGATTTCCTCTCCCTGGTTGATGCTTGAGAAGCCCGCGTAGTTCACTGCAATAAGTTAGCGCGAGGAGATGAAGGGTCTCTTGCATGGGAAGAATTCCCCCAGCCTCTTAATGCCCATCAGCTGAAGTGGGGGAGAACCTGTGATGACCCCCAGTTGCTGCCGCTTCAGTAGCAAGCTTTCTCAACTAAAACGATCTCACTACTTAAAAGAATGCTAAGAGGGGAGGCTGTGTCTTGTGGTGGATGCTTAAACACAGGACTGGTGCCAAAAGTGCTTGTAGACCTCCGCCATCAAGAGTGCCACCTAATTTTGGGCATGGGGAAATGGGGCCAGCGCTCAGCTCATGCATGCAACTTCTGCTACTCAGTTTCCAGGTGTCTTTGGAGTAGCCACCCTCAAGTGGTAAAGCTCCACAGTAGATCTGATTTCCTGAGATCTATGCTATATGTCTATCTGCCAAGTATTCTCTCTTCAGACTGGTGCTGGTTGTCCAGAGTCTCAGGCAAGGGTCTTTTCCCAGGCCCTGTTTCCTTTTTAGCTGAAGATGCTGGGGTTGCAGCAAGGGACTTCTGCATGGAAAGCAGATTCTCTACCACTGAGCTGCGGGTGCTTCTTTGCATGCACCCATGTCCGCTAGGTCACAGGGCCAGCCCCAGCATCCCAGTTTCAAAAGAATCTTTGGGTACAGGGGAAGATTAATTTTAGGCAAAGCAACCTTAGAGAGTTAACTGCCGGAGAAGGCTATTATGCGTTGGATGCTAGGCATGAGACGACGTCACATGTTGACGTGTATGTATTGATCTCCAGCCTCCCATAGGAGATGTTACGACGCGGCTATCTGGCAATGGCTACTCAGAGCTTTCATCTTTGGGTCCTGGGCAGCTGTCTGCACTGTCCTGTTCCTCCACCCTGCGATTTCCTAAGCTGAATCAGCTTGAGATTTCCCAGGATGGCTCTTTTGCGTTGTCGACTGAGCCCTCGCATGCTTGGATCTCTGGGCTTGAAAGGCTTTTGTTCACTTAGAGGTGATCGCTGGATTCACTTCTGCACGGTATTGAGTGCCTTTTGGGGGAGAGAGGCAATTGGAAGGGGCAGACGAGGCCCTTGGCTGCACAGGCCCCTGACCAGGTTCTGTCCAACGCTGTTCCACAGCTCCAGTACCAGAAAGCATGCATCCGAATGGTCTCGGATTGAGCCGTTCTTCATGATGCTTGCATTTTATAAGGGATTACCTATTCTGTGTGCCCTGTGGTTGGGAGTTAGCAAGTGCATTTGTAAGCTGAGAACATGCTTCATGCCCTCTTGGCTTGCTGGGCATGTGGAAGCTCTGGATGCGATAAATGTGAATAAATGCTGCGGCTGAGTGGGTATGGACACCAGGAAGAAGGAAGCGGGATTAGGAGTACTTACAAGATATTACATGCACTTAGCTGCTCAGTCTCCGATTCTTAGTCTCTTGTGACAGGCTAGTTCTGCTATGGGGCGGGGGGGACTGTAGCCCTGCTCACTCAAACTGCACATGCATTCCAATGTGAGTCATGGGCATAGCCAGGGGGGCAGCTGCCCCCCCCCACATCAAGTGAATAAATAAAAATAGTTAACTAAAAGTAGAAATTGTAGAAAGGTTTTGACAGGTTTTTTCTGAGCGTGGGGTCCAAAGAAAGCGATTTAAGACATCTGTTGGGACATTTCATTCTGAATCTGCTAGAGCGAGCCAGGCAGGTGGGTGTTCCACCCCCTCCCCCCAAAAAAAATAAGTCCTGGCTACGCCTATGGTGTGATTGGGGCTGCGTTGATCAGCCCCACCCCTGACATTGGCAAGAAGGGAGCTTTTTGATGTACCACCCTGTGTGTGAAGCCTCCCTCCCTGCAGTCTTGTGTGAGGATTCCAAGGGGTTCCTGTTGCTTTAAGAATCTTCCCCTGTTTTTGTGAGTGAGCCCACGCTTCTCATTGCGCAACCTTGTCTTTGGGGGTTGGGAAGCGATTGGGCGTGGCCAACCTGCCTCCTTCCTGCTTCCCTTGGTATGCGTTTCCTACCAGAGTAGATTGGAGGTGGTGGATTAAGGCAAGCCAAAGACCAGTGACCTTCGCCGCATGGTTTGCAGGACCCAGACTGATCCCCACCAGTCGTGCGAAACGCTTCGCTGTGGCTGTGCCAGCAGGGATCGGAAGTGCTAAAATGTCACGGGCAGGCCCTTGGGGAGCTCTCTGTGGACAGTGATGGTCTGGAAATATCCCCTCCCCCTGTTCCTATCGCTCGGACAGGGTATTGCTGCTACGCCAGTGCCTGGAACGGGGAGGGTCTGTGGAAACAGTTGTTAAAACACAAGGCATTGAAAAACCACTGTGTCTCCCGGCTGTCTCTCTGCCAGTCTCCATATGCAAAGCATTTTGAATTGTACCCTTTTTGCGCCCGAAGGACGTGGGAGCCACAGAGGCGGCCTTCGTTTATGTAGCACACCACAACTCCTTGGTCCTTTGTGTTTCGGATGCTGTCTTTCCTGGTAGACGCCGCCTGCAGAGTAGCTAGATTCTGCCAGCCAGACTACGGTGGGGCCAGCACAAGGTATTGTGTGTGTGGTGGCCCTTCTCAACGTTTCTACATTGCCAAGCACAAACCTGGTGTCCTTTCATGGAAGTGGATCTCATCTCCAGCCCTGAACTTGTGGCCACCCGCCATTTTCCCAACGTGCTGTAAACCTTGATATAACATTATATAGACATATATTTTTCTCTGGCCATTGGTTACTTCTCACTTGTGACTCCCTGGCACTATGTGGGAGGAGAAGCAAACAGAACACTTTGGTATTATGGGTTTGAACCACCACCTGGCTGCCTCGCAAGAGCAGATTTCTCTCCCATTCAATTTCTTTGTGCAGGATGCTTTCTGAAGTTCTCTGTTTTGATGTTACATATGCAGCCAGCCCACCGTTCCCGGTTTCAGTGTTTGTATATTTTTGGAACAGCCTCGTGTGACGCGAGGCGACTTTTTGAGTATTATGTTTTCACCAAGGAGGGAAAGGGAACAAAAAACCCCGACCTGTCTTTTATTTTTTAAATGAAGTGAAAGTTTTCTTTCCTTGGTTTTGGAATTGTAGCAGATGACCCCCGCTCTGCCATTCTACATAAAAAATGGTGCTTCAAAACCCAGCTTACTGTGTCTGTCTTGTCTTTTTAAAGTCCTTTTGTCCTTCGGAGATGTTGAAAACTGAGGCGAGATGGGGGTGAGAGTCTTGGGTTGCAGAGAAACTACCCAATTGTGTTCTTAATATCAGTCACATGCAGTGGAGGCAAATGTAGATAATTCATTGGTCCCCAGTTCACATATCTTGAGCCACAATTCATTCAGATCTTGAGCCACAATTCATTGGTCCCCAGTTCACATATCTTGAGCCACAATTGATACACACATCTGTGGGGGAGAAGAAGCTCCTCAATTCTAGTGCCTGTTTGAGGAAGAAGCAGGAACACACTTCAAATGGTCCATTACTCCGGGACAGGGGACCTGTGGCCCTTCAGCTGTTCATAGGCTATAGCTCCCACCATCCCTGACCATTGAGCATGCTGGCTGAGCTGATGGCAGCTGGTGTCCTGGAGGACCACAGGTTCCCCGCACATTAGCCTTCCTGTCCCCTCCTTGCCACAATGGATGGATGTAAAGGCATGGTTTGCTGAAACCCTTTATGCTTAGGATTTCTCAGATGAATTATGCCCAATTCTACATTGATAGATGCAGATACATTTAATGGGGTGTTATTGAAAGGGACACAATTCAGCACTGGTTTATTGATAAGCTTTGCTGTTCTGTAGTGTAGACGCGGGTGACGCTGTGGTCTAAACCACAGAGCCTAGGACTTGCCGATCAGAAGGTCGGCAGTTCAAATCCCCGCAACAGAGTGAGCTCCCGTTGTGCAGTCCCTGCTGCTGCCAACCTAGCAGTTCGAAAGCACATCCAAGTGCAAGTAGATAAATAGGTACCGCTCCGGCAGGAAGGTAAACGGCTTTTCCGTGCGCTGCTCTGGTTCACCAGAAGCGGCTTAGTCATGCTGGCCACATGACCCGGAAGCTGTACGCCGGCTCCTTCTGCCAATAAAGCGAGATGAGCGCCGCAACCCCAGAGTCGGCCACGACTGGACCTAATGGTCAGGGGTCCCTTTACCTTTACCTAGTGTAGAACAGGGATGGGCAACCAGATGGCTTGACGAGGAGGAGGAGGAAGGGATAGAGAGAAGGAAAGACGCCAGAAAGAAAAATGTAGGTGGTAGAAAGGACAAAGAGGACAGGCCTGTCCATTGGCACCAGTCCTTCCCACAGATGGTATGGAGCTTTCTCTGGTAGACTATACCCTTAAGGCAGTGGTTTCCAACCACTGTGCCGTGGCACCCTGGGGTGCCTCGAATTATAGTCGGGATACCACAGGCAACAATGACTTCTACCCCTCTTCCCTTCCCTTCCCTCCCTCCTCTGATGCCCTCTCACATCTCTGCCTCCCAAAGGCTTGTGTGGTTGTTTGCTGCAGGAGCCCTGGCCACAAACTCCCCAAGTGAATGGTGCCTCTGGGGCTGGCCAGCGGGTGCTGGTTGCCAGGAGCTGAGGCGGCCTCGGAATAAGCAAGGAAGTGGGTGAGGGAGCCCAGCTAGCCAGTCTGCCAACCTTTGCGGTTGGGAATGGACGGACAAGTGGGAGGCTGGGCAGTCAGGCGCCACGCTGGCCTTTCTGGTGCTTGCTGTGTGCAAGGCCTGCCTGGGAGCTGAGTGCCTGGCACCGTAGGGCAGCCTTTCTGCCATGCTGGCCTGGCAGTGCCCGCTGCTGCCCCCCAAGATGGGTAAGGTGCTGTTCTCACATTCACCTTTGGCCAGTCTACGTCGGGCCACTAAGGCTGGAGGCATCGTCTTCCTAGGCCTCTGTGGGGTGGCGTGGGGAGGCACCTCTCTTTGGGGCGTGTGTGTGGGGTGGAAAGTGGCTCAGAGACCAAGGGCAGTGGTGGCAGCTGCCCAGAGGACTCCCAAGGAGAGAGGAGAGGACAGGAGGCTGAGGGAACACTCCACAAGGGAGGGTATTCAAAAAGGGGTGAGGGGCTGCTGGCTCTGCAAGCAAAGGGTCATGTAACTGGAGGTGCAGACTGGAGGGGAGCCATGGACTTTCAGAATAGTGAAAAACCGCTTCCTTAAGGTAATGCAGCCCTTAACAGAAAAGAATGCCCCCCCAGCTATAAAAAGTACACCCATTGCTCCTCAGGCATGAGGGGGTATTATTGGTAAGCATACTTTTATGTTTGCCTTCATTGGGCTTTCATATGTAGGGATAGGCCAAATTGCACTGGCAAATAGACTTGTATCACCACCATTCTGATTCAGATTCAGGCCTGAGTCTTGTGTCTTACGTAGGCCAAGGAGCAGCAGCCATGCGCAGGGTGGGTGTGGGGCATCAGCATACTTGGGGTAACCCTTAAATTTGCAGAAACTCTTTAGGGGGAGCAAAACTAAGGAGGGCTGCCTCCCCCCCAAAAAGCAGTCCAATGAGGACTGGGCATAATGGCCACAGAAACTGGCTTACTGATGAAGGGGGAAAGGGGGCTCCTGAGCACTCTGCACTGCAACATTTTGTTGCAGCTCCCACTCATTAGATTTGCTGCGGGAGAGCAGGTTTTTTTTTTTTTACAAAAAAGGTTTGGCCAATTTATGGCAGATTAAGCCCTGTCTCAAAATTCCCTGATTTCCATTCCTAAGCTTCAAAGTCACTGACTTCATTTTTCTTAAATGAATTGGTTTTCCAGTCCAGTGGCCTCCCCCAAGCAAAGTTTTTCTTTTTGAAGCGCAAGGCACACACATATTACTTATTTAAAAAAAGGTTTTCTACGTCTCAAGCTGGTGAAAATTTATTCTCTTTACTAACAGAGAATAATTTAGTTACGAAATGCAGAACGCAAAGCAGTATGTAATCACATAGCACATTGATTGCATCTGAATAGCAAGGTTCGCCATAATGATGGCTTCTAGAAAGAATCACCGTTCGTAAAATTATAACGGCTTACCAGATCTCCTACCATGTAAGCAGAGGATTTTCCATAAAGAAACCTCCAATTTGGTGTCATTAATTTGCCCTGTTTTGTCCTCTGGTAACAATATGGTACGTGGGTGGCGCTGTGGGTTAAACCAAAGAGCCTAGGACTTGCCAATCAGAAGGTTGGCGGTTCGAATCCCCACGACGGGGTGAGCTCCCGTTGCTTGGTCCCTGCTCCTGCCAACCTAGCAATTCGAAACCACGTCAAAGTAGATAAATAGATACCGCTCCAGCGGGAAGGTAAACACCATTTCCGTGCGCTACTCTGGTTCGCCAGAAGCGGCTTAGTCATGCTGGCCACATGACCCGGAAGCTGTCTGCTGGCTCCCTTGGCCAGTAAAGCGAGATGAGCGCCGCAACCCCAGAGTCGGACACACCTGGACCTAATGGTCAGGGGTCCCTTTACCTTTACAGTATGTTACCTTTACAGTATGTTTCCTCACTGTAATAGCCTCTTTGATGTCGTAGCTGCATTGCACTTAATGCAATAATCACAATCATGTTGATGAAGCTTGCAATAAGAAGAGGCTGCTGGATCTGGCCAGCGGCCCATTTGTTCCAGCATCCCTGTTCTCCTTGGGGCCACCCAGATGAAACCTGAGAGCAAGACCTGAGCCCAAGAGCCCTTTTCCCTTCTGCGCCTTCCAACAACTGGTATTCGGGAGGCTATGCTCTGCCTCTAGCCAATTATTTCGATTTTAAGTTTTTGATTTTTACACTCGTTATCGCCAAAGCAAAAACGATTTTATGCTAAACACATTTTAATCCAGAAAATTGAAATCGTTCTTCCTAATAAACTTGCTTGAAGTTGTCTCTGTGTTAAGGCAGTTAGAGAAATAATAGGCAGCTGAAGTGGATGGCATTTGGACAATGGCGTATATTGTACTCTGGAAGGAGAACAGGTGAATTAAATAATTGTTGATGTGGCTGAGTCAGCCACATAAATGGTTCGTTCACCTTCTCAACTACCAATGTAATAGTAGTAGTAGTAGCAGTAGTAGTAGTAGTAGTAATAATAATAATAATAATAAATAAATATATATATATTATTTATACCTCACCCATCTGGCTGTGCTTCCCCAGCCCCTCTGGGTGGCTTCCAACAAAATATTAAAATACTGTGAAACATCAAACATTAAAAGCTTCCCTGAACAGGGCTGCCTTCAGATGTCTTCTAAAAGTCTGGTAGTTGTTGTTCTCTTTGACATCTGGTGGGAGGGCATTCCACAGGGCAGGTGCCACTACCGACAAGGCCCTCAGGCTGGTTCCCTGTAACTTGGCTTCTCGCAGTGAGGGAACGGCCAGAAGGCCCTGGGCGTTGGACCTCAGGGTAGAATGATGCGGGTAGAGACGCTCCTTCAGATATACTGGACCAAGGCCGTTTAGGGTTTTAAAGGTCAGCACCAAAACTTTGAATTGTGCTCGGAAACGTAATAGAAGCCATATGTATCCACAGTCTTGCTCTACGTTCTGTATGGGATAAATAGAATCGGTGGACTTCGGAAATGTATTTTATTTTCCTCACTGCTTGCTATTTTCACTCCATCACCCCCAATATTTGTACATGTAGAGATTATATGACACATGTGCACACCTGCTACAACTTCACGCATCTGATAAAATGCACTCTCATCCACAGAAGTTTATGCTGTAATAATAATAATAAAATTATAGTGCCACAAGATGTAATTTTTCCTCCTGACGTTGGTTCACTCAGGTTCCATCTCCCATTTTCCAGGCTGGTGCCTAGAAAATCTGGCTCCTGAGTTTAAAACAAATTGTTACAACCCTGCTGATAATGATTACTCATTTTCTTTAAACCCCTTCAAAGAAACCTGGGGTCTGTTGACAAGCCCTGGCTGTCAGGAGGCAATTTTCTGTTTCGTACAGTGAGGTTATTGTTTACTAATCACCTTCCACTTATGCGCCAAGGATGCATTTTGGCCCCACTCCTCTTCAACCTGTTTATTAGCGATATGAAGCTCTTTCTGAACGAGTCTCAAGCCAACATTCATGCCCCCCGCCTAGCTGATTTTCGCTGCCCTTTGCTCCTATATGCCGACGATGCAGCGATCCTTTCCTACTCTAGAGTTGGTTTATGCAGAGCTCTAAAGATTTTTGCGGCTTATTGCAAACTTAACCATCTGACAATTAATCATGGGAAATCTAAAGTCCTGGTCTTTACCAGGTCTCGGAAAACTTACAGCTGGAAGTTAGATGGAGTCCAATTAGAACAGGTTTTCAAATTTAAATACCTGGGAGTCTTTTTTCATTACAATCTAAGCTGGAAGCCACAGATACAGTATTTACTAAACAAAGGGAAAACAATACTTTATACTCTACTCCAATTTTTTGCGGCCGACGGAGCCTCTCACATCCCTTCTGCATTGAAGGTATACCACGCAAAAATGGTTTCCACCCTCTGTTATGCTGCCCCGCTCTGGGCCTCAGGGTCCAATTTAACATCACTGGGGACATTGCAGAATCAGTTTCTCCGTCGCCTTCTGAAACTCCCCATGTGTGTGAGCAATGCAGCCATACGTCTGGAGTTAAGGATTGCATCATTGGAGACTGTCATCTGGAAGCGAGTCTTTGGCTATTGGCTGTCCAGCTGGCATAGGCTTCCCGACCATTACCTTTTTCAGTGCCTCTGGCGGGACGTCTTTGTCAATCCCTGGGTAGGAAAAATCCATGCCAAACTTCTGAGCATCGGAATTTCCCCAGCGGACTCCTTAAAGATGAACTTACGCTCAGCCAAAAGCCTTATTGAGCAAAGATTAGCGGATATTGAAAATCAACACAACCTCGCCAGGGGTGGGGGTGTCTGCTCCCCCAGGTATCATGGAATAACCCCACCACTTGGCCTTCCATCATACATGTCATCTCTTTCATCAGTACCACACCGACTTGCATTTATTCGTGCAAGGTTCAATGTCTTTCCATCGAACCTGCTGAACCACAGATTTTCCAAGGGTTTGGTGTCTCCGCTATGCGTGTGTGACGGGGAAACTGTTGAATCTCTTTCACATATAATGTTCAACTGTCCCCTACATGGCATAGCCAGGGCTAAATTCCTGGGTCCTGCTTTACTGCGCTTGGTTGGCAGGCCTGTTGAGTCACACGCCACACTGCTTTTGCAGGATACAGATCCTTCTGTAACTCTGCAGGTGGCGAGATTTCTGAATGCGGTTATCTCACACTCAAAAACCACCAAAAAAAACACAACAACATCAAAACTAATCGGACTGTTATGATGAGAGTGCATGTCGGAGTTCGTCTTCAGTTTTCCTTTTCTGTGATCCGCCCCTTGGAGCTCTACTGGCCCCAAGCTGTCACTTGGCTCTGCTCAATGACCCATCCTTGCATCGTGGTGTTCACCTTCTGTTGTCGGATATATCTGTTTTTATGTCTCTGTGTTTTTATGTTTGTACATATTTTATGGGCTAATAGCCGTAAATAAATAAATAAATAAATAAATAAATAAATAAATAAATAATCACCTTCCACATACATATATGCCAAGGCGATGTCCAAAATATAATAAAAACAACCAAAAGCAGTTTAAAAACACGCACAAAAAATAATAACACAAGAAGCTTTTTCAGCTGGATGGGGTCTCGAAAGCAGATATATTTGACTTAAGGAAAAATGCAACTATAGGCTGGGATCCACAAAGCTCTAGTAGGAGCACACACCCCACTAAGATTTCGGACTACCGTTTGGTTCTTTTTAGCAGACTCCCATGTCACAAAACTGCTTTTGATATGCCTCCTGGTTCCAAAAGCAGTTTGCCTTGCAGTATTGCCAGAGGGGGTGGAGGTTATGCGGTCAAGACCCTGGCTACAGTCTACTTTTTCCTGTTTGTGTGTTGCTGCTGCAAACAGGTGCGCCTACTGGGCAAAAACCTGCTGATAAACATCTGGAAAAGAAACATGTACTGTAAAAAGAGATAGAAATGAGCAGAGGCCAAAGAAAATCAGAACACCTGTCCGTTTCGAGTTCATGGAATTTAAAGCTGTTGTGGCAGTAGATATCCTGATACACTAATTGTGACTCAAAGCCAGAATGTTTTCCAGGCTCGAGAGACAGATTCTGAGCCATGGTCTTTACATAGGAGTATGGCGATAGCCCTTTTTTAGACGGCCTATTCAGGGATGCTACACCAAGGGGAGGAGGGAGCAAGTGGGGATCATGGCAGCAGGCCTTAGCTCTCTCAGAGTTGCACAGGCCTAGACACAATTCAAACCTTTTTCCAAATTCATTTCACAAGATTTATATACAGTACTGATAAAATACTGAAGCAGTTTACAGAAAGATAGAAACCCCCAGCAAATTTCTTCGTGTAAAACAGTGTTAAACCGTTTCAAACATTTTAAAAAATGAAATCATTGATAAACTAAAAGCTAGATCAAAGCACGTCAATATTCTATACACTGTGTAAAGGTAAAGGTAAAGGTAAAGGGACCCCTGACCATTAGGTCCATTCGTGACTGACTCTGGGGTTGCGGCGCTCATCTCGCTTTATTGGCCAAGGGAGCCGGCGTACAGCTTCCGGGTCATGTGGCCAGCATGACTAAGCTGCTTCTGGCGAACCAGAGCAGTGCACAGAAACGCCGTTTACCTTCCCACCGGAGTGGTACCTATTTATCTACTTGCACTTTGACGTGCTTTCAAACTGCTAGGTTGGCAGGAGCTGGGACCAAGCAATGGGAGCTCACCCCATCGCGGGGATTCGAACCGCCGACCTTCTGATCGGCAAGTCCTAATCTCTGTGATACACTGTATAGACTTGTCTAAACAAGAATGTTTTAAGCAGGCATCAAACAGAGTACAATGAAGCCTGGTGACAATAGGCAGGGAGTTCCAAAGTTTAGGTGCTGCCACACTAAAATACCAGATTTCTTTTTACAAGGGTAGATTTGAGTTTCATGCGGCACCTGTAGCAGTGCCGGTTATGCAGATCGAAGCAGCCAAGTCTGCTCACGTGAGGTAAGGCAATCTTGCAGTTAAGCTGGTTCCAAGCTGTTAAGGGCTTTATATACCAATCGTAACACCTGGAACTTGGCCCAAAGTGGCAACCAGTGCAGGTCTCTGAGCAGAGGCGTTATATGCCGACAGGGTCTTACTGCCATCACACCATATCATTCTGCGCTAACGGAAGCTTCCAGATCAGGCTCAAAGGAACCCCCCACATACAGCACATTGCAGAGATCCGGTCTCGAAGTCACCGATGCACAAAGAACCGTGGCCAACCTTTCCTGAGTTGTCGCTGTCATTCCCTTTGCAACTGGTCCAAGGTGCTTCTAATCTTCAAATGAATGAATGTAGGTCAGGGTCAGCCTGAGCAATCCCACTCTCTTCTCCCCACTCCTGCATGTGAAAACGCCACCTTTAACTTGACGTGGTGCCATCTTAAGCCCCCCCCCCCCAATGTGCTTCATCTTGGCAGCTTAAATTTTTTTATTTAGTTATCAGCCCAAAGATCCAACATTTCTTTGAAGAAGTCTTGGGGAGCGAGCGTTGAATGGAACAATACTGGCCGTCCCAGGATTCAGAGTAACTACTTCTTGTCGTCTTGCGCCGTGTGGCTGCTGAAGAGGTTGGCTGGCCCCGCTCCCAGAATGAGCTTGAGGAAGAAATGAAAAGGTTGCCAGTGGGGAACCGAAACACAAAGGTGACACACAAGTAAAATACTTTGCCCACTTTTAATTGGATAGATGGTTGACTTGCTGCTGGGCTTAAGGATGGAAATGTATTTGAATTAAATATTGTGGCTCCAGTTCTTTCAGTGCACCTATTACATGGCCCCAAAGGCTTTCATTATTGCTACACCTCTCTTGGAGAATGATAGAATGGTAGAGTTGAAAGGGACCCTGAGGATCATCTAGTCCAACCCCCTGCATTGCAGGTATATGCAGCTGTCCCATAAGGTGATCGAACCTGCAACCTTGGCATTATCAGCTCAGACACTGAGATCCAGAGCCGAAGGCCTTCTGGCTGTTCCCTCACTGTGAGAAGTTACAGGGAACCAGGCAGAGGGCCTTCTTGGTAGTGGCACCCTCCCTGTGGAACGCCCTCCCATCAGATGTCAAGGAAATAAACAACTTTCTGCCTTTTAGAAGACATCTGAAGGCAGCCCTGTTTAGGGAAGTTTTTAATGTCCGATGTTTTATCGTGTTTTTAATATTCTGTTGGGAGCCGCCCATAGTGGCTGGGGAAACCCAGCCAGATGGGCGGGGTATAAATAGCAAATTATTATTATTATAACCAACTGAGTCTTGCAATACTGAGAAGCTTCTTGCATTTAAGTGTTCTCCCACACCAATTCAGTTCTCGGGATATTCTAACTTCTTCATGCCAAACTATCTGCAATCTCCCTAAATTTCCTAAGATGCAGTCTAGAGGAGGAGTCAACGGTGTGGTACCCAAAATTACATATATGCTTGCCGAGGCCTTAAGAGGCTTCTGGATCAGCCAATGGCCTTTCTACTCCACCATTTTGCTCTCACAGTGGCCGACCAGATACCTGTGGGAAGCCTGCAAGGTGTGGACACGAGCACAACACCTGAAATTTCCAGAAACTCGTGTCTAGAGGTTGCAATGCCTCAGAAAGTGCTCCTTTAACCTTTAAACAACCTTTTTGTTGTTTGATCTGCATTCCTTTCAAAAGCCAGCAGATGGCACAGGTCACATCGTAAATATTACTCCGTTCCATTTGGTCTGCATGCGTTTTGTCCTCGAAGTTTTTGCTTTTCTCGCCTAACATCACTTCAAACAGCATACTTTTAAGGGATGGACAAGGCCCTGCGGTGAGAGATGTTGGCTGTTGTACAGGCATGGGTAAATCAGCACTAGATCTTTGCTGAGTTAGGGTTGCCATATTTATAGAAGTAAAATTCAGGACACAAAAGTTGTTAAGCTTTTTTTAACAACCCTGGTTTGGTCTGTTTTCCAGAATCCTGGCATTAAGCATAATAATTGTCTCAGCCAGGCAAGATTTGGTCTGAATTTCTGTTGAATAAGTGTTAGTAATGAGTGGATCCATTTTCTCTCAGGAGTCTATCTCATGGTTTCAGTTTGCAGCTCGCCAAGATGTTTTATGCTGACACGGTATTATCTCTGAAAATTCAATAAAAATATATGTTTTAAAAAACAAATTGTTTTATATTTTTTATATAGGGAACTTTTAGCAGTAAAACAGTAAAAGTGGTCTAGAAATATTTCCATCTTTAATATTTTAATATTTCCATCTTTAATATTTTCCCATTGTCTTTTGGTAAGGGTTTTTAACCTGTACTTGGTTTGAAATTTGCATACATTCGCAAGGACCTATGAGTGGTAGCTTTAAGAGATTTTCATCCTGGAATCAAAAAAGTCAAAATTCAACCACCCTACCTTTGGCACTGTGAGGTGATGGATATAATAATAATAATAATAATAATAATAATAATAATTATTATTATTATTATTATTATTATTATTATTATTATTATACCTTGCCCATCTGGATGAGATTCCCCATCCACTCTGGGTGGCTCCCAACAGAATATTAAAAACACGATAAAACATCAGACATTAAAAACTTCCCTAAACAAGGCTGGCTTCAGATGTCTTCTAAAAGTCAGGTAGTTGTTTATTTCCTTGACATCTGAGGGGAGGGCATTCCATAGGGCGGGCGCCACTACCAAGAATGCCACTGTGGAGAGAGCATGGGGAACTGAGAATGCTGGGAATTGTTGGAAGACATTGCTGAGGGTGCAACCCAGGCTGTGCACACACCATAAGACATCCCCCCCCCCAGAATCATGGGAGCTATAGTTTAAAGGTGCTGGGACCTGCAGCTCTGTGAGGGGTACAGAAGAACACAGCCCCAATGCCCGCATTGTAGAAAAGATCCAGCTGCTGTTTCAGTCAGTTTTAGTAGAGGGGGCACCACTTCTCCTTTGCCTCAGGCAACACAGTGTCTTGGCCTAGTTCAGGCATGGCCAAACTTGGCCCTCCAGCTGTTTTGGGAGTACAATTCCCATCATCCCTGACCACTGGTCCTGTTAGCTAGGTGTTATGTACTGAGTTGAATAGGATCCAAAAGGCAGCAGTCTGATTGGTCCTAGAACAATAGGATTCAGAATGCAGCAGTCTGATTGGTCCACAGGAGCCACCCAATCCAGCTCCAGGTGGAAGTGAATCTGCAACCAGATTGGCCTACAGGTGAATCCCGGAATTAGCCAATCACGTGGGGCCCATTGTGTAAATAATGTACCGTATTTTTCGCTCCATAAGACGCACCAGACCACAAGACGCACCTAGTTTTTGGAGGAGGAAAACAAGAAAAAAAATATTCTGAATCTCAGAAGCCAGAACAGCAAGAGGGATCGCTGCGCAGTGAAAGCAGCAATCCCTCTTGCTGTTCTGGCTTCTGTGATAGCTGCGCAGACTGCATTCGCTCCATAAGACGCACACACATTTCCCCTTACTTTTTAGGAGGGAAAAAGTGAGTCTTATAGAGCAAAAAATACGGTACATAAAGCAGACATTCTTGGGGGAACTTTCATTCCTCCTCACCACAATGAGCTGAATAAAGGGCATGAAATCCACTCTCTACTCTGAGTATATTTCACTAGGGATGGTGGGAGTTGTAGTCCCAGAACAGCTGGAGGGTCAAGTTTGGCCATGCCTGGCCTAGTTGGAAGAAGAAAGTGGAGGGGGTGTTAGATTCAGGAAAGTAACTGCCTTTCTGGAACCCTCTGCCTGAGAAGTAGCTTCAAGATGAGGGTGGTCCAGCTCACCTCTGTGGGAGATGTGGATGTGATTTTGGCATCACGCTGTCCACGACAAGCAACAGCCCACACAGAATTGGGCTGGAAATCTTACATGGAGTTCCACAGCCGTCGCCCCTCCCCATCTTCCCTGGATTAAGTCTGAGTTGTTACCGGTGAAGGCTTCGTTCCTGTTGTGAATGGCCCGCTCTCTCCTTTCAGACCTCATTTAATCAGACAGCCCCATTCACCCTTGATCTCTCTTCTTTCTCTCTCTCTCTCTCCACCTCCTCTCGTTCTTGCCGTTGAATGTGCCTTATTGTAAAGCTTTCCTCGCATGGAGTTCCTTCCCACTATGGGGTGGGTGAGGCTTTCCCCTCCCCACACACAAACAAAAGTCTTCCAAACCCCCTATTCTAGCTGGGAATTATTAACAGTCGGGCCCCCACTAACTACCTGCCAGGACTTTGGCCAAGCAAAACACTTTGCTCTCCCTGCACCCTCCTCCCCCAAGCTCCGAAACGCTTCAGGCCTCGTGAAACGCAAAAGCCGAAGCTGAAGAAATGAGAATTCACATCCCCTCCTTTAATCTTAAAACTCCTTTGTAGCAGGAAGGGGTGGTTTTCATTTTCTTCTCAGAATCTGAAATGTACAGAGGGCAAATACTAGGGTGACAGCTGCAGAAGGTGTTATGAACAACAGATAAACTGTTGAAGTGTGTGGGTAGGGGAAAAAACCCTGAAAGGTTCTGAGAGAAGGAATATGTAGGCTTGCGCAATGCAGAAATTGCACAGGCATTAGGAAGCCCTTTTTTGGACGCTATGTTAAATGTGTGCAAAATCTTCCCATAGCCATCTAGTTGGCCGCTGTGGCTTTTCATCCGATGCAGCAGAACTTGTCTTGTGTACAGTGAACATGCACTTGTTTGCTTCTGCACATTCTGGGTGAGCCTTATGGTACAGAAAAAGCCTTTTCTGAGCCTTATGGCACAGAAAAAATACAGTGGGTTAAGTACTTAATTCTTTCCGGAGGTCTGTACTTAACCTGAAACTGTTCTTAACCTGAAGCACCACTTTAGCTAATGGGGCCTCCCGCTACCACTGCACCACCAGAGCACGATTTCTGTTCTCAACCTGAAGCAAAGTTCTTAAGCTGAAGCACTATTTCTGGGTTAGCAGAGTCTGTAACCTGAAGCGTATGTAACCTGAAGCGTATGTAACCCGAGGTACCACTGTATTACATCTTCGGTAAGTTAAAAATGGTTTACTTACGAACTCTCCACATGTCAGATTCATGTGCTTTTCCATACAGCATTCAGAAAAATTTGCAAAGGGAGTCAAACTTGGCTTAGTTACAATGGT
Source organism: Podarcis filfolensis (assembly GCF_964270895.1). Lineage (NCBI taxonomy): Eukaryota > Metazoa > Chordata > Lepidosauria > Squamata > Lacertidae > Podarcis > Podarcis filfolensis. The sequence continues at coordinate 20,192,615 of NC_139605.1, forward strand.
GAAAATTCCTAAATTACTGATATAGGAACACAATAATGGCTTGTGAAAGCCATACGGCTGAGATGGAGCAATCAGTTTAGCCTCTTCATATGCTGAGCTTCTTAAGTAGACTGGAGGGGAACAAAGCCTTGATTGCTATGCCTCCCAGGTTGCTTTGAGTAGAAAAATGTGCTTTAAATCTGTCTTAAATGTATGGTGTGTCTGCAGCCTGTGTTTGAGAAGCCATGGGATTCTTAATTTTCAACCCCATAGGCCAATACTTGGTTTCTCACTCATGTAAATTCAAAAATTCAGCTTAACTTAATCCCAAATAATGGCACATTGTAACACATCCAAATTTTTATACACGCTTAAACTCCAAGGCAAGTCCCACTAGGTTAAATGTGACTTTCTTTTAGGTAAACATGAAAAGTACTGAAGAAGCCATGCAGCCAAATTTCACACATAGGATTGCAGCCTACGCTTTCCTCACTCCCTGTGTTGAAGTGGTTTTGTTCTGGTTTCTACCTTTCGTGAGGCAGGTGGAAGGCAAAGCACCATGGTGACAGCCCAAACAAGGAAGCCTAAAGAGCTTGGATGCCACAGTGCTGTTCAAAACCACAGTGCTGCACACCAGGTCCTAAACTCAGAATCCAGCAGGTTAGTCATAAGGCCAATAGGCAAATGAGGGGCTGCTCTTCGTGTGAAGAAAATGGGAAGGGGGGCAGCGAGTGGAAGGGATAGAGGCCAGCCCTGGGAAGTTCAGGAAGGAAGGAATAAGTTCAGGTGCAATCTTTGCTTTTATCCCTGTGATGTTCTATCAGGTTATGATGGCATATCCAGGCCATGTCTGGCCCCGTTCTTCAGGACATGCCAAAGATTCTGACAGGTGGGCTGACTCCAGTGGGTCTGGAAGATGGAACCTGCAAAGGATTCAGAAGAAGGAAGCTCTAAGCAGTTCCCTGCCAGACTATCAACAGTATCTCCACAGGTGAGCAGTGACCTATCACTTGGGTCAAGGGTTTGGGAGAGCCCTAAGCTCCACAGAGCGGTCCTATCAGAGACAGGAATTAGAGCAGAGCGCCCATCTGATGGAGGGAACATTCTTTCATATGTGGTGAACTTGTAAAAGAGTATTGGGAAATGATCCATAATGAATTGAAGAAGAAAAAAAAGTAAAAAGGTAAAGGTAAAGTCTAGTCGCAGACGACTCTGGGGTCGCGGCGCTCATCTCGCTTTACTGGCCGAGGGAGCCGGCGTTTGTCCACAGACAGTTTTTCTGGGTCATGTGGCCAGCAGGACTAAGCTGCTTCTGGTGAAACCAGAGCAGCGCACAGAAACGCCGTTTACCTTCCTGCCGGAGTGGTACCTATTTATCTACTTGCACTTTGAATGTGCTTTCGAACTGCAAGGTTTGCAGGAGCTGGGACCGAGCAATGGGAGCTCGCCCCGTCGCAGGTATTCAAACAATCGACCTTCCGAATGGCAAGCCCAAGGCTCAGTGGTTTACACCTCAGCGCCACCCGCGTCCTACTTTCCCCCCAAAACCAGAGTCCTTTCTGCTGGGGATAATTCAGACTGAAATTCCCAGGTATCAGAAAAGGTTATTTACAGTATGTATGCCACTACTGTGGCCCGTGTTTCGTTAGCCCAAAAATGGAAAACGAGCAAAGTCCCAACCAAAGAAGAATGGCTATGTAAGTTGACAGAATATGCACAGTTTGCAGACTTAACGTATAGAATAAGAGAACAAGAAGAACATACGTTTATAGAAGATTGGAAAATGTTTATTGAAAATATGGAAAATAATTGTGTACAGCTGAAAAAGCTGGCAGCATTAAGATAAATTCAACAGTGTAAATAAGTTTGGATGGATGCAATAATGGAATACTGAATGGTGCAGATTTTGAAAAAATATGCAGGGATTTATTATATGCAAAATGAACCATGGAAAGAGAAAAAGGGAAGTCATTGATATCTTAAGAATTTTAAAATGAGTATTTTAAATTGTAAAACAGAAAAATTAATAAAAATTATATGCAAAAAAGAACAGAGCACTTTCTGGTTTGTCATGGTCAAAGGCCTGACTAATAAACATGTCTTCACCTGCCTGTGGGAGGGCAGTAGAGACAGAATTAGCTAGGCCTCCCTTGGCAAGGCATTCCAGAACCTGGGAGCATTCCAGAACCTTGGAGGGAGAGTGGTCCTCTCTTGAGTTCCATCCAAACATGCTTCATACATTGGTGGGACAGACAGAAAGGCCTTTCAAGTTGCGGTACAACTGGGATTATGGTTAGAGAGGACAATTTTCAGGCACGCTAGGCTTCCTATGTTGCACTTTGGAGAACATGTCGTTGCTTTTAAGCAGGGATGGGGAACCTGTGGCGCTCAAGGTGTTGCTGCACTCCCAACTCCTCATGAGTAATATTACTACTACTACTAATTTATTATTTCTACCCACACATCTGGCTGGGTTTCCCCAGACACTCTGGGCGGCTTTCAACAGAACATTAAAAACAAATAAAACTTCAAACATTAAAAACTTCCCTAAACAGGGCTGAATTCTATGATAGGAGAAACTTTGGAGATATATAGATCTACTAAGATAATAAATAGGTTTTTATTATCCCTGTTATCGGTTATTTAAAATTTAAATGGGGTTTGTTATTTGGAATTGTTCTTCTTAGCCACCTCGAAGACCTGTTCTTAAGATGAAATGCAACCTCTAAAAAAGCCCAAAAAAGCCCCACCAACCTCACGCACTTTCTCATGAGTTGTCCTACTGATATCAACGGGCTTAAGTGCACAGTTGTGGGTTGAGAAGAGGCTGGAAGGAAGCTCCTGCATTTTATGAATCAGCAATACTTCACTAAAAATAGGTGTACAATGAATTATAAAATGAGGTGCTTGCAGGTTGGGGAGCGAAGGGAAGCTCATTAATCAAAAACTGGAATGAATAATATATTGTATCTGCAAGGAAACGGACCTGTTTAAACCCAGTAAAGCGCCTTATGAAAATTTGCAACAAAGAGGGAAGCATGTTTGAATAATATATAACAAATGCAAACAATAAAACATTTCAAGGGTAGAGTTTGCCCTTCTAAGAGCTACATTTTTATATTTCTCGGGCATTGTGCTCTTCCCTTCACTCCTTTTGAAAACAATTTGTCTATTTTTCAAAAATGCATCACTAGCTTTAGCACTGCAATGCAACTTGTACAAAACTTTAAACGACAACAACAACTTTTAATATCAAACGCTGGAGATCATAATCAGGAGAGTGTTACTGCTATTGGACTTTGAAACATCGGCATCTAGTTGGCCAATGTGGGAAACAGGAAGTTGGACTAGATGGTCTGATCCGGTCTGTATTTTCTTACACATCCCTGGGGGACAGAAAGGACCAATAGCCTGCTGGAAATAACCTTCCAAGAACCGTGATGAACAGGTTGAAATTGCCATCTCTCTGGTAACGTGGCTCAAACGTGGCCCTGTGGAATGGCTCCTATCAGATGTCAAAGAAATAAACAACTATCTGATGTTTAGAAGATATCTGAAGGCAGCCCTGTTTAGGGAAGTTTTTAATGACTGATGTTTTAATGTATTTTTAATCTCTTGCTGGAAGCCGCCCAGAGTGGCTGGGGAAACCCAGCCAGATGGGCGGGGTATAAGTAATAAATTATTATTATTATTATTATTATTATTATTATTATTATTACCATCATCATCATCATCAAACCAGCATCTAGAGGATATATTGTTGTTGTTGTTGTTTAGTCATTTAGTCGTGTCCGACTCTTCGTGACCCCATGGACCAGAGCACGCCAGGCACTCCTGTCTTCCACTGCCTCCCGCAGTTTGGTCAAACTCATGCTGGTAGCTTCAAAAACACTATCCAACCATCTCGTCCTCTGTCGTCCCCTTCTCCTTGTGCCCTCCATCTTTCCCAACATCAGGGTCTTTTCCAGGGAGTCTTCTCTTCTCATGAGGTGGCCAAAGTATTGGAGCCTCAGCTTCAGGATCTGTCCTTCCAGTGAGCACTCAGGGCTGATTTCCTTAAGAATGGATAGGTCTGATCTTCTTGTAGTCCATGGGACTCTCAAGAGTCTCCTCCAGTACCATAATTCAAAAGCATCAATTCTTCGGCTATCAGCCTTCTTTATGGTCCAGCTCTCACTTCCATACATCACTACTGGGAAAACCATAGCTTTTACTATATGGACCTTTGTTGGCAAGGTGTTGTCTTTGCTTTTTAAGGTGCTGTCTAGGTTTGTCATTGCTTTTCTCCCAAGAAGCAGGTGTCTTTTAAACCACACCAATGTGGCAAGCATAGATGAGTGCATAGGCCCCAGACTGGACATGATGAATCCTGATCTAAAATGTGGGGTTCTGATCATGGTTTGGATGCAGTGATGGCTGGTAGAGCAGAAGACAGGGAGACAGCAGGAGGTGGAGCTAGAGCCAATAACAGGCGGAGCCAACTAATTTTGGCCCCATCCTTCTCGCTGCTGAGATCTACATGGGGCAACACGGAGGAATCTGCCAGGCAGTGCCACCCATAAGACTGGTTATAATTAAGAAGGCAGGCAGGCAAGAGCTGGCTGAGAGCAGAGTGAGTTTGGTAGGGCAGTGCCCCATTTGCCGAGGTTCACCAGCCTTCAACACTTGGATGGGTTGTTGTTGGGAGGGAGCTAGTCTAATAAACTCAACCTGGGTGGTAGGTGTTTCCAGTAGGGAGGGACAACATGGCCTCTTGTTATCTTTCTCCTCAGGCTGCTGGGCTCAGAGAGAGCCTCCTACTTCCTGCGTCCACCTACCAAGGAGCAGCCAGTAAGCCCTCGGGTGAAGCGCCTGCTGGTGACTGGTTTAGGTGAGCGTACGCTGCTTCATAGGAGCTTTTTGGCTACTTTGCCTCTTCATCCCAGTCCGGTAGTATAGTGGCAAATTCAGAAGTAATACTCACAGACCTCCCCCCCCGCCCCACAGTCACTCTCCCTTCTAAGATTATGAAACAATATTATACAACAATAATAAGGATGGGATACAGCACAAAAAATCTATGCTGATCTCCGCGTGTTGCCTTTCAGCTAGATCTATTTTCTGTGCTCATATATGGGCAAATCGTCTGGAGGGCTCCGAATCTTTTGGAGCTACTTAAAGTTGTGTTTTCCTTGAAGTTCCATTGTACTTCACCATTCCCTTGAAACCCATCCTTTGGACCCTCTAGGAAACTCAACAAACCTGCTACACCTCGAATTGGGTGCGAGGAGTGCAGATGAATGGGACACAGCTGTGGGCAGCCTGAGGAAATACAATTCACCTTGGGCTTGCCCATAAAATGCAAGTCCAGAGTGAGAGACTAGGCTGATGCCCGCTGTTTCCAGGCCCTCTTCTCATTGCGAGACTTTTGTAGGTGAGCTGAGAATTTGTTTGGACCCTGAGTGAGAACCTAGAGGCTGAGTGGGAGGGTGTGTCAAAAGGAAAAATAAACCGATACTGATTTTTTAATATATTAGTAACTTGGTATTAATGTCACATTTTTCTATCCAACTCTGTCTTTTTGTAATATTTTGCTAAGTTGCCTGTTGTTGCTTCAGTTTTTTTGTACACTGCTTGGAGATATTTTTAATATATCAAGTGGTATACAAATTAAATAATCAGTCAAACTGAAGTACCTTGTGTTTTCAGTGTCCCTAAATGTTTATCTTTGGAACATAGGAAGTAGCCACTCCTCTGTCTTCTTTTCTCATGTCTTCTCCAGAGTGACCCCAGGAGCCGATCCTCAGTGGTTGACTCTCCTCCTTTCACTGTGATGGTCTCCAATCAGCACAAAGGGTGAGAAGAATTCCCATTGACTGAAAATCTCCCCTTTCGTGCTGATTGGACAGCTCTAGGATACTGAGGATGTTAGAATTCCTGCTCCATGACTGCAGTCATGGGATTTTTGTCTATCACATGACAGTATATGTTTTGACTCCACAGAGTGGGAAGTGAAGGAGACAGGATGTTTGTGTTACTGTGTTCCGTGAAGTGGGACTATTGTCCTTTGTTCTTTTTTCTCTTTGCTGTCTGATGCTAGAGAGAGGGGGAGCCACATTGCAGTGCTCCGTGTGTGTTTATAGGTAAATAAAGTAGATTAGCCAAAATGCTGAGTTGCTGAGGTCTGTCACGCAAGCTGCAAGGACTCTGCGGATTTCTAAGTGTGCCGGTGTCTGTTGGCATCGGTCGCTGTGATGTTCAGGCTGAAGAAATTTTGAAGCTCCCGAACGATCGACTAGGAGGGAGAGAACATGCCAGTCGGGCATGTGTCTCTGCCAGGGTCCTACTCGAGTGTAGGACGAGCTCCTGACAGAGGACAGGGACCTTGCTGTAGAAATAGAAATGGGCGTTCAACTCCCTGCAACCCTGAATCTCTGATGATAAAGTGGGACTGTAAACTGTTTTCAAACCATGAGGTGGTTCCTTGTTTTGAGTTAATTAGCACAGAGTACCAGAACATGCTGCTATGTATGTTTGAGCCCCAGGTTCCAGAGGGCCATTGGCAAAGGCACCCTCTGTGTTTTTAATATTCTATTGGGAGCCACCCAGAGTGGCTGGGGAAACCCAGCCAGATGGGCGGGGTATAAATAAGCCCTCATCATAAATAGGCTCCCACCTGGCTGCTTGCCAGGCAGGGAGCCAGTAAGCTATGTGGCCGGCAGTGAAATGGGTGATCCCCTGAAATTTCCTTCACGTCAGTCTGCTAAACCAACAGCTGTGTATGTGTGTGCATCAGTTTCAGAAACTCAGTCACGACCAGTTATGGCTAGCGCCACCAAATTATCAGATGATTTTTTTCTTTTTCTTGTCGTGACTCATGAGGTGAAGTGATTGCGGTGGGCTGTGTGGAGATTCACTTGTCTCATGAAAAGTCTCCTTTAATTCCAATTATCTCTTTGGGGGAAAAGCGTTTTGTGTTTTGATTTGATTGCTTTTGATTTATGAGTCGCTGTTGCCACATAAAAAGAGTCTCTAAGTGACATTCACACTTTTTTAAAAAAAACCACAACCCTGCTCCATAGATATGGGCGCTGAGGAGGTCTGGATGGCCCTGCATGAGGAACCCAAACGCCAGCGTGAGGCTGCAGCAGCAGCTAAGAAGGGCCGCTCACTCTCTCAGCAGGTGAGAGGGATGCTTGGGACCAGAAAACCCTACAGAAAACCCAGATGTGTCTGGGGACTATTCTTTTACTGTCACACTGCTACCCCTCTCATATCTGTCTTAAAGAATTCTTCGATACCTATCTATTAACCTGTTAGGAGCCGGACCACTGGTTCATTTTGCTCAGTAGTTTTTATTCTGACTGGCTCTTCAGGCTTCAAAAACAGTAATAATAATAATAATAATAATAATAATAATAATAATAATAATAATTTATTTGTACCCCACCCATCTGGCTGGGTTTCCCCAGCCACTCTGGGTGGCTTCCAACAAAGATTAAAAATACATAAAAATGTCACACATTAAAAACCTCCCTGAATAGGGCTACCTTCAGATGTCTTCTGAATGTCAGGTACAGTGGTACCTCGGGTTACATACGCTTCAGGTTACATACGTTTCAGGTTACAGACTCAGCAAACCCAGAAAAAGTGCTTCAGGTTAAGAACTTTGCTTCAGGATGAGAACAGAAATTGTGCTCTGGCGGTGCGGCAGCAGCAGGAGGCCCCATTAGCTAAAGTGGTGCTTCAGGTTAAGAACAGTTTCAGGTTAAGAATGGACGTCTGGAACGAATTAAGTATTTAACCCGAGGTACCACTGTAGTTGTTTATCTCTTTGACATCTGATGGGAGGGCGTTCCACAGGGTGGGCACCACTACCAAGAAGGCCCTCTGCCTGGTTCCCTGTAACTTGGCTTCTTGCAATGAGGGAACCGCCAGAAGGCCCTCGGCGCTGGACCTCAGCGTCCGGGCAGAACGATGGGGGTGGAGACGCTCCTTCAGGTATACTGAGCCGAGGCCATTTAGAAGAACACTGCTGGATCAGGCCAATGGCCCATCCAGTCCAGCATCCTGTTCTCACAGTGGCCAACCAGATGCCTGTGAGGAGAAATCCTGTGGGTTTCAGAGAGGGGAATTTCCAAGTTCTGCCCGGAGGTGGAGACACCGGGAATTGAACCTAGCATCACAGGTGCTTTTTAAACTGCGATTTAACCTTTTATGCCACCCTCCAGTTGCTGTTCTGATGCTCGGAGCAGCTTACAGTAATTTAAGGAAACATAACAAAGCAATAACAAAAATGTAAAGTTTATGTTTTGTTCTGAGGCCTAGCATGTCCTAACTTCTCTCAGCCGTAGTCCTGGTTTGCACCCCACCGTGAGTGAATGCCCTCTCCCTTTTAACTGGTTTCCTGTGCTGACTTTGCCATTCTGAGCAACTGAACAGGCTTTAAACACTGTGGAATGAATACCCACATCTCTCCATCTTGTTTTTGGCCTGTCATAGTACTTCTCATTTAGCGGACATCACTTCAGTATTTGGAAATGCGGAACAGGGAGGTGTGAGTCATGGGTGACCTCCTGACAGCTTCCAAGCTAGGATCCCTAAATCAGCCAGTTGATTGCATAGATTTTTTTTCCCCCTGAAGTGGGTGAAAGAGATCCCCAATCCTACAAAATTCTGATTAGATAAAACCTTCACTGCTCACTTTCAAGCAGGCAGTGAGGGAGCCAAGAACTCTTTCCTCACCTAGATGCTAACAGGAGCCAAAGAAAGCCTCGTGAGTCACACAGTAGTCCTGCATCTGATGCAGTGAGCTTTAGCCCATAAGAGCTTATGCCAATGGGACACGGGTGGCGCTGTGGTCTAAACCACTGAGCCTCTTGGGCTTGCTGATCAGAAGGTTGGCGGTTCAAAGCCCCGTGAGGGGGTGAGCTCCTGTTCCTCTGTCCCAGCTCCTCCCAACCTAGCAGTTCAAAAGCACATCAGTGTGAGTAGATAAATAGGTACTGCTGCAGCGGGAAAGTAAACGGCGTTTCCGTGTGCTCTGGTTTCTGTCACGGTGTCCTGTTGTGCCAGAAGTGATTTAGTCATGCTGGCCACATGACCCGGAAAGCTCTCTGCGTCAAACGCCTGCTCCCTCGGCCTGAAAGCGAGATAAGCGCCGCAATCCCATACAGTGGTACCTCGGGTTAAGTACTTAATTCGTTCCGGAGGTCTGTACTTAACCTGAAACTGTTATTAACCTGAAGCACCACTTTAGCCAATGGGGCCTCCTGCTGCTGCTGCGCCGCCAGAGCACAATTTCTGTTCTCATCCTTAAGCAAAGTTCTTAACCTGAAGGAATATTTCTGGGTTAGCGGAGTCTGTAACCTGAAGCGTATGTAACCTGAAGCATATGTAACCTGAGGTACCACTGTAGTTGCCTTTGTCTGAACTTAACTGTCCAGAAGTTCTTTACCTTTACCTTTTTTATAAGAGCTGTCAGTCTGCCAGGGTCTGGGTTTGATAGAGTTTTCATTAAGTTGATGAATAAATAAATACCTGGACTGGCTCTGTCAGCGGCCTCGTCCCTTTTTGGAGGCCTTATCCCAGTCTGTGGCTACCACCTGAAGCTCTGCTGCCTCCTTCAAGGTACCCTGGCTGGGACGTCCTTCTACGACGCAGCATCTGCAGCAAGTATCTCAGCGGCGGCAACAGCTGCGTGCTATGCACCGCCTTGGGAAGCAGCACCAGCGAACAGCCAGTCACCTTCTGGCCACAAAGCACCTCGCTGATCTTGGTGACCCTTACGGAACAGAAGGACCAAGGCGCTACTTCCATTGCTCTTTGAACCACGAACGGGCGCAGGTGCACTCGGCATAACTAATTCTGGAACTGGTGAGGAGCTACTATCAGAAACAGAGAGCATGGCCTGCAAAGGCCTGGCCCCTTCTCGGAGATCATTCCGACTTCTCCAAATGTTTAGAGGAGCCTCTAGCCCTTTCAGTTAGATAGAAATGCAGGGAGTATTCTGCATTGACTTATCCCAGCGTTCCAGCGAGGGCAAAAGCACAGTGATAAGTGCGCCTTCTTGCTTGTGTTAGAATCATATCCTGTTCTTCAGCACAAAGGTTCCCAGCACCTTTAAAGCAGCTGTATTTGACACTTTTAAAGCAGGTATCATCTCTCTCTCTCTGGGTATCTCACATGCAGGGAGCAGGATTATTTCCTTGCTTGGAGTGTGTGCAGACTGTTTCCACCTGTTCTCTACTTTGTATATTTGTAAATAAATAAAACATTACAAAAAGGCAACAAGTCTCCTGTGAATCTCTCCTTCCAAAGGAAGCCAAACTCTACTAACTACTGGGACATTTCTCATTGCTTATAGACATTGAGGGTGGGGCATGTAATACCACAGATATATTTAGGGCTTGGGACGCAAGTACTCAAAAGAGTGCCTTCTCCCATACCAACCGCCTTGCACTTTACAATGGTCAGGTGAGGCCTTGTTGGTGCTGTTGCCACCACTAGAGGCTGGTGCTTACCTGTGACAGGGCTTTTTCAGTGATGGCGCCCCAGTTTTGGAATGTCCTCCCTGGTGAGGTGTGCCTGTCTCCATCATTATTAACTTTCAGGAGGAATTTGAAAACATTCCTCTTTACCCAAGCATTTGGGAACTGAAGAATACTGTTGCTGGAAATGTCATGATCATCAGATGGAATAATGTTTTTAACCGAATGTGTTTTAGAATGCTTTAATCCGAAAGTGCTTTCAGATAATTTTAATTGTAATAGGGTTTTTTAAATGATGTTTTAACTGATTTAGAATGTTTTTGCTTTTAAATTGTGCATCTGTTTGCCATCCGGGGCTCTTTCTGGAAAAAGCACAAGTTATAAATAATAATAATAATATATCTTAGTTTTACTAAATTTATTCATTAAGTCCCACAACTAAGAAAGCCCCAAAGCGACTTTCAGATATATGGAAATGAAATCTATGTTGGGATTGATTGTAGACGACAGTTCTGCATGCTGGATCCCAGATTCCTGGGTGATCTCTTTCACAGAAAACTTTAACAAAAATCCAGCTTTAACTTTTCCCAAAAGCGGATCTTTTGGTTAGCTGTGTATAATCTCATTTAATAGAACATTTCCTATTAGGAGTCTTTGACATCTTTTTGCCCAGTGGAGGAATTTCAGCCTTCTGGCGCAGAAGTCTTGAGTAGCAGCAGCATTTCACACAGAACATTAGCATACAAACAATGAAACCGTGTTTCCAAGATGTTGCCTACGAGTTCAAGGACTCTGGATCTTACAGAGTTTCTCATTCTGTGGACAATGGCTCATTACAGCCTCAACATCTGCCTGGTACAACCTGCAGGGGCCGTGACAGTGGGAGCAATATATGCAGCCGCTTAATCAGGACTTTGCGAAAGAAAACTGATAGGCAGGCGTCACAGAATGGAGTGCAAAAGAAAAGAATACGAACCACAGCAGGCTTCTTATATGCAGAAGACGGCAACTTATTTCGAAGCTTCTAGGGCAGTCAAATGTTGAAGTAGGACAGGCCTTTCTGAACATTTTAAAGTGTTATTTTTTTGCAGCGGCTTCTTCTCTCGCTCTCTTCCAGCGCTGCAACACAACACACTCCACCTGCCAAAATACCTCCCCCTTCATAGCTGCAAAAAGGTTCGGGATCCTTGGCCTTTTCCGCATCTGTTTACGGTACTTTCTGTGTTTGGGAGTGCACAGAGAATTATCCAAGGGAAGGTCATTGTGTTTCTCATTGGTATTCCACATTCCACAGACTGCACAGCCCATGCACCCGCAGTTTGTGGACTGGCAGGCAGCAGCACAGGAGGAAACAGATGACCTGTCTGGAGAAATACAGACACCAGCAGTTCTGAACACCACCTTCTGATCCTTGCCAGCTGGATATTGCAGGGTCTGGGGCAGAGCCACCAACAAGGCTGCCTGGTGAAGATTTTGAACAGGCTGTGGCTGCTTCCAGATGACCTGTTTACTGAGCATTTCCCCCTGGTTTGTTTGCAAAAGGTTTGCAGGATGCTTAAACTAAGGTTACCAGATTTTTTTCAATGAATCCGGGGACACTTTTCAACTTCAATGGATTTTGTATGGGGACTGATTTGTAAATCTGGGGACTGTCCCTGGGAAATGGGGACGTATGGTTGTTGTTTAGTCGTGTCCGACTCTTCGTGACCCCATGGACCAAAGCACGCCAGGCACTCCTGTCCTCCACTGCCTCCCGCAGTTTGGTCAAAGGACGTATGGTAACCTTAGGTTAAACGATGTGGGCCATTCACTGAGCATTCGTTCTCACTTGTTTGCGGCCAAGGAGATGCAGCAAGCAATTTCCCAGTCGTTTTTTCCTCATTGCATATAAAGTCTGATTTGGGGGGTGAAGCAGGCTTAATGCATTCATTATTTATGCATTTGCCTTTATATACCACCTTTCTGCCAAGAAACCCAATTGTGACATATTAGAACAAAAGCTGCAAAGTAATTCTCAGATCAGGTTCAGGAGCTGACAGCGCAAGCTCCCTTCCCCAGACTTCTTCAATGCTGGCTTGCCTCAGGGCAGGAAGGTGTCAAGTAGCCCCAGGGAAGCAGGGGGGCGGGCTGCTCAAATGAATAGGAGCTGGGGACTTAGGATCACTATGGTTCGAAAGTCGATAAATAGAAGCCCAAGACTAAGGCTGAGCCAGGTATTGTTTACCTGGATTTCAGTTCTGAGGAGAGGCTATCAAAGGAAGACTTTGGTTGCAGCCACTGAGAGCCCTTGTCTTCTGGGAATCTGTCTAATTCCCAAAGCCATCCAAGCTGGCGACCACCACCACGTCTTCTGGGAGTAAGTTACATGGTTAAACTTTGAAATTAACTACTGGAACTGCGCCCTGAGTCTACAGGTTTGCTGCTCAAGCACAGTAAAGGTAAAGGGACCCCTGACCATTAAGTCCAGTCGTGACCAACTCTGGGGTTGCGGCGCTCATTTCACTTTATTGGCTGAGGGAGCTGGCGTACAGCTTCCGGGTCATGTGGCCAGCATGACTGGCGAACCAGAGCAGCGCACAGAAACACCATTTACCTTCCTGCTGGAGTGGTACCTTTTTATCTACTTGCACCTTGATGTGCTTTTGAACTGCTAGGTTGGCAGGAGCAAGGACTGAGCAACGGGAGCTCAACCCGTCACGGGGATTTGAACCGCCAACCTTTTGATCGGCAAGTCCTAGGCTCTGTGGTTTAACCCACAGCGCCACCCGCATCCTTGCTTATATTATCACGAGAATCTCAGGGGTTTTTGTTTTTGTTTTAAAGCAGGCTTCCTCAAACGCAGCCCTCCAGATGTTTTTGGCCAACAACTCCCATAATCCCTAGCTAGCAGGACCAGTGGTCAGGGATGATGGGAATTGGAGTCTCAAAAGATCTGGAGGGCCAAGTTTGAGGAAGCCTGTTTTAAAGCATTGATTAGCTCTCATGGTTGCAGAGGAAAAATTGGAGATGTCACCAATCCATTTCCCGCTATACGTTTTTCTCTCTTTCCCCTTTCCTTTACAAACAAAAAATGTAATTTGCAATCTGGGTCTTGAAGGATGAATAACATTTTCAAATGAAGCAGATTGAGGTTCCTCCAGAGCTGCTACAGTTAAAAGCCAATCATCTTCCAGTCTTTCTGATATGAGAATTTGTATTTTTCCAGCTGCGGATTTTTGATCAATTTTATTGATGAAATACAGAAAAGGGTGACCTTTGACATTTAAGTATGCTAGAAAGGCAGGTGCAGTTCCATGCCATTCCTCAAGGGGGCTCTCTGGAATCTGAGCCACCTAACCTGCTTCACCACTACGTTTCCAACCTGTGAACATGTTTAGACTCTCGCTTGCTCACCTTTGCATGGAGAGAGTCGCGTGTTGTGCAAAAGTACATATGCACCAAGTTATACTTAAGGGACGCGGGTGGTGCTGTGGGTTAAACCACAGAGTCTAGGACTTGCCGATCGGAAGGTCGGCGGTTCGAATCCCCGCGACGGGGTGAGCTCCCGTTTCTCAATCCCTGCTCCTGCCAACCTAGCAGTTCGAAAGCACATCAAAGTGCAAGTAGATAAATAGGTACCACTCCGGCGGGAAGGTAAACGGCGTTTCCGTGCGCTGCTCTGATTCGCCAGAAGTCATGCTGGCCACATGACCCGGAAGCTGTACGCCGGCTCCCTTGGCCAATAAAGCAAGATGAGCGCCGCAACCCCAGAGTCGGCCACGACTGGACCTAATGGTCAGGGGTCCCTTTACCTTTACCTTTATACGTCTCACTACAATCCTTTTGCTGAGATACTGCTTATGGTGGCCCTCAAAAAATAGCTGTCGTGCTCGACCTCCGAGGGAAATATTCAGTTTTTGAGCAAAGTCAACAAAGAAAATTGCGGCTGGCGCCTTAAGGACTACCAGTTTCGTTGTGGCATAAGGTTTCATCAGATATAGGGGGAGTGGGCTGTAGTCCATGAAATCTTACGCCACAAATCTGCTAGTTGATAAGGTGGCATTTTTGCAGCAAGAGGCTTAACAGAGCTACCCCTTCTGCAAGATATTTTTTATCAGTAACTCTCAATTTCAGTATATATGGAAGATTATTTTTTTTAATGCTGCCTAAAAAGAGTAGCTCAGAGCTGTAGCACATTCCTATGAAAGGAGATACGCACAGTTTGGGGCTGTGTAAAAACCACACATTTAAAAGCACGTTCCCCTCCCTGAAGAACCTTGGGAACTGTAGTTTAAGGGTGCTAGGAATTGTAGTTCTGTGAGGAGTAAACTACAGTTCCCAAGAGCCTTTGGAGGATGTGTGCTTTAAAAATGCTTTGAATGTATTGCGTGTCTGCAGCCTGAGCATGCTATTGCGTGTCTGCAGCGGAGTGGGGCGTGTGAGCATTTCACTGCAAATATTGCTATTCGTATTAATTATTATTGATCTGATTTATTATCTACCCTTTCCCTTTAGGTCTCAAGATGAGTCACAACAAGTTTGTTGTTGTTGTTTAGTCATTTAGTCGTGTCCGACTCTTCGTGACCCCATGGACCAGAGCACGCCAGGCACTTCTGTCTTCCACTGCCTCCCGCAGTTTGGTCAAACTCATGCCGGTAGCTTCAAGCACGACAAGTTAAAACACAACAATTCCTAGAGTTCCTTGGGAAGAGGAAATTGTTGTTGAACCGTTTTTGAGACTCCTTGGCCTCTGAGGGGAATGGGAGGGTTTCTCAGCATCCTTCAGTTCCCAGGGAACTTTGAGGGACCCCATGCTTGTTTAAAGAATCATGATACTGCTTTGAATATATGTATAGGATAGATGGGCCCTGGTGGGGAGGGAGGTCCCTTTCACACAAATTATCACACAGGGAAGAGGAGTGGAAAACCACGCCGAGAGAGAAGGGGTTGGCAGAAGAGACAGAATAAGATGGTGGGCATTTTTTGTCTTTGAACCCAAGCATTTGTGGCGTGTGACCCCCTCCCTTAAGATTTCCCCCAAG
The DNA here is from genome assembly GCF_964270895.1 of Podarcis filfolensis. NCBI lineage: Eukaryota > Metazoa > Chordata > Lepidosauria > Squamata > Lacertidae > Podarcis > Podarcis filfolensis. Next base: position 20,208,084 of record NC_139605.1, read on the forward strand.
GGAATGCATTGACCTTGACGTTAAAAGGACTTGTGTCCCTGCAACTCTTAACGTGATTTTCCAGCCATAGCTGCACCGTTGCCTAGGTAGCATATGAAAATATATCAGTGGGGAACCTGGTTTAAATAGTTCATTTAATCTGATTTATTTAATGATTTGTTTAAACCAGCCTTTTCTCTCACTGATTTAAATTGACTTGATTTGAGTAAGTCACTTCACACTGGCTCTATGTGGCCTGTTCCTGTGACCACCAAGCTAACCCACTGCCTTCGGAGGCAGTTGCCAGCCAAGCTGGTTTCGTACACGGAGTTGTGGGACGGGCACCATCTTGTCTCTCACCCCAGGCAACGAAATATCCTGGGCTGGACCTTCTTGGAGCTGTTACATGATGAATATGGCAGCCGCCGTTTGTCGGCTTTAATCATTGTGAGTTATGTAAAGAAAGAAAGTCTCCTGGCGGTAGCAAGAACGCCTTCCTCATACAAGGGGAGGGCTGTATCTCAGCGGCAGAGCAGACGCTTTGTATACAAGAAGGTCCAGAAAGCCACGGGTTCAATACATGGCCTCGCCCAGTAGAAATTGTTACAGGTTTCCCAGTTACTTTTGCAGCAATTGCCTGTAACCAGATAATATGCACGTACCTCAGCTTCACAGCACACATCCAGCGTATGAGTGGACGGACTTTCTCGATGACCTGGGGGGGGGGGGGTTCCTGGACGTTGTTGGACTACAACTCCCATCATCCCTTACCACTGGTCCAGCTAGCTTGGGATGATGGGAGCTGTAGTCCGACAACATCTGAGGACCCAAGGTTGAGAACGGCTGGTCTATAATATGTTTGTGAGTAGGCCAGGGATGCGGGTGGCGCTGTGTGTTAAACCACAGAGCCTAGGACTTGCTGATCAGAAGGTCGGCGGTTCAAATCCCCACGACGGGGTGAGCTCCCGTTGCTCGGTCCCTGCTCCTGCCCTCCTAGCAGTTCGAAAGCACGTCAAAGTGCAAGTAGATAAATAGGTACCGCTCCGGCGGGAAGGTAAACGGTGTTTCTGTGCACTGCTCTGGTTCGCCAGAAGCGGCTTAGTCATGCTGGCCACATGACCCGGAAGCTGTATGCTGGCTCGCTCGGCCAATAAAGCGAGATGAGCTCCGCAACCCCAGAGTCGGCCATGACTGGACCTAATGTTCAGGGGTCCCCTTTACCCCTTTACCTAGGCCAGAGTTTGCCAACTGTTTGGCCCATTTGCCAGCCAGAGAAACTGTCCTGAGCACCTGTTCAACCAGATGCCCGTGTGAAACTGGCAAGCAGGGCACGAGCTCAACCTGTGAGCTCCTACCTGCTCTGCTCTTCATATCTGTTGTGTTGTTAAGCAAATCCGCTGCTTTAGGATGCTGGGCAAGCCCACCATGGAGCCCAGTTCAGCTCAGACACCTGCACACCTGCCTCCCAGCAGAGTTCTCTGCAGTGACTCCAGCAGCCGGGCCGGGCCTCGCTGGCTTAGGTCACCTCATACTTCTGTGTGGCATGACGCCACTCCCTAGCTGGGAGGGGAGCGCTCCACCTGGCCCGTTGCCTTACCTTGGCTGAGCTGCAAAAAGCAGGGCTGAGCCCTCCCCTCTCTCCCTCCCATCGCCTGGCACCGCACGAAGGGAGGAGGAGCTGCCTGGGAGCTTTCTCCAGGAAAGCACAGCCCAGCTCTTGAGGTGTGTGTGTATGTGTGCGAGAGAGAGAGAACGAAACTGAGCACGGAGAGTTTGTGTGCGGGCTGCCCATGTGCCCAAATTGGCCAGGGGTGCAGCACTCCACTAGCTGCCTGCCCAAGGCCCAGAACCGCAGCAGGGACACATGAACAGGTAGGAGTCGGGCCCTTCTCTCTCCCAATTCCCCAGGCCTGGCAAATTGACAAGCAAGAACTCCGGGCTTCCTTCTGCACTCCAAGCCCAACAGACAGCCGTCTGCTGCCAGGCAAGGAGGGGTGGGTGCGAAGGGCGTCTAGTTATTTTATTTCGTATCTGAAGAAGTGTGCATGCACAAGGAAGCTCTTACCAATAACAAACTTAGTTGGTCTCTAAGGTGCTACTGGAAGGATTTTTTTTTTCTGTTTTGACATGGCTACCTACCTGTAACTAGTTATTTTATTTTATTTTGCAACGGGGTGGGTGGCTGGAAGGTGACTGACTGAATGCAAAAAAAGGGAGCTTATTTGCAAACGATCCGTTTCTTAGCATAGGCCGAAGGGTAAGAAGCAGCAGATCCTGAGGTTTCTGCTCAGCTAAGCTGCTTGGAGGACCTCAAGAGCTGAGTTTGACACACACACACACAAAACCCCCCACTTGCTATAATTGGGATGGTTCTATTCTGGCATGTTTAATGGGAGAAGGTGGGTGTTGGTTGTTTGCCCCAAAAAGTGGGGAGGGAGAGAATATTAGTAGATGTGCTCTGTGGAAGAGACACGTGTGTGTGTGTGTGTGTGTGTGTGTGTGTGTGTGTGAGTTTTTCTAGCTAAACTTTGCCTTCAGGACTTATTAAGAGTAAGGATCCCAGTCAAGTACCAGGCTGCTTTTTTAAAACAATGCAGGGTTCCAGCGATAACTGGAAATTGGCACGCAATTCAAAAACCTTAACTCAGCTTTCAGTTTTTGTGTGTGTGTTTTTTTAGGCAGCAAGTTTCTAGCCCTCAAGGCAATGAAGTTAGACTTGCAAGTGTTTGGGCGGTGCCTGCTCAAATTTGAGATTTTCAGTTGTCAAAAGTTGGGGTGTGAGGAGTCTACATAGTTCTTTTCCATGCCCCGCAGCTCAAAGAATAAATTATGCAAAATAAGCACATAGAGGCCAGTCTGTCTGTCTATCTTTTATTCTTTCAGACATTGGTCACAACAGAAAATAAGAAAGCAATCATTAACAATAATCACACACACCAAAAATGCTATCTCTCTCTCTCTATATATATATATATATTGTTCATCACTTTATAAAAGAGTAAAGGGGAAAAAACTTTTCGAAGCTGCCAAAGCAAATCTTGCCACTGCTAAAAGAGTCACTCTATCACAAGAAGACAGCAGAAAGTCAGTTCTTGCAACTCACACCAGTTGACTTTCCCCTTGAGGTGGATCTAACATTTTTACTTGCAATCACAGAGAAGACAAGGCAAATAATAATAATAATAATAATAATAATAATAATAATAATAATAATGTGGCCTATTCTTCACAAAGCCACTGCTACAAGGATAAAGTCTCAGATCATAGTTTTAAAAATAAAATAAAAAACCCTTCTAAAACTACAGTTTTCATTAGTTGCATTCTGAGCCAATTTAAAACAGTTCAAAGAGTAGGGCAATTATGTTTAATTTGTATAATTGATGGGAGTCACTGAATTTCATTTCTGTTGGTTCAGATTCTTTTTGTAGTGCAGAAACATGTGCAGCCCCCTGCTTTGAGATGGGCTTCTCGACTGGGACTACATGAAATCTCTGGCTCTACAACCCAGATCTGACAATGTGGGCCGTGGATTATAAAAAGGAGCTGCCCCTACGCCCTTCGGCTTTTGATGTATTTTTTCTATGAAGTCATTTGAATTTTTTTCACACTGTGTTGAGAGGATGAAGAGTTGAACTTAGGCACTCATCCATACTTCTGCTTGTCCCGAACTTTACTGCTGAATTGGAGCAATCGATAATTGGGTTTTCCTGCGGATGGATGTTTGCTCCAGTTCAGCGCTAAAGAGCAGGTTTTCCTGGGGAAAGTGGCTGGGCAAATGGAAAACCCCTCAGACTCATGCTTTCTAGGCAGAAGTGTGGGTGAGTCCCTAGTCTAGCAGCCTGAGTGTCTCGTGCTACGTGTGTAATGAAATTTCAGTTGTCTTGTGGGGCCTGGAAATACGTTAACCATATACAGTGGTACCTTGGGTTACAGACGCTTCAGGTTACAGACTCTGCTAACCAAGAAATAGTACCTCGGATTAAGAACTTTGCTTCAGGATGAGAACAGAAATCATGCTCTGGCGGCGCGGCGGCAGCAGGAGGCCCCATTAGCTAAAGTGGTGCTTCAGGTTCAGAACAGTTTCAGGTTAAGAACGGACCTCCGGAACGAATTAAGTACTTAACCTGAGGTACCACTGTACTTGGAGTCTCCTGTTTGTAGGATAGAAGCAAACACCAGACTTCTCTGGTATAAATTTCCCATTACAGTCATACCTCGTGTTACAGATGCTTTGGGTTACGCATTTTCAGGTTACGGACGCACTGAAACCCGGAAGTACCAGAATGGGTTACTTCTGGGTTTCGGCGCTCGCGCATGTGCAAAATCACAAAAATCACGTTTTGCGCATGCGCAGAAGCGTTGAATTGCGACCTGCGCTTGCGCAGACTCAGCACTACAGGTTGCGAACGCTGCGGGTTGCGAACGTGCCTCCCACACATATCACGTTTGCAACCCGAGCGTCCACTGTATCTAGCTAGTGTAGGATCACCTAAACCCTTGGGGGATGCACTCTGTTTTGGGGGAGAAATGTAAAAAATGCAGCGTCTGCAGTACAGTAATCAGCATGTCTCAGCTATCAAGATACCTGGCTCAGTGTACCCTAATAATTTTGGTACGCCCATGATTGAGTTGATCAGGACGTGCGCGTTTTGTTGGAAACTGCCCAGAGTGGCTGGGGAAACCCAGCCAGATGTGCGGGGTATAAATAATAAATTATTATTATTATTATTATTATTATTATTATTATTATTATTAGGGAAGCCCAGCGGGGCAGGGAGACTAGGCTGCTTGCACACCTTCACAGGTGAGCAGCAACAACTAATGAAAAGATAAAAGAACCTGAGACCCCCTCTCTTAGGTGTGGCCACCACTTAATTGCTGGCAGAGTTTCTGTATCATTAACGGGGCTGGGGGAGAATCCTGTTGCTACACATACAAAAAAAGGCCTGTCCATTTAATTTCTGCTGGTGGAGCACATGATGATGCTGAGCACATCAGCTGGCAACCTGATCCCTAGGCATGCCCTCACATGGTGGAAATGCATAGCCCACACGATGGCTTGGCCTGCTCTCGGTGTTCATTGCCAAACCCCTGTTTTTGTCCGGGGGAGGCTATGGCTTCTGGCTCTCTGGACTTTTGCCCCCATTCCAGGCTTTATACTCCCCATCCTCAGTGCAGAGCAGGAGGAATACCCCCTGGCAACCCAGTGCCAGCGGAGAATATATATTTAAAAAGCCCAGCTTCAGGAATAGCTCTGCTTTTCTGCCTGGAGAAGCCATTGATGAAGGCCGTAAGGGGGTGGGTGGGGGGTGGGAGCCACTGGCTGTTTCCCACCCTGCCCCCTCTGTGAAAGGGAAGCATCCCATCAAAGCCGAAGGGAGGCTGGGCAGGGAGAGTTGCTTAGAATGGGAGAGGATAAGCTATTCTTGGTGCTTTTATGAGAAAGCCTGGTGCAAGACACAACAAGTGCATTCCTGCCGGGCTGCTGCCAGGCTCCCTGGGAACGGACTGTGGCTGGGCAAGGCATGGGCTTGGCCACCTCTTTTGTCCCCACAGCTTCCAATTTCGGGCCAAGCCAGCGCTGTGTGCTCAGCTTTCTTTTCTCAGCAGTGGCCGCTACAGGCTCCCTTGGCTACCAGGCCGTGAACTCTTGTCCCAGCCAGGGGACCGGCAATCTGGGGTGTTGATCTTGTTTAGCATGCCGTTCAAATTGCAGTGAGCTTCTCTATGAACTAGGGATGGGTAAATCTGTCAACCTTCGTTTCTCTCATTTCCTCATTTTTTCCAGCCTTAAGCTCAGTTCTGCAAAACGCTTTGCTGTTTTGCTTTCAAAGGCCCCCGGGAAAATTCATTGGCATTCGAGTGCGAATTTATCCTGATATACTTGCCTGTGAAATTGTGCCTATTATACACATGTTTGCAAAGCAATTTCCCCTAGTTTTGTATGTATGCACATGTTGCCCCAGTCCATGCATTTCCCCCCTGCCCCCCCCCCATGTATTCCTTGGCTAGACAGCTGCAAAATTTGGAGATGTACGAATTTCAGAGGCGAAGGTTGTTTCAGTTCGCGAATTGTTTCGGAAACTGCAAATGAAGTAGGTTCTTCTTTAAAAACAAACCGAATCAAGTTTGACCCTCATTCTTAAGCTGAGCAGACTGGAGCAGAAATGAGCAATGGGCACAATTCTAGCCATTCCTGATATCTGCAAGTTTCCCTCAGCAGAGCTGTGGCAACTGGCAGGTGCAGTGAGAGACCAAACCCTCACCCAGAAAAAGTCAGATTTTAGACTAAAGTTACATATTGTTGTTGTTTAGTCGTTTAGTCATGTCCGACTCTTTGTGACCCCATGGACCAGAGCACGTCAGGCACTCCTGTCTTCTACTGCCTCCCACAGCTTGGTCAAACTCATGCTGGTAGCTTTGAGAACACTGTCCAACCATCTCATCCTCTGTCGTCCCCTTCTCCTTGTGCCCTCCATCTTTCCCAACATCAGGGTCTTTTCCAGGGAGTCTTCTCTTCTCACGAGGTGGCCAAAGTATTGGAGCCTCAGCTTCAGGATCTGTCCTACCAGTGAGCACTCCACCCAAGATGGACAGGTCATAGTGGAGAGTTTCGACCAAACGTGATCTACCTGGAGCAGGAAACCGGCAAGCTGCTCCAGTATCTCTGCCAAGAAAACTCCATGGACAAAGACAACAGGCATATAAAAGCTACATTTACACCACACATTTAAAGCACACCCACCTACCCCAAGAACCCTGGGAACCGTGTTTTGTTAAGGGCACTGGGAACTGTAGTTCTCCGAAGGGTAAACTACAGTTTTTGTGATTCCTTTTTTCTTTGCGGGAGGGGGTTTATAGTGTGTGTGTATGCACCTCCTGTATCTAGCTTTCACCTCACAGACCACCATCTCCCCAAGGCAGGCGAGGCTGGACTGGGAGGGCCGCTGGGCCTTGTATTTCAGTCTCCCCCCGAGGAAGAATCCTCCAGCCTTTTTCACCCCTTCCAGCGAGCCGGCCCTGGGCCTGTGCTTGCAGCAGGGCAGGCTGTGTGTGCCGCGGAGCAGAAAGAATAGGCTGTGACAATTCCCGTAGCTTAGAGACCGTTAGTCCCTTTCAGAGTCCCGGCTCCATTTGAATAAAAATCAGTCTCCAGCCCCGCTTGCCCACACTGAGAGAGGAGGGGTTGGGGGAGAGCCGGGTTATTTTTACCCACCGCCAGTTAAGTTCGCACGGCCGGAGTTCTCACGCGGCTTGGACAGCGGCAGACTTGGGACTCTTGGTCGACGGGGCAGGAGCGGACTTTCTTGCAGGGCTGTGTGTGGGTCGGGGTGAGCGAGGGAGAGCGGAAGACATCGACCTGGCTTCTCGCTCCCCAAATCTCCCGTGCCCCTTATTTGAAGCAGCAGCAGATGCATCAGTACCTGAAGAGGCCAGGGCAGCCCCAGCCCCGAGGTGAGTATTATAATGGCATCTCTGAGGAGCAGCTCGAGGAAGCTGGCTCTGCCGGGAGGATGGGGGCCGCTGTGTCCGCTTGAACAATATCCCCCCCCCCATCAAATCCGCCTCCAGGGCAGGAGGAACGAGGTTTCTGCTGTCGAGGGTCTCACAGAGGTGATGGCTGTGTGCTTTCTACGTAACTCGAAAGGGTGTGTTTGTGTGTGTGGTGGAAATTTGGAACTGCCTGCTATGTAGAGTTTGGTGTCATGGAGTTCCTGAGTGTTTTTTTTTTTTCACGAGCTGCAGGGAATTTTGGAGGTGGAAGTGGCGGGGTCTATGTCTAGAGCAGCGGTTCCCAACCTTTTCTTCAGCCGTGCCCCTCCTAAGCATCTCTAAAATCCTGGTCCCCCCCCCCGCCCCCCGGTGACGTATAATTCTTATTCTTCAAAAAGTGAACTCCTATCCACGTGGAGGAAGCCTTAAAGGCCGTTCACTGTTAATAACTCACTCTCGAATTGCCCCCCCTAAAAAATCAAATTGCCCCCCATGGGGCATGTGCCCCATGTTGGGAACCACGGGGCTAGAGGGACAACTTGCAGCTGCCCCCATCCCCCACAAAAACCCTTTAAGTCCTCACAACTGTGTATACGTCATACATTCAAAGCACATGGCTTTTCCCTCCTGAGAACGGTGGTTTATCCCTCACAGAGCTACGGTCCCCAGTGCCTGTAACAAACTACAGTTCCCGGGATTCTTGGTGCTTTAAATGTATGCTACGTATGCGGCCTTATTCTTCAGTTGCCTCCTCATGATCCAACCTTCTTCTCATGTGATTTCTCTTCCCTCAACACTTGGACACACAACCACCTTTTCCTTTGACCACTTCCGCTTATGCCCAGCCTTGCAAATTATTCTTCTACCTCTCACACGTAAAATTCCTGCTGAATTTGTTCCCCAGAGGGCACAAACAAGCAAGCCCACATGACACAATTTGCAGGTGTCTATATGTAAATCCGTACAGATTTTAAAATCACGTGTGGACCAGCAGCGAATTAGTCTGAACTGGCGGGGGGAGGAAACAACCACCCAAAAACTTGGCGCCCATTTGCACCACACATTTAAAGCACCATGACATCACTTTAAGTGGTCATGGCTTCCCCCAAAGAATCCTGGGAATTCTAAGGATGTTGAGGGTTTGTTAGGAGACCCCCCTGATGATAATAATAATAATAATAATAAATGTTTATACTCCGCCCGTCTGGCAGGGCTTCCCCAGCCACTCTGGGCGGCTTCCAACAAAATATTAAAATACAGTAATGCATCAAACATTAAAAGCTTCCCTAAACATGCCTCTCACATAAACAATAATTCCCTGGGAAGAGGGATTGACCGTTTAAGCCACTCTGAGAATGGTCGCTCTGTGAGGGGAAGGGGTGTGTGTCTCCCAATAATTATCAACAGCGCCCTTAACAAACCACAGTTCCCAGAATTCTTTGTGGGGGAAGCCATGACAGTTTAAAGCGGTACGATACTGCATTAGATTTACAGTGCAGATGGGGCCCATATTGGCAGATTGCCCCCCCCCCCCGCCGCCTGGATCAGGCCTCAAGGCCTGCTAGAAGATATTTCTCTGGGCCACTCTTAGCCCAGTTGGTGCCCTCCAAAAGTTTTGGACACCACAGCACCTCTCTTCCCCAAACGCTGCCTGTACTGGGGATGATGTTCTTCCAAACATCTGGAGGGGAACCAGCTTGGGGGAAGGACTGCTTCTGGGCTCTGTGCCTCATACCCTAACCCCACCCATCCTATACTCAAGCCCAAGGGTCAGCAACCTTTTTCAGCCGTGGGCCGGTCCACCGTCCCTCAGACCATGCGGGGGGCTGGACTATATTTTGAAAAAAATATGAATGAATTCCTATGCCCCACAAGTAACCCAGAGGTGCATTTTAAATAAAAGCACACATTCTACTCATGTAAAAACACGCTGATTCTTGGACCATCCGCAGGCCGGATTGAGAAGGCGATTGGGCCGCATATGGCCCCCGGGCCTTAGGTTGCCTACCCCTGCTCAAGCCATGTGTACGCCTGATATTTCCCCCTCACGAATGAAGCCCTAGCCCTTCAGAGGTTTTTCCCACTAGTATGTAATATATCCACAATGTTTTTTGAGGGAGTCAGAAAGGGGACAACCCTGTTGAGCTACCTGTTTTCTTTTTTCTCTCTCCAGGTTGAAACTTCCCATGCAGCCCATGGCACTACTTCTCTACTTGCTTCTCTGGGGTAAGTGCTCAGACTTGGGACACATCCCTGTGGGGATGGACATCATCATCATCATCATCGTTATTATTATTTGTGTAACAGCTTGTCCACAGTTCTGCTTTGGCCCTTGCCTGGAAAGCACGGGTCTGAGTAGTTTTCCATTTGCCCCACTGCCTTTCACCGGGAAAACCCTCTCTTTGCCACTGAATCAGAACGAACGTCATTCCGCAGTTAACCAAATGGATATTTGTTGCGATTTGGCAGTAAAGATCAGCTTTCCCCGGAGGAGAGCAGCAGGACAAGCGGAAGTGTGGGCAAGCCCTCAGTCTCTTTACATGTGGTTGCCTGCTAATCTGAAGGTGGTTTCAGTTCCATTGACTACATATAGAACAAGAGTACCACATTTCCAAATACAGTGGTACCTCTGGTTGCGAACGGGATCTGTTCCGGAGGCCTGTTCGCAACATGAAAAGAGTGCAACCTGCAGCGGCTCGTCTGTGCACATACGGGTTGCGATTTGCCGCTTCTGCGCATGTGCGTGATGTCATTTTGCGCTTCTGCGCATGCGCGAGCAGCGAAATCCGGAAGTAACCCTTTTCTGGTACTTTTGGGTCGCCGCAGGACATAACCTGAAAGAACATAACATGAAGCGGACTTAACATGAGGTGTGACTGTAAAGGGCTTTCCCATGCTCCTTATTTGCCTATAAAGATTTTGTTTTTGCTGGGGCAATTTCTCCTTCCATTGCAGCGCTACAATCCTTAATTTTGCGCACCTGCAGGACCCTGGGGGACCCTAGTGTAGGCGGAGTAGTTAAAGGCATACCTGCGCCATGCATTTAAAGCACATCCAATGCAGGTTTGTAACACAAAAGAATCTTAGGAACTGTAGATTGTTACGGGTGCTGGGAACTACAAGGAGGTCACAGTTCCTGATACTCTATGGGGGAAGTTCTGTGTTCTAAACCTGTGATGGATGTGTTTTAAATGCATGGTGTGCTCTGAGCCAGCTGCGATAGCTCAGTCGGTAGAGCATTAAACGCAGGATTGTGGGTTTGAGCCACATGTTGGGCAAATGTTTCCTGCATTGCTGGGGGCTTCGACTAGATGACCACTGTGGTCCCTTCCAGTGCTGGAGTTCTAAGATTCCAGGATTCCACCTGTTTTGCATGTGGAAGGTTCTAGGTTCAAAGCTTGGCATCTCGTAAGTTAGAGCAACTAGGTAGCAGGGGATGAGAAAGACGTTTACATGAGACCCTAGAGAGTCTCTGTCAGTCATAGTAATGACTGGAATCAGGCTTGGAAGTGGATTTTTCTGACTTGCTGCCCCCCCCGCCCCCAACTCACACTGAAGCAAAAACCGTTCACAGTGGGGTAGGTGGAGACATATAGGTGAAGTATAACTTTGATGGTACTAGCCAAGGAGCACAGGAGCCAATTCATAGGGGCCAAGGGGTCTTTGCCACCCCTATAAAATATTTGAGGGGGCCAGGGCCCCCCAAAGTTGATGGGCACTGCCGTTCAAATGGTGTCTGTGCACTGTGCCATGTGATCGATGATGCAAGACAGGGTTTAATTTCAGCGTTGAGATATGAAAGCTAGGAGCTAAATGGCACCTTAAACCTAGGTTACGGGCGCAACAGCGGAATGGCTGGGTGCGCTTTTAAAATATACAGTCATACCTCATGTTACGTCCGCTTCATGTAACGTTCTTTCAGGTTACGTGCCAAGGCGACCCGGAAGTACCGGAAAGGGTTACTTCCGGGTTTTGCTGCTCTCGCAAAATGACGTCACGCGCATGTGCAGAAGAGGCGAATCACAACCCGCACGTGCGCAGATGCGCCGCTGCGGGTTGCGCTATTTTCATGTTGCGAAGGGCCTCCGGAACGGATCCCGTTCGCATCCAGAGGTACCACTGTATAACAAGAATACGAAGCTGGAAATGAATGAACTGCATTGTGTTCATTTTTCACGTGGTCTAGTCCTTCCCCTGTCCACCCCACCCCCTAATATTCTTAAGAGGGTATTTTCTCCAGTCTTCAGAGAGTAGCTGGAAGTGGGGAGGCAGAAAAAGGTCCTCCTTTCCTTCCCCTCTGCAGTTTTAATCTGAAATCTTAGGTGCGGTACCGCGCCCAGGGCTCAGAAACTGCTCGCGCTAATGAAATTCCCTGTTGCAAAATGCGCCTGGAACAATGGGAGTTTCGAACACTGTTTACTTGCCCTCCTCCCAAAAAATATTTTATTCAAGTTGGCACCCCTGCCAGGGTGTGTTTATTCTGTAGAGACACCAAGTTTTTCATGTGCCATATAGGCTTTCTTGACTGACTGTGACTGGCATGTGCATATTCTCTGCCCGTGTTTGGTGAGGGCCTGCGTGTGGCAGCATGCCTAGACGCGTGCTGTGCACAAGTCATGCCTGAAGGCCCATCCTGAACGAGACACATCAGGGACTGGTAGGAACAAGGCAAGGCCGAACCTGCACCAGCTCGGCAACAAAAGATACTTTCTACTTACTGCAGTCTCCACTCCACACCTCCCTGTGGTGACCTGTGCCCAGAAATATTCCCAAAAGCCATGTGCAAGTGATGGTGGTGTAACTCCTATTGATCAGTGACTAATTTCCAAAAAAGCTTGGGTTCAAAGCTTCCTTAAAGCCTTATTCATGATCCCAGATGCATGGTGTTAGATTGTGGTTAACACGTGGCAGAGGCACTCTGCATGTGCTGAGGCAAAATATTTTCAATTGCTTTCTGTGTTGCAGGGCAAAGTCATGCTGGTAGTAGCTGAACTCATGCCCTTCTACAAGCTTCCATGATCATCTATCTCTATCTATCTATCTATGTGGTGCCAGTGTGGTATAGTGGTTAAGAGCGGTAGACTCGTAATCTGGTGAACCGGGTTCGCGTCTCCGCTCCTCCACATGCAGCTGCTGGGTGACCTTGGGCTAGTCACACTTCTCTGAAGTCTCTCCGTCTCACTCACCTCACAGAGTGTTTGTTGTGGGGGAGGAAGGGAAAGGAGATTGTTAGCCGCTTAGGGTAGTGATAAAGCGGGATATCAAATCCAAACTTCTTCTATCTATCTATCATCTATCTATCTATCTATCTATCTATCTATCTATCTATCTATCTCTATCCATTTATCATCTATCTATCATCTATCTATCTATCTATCATCTATCTATCTATCATCTATCATCTACAGTGGTACCTCGAGTTAAGTACTTAATTTGTTCCGGAGGTCCGTTCTTAACCTGAAACTGTTCTTAACCCGAAGCACCACTTTAGCCTATGGGGCCTCCTGCTGCTGCCGCACCACCGGAGCACGATTTCTGTCCTCATCCTGAAGCAAAGTTCTTAACCTGAAGCACTATTTCTGGGTTAGCGGAGTCTGTAACCTGAAGCGTATGTAACCCAAGGTACCACTGTATCTATCATCTATCTATCTATCTATCTATCATCTATCTATCTATCTATCTATCATCTATCATCTATCATCTATCATCTAACATCTATCATCTATCATCATCTATCACCTATCATCTATATCTATCTATCTATATCTATCTATCATCTATCTATCTATCTATATCTATCTATCTATCTATCTATCTATCATCTATCTATCTATCTATCTATCTATCTATCTATCTATCTATCTATCATCTCCCACCTTATCTCACAATCTAATATCTCTCTAGTCTAGGAGCTTATGATGATGAGGTATTCTTCAGTAATATTCGTCCTAATAATGCAGTTTATCTATAACACTCAAGAGCAGCTCATAAGAACAGGATACTCCGTTTAGTCCCAGGATTTGCTGTCATTAGCAGAGTTTCTCTCTGGGACGTGTAAAGCAATAAACTGAGAAGGCAGTAGCTGAACATGTGCAGAGTGCCTTTCCCTCCTTAGTCACAGCTAGCTCCATGGTGGCCAGCGTTTTTTACCAGGCTGTTCATGTGCACTGAAGTTCATGTGCAGAAACGAAATGGGAACACGTTTCACGTCAGCGTCGTTATCAGCAGAAATCTCCGCTGCTTAATATTTACACATATTTATGAACCAGCAGAAAGGCATTCGACGGCAGAAAGTGTGGCTTGCAGGCAGTCTTGAAACACACCCCGACAGACACACACATACACCTTGTGTCTTTTTTAAAAAATAAACTACACGGTGTGCCCAGGTGAGGCTGCTTTGGAATGCTTCCAGGACATGCCTTTGGCTGGACAGCCATATTTTGTGGTTAATCATTGGCAGGAGTTGTGGTAGGAGAAGGGGCAGCGCTTGCTGGACTGAACCGGATATGCAGCATGCGGAGGGCAGCCGCACCCTGCTGGAACGTGTGCATGAGAATATAAACATAAGGAGAGGCCTGCGGGATCAGGCCAAAGGCCCACCTCGCCCGCCATCCTGATATCACAGCGGCACACCAGATGTCTATGGCTAGTGGCTGTTTTGGCTAGTGGTCATGGGTAGTCTTACTCTCCATGTATGTTGACATGGGAATGGGCAAAGGCTTGTCCTCCAGAGCTCCTCTGGCTTGGGGGACTGCTTTACACACAACCAAGACTGGCCCGAGACATTTTGGTGCCTGAAGGGAAGAACATACAATACACACACAGAGGTCATACTGGTAGTTGAACCTTCCTTCAACACAGGCAAAACGACAGCGGCTTCCCCCACACCTGAGGCGGCAGGCAGCAAAATTGGCACCGGGCAGGCTAGCTAGGGACGCGGGTGGCGCTGTGGGTTAAACCACAGAGCCTAGGACTTGCCGATCAGAAAGTTGGTGGTTCGAATCCCTGCGACGGGGTGAGCTCCCATTGCTCGGTCCCTGCTCCTGCCAACCTAGCAGTTTGAAAGCACGTCAAAGTGCAAGTAGATTAATAGGTACCACTCCGGCGGGAAGGTAAACGGCATTTCCGTGCGCTGCTCTGGTTCGCCAGAAGTGGCTTAGTCATGCTGGCCACATGACCCAGAAGCTGTATGCTGGCTCCCTCGGCCAATAAAGTGAGATGAGCGCCGCAACCCCAGAGTCGGCCACGACTGGACCTAACGGTCAGGGGTCCCTTTACCTTTACCTAGGCTAGTTTAGGGGTCTCAAGGAAAATGTTGAAGGGGGAGTGTGCACTGCCGCAGCCCATCCCGCATCCCTTGCTCTGCCTAATGGTAGGGCCGGCCCACTGAATGCAAGTGCGATCGTAGCATCCATTTATCCAACTTCTCAGTGAACCTAGTTTTGTTCTTTGCTCCCAAGACCGTTCGCAGGAGACGCCAGCGGTCGCTGTGAGAGCTGTAGCTCTTGGACCGGATCAGGGACTCGTAGCCTGTTTCCGCTTTCTCTTTAACAGTATTCCTTTGACAAAGTCCTCCTGATGCGATCATCAGCGCTAGGATCCTGGCACATGCAGACCTTCTCTCCTCTCTCCCCCCCCCCACTTTCTGATCCGAAGACTGACAGGGTCGTAGGCAGGTCAGCCCCGTGTTCTGCCAGTACTAACAAGCACCCTTTGTGCTCTGGTATTAAAAGCTTCAGCATGTGACGGACGCTTTCTGCTGACGCTGAGGAGGAGAAGGTGTAGCAAGGAAGGGAAGGGTTCTTATTTCACCAGTCTCAAGTGCTGCTTCATGCGACTGGGTGAGCAACAACGGGGGGTACCTTCAAAAGGTGGCAGGACCACTCGCGAGCTTCCATGACAGATTTAGGTCAGGTCCTCAGGGTGCAGTGTTACAGACAGTGTTTACACACACACACACACACACACACACACACACACACACACCCCCCTCACAAGAGGATGGTATGAACAGGTGCCACATCTTTCTCACAACTTGTTTCTGAAATGTAATATTTGGGATGAGAGCTAGGACACATCCACAACATACCATACCGTTATGCCACTATAACATCCACTGCTTCCCCTAAAGAACCATGGGA
This sequence comes from Podarcis filfolensis, assembly GCF_964270895.1. NCBI lineage: Eukaryota > Metazoa > Chordata > Lepidosauria > Squamata > Lacertidae > Podarcis > Podarcis filfolensis. The sequence goes on from NC_139605.1 coordinate 20,223,698, forward strand.
GCTGTTGTATATTAAGGGTGCTAGGGAATGTACCTCAGCATCCTCAACTAAAATACAGAGCCCAGGATTTTTTTTAGGGGGAAGCCATAAATGTTAAAGCAGTATAAAAAGGTAAAGGCAAATGACCCCTTTTGCACCTAGGATCAATAATAGGATGCCCATTATTCTCTCTACTTAATAATGATAAACAAACTTTAACTTTTTTTTTTAATAGTAACATCCCATGCCAGCCTTAGTTTGGTTTGGTTTTGTTTTCATGTGTTTGTCTCATGAAGTTCTTTTTGATATTTAGGTTATACGGATCAAACTCAATAAAAAATACTTTAGAAAAAGAAAGAATACGATGCCCAGTAGTTCTCCTGATCTTATTATAAACTTGCTCCGTGCTGCGAGCTCTTGAATAGTGTTCCTAATCTAAGGGCTTAGTTGCCTGCTCAGTTTTACTGAAATATCCCTAATGTATTCATGGAGATCATCTGAGGTGTTTGAATATCAAATTAAAAACAGAGAAGAAAGCTTAGAGGCTCTCGACTGTTTAATCTCAAGATCCACAATCATGTCATTCTGCCATGGGCATTATCCTGGAGACAAAATGATGGGGGAGATTACAATTTTCGCATAATGCATGCCACAAACAGCCTTGGATTCTCCGAAGCGTATGAGTGGTTTGGAGATGAGAATTTGGGGGGACAATCAGTCCTTCCCAGAGTTGGTTCGCCCACTCCCCCTTTTCATATGGAGACAGCAAGTATCATAGACAATTACTTTATAGACCATGTTCCAGATCTTTGCTTAGATGGGAAAAGTTAGATGTACAGTGGTACCTCGGGTTAAGTACTTAATTCATTCCGGAGGTCCGTACTTAACCTGAAACTGTTCTTAACCTGAAGCACCACTTTAGCTAATGGGGCCTCCCGCTGCCGCCGCGCCGCTGGAGCACGGTTTCTGTTCTCATCCTGAACCGTTCTTAACCTGAGGTACTATTTCTGGGTTAGCGGAGTCTGTAACCTGAAGCGTACGTAACCTGAAGCGTAGGTAACCCGAGGTACCACTGTATTGGCTTTTCTTTCCATAAGGAAAACAGGATAACATTTCTGTGGTGCCTTCTGTGCAGCTTTTACATGCAGCCCTGATACCTATTTTAGGAACTTTTGACAGTGGACAGATCATAAGCTCCTAAAACGGCCTCGGGCTTTTTCTTTCTTTCCTGGCCAGTCCGGTTAGCCGATGCTCAGGGCACAGAATCGCCTGACTTGTTGTACCATGGATGCTCAGAGGGGAGCTGCTACCCAGCCACAGGGAATCTTCTCATCGGGAGGACGCAGAGGTTGAGCGCCACATCCACGTGTGGCCTGGAGGGGCCTCAGGAATACTGCATCGTCAGCCATTTGCAGGTAATGCCACATGGGTGTTGGCCAAGGGTGAAAGAACAGGGAGGGAGAGGTTGATGATGAAAAAGGAGCTGTCAACTTGCTGGCCAGAGGGTCAATTGCAGTTCCGGGATGTTGGTGTACAGTACCTTCAGAATTGTTACAGGAAAGGTGTGTTGGGTCTGCTGCAGCAATATGAAAACCCTGTGATTTTTTAACTGCAGGGGGCAGAAAGACTTTTGAGGCAATGTTCCAGAAGCTGTTCATAGCCCTTCCTATCCAGGAAAGCCCAGTGACTCTCCTTGCGTGGACAGGCCCTGTCTAGAGCCTGAGAAGATGTTCAACAGCCCAAAGAGCAAAAGGTTTTCCGTTCTAGAAGACTTAGCAGCTCCTAACAATATAGCTCAGCGTTTAACCAACGGAACCTAGTCTCTTTTCAAAGCCTGGTCGCATCAGGGTGTCAGGTCACACCTACGCCATACATTTAGAACGCATTCAAACTCTGTGAGGAGAAAACTACATTCCCCGAGATTCTTTGGCGGAAGGCACTGCTTTAAATGATTGTAGAATGTTTTTTTAAATGTACGGCTGCAGGTGTGTCCTCAGTCTTTAAGACAGTGGGCTTATCCACTCTACTTTTTCCAGGCATGATCTGCACTTTAAAGCTCTGTGTTTGAGTCCCCCCCCCTTTTTTTGCTCTGGAGCTTCTCCTGCAGAAGTCTGCTCTTTAAAGCTCAATTGGAGCAAATGGCAATCTGCACAAAATCCAAATTGACGTTTGCTCCGGTTGAATGCTAAAGAGCGGGTTTTCAAAGGAAAGCTTCGGAGCAAAAACTAAAAACAAGAAATCACTCGGATACAGAGCTTTTAAGCACAAACCTGTGCCTGGAAACAGCTGGGCAAAATAAAAGCGTGTCCACCAAGTGTGGTTTGTGTTTTCCTCTAATTATAGGTGATAATAACTCTATCAGTGAGGGAGGGGGGTATTCTCTGAGGATTCCCCGCCCCCCCCCGACCAATGACATTTAGAGTTCTTTTAAAATTATTTATTTCATTTTCCTTCTCACTTAAGCTATTTTACAACTGATAACCAGATTACAAAAAAAAAAAATGGGAAGAAGCAAACTGAAGTGATAATAATACAAAACAAGAAGGATGTAACTAAAGTAGAATCCTACTGACCTATCACCCTTTAAAAAGCAAGATTTCCAAATGTTGACAACTGTCCAGACAAATAGGTTTAATGCAATCACTGAAAAATATATAGCTGGTGTGTAATGGCTTTAGGGGTTGCTTGTGCGTAAATAGCCGCCGCTCTGGGCCAGGTTGGCTGGTTAAACCATGTCTCGCTAGACAGCCATCCACTCCGTGGCTGTTCAGTCGCTGGCAGAATCCGTCAGTGGGCGTTTCTTAAACCTTTTCCAACATAAAAGTTGTTTGACGCCCAGTCTCCTCCTACTCTCCCTGCGCGGAAGTCTTCTGCGCAGGGAGGGCGTGGGCAGCGGAGGACCTGTGCTCTCCCCGCTGGTGTCCAGTGAAGAGTCCCGGAGCCTGCTCTCTGCTTCCCCCATTGGCCCCCCTCTATCCCTGGTGTTGCGCTGATTTTCTTCCCCAACAGGAGACCTGCCTCTCTCCCTGCTTGGCCCCTCTCCAGCATCGCTGTGGAGCCTCGCCTCCTCCTCTAGTTCCGATGGCAGTTCCCTGACATGGTGACCAAAGAGAATTTGTAAAAAAACAGAAACAAGAGACAAACAAACATTGTCTCAGAGGATTTACGTGGTGCTTTTGTTGATTTTCAATCCACTATGGCTCTCTTGACAGGACTCTGAGAAATGCTTCCTTTGTGACTCACGCTCCCCGTTCCTGCGCGAGAGCCACCACATTGAGAATGCCATCTACCTGAGTGGCCGGGATGGTGAGCAGACCTGGTGGCAGTCTGAGAATGGTAAGTGTCAATAATAAGAGATTCAGAGTCCTTTTCCTTGGAACTTACCAAATGCATCAGTGGCGACTGAGTTACTCTTCTGTTCTGGAAAAGTTGGACTTCCTGTGGCATGGTAAAAGACAAACCACACAGAAAATACAGGATGACAATGATTCGACAATGGTTTTGTGTGGGATGCCCTGGAAAAAAGTGAAGAAAGCATGGCAAGTCCACCTTAAATATCTAGTGTGGAAATACTCAAATATGCTCTAATGTTCATAAGGCCCAGCCCCAATCGCTGCAGGCAGGCAGGATGCGGGTGGCGCTGTGGTCTAAACCACTGAGCCTCTTTGGCTTGCCGATCGGAAGGTCGGCGGTTCAAATCCGTGCGACAGGGTGAGCTCCCATTGCTCTGTCCCAGCTCCTGCCAACCTAGCAGTGCAAAAGCAAGCCGGTGCAAGTAGATAAATAGGTACCACTGTGGCGGGAAGGTAAACGGCATTTTCATGCTCTCTGGCACTCATCACGGTATTCCGTTGTGCCAGAAGCGGTTTAGTCATGCTGGCCACATGACCCAGAAAGCTGTCTGCGGACCGACACCAATTCCCTTGGACTGAAAGCGAGATGAGTGCCATAGTTGCCTTTGACGGACTTGACCGTCCAGGAATCCTTTACCTTTACCATTGCAGGCCAGTACATTTCCGAGCACAATTCAAAGTTTTGGTGTTGAGTTTTCAAGCCCTACATGGCTTCAGCCCTGTATACCTGAAGGATCGTCTCCACCCCCATTGTTTAACCTGGACACTGAGGTGGGTGGGTGGGTGGGGTTTAACCAGGAAACAGGCTTGAGTGTAAAGGGTTAAGCTCCCGTGCCTCAGTCCCAAACCAGAGATGCATTCATAAATCTCTATTATAACGTGCAGTTTTTATCAGGAGATTATGAGCCTAGGTGATGTTATTTCAGAGCCTTGAAGGTAGCATGGCAGAGCTGTTTTCGTCTGCAGGCACACATATCCTTTCTTTTTTTGGTCCTGCTATGGTCTCTTCCTAAACAGGTTTTTCAGGATTTGAAGCCTCAGGAAGTAGAACTCAGAAACCAAAGCAGAATGGGAAAAATGAGAGCAAAGAAGCAGGGGGAATAAGTACAAACAATAATAATACCTCTTTTGTACCATTTCCAAGGTTGTGATCAAATGTATCTAAGCCAAGCCTCACTCACTCAAGGCATAGGAGTGAGCAAACCTACAGGGGAAGGCGGGAACATAACTTACCTTACCTGATCTGCCTGGTAGGCCAATACCCATCACTGGCCAAATTGGACAGGTGGGCGGGGCTGCCCACCTGTCAATCGCCTGACATAGCAATGACATCAGTTTTGAGAATGATTGGGAGTTCAAAGCACCAGGCTGCGTTTGCAAAGAGCCTGTGCTGCCAAAGAGCCACTGATCTCCGCTTATCAGCTGACAGAAAGTAGCTTCAAGACTGCTTTCTGCAGGGATCAACTACGCAAGTGGTGGCCAAACTTGGCCTTCCAGCTGTTTTGGGACTACAGATCCCATCATCCCTGACCACCGGTCCTGTTAGCTAGGGATGATGGAAGTTGTAGTCCAAAAACAGCAGGAGGGCCAAGTTTGGCCACCACGGAACTATGTGGTCAGTTCCTTACAGGGAGCTCAGTGGTGCAGCTGACATAGGATGTCAGGTGTGGGGCAGGTGGGTAAGGTACAGTGGTACCTTGGGTTAAGAACTTAATTCGTTCTGGAGGTCCGTTCTTAACCTGAAACTGTTCTTAACCTGAAGCACCACTTTAGCTAATGGGGCCTCCTGTTGCTGCCGCGCCGCCGGAGCACAATTTCTGTTCTCATCCTGAGGCAAAGTTCTTAACCCGAGGTACTATTTCTGGGTTAGCAGAGTCCGTAACCTGAAGCATATGGAACCTGAGGTACCACTGTACTGTGGTTTAGGGAGAACAGCCTTGCAGGCCAAAATGGGACCTGTGTAAGTCTTGCATCGAGGGAAATTTCCTCTCCCACAACGTATTTAAATGAGGGGTGCTCCTAGTCTAACTTCTGTCCTTCTCTCTCACTACCACCACAGGTGTAGAACAGGTCAGCATCTCCTTGGACCTGGAAGCCGAGTTCCACTTTACTCACCTCATAATGAAGTTTAAGGTACTGAGATCTCTACCAAATGGGCGGAAGCACTGCAGTGAATACTGGATGCCTTTATGGGAACTAACAGGAGCACTACTGACAAAATACCCAATAAGCACTGCTATCTCTAATACTAAGACAGTGGTGGCATTCTTTATGTATTTCAGTGTGTACCCTGCCTTTCTGCAGGTGACACCAAAGGTAGATGGGTCTCTGTGCCTAACTAGGTGTGGCATTAAAATAGTGCCAATGGAGGGATCGGCTGCTGATGCAAATAACAGATTAGTGGAGTGATATTCTTTGGGATTGCAGTGGGGGGAAAGGGTTAGGAATATAGGTGGCTGCTTTTTACTGAGTGAGACTGCTGGGCCATCTAGCTCATTTTTATTTTTTTTTAATAATTTTTATTAACTGGCCAATCACATCAAATTAAATCACATCACATAAATTCCAAATTACAAAGCCAAATTTTTAAATTTTGTTGGGGGAACCCATACTTCAAGATCTAAAGGGGGATTCAGATCATCTTCTTATTACTGCGTTAATGTCCAAATCAGTCCCAATCAGTCCAAACAAAATTCATAATTCTATCCAGTCTTATCTTGGTGTTTCCACATCATATCTTGTTCATATAATTTCTATTTTTCCTTTACAATCTCTTCTGTTAGTCTCCTTAAGCCGATAAGCAAAATAATAATCCTGTGTGGATTTCCCGTTCCTCCACTAAGTCCAGATGGTTTCCATATATCTCCTTCGTAGATAACATCGCTCTTTCCATCATAAATTTGGCATTTGTCGCTCTTAAGTCCCACCGAGAAGTTGATCCACGATATGTAAACAACTCTATTTCTCTCTTTCTCCTCCCAGACCCAAGAGCTCCAACAATGCCTCCCAAAATGGCGACGGCATTTTTAACTGCGTCATTCCAAAACTCTTAGCTTTCCAGCTTCATCTTGAAACATTGCTTTGGTTCGAAAGTTTATCTCCACACAGCCTTAAATCCACAGCTTAAGTCCTTAGTTTCTGACTCATTACGGGAGGGGATGCTGGGCCATCTAGCTCAGTCCTGTTAGCACCCTAATGGGCAGCAGCTTCCCATAATTTCACACATGGTTGCCTGCCAGCCCACACCTAGAGCTGCCAGGAATGGAACCTGGGACCTTGTGCATATAAAACAGATGCTCTACCACTGAGTTACAGTCCTTCCTTAGATTCCTTCTTGCTCCCTGTGGCAATCCTGATAATTATCAGTGCCCTCCCCCTTTCACAGTGGCTGCTATTTGCATATTTTATGTGCTAAATGCAAAGTCATGTTTCACGATATGTCTAGTGTGGTGGAAAACCAACAACAAACCTTGACTTCTGTTGATGGCTAGTTTGGAGCGAAACAAACACTACGAGCCCGGATCTGGATGACACGACAGGCCTGTCCTAGAATCCCAGAGGAATGCTGGAGGAGTTGAGATGCTAGAAGCAAAAATTCGCTCACAAGCAAATTAAAATGCGGTCATTCCTCCACTTGCCCGTGTGGAATCTGCAGAGCACCTGAAAACTCTCCGAACCTGCAATGAGAAAACCCAGTTTCTCCTGTTCACAAGCGCCTGCCTTGCTTTGCTGAAATGTTTTAGGTTTTTATTTAGAGTTACTTTTTTGTGGTTGAGGGGGGCAGATTGGTTGGAGAAGGAACGCTGAAACTCAGCTGTCCACTTTGCCCCCTTTTCTCACGCAGACATTCCGCCCAGCGGCCATGTTGATTGAACGTTCGTCAGATTTCGGGCACAGCTGGAAGGTTTATCGCTACTTTGCCTTCAACTGCTCCAAGCTCTTCCCTGGCGTCCCCATGCAAGTCCCAACACACGTCAACCAGGCGATCTGTGACCAGCGATACTCCGAGATTGAGCCCTCCAGCCATGGCGAGGTCAGTGCTACCCTGCTAAAGTAGGATTAAGGAGCAGAACCACCTTTACACCCCCCCCCCAAAAAAAAACCCCACACAAAAACAAAACAAAATGAGGTTTAGAATTTCATGGCCAGATACTAATCAAAATTTTGTCAAATTCAGATTTTTAATCTGGGGATGAATTTGGGAAACGCTCAATTCTGCCATATTCTAACATATAGAATAAGAGAACAAGAAGAACATACGTTTAAAGAAGATTGGAAAACGTTTATTGAATATACGGAAATAATTGTGTATGGTTGAAAACACCAGCAGCATTAAGACAAATTCAGCAGTGTAATTAAGTTTCTATGGATGCAATAATGGAATAGCCTCTTTCAGTTTTGCTAGATGGATACACATGCGTTGGGGCCTAACTGGCCAAAATGCCAGAGATCCATGATCGGATCTTTTGTTTTTAAATTGTAGCAAATATCAGCTGTGGGAGGAGAGGAAGGGTTTAACCCTTTCCTCCCAAACAATTTTCCTGATGAAGATCCCCCACCTCCAGCTGCTATTTATTCCATTGGGGGAAAATTGCATGTACATCTTAACCTTTCTCTGTAGGTGATTTTCAAAGTGCTGGATCCGGCAGTGAAAGTTGAGGACCCATACAGCCAGGAAATCCAAGGTATGAATGTAACAAGCAGCAGGGGATGGCATAGTGGGGGGAGAAGCACTTGGCTGACTCCAGGCAGGTGAATTCATGTTGCTTACCATGAAGAGGAGGGGTGCAAGTGGCGCTGTGGTCTAAACCACTGAGCCTAGGGCTGGCCAATCAGAAGCTCGGCGGTTCGAATCCCCGCGACAGGGTGAGCTCCTGTTGTGCGGTCCCTGCTTCTGCCAACCTAGCAGTTCGAAAGTACGTCAAGTGCAAGTAGATAAATAGGTATCGCTCCAGCGGGAAGGTAAACGGTGTTTCCGTGCGCTGCTCTGGTTTGCCAGAAGCGGCTTAGTCATGCTGGCCACATGACCTGGAAGCTGTCTGCGGACAAACATCAGCTCCCTGGGCCAGTAAAGCGAGATGAGCACCACAACCCCAGAGTCGTCTGCGACTGGACTTAATGGTCAGGGGTCCCTTTACTATGAAGAGGAGGTGCATTGCGGTGCAAAGGTACGGGTTGGAATGCTGGATTGGCCTCTGCTGTGTGCCTGGACTACATCAGTGGCAGACCTTGGGGCTCTCAAATTTCAGCGACGCACTGTGTGACACCAAAATTTGCCGCCCATCGTCTTCCATTCTGCATCATAGTTGCTGCGGCCGGTTCAACTGCACCAGTTGCATGCTTCTAAATCCACCTCTTACTAGGTGATCTGGCCATTCCTTCCCACTCTACAATTCTAAGTACCGTATTTTTTGCTCTATAAGACTCACCTTTTCCCTCCTAAAAAGTAAGGGAAAATGTGTGTTCATCTTATGGAGCGAATGCAGGCTGCGCAGCTATCCCAGAAGCCAGAACAGCAAGAGGGATTGCTGCTTTCACTGCGCAGCGATCCCTCTAGCTGTTCTGGCTTCTGAGATTCAGAATTTTTTTTTCTTGTTTTCCTCCTCCAAAAGCTAGGTGTGTCTTGTGGTCTGGTGCGTCTTATAGAGCGAAAAATACGGTACCATGCACCTCCCGTTAAGCAGCAGCATCTCACCTACCTACCAAAAGGTCAGATAGGCACCTCTGCTCCCGCAACAACACCTGCTACCAGTAGCAGGGAAAGGGGTTGGCCCTTAGAGGTGGGACTTTTACTGGAGATAATGCTGGTGGTCAACAAAAGAGGTTCAAAGACTCTCTCAAGGCAAATCTTTAAAAATGTAGTATAAACACCGACAACTGGGAAAAACTGTCCTGTGAGCGCACCAATTGGAGAACAGCCTCTACCAAATGCGTCATGGGCTTTGAAGACACTCAAACTCAGGACGAAAGGGAGAAACGCGCTAAGAGGAAGGCACGGTTGGCAAACCCTCACCGTGATCAACTCCCACCCGGAAACCTATGTCCCCACTGTGGAAGGACGTGTAGATCCAGAACTGGCCTCCACAGTCACTTACGGACTCACTTTTAAAACTGTATTTATGGAATACAATTTTACTCGGCTACAAGTGATCGCGAAAGCAGAAGAACAGAATAATATCTGGGATAGGCAGCTTTAGTCATCTGCTTGTTGTTGGACTTCAAATCCCATCAGCCCCAGACAACATGGCTAATGCTCAGGGATGATGGGAGTTGAAGTCCAACAACATCTTGAGGGCCACAGGCTCTCTGTCTCTGGCATAAAGCATTGGTATATACTATTGCTGCACCCTGGTTAAAGGTATTTATTTGATCATGTTCTTGCTTACAAATGAATGAATCTGCATAATTTGCATTAAGTTTTGCATTATCAAAAAGTCAGTACAAATTTCAGTGTCTGAAGTGTGAGAGAATTTACTGTTTGACAAGTGAAAGGATTGGAGAAGGAACAAGAATGTATATTTCACTTACTGATGGTGATGATGCAAAAAATGTTAGTAGCCCAGTATGGGGGGAAACAAGGGGGAGTACCAAAAGTAAGGCAACAAAGGTAAGGCAACAAATGGGAAACAAAATGTTGAACTTCAGTTAAATCTGCAAAAGTGATTTATTGGATAAAATACAGAGAAAAGGGAGGAAAGGGAGTTGGAACAAATTATTTCAAGAATATTACATTTAAAAACCCTGTTTGGTTTGTGATTAATTGGATTGAATTGCTGGAGAATCAGGGAATAATAAGAGTATTTGAGATGTGTTAGAGAAGAAAGAATAGTTAATAATTTAGGAAGCAAAGAGACCTTGAATAATGTAAGATATGTACGGTGTTATTGTACTTCTGTACATTGTTATTTGTATGTATTTATAGAATTATGCGCAGAAAAACAAATGAAAGGCACCAATCATTGTTAGAAAGCAAGGCCATCTTTATTTATTTATTTTTTCAATCCCTTTTTTGCAGTAGCACACAATTGTATATACAATTGCACCCTTAGTGCTCTCTTACCAGGGGTGCCAACTTGTATAAAATGGGAGGGGGGGCAGGTAAGCTCTGCTCTGCATAATCAATCACAAGATGCGGCACACACATACCATTTAAATAGCAATGTCCATCAACTAGGGGTGGGTGCACCCCCTCAAATATTTTATTGGGGGCTGGTGAAGGGACCTCAGCTTCTCGGAGTTGGCTCCTATGCTCTCTACCAGTTTAACTGATGAAAGGCTGTTGTTGTTATCCATCTGTCTTGGGAGACAATGGGAGAGTGTGCCTTAGGGGGTAAAGTTGAGCTGTTATAGAGTTACAGGGCCTGCTGTGGCTGTAGAGGCCGATATGGGAGAGACATGTTTTATTGCAGGTGGGGCAGATGTATCTGTGTGGAATCCAGGGGAGCAACCTGAGATTGGTGGGTGGGGGACTGAGGCTACAGTAGTCTAGGAGCTAAAGCTCTGCACCAAAACATCTCCTTCCCTCCTGACCAGATCTGTTGCGCGTCACCAACCTGCGGGTGAACTTCACAAAGTTGCACACTCTGGGCGACAACCTACTCGACTTTCGGCATCAGGTGCTGCAGAAATACTACTACGCCGTGTACGAGATGGTGCTGCGTGGGAGCTGCTTCTGCTATGGGCACGCCTCCGAGTGTGCCCCCCTGGCTGGAGCGCCAAGCAGAGTAGAAGGCATGGTAAGGACCTTATCAGTGTTGGGGGAGACTGAGGCTGGGAGTTCAGGTTGCAGCCCTATAGCCAGGAAGACAGGACAAGGGGAGGTACACCTAGTGGTCAGAGCTCCCATGCTGGGCTTGGCTTTTTGATTAGGAGTATGTGGACGCGGGTGGCGCTGTGGGTCAAACCACAGAGCCTAGGACTTGCCGATCAGAAGGTCAGCGGTTCGAATCCCCGCGACGGGATGAGCTCCCGTTGCTTGGTCCCTGCTCCTGCCCACCTAGCAGTTCGAAAGCACCTCAAAGTACAAGTAGATAAATAGGTACCGCTCCAGCGGGAAGGTAAGCAGCGTTTCCGTGCGCTGCTCTGGTTCACCAGAAGCGGCTTAGTCATGCTGGCCACATGACCCGGAAGCTGTACGCCGGCTCCCTCGGCCAATAAAGCGAGATGAGCGCCACAACCCCAGAGTCGGCCACGACTGGAGCTAATGGTCAGGGATCCCTTTACCTTTATGTGGACCCCACTGTGTGGGGAGTTTGCGATACAGTTCTCCAACCAAGTAATTTATATACCGTATTTTTCGCACCATAGGACGCTCCGTCCCATAGGACGCACCTAGTTTTTTTGGGGGGAAATAAAGGAAAAAATATTTCCCTTTATTTCCCCCCCAAAAGCAGGTCAGGGAAACCGAACCAGGTCGAGGAACAGCGGGATGGTGGCGCTGCCCCTCCCTGCTGTCCCCCGAGCTTGTGGGGCTGGCTGATGTCTGCCTGGCGCGCGGGGCGCTCTGCTTCAGCGGGCCCCACCCGCCAGGCAGCAGGCTGCTATCCGCAGCTTGGGGAGCCTTGCGGGGAACTCCTGCAGGGCTCCCCACGCTGCAGATGTCTGCCTGGCGCGAGGGGCGCTCTGCTTCAGGGCGCCCCTCGTGCCGGGCGGCAGGCTGCTATCCGCAGCTTGGGGAGCCTTGCGGGGAACTCCTGCAGGGCTCCCCACGCTGCAGATGTCTGCCTGGCGCGAGGGGCGCTCTGCTTCAGGGCGCCCCACCCGCCAGGCAGCAGGCTGCTATCCGCAGCTTGGGGAGCCTTGCGGGGAACTCCTGCAGGGCTCCCCACGCTGCAGATGTCTGCCTGGCGCGAGGGGCGCTCTGCTTCAGGGCGCCCCACCCGCCGGGCGGCAGGCTGCTATCCGCAGCTTGGGGAGCCTTGCGGGGAACTCCTGCAGGGCTCCCCACGCTGCAGATGTCTGCCTGGCGCGAGGGGCGCTCTGCTTCAGGGCGCCCCACCCGCCGGGCGGCAGGCTGCTATCCGCAGCTTGGGGAGCCTTGCGGGGAACTCCTGCAGGGCTCCCCACGCTGCAGATGTCTGCCTGGCGCGAGGGGCGCTCTGCTTCAGGGCGCCCCTCGCGCCCGGCGGCAGGCTATCCGCAGCTTGGGGAGCCTTGCGGGGAACTCCTGCAGGGCTCCCCACGCTGCAGATGTCTGCCTGGCGCGAGGGGCGCTCTGCTTCAGGGCGCCCCTCGCGCCGGGCGGCAGGCTGCTATCCGCAGCGTGGGGAGCCCTGTGGGGAACTCCTGCAGGGCTCCGCATGCTGCACATGTCTGCCTGGCGGGAGGGGCGCTCTGCTTCAGGGCGCCCCACCCGCCGGGCGGCAGGCTGCTATCCGCAGCTTGGGGAGCCCTGCGGGGAACTCCTGCAAGGCTCCCCACGCTGCGGATGTGTTCCCGAAGCGCCGGGCGCTCTGCTTTCAGGGCGCCCAACGCTCCGGGAAGCAGGCTACCATCCGCAGAGTAGACACGGCTAGCGGAGCGCTGCGCTAATCCGGAAGCTTGGGGCGTGCGGAGCTCAGCGCGCCACAAGCTTCTGGGTGCCGGCAAGGTCTCCGCTAGACGGCTAGCGGAGACCTTGCCGGCACCCAGAAGCTTGGGGCGCGCTGAGCTCCGCACGCCCCAAGCTTCCGGATTAATGCAGCACTCCGCTAGCCGTGGGAGAGCTGGGTCTCCCATGGCTAGCGGATAGCTTCCTGAAGCCTGGAGAGCGAGAGGGGTCGGTGCGCACCGACCCCTCTCGCTCTCCAGGCTTCAGTGAAAGCCTGCATTCGCTCCATAGGACGCACACACATTTTCCCTTGCTTTTTAGGAGGGAAAAAGTGCGTCCTATGGTGCGAAAAATACGGTAATAATGCAGTTCTGAGGGGAAAGTATGCCTTTAAAAACGAACACGTTAGTGAAAATAACATGTAAAAATAATAACAACATGCTTCGTAGTGGGAGAAATCGCTTGCAAAAATTTGCACATTGGGTGAAATGCACACTAAAAATGAATTTTCATGAGGGCTTCTTCCTGTTAAAAAACAACCCAATAACAACAAACGGATGTGGAAATGTAGAGGTTAGAATCTAAGGTTAGACGTATTTTAATTTATTAATTTTATCTTGTTATACCTGTTTTGCTGTATGATGTATTGAATATGGGCCTATGGCCGTAATAAACTAAACTAACTAACTAACTAATCTAAGGTTAGAAAAAACTGAAATTGACAGATTCATCTATCCCTACCTGGCAGGTAGTAGAGAGGCTACAGGTCAGGGGTCCCTTTACCTTTACCTTTACCCCGCCCATCTGGCCAAGTTTCCCCAGCCACTCTGGGCAGCTTCCAACAAAGATTAAAAATACATTAAAATGTCACACATTAAAAACTTCCCTGAACTTCAGATGTCTTCTAAATGTCAGGTAGTTGTTTTATCTCTTTGACATCTGATGGGAGGGCGTTCCACAAGGCGGGCGCCACTACCGAGAAGGCCCTCTGCCTGGTTCCCTGTAGCTTTGCTTCTCGCAATGAGGGAACCGCCAGAAGGCCCTCAGCGCTGGACCTCAGTGTCCGGGCAGAACGATGGGGGTGGAGACGCTCCTTCAGGTATACTGGGCCGAGGCCGTTTAGGGCTTTAAAGGTCAACACTAACACTTGCCTGGGTGCAACCCTCGCTCTTAAAACAAATCAAGCTGCTTGTATTCTTCAAGGGTTATTAGAACCTGTTGCAGGATTGTGTTCACATAGCTTCTGACTATATGGCCATCAGCCACGCTTTGACGTCTTGGGCTCCGGGTCACTTGGGGCCTACTCAGCAGCACCCAGGCACAAGAGGTCCTTCTTATAAATATCTCCATGCTGAGCGGCACTCTGCTTTCATTCCCCTGGGCTGTGCCAAGGCTCTGGATGCCCTTCTCACCAGTCTCCTCTGCCCCAGATCCACGGACGATGCGTGTGCAAGCACCACACCAAGGGCCTCAACTGCGAGCTCTGCAAGGACTTCTTCCAGGAGTTGCCATGGAGACCAGCTGAGGCCCACAACCCACACGCCTGCAAAGGTGAGGGTGTTTTTGCACGTGCCAGAAGGTGTGGGGAATTGGGTGGTGAAGCAGTGGGAGTCAATGCAAGGAGATCTTTCCCTGGAGAGGGGGGCTGGCATGTTTGGGAATGGCAGCATCCCCTGGCTTTGGGCAGATAGGTAGCAGAGGATTGGTAGCGCTGGAAAAGCTAATCAACTATGGGAGGGCTATGAAACAGTCACGATTCCATTTATTTACAAGTGGAAGAAATTCTCAGAAGTGTATGTGGAGGCCTGGACAGGCTACCGAACAAGAGTCTCCCGTTTCTAAGGCTTCTGTATGCAGGCATTGGTGGTTCCTTAGTCTGGCCTAACATTTTTAAGAAACAATGTTGTGCAGGCTCTTACAGAAGAACTTAAGAAGAGTTCTGCTGGGTCAGTCCTATGGCCCGTGTAGTCCCGCATGCTGTTCTCACAGTGGCCAACCAGGAAGCCTGCAGCAGCAGCAGCAGCCACAAATAGCAAACACATGGGGCAGGTGAGAGCCTCCGCAATAGCTGCATTGGTGGCCTAGCCCACGGGTTTATGATCCTGTTACATGGATGCAATTCAGGTCACAGGAAAAGAGGAGCGAGCGGAATAAGCAGGAGTTTGCGGCACCCTTTAACTCTGCCCCTGGCTTCTCCACAGAGTGCAATTGCAACGAGCACTCCCACAAGTGCCACTTTGACATGGCCGTGTACCTGGCCACGGGCAACACCAGCGGCGGGGTCTGCGACGAGTGCGAACACAACACCATGGGCCGCCACTGCCAGCTCTGCAAGCCCTTCTACTACCGCAACCCTCTGGCTGACATCCGTGCCAGCACGGCGTGTATCCGTGAGTGTCCTTCTGTCGTCCCAGTCGCTGTCTTTTTTATTATGAGGATGATGAATCGTGATGTGAATCGCCTCGAGCAGGGTTTACTGTGAGGAGACAGCATACAGATAAACGGTGGCTGTGATCCCCTGATCTATTTGCGGTATTGATTTTTATTGCTTCACACCATTTTTTAGTGGTGTGAGATTCTGGGCATTCCAGGCGCTCACCCAGGGTTCGTGTTTCCTTTGCAACAAGGCATCTTGGAGACTGTGCTGTCTTTATGATAAATGGCTTATTTACACATATACACAACCTGAGCCCTGCGACGGAAGGGTTGACCATGTTAACGTCCCAAGGCGGTCTTGCTTCTCCCTTAGGCACAGCCTTGGATCCCAGCAGAAACCAGGCATGGCTCTATGCCGGCTGTTTTGCCATAATAAAAATTGATTGAGAGGCCTGGCTCTATCTCTAGCTTGCTGCTTTACTTCTAGGTCACATCATTCAATTCTCCACTCTGGCCTTTTGCCTTTATAAGTAATAGACAGTTGAGAGAGGAAGGCCCATCCATTTGACCTCTGGCACAGAGCTACTTTTTTTGTTCCATTAACAAAGTGGGCCATTACCAGTCTGGCCTGGCTATTCCAACAATTGAATCTGTGCTGGATCCAGGAATTAGAAGCGGGGCTCAGGCATACAGCCTAATCCCCCCCCAAGCCCCCCACTTATAACAGTACATAATTGAGAAGATTGGCAGACTTTTGCCTGTCAAATTTCAGCGGCACCCTCTCTCTCTTGAAGAAATATTTTCACAATGGAAGAAACCTATGCATGAAACAAGTAACAAAAGGAACACATCATATTATGAAATACTTCACAACTAACAGACTGTGCTCAACCTCCTGGCATAAAAAAAGAATGAAAAAAGCAAAGGCAAAAGTTTTTAAAGTCATGTATTGGTTTAGTCATGCTGGCCACATGACCCGGAAAACTGTCTGTGGACAAACGCCGGCTCCCTCAGCCTGAAAGCGAGATGAGCAACCCCATAGTTGCCTTTGACTGGACTTAACTGTCCAGGGGTCTTTTACCTTTACCTTTACCTTTACCTCTTCTTGTTTCTCTTTAATGAAACTTGTGTGATTGGAAGGGAACATAAAGGCAGAGTCCCTTTTAACGTACGTTGTAAAGGGGACCCGAACAGTATCCAATTTCTTTTGTCCCACAGCATGTGACTGCGACCCAGTGGGGTCCTTGGACGGTGGCGTTTGTGACAGTCATACAGATGCGATGCTGGGCATGATCGCTGGGCAGTGCCGCTGCAAAGAGAACGTCAAAGGCGTGCGTTGCGACAACTGCAAAGAGGCCTTTTACGGACTGAGCCGCAATGACCCTCTTGGGTGCCAGCGTTAGTATCGGTGACTTTCTGGGGTCACCAGACTTTGTGGGGGCAGGTGTGGAATCAAGTCATGCTAGCATGGATACATGGTGTGTGTGTGGGGGGGTAGGGCTTGATATCTGGGTTGTTCCAGAGGCAGCGGCCGGTGCAAAATGCGGCAGCTAGGTTGCTTGTGGTAGCATATAACCCCTTGCTAGCGGGATTTGCCCTGGCAGCAATCTGGGGATAGGCCAAGTTCAAGGTGTTGTCATTAATGTATAAGGCCCTATGCAGCTCAGAACCAGACTACTTGAAACACCCCCTTACACACCCAGTATATTTGTGTGTTCTGTGGGAGGGTGTCTCCTGCCACTGGTGGAGGAAGAGGAGTGCGGGGGGAGCACCCCGGCCCCCGACAGCGAGATCCCAGTGGGGTGCCATCGCAGCTGCCCCCCTCCCGCGCTGGGCGCCACGCCCCCAGGACACGTGCCATGCCCCTTGACATGCGCCAACCACGCCCCCGCCTGCTCTCCGCCCCCCGGTGCTGGAGCATGAAGCTCCGCCACTGTCTTCTGCAAGTTCCAAAGGTCTCAGAAGACTACCTCACAGTAACTTGGAGCAGGGGTTTTAGGGGGTCTGCCCCTGATCTGTGGAACAACATTTCTCACGAGATACAACAGGGGCCCACTCTCTGCGCTTTCCAGAAATAAATGCAGATATTTTTTGTTCCAGCCACATAGATGGGGTTTTGCCATGAGAGTCTATTCATATTAAAAAGGGATGTGGGTGGCGCTGTGGTCTAAACCACTGAGCCTCTTGGGCTTGCTGATCAGAAGGTCGGCGATTCAAAACTGTGCGATGGGGTGAGCTCTGCCCCAGCTCCTGCCAACCTAGCAGCTCGGAAGCACGCCAGTGCAAGTAGATAAATAGGTACCGCTGTGGTGGGAAGGTAAACGGCATTTCCATGCGCTCTGGTTTCCATCACAGTGTCCCGTTGCGCCAGAAGTGGTTTAGTCATGCTGGCCACATGACCCGGGAAGCTGTCTGTGGACAAACGCCGGTACCCTCAGCCTGAAAGTGAAATGAGCGCTTTAACCCCATAGTTGCCTTTGACTGGATTTAACCATCCAGGGGTCCTTTACCTTTTACCTTTATTCGTTATGTTATCATTTTCTTTTAAATGCATTGGCTGTTTTAAAAATAATTTATTGCACATTGCCTTGAAATGATTGCATAGAGGACGATGGATAAATTATTATTTTTATGAGCAGCAGTAGTAACACTTCTACCACAATTTGGATTTTTTTCTGTTCGGCTTCAGGCACCAACATGTCTGGAATCTGAATGGCACTTCCATTTCATTGCTTCATACAGTTTTCAGCCTTTCCCAAGTCCCCTACTTCTTGCTCTCCTATAACCAGTGTTTCACGAGTTCTAGCCATCTGTCCCGCAGCCAAGACAATGGAATTAAAAATTCTAAATTATTCAAAAAGTTGTTCCTTTTGGCTCAGAGCAATACAACCTGTGCATTCAGGAGACATGCCTAATTTGATTTAATGTATTTTACTTGCAGAATCTGGGTGTTTGCAGTTGCGGGGGGGTGGGGAGTGGGAGGGGGAAGGGTGGAGCAACGGGTGGGGTAGAATTCTGCCTCGAATTCTGGAGCCCTGCTGAGTTGCGCCAGGAGATCAAGATGGTTCAGCCTTGTGCCTGGCATAGCTGGATGAAAACCCATTGAAAGTGCTAGTTATTGTGTTCTCAGCCTGCAGATGTGACCCTCGTGGAATTATCCCAGGTAGCCTACCCTGCGACCACATCAGCGGCGATTGCTACTGCAAGCGATTTGTCGCCGGGCGATACTGCAACCAATGTTTGGTGAGTGGGTGTCGCGGAACCGTTGAAAGGCGTGATGCGGATACTCCAGGCCTGAATATGCTTTAGTTGAACTGGTGGTCTTTTTCCTCCACAGCCTGAATACTGGGGTTTGAGCAATGATATGGCTGGCTGCCGGAGCTGCGCTTGTGATTTTGGAGGCGCCTACAGCAACAGGTTGGAATGGAAGGGGCATGGGCTGGGCTGGGGAAGGGGAGGGGAGGGAGGGAATGGCGCTCCGTGGCTGGGGAGGGGAGGGAAGAGTCCAGGGATGGCCAACTTCTATATTCTCAGGGGCCACTCAGGTGTCCAGGGGATGGAATTAGCGCTCCAATTGGAGAACAGCCTTTACCAAAGGTGTCATGAGCTTTGAAGACACTCAAACTCAGGACACGAGAGAGAAATGTGCTAAGAGGAAGGCACACTTGGCAAACCCACACCATGGTCAACTCCCGTCCAGAAACCAATATCCCCACTGTGGAAGGACATATGGATCCAGAATTGGCCTCCAGAGTCACTTACGGACTCATTGTTAAAACCGTGTTCATGGAAGACAATCTTACTCGGCTACGAGTGATCGCCAAAGAAGAAGGAAGAAGAGTGGTTAAGCTCTGTACTACATCTGACACCATCTCTCACTTCGCAGCACTGCATGGAAGCATGAAAAATAAGTAAAAAGGTTGCTTTTGCAGTGAAGGTCATGCAAGCATATTTTAAACTTCTTAACTGCACGTTGTTTTAATTGTAAGTGATTCTGTGAGGCCCCATTTGAGCAGTACATTTAAAGCAGTATCATATCACTTTAAACACTCATGGCTTCCCCACAGCTAACAACTTGAAATATACTCAGAGTCGAGAGTGGATTTCATGCTCTTTATTCAGCTCATAGTGGTGAGGAGGAATGGAAGTTTCCCCAAAGTATCTGCTTTATATACTTTATTTACACAATGGGCTACACGAGATTGGCTAATTCCGGAATTCTCCTGTAGGCCAATCAGGTTGTGGATTCACTTTCATCTGGAGCTGGATTGGGTGGCTCCTGCAGACCAATCATACTGCTGCATTGTTCTAGGACCAATCAGACTGCTGTATTCTGAATCCTATTGTTCTAGGACCAATCAGACTGCTGCATTTTGGATCCTATTCAACTCAGTACATAACACAACTCTAGTTTGTTTCGATGATGATGATGCAAGATCTTAGGTGACCTGTATTCCCCTCAGAGAGCCACAATTCCCAGAGTTCCCTCCCTGGAAGAGGGATGAATTGCGAAACCACTCTGAGAATTGTAGCTCCGCGAAAGGAAAATAGGGGGTCTCTTAAAACTTCTCAACACCCTTGATGAATTACCATTCCCTGGATCCTTTGGAGGAAGCTTTGACTTTTTAAAAAACGGCACGAGTGCTTTGAGTGTGTAGTGCAGAGTTGTGATTGTAAAAAAAAGCTGAACTTGCTATACTTGCGCATTGCTGCACATGGTGGCTTTTTTTGGGTCTAGGACAGTGGTAGGGAAACTCCATCCCGCAGGCCTAATTAGACCCACCTGGCCTCCCCATTTTGACTGCCATGTGGTTTGACCCAAAACCATACCTGAGGCCAAGCACTGGACAGGTAAACACATGGGGTCAAATGGATAAGGAAGAGTTCAGAGCACACTCTTTAAGTGCCCTCCCAATTCTTTCTTTCCAGCTGTGAGTTAAAGCGAATCAAGAGACTTTTAACTTGAGTGTGCAACCTCCCTCTCTCTTTTGCACCCCTTTTGCCGAACCTACTCCAACGGCAGGGCTCAAATATTCTGTCTGGCTTTCTCTCTCTCTCTTTCTCTCCAGGTGTTCCATGGATGATGGGCAATGCCCTTGTCGGCCCCACCTCATCGGGCGTCAGTGTGATGAAGTGCAGCCGGGGTTTTTCTGCATGCCCCTGGACTATTATATGTATGAAGCAGAGCATGCCACAGGTCTTGCACCAACCCATCAGGGCCTGCCAGTGAGTGCACTGGGACAGAGGAAGGGAAAGGGGTGCGTGAGAACCTGGGACACGGAGCGAGGGGGCCTGTGTCTGGAAAACTGCTAGTGAATGCGGGTTACTTGTCCAAAGGAAAAGGAGATGGCGCCCGCATTTCTTGTGGGTGTTGTCCAAGAGACCTTGTAGTCTCTGGGGCACGCACACCTTCGTGGGGACTGAAAAGTCCCCAGCCCAGCTTACTGGCCTAAATCAGAACCTTGCATACACTGACCCACTTGCATGTCACAAATTCATTCATGAATTCAGAATGTTTTGTATGTGGAAGCACATGAGCATGTAAGGCACAACACCACAGAGGTATCTGCAGGCAAGGAGAAAATTCATTAAAACTGTCCTGGGGGCTCAATCAGTCAATCATGGGCTGGTAGGATGGAAGGCAAGGAGGGCCAATGATAGGTGAAACCAGAGCCAATGGCAGGCAGAGGCAACCCATTCTAGTTTCGTCCCCATTCTCCTCCCTTCTGACTTATAGAAGGACAACGCTTTTAAGTAAAAAGCCAAGCAAGTGTGGACCAAATGAGACTGGTGGGGCAACTCCCCAGTTGCCCATATGGGGCAACCTCCATTGGCCAATCCATACAATATAGGGTAGTTCCATGGGCTCCCTTTTTTGCCTTGGCAGCCTCAGTGAGCCTTTCAGAGCCCCTTGGTTGCTGAATGGCTGAGGATGGAAATGGTTGTCAGGAGCAACCAATGGTGTTGGAAATAAAAAATTCCCTGGAATGAAATTCGCGGCATGTGTCACACTTAGGGAAAATTTGGAAAAGATGATGTATAGGTGGTACATCACACCGGCAAAACTAGGGAAAATGTATAAAACAGGAAATAAGATCTGCTGGAAGTGTAAAATCAAAGAAGGTAATTTTTTCCATATGTGGTGGACATGCGACGAAATGAAGAAATATTGGGAACTTATATATAATGAGTTAAAAAAAAATATTTAAATATACATTTCCCAAAAGACCAGAGGCTTTCCTACTAGGAATAATTGGGGATGAAATCAAAAAAGAAGATAAGACATTATTCCAGTATGCTACAGCTGCCGCTAGAATATTAATTGCCCAAAATTGGAAAAATCCAAACACCCCAGCAATCAGAGATTGGCAAACAAAATTATTTGAATTTGTTGAACTAGCAAAAATGACACAAAAAATCAGAAACCAAAAAAATACAAAGTTTATTAGCGACTGGAATAAATTTATGATATACATTGAAGGGAATTATAGAAACCTAAAAACTATAGCAGGTTCGATATAGATCTTACGATGTGTAAATCAATAACAATTATCAGCTGCAGGAGAAAGAAATTATTTATACTAAGAAGCCTGAAATCGGGAGGGATGGAAGTCAATAGGTGTGTAGAGGAATGATTTAAGCATTTAAAGATATAAAGATTTAAGTGTGAAGACAAAGAACTGTAACGGAAACTGATGTTATTTTTATGTTATGTTTGGATATATATTTTTTGTAACGGTTGATTTGTTTTTCCTTTTGGCTATTTAAGTGAAACTTAATAAAAAGAAATTAAAAAAAAGGAAATAAAAAATTCCCCATGCTTTGTTGTAGGGTGCCTTGCGGCCTGAGGCCCCTGTGGACTGTGTGGAATATTACAACGGGGTCCAGAACGGGCGCAAAGTGAGGCTGCGACGACAGCACAGCACGATCAGACTCTTGCAGCAGCGAGCGGCGCTCCGAAGAGCCAGGCAACTTCAGCAGAAGGTGACCGAAATAGGGTGGGAGAGAGAGGATGCTGGGGGAAACCAGGGAAGGAGGTCAAGGGTGGTTTGGACCAGAACTCCAGGCCACTCAGTAGAGGTGTTGTTGGTCCGTAAAGCTGAGCTAAGGAGCAGCCACTTGGGTCTTCTTGGTCAACTATGTTAATTCTTTGCCTTGCATTTAGCCAGAAGGTAAAAGATACACTTGAATAAACACTATGCACTTTGTCATTGCAATCTGTTAAAGGCATCCTCTGTGAGCTGTGCATGCCCGTGATTTTACACAAGTAGAATTCAGGTGCTTTGTGGTTGGTCAGGAATGTCCTGCAGCGACTTAAGTGGCGTTGTGTGGGAGGACTTCAAAAACCAGGATGATTCTGCTCACAGCTCAGGTTCCCGAAAGCACCTAGCCTACCTCTAGGAGTGTCAGATGGAGTGTCAGTTCCACGCGGGGACTAACTGAGCAGGCGGCAAGGGCTGGGGGTCGGTTTAATGACCACCTCAGGCCATATCCGGTCCGTGGGCCGTAGTTTGCTGACTCCTGACCTAATGACTGCAGTTAGCAGTCCAGGAAGTTCGCAGGACGAAAAGAAGATGGAAAAGAGAGAGAGTGGCAGCATGACTTGTCCTTTACCAGGTCTGGAAAGGTCACGCCCACCCACTAGTCCCATGCAAGGAAGGATGCTCCAGGCCAGGAGGAAGAGGAAGTTTCGACTGGCTGGACCAAACATTCCCTTGCATGTCCACTCTAGGAAAACAAGGAATGTTGTATTTGACTGCTCCCAGTGGATTCCAACCCACAGGAGGTACCAGGTTCAGTCCGTAACATCTCCTTGTAGGGTTGGGAGAGACCCCTGGCTGAAACCCTAGAGAGCCACTGCCCGTTGGCAATACACATCTAGATGGAGTAATTATCTGACTCACTGCAATGCAGCGCCCTGTGTCCCTGCAGCTTTGCTGATGTCATGTTTTCACCCGCAGCCTGATGTGGAAGTCATGCACCGTGAGCATACAGGTCACATGATTACATGGACCGGCCCCGGCTTTGCACGCGTAAGGGATGGGGCTGGTTTATCCTTCCATATCGACAACATTCCCTACCCCATGGAATATGACATCCTGTTGCGCTATGAGCCTGAGGTGCGTGGAAGGAACTGGAGTGGGTGTGGCGGGTGCTTGTTGTGGGAGGGAGGGGAGAAGTTCTGGCATTTTCCTGAATGCTTACATTATTGGATCATAAATTAATTTCTGTGAGGGGGGGGGGACTGTAGCTGGAAGAATGAGAATATTTTCATGAGGCTTATCATAATAATGCTTAATCTTTACATAATAACTAAGTTCCCAGAGCACTTCACATAAAATTAGCTAGATAGCACTGACAACAACCTTGCAAGGTAGGCCATCCCCCATATTACAGACAGACGGATGAGACTATGGGATACATTTGAAGCAGGGACTTACCAACTTATAACTCACACCCTTTCTGGAGCTGGAGAGTGGTTGAATAGCAGTGGAAAGGAGGATTTGCCTCAGTTCTTTTAATCTATGCCCATCAACTGGAGATTCGATCCATATTACACATTGTGGAAAGAGTGCGACCATTCAGATGCTGTTGGGTTCCAATCCCCATCAGCCACAGTCAGTATAGCCATGTCAGGAGTCCAGTTCCTGGCTTGATAACACAGTGAGCGTAGTTAATTAAAAAGGATGCTTTATTGTCAAAACAAACAGATAGTTCTTCATTTATATATTTTTTATATTTTTATTGGTTTTTTTAACATATCATTTCCAACAATCATATAACATAACTTCTTATCTTATACAATGCTTTAGACTTCCGTCAATACCTCTGATGATTTTTCGTTCTTTATCACTTATTCTGCATTTCTTAATTTCCCTATTACACTCAATTATCATTAGCTAATAATTTTCCTCATAGCCTTTCTTGCAGTATTTCCAATAATCCTCCTTACACAACTTCTTGCAGTCCTACTAGTGTAATCTGTTCATCACAATTACTTTTCAAATAGTTCGTATATTTACTCCAGTCTTCTAAGAATCTCTGGTCCCGCAGGTTTCGAACCCTTCCCGTTAGTTTATCTAATTCTGCATAGTCCATCAATTTCATCCGCCATTCTTCTTTCGTCGGTAATTCTTCTTGCTTCCATTTTTGTGCCAATAATATTCTTGCTGCCATCATTGCATATAAAAACAACTTACAATCCTGTCTATTAATATCATCTCCTACAATGCCAAGTAAAAATGCTTCTGGTTTCTTAATAAATGCATATTTCAACATCTTTTTCATCTCATTATATATCATTTCCCAGAAGTTTTTGACTTTTTTACATTCCCAACAAATTCTTCAGTTGGCAGTAACCCTTCCCTGGGAGATGGCTGCAAACCTTCCCTGGGAGCTGGCTCATTCATGACAAGCCAAGAGTCAGGAACATCTGGGGGATGGGGAAGTTCCCCACCTTTGGCACAGGGATGGAGGTGTCACTGGTAGGGCAAGGGATAAGAGCTGGTGGGTTTCCGGGGGGAAATTGCTCCTAAAGCAAGTGTTTCCTCTAGCCTTATAGCGAATGTCCACAGCTAGGTTTTTTTGTCGTATTACGTTTTGCAGCAAGGCTATTTCTGAGGGTGTCCACCCGGTGGGCCTGATGGGGATTGTATTCTCTGGGACGGCTGCTTTAAACCTGCTGTGTCTCCTTCTCAGTCCACAGAGGATTGGGAAGCTGTCGTCAGCGTCAGCTCGCGGGCGTTACCCATGAGCCCTCGCTGCGGCAACGTGCTGCCCTCGGAGCAGATGTATCGGGAGAGCCTGCCCCATAGTTCCAGGTAAGAATGAGAGGAGGAGGGGGGGGAGAAGCAGCCCCACTGGGCACAGTGTGGGGACGGAGCTTCCTTGACTCAAGAGAGACCCACAGCATGTCAGTGAGAAGTTTTATTGGAAATCAAGTCCTCGTGGATTATGTCCTCCTTTTAAAAAAAAAATCAATTCCAAATTGTTTACCACACTGGAGTCTGCTATTGCTGGTTTTTATTACATGTCTCGAGTCACTAATAACCACTTCAGGTTCTTGGGTTATAAAAATAATGTGTGGCTGACAGCCTAAAATGGGGTTGGCCAATTACTGTATTCTCTGCAGTCACTTTGTTCCCAGAACAGGAGCCAGGAGCCAGAAGTGTATTTTGCTTTGCAGCTTGCTTAGCCTTTTCCCTGAAAATGTAACATGAGAGGCTAGATAAAATTGCATATGCAGGTGTGTGTGTGTATCTATATATCTGTTTAGCAGGCTTATAAAGAGTTTTATCTGCAGGTGTTTGCTTTTCCTACAGGCCCGTGAACAGTGAAGATTTACTCTTCTGCACAGACACAAAACGGGACGCGGGTGGTGCTGTGGGTTAAACCACAGAGCCTAGGACTTGCCAATCAGAAAGCCAGCGGTTTGAATCCCCGCGACGGGGTGAGCTCCCGTTGCTCGGTCCCTGCTCCTGCCAAGCTAGCAGTTCGAAAGCACATCCAAGTGCAAGTAGATAAATAGGTAGTGCTCCGGCGGGAAGGTAAACGGCGTTTCCGTGTGCTGCTCTGGTTTGCCAAAAGTGGCTTAGTCATGCTGACCACATGACCTGGAAGCTGTACGCCGGCTCCCTCGGCCAATAAAGCGAGAAGAGCGCCGCAACCCCAGAGTCGGTCACGACTGGACCTAATGGTCAGGGGTCCCTTTACAGACACAAAACACACACAAAAATTACAAAACACTAGCACTAGTGCAAGTACACTTGTAGTTTCTACGTTACAGCTGTAAGAAATAAATCATACTTATTGTTTCAACATCCTGATCGTTTCAGGCAGCGCTTTGGCACAACTGACAGAGCACGTGGTTTTTCTGTTATCTGAGTATTTGCTGATGGATTGACTGAGTCTTTACCATAATTAACTGGAGAGCTCATGGGTTTGTGGTTAGGAAATAGCTGGTATTTTGGTTTGGCTATGGGCCCTCTACACGTACTGGTGGCTTTTGGTACTACAAGATGCAACAGAAACAGCACAATTAACTATTCCGTTCTCTGATCTCATTCCAAGGTTCTTATGCTGGAGTTTCCTTTTTGGAGGCTGCTATTGTCTGTCTATTTGTATTACATTATTATAACTAATAACCAGTTTCATTCACGCAAGTACATAGCATGTTGTATTTTGGGGATCTAACCGTTTTATGTAGGATTTCCTATCCTCTGGCTTTTCGGTGTTTTTCGTTTTGTTTATTTTTTTTGCCATGTTATTATTTCTTTTAACTTTGCCGCTCTTTGTTTTGTATTATCTGTAGAGAAGTAGTACAGTGGTACCTCATTTCTATTGTTAACGCATTTCTGAACTTATTATTGCCTTTAACCATTCCTCTCCCTTTCTCCTACTTTCTTTTTTACAATATTTCTTAATTTTTTACAGAGACTCTTCAAAACCAACAAGCGTTGTCTGTGCATCACATATGCTTTTCAGATAATCTGTAAATTTCCCCCAGTCTTCGATAAACTTTTGGTCTTTCTGGTATCGAATCTTCCCAGTCAGTTTATCCAATTCCGCATATTCAGTCAGTTTCATTCTCCATTCTTCCACTGTTGGAATTTCTTCCTGCTTCCATCTTTGCGCCAGAAGTATTCTTGCAGCTGTTACAGCGTATTGGAAAAGTTTACAATCTTTTCTATTAATTTCATTACCTACCAATCCTAGTAAGAAGGCTTCTGGTTTTCTAACAAATGTATATCTCAACATCTTTTTCAATTCCTTATACAGTGGTGCCTCGCAAGACGAAATTAATTCATTCCGCGAGTTGTGTCGTCTAGCGATTTTTTCGTCTTGCGGAGCGCGGATTCGCTGGGTATTAACGGCTTTAAGAAAAAGGAAGCAAACTCGCAAGACGTTTTCATCTTGCGAAGCAAGCCCATAGGGAAAATCGTCTTGCGAAGCAACGCAAAAAACAAAAAACCCTTTCGTCTTGCGCGTTTTTCGTCTTGCGAGGCATTCGTCTTGCGAGGTACCACTGTATATCATTTCCCAGAAGCCTTTCACCTTTTTGCACTCCCACCACATATGATAGAAAGCTCCTTCTTTTTCTTTACATTTCCAACACTTATTACATGTTTTATACATTTTAGCTAATTTAACTGGCGTTATGTACCATCTATATACCATTTTCATTACATTTTCCTTCAACGCGGTACACGCCGTGAATTTTAACTTTTCATTCCATAATTTCGTCCAATCATCATATTGTATATTATAACCAAAATCTCTGGCCCAATGTATCATTACTGATTTCACCTCTTCATCTTTTGTATGCCATTCCAACAACATTCTATACATTTTAGAAAATTTTTATACTCATTATTCAATACCTCTATTTGAAATTTTGATTCTTTTCCTTCATATCCACACATTTTGCAATCTTTTTTAAACATTTCACTAATCTGGTAGTAGTGCAACCAATCATAAACAAATTCTTTCACCTCTTCATAAGTCTTCATTTTCCATCCCCCCCCCCCTTTCTTACTATCAATTCTCCAGACATTCAGAAGACATCTTAAGGCAGCCGTGTTCAGGGAAGTTTTTAATGTGTGACATTTTAGTGTATTTTTGGTTTCTGTGGAAGCCGCCCAGAGTGGCTGGGGAAACCCAGCCAGATGGGCAGGGTACAAATAATAAATTATTATTATTATTATTATTATTATTATTATTATTATTATTGAGGAAGGCTGGGATAAGACGTTAACAAATAGGCAAACAAATTATGACAAGAGACGAACTTCTTATCTGACAGGCCTGTGCAATTTCAGAAGCTCAGAACCTGTTTCTTTCCAAGGCTGCCACATTTGTATTCTAGCAGCCCTATTGGGGGAGGGGGGGGAGCAAGAAAACAAAAAACCCTCAGCCCCCAAATCTGAAAGGCTACTCCTCATCCAGCCCTTTTCAAGATCCCCTTTCATCTTCTTTGAAATTCGTTCTCCCTCTTCGTTAATGGTTCGGAACATTTCCTGGGTTTTAAAAAGAAAAGGAAGGAAGGAAATGGGGCATACAAGTGTTTCCCCTGAAGCAGTTTGATGGTTTGAATCGTTGCCACCCTCTTTTATCGCTGGCAGGCAGGTTGGTGAAATGAAAGAAGCGGCTCTCATTGTTCTGTCCGAAAAAGATTATCTAAGGCAGCGGAACAAAGCAGACCCACTGCAGTCTGCAGGCAAAGGGCCCCCCCCCCTCCCGACAGCTATTAGAGGTTGGCTGGTTATTGTTATGCTCCGGCAGAGACAGTTATTCAGGTTCAGATAAAAAGATGAGGTAAAATTTATAATTTAGACTCGTGGCAGAGGCAGAGAGCACACAAAAAACCTCAAAAGCCTTGCCAATATTTTTTAAAGAATGGCACAAAGCAAGACTCTATAAACAAAATATTGGGGGTGGCAGAGAAATCCCACATTTTACAGAATGGTATATGTGGGAAATGCCCACTTTGAGTAAAATGACCAAGATACTATGGGTTAAATATGGGGAAAAGAAGGTAAATTTGAATGAGGCTAGTGAAAGTTTAAGGAACTTCAGAGTAGTAAGCAGGGGGAAAGTAATTATAACCCTTTTACAATTTCATGGCTAAGTAGGGTTTCATTCAAAGTGGCCCTCCTAATCGGTAATCTTAACTATCAGAGGCTCGAATGAGCATTGCATGTTTTGTTGCTTTATTTAATTATTATTCAATTATTTTTATTGGGCTTGCCATAACTGTTAAGAAAGGGGCTTGCTTGGAAAAGAATTTGTTGTTAGGTTATTATTTTGTATTGTTGTTGTTGGGGGAGGCAGGCTTTTTTCGGAGGGCAGAACTTCAGATTCGAATTGATTTTTATTGATTTTGCGGGGGGGGCAGCTACCCCTCGCCCCCTCTTGGCTATGCCCATGAGTTGTTCTTTAATATATATATTTTAAGAATTGCACCAACAGTTGTCTCAGTAAGCAACCCACTCTGTAACTAACTTCTAACTTCTAATATTATATATAGAGGACATTTAATTAATATACATAGTGAGGCTATAAATAACAGCCACCAGCCCCTCTCTTCATCTTGTGTTTTGCTTCTCTTTCGTCTACCTGCTCCGACTCTCTCCTTCCTTGATCTGCCAGCTGCCTCTCTAGTCCCCTCTAATGGCGCAGGAATGCTGCTGTCAGTCTCTTCTGAAGGGCTAAGGCAGCCTGCACCAATCTAGTGCCTTCCAGATGTTTTGGACTACAGCGCCCATCATCCTCAGGGAGTATCCTTGTCATGGCTGGGGGCGATGAGATTCTGTTATGCATGCAAGGCCAAGTGCAAGGCCCTAAACCGCCTCAGCCCAGTATGCTTGAAGTTCCATGGTGGGGGGGAAGTGTGATGCAAATGTACTGTGTCTCGGCCCGCATACCAGAAGGAGCATCTCCACCCCCATCGTTCAGCCTGGACACTGAGGTCCAGCTCCGAGGGCCTTCTAGTGGTTCTCTTACTGCGAGAAGCGAAGTTACAGGGAACCAGGCAGAGGGCCTTCTTGGTAGTGGCGCCCTCCTTGTGGAATGCCCTCCCATCAGATGTCAAAAAAATAAACAACTACAGTGGAACCTCGGGTTGCAAACATGATCCATGTGGGAGGCACGTTCGCAACCTGCACCGTTCGCAACCTGCAGTGCCGCATCTGCACACGCGCGGGTCGCAATTCGGCGCTTCTGAGCATGCGGAAAGCACGATTTAGTGCTTCTGCGCATGCGCAAGCACTGAAACCCAGAAGTAACCCATTCTGGTACTTACGGGTTTGGCGTGGTGCGCAACCCAAAATCACATAACCTGAAGCATCTGTAACCTGAGGTACCACTGTATCTGACGTTTAGAAGACATCTGAAGGCAGCCCTGTTTAGGGAAGTTTTTAATGACTGGTGTTTTAATGTATTTTTAATCTCTGTTGGAAGCCACCCAGAGTGGCTGGGGAAACCCTGCCAGATGGGCGAGGTACAAATAATAGAAGATGATGATGATGATGATGTGGATGTGGGTCTCACATGTGATCCAGGCACAATTTGCATGGCAGAGGCTGGTGGGTGTGCCAGGTCCGCAGCATCAAACTTTGAAAGTGAGCCACATTTTTCTCCTCAAGGCAGCTGAGAACGATCCCAGCAACCCTCTCCAAGTCTGCAAACACCTGCATTTTATGAGCTGGGTTCCTCAACCCTCTTGCGCCTAGTCTTACCCCTTGTGTGTTCTCCGCCTTTCCCCGTCTCTCACCTTTGTCTTCCCTCTCCCCAGGTATGTGCTCCTGCCACGGCCCTTCTGTTTCGAGCCCAGGAACCATTATGAGATCACCGTGCGATTCCAGCGGGCAGGGGTGGCACAGCGCCATCCTGCAGCCTTCATCCTCGTTGACTCGGTGAGAAAGAACCAGGTTTTAAATCTTCACACACACACACACTCAAAAAACAGTGACGTGCCAATGTCCAGCCCCACTCAAGTAAAAGAGATTCTGCAGAAGCTGCCAGAGTCTTTCTGTGAATGCGTCTCAGCACAAATCAAATCAAATCAAATATCTTTAATACGGTCAGTGACCAGGAAGCAATTTATAAAAATATGACATTAAAAGTAGTATTGTGCTACAAATAACAGTAGAAATATGGCCAATTCACAGAATTGGTGCTTATATTTATGACCAGGTTTCGACTTTTAAAGTTTTAAAAATTCAATTCAGGTGTCGCTACTGTTTATTATCGTTCCTTCGATGTTTACAATTTGAACTCCGTTGTTGACATCATTGCTCGTCTTATTCTTGTTGCAATGTAACAGTACTTTGCCACGGGCCTGTTAATTTCGGGCTCTTTGTCAGCTAAGAGGTGTCTGATATAGGTGTCGTCTGTACTACGAGGTATTTACCTCAGAATCGGTTCGATCAGCTCTTTTCTTGAGTCTCGATATAATGGGCACTATAAGATGACATGCCCAATGGTTTCAATTTCATTGCTGTTACTGGGACATAATCTTTGTTCGATCGGTATTTTATTGTATCTTCCCTCTAGAAGAGCTGAAGGGAGAGCGTTAAAGCGGGCCCTGGAAAATGCCCATCGGTATTTAGCGTTGTCCAGAACTTTGAGATAGTTTGCTAGATGGGGCCTTTGGGGGTTGTATAGAAGTTTAAATCTTCACACACACACACACTCAAAAAACAGTGATGTGCCAATGTCCAGCCCCACTCAGGTAAAAGAGATTATGCAGAAGCTGCCAGAGTCTTTCTGTGAATGCGTCTCAGCACGTTCTGAGGTAGATTTCTCCCCTCTTGTGTGCTACATAAGCAGCTGGGCCAGCTTCAGTCCTTGTCCCAACCAGGCCAGACTTTTCCTGACATCTCTCCCTCCTTGCTACAGCTGGTCCTTCTGCCCCGTGTGACAGAGCTGCCCGGGCTCCATGGTAGCAGTCCTGCAGCGGTGGAGCGCCGGGAAGCGTTGGAGCGCTACACCTGCCTAGAGGTTTTCCGTATGGCCACCATGCCCGACCTGGCTGAGACCTGTGCCCGCCTGCTGTGCAGCATCTCTGCCCTGATGCATGATGGGGCTATGCGTGAGTGATTCTTTCTTACGCCTGAGAAAGAAAGCCACTTTGCATACTTTTCTCTAGTCTCTACCATTGTGTTTGTTTGTGTGTGTTTGTCTGTGTTTGTGTGTGCTGGTGGTTGCCATTTCCACCAACACACAAAGTCCTGGAATGACTCCAGGTCTCAGGTATTGGGGGGATGCAAAATGGCGGACAGGTTATTCATGTTGTTGTTGCTGCTGCTGCTGCTACTACTTAAAGGTAAAGGTAAAGGGACCCCTGACCATTAGGTCCAGTTGCAGACAACTCTGGGGTTGCGGCGCTCATCTCGCTTTATTGTTGAGGGAGCCGGCGTACAGCTTCTGGGTCATGTGGCCAGCATGATTAAGCCGCTTCTGGCGAACCAGAGCAACGCAGGGAAACGCCGTTTATCTTCCCGCCGGAGTGGTACCTATTTATCTACTTGCACTGGCGTGCTTTTGGACTGCTAGGTTGACAGGAGCTGGGACTGAGCAACGGGAGCTCACCCCGTTGTGGGGATTCGAACCGCTGACCTTCTGATCGGCAAGCCCTAGGCTCTGTGGTTTAGACCACAGTGCAGCGCCCTTAAAGCAGCTTAAGAAAAAAGGAAGCAGCTGTCCTGCTGCTAATGGTGAGCCCCACCTGCAACAAATTGTTGAGTAATTTATCCTCCCTTTGGGGAAAAAATGATGGTGATGAAATGGTCCCATTTCTCTGCCCCCAGATTTTGAGAGGCTGCTAGTGCATAGCTGCAGCCTTCTTGAACTAGGTGGTTCAGTTTGCGGCCAGGGCCTAGGACAATGGTTTGTAGAAGGGTTCAATGGCTGAGCGTCTGCTTTACACGCAGAAGATCCCAGATTCAATCTACAGCATTTGCCAGCCAGTGTAGACAGTACTGAGATAGATGAACCGATAGTCTGACTCACTGTAAGGCAGCCTTCTATGTTCCTAAGCCAAAGTTGTGGAAATTAAAGGCCCAAATGTTGGTGAGGTGCTGCCTAGAATCAGCAAACCCAGCTTTGGTATGGGAGAGGAGAGTTCCTCAGATTTAACTCACCTTTATGTAAAAAGAATGGGGAAACATGAGAAGAGGAATCTACAGTTCAGAGGTAAACAACTCTCCCCCCCAAAAAAATAATAATTCTGCAGCAGGAATTGTGCAGCGCATCTATTTTACAAGCTTTTAAAAATATATATATAATTTTTTATTAATTTTTTTAACGTATCATTTTCAACGTATCATTAAACATACTTTTACATCTTCTATCAATCCTGTCTGAAAATTTTCCAATCTAATCTCTCAGTATGCATTTCTTATCTTCCCTATTACATTTAAAACTCATAACCAATATCTATCTTTTTCTACTTTGTAACACTTCGTATATTTCTCCTTACAAAACTTCTTGTAGTCCTACTAGCGTAATTTGTTGATTACAGTTGCTCTTCAAATAATTCATATACTTCTTCCAACCTTCTGTAAATCTTTGGTCCCGCAGGTTTCGAATCCTTCCTGTCATCTTGTCCAATTCTGCATAGTCCATTAATTTCGTCTGCCATTCTTCTTTCGTCGGAATTTCTTCTTGTTTCCATTTCTGGGCTAACAATACTCTTGCTGCAGTTGTTGCATATAAAAACAATTTAACATCTTGCCTATTAATGTCTTGACCTATAATACCAAGTAAAAATGCTTCTGTTTTTTTTAAGAATGTATATTTCAACATCTTTTTCATCTCACTATATATCATTTCCCAGAAGTTCTTTACTTTTTTACATTCCCACCACATCTGATAAAATGTTCCTTCTTTTTCTTTACATTTCCAACATTTAT
Organism: Podarcis filfolensis; assembly: GCF_964270895.1. Taxonomy (NCBI): domain Eukaryota; kingdom Metazoa; phylum Chordata; class Lepidosauria; order Squamata; family Lacertidae; genus Podarcis; species Podarcis filfolensis. Next base: position 20,257,348 of record NC_139605.1, read on the forward strand.
TATTTGTCTTATCCATTTTAGCTAATTTCACTTGTGTAATATACCATCTATACATCATTTTCATCATATTCTCTTTCAAAGCATTACAGGCTGTAAATTTTATCCTTTCATTCCACAACCTTTCCCATTCTTCAAGCTGTATATGTTTTACAAGCTTTTAGCACTGTTGTGAAATATTTCCAGGTATCTCTGACTACAACCATGGGGCCTAGAAACATGCTAATGTTAAAGATAACGAAAGCTGAGGTTCTCAGGATTTGGGCGGCATCTGTCTGTCTGATGGATGTTCTGGACTGTAACCTGCACGATTTCACCACCTGCGGCCTCAAACTATGAACTTGCATTTTACCACATTACTACAAGCAGGAATATTCCTCGCATGCTCGCGTGCATCCGCTCTAGAGTGATGTGCTTGTGTTCAGTGTGTTGGAGCGCATCTCCACTTGTCCCTCTCCCCAGTCTCCTTGGCCCTGGGGTGGGGAGGCGATTGCCTCTCGTCTTTCCCCCTGCCTAGCTTACTTCCCTAACCGTTGTGGTTTCTTCCGCCTTCAGCCTGCCAGTGTGATCCCCAGGGCTCCACCAGCAGTGTTTGCCACAAACTGGGAGGGCAATGCCAGTGTAAGCCCAACGTGATGGGTCGGCGCTGTGACCAGTGTGTCCCGGGCACCTACGGATTCGGACCCTACGGCTGCAGCCGTGAGTAATCAAGGCAGGGCCTGCATGTACTGCCTCCCTCATGGTCATCCTTGTCTTTTCCTCAACTGTTGATTAAGCCTAGTTTTCACTGAGAGTGGAGGGGAAAAACCTGTGGCTGGGCTATATTGCCATAGCTGTCAACTTTCAGATTTGAAAATAAGGGATCAGCAGCCTCGAAAATAAGGGATCAGCAGCCTCACCTGTCCTGGGGACAGTCTATGGGATATCTAGCAACCCGGGATAGCAGTGGGAAGCAGCCGGAAAAGGTGCTGGAATAAGGGAATTTCCCGCCAAAAAAGGGAAGGTTGACAGCTATGTATATTACTGATCCTCAGAGTAGCAAATGGGATCCTGACACAGGAGGGAAGGAGATCCTGCTCTGACTAGGCGCCACCCAGAGATAGCACCCCTGAGTTAGATCCCCTTGAGGAACCAGCTACCTTTACAAAAGCAGTTTCAGCTCCCCAGTGACCAAGTGCTAAGCTCCAGAACAGATTCTCTGTGGCTTGAGAGGCCCCATCCAGTCAAAGAGGCCTCAGTTGAGCAACAGAACTGGACTGGAGCAGATTCTCTTCTTTGGGATTATCGTTATTATATATTTAGGTATTATTCAAGCTCCTACAGCTCCAGGCAGTGGTTAAACCTGACTAACTTAAGCCACATCCGAACCCTACATCGATGATACCACTTTTAAGCAGTCACGACTTCCCCCAAAGAATTGTGGGAAATGTAAAGGCTGCCGAGAGTCGTGAGGAGACCCTCCCTATTTCCCTCACAGAGCAGCAACAATTCCCAAGCTCCTTGATTGTTGAACCAGTCTGGGAATTGTAGCTCCGTGAGGGGAATGGAGGTGGGGTCTCCTCACAGCTCTCAGCTCCCATAACAAACTACAGCTCCCAGGATTCTTTAACGAAAGGCAGGAATGTTTATCATAGTGCTTCAAAAGCATGGTGTGAATTTGAGTTGCTCTCAAATGTATAGTCCGTTCAAAAAAGGAGAACCTCTTCAGATTGGGATGAGGAGATGGGATTAAGTAACCATCTTCATATTATTATTATTATTATTATTATTATTATTATTATTATTATTATTATCCCAACTTTTCTCCAAGGAGCTCAGGGCGGCCTGCATGGTTCTCTTTTCCTCTCCAATTTTACCCTAAGAGCCACCCTGTGAGGTAAATATTTCCGAACGGGCAGCCTTGTCATATTAGTCTCTTGCAGCAGAAACAATCAAAGGTCTTGTCCAGTACCTAGAAATTGTTAATCTTTAAATTGCCACAATACTCTCTAGTGTCTCCCTCCCCCGCCCCCGCCCGGGTCTGTGTGAGGATTTGAACCCAGGGATTCTGGGTCCTAGGTCAACATGACCACTGCTAGACCCACTTAACGTTGCTGCCACCCACCCCTATCATCCTTTCAGCCTGTTAGCCTGGGTGGTTACTACTAGAGGTTAAGGAGCTGTGTTTTGGAAGAGCTTCCTGTCTTGTGGATTTGGCAATAGCTGCCACGTTGAACTCTCTGAAAATACCTGTGCCAGGAAATTGGGCGCCATCTCTATATTAGGGACTTTCCAGAGAACTGTGCTATAATTTCTAATGGTTAATGCGCCCTCACCTGTCACGCTGAAAGCACTGGCCCTTGTCCCCACAGCCTGCGCCTGTTCCCCCGAAGGCTCAGTCTCCAGGATCTGCGAACCAGTAAGCGGGCAGTGCCGGTGCCAACATGGTGCCATCGGACGCCAGTGCGACCAGTGCCCACCAGGCCAGTGGGGCTTCCCAACCTGCCGGCCTTGCCACTGCAACGGGCACTCGGAGGCGTGCGACTTGCACACGGGGGCCTGCCACCAGTGCCGCGATTACACGGCTGGCCGCCATTGTGAGAGGTACGCATGTGGGATTCGTGGGAAAATGTGACGGGATCCCAACTGCAATAAAATGTTGCAGTGTAGAGGGCTGATTTCATTATGACTGGGCGACTCTTGTTTGGAAAATGGGATGGGAGTGGGTGGACAAGCATCGACTGACAGAGTCCCTTTCCTTAGGAAGATTGGTGCTGGTGATTGACAAGAAACACTAAATATTCCCCTTAGTTTCATTGCAGAAGGTTGGAAAAAAGACAACTGTCTTTTTTTGTCAGAGTCAAACAGCCCCTATTCCCACATTTTTCCATCTCAAACATGGATGTTCTGCCCAGACACACACACACACACACACACACACAGAGAGAGAGAGAGAGAGAGAGAGAGAGAGAGAGAGAGAGAAAGAAAGAAAGAAAGAAAGAAAGAAAGAGGCAGAGAGGAGATACATTTTTTTCTGAATCATGCAGCACAGCTTGGTCCCCTGATACCAGCCTTCAAGGAAGAGATTAGAGCAGGCACTGTTAGCTTGTTTTAGGAGGAAACAGGGAGATTCCACGGGAAGATTACTGGAGGAGAGAGACACTGTGAGAAGGATTGAAAGGCCTTAGGCCGGGAGTATATTGTGAACAGGCTAAACTGTGGGATGGAGCATCAGATTATACTAATAAGGCTTATATTGGGGCAAAACCAGCTGTGATGAAGAGTGGCCAGGAAGAACAGGTGATAATTTGACATATGAGGTGCCTATTTTTAGGACCCACCCTACTTTTGTGGTTGTAAGTAGTTTTGAATTATTTTTAATATTGCGTTTTTAATTGCTGGACATTAAGTTGAGGGGCATGTAATAAATTACTACTACTAATAACAACAACAACAACAACCAACGGTTGCTCTTACTGCCTCTGTTTCCCTTTTTTTACCCCATCACAGGTGCTTGGATGGTTACTATGGAGACCCCATCTTGGGCTCAGGGCAACAGTGCCGTCCCTGCCCTTGCCCTGGGTATCCGGGGTCCCGGCACTATCACGGCATCTCCTGCCATACCGACAGGGAAACCAATCAGATTGTTTGCCTTTGTGCTCCAGGCTATACAGGTAAGGCGTATCGAAAGGGCAAGGGATGCAGTTATATAAGTTGCCATTTTGAGGACACAGCCTCTGCAAGACTGTCCTCTAGCACACCTCCACTGCCCTTTCAGACTGCCGCTGTGCTCCATGAAGGGCCGTGACTCAATTGCACAGCATCTTCTTTGCATGCAGAAGGTCCCGGGTTCGACCCCTGACATTTCCACATAGGGCTGTGAAACACCCCTGCCTGAAACTCTGCAGAACTTCTGCCAGTCAGAGTAAACAGTACTGAGCTAGACAGACTAATGTGCTGACTCAGTCTTATGATCCTGCTATTAATGACCTGTTCAACCAATGACTTACAGAAAAAAGAACACCCTCCGCCCAGGTTTCATAATCTGCTAGGTGATGGGCATTCCACATGTTAGGCTGGTGGCACAACCAGTGAATTTACCGAGTCCCTGATAGGCTTTCATGTTTGTGACTCATCATCATCATTTTTTATTTGTATGCCACCTTTCCACAGTTAAAAAACAATGCTCAAGGCATCTTACAGCATAACAAGATTTACGTAATTACAAAAGTCATAAACAATAAATAACCCACATCAAAAAAATACACAACCAAGTGGGAAACAATTTCCACATAAATCAAAATCTAAAACTTAAGAATACAGCATTAATATCACAGTTTAAAATGACATAGGTAAAAAATAACAGCAATTTAAACTAAAAACAAAACAAAACGGAGCCCTCTCTGCCCAGCAGCAGCAGCAGCAGTCCTTTATAGAGCCCATCAGGTCCTGCCCTGGGCCAGGTGTTGAGTGGCAAGACCGGGGCCTTCAGGCGCCGAGCAGGGGAGTCCTCCTGGGTGGTAGCCACAGCGGCAGTTCTTATAGGCCTGTCAGGCCCCGCCCTGGGCCAGGTGGTGAGTGGCAGGACTGGGGCCTTCAGGCGCTGAGCAGGGGAGTCCTCCTGGGTGGTAGCCCAGACTAGTTGACTGCATTCAGCTTGGTGGGTTGTAAGTTGTGCAGCCTGGATCGATCTCCCCTTCTCTTGATTCTCTGCACATGTAAACACATGCACCACTGAGCCCCTGAACCTAACTAGCAGTACAGTATTCCTTCTTGCCTTGAATTCTAGCATCTCCATGGGCCTGCCCTTCCCAGACCCACCTCTACCCTTTACCAGAAACACAATAGAATTGGTTGATTGTGAAGAGTTACACAAAAGGAGGTGAAGGAGCTCCCAATTTTTCTGACCTGGCAACAACCTTTCTAGTTGTTGTGATAAAAGTCGGCGAAAACAGTTCAACAGAGTTCTACTTCCCATTGGGCCATAGTGAGAAAAGAGGAGAAATGGCCATCACTAAGTAATTGTGTGTTCTGTAGGAATGGATTTTGGCACTAGGAGAGGATATATTGTTTAGTTACTGCCCTTCCTTGCTCATGTGAGTGAAATCAGCGGAGTGCCATCGTTTGCTAAAACGAGGTTGATTTAACCTTCTAGAAACAATAATTCAGAATGCTTTAAGGAATACTGTCACCCCTTTCCTTCCCCTTAAAAACAACAATCACACTTTCTTTTGTGAAGAAATAAAAGTAGCATTTACTTACATAATCCAGCTCTTGAAGCGGCAGTTACAGAAGCAAAATGAAGGCAGGTTTATAACTATGATCTAAGTTACAAAAGTACAAAATGCAAGTTCCGAAATGGTGTCTGAGCTGCAGAGCTCAGACACGTACGTTTGGTCAGCTTGGAAGCGTGGTGAGGAAAGAAAGGGCTGCCCAGGCAGGAAGGAAATACCGTATTTTTCCCTCTATAACACGCAGATTTTTTTCTCCTAAAAAGGAAGGGGAAATGTCTGTGCGTGTTATTGAGCGAATGTGTGGTCCCTGGAGCCAAATGGCAAAAAAAATCAGGCAAAAATCAAATCGCGCGTCTCGGAGAAGGGAAACCTGAAAAGAGGAAGTGGCTGCTTTCCTGCATTCTGCCTCAGGGTCTTACTGCCCACCCGCCTCTGTTTCCTTGCTGTGTTTGCTCAAACGGAACAAAGAGCAGGGAAAGCCCCTCCCCTCCAGGCAAGCAGAGGGGAAAGCAGAGTGTCGTCTCTGTGCTCCGGTGCTGCTGAAAACATGCAGGAGGGAGAGAGAGAGAGAGAGAGAGAGAGAGAGAGAGAGAGAGAGCTGGCTGGCTTGGGTGGGTAGGTGAGGGAAAACTTTTACCTTCCTTTCCTCCCTCCCGTTATACCCCTCTCCTGCATTCTTAGCCAGCTGCTTCTCTGCACACCCCTCTCGTGCTCCTTGTCCATTCTGTATTTTTCCTTCCTTCCCCACTTAAAATGTGGTTAAAAAGCATGGATCCACATGGATCCTCAGGATCTTTGCATTGGGTCACCCCAAATTCACCATCAGATCACATAGCATGTCCATGGCTACAGCCTGCCCCCCCCCCAAATCACGCACCCACTGTTGCCTGGGGCTGCAATGGTGCAAAAACGTGGTTACAAAACATGGATCCTCAGGATCTTTGCATTGGGTCACCCCAAATTCACCATCAGAGCACATAGCATGTCCATGGCTACAGCCTGCCCCCCCCCCCAAATCACACACCCACTGTTGCCTGGGGCTGCAATGGTGCAAAAACGTGGTTACAAAGCATGGATCCACAGGGATTCTCAGGATTTTTGCATTGGGTCACCCCAAATTCACCATCAGATCACATGTCTGTGGCCACAGCATGAAGCACAAAAATGATACATCCACTGTTTCATTCAGAATGTTTTTTCCCTTGTTTTCCTCCTCTAAAAACGATGTGCGTGTTATGGTCAGGTGCGTGTTATTGAGCGAAAAATACGGTATGTAGGGCTACAGCTTCCTGCCAAGGTAAACAAAGGAAGTGATCGCACCAAGTTCTCTCTTGCAAAAGCTCTGTGAGCCACAACCCCTTCATGTGCCCATCTAAAAAAGCGTGTATTGTTGGTTTGACTGCAGTGACGGTCTACATATTCTTCTCCCACCCCTCAATAATGTCCCATGTGTCTGGCAGGACCACGGTGTGACCACTGCTCGCCTGGCTATTTTGGAGCCCCTGAGCAGGAAGGTGGAGCCTGCCGCCCCTGCCAGTGCAACAACAACATTGACCCCAGCGACCCCGAAGCCTGTGATCCACACAGCGGCCAATGCCTTCGCTGCCTTTACCACACTGGTGGGCCCCACTGTTCTGAGTGCCAGCCTGGGTACTACGGCAATGCCTTCCAGCGTAGCTGCCGACGTGAGTAGGGTGGCTGGGCCTAGATTGTGAGGATGACTGGGAGGAACTTGTGATTTGAGAATGAGAGGTGGTGTTTGGCAGGCTTTGTTGTGGCTGGGGGGCCCATGAAGGCTAGAGGAAGGAGGGTATGGCAGGCTTGAGTAGATCTGTAGTCCATGGAACAGGGCTGACCCTGTTCATTAGGTAGAGCGAGGTGGTCACTTTAGGCAACAAATGTTGGGGTTGGTAGTGAAGACAGCGGCAGCAAGATGCTGGAGAACAGAGAACAAATAAGAGTTTGCTAGTGAAGATGAGCAGGGTTGATGGAAATTGAAAATGTTATTCTTTGAAGGAGAACTACCTGAAAATGATTTACAGGTGGTATTTAACACCAAGTAGGCTTGCTAAGGGGACGTGGGTGGCGCTGTGGGTTAAACCACAGAGCCTAGGACTTGCCGATCAGAAGGTCGGCGGTTCGAATCTCCATGACGGGGTGAGCTCCCGTTGCTCGGTTCCTGCTCCTGCCAACCTAGCAGTTCGAAAGCACGTCAAAGTGCAAGTAGATAAATAGGTACCGCTCCGGTGGGAAGGTAAATGGCGTTTCCGTGCGCTGCTCTGGTTCGCCAGAAGCGGCTTAGTCATGCTGGCCACATGACCCGGAAGCTGTACGCCGGCTTCCTCGGCCAATAAAGCGAGATGAGCGCCGCAACCCCAGAGTCGTCCGTGACTGGACCTAATGGTCAGGGGCCCCTTTACCTTTACCTAGGCTTGCTAAGATGTATAAGACTGAATCAGATAAGTGCTGGAGATGCAAAGAGGTTGAGGGAATGTTCTTTCACATGTGGTAGGCTTGTAAAAGGGTAAAAGAGTACCGGGAAATGATCCATAATGAATTGAAAAAATGTTTAAAAGTACTTTCACCCAAAAAACCAGAGTTCTTTTTGTTGGGGATAATTCAGACTGAAATTCCCAGGTGTCAGAAAAGGTTATTTATGTATGCTACTACTGCAGCCTGTGTTTCGTTAGCCCAAAAATGGGAAACGAGCGAGGTCCCAACTAAAGAAGAACGGCAAATTAAGCTGACAGAATATGCGCAGCTTGCAGACTTAACACGTAGAATAAGAGAACAATAAGAACATACGTTTAGAGAAGACGGCGAAACATTGATTGAATGTATGGGGGGGAAATTGTGTACATTTGAAAATGCTGGCAGCATTAATTCTCTTTTCCCAAGGCTGTACCTGCAACGAGCAAGGCACACTGCCCTCGCACTGCTCCAAAGGCATCTGCCACTGCGATCGAACTACAGGCAATTGCCCCTGCCGCCCCAACGTGGTAGATAAGAACTGTGACAGGTGCGCCCCCAACTTCTGGGGCTTCGGCAGTGACGTGGGGTGTCAGCCGTGCAACTGTGACCCTGCCCATTCATTACGGTCGGACTGCAACATGGTAAAGTGGCCAAGCTCTCGAGAGCGTTAGCCTAAGAGGGGGAGGCACCTGGGCGGCTCGTGCACCAGTATTCCAGCCCTACCACCACCTCACCTTTCCCTTTCTTCAGTTCACAGGGCAGTGCCACTGCCAGCCGGGCTTTGGGGGCCGCGTTTGCTCCCACTGTCAAGAAGATCACTGGGGGGATCCGGAACGGGAATGTCTAGGTGAGTACGAGTGCGCAGTGCAAGCGAGAATCTTCCGCTCCAAACATTGTGTGTGAGCGCTGCATTGTGAGGTCAGGTGATTGACAGATGGCTAACCCCACCCACCTGTCAAATTTGGCCTATGAGGGTTAGGGGATCTGGATGAGTTTCCCCACCTCCTGGCATTACAAGCTCAGGTTCTCTGACAATGCCTTACTTGAGCACCCTGTGCTATTCTGCTAATGGTGGGTGCCCCAATATTGTTGGCCCTAAAGAAATGGCTCCCCTGGCCTATTGACCGGTAGGCAACTGTGCAAGCTGATCCTTCTTTGCAAGTGAGTTATGGGATAACTGCTTTTGCCCGTCTTCCCACAAAAACACATGTGGGCTGTGTGTCTTTAGCATATTGAACTATTACGATTGCTGCGTTGTTTTAGAGTGATGGTTCTATCATGTGTGTGTGTTTTAAACATCTTTATCAAAAGTTCAAAACGTACACAGTTATATGTCCACTAAACATGGTGAGATGTAAATAAAAGAAAGAGAAAGAAAAAGAGAAACAGAACCCGTGTAGAAGGGAAAATGAGGGCCCCCCCAAAAAAACCTATATATTTTACAAGCTTGTTATTGTACGTCACCAGATCTTCACCTATTACAGTTTTTGGAGGAATGGATTCCAAATATCATTGAATTTGCCCGCGGCAAGTCTGCGTTTATATGCAAGTTGTACATACGTTGCGAGTTTATAGAAGTCTTCAATCCAATTGTGGAATATAATAATAATAATAATAATAATAATAATAATAATAATAATAATAATAATGAATTTTTATTTATACCCCGCCCTCCCCAGCCAGAGCCGGGCTCAGGGCAGCTAACACCAATAAAATCACCAATAAAATCACAGTAGGGAGCCGCGTTGTTATTTTTCCAGTTCATCAGTATCGGTCTTTTTGCTGTGGCAAGGGCACGGAGAGTCCACTCGTACTGTCTTTCTGTAATGTTTTGTAAGGTGTGTTTCAATGGTGCGTGCTTATACAGTGGTACCTCGGGTTAAAGTACTTAATTCGTTCCGGAGGTCCGTTCTTAACCTGAAACTGTTCTTAACCTGAAGCACCGCTTTAGCTAATGGGGCCTCCTGCTGCCGCCGGGCCGCCGGAGCCCGATTTTTGTTCTTATCCTGAAGCAAAGTTCTTGACCTGAAGCACTATTTCTGGGTTAGCGGAGTGTGTAACCTGAAGCTTATGTAACCTGAAGCGTATGTAACCCGAGGTACCACTGTGTTTCAATGTGGTGCAACTGGCTTTTGTACTGGTTCGGAATGAAATGGTATGTAAACAAACTAAAGCCAAAGCTTGCTTGGGGAATGACCTCTGCTTTTTGCCCCCTGCAGCTTGTGAGTGTGACCCCACGGGGTCTGAGAGCCTGCAGTGTGACCGTCTCACGGGGCACTGCCCGTGCCGAGGTGGCTTCACGGGGCCGCGCTGCGACCAGTGCCGGCGGGGCTTCCAGCAGAACTTCCCCCGTTGCTCCCCCTGCCACCCTTGCTTCGGCCAGTGGGACGCGGTTCTGGCACAGCTCTGGGAACAGCTGCGGAGGCTGCAGGGCACAGTGGAGGCCCTGAAGGAAGGGGGGCCCATCCCTGCGGCCAGCAGCAGCCGCATGCGCAACCTGGAGGACAGGCTGGGTGACGTCGAGCGGCTCCTTGGGGACGGCAGCAGTCCAAGCACTCCCCTGTTGCGGCAGCTCAGTGCCCTTCTGGAAGATACCAGGTAAGGAGACGTGAGGTAGAATTGGAGGAAAGCAGAAAAAGGGGGAATGGTCTGTTGTTGGTTTTTATTATTATTATTACAGTGATACCTCTGGTTACGTACTTAATTCGTTCCGGAGGTCCGTTCTTAACCTGAAACTGTTCTTAACCTGAAGCACCACTTTAGCCAGTGGGACCTCCTGCTGCTGCCACACTGCCGGAGCACAATTTCTGTTCTCATCCTGAAGCAAAGTTCTTAACCTGAAGCACTATTTCTGGGTTAGCGGAGTCTGTAACCTGAGGCATATGTAACCTGAAGCATATGTAACCCGAGGTACCACTGTATTAAAGATTTTCTTGTTTTACAGAAGTATGTGTAATGTCTCTCGTATTTTTTCCATGTAACATTTTTCCAAATCAGTTTCATTTGTTGAGACATGGGGGGTGGGGGTGGCGATGTTTCTATTTTGCTTAATGTATGCAGGGTTTGGTGTCAGCGTTGCTCGTGCAGTTCATTTGTGTTTCTTTGGTGGTGAGAGAGGTTGGGCTGTTGTTGTTTTAAGAAAATTATACAGACAGCAAAACAAAGAAGTCTGAGTTAACATTGCCTTTTACCAATAAGAAATAATAATAACTATTACGATAATGAAAATACTAAAAATACATTTACTTCCCCTTTTGAACTTCTATTCTGGTTACAATATATTACTGTTCTATAAGAATCTATTATATCCTTTGCTGTCTCATATATTATTTTATTTCCCAAATTCAACCTAACCCCCCCTCCTCCCCACTGCTTGCCTTCACCTGTGTGAGATCTTCCCAACATAATATTTTTTCCAGTTGCTTTCACAAAATAAAATAACATGAAAACTTATAAATTATAATTACTTCTTTTGTCCTTACACGCTTAACAATTTGTTAAGCGTGAAATGATCTGGTTTTTTTATTCAGTTTGTGCATGCCAGTTTGTGCTTCAAGTTTTTCCTCTGTGGGTACATCCAGACTGAAAAACCGATTAACAAGCATCCACTCCTGGACATCTTAATTTGGGATGTGGGGATAAAGGAGCTAGAAGTTATAGAATCACGGAATCATGGAAATGTAGAGCTAGAAGGGACCCGAGTGTCGTCTAGTCCTACGGTGCAGGAATCTCAACTAAAGCATCCCTGACAGATGGCCCTCCGGCCTCTGTTTTAAAAAACTTCCCAGGAAGAAGAGTCTACCACCTCCCGAAGGAGTCCGTTCCTCTGCCAAATAGCTCTTACTGTCAGAAAGTTCTTCCTGGTGGTTAGTCGGAATCTCCTTTCTAGTAACATGAAGCCATTGGTTCGGGTCCCAGCCTCCAGAGCAGAGCAAAACGTGCTTGCTCCATCTTCCATGTGACGGCCCTTTAGATAGTTGAACATGGCTATCATATCTCCTCTTAGCCTCCTCTTTTCCATGCTAAACATACCCAGCTCCTTCGACTGTTCCTCATACGCCGTGGTTTCCAGACCCTTGACCATCTCCTCTGCACACATTCCAGCTTAGAGAGTTATCAGCACTACAGTTCCCAAAACCATTAGACAAAAGGCGTGGTGGTGAAAGAGCTCTATAAACCAACAAAATTTGGTAATGCAGTCCTATCCACCTTGTATTCTCCCTTGCCACCCAGCTGTGGGGGCATGCAGCACTTGAATCATTTTGCGTGCCTTATTTCTATCCTGCTTTTCCCACTCCCGACAATAAAATAATTGTTGTTGTTTAGTCGTTTAGTCGTGTCCGACTCTTCGTGACCCCATGGACCAGAGCACGCCAGGCCCTTCTGTCTTCCACTTTCTCCTGCAGTTTGGTCAGACTCATGTTTGTAGCTCCGAGAACACTGTCCAACCATCTTGTCCTCTGTCGTCCCCTTCTCCTTGTGAATAAAAGAATACAACATTCTAAAATCATTTCATTATAAAATTAGTTCAACTCAAATTGATGGCAACCATTAGGCTAAAGTTCTGTGAAGATTGCCAAAGGAGGGAGTCAAGCTGTGCCCTGACCAAAGGCCTGGTGGAACAGCTCTGTCTTGCAGGCCCTGCGGAAAGATGTCAAGTCCCGCAGGGCCCTAGTCTCTTGTGACAGAGCCTTCCACCAGATTGGAGCCACAGCCGAAAAAGCCCTGGCTCTAGGTGAGGCCAGCCTAACCTCTCTGTAGGTAGGCCTACGAGGTAGCGCTTTGCCCAACAAGCGCCACAGCTGAGTTGGACATACATGCTGTATTCCTTCCCACTGCTAGGGCGGACACAGATGAGCTCTGGCAGCAGCTGCAGGCTACAGACTCACACCTGGACGGCACCGAGAAGGAAGCTGGCGGGCAAAAGAGGCGTCTGAATGCGCTGAGCCAAGAGCTAGGGGAGCTCAACCGCACCGTCAGCTACCTCAACAGCCAGCTGCAGAGGATGACAAACGCCAGCTTCAACAGTAAGAAAAGTGGGGGGCGGTATCCGAGCAGAAGAAGGATCTAGGCGCGGGTCACGGGGCCACCTCTGAAATGTACCTCTTTTGTGCCGGCAGAGTCTTTCCAAAGCATCCTGGGATTCTTCCAGGAGTCACAGCTGGCCCAGCAGCGAGCAAACAGCTCCGTCCACGGCCCTCAGAACCCGATGGGTCAGTCCAAGCTCACGCATCAGGCCACCGTTGAGCTTCTGAGACGCAGGGGAGATGCTTTCCGCAAGACGGCAGCCGCTCAGCGGAAGTCTTTGCGCGACCTCCAGAAAAAGGCCGGCAGCCTCAGTCTGAGCAGAATCAACCAGAAGGCGAGTTATTATTCAGGGCGAGGGTGCGGGGCAAGAGAACGGAAGGGAGCGGAGAGGTGTTGTTAGAGAGGAGAGCTGTGGCCTGGGTGAGAGGGATGGGGTGGAAATTCTGGATCGAAGAGCTAATTTGCGCTTTCTGAAATACTATGCAAACCGGGTTGGGGTGGTGGGGTGGTAGCCATTGTTTGGAATTCGTCCTCATAATTTTGCAGTACGATTCTCCAGCCAAGTCATGTGTACAAAGATACAAGTGCTAGGATAAAGTGTGCATGTTTTTAGTGGGGGCGGGGGGGAGATACAAAAACACATTATATTAGGGAGCGGCGCTTTGTAAAGATGTGCATACAGTAAGCCCCCAACTTACACACATTTAACTAGTGTGCATTTCGCTTTACATCCATGGCAGGAAATAAAAATAAAATGGAAAGTGGGGCAGGGTTCCAGGAAAAATTATTTTGGCCATCTCGCCTGCGCTTGAACCCAGTGTATTTTGACTTTATGCAATTTTGGCTTTAGGCACGATCCCTGGAACATAACACTTGCATAATGTTATGTTTTTAATGTTTGACGTTTTATCACTTTATTATTATTATTATTATTATTCTGTTGGGAGCCGCCCAGAGTGGCAGGGGAAACCTCATTTCATTTTTCATTTCATCACAGCCAAAGCCGGGCTCAGGGCGGCTAACAACAATAAAACAGTACAAAAGTACAGCACAAACAACACTCTAAAATCATTCATTATAAAATTAATTAAATTCAAGCCACTGGCCACCATTGGGCCAGAGCTCCGCGAAGAATGCCAAGGGAGGGAGTCATAATAATAATAATTTATAAGTTGCTCTGGGGCTTACTGCAGTGGGCGGGGGAACAGAATACAAAACGCTGTATATAAGGGTAAATTTGCATCAAAATTTGCTGGTGAATCTTTATGGGGGATTGTTTGAAAAATATTTGCAGGCTAACATGGAAATGTGGAAATGGGGGGAGATGAGAACCTCACTTTCTCCTGCCCCCAGTTCCGGCCCTCCTTTCTCCCGTTCCATTTTTCTATGCAAGGGATGGGGCTTTCACCAGACTCCTGTTTCCCTGCACTAATCTTGGACTCCTCTTGCTCTAGATCTGCGGTGCTTCTGGAGAAGAGGGCTGTGAGCAGACCCCGTGCGGAGGGGCTTCCTGCCGGGACAGCTTAGGTCAGCGGCACTGCGGAGGCCCCGGCTGCACTGGAGCACTGCCTGTGTCCATGAAGGCCCTCTCTACAGCTCAGAACATCTCCAGCCAGCTGGAGAGCAGCGCAAGGCACCTGGGCACCATTGCTAGCAAGGTACAGTGGCAGGAGAAGTGTATGTAAACAGGTTAAGAAGAAATGCCATTCACATTGCGGCAAAGACTTCACTGCAGATTTATTCAAGGGTTGGGCTCCTGTCAGCTTGGGACAGAAACCTTGTGTCTCTCTTTAGGATGGAAAGTTTCAGGAGGGTGAAAGAAAAAGCGAGGCCTTTTTGTTCTTTCCCACCCTCCTGGGATCTACTCCTGCTCAGCTACATAGTACTTTAAAGGGTTTGGGGCTGACTCCCAGCTGCACACCTGAGCTGGCTAGCAGAATGGTGAAGTTTCCAGACTTCTGGCTTGGCGCCTCCGGCAATGGCGGAGCTCCTCCGATCGGGAGGAACTTGCTCTGTGAAAAGCAGGGTCTGACCGCCACGGCGAAGGCGGAGACCCATTGAAATTACAAGCGGGAGAAGCTTGTGAACCTGGGATTCGGCTGGCACCTTTTGCGCCTCCCCTACTCGCGGGGAAACCCGGTTTCGGGGATCCGGAGCAACGTGGGGTGAGTGGCGCGGTGCTTCGAATTGACTGCTTCTTTCACGGAGTGAAGCCGTTGCCAGAGAGCGCTGACTTTTTCCTGTGGACAATTGGATTTTAAACAACTACCCGTGAGTAGAACGGAAAATTGGATTTTTAAATACCTTCATTTGGCACCGAAACGGGGAAGGTCTTAAACAGGAAGTCCGCCTTCCCCTTTTGTAAATAGACTGAAGCAAAGACGTTATAAGCTAAAGTCTTTGAAAGCTTTTGGCAAAGGATTAAATTTTCATCGGTTAAAACTACAAAACCCCCCTTGGAAGCAGAAGAAGAGGGGGGAAATTTTGGACTTAGCGAGCCTGCAGGAGAGAGTGAAAAACCAAATTACCACTGCTCCGAATCTGGAAAAGGGCTGCCAGAAAGAGTGAAGCTTTGGGAGAGTTCATTGACTGCAAACAAAACATTTTTGACAGCTAGTTAAATAAGAGAAAGATACTGTTTCCATTGTCCTCTTCTGCGTTTAAAAAGGAGGAAAAGTAACTGGAAATTGAAACTATTTTTATGGCTTGAATTGTGTCTGAAAGGATTGATACAAGTGGAGACTGTTTCCCTCTAGAGGGAGTCTTTGAAACTGTCACAGGAGTGCAACTGGGGAATCATCAGCTGCAAGATAAGTAATTGTGAGAACCAGAGATTGACCTTGGACCACTCAAAATGTTGATAGGAGAAGCCATTGTGACGGTATTATGCAAGATAAGCTACTCGCTGGAACAGCTTCATAAGAAGACGGATGACATGTCTTTTAAAATTGACAACTTGGATCAAAAAGTGACTAATTGGAGTCAAAAAGTGAGCACCAATACGGAAATAGTTCAGGACTTGGTACAAGAATCTACTTTGGCAGGACAAATTGTGGAGGAGAAAGAGAAAGCTGTGGTTGTTGAGACTAAAGTAATACAAGCGGGATCCTCAGTCTTACAGAAGCAAATTGAGGATTACAAGTTGAGGCCTTCTATGATTGAATCTAGAAAAAGCCAGATTTTGAGGATTGGGTCCCAGCTTGGACGGAAGAAGGAAAGTTGGAAAGATGCCTCTATGCAGGGATTAACTGACTTTTGGGACATGGACTTGGGTCTGGAGGAGATTGGAGTTCTGGGGGCCTTTGGACTTGGAGGAATTTTGAAACATGTCATGAAACATCTTATAGACCTCAGCTTCAACTATGGAAATTTGGCTGACCTGCCTGGAAGGGATAAAAGCATTGTTAGGTTGGAGTCTTCGCGAGATCTGCTCTTTGGTATTAAAGAATATGAAGAAGACCTGCAGAAGGGACCTGGAAAAGAGTTAAGAGCCTCGGACATAAGATCTCCAGGTTGATGGACTATTTGGAATTGACGGAAAGGACTGGCAGAATCCGAAACCAGGGAGAGGAGAAAGTGGAAGAAGATTAGAGAATTTAAAGTTTATATATAGAAATACTGTAAAATTAATGAATGATAGAAAAATGGTGGAAAGAAATTTTATGGCCTTAGCAGAAATGTTATAAGAAATTAAGTATATATAAGTATTTTAGTTTTTAATGATAAAAAATATGTTAAGATATTTATAATATGACAGAAAATAGAGAAAGATGGAAAGGATTTGCTGAAACAATTAATAGAAGTGGAATACAAAAAGGGAGGTGAGAGGAAGTCGAGGAAACAAGGGAATGAAAGATAGACTATGGAAAAGGTGTGATGTATGTTTTTAAATGGTTATTGTTCAGTTTTGTTTAGGGTTAAGGTGGGTTAGGGTTTTGTTTAGTTTAGTTTAATGTGTTTAGGTTGTGTTTTGTATTGTTTATATATTGTATTGTATTGTTTTTTTTTCTTTCTTTGTTTTTTCTCTTTTGTCTTTTTTCTTTTTCTTTTCCTTTTCTGTAATTTTTAAAAGTAATAAATATTACTTTAAAACAAAACAAAACAGAATGGTGAAGTTTCCAAAGGGTGGGAAAAGTCAAAAGTGTTTTGCTTTCCCCCCTTTCCCTCCCTGAAATCTGCCTGTATAATGCAAGTAGGGGATTTTCTTTAACTTCATGGCACACAGGGGCGTCTTGCCCATAGAGGCAAGTGGCACGGGGCGCCAGGGCACCAAGTTCTGGAGGGTGGCAGGGAAAAAGCGGAGGCTGGATGCGCCGCCTCCTGGCATCAGCTCGCTGCCCTCGCTCGCCTCACTGAAGCAGTGCCATGCCCGGAGGCTCCGCCTCTTCCCCACCAGAGGAGCTGCCCTCCAGCTGCTGCCCGCCTCCTCCAGCCCCACAAAGCTGCCCGCAGCATCATAAAAAGGTTGTTAACTCTCGGAAATGGGGGGGGGTGCCGGAGGGTTCTCTGCACCACAGCGCTGGATATACTTAAGACAGCCCTGTTGGGCACACATCCTCTCCAAACCTCTTCCCTTTCCCCTTTTCCGCTCTGCTCCACTCCCCACAGCTGACACAGCTCATTGCCTGGCTGTTTGCTATGGGATACTAAGCTGCAGTGTTCATTCTTAGGTGCAAGAAATTCAGGACTTGGCACAGAATGCCAGGAGCCATGCTCGGGACACTCTGGACCGCGCACAGGGGGCCCGGAACCGTGTGGAGAAGTCGACAGCCAAGCTGCGGGAATTTATCCAGAGGATAAAGGACTTCCTAGCAGGTAGCAGAACATCAGGCTTGCTCTGAACACCAGTCCAATGTGACATGCAAAGGGATGGATGCGGTGATGTTGTTAATCACCTGCCCTTTGCCTTGAGGTCCCAGGGCAGCTTACAACAATTAAAACACAATATTAAAAACATTTTAAAAACAGCTCACAAGCAGGGCGGGCGGGGGAGGGGGGAATGTACAGGTTATATAGGCAAGCATATTTGCACTGTCATGCTGTGACAATGTTGGTATTTGGACATCTAGATTTAGGGCCGTGTGTGTGTGTCAAGGCAGGGACACCTTTAGCATATGCACCGCCGGGGTGCAAAGATCCGCCCAGCGCCCCCAAATTTAGTTTAGCCACCCCAAGGGGGGGAAGCCAAAGTTGTTGACCTGTTTTTAGGGGGGTGCAAACTCAAGGTTGTTAAGCTTTTTGGGGGCGGAAACACTCACCTGTAACAATGACGCAGCAGAAAAAAATGGTTGTTTCCTGACTCGTTGGGAGTATTTGATGCTACGAATAACAGAGTAATGGGGGGCGGGGACTTCCGCTCCATTGCTTTTCACTGCCGCCGATCAAGAGAGACCGGTATACAGTAGGTATACATTTGGCACCCCCCAGAATCTGGCGCCCGGGTGTACGGCACCCCTTGCACCCCGGGTACAGACGGTCCTGTGCCAAGGCCTACATGGGTGGATGGGAAACAAGGATGGATAGTTCCAGGCCTGTTCTTGTCTCCATAGAGGAAGGAGCTGATCCTGAGAGCATTGAGCTTGTGGCTCAGCAGGTCCTCAACATCTCCCTACCCAGCAGCCCTGATCAGATCAGCAACCTGATTAAGGACATCCGGGATAGAATCAGTCAGCTGGACGGGGTGGACATTATCCTGAACGACACGGTGCACAGCCTGAACCGTACCAGGGAACTCCTGGCAAAAGCGGAACTAGCTAAGTGAGTCTCTATGTCGATGGGGGGAGGGACCCCCAGATTTTATTTTTGCTAATTGAGCTTTTCTATGTTAATCTAATTGCATATTTTACAATGTCATAATTTGTTCAAGTCCTGATATCATAGCAATAATCACCAGCTTCTGGTCATTACGGGTAAAAACTGGCTGGGCAATGGGGCCAGTTTTTATCAGGGTTATTATAAACTGTATCCTGGAAAAGCTAAAACAAGCCCCAAGAATTGTGGCCAGCTCCTCTGCAGTGCATGTGAATGTGTTTTGGCATGACTTGTGAGCAATATCCAAAACATTAGGTGTTTGGGTTTGAATTTGTCAGTGGTATTATGTATTTATCTTTATGTTTTTAAATTGCTTAAATTGCAAATTGCTTGGGAAACTTTGGGTAATGAGTGACTAATGAATCTAATAAATAAATAGTATTAATATTAATAGTAGCTTGGCTTATTAGGGTGTGCCATTTTAGGAGGATGAAGCTTACTTTTTGCAAATTTATTCCTTGAGTGGGTCTTTAAAATATGGGGGGTGGGGTTGGGTGTGAGGAATTCCAATCTGCTATTTTTTTGTGATTGGACAACACTTAGCTTGGTAAGTCTACGTTTGACGAAGAAGCATATACAATGCTTTTGTCCTTAAGCCACAAGAACTTGTGTTGCAGTAAGATTGCTAGTCTTGTCAGTGCTCCAACTCTCTGTTATGCTTTATGCCCAGAGGGCGAGCGGAGGGTGTGCAAGAAACCATCACAGAAACACGCGCAGCACTCAATGGAACAAAGGTCAAACTGGAGGCAGCTGAGCAAGCTATGAACAAAACCAAGGAAGCCATCCAGGCTGTGACTGGCCGCGTCAGACAGGTGAGATGAATTGAACCACCTGGTGGCCAGAAAAGCTTCTTTAAACATTTCCTCTACTCTTTCAGTGGGCAGCTCCAGAGCAGGAGCACACTGCTCATCTACGTGAAACTACGGTTTATTTCAACCAATGCAATGCCACACTGTGGCCACCATGGCAGAGACATGCCAGGCCAGTCAAAGAGCAGACAAAAAGGCCAAAACAAAAGTCGGTTTGCAACGACTTCCTTGCTGTATTAAAACTGATGGTGCAAATGTGCCCTGCGATTGTCCCTTCCTTCATGATGCTACCCAGTGATGGGCTGGGGACCAGGTGTGGGGCTGCCTTGCTCTCAGGTCTCCCCAAGGCAGCAGGGAACTGGTAATGATGCAGGCATAGCAGCAGAGCCAATCCGAGGCTCCAAACTCTGCATCATAGCTGTCAACTTACAGATTTGAAAATAAGGGACCAGCAGCCTCAAAAATAAGGGATCAGCAGCCAGAATAAGGGATTTTCCAAGCATAGGTATATTCAACTTCTGAGCCCCTCCGAGTCAAAGGCAGAAAGCCTAGCCAGCAGCCAAACAAAGCCTCAAGCGGTGGTTCCCACAGCGCAGCAACCTGGCAAAGGGGATGCAGCAAGGAAAACCACCGTCACCTCTCCGCTGGGAAGCACTGAGCAAAGGCGAGTCCCCAGGCAACACGGCCAATTTGATTGGCACAAGGCATGCAAGCTCCACCCCCCAGTCGTTCTTAGACTCCTTATTCGGTGAGCAATGCAGCCAAGCAACACAGTTGGAGCCTCCCTCCTCCCTGGCCGGCAGGGAGGGAGGGAGAGGAGCTGCTTCCTTTGAAACCCGGGAAATTTAAGGGACATCATCAATAAGGGACAGCAGCAGGACACGGTGCTGGGATAAGGGACTTTCCCGCCAAATAAGGGACGGTTGACAGCTATGCTCTGCATCCACACTGTGCCAAGCCCACCCCCACTGTCTTGCCCCTCCCCCTGTAACCAATACAGAACAACAAACCCCTGTGTTACAAACTTAACACAACAAACAACACATTAACATGATGGCTAGTATACTAGATAGCACTGCAATTCTTATTGCATAATATACATGTTTTAGTACAACAAAAACAAAATATGTACACTTGTAAATTCTCTAATATATTTGAAATCAAATGAACACACGTCTGTCAATCTTTGAAAGTCCGTAAAAGTATAGTAAGTCTATAGTTGAAGCAAAGTAATAGATGCTATCCTGTGGGCTAAGCGGTAAAACTTTTTAGGCGTTCAGGTGCCGAAGTAGTAAGTGAATAACAACGTAGGACAGTGATCCCGGATAATCTGACTGTTTCGCTGGAATCTTCTTCAGCACAACCCATAGATTAGAAAAATGCACAAGGAGCAGTGGTCATAAGGATATGTAACCCCTGTAACCAGCTGCAACACACAGGTGCTGGGAAAACAGGAGAGCAATGCAGCCCCACTTCCACAGTCCCATTGGCTGCCACTGCTGCTTCTTGAAGTGAAAAGTTCTGCCCAGGTGGGCTTTCCTCTTTTTCTCATCAATCAGCCTTGTGGTTTTTCTTTCTCTCAGGCCGGACGCAAGCTCGAGAAACTGGTCGACGCAGAGTCGAAACTGGAGAGCCGCCTCAAAGGTCTGGCGCAGAACGTGAGCGCATTGCAAAACAAGTCCCAGAACAATCAGAAACTCGCCCAGGAGGCCAAGGGAAAAGCGGAACGTGCCACCACTGCTGCGGGGAGGCTGGAAAACGTGAGTGTCCCTCTTCCCTCTGATCACCACCACTGCCAACGGCTACTGTGTCAACTTGCCCACACGTCTCTTGCCATGGACATAGATGCCAACACTCTCCATGGCTCAGATTGGCATTTTTCCTGCCTGCCATCGGCATTAATTCCTTCCACCTTCTTCCATGACAACTCTTCCCTCATAACCACTTTTTTCAAGCAACCTCTCCCCCAAATTAGAAACCCGAATTCAATTTAATAATAACAATAACAATAACAATAATAAAGTAATTTATTATGCTACCCATCTGACTGGGTTGCTGCAGCCACTCTGAGTGGCTTTCAACAATTTATAAAACCACAGTACAACATCAAATATTAAAAACTTCCCTATACAGGGCTGCCTTCAGATGTCTTCTAAAAGTCAAATAGTTGCTTATTTCCTTAATGTCTGATAAGAGGGTGTTCCACAGGGTGGACACAAATACAGTGGACGCTCGGGTTGCAAACGTGATCCATGCGGGATGCACGTTCGCAACCCACAGCATTCGCAACCCGTAGTGGTGTGCCTGCGCAGGTTGCGATTCGGCGCTTCTGCTCATGCGCAAAGCGCAATTTAGCACTTCTGCGCATGCACGACTGCCGAAACCCGGAAGTAACCTGTTCCGGTACTTCCGGGTTTCGGCGGGTGCGTAACCCGAAAAAACACAACCTGAAGCCTCTGTAACCTGAGATTTGACTGTACAGAGAAGGCCCTATGCCTGGTTCCCTGTAACCTCACTTCTTACAATCAGGGAACCGCCAGAAGGGCCTCGGAGCTGGACCTCAGTTTCCAGGCTGAATGATGGGGGTATATAGGGCTGAAGCCATTTAAGGTTATAAGCTCGGCACCAACATTTTGAATTGTGCTCTGAAATGTACTGGAAGTCAATATAGATCTCAATAGAGATCTTTTATGACTGGTGTTATATGGTTCTGGCAGCTGCTCCCAGTCACCAGTTTGGCAGCCGCATTCTGGATTAGTTGTCGTTTCCGAGTCACTTTCAGAGGCAGCCCCACGTAGAACGCATCATGGTAGTCCAAGCAGGAGATAACCAAAGCAAACAACGTTAAACCAAACATTGGCCTTCAACAGGTGGGTTGTGTCATGGCCTGATCTAAGGTGAGTCTTCAACTGCACCTCTACTACAGTACAAATATATGGTAGTAAAAAAAATATTAAGGAATGGATCCGCAAATGCATGCTTAAACTGAAAGTGGGTCCTGGGCTGGCGTAGCTTACTGAACCAAAGTGAAGTGAATCTCATGTGAACTAGAGGCATCCAGCCAAATAATTGGCTAGAGAGTTAGCACCGCATTAGCGTCCCTCCAAGGCTTTGCTGTAGTGGTGAGCTTCAATCTCTGTGTCCCCAGGAGGTGGAGAAAGTGATGAAGAGATACCAGAAGTTGCAGGAAGAAGTGGACAAGCAGCCTCAAGATGCAATGCTCAGGCTGAAAAACCTCAGGGAGGAAGCCCAGAATCTCTTGGACAAGGCCACGGGCAGCAAGAGAAAGCTGGAAGGTAGGGACACCACAGGTGTGGTTGGGCAGGATCCCAACCTCAAAAAAAAATATTTAAAAAAAATGGTGTTGGAAATGTTTACTCTAAAGGCTCCCCCCCCCTTATTGATACCGCTGTATGAACACAGCCTGCGTCCTATTTTGGTATGCAAAATAAGGGAGAGGAGAAGCAGAGCTCCAGTCGAGCCGCAGGCATTCTGAGCTGGGAAAGGGATGGTGTGATGCTTCAGCAGGTGGCGTGTGTGTTTTGGGGGAGGTGGGGCCTATATAGCAGGGTTTCTGGAGGTTTTCAGGAAGTTACAACTGAGTGTATTGGGCACAGGTTTGGCATCAAAAGAAGACAAGACAGGCAACTCCCCATTTAGGCAGGGGTTACGTTCTGAGGCACTGCGCCTTCAAGTGAAATCGTGTGTATTCGAAACACCATTGGAAAAGCCTGCAAGCACCCTCTAACCCTCTGGAAACCCCTTTGAAAAACCAGCAGACACCAAACTCCACCACAATCGCTCCCTCCAAACCTCCTTGCTCAAGCCCCAACTCTCCTCAGGCCTCAACGGTCAGTGCAATGGCTCATGGGATTGCTAGGTGCTTTTTTCCGCACCTTTTCCGCCCCTTCTGGGCTGGTTTAGGGCCCTTTTGCCATTTTAAAAGTCACTTCTGGGTTCAGCGTGCATACACGTTCGTGCATTGGTTGTTGCCTGTAACAGTAAGTTGGAATGTGTGCAGCAGTTTGGAGTTTTCAGAGAGCCTCACACATTATTATTACCCCCCATGTTTTGCGGATGCGGCTGAGACTGAGAGATGGTGATGTGTCAGGGCTGAGACTGAACCCAGTAAGTGGTACCTCGGGTTAAGTACTTAATTTGTTCTGGAGGTCTGTTCTTAATCTGAAACTGTTCTTAACCTGAAGCACCACTTTAGCTAATGGGGCCTCCCGCTGCCGCTGCGCCACTGCTGCACAATTTCTGTTCTCATCCTGAAGCAAAGTTCTTAACCCGAGGTAATATGTCTGGGTTAGCGGAGTCTGTAACCTGAGGCGTACGTAACCCGAGGTACCACTGTACATAGCTCAGCTTCATGGGTGCTTTCTCCTGTGGCACATCCTTTTCCACTCCCTCTCCATTAATAATGATAATAATAAATTTTATTTATACCCCGCCCTCCCCAGCCAAGACCAGGCTCAGGGCGGCTAACACCAGGTATAAAAACAATTGATTAAAATACAACTTAAAAACAAGATTAAAGTACAGCATTAAAATGCAGCCTCGTTTCAGTAGAAACTCAAATCAAAAACTTTTTGGGGATGAAAACGTCAAATCTTCACCAAGGCCAACTATCCGGACTGGTCCTACGTGGGCCAGAAAAAAGCCAGGGAAGTCCCCAAATAGGAGTTCCATCACAAAAAGAGAAAGGAAAAAGGAAAGAGGGGAAGGGGATCAAGTTGATTCCAAGCCAAAGGCCAGGCGGAACAACTCTGTCTTACAGGCCCTGCGGAAAGAAATCAGATCCTGCAGGGCCCTGGTCTCATGAGACAGAGCGTTCCACCAGGCCGGAGCCAGTGTTGAGAAGGCCCTGGCTCTGGTTGAGGCTAATCTGACTTCCTTAGGGCCCGGGACCTCTAGGGTTTTGCTATTTATGGACCTTAAGTTCCTCTGTGGGACATACCAGGAGAGGCAGTCCCATAGGTACGAGGGTCCTAGGCCGTGAAGGGCTTTAAAGGTCAAAACCAGCACCTTAAATCTGACCCTGTACTCCACCGGGGGCTAGTACAGCTGGAAAAGCACTGGGTGAATATGAAAAACTGTTGTCACCAGGGCCTTGCTCTGTCTTCGAAAAAACGCCTGCCTCTTCTTTTCAGAGCTAGAAGGGCGCTTCGAGGCCAACGAGAAACAAATGAAGGAGAAAGCAACCGTGCTGCAGAAGCTGGAGGGACAAGTGACCGAACTCCTGCAGTACATCCGGGACAAAGCCACGGCCTATGCCACGTGCTAGGGGCCCTGATTCCTGCCAGCTCTGGACTCTGCCGCAACGGGGACCTCCCATACATGTCTCTGGCTGTCTCCTCTCTCTGAGACCCTAGCTGTAGATTTGAGGGCCTTCGTGTAACCCTGTTCTTTTTAATCTCCACCTGATTGTACCAGTTAGGCCCGCCTGGGACCAGGCATATCAGGGCGATTTCAGTGCCAGCATCTCATAGACACGCAGTTACGTTGCGGTGGTGCCGTTAGGTAAGTTAAGACTCCGGGGTTAATGGGGAAGGGCCGTAACTGTAGAACCACTGCTTTGCATGCAGAAGGTCCCGGGTTCACAATCCCCAGCATTCTCCAGGTAGGGATGGGAAGACGCGTCTGAAATCCTGGCAAGCCACTGCCAGTCCATGTCGACATTATTGTGCCAGATGGGCCCGACGGTCTCGCTCAATATAAGGCAGCTTCCTATATTTTGTAATTGTCTTACAGGGCCGCTCTCTTTAGAGGGCAACGGGTGTTACCTGAATCGTAACGGTTACCATTTTGAGGTTCCTTCTAACTTTGTGATTCCACTTCAGATCCCATATGATAAGCCCATCTTTCTTATTCTCCCTAGATTTCTGTCCTTAAGTCTTGCCCTGACGGCATCTGTTCGGTCCACAGGCTGTCGCAGAACGGTGGCAGGGGGAATAGAAAGCCTTATTCCTGCAGATTATCTGCCCCAATATGTCCACACCAGCTCAATGAATGGATGAGTTCCCCTCTGTGCGACTTCTCGTTGCCCTTGGGCTCTTTTGCTGTTGCCGTGGAAACAAAGCACCCAGCTGCTTCGGCCTGCAGCCTCAGGCATAGACAAGGGATGCAGAGTTCTACCTGTTTTATCAAGGGTAGCGGAAAATTGCCTGTGGCTTTCAGTTGCCTCCTGAGGTTTCTTTAACCTCAGCAAAGAAATATATTTAGTCCTGGACTTGACGCCCCACAGCTGCCCCCCTTTATTATGAAATGGATGAAGTCACACAGAGCGCTTCCCCTCCCGCCGAAAAATGGTTCTAGTCAAAAGCGGTATGATGTTCAGCACTTACTCCGAGAGTTCCCTCCTATTCCACTCAAGATTGGGAGGTTCCTTCTTCCCACTTCCTTTCCCCTATGTGAATTGCCTCAGGATACTAATGATTGCACAAATAGCTTTCAATAGTTGTTTGTTTGTTTTCTAAGATGACACAGATTCATAGAAGGTGTCTGTCAACTGCTATTAGTCAACTCTTTTGAGCAAGTGAAGGTGCGTCGCACCCAAGAAGCACCATGTTATTTGGGCAACTGAGAATTAAAATAAAATAAAAATCCCACAAGCACATCTTCCCCCCCCCCCAGCCTGGCAGTAAAAATATAATAAATTAACAATTTGCTGTCTTTTCATTATACCTCAAATAAGTTGTGTGGGACTCCTCACAACATGGTAGGGTTGACCGTGACTCTTTCTTCCTGACCTGCTCCTCCCATCCTGTTGATCCAGAAGGTATATGGGGAAATGTTGCGTATCGGGGAAGACAGTGATGCCCAACCACAGACATTCCCTCCTGACCAGCATCTCTTAAGAGAGGAGTGTTTAGCCAACCCTTCATTTTAGTAATAAACCCCTTGACCCTCCTGGTTTTCTGGTGTGTGTTTGCATCTCTGTGACTGATGAAGGTGGTGGTATGTCCTCAGAACAGCAGTAACAAAAGACAACTATTGCTATACCTTTTGGTCCTAACAAAGGGCATTTGAGAGCCCCTGTTTCTACCTAGCCTAAAAACGGGCTCCTATTCCTTCCAATGTGGATTCTGTCCACAAACCGGTATGAGACTCAACATCAAACTTCTCCCAGCCACTGATCAGAGCCAGAGAATTATGGGTGGGTGAATAGTGGAAGCCAGATGAGGTCCCCGGTGATGGCATGTGCTGGTGGTGTGGGGAATTATTTCCTTGTGCCTAGCTGCTAGCAGAAGGAGGAAAACAATGTGTCAAATACAGTATGTTCTCTTCTGACAGTTCCTTCCAGGCTCTAGAGCTGGGAAGTTAAGAAGAAATGGGCATGACAACCTCCACATTCCTTTGTCATTGACACAGCTGAGTTATCAACTGTTGGCAAGGCCATGATGGGTAATGACACACTCAGGCGCCCATCTGTGCACAGCTTCCTAAATTTTATTAGGAACATGCTGTTTTTGTCAAAGCACTGCTGCGTGAACCGGGCAAACATCCAGATATGCTCTCTATACCGTAAGGACACTGGGAAAACACTGCTTTTATCAACTTCTCCTCAACACTATTACTTTCAATAATATGCAATTTGATAAGATAGCAAAAAACCGAATTCCTGTTTTTTTAGATGAGAACCAGCTATCTTCCACATATACTGTATTTTTCGCTCTATAAGACTCACCAGACCATAAGACACACCTAGTTTTTGGAGGAGGAAAACAAGAAGAAGAAAAATTCTGAATCTCAGAAGCCAGAACAACAAGAGGGATTGCTGCGCAGCAAAAGCAGCGATCCCTCTTGCTGTTCTGGCTTCTGGGAAAGCTGCGCAGCCTGCATTCGCTCCATAAGATGCACAGATATTTCCCCTTTTTAGGAGGGAAAAAGTGAGTCTTATAGAGCAAAAAATACGGTAATTACACCCAATGGGAGAAGCAGTTTGCCAACGTGATGCTTTAACATCTTTCCCCCTGCACAAAGGCCAGCAAGGCATATGCAGAGTTACCCTGGCTGGGACTGACTCGTCCAACATCACACGTTGGCTGGTTGTCAAATGTGGGATTTGCGCCCAGGAACACACACACAAATGAATTTATCACGTCCTATGGCTCTGTGATGCCTGGGAACCGATCTCTTAAAATGGCAAGGCATCTTGTGACACTTTAAAGACTAGCACATTTATTGTGGCAAAAACTTTCCTAAGCCACAGTCCACACTTCAGCATCACTTATAATCCCATGGGATGCAGAACGGGGACATACAGTAGTGAATATACGTTTGCCAATTCAAGTTTCACTGTGGCCCTCTGAAAGCTTATGCCATAATAAACCGTAAGGTGCCGCAAGACTCCTCGTCGGTTTTTTGCTACGACAACTCGTCGTTGTTTTTGCCCATCCTACCCATCTGGAAATGTTTAAAATGTGAGTCAGCACTTAAAAACAGGAGCATTTTTGGCCACCCTGGACTGCTTGGACATTTGATCTGCCACAGTTCATGTTCTATGAGTGCAGCCTTTTGAACTGGGTGGGGATCTCTGGCTTCCTGTAGCATCAGTGCAATTGGCATCTGAGCTGCTTGATCCTGTCTCTCTCCTGCAAGGGTTTTCCTCTGAACTTCCTCCCCCCCCCCGCCCCCCGCAGATGGTTTGCACGATGGTTTGATGGGATCTCTTGCAAGTAGCCGTGAATAAAGGAAGTTCTCGTGGTGAGTGGGGTAGCAGCATGGGATAATTCAGGTCAGTGTGGCATAATTCAGGTCAGTGTGCTCTGCATTGGGCTCTCTCTGCATGGAAGAGAGAGCAAGCCAGGAAAGGCACATTCCAGCCCAGCTACAGGACCAGCCCACTCTGCACAGGAGAAAAGCTGGAGCATGCTCAGTCCTCGCAGGAATGGGAGCCTTCATCCACCCACCACAGTGAGAGAGAGGCACCGATGTGACGCTGGCAAATCCAAACATCGAAAACAAGATGCTGCGCGCCCATCTCTCTCTCTGATTTTACTCTTCTTCCTATAACTTTGAAAGCGGTAGTGTGCCATGCAGCAGCAATGACTTAATGTTGTGCCTGGCGATCCCCGAGTCTTGGCAAATGTTGGAGATAAAACATTGCAAACACTGAATGCAAAAACACTGCCCATTTAGAATGATCAAGAAATATCCACACAGCTTCGAAGGAACGGCAGGGCTCTCTCTCAAGACAGACAGAATATGGCAGAAGGGCGTGTTGAATTTTCAACTTTCAAATTCCCAAAATGAGGGGTGCCAAAATGTTTTAACATAACCTGGGAATTCAGAAGCTATTTTGGTTAAATTGATATGATTGAGTTTTGGTAAGTAAAATGTGTGTAAAATTACATTGAAATCACCAATGATTGTCAAGTTCCTGCAGTATTATTATTATTATTATTATTAAGCATTACTTGACATTTTCAGTAGGTAAAATTAAAAACTTACTTGGTTTTCCGAAACAGTTCATATGCTTCTTAATCAAACGTAGACTTACCAAGCTAAGTGTTGTCCGATCACAGCAATAATAGCAGATTTCCTCACACTCAAAAACATATTTTTAAGATCCCCCTCATTGAATAAATTTGCAAAAAATTAAGTTTCACCCTCCTAAAATGAAATGCCCTAATGTGGCAGTTCACATCTGGGTTTCAAAACCCTAAACACTGGGGGTAGGAGAGAGCTTTGCTCCAGTTGCTATAGAGTCCACAGCGACCGGTACAGACTTCTTCTCTGCCCCAAGCTTTCAGTCTTCTGAAAGTGGAACCCAGAAGCGGATTGCCACATTCTAGGCATATTGATTCACTCAGCTTTAAAAGTGTTCTAAAAACCATTTGAATAAATAAAACATTTCAAATAAATAAACAGCATACTCTTTTTGTACAGGTAATGCAGGGTGGGGTTGGTTTGGGTTTTTGTGTGTGTGTGTGAAACCCTATTCCTGTAAGCATGCATCAGAAAAGAGAGGGAGCAGGTGGCGCTGTGGTCTAAGCCACTGAGCCTCTTGGGCTTGCCAATCGGAAGGTCGGTGGTTCGAATCCACGCAACGGCCAACCTAGCAGTTCGAAAGCACAGCAGCACAAATAGATAAATAGGTACCGCTGTGGTGGGAAGGTAAACGGCGTTTCCGTGCGTTCTGGTTTCTGTCCCGTTGTGCCAGAAGTGGTATAGTCATGCTGGACACATGCCCTGGAAACCTGTCTGTGGACAAACACCGGCTCCCTCGGCCTGAAAGCGAGATGAGCGCCGCAACCGCATAGTTGCCTTTGACTGGACTTAACCATCCAGGGGTCCTTTACCTTACCTTTTACTGCATCAGAAAAGAGGTGAAGGGAATCCACCCTTTTAATCACCTTTGATTCTCAGTTGGTAAGTGATCGTGAATATGTCCAGAGTTTTGGAGGAGATATATATGGCTGTCAGCTCCTGACCTGAAGACGACTCCTGAGTTTTAAAAAGACAACGTACAACTCTACATTTATAGGAGGAGGAGCTCCTATTAAAGGAAAGAGAAATAGCCATGGAGGTCAGAAGGGGATGGAGAACTCAGCGATGACAGCACACATGCTTTGCATGCTAATGACCTCTGTTTGGGTCATTTGCATATCAAGGTAGCGTGGGAACCCTGGAGGACCACTGCCAATCACTATAGACAACATTGAGTTAATAATAATAATAATAATAATAATAATAATAATAATAATAATAATTTATTATTTATACCCCGCCCATCTGGCTGGGCCTCCCCAGCCACTCTGGGCGCCTTCCATAAAAACCAAAAATACAATAAAATATCACACGTTAAAAACTTCCCTGAACAGGGCTGCCTTAAGATGTCTTCTGAATGTCAGGTAGTTGTTTATCGCTTTGACATCTGCTGGAAGGGCGTTCCACAGGGCGGGCGCCACTACCGAGAAGGCCCTCTGCCTGGTTCCCTGTAGCTTTGCTTCTCGCAATGAGGGAACCGCCAGAAGGCCCTCGGCGCTGGACCTCAGCATCCGGGCAGAGTTACATCAGTGATAGGGGAACCTCAGGCCAAGGGGCCTAATGTGGCCCTCCTGACCTTTTTATCTGGCCCTCAGGACCATGACCCCTCTCCCTGTCCCTACTCCATGTTCTCCTGGAGTGCTTTTGCCTGGCTGGAATGTGTTGTTAAAGGGAGATATTGCCTCTTGCTAGCCTGGATTGGAAGATGTCCGAATTATCCAGCCGTGCTGTTCTTATATGATTCTGAGCATCCTTAGTGTGACAATAGATCTTTTGCAGTAGCACCCGAACATTAGCAGATCCAAGCAGATCAGGGCTGTTTCCAGATGGGTGGCTCATGCTGATAAGAAATCACTGTCCTTCAAGGTTCAAGCACAATTGCAGTTGGCTTTCTACGCTGCTGGGAATATTGCACTTTTTCTGCACATTCATCCTGTTAAAAAACAAAAAGAGAGAAGAGGGGAAAAACCAATAATAATGATAAATACTAAAATACAAATAATGATAGACAACCAACAGATCACATCACTATGTGAATCTGAAATTAAGCATATAAATTAATATAAGCTCTCCAGATGTCCAAATTGATGCCCATGTAAAATACGTTTGAATGTAGCCAGAGTAATGAGTTCCTCTGACCTTTGTGCAATATACGATATGTATTTGCCCTCCCAAGATCAAAGTATCTTAGCCACTGTAAGAGCTTGAAAAATCCACTTGTGTTGTCCATCCTTTCATCTCCTTACTGCAGGTATATAGTCTAAAAGCACATAAACATCTCCAAATATCAAGGATTTCGCCACTGCAAAATTGATGTGTCAGCTTCAGACCAAAAGGAACGTCTCACTGGACAAGCCCACACCATATGCCTCAGTTTGGCACTTCCAACATCTAATTGTATTAAGGCAATGCCTTCCTATACAAACGTTCCAAGCCAGAGGCCAAACCACATCTTACTGCAGTGAATTCTGCATGTTACTTTTGTGTTGTAGGAAGAAATCCTTTCTCTCACCTGTCCTCCATCTGCTACCAGTTTGCCTACAATGCCACCTCCCCTTACCTTATGAAGCTCTGGTTTCCCACCCCCCCTCCTGTTTAATGAAATCTTCCTTTTTTTATTATTCCTGCAGACTTTTTGCCTGACAGGTTGATAATGTTTTTCCTGTATTTGCTGTTTGATATTACTGTTTTATTGTGATGCTGTGAGTCTAACCATTGTTCACTAAACCTTGAATCTGCTCCTTTCCAAGCATTCCTCCCAGACTTTCCTAAACAGGAAACATACAATTTTGGATCGATTACCTGCATTCAAATGATGTGGCCTGTGATTGACAACACATGTAGAATTCCAGACACACCCTCCTTGAAAAAAAGGCAGAGCAATGAAATAAATACACACAGCTATTCAAATTAGGGGTCCTGATTTTAAATCGAAAGGCAGATTTAGGTA
Source organism: Podarcis filfolensis (assembly GCF_964270895.1). Taxonomy (NCBI): domain Eukaryota; kingdom Metazoa; phylum Chordata; class Lepidosauria; order Squamata; family Lacertidae; genus Podarcis; species Podarcis filfolensis. The sequence goes on from NC_139605.1 coordinate 20,289,123, forward strand.
ATTCTGAAATTAGGCCTAACCTGATTGTAAAAATCCCAGATGAGATCCTAAGAAGCAGTTTGGTGGGACTTACTTATTTGAGGTTGGGCTTTCTATGTGCTTAACAGCCATGTGATAGACAGAAAGTCGACAAGCAAAGCTTTCTATTCACTGTATCTTTATGCTGTGGAAAGCTGCATCTGTATGTCATCATGGCAAAGTGATATAATCTATTCCTATTTGAAAATACCTCCACAGGTGAAAGTCTATTTAATTCCTCCATGAACGTTGTTATTAATATGTGTGCACACAAACATGCACACGCACACAAACCATATTGTTTACAGTGGAAATATTACACAAGAACAAATCTCAGTGCAGCTGCACTATCACTTTCTAGTGATTGTTCCTAAAGATAGCCTCACTTTTACGTTAAGTCTCAAAACAATGGCAAGTTAGACTCACACAAAGACCAGCATCTCAAAACAAACAGGAATGCCATATTTTCCAGCTCTTGAAAGCCAGATGATGCTTGTAGCCTGATGTTGAGGCTATCATCATGTCTCTTGCTGACTATCTCCTGAGAGCAGGCAAATTTTTTCCTCATGACTGTTTTAAGAAATGACTCCCACTGTCATTGCAATTACTTCTCCCTCCCTGCAAGAAAATAACACTCTGTTCCGAAGACTTGTTGGCCTGAGACTAGGGAGCCAGACTCCATCCATCAGTCACAGAAGAACCAAGGTCTGCTCTGTTGTACGTGTTTATGTGAGCAGGTTTCCTCAGAGATTAAAAAGATATCAGGCTAATAATAATAATATAATGATGGTGGTGATGACAAAAATAGAAAGAAAAACATCAAAAAGAGTGGACATAATTTAACTATTTTTTTATTTTACAAATGCTTTCCTAGTCTTTTCCTGTGGAAATGTACCAATTATTGTGGGCGAATCTAGCTTTCAGGCAATGTCACATTTGACCTTAAGTATGGCACTCTTGTCTCATAGCTGAACGCTGATCATTCTTTACCTGCTTTATGAAAATTGTAACTTTTTAATATGAAAGAAGCTGTAGCTGTCTTTTTTTTAAAAAAAGCATTTCACTAACTCACGTCTCTTATTTGCTTAAATATGCAGCTCCCAGTTGAGGGTTTGCGTCACATTCTGATCCGATGTGCATAAAAGCATGCTGTGAAACATACTAAATGCCAAAAAACTTAACCAGTGTCTAAATTTGAGGCCCCTTTTGAGCTTGAGACTCGGGCCAAATGTCTCCCCACTCCACTAATGGGCCCTAACATTAGAAAGAGTGAATCAGATGTCTCAGGCGGCAGCTGCTTGGGGTTGGGCAGTGGCAACTGGTGACAACTGAAGCTGCCTTCAGAATATTTTGATTGGAAGGTGGAGTATAAACCTTCAAAAAGAAAAACCAAAAAAATCAATGTGACATAGCAGAGACTTTAGGATTCAGTTACAAATAGCCCAACTCTGACCCTTGTGCGTAGCCTTAAAGAAGAAAGGCTATTTTTGTGTGTCACTTCTTAAAAGGTTCATAATAGGCAGTTTTGGGTGAATAAAATAAGGCTATGGACAAGCCCATCCTGAATATCTGGGCTAAGGCAACAATTGTATAAACAGTTATGTAAATGAGAAATGCCACCATGACTGTGTACTCACCATACAATGAAAGCACTCACACATAAATCCTAATAGTTCACCCCACACAGAGCTACAATTCCCAGCGCCTTTAACAAACTACAGTTCCCAGGATTCCATGCGGGGACGTGCTTTAGATGTATGGTATCAGCAAAGACTGTTGTTATGCGGATAATAAAACAGTTTTGCCGGATCCCTTCTCAAAGCTCAGCAGATCTTCTGAAATATATCGTAAGCTGCCAATTGAAAAATACACTGAAATGGGACTAATCTACGGGTATTTGGCTTTATAATATAGACATATATAATTATGTTGTGCAATATAAAGATAAAGCCAAATACCTGTAAGATTTGCCACATTTGAGAGCGTTTTCCAAGCAAAATGAGGTTTGCTATATAGAGAGGACAGGATTGTAAACAAATAAATCCATGCATGTTAAGGCTTTAGTTTTGTTTAATTTGCTTCAAGACCTGGCACTGAGCCTCAGCTAAAAATGCACACACACCCCCTCACCTCCTAAATAAACATCGGTCACCTCATTTATTTTTATTTTTAAAAGAGACAAAAGACCACCCTTTCTAGATGTGCGTATGTATCTGGCTGCTGGCTTTACGCAGCAGCAGCACCAGATCCCGGCGGAATCCGCCCCGCGCTTTCCCTCTGGCCTTTTCGCTGCTAACTTTTTCCAACTAAGTTTAGCTTTTGGATCAAGCCGAGGAGCGGCGCGAGGCGACTTCTTCTTTCTTTTCTTTTTTTTTTTTCCCTAAGGGGAGGACGGGGGGCGAGGAGGGTTTTCTCGGGACGGAGGCGCCGGGGCTCGGGTTAGGAAAGGCGCAGAGGCATCCAGCGGGGAGGAGGCGGAGGCGGGAACGGCCTGCATTGGAAAAGGGGTCCTTCCCCATCCGGAGCGACCCACAGGCCGCCCACGCCGCCGGGGTCCTCTTCGCCATCCCTTTGGCTTTGCCCCCAATTCAGCAGAAGAAGAGCCGCCCGGTGCGCGGCATCCACGGAGCTGCCATGAGGCTGTGGGGTTTGCTACTCGCAGGTGAGTCTCCCCCAAGGATCGGGGTCGCGGCACCTGCCTGTCAAAGTCCTGGCAGGATGGCCAGGAAGGAGGGCGGCAGAGAATGGGGGGCGCCTTATGCTGAAAGGAGGGAGAACTTCACTTTTGAAATTGTGTGTGTGTGTGTGTGTGTGTGTACTAGGATAGTGACTTTTAAAACTGTTTTTTAAATCGAGGAGGGCTTGAGGGCTTCTTACATCTTTTCTTGGGTCTGCATCTTGCCACCCTTGCCCTTCCCTCAGGACAGGGGGCTTCTTAACAGCCCAAACCAGAGAAATCTCCTTTTCTTCTCCCACAAATGCCCTGATGGTTGTCCTCACTGTGGCTGCTCATCCTGGGGGGGCACTGCCAGGCTTCTCTTGGCCTGATGTGCTCTGTTTGAGGGTTGGGGGCACCTCTCTAAGATTCCCCAAAGGACAGGCTTCAAGATGGTATAAATGGCGTCTGGTGGTCTTCTTCGCAGGGCGTATATTCTTAACTCCGACTTTCTACTTGGGGCATACGGTGGTCTAGATTATATTGGCTAAAGTGGGTGTGGGTGGGTGGGTGCTGATATTGGGGTCCTATCTGCCCCATTCTAGCATGCCTCACTGCTTGAGGGTTGTCAGAAACTGCCACGTTTCCCCAGCAACAAGATGCTATCGTGGAGAAAGCTGCACCTGTTGATTTGCCAACTTACCAGCCCTGCCTCCGCTTCTCTCAGACAAGTGGCCCAATACTATGCAAGTCTGCATGGAATAAACTTTCAGAGGTTGCGGAGGGACCCCCTGTGAGCGGCAGCTGCATAGGACCGCACCTTAGATGTGTCTCATACGGAGGCTAAGGATGTGGGTGATGCCTGGATGGTCCGTCTGCTGCCAGCGGACACCTGTTTTTGCCTCGTTCACAAGATCACACCAACATACTCTTGTGTTAAGTAATCGGAAGTCAGTGCCTTCCGTCTGCACACTCGACAGTCGCTTATGCAGGTTGAAACCTCCACTTTGCCGACAGATATGTAATGGGGAAGAACCCATCCCGGTTCTGGGTGTGCAACCACAAGCATTCATTTGAACGACGCTGAGGAGTCGCTAATCTGCGTCCAGTGTTCTTGAGTGCGTACCCTGAGAGCAAGGAGCAAGGAGCCTAGGCTTTGGCTGAAACCAACCATATGGGGTCGTGGCAATAAGCAAAGACAAAATTAGAAGGAGAGTAAAAATGTGTGTGTGTGTAAGTGAATAATGTCTGTGTGTGTGCATGGAAGATGCCTCTATATTTGGTTTTGGTGAAATTTTTCAGCCTCTGAGAAGTCGCTGTGTCTCCCTTCCCCTTGGTCCTTGAACTGGGGCTTATCAGCAGTAGGCTGATAATTTAATTCTGGGTTAAGTGGTTTGGGGGATCATTATTATTGCCGCCCCCCAGATCAGCCTTCACCAGCCTGGTGCCCTCTGGATATTTTGGATGACAGTGCTGGCTGGGGAGGGGGTCATAGGGACGTCATCAAAAACATGTGGAGGGCACCGGGTTGGCGAAAGCTGCCCTCAATTCCTTCTTACCATCACTAACTCCCATTTCACTTGGCAGTAGCTGTGTATTGAAAAAATAGCAGGGAGGGAAACCCACCATTGGCTCCGAGATGTTAAGGGGCAGCTGTAGGTGTCCATTCTCAGGGCTGCTTTGATGCTTGGCACACTGCCGTCGCCTCACCATTTTAGCAACTAGGATGGCTAAAGACTATATATAAGCGATGGCTCTTCCTGCCCTTTCAGGGCGTGTGTAATGAGTTGGGTTGGCATCCTAAACCGTGCTTGCAAACACGAATCGGCCTGCTATTCCAGTTTGCTCAACTTAAAAAGTACGATAGACAGTCTATATGTGGGGTGAGGAATTTTAAACATGCATCTTCGGTGGCAGCTTTGCGTCCACCCCACCAGCTTCGTTTTGTCTCTCCGTGCCCCTTCCCTGCCTTCAGAGTAGGGTGGGTGCCTGGTCTGCGTACTCCCACCCTCCATTCCCACCCAACCTTGGGTTGGGGGAAGCTGCACACCCAGCCCCACCAGCTGGAGTCTTTGTCCCTGGCTCCCTTTGAAGCTCTGGCTCCAGGGGATTTGAGGCTCAGAGAGCTGGCATGGAGCCTGGGAGCAGCCTTGCAATGTGAGAAGGTTGGGGGGGGCGCTAACAGGAAGGACCCACACTTTTGCCCCACCTCAGCAGCTGTGGAAGGAGTACCGAGTGCCGCAGTGTTGGGAATGTGCTGGCAAAGGAAGGAATGGTCCTTGAAGTTTTCTTCAGCTGCAGGGCCATCATCTCTCTCGCCCCCCCCCGCCCCATGTTTCCCCTTGCCAGTTTGCATTGAAGTGGAGGGGCAAGGTTTGTGTGCAAAGACCGCTTGGCATCCAGCGGGACCCAAACTTATCCAAGCTGCGATCACCGCTTGGTGCTGTGCCTCCGCCTCCCTCTTTTTAGCAGGCTCTCCGATGGACGTGAGCTCTTATAAAGCCATCGTTTCACGGCTTTCGGCCCCCAGCCCCCACGTTCCTTGGCGCGGGGCCAAGCTGGCTGGACAACAGAGCCAATCCCTGCCACGGTTATTTCTGGCAGGGCTGCGGCTTCCGCTCCCAGGCCCCATGTAGTTGCTGAGGGCAGAGGAGGCGAGCAGAGGCATTTCACGCCCCCCCCAGCCCCACCCTTGCAGGGTGAGCAGCAGAAACAGGTGGAAGCTGTCTGCGGGGTGGAAGCCCAGCTGCATGCGAAAGGAGATGCCTAGGAACCTCCATCTCTAGCGCTGCAGTTATCTATCTGCACTGGGCTGGGATTGTTTCACTGCCAAGTCCTGGGTGTGTGGCCAGATCAAAATGGCGAAAAGGCCCATCATAATGGGGGTGTCCCTTTAATCTGAATAGGGTTGGGCAACCTTCATTGGCTCCCACTATGTTTCTGAGCACAATTCAAAGTGTTGGTGCTGACCTTTAAAGCCCTAAATGGCCTTGGCCCTGTATACCTGAAGGAGTGTCTCCACCCCCATCATCCAGCCCGGACACTGAGGTCCAGCGCCAAGGGCCTTCTGGTGGTTCCTCACTGTGAGAAGCAAGGTTACAGGGAACCAGGCAGAGGGCCTTCTCAATAGTGGTGCCTGCCCTGTGGAACGCCCTCCCACCAGATGTCAAGGCAATAAACAACTACTTTACTTTTAAAAGACAACTGAAGGCGGCCCTGTTTAGGGAGGTTTTTAATATCTGGTGTTGTATTGTTTTTAACATTCAGTTGGAAGCCGCCCAGAGTGGCTGGGGAAACCCAGCCAGATGGGTGGGGTATAAATAATAAATTATTATTAATTATTATTTATGGTGAACTGACTAGATAGGTTGCTGTTATTCCTGTTTTCTCAAGGAGGAATGGAGCAATAGAGAGTGTAGGATCCGAACCCAGACTTTAACAACTCTGGATGATTATTGAAATATACTCGGAGTCGTGTAGTGATTTCATGCTCTTTATTGCAGCTCGTAGAACAGAAGTTGAATTTCCTCCCAAACCTCAGGCTTTATATACATTATTTACGCAATGGGTCCTGTCTGATTGGCTGGTTCTGCTTCCCTTCTGGAGCCTGATTGGGCTGCTACTGCAGGCCAATCACTTGTTGCAGTCTAGGATCCTACCGGCCTAATAGGCTGATTAACTTCCTCCTGGGGCCTGATTGGCCTTCCCCTTCAGGCCAACCAGTTGTTGCATTCTAGGATCCTTCCTGCCTATTGTTCTAGGATCCAAGCTTAGTAAATAACAATTACCATTTTGTTTCATGGATTCTCCCCCTTCCTATGAATGGTTTCAGTGGGGCTTGCAGTGATTTGGTCCGCACATCTGCAGCATCACCAATTATCTTGACAGAAGTGGTACTTCTAGTACAGTCCCTGGAGTGTTGGATCACACTGACCTTCCCCTCCCCTTGTATGATTAAAAGCACTTTGGTAACTCTGAAGAACTGGCACTTGCCTGTCTCCCAAATGCCATAGATATCCACCTATCCTTTTATTCAGGGCTAAACAAAGAGCCGAATCCCCGCGGCGGGGTGAGCTCCCGTCGTTCGGTCCCAGCTCCTGCCCACCCAGCAGTTCGAAAGCACCCCTAAGTGCAAGTAGATAAATAGGGACCGCTTTCTAGCGGGAAGGTAAACGCCGTTTCCGTGTGCGGCACTGGTGCCGGCTCGCCAGTTGCAGCTTCGTCACGCTGGCCACGTGACCCGGAAGTGTCTTCGGACGGCGCCGGCTCCTGGCCTCTTGAGCGAGATGAGCGCGCAACCCTAGAGTCGGTCATGACTGGCCCGTACGGGCAGGGGTACCTAAACAAAGAGCTCAGCCACACTTCCATAGCTGCCGGGTTTTCCAGGCTTTCCAGGTCTGTGTTTGAGTAGTTTCTAATTTTTGCCCTGGGAAAGCCTGCATTTTTTTGCTGAATCGGAGCAAACAGCAACCGTGTTTTCCCGCGAATATTGCCATTTGCTCTGATTCAAAAGTAAAATGTCAATATTTTTGTCAAGACGAAAAAACAAAAAACAAAACTGTTCTCAGACACAGTTGTAGAAATCACAGACCTGTGCCTAGAGAGCATGGAGCAAATGTTAAGTGTGGATGAGCCCTAAGTGTGACACGAGAACTCTGCAAATAGGAATAGCTTTCAAAAGATTTAATAGTAGCCATCTGGGCTGGGCGGCTTCCATTGGAATAATGGGAGTTGGTAGCGCACATTTGCCCCACAGGGCAAAATAAAGAGGTACCGGTATGCTTATATGATTTTCACATCATGAGCAGGCAGCAATGCAAAAAAGCTGCTATACAGTGCTACCTTGGTTCTCAAACTCAATCCATTCCGGAAGTCCGTTCCAAAACCAAAGCATTCCAAAGCCAAGGCGCGCTTTCCCATGGAAAGTAATGCAAAATGGATTGATCCGTTTCAGACGTTTAAAAACAACCCCTGAAACAGCAATTTAACATGAATTTTACTATCTAACGAGACCATTGATCCGTAAAATGATAGCAATAATCAGTGTACTGCAGTCACGCAGTCAATCCATCAGTAGCTGAACTGGATTCCACACAGTCACAAAAACAAAACAAAAAAAGAGCCGCAAAAACAAAAACACAAAATAAATAGCAAAAACAGACAGACCTCAGCATAACACTCAAAACGGAAGTGTGGCACTCAAATTGGAAGCGTGGCACTCAAAACAGAGCACGTTCGGCTTCCAAAAAAAGTTCGCAAACCAGAACACTTACTTCCGGGTTTGCAGTGTTTGGGTATCTAGTTGTTTGAGTACCAAGGCGTTTGAGAACCAAGGTACCATTGTAATTCAGGATGCTTACAGACCGCTGCTGTTTTCGGGTGGAATTCAATCGCATATCAGCAGTTTCAGGTTGCACCATTATGTTTGACTGGGAGGTCTTCTTGTGAAAAAAACCCAGTTTCCCCAAAGGCTCAGATTTTTTGTGATCAGGAAAGTGGGTGGGGGGTGCATTGGGAAGTGTGGGACAACACTTGCTTGACATTGTCTGACCTCCCCACGAACAAATCAGAACGACTGCTCAATAAGTAGCTGGTAATGGTTGCCATTAATTTGATTTTAATTTGATTTTAATTAATCTTATAATGAATGTTTTTAGAATGTTGGATTATTTTGATTGTTGTTAGCCGCCCTGAGCCCAGCTTCGGCTGGGGAGGGCGGGATATAAATAAAATTTATTATTATTATTATTATTATTATTATTGGTGTCTTTCTAATCTCCCTGCAAACAGATCAAGATGACTGCCCAGTAAACAGGTCATCTGGAAGCAACCTTGGTGTGTTGACTCATAAACCAAAGAACAAAAATAGTATTTTGGTGCCAAAGAAACCCAGATTCTCTGTTCAAAACAAATGATGCTGAGAAGCAACAGTATAACAGAGTTGGTTAAATCTGAACGAATGCTCAAGCTTTGCAGCGGGCTAAAGAGTTCAAGTTGTCCCTTTCCCCTCTCTGAATGTAAAGGTTTGTTTTGGGGTGGAAAAGTAAATAGTGGCGGTGTCTGTGAATGGGTGTGCATGAAGGGGCTTGACTGGAGGCCAAGTGAAAGGAGCGAGAGCCCTGGAATGCGCAAGAGTTTGGTGTTTTGCCAATCACTGCCTTTATATTGTCAAGAAAAAGAAAATAAGACGGTCAAAGCAGCAGATCAAATGGGAACACCCATAAACTGCTCTTAACAGGAAAACCTTTATTGTCAAAAAAAATCACCTCAAATGGAGTAAATCGGATATAGTTTTGCATAATCTGTATCCTCAGGAATCTGGAGGGTGGGGAAAAAATCCAGTTCTTAATCAGAGTGCCTTGATGACATCGTTTCATTAAATTTGGGCATTATCCAGCCGAATTAAGCTCTTGGGAGCGCTCCTGATTTCAGTGGCAGTGCTGTGGGCTTATTTCTGAGTAGATATGCATAAGGTAAAGGTAAAGGGACCCCTGACCATTAGGTCCAGTCGTGGCCGACTCTGGGAATGCGGCGCTCATCTCGCTTTACTGGCCGAGGGAGCTGGCGTACAGCTTCCAGGTCATGTGGCCAGCATGACTAAGCCGCTTTTGGCGAACCAGAGCAGTGTTGGGATTCGCAGGATACTAAGTCTGCAGGCTTCAACAGGATGATGCAATACTCTGTGAAGTGCTGGGTCAGAGTGACTCAGCAGGAGTGTGTTTAATGTGATTGGCTATCACCTGTTTTAAAAGGAAAGCCTGTTCAACAGTGGGTGTGGTGGTTGTGTTGGTGGTTGTGCTGTGGTGTGGTGATGCTGTGGAGGAGAGTATTCGTTTGCCTTAAGGAGCAGGTACTCTGTATGGACTGTTTTTGTAAATACCTGTATATAGTTCACATTAAAAAGACTGCACTGGGAAAAACCTGGGACTCTGAGCGTTTCTGCTGAAAGCGCCGCGAGGGATTCGCGACAGGGTTATGGGCCCAGCACGCTTCCGCTGCGCAAGAGTACAGGTGGCAGTTATCTAGCCGTGGGTGCTGGAGGTGAGCTGCAGGGATGGAGCAGTCCAGAACTGGCGTGTTGCTGGAGAAGCTCACGGCCACGAACTACAGCATCTGGTCGGTCCGCATGCAACACTTCCTCAAGCGTGAGGGCCTGTGGAAGGTGGTGGAAACTCCACCGCAGCCCCCTGAGGAAGATGAGGACGACGATGAAAAGCTGGCACTAGCAGAGGCCCAGCTAGAAAAGGATGAGAAAGCTTTGGCTACGATCATCCTTGGAGTGGACGACAGCCAGCTAGTCTACGTAGCTGATAAGGTGACGGCAAGTGAGGCGTGGAATGCGCTCAAGGCTGTCCATGTGCGAGAGACAGCTGGCTCACTGATAACACTGACCAGGAGAATGTACCGGTGTCGGAAGAAACCGGGGGACTCCCTGGTGAACCACCTAAAATTCCTAACAGGCTGTTTCCAGGAGCTAGCCTTAAGAGGGAGGCCTGTGGGGGAAGAGGACAAAGTCTTTATAGTCCTGAGTTCCCTTGATGACAGCTATGATATGCTGGTCAACTCCCTCGAGTCAGTAGAGACTGATAAGCTGACTCTGGAATACGTTACTGGACGGTTGTATGCAGAGGAGGACAGGCGTGCAGAGCGAAAGATGACCTCAGCCCAGCTGTTGGAGCATCCCAGAGGGAACAACAGCCGGGAAGAGCAGAGGTGTCGGGAGCTGGAGAAACAGCCAGGAGGAGCTGCTGCAGACCAGCCGGTGGTCAACAAAGTAAAAAGGTGTTTTTGCTGCAAGTCCAGTGGACATCTGCTGCGGGACTGCCCGAGAAAACAACAAAAACAGCAGAAGCACAGGAGGCAGCAGAGAGAGTCTACCGCTTGGGTGTCTGCAGATGGTCAAGAAAAGGAAGAGCTGTGGGTTCTGGACAGTGGAGCTTCTCAAACCTTTTGTAAAAGAAAAGGATTGCTAACTGTTGCTAGGGCTTCAAACAAAAAACATGTAAGTCTTGCTACGGGCCAGAAAGCTAATGTGGTGTGTGAGGGGGAGGTTGTGTTCCCACAACTGGGACACACATTCAGGAATGTGTTGTGTGTGCCTAGTTTACAAAACAATCTCCTGAGCATTCCTGACTTGGCAAAAGCAGGCTTTGAAGTAAACTTTGTGGGAGATCAGTGCCAGATAAAGCAAAATGGGGCAGTGTTGGCAAATGCTAACCTTAGAACTAACATGTATGTACTGCAGTGTGAATCTAGGGTTGCAAATGTGCAAAATGTCCCAACCCATGATATGTGTATTCATCTCCTGCACAGGCGTCTGGCTCATGCTAGCTATAAGGTGCTAAACAAAACATTGGAGTTGTGGGGGGGGGATGAAAAACATAAAAAGTTGTGATAATTACTTAGACTGTAATATCTGCAAGGAGGTTAAAAGTAGGGCTTGCCCAGTAGCAAGAGCAAGCCAAAGAGAAACCAAAAAACCACTGGAGTTGATTCATGCTGATGCTGGTCCTTTTCCACCAAGTGTCTCCCATAACAAATACTGTTTGATCCTAGTGGATGACTATTCTAGATTTGGCTGGGTCTATCCATTAAAGCAAAAGTCTGACGTTGCCCAAACTTTGAAGTTCTGGGTAAGAAGGGTAGAAAGGCAACTTGGCGAAAAGGTGTGCTCTATTCAGACAGACAGGGGAGGAGAGTTTATGGCAAGCTCCCTAAGAAACTGGTTGCGTTCCCAAGGGATTAAACATAGACTTACCAATGTGGCAACGCCTCAGGAGAACGGAGTAGCAGAGCGTAGGGGAGGTGTCTTGCAGACACAAATGAAAGCATTGTTAGCAGATGCAAATCTTCCAATTAAGTACTGGGCTGAGAGTATTAAGACCGCGAATTATATTGGGAATCGCTTGTGGTCAAGGGTACTAGATGACATACCCTATAAATTTCTCTATAACAAGAGTCCCAGTTTGCAACATTTGAGAATCTTTGGGACAAAGGCGTGGGTTGACATACCTATAAAGAACCGAAGAAAAGGTGGGAAAAGGGCACAGCAGTTGCTATTTCTTGGGTATGAAAGTGGTACGAAAGCCTACAGGTTTGAAGATGATAAAAATCTTTTGAGTTATAGTCGGTCAGCCAGCTTTAATGAGCAAAGAAATTGGCCCAAGATACATGCAAACCTGCTGCCAGAAAAAGTTTTACTGCCGAGCGTACCTGATAAGGCAGTTGAAACAAAGCTAAGAATTGGCAGCTCTCCCAGAGAAACTGAAAGGGAGGAGGTAAAGGTTGAGCATTTTTCTCCAGCTGCTAGCATGGAACAGGGGAGAGAAGAAAGTGCAACAGGGACAGGAGGAGGTAGATCTACAGAGTCAATCCACCCCAAAAGCAGTCCTGAAGGTAGCCCAGGGGGTGAGGTTAATGAACCAAGGAGGTCTGCAAGAAGTAATAAAGGTCAACCTCCAGACCGTTATGGGTTCCCAGCCACCATAAACCAGGTTTGTGTAACTGAGCCAGAAAACTTTGAAGAAGTGCAAGAGTTACCTACTTTAGAGAAAGAGGCGTGGTTAAAGGCAATGCAGGCAGAGTATAACTCTCTGCTAAACAACAATGTGTTTGTACCTACAGAATTGCCTGAAGGTAAAAAGCCCATAAGCTGTAAGTGGGTTTTTAAAGTGAAAAAGCTGGCTGATGGTAGTTGTCAGAGGAAAGCCAGGTTGGTTGCAAGGGGCTTTACACAAAGAAAAATGATACATTATGATGAAGTGTTTGCCCCAACAGCAAAGGCTGAAACAGTAAAGTCAGTTTTAGCAATGGCAAGTCTGAGAGGGTTAAAAGTTAATCATTTTGATGTTGCCTCAGCATATTTAAATGCTCCTATTGACGCTGAGGTGTATTTACAGCAAATACCAGGTTATGAGCTGGAAAAAGACAGCATGGTGTTAAAGCTGCAAAGGGCACTATACGGTTTACACCAAAGTGCACGTCTATGGCATGAATGCATAGACACAACTTTGAAAAAGATGGGATTCAAACAAAGCCTGGCTGATTCCTGTTTATATTCAGCAATGGTGCAAGGAAGTGTTTGTTATTTACTTTTGTATGTTGATGATATCTGTCTAATAACAACTGCACAAAAGCAAGTGTCTTGGTTTATAAACAGCCTAGGTAACAAATACAAACTGAAGTATTTGGGAGAGATTCAGAATTACTTAGGAGTAGAGGTTCAGAGAAATGAAGAGGGCATCTACTCTCTGAGTCAGAAGGAAAAAATTGAAAAGTTACTGAAGACATATGGAATGGAGAGGGCAAATGAGGTTGACACTCCCATAACTACCCAGTACAAAAATGAACCAGAAGGGCAAAAATGTGAAAATGCAACAGCATTTCATTCTCTGTTGGGTTCTCTGTTATATTTAAGTTGTTGGACAAGACCCGACATAACATTGGCAGTGCACATGTTAAGCCAAAGAAGTGCAGACCCGGCTCAGAGAGATTGGGTAGCACTTAAAAGAATCCTAAGGTATCTGAAAGGCACAAAAGATTACAAACTGGTGCTGGATACAGGATATGATCAACAAGTGTATGCATACGCTGATGCCAGCTGGGGGGACAGAGAAAATGGAAAGTCTACCACTGGCTATGCCATATATATTGGAAATGCCCTGGTCCAGTGGAAATCCCAGAAACAAACATTTGTTGCCACAAGTACTTGTGAAGCAGAGTACTCAGCCATAAGCGAATGTGTGTCACAAATAGAGTGGTTTGCTTGTCTAACGAAAGAACTTGGAATACCTTCTGAAATGCCAATCACTGTGCTAAGTGACAACATGGCTGCACAACAGCTTGCTAACCAACAGAACTTTAAAAGCAAGAGTAAACATATAGCTATAAGATACGGAAATGTGAAAAATGCTTTGGAAAGAAATGTGTTAAAGGTACAGCACTGTAACACAAAATGTAATGTGGCGGATTTGTATACAAAATGTTTGGATGCTCCTAAATTCCGAGACTTAAGAGAATTATTAGGTCTCAAGCCTTTGACTTAAGGAGGAGTGTTGGGATTCGCAGGATACTAAGTCTGCAGGCTTCAACAGGATGATGCAATACTCTGTGAAGTGCTGGGTCAGAGTGACTCAGCAGGAGTGTGTTTAATGTGATTGGCTATCACCTGTTTTAAAAGGAAAGCCTGTTCAACAGTGGGTGTGGTGGTTGTGGTGGTGGTTGTGCTGTGGTGTGGTGATGCTGTGGAGGAGAGTATTCGTTTGCCTTAAGGAGCAGGTACTCTGTATGGACTGTTTTTGTAAATACCTGTATATAGTTCACATTAAAAAGACTGCACTGGGAAAAACCTGGGACTCTGAGCGTTTCTGCTGAAAGCGCCGCGAGGGATTCGCGACAAGCAGCGCACCGAAACACCGTATACCTTCCCGCCAGAGTGGTACCTATTTATCTACTTGCACTTTGACATGCTTTCGAACTGCTAGGTTGGCAGGAAAAGGGACCGAGCAATGGGAGCTCACCCCATAGCAGGGATTCGAACCGCCGACCTTCTGATCGGCAAGTCCTAGGCTCTGTGGTTTAACCCACAGCGCCACCCACGTCCCTAGATATGCATAAGACTGGGCTGTAAATCTCTCTCCCTGAAATTAGTGGGGCTTTAAAAGTGCTCACCAGTGAGTAGACTGTGTCTTTTGATTCCAGTTCGTCTGCTCGCTTTCAAAGGTATCTCATGATAGCTGAAACCTTGGTTTTTAAAATGGGCGAAAGCAGAGATTGTTGATAATCTACATTATATGTCCTCTCCTTATTGGCGCCATCTTTCTCTCTGTTATGACCTCAGATGTTGAAGTTATATCTTTATAATATTAGGAAGTCCTATCATAATCCTCTGGACCGTGGAGTTCCCTTGTCTTGCCTTTTTATGGATGCCAAATCTTCCGCCACCCAACCGCTGACAGTAGTCTAGCTAGTGGGTCTGATTTGCACTTGAACTCCAGTTAATACATAAGTACCATCCCTCTACCATGCCAAGTTGAACGAACTCTTCCAGAGGACTTTTGTTTTAAATTCAGTATTCATCCGGATTTGCTTGCGCAAACTTCACACTTGGGTTGGACTATGCCTGGTCTTTATTGAACATTCATTTTGATTTGTTTACAATGTGATTATATCACAAGCGACATTCGTCCAGAGGTCGCCAACGTGGTGCTCTGCAGATGTTGCCGGACTCCAACTCCCATCAGCCCCGGCTATCATGATCAGTGGTCGGGGATCATGGGAGTTGTAGTCTAACAAACACCTGTATGTCACCCTGTCGGCTACCCCTGGTTTACGGGCTGTTTGCATGTCTTTCAGTTAATCCTTTAGTCACCCCACACTTTCTGAGACAGTTCCTCTCCACTTTCCAAACCGCAAAAAGTCAGGTTTGTTTATTTCTTTAAAGGGCATAGCTGTCAACTTTTCCCTTCTCTTGTGAGGAATCCTATTCGGAATAAAGGAATTTCCCTTAAAAAAAGGGAAACGTTGACAGCTATGTTAAAGGGGTGGATTTGTTGTATAGTGGTACTTCGGGTTAAGAACTTAATTTGTTCTGGAGGTCCGTTCTTAACCTGAAACTGTTCTTAACCTGAGGTACCACTTTAGCTAATGGGGCAATTTCTGTTCTCATCCTGAAGTAAAGTTCTTAACCCGAGGTACTATTTCTCGGTTAGCGGAGTCTGTAAACTGAAGCGTCTGTAACCCGAGGTACCACTGTACTAGGATGTTGGAGCACTTTTACCTATTTAAAGTTTTGGTATGCACTGGGATCCCCCCCTGGCAGTCTGGAATCAGTCAAAAACTCCTCATATTTATTACATTTAACCATTTAAAAGCTTACAGTGGTACCTCGGGTTACAGACGCTTCAGGTTACAGACTCCACTAACCCAGAAATAGTACCTTGGGTTAAGAACTTTGCTTCAGGATGAGAACAGAAATCATGCTCTGGCAGCGCAGCGGCATCGGGAGCCCCCATTAGCTAAAGTGGTGCTTCAGGTTAAGAACAGTTTCAGATTAAGAATGGACCTCCGGAACGAATTAAGTACTTAACCCGAGGTACCACTGTAATTGCATCCGTCACCCGTAAGATGAGCCAAACCTCATGGACCCAGCCACAGCGTCCCTTGTTCTGTACTCTGTGCTCCTCTCTCTGCCTTCCCTGTCTCCACAGTGCTGGGGGGAGCTCTCTGCCAGGAGCCTGAGCCCCCCCATGGCTGTTCCCAAGGCAGCTGCTACCCAAACACAGGAGATCTGCTGGTAGGCCGGGCCGACCGCCTCTTCGCCACCTCCACCTGCGGCCTGCGGCGTCCCCAGCCCTACTGCATTGTCAGCCATTTGCAGGTGAGTGTTGCAGAGCGAAGGTGGGTGGGCAAATTATTTCTCTATTCTGAGCCCTAGAGACTTGATAAGGGAAAAGCAAACACTAGAAAACTGAGCACTGACCAAACTAGCAACTGATGCTTACTTCAGCACTGCTAACAGGACAGCATCCTCTGCTCTACCTGGAAGCAGCAGTCAAAATAATTTTTTTTTTTTAAATAAAATTGCCCAGTAGCACCTTAAGGTAAAGGTAAAGGGACCCCTGACCGTTAGGTCCAGTTGTGGCCGACTCTGGGGTTGCGGCGCTCATCTCGCTTTATTGGCCAAGAGAGCCGGCATAGAGCTTCTGGGTCATGTGGCCAGCATGACTAAGCCGCTTCTGGCGAACCAGAGCAGCGCACAGAAATGCCGTTTACCTTCCCGCCAGAGCGGTGCCTATTTATCTACTTGTACCTTGACGTGCTTTTGAACTGCTAGGTTGGCAGGAGCAGGGACCGAGCAACGGGAGCTCATCCCGTTGCGGGGATTCGAACTGCCGACCTTCTCATTGGCAAGTCTTAGGCTCTGTGGTTTAACCCACAACGCCACCTGCATCCTTAGAAACCAACCAAGTTTGTTCTGGGTATAAGCTTTTGTGTGCATGCTTAGGGAGCGCACACCAGGTTTGCTTCCTGCTACCCTTGGGAGAACTGCAAACACGAAGACCCCAATTCAACCTTGGGCTGGCCACACCTTCTCTCAGCCTAACTCCTTGCAGGAGGCAGGAATAAGGGAGAAACATGCATGCCACTCTGAGTTCCTCACATAAAAGCCTGGGTGTGTTTTATAATAATAATAATAATAATAATAATAATAATAATAATAATAATAATAATATAATAATAATAATAATAATAATAATAATAATAATAATAATAATAATAATAATAGTAGTAGTAGTAGTAGTAGTATTTTATTTATACCCCGCCCTTCCTGGTTCAAAAACCAGGCTCAGGGCGGCCAACAACAAATTTAAAACACTTTCAAACACTTAATTATAAAAGCAGCATAAAATACGGTATAAAAACGTGAATAACAATAAAATTCAAAAATCAATTAGGTAATCCCCAGGGCTAGCTGGCTGAACTGTAAAATAAATAACTAAAAACAAATAACAAAGAGGATAGGGCCCAACCCAATGGACTTAAATGACAAGAAAGGGAGTTTTAACTGCACATTAGGAAGAACTTGTTGACAGCGTGAACTGTTTGAGAGTGGAACAAGACTAACTTGGGAACTGCTGGACTCTCCTTTAAGAGGTTTTTGAGCAGAGTGTAGATGGCTCTTGAATCAGGTATGCTAAAACAGCAGATCTGGTGGCTGGACTAGATGACTTTGAAGGTCCCTTCCTGCTCTTTGATTGGATGGAAGTTTGCGTCCGCACACAAACACACAGATCATTGGCACCCTGTATCACTAGCTTCTGCGATTTCACCTAGCTCTGCTCACACATGTGCACAGCTTATCCTTGCAACCATAATTGCTCAAGGAGAGAGAGAGAGAGAGAGAGCTATGAAAGCTTAGTTTCTTTAGATGCTGTTTTCTGTACCAATCCCCTCCTTCGCCTGAGGACTGTGATCATATGGCGCATGTGTAGCTCAGCATACGGGTGTCTCTCTTGCAGGACGAGAAAAAGTGCTTCGTGTGCGACTCACGCCGGCCCTATCAGGCCTTGTCCAATCCTAACAGCCACCGTATTGAGAACGTGATCACCGCCTTTGCTCTCAACCGCAAGAAGGCCTGGTGGCAGTCGGAGAATGGTAAGGAGTGGGGGTTTCATCTCTGTGAAGTTGCCACATGATTTGATTTTTGCACAGTGTGTGTTTACTTGTATACGTGTATATATTTTTTGCTTGCTTGTATAGCAGGTTCTTTCAGCTACTTTTCAAAACCTTTTCGACTTGATCCAAGAGGGCTAAAAACTTAGGCTTGGGTCCAAAGGTTCTCTTCCTCCTCCAGAAAGCATCTTCCTCTGTCGGAAGAAAGCAACCTCTGAGTCCCACAATTTTTCGAAAATGAGACATTCGATTCTTGACTTCATGCACTGAACTCCACCATGTTAGAAACAGAAGTTCACAGTTTTGGCTGTGAGGATGTTTCCTCTCCCTCTTTCTACATTTGCCCGAGGTCTGGCACTGAGGGCCTTCTGGCGGTTCCCTCACTGCGAGAAGCATAGCTACAGGGAAACAGGCAGAGGGCCTTCCCGGTAGTGGCGCCCGCCCTGTGGAACGCCCTCCCACCAGATGTCAAAGAGATAAACAACTACCTGACATTCAGAAGACATCTTAAGGCAGCCCAGTTCAGGGAAGTTTTTAATGTGTGACATTTTAATGTATCTTTAATCTTTGTTGGAAGCCGCCCAGAGTGGCTGGGGAAACCCGGCCAGACGGGCAGGGTACAAATAATAAATAATAATAATAATAATAATAATAATAATAATAATAATAATAATTATTATTATTATTATTATTATTATTATTATTTGCACCGTTTCTCATCAAATCTGCGCACCCCACCCTATATGGTACATGCCAGGGACATAAAATTCCATGTTACATCAGGCAATCCTTCTTTAGAGGGAAGTTTGTGCATTTGTGTGTGTGTCTGTGTGTCCTTTCCTGCTCTCGGGGTTGTGTGTTGCCCTGTGACAAGCCCTGTCGCCTCACAGCTGGGTGAACTCGCTGTGCCCCGGTTACGTGAGCCTGCAGAGAGTGCTCTTTGTCTGGGACATGGCACGGCTGAGAGAGTGTCCCCAGAGCCCTGTTCCTTTCCTTTCTCTCCTACGCAGAGGAAATGCTGAATCATACCCAACAGAGTCCCTTCTTTCCTGGACCTGGGCCAGGCGGGGGCGGGAGACAACAGAGGAGGGGCCTTCTACTTGCAGGAACACAGTGCTGCTGCCAGTTGTGGCAGCCTTGGCTCTATCTAGCAGCCCGACTGTTTCCGTCCTGGGTCATCAGCATGGCACTTACACTGCTATGGACCCCCTCCCCGAAATCCAGTACCACCTGCACAAGAGTTTTCTGCATTAATCTAGAACAGTCTTCAGCAACCTGGTGTTCTCCAGACGTTGTTTCGACTGCAACCACCAGCAGCCCCAAACCAGCGATATATACTTTTTGGCGTGAAGTTGTCATCCGGATCCGTTTTGCATTGGCAATATCCTTGATATTTGCAGATATTAAGTATAGGCACTCATCCACACTTGCCCCAGGTCTGGAAAGCATGAATCCAAGCAGATTTGCCTTTGTCCCCGCCGCTCTTTAGTGCTAAATTGGAACAAATGGCAATCCACAAAAAAAACCTGATTGCTGTTTCAGCGCTAAACTGTGGGTTTCCCCAGGGGGAATTGGCAGGCTGAATGGAGGTTTGCATGAGCCCATCGTCTTTTAGTGTAAGTCTCTGAGCTTGCAGTGGGCTTGCAAATTCTGTTGCCCTGCTGTGAATCTTCACGCTGCAGGAATATTATTTAAAAGTGCATTAACTGTATCACTGTTAGCACAAGGATTCACAGCAGGACAACAGAAGTGGATTTTGAGATCCCTTTGCGAGCAATCCATTCGTGCCTGGAAGGATAAATAACCACCATCTATTATGGGACTGTCTGAGGACCTCACTGCCCTTGTTACATTTGAACACACTTCATATAGACATCAATTTCTTATGGAAACCTATTTGGAGATTATATTATATCAATGTTTATGTTTAGCTTAAGATGAAACTATTGATGGTTATTTCACCCTCAGTGTGAGCTCATGGTAGTACTGTTATTATTAATAATAACAGTAATATTCATATATTACCTTTTCTTTGTTTTATGTATCGTAAATATTTTCCCCCCTTTGTTAGATTTGCAAACTAATCAATCAATCAATCAATCAATCAATCTTGAGTAGGCTGCAGAGTGGGCCTGGGAGAGGGGAGGTGGTCTGGGGAGAGGCCTGGAAGGCCACATTTTGGCCCTGGGCCTGAGGTTCCCTACCCCTGCTCTGTATCATTGTGGGCAATTAAAACAGAGGTTCCCAGAGCTGAGTCCTATTGGATTGGCGAGGCGTGAAGCTGCTACGTACTTACACTAGGCCTAACAGGGTGTTGGCTGGACTTGTTGGGTTTCCCCCGTTTTCCTACATAAGCCAAACTTGCATCCCAGAAAGGCACCCAACACATTCTGCGTACCAAGATCAGCAGCGGTGAGTTAACGGATCTTCCCGCTGAGAAACAAGCCCCTGAGAAGCCCCTGAGAAACTCCTGAGCACGGTTTGAAAACTGGTTCCTCGTGGAATGGAGTTTTGCTGGGGCCTCTCTAGCACCTACCCCTCTGTGTCTGTATCTCCATTTTATTTTATTTTTACAAATTTTATTAATTTTTCCAATTATTTTTAACAATATCACATGTAATTAACTAAAAGAAAAAGAGAAAAAGACAGATACAAGATTCCCTTCTACCCTTAGACCTCCCTCCACCCTTCCATGGTTTCCATATTTAACATTTCTTGCAGCATATTTTATCTCATTATACATGATAAAGCTATTTTTAGCCATCTCACCCCTTGCTTTTTCCTGTAAGACCAATTGCAGTTGTTAACAGGTTTATCACACCTATCAGCCAATCACCCATTCCCACCCCCACCCTCTCACTAGATTTAAGGGTCTGGTGACTTCTGTTTCAGTGTTTCTGAAGAAGTGTGCATGCACATAAAAGCTTATGCCAAGAACAAACTTAGTTGGTCTCTAAGGTGCTACTGGAAGGAATTTGTTTATTTTGCATATTTTATATCCTCCATTCCACTTAACGTCCATATGCTAAGTCTCTGTTATCTTAAAAAGGTAAAGGTAAAGGGACCCCTGACCATTAGGTCCAGTCATGGCCGACTCTGGGGTTGCGGCGCTCATCTCGCTTAATTGGCCGAGGGAGCTGGCGTTCAGCTTCCGGTTTATGTGGCCAGCATGACTAAGCCGCTTCTGGCAAACCAGAGCAGCACACGGAAACACCGTATACCTTCCCGCCGGAGCGGTACCTATTTATCCACTTGCACTTTGACGTGCTTTTGAACTGCTAGGTTGGCAGGAGCAGGGACCGAGCAACAGGAGCTCACCCTGTCGCGGGGATTCGAACCGCCGACCTTCTGATCGGCAAGTCCTAAGCTCTGTGGTTTAACCCACAGCGCCACCCGCATCCCTATCTCTGTTATCTTACAAGTGTCATTTAAGTCCTCAGCTATTTACAGGGGTCTGTGTCTCTGTGTCTGTCTCTCCAGGTGTGGAGCAGGTGAGCATCCGCCTGGACCTAGAGGCCGAGTTCCACTTCACTCACCTCATCATGACTTTCAAGGTACGTCCCAGCTGGGAACAGGTGGGCTTCTTCTCCAGTGGAGGGATCCACGCTTCCTCAAGGACATCAGAAGAACCTTGTTGGGTTGGACCAAAGGACCGTCAAGTCCAGCATTGTGTTCTCGCGGGGATGCAGATGACAAGCCCGCAAGCGGGACATGAGAGCAGTAACGCCCTCTTGCCCATGATCCTCAGCAACCGTAATAGTGCTTCTGATCATGGAGGTAATGCAGCCATCGTAACGGGTCAGCATCCTGAACATTAGCCACCATCCCCCACGAAGCACGAGATCCTCGGGATGCACGAGTGACTGTCTGTTTGCGTGTCAAGACCCCGCAGCCACCCCCTCGTTGGGAAATAACACACAAAGAACACAGATATTGGGTTTATGTTATTGGGCAAATTTGGCCACAACTTTATTGAATTATAGGGACGCGGGTGGTGCTGTGGGTTAAACCACAGAGCCTAGGACTTGCCAATCAGAAGGTTGGCAGTTCGAATCCCCGTGACGGGGTGAGCTCCCGTTGCTCGGTCCCTGCTCCTGCCAACCTAGCAGTTCAAAAGCACGTCAAAGTGCAAGTAGATAAATAGGTACTGCTTCGGCGGGAAGGTAAATGGCGTTTCCGTGTGCTGCTCTGGTTCGCCAGAAGCGGCTTAGTCATGCTGGCCACATGACCCGGAAGCTGTACGCCGGCTCCCTCGGCCAATAAAGCGAGATGAGCGCCGCAACCCCAGAGTCGGTCACGACTGGACCTAATGGTCAGGGGTCCCTTTACCCTTTACCTTACCTTATTGAATTACAGAATGTGAGCGGTATTGGCTTAGGCATTGATTGGACCTGACCATATCTGACTCCTGCCCAATGCGCAGGAAGTCCGGTAAGGGTAAACCACCGGATGAAGGAGCCCTGTCGATGCATACCAACTCGAGCTTCCCCTGGTGTTCCCGTTGGGGTCGTGTCATGGCCCTAGCCCCCGACCCGGGCTTCGGACAAGATCAACACCCCTGGATTCCTTTAATGGAATACCCTTAAGCTTGGAGGGGTAGGTGATGGCCACACCTCACCTCCCCCATCACAAGGTCAAACAACCGCAACCCTAACCGCAACCCTAACAAAGTTGTGACGATTTCTACGTGGTAGGCAAAAACCAAATGGCCAGTGGCAATTTGCCAAGTGGAAAAATTCCTACCAGGCCCCTCAATGGCGACCAACCGCGGTCCGTAGCAAGGCCAGTGCCTAAAACCTGCAAAATAGGGAGGGAGGGCTGGTGAGGAAGCCCTCCGGCTCGCGCCTCTGTTTAAAATGGACCCGGCCACGCCTCCCGGCCAGTGGATTGGCTGGCCGGGCTTTGACGTGGCCGGGATCCCCCGGGCAACGGGGGACAAAGTCCCCCGCCCCCGGTGGGGAGTGGGTAGCCACATGGTCCACCACAACTCCTCTCCACTGGGAAGTGGAGCGGATTTCTTAGAAGTGGAAGTGGATGGCATCGTAGGATGACTCACCCAATCTCTGTCTGGCTGAGTCTCTACAGCACATGGAGCTGGAGAGGGGGTTGCGTCGGTGCAAACGCCCTAGCAGGAGTACTGGATTGTGTTTGCACCGCACCAACCTTGCCGCCGCCACATCCCTCCTGGTCTGCTGCAGCAACTTAGCCAGGCGGAGGTCAGGTGAGCGGCAAAGCCCCACCATGCTGCTGGGTTTGAAGGCAGAAGGTCTCATGTTCAAGTCCTGGCCCTTTCAGGAGAAAGGATCAGGTAGAAGGAGATGGAAAAGGTCCTCTGCCTGAGAACTGTAAGAGCTAGCGGTAGTCAGCGTGAGCATCAGTGGGCTAGGTGGATCGCTGCTCTGACGCTATATATTTCAATGTTCACATCAGAGAACATCTGCTGCCCTTCTTAGGTCCAGGCCAGAGATGACATTAGTCATGTGGTTTGTCCTTGCACGGGCAATTAAAAAGAAACGTATGCACATAGCCAACGTCAGGGTGTGTCTTGCTGGGTCCGTTTGCAGCTGTGGTGTGGGAAGAAGGGTCTTTAACCTTTCCCCCTTGCCACAGTCCCAGTTGGAATTCCAGCCCCACCAGCGCCACATGCCTGCTTGTTCGCAATGGAAAGAGAAGCTGCGGAGGAATGGGGGCGGATTTTTATGTTCGATTATTTCCTGACGCCCCCAAACGGGGGGAGAAAATCAGAGGACATTGTTGTGAAACTTTTTTTTCCCCTTGTGGAAATGAGCTGTGTTTAAATTAAACGAGGGGATGATTAAACCGGCATTTCCAAGAATACGCTCGTAAACGCTTTGCTGCGCAACAAGTGATTTGCAGGGAGTCTCTCTCTTTTAATTTCGACTTTGCACGCAGCTGTGACTTGGTTTTGCGCACGATTATTGCTCTCATTTGTCCTTGCTTCTAAGATACAGGGTGGTAGCCAACCACTGCATCCTGTTGGCATGAGGATGACTGCTTGTGCAATGGGGTCCCAGCTCCTGCCTGCGCCCTCCCCAAATCTGCACCAGGTGGTTGGGGACCCTTCCCTATGCTGTTGGAATCCACCCAATCCCATGGATGGATTCCTTGGAGTTGTTTCAGCAGAGAGGGGATGGCGATCTGTCATTGATGCTTTAGCTGAGAACCCTGCATTTCATTGCAGGGGGTTGGACTAGATGACTCTGGGGTCCCTTTCAATGATTCTATGCGCCCCAGCCAGCAAGGCTGTTCGTCAGAGATGATGGGAGATGTCGTCCAACCCATAGCATTTGGAGGGCCACAGAGTTCCCAGCCTTGGTCTAGGGCACATGTGCGCTTGTCCCTTGGCAACTGGTGCATCAAGTGATGACGTCCACATATGAATAGGTTGCGTCATAGCTCTGTCCTATTCCACCCCGACTTACTAGGTGATAGTTCTGGAAGCATGCAAGGATTCCCATTTTCCTCTACCCCTCGCAGACCTTCCGGCCAGCAGCCATGTTGGTGGAGCGTTCGGCAGATTTTGGCCGCACCTGGCAGGTATACCGCTACTTTGCCTACGACTGCGCCGCCTCCTTCCCGTCCGCCTCCCGGGGACCCTTGCGACGTGTGGACGATGTTGTCTGTGAGTCACGCTACTCGGACATTGAGCCCTCTACCGAGGGAGAGGTGAGTAAAAAAAGCAGGGCATCCGGAGCAGTAGGATTACCTGTGGGGGTGTCAGGGATGGGCTAGATGATGAGGAGTGGGGGGAAGTAGCAGTCCGGGAACCCCCAAGTTGAAGCACTAGAAGAGGAAGGCTCAGGGCCCAGGAATTGGTGGTGGGACACTGAGGAGAGGTAATAATAATAATAATAATAATAATAATAATAATAATAATAATATTAATACCCCAGCCACCCTGGGCGGCTTCCAACAAAATATTAAAATGCAATAGTCCATCAAACATTAAAAGCTTCCCTAAACAAAGAGGAATGGTTGGATGCTAAAGAAGCAACAGGCTTTAGTGAGCAATGAGAGCCTGTGACAGGGAACAGCTCAGACACAGAGGCTGAAGCAGAGGAGGGAGAGCAAGTCGCTGGTGGAGAATTCCAGGAATCTGCGTCTCTTACTGCAACTAGCTCCCCTCTCCTTGACTCCAAGGACACCCAGGGCAATACGTAGGGCAGAACAGAGAATACAGGTGCCCTGTAGTTTGAGGCTGCTTGGGCAACATCCAGCAGAGAAGGAGACCGCCAGTCCTGGAAACTGCTCTATAGAGGCAGAACCTGTCGGGATGTGTTGCTGAGCAGTAGGCTGTTTTCTTGAATAAAAAGATAAACTACATTCCCAAACTTTGCGTCTTGTTTCTGACCTGCACCTGACCCAGCTCTGACAGGAGATGTTGGGGGGTTGGGGTAGAGAGATGGGTTCAGCACCAAACACACCATATACGTTAGGTCTCTGCAGACTGCTTCCTCCTTGTAGAGGCCCAGGCCAAGGGCTGCAGGATTATGCTCTCGTAAGCAGACTGTTGCCCCTTGACCCTCTGCTCTTTCTTCCTTGCTCCAGGTAATCTACAGAGTGCTGGATCCAGCTATCCACATCCGTGACCCCTACAGCCCCAAAATCCAGAGTGAGTCTCTCTCTCTCTCTCTCTCTCTCTCTCTCTCTCTCTCTCTCTCTCTCTCTCTCTGGGAGAGGTGGTCCTGAGTGAGTCTCTCTGTGGGAGGGAGCCAGAGGAGGGGGGAGCTGGCTTAGGGCAGGGAGAGGCTGGGCGTACTGTGTATTTGCCCCCCGCCCCCCAAGAGGAGTTGGATTCCCAGTGGACAAACAAGATTCTGACCTCCGAATGAGAGTAGAATCTTGTAACGTTTCTGCTGCACCAAATATTTCCATCTTAATATAACTATAAATAAATGTGCACGCGCGCTCTCTCTCTATATATATATTACGTAGGCAGGACGCGGGCCCCGAAATTGCAGCAGTAATGTGTCACAACATTGCTTGCGCAAACCAAGCAAGAAACTTGCACACCCATGTTTATCAGGCCATGCGATCGACTGTCGTAAAAGTGGCACTACATGCGCACCCTGGGCTATTTGGCCCATTCCAGGAGCTTCATCCTTCCTCCCTTGCCACGAGCGTACCTTCTGGTTTGGAGGTCTTCCTACCACCTGACATGCGGTGGGTGTAGGGCAGGTGCCGTGGAGAAGGCCTTTTCGGTTGTGGCCCCCAGGATTTGGAACTACTTCCTGGGCGAAGTATGCGTGGCCCCATCACTGTTTCCAGACAGGCGACGGAAACGCTTTTGTCGAGATGGATATTTTCTCATTTCAGTGAGAACTTTTCTGCCTTTTTATGGAGTTGCTGTGCCGTTCTGTCGTTCTGCTCTTCTTTTGTACTGTGCAAAAGGTTGCGAGCCACCTTACGCATCTTAGCGGACGGGCGAGGTAGAAATGAATGGATGAGTCTAGTGGGCTCGTTTGGGAAACGGCAGCTCATTAGTGAATTGTGGTTTTAAATACGAGCGATCACACAATAAGGAATTCTTCTTATACATTTATATCTCTCATGGTTCCCAGTGTGGCTCACAGGCCGGGTCTCTAGTCCATGTAGAAACATAGGAAGCTGCCCTATACTGATCCAGATGGCTGGTCCTTCTAGTTCAGTATTGTCTGTGTATTCGGTGGTCTGTGTTTGCCTGAGCTTGAGTCTGGACTAAGGATTCTGAGCTCCTGTGTTCTGATTCGATACATGATTTCCAGTCACAGAACATTTCAGGATTTGGGCCTCTGCCATTGGCCCTCAAACTCTGAGTCATGATTCGCAGCTTGGAAGTTTAGACAGCCAATCACATTGGGAGTGGGAGTGGCCCAGGCCTTCAGAAATGTATATAAGCAGTTGCTTTGTCCCTGTTGTTCAGTTCTGTTAGTTCAGTAAAGGTTTTTGCTGTTATCACTGTGCCTTGCCTTGTGGGAACCCACCTACACTTCAGTCTACACTGATTGGCAGTGGCTCTTCAGGGTTTCATGCAGGAATCTTTCCCAACCTTACCTGGAGATGCTGAGGATTGAACCTGGGTATGGCCCAGTGTGGTGTAGTGGTTAAGAGCAATAGACTCGTAATCTGGTGAACCGGGTTCGCTTCCCTGCTCCTCCACATGCAGCTGCTGGGTGACCTTGGGCCAGTCACACTTCTCTGAAGTCTCTCAGCCCCACTCACCTCACAGAGTGTTTGTTGTGGGGGAGGAAGGGAAAGGAGAATGTTAGCCGCTTTGAGACTCCTTAGGGTAGTGATAAAGCGGGATATCAAATCCAAACTCCTTCCCGTGTAGTGATAAGGCCCAGCGCTGCTTAAGTTTAGCAAAGCTGTGTCCCCCAGACCTTCTGACCATTCATTGGGAATTAAGGAGAATGTTCCTCCTGAAAAAGGTATTTTGTTCTTTTCACCAGATCCAAATTGCTGAGTCAATTTTTTCTCATCACAAACAACGGATCCTCGTCTTTGAGACTTTTTTTTGCCTGGGGCACATTAGGAGAGATAACAAACAATTATGAGCATGGCAAGACATTGATTTCACAGAAGAAAAACCGGCAAAGCTCAGAATGTTTCCCTCCCCACCCCCAAACAAACTTGCAAAACACCTACATCCCTCCTACACAATTGAAACGCAAGACAATGACAGCCAACAACTCCTGAACCAAATCAACAAATGCAGAAGAAGGAAAAACTCTGACTTAAAATATATATATATACTAAAATTTAGGAGGGGGAGAGGGCGTTGGTGGACACTAAAGGGGTGTTTGAGGGTGTCACAGAGATGCCACAATGGGGACCACAAATCCAGACAAACATACCCAACCAAGATTCCCAGTCCCTAAGAATGAGAAACATATACACAAATAGCTAGCTAGCAAACAGTTCCCTGGGATCCTAGAGTGGACGGCAGCTGGCCCTGCCTTTTAGTTCTATTTGGGGGCTGGTTAAATTTGGGCCTAGACAGATTTCTGCTTTGGCTGGATTTAGCTGTGGTCCCTCTCTGTCTGTCGCTCTTTCTCTTTTTCTCTTTCTCTCTGTGTGCGGCTGGGAATCTCTTCCCTCTCCCCTCGTCGTGGGGCACATACTTCTGACTGGTCCTGGCCGATAGCTTGCGGGGGGTTGACAACTCTGATATTTATAGCCCACCAAGTAGCCCAACTTTTGAACCCACAGCCCCAGTCGGGAAAGCTGTTTCCCAGTGGGGATGCTTCTCTCCCTGTCTGTCTTCTCACCCACTCCAACCTCTCTGCCCCCCCAGATCTCCTGAAGGTCACCAACTTGCGGGTGAACTTGACCAAACTCCACACGCTGGGAGACGACTTGCTGGATTCGCGGCGGGAGATCAAGGAGAAGTACTACTATGCCGTGTACGAGATGGTACTGCGTGGGAACTGCTTCTGCTATGGACATGCCTCAGAGTGCGCCCCCCTCGCCCGTAGCCCTGCTGACGTAGAGGGCATGGTAAGGCACTAGGAACACTCATAGGCACTCGGTTAGGCGTGCCGACTCCCCCCACAACTTATTTGTTTGGTTTATTTGGTTTGTATATCGCCCTCATCAAAAGATCTCAGGGCGGTTCATAAGATAAAAACACCAAGATACAGCGGTACCTCAGGTTAAGAACTTAATTCGTTCCGGAGGTCCGTTCTCAACCTGAAAGTGTTCTTAACCTGAGGTACCACTTCAGCTAATGGGGCCTCCTGCTGCTGCCGGAGCACGATTTCTGTTCTCATCCTGAAGCAAAGTTCTTAACCTGAGGTACTATTTCTGGGTTAGCGGAGTCTGTAACCTGAAGCGTCTGTAACCTGAGGTACCACTGTAAAAGCACAAATAAATAATTGAAACAGAATTAAACAAAACAGTAACCCCCTTCCCACAAACACATTTAAAAGCCTGTAGGATATTCATCAGACAAAGGCCTGGTTGAAGAGGAATGTTTTCACCTATAGATACGTAACAAAGGCGCCAAGCAAGTCTCCTTGGGGAGAACATTCCTGAAGCAAGGGAGCCACCACAGAAAAGGCCCACTCATCTCTTCAGTTTTTAAAGGCTGCGAAGAGATGGTGCCAGGCTTACCTCAATGGCAAGGGCGTTCTGTATTCCTGGAGCCGTCACTGAGTAGGCCCTCTCATGAGCCGCTGCCACCTGAATTTCCGAGAGTGGCGAAGCCATCGGGAGGGCCTTTCCCACTGATTTTAATTCCCAGGCTGGTCTGTAGAGAAGGGTGGTGCCGTGGTCTAAACCACTGAGTCTCTTGGGCTTGCCGATCCAGGAGGATGCGAGTTGGAGTCCAACAAGGTATCAGGTTAAGGAAGCCTGCTTTATCATTTCTCCTTTTGCTAGCTAAAGGCAGAGGTGAGGAACTGTGCAGAGCTCTGAGGTTTTAGCCTCTGACCGCTGGGACATATTCATAATTTCCCCCAGCCCAATAAATAGTTGGGTTATGATTCCAGTCCTTAAGATAAAACACATGCATTTTCAAGTTTATCTTAAGGACTAGAATCATAACCCAACTACTTATTGGGGCACCAACTTAGTTCAAAATATACATAGCCAACATGGCCTTTGGCCCCTACGTGGGGTGCAAGCATAACTTCTGTGGATGTGTACCTGGGAATGCTGCGGCATGCCCATGATGATGTAGGGTAGGAAGGTTGTGTGCAGTCTGAATGCAGGAAGGCAAGCAAAGACCCGCCCTCTTCCATTCACTGTGGGCGTGGCCTGGGTCTCCCCCTTTCTCCGCCCGCAGGTGCATGGCCGCTGCGTCTGCAAGCACAACACCAACGGGCTGAACTGTGAACAGTGCGACAACTTCTACCACGAGCTGCCCTGGCGCCCGGCTGAGGGGCGGCGCACCAACGCATGCAAGAGTGAGTATCTGATTATATACCACCCACGATCCAAAGATCACAGGGCAGTTTACAATATGAAAACACAAAAATACATAACACAGTAACAAACAAAATAATACTGACCCCCAGTTTAAAAGGCCATAGATTGTTTGAATTAGCCAAAGGCCTGGGAGAAGATGAATGTTTTTGCCTGGTGCCTAAAGATCTATGTAACAAAGGTGCCAGGCAAGCCTCCCTGGCGAGAGCATTCCACAGGCAGGGAGCCACCACAGAAAAGGCCTGCTCATCTCTTCAGTTTTGAAAGGCTGCAAAGAGATGGCGCTAGGCTTACATCCGTGGCAAGGGAGTTCTGCATTCTCGGGGCCATCACCGAGAAGGCCCTCTCATGAGCCACTGCCCCATGAATTTCCAACAGCGGTGAAGCCATGAGGAGGGTCTTCTCTGCTGATCTTAATTCCCAGGTCGGTCCGTAGGGAGGGAGATGCTGTTTCAGATACCTGGGGCTGAGGTTATTTAGGGATTCACATGGATTTGGGGCTTGGTGAGGTCAGGGCTTTGGATGTGATTGCCGCCTCTCGACAGAGTGCAACTGCAACGAGCACTCCCACAAGTGCCACTTTGACATGGCCGTGTACCTGGCCACGGGCAACAGCAGCGGCGGGGTCTGCGATGACTGTCAGCACAACACCATGGGCCGCCACTGCCAGCTCTGCAAGCCCTTCTACTACAAGGACCCCACCAAAGACATCCGGGACCCCAGCGTGTGCCGCGGTGAGAGCCTGCCGACTGTATTGGGGCGGGTGGCTGGGTGGAAACGGGGCTGGGGTCTGCATGTTTGCAGGGACGAAGGACCTTTCTTGTGGAAAGGCTACCACTTTCAGCACTAGGAAAGTAACTGTGTATGCTTCATAGGGTGCAGGTGCCTGGATCGGCTGATGGCTATCCTGACTCCCCATTCCTGCAGAACAGGAACTCGAAGGAAGAGCCTTCCCGAGGGCTTTAAATGTTTAGGTTGCTGCGATGGATAAAAAATTCAGTGTATTGTATATAATCCTTCACAATGAATAACAGAGGGCCTAAGCATGGTATTCCTTTAAAACAGGGGAAGGCAACCTGAGGCCCGGGGGCCAATCGCCTTTTCAATCCGGCCCGCGGACGGTCCGGGAATCAGCATGTTTTTACATGAGTAGAATGTGTCCTTTTATTTAAAATGCATCTCTCAGTTATTTGTGGGGCATAGGAATTCGTTCATTTTCCCACCCCCCAAATATAGTCCGGCCCACCACATGGTCTGAGGGATGGTGGACTGACCCACAGCTGAAAAAGGTTGCTGACCCCTGCTCTAAAATCAGACAGCGTAAGGCTATAGAGATTACAGCATAAAAAATTTAAATTACAATGCTGGAGCGAAGCTATCAGAGTAGATTTGGCTGCCAGAGATGCAATTTGTAGGTATTTATCAGCTAAGAGTTCAGCTCTCACTTCCTGGGGGGGATATACAAATTGCTAGCTTAAGACGCAACAGGCAATATGCATAATCAATCTGAGGCAGGGGGTCTAACCCTCAGAGCTTTAGATATTGACCTGAGACCGACAACCCTTACTTTTTACCACATACAGTGGTACCTCGGGTTACATACTCTTCAGGTTACATACGCTTCAGGTTACAGACTCGGCTAACTCAGAAATAGAACCTCGGGTTAAGAACTTTGCTTCAGGATGAGAACAGAAATCGTGTGGTGGCAGCCGGAGGCCCCATTAACTAAAGTGGTGCTTCAGGTTAAGAGCAGTTTCACGTTAAGAACGGACCACCGGAATGAATTAAGTACTTAACACGAGGTACCACTGTATATAGGAATGGGGTGGGCTCAGCTTAGCGCAGGAGGCATTTTTGCTCCTTAGCAAGCAATCTTGCTTGCTAGGTGGAATCGCTCAGTAGGTGGGATCAACTGTCCTCTCCTCCTTTGGCACCTCCTGCATCTTGGTGATGGGCGTATTTGTGCCTCTCCTTGCTTTCCTTGGAAAGAGAGGCTTCTGCGTCGCAACCCCTGACTTCCGTGTGGCTGCACTATAGCCTACAGTTTTAAGGACAGGAGTCCCATCCTTTGCCCTGTGCATCACTGGCATGTGGCTCTTGGGAGGCTGCCCTCTAAGGAATGTGGCCCTTGGGTTGATAAAAGTTCCTCAATCCCTGCCTTTATCTCCTTGTCTGGCGCATTTGAGCCAGACCCCTTGACTCTCAGGGGTCAGCAATTTTTTTCAGCAGGGGGCCGGTCCACTGTCCCTCGGACCATGTGGTGGGCCGGACTATACTTGGGGGGGGGGGGAATGAACGAATTCCTATGCCCCATAAATAACCCAGAGATGTGTTTTAAATAAAAGCACACATTCTACTCATGTAAAAACACCAGGCAGGCCCCACAAATAACCCAGAGATGCATTTTACCGTATTTTTCGCTCTATAAGACGCACCAGACCACAAGACGCACCTAGTATTTGGAGGAGGAAAACAAGAAAAAAAATATTCTGAATCTCAGAAGCCAGAACAGCAAGAGGGATCGCTGCGCAGTGAAAGCAGCAATCCCTCTTGCTGTTCTGGCTTCTGGGATAGCTGCGCAGCCTGCATTCACTCCATAAGACGCACACACACTTCCCCTTACTTTTTAGGAGGGAAAAAGTGAGTCTTATAGAGCAAAAAAATATGGTAAATAAAAGGACATATTCTGCTCATGTAAAAACACGCTGATTCCCTGACCATCCACCGGCCGGATTTATAAGGCGATTGGGCCGGATCCGGCCCCTGGGCCTTAGTTTGCCAACCCATGCCTTGACTCTACTTAACTGCTTAACTTTGCCCTCTGCCTAGTTCCCACAGCTTTCAAAGAATATTGGCATGTGGGTTTTGCTAGCAGAGCCTTTTTTAAAAGGCCTGTGCCTGGCCTTGGCACGTTCCCTTGAAAGCTCAAGGCCCCACTGTTTGGCATCAGTGCGGAGCGTGAGAATCTGCAA
Organism: Podarcis filfolensis; assembly: GCF_964270895.1. Classification (NCBI taxonomy): domain Eukaryota; kingdom Metazoa; phylum Chordata; class Lepidosauria; order Squamata; family Lacertidae; genus Podarcis; species Podarcis filfolensis. The sequence continues at coordinate 20,321,871 of NC_139605.1, forward strand.
AGGTGGCAAGCCTGGAGTCCGGTTTCGGAAGCTAACGTGGAGTTGCCAAAGCCGAAATCTATTTTGCATCACCAGGACCCCTTTCTTCCTGCACCTGCGGGTTGGGAGCTTCCAAACAAAGTGCTCTTTCTTTGCTGCCGAGTTAGCAGAGGCCGTGTGGTTGCAGCAGAGCTTGCTGAGATTTAATTCTCTTTAAGAGCGGAAATGATTTCACATTATAATAATAATAATATAATAATTTATTATTTATTATTTATACCCCGCCCATCTGGCTGAGTTTCCCCAGCCACTCTGGGCGGCTCCCAATCAAGTGTTAAAAACAGTACAGCGTTAAATATTAAAAACTTCCCTGAACAGGGCTGCCTTCAGATGTCTTTTAAAGATAGGATAGCTGCTTATTTCCTTCACGTCTGAAGGGAGGGTGTTCCACAGGGTGGGTGCCACTACCAAGAAGGCCCTCTGTCTGGTTCCCTGTAACCTCACTTTTCGCAATGAGGGAACCGCCAGAAGGCCTTCGGCGCTGGATCTCAGTGTCCGGGCTGAATGATGGGGGTGGAGACGCTCCTTCAGGTATACAGGACCGAGGCTATTTAGGGATTTAAAGGTCAGCACCAACACTTTGAATTGTGCTCGGAAACGTACTGGGAGCCAATGCAGATCTCTCAGGACCGGTGTTATGTGGTCCCGGCGGCCACTCCCAGTCACCAGTCTAGCTGCCACATTCTGGATTAATTGCAGTTTCCGGGTCACCTTCAAAGGTAGCCCCACGTAGAGCGCATTGCAATAGTCCAAGCAAGAGATAACCAGAGCATGCACCACTCTGGCGAGACAGTCCGCGGGCAGGTAGGGTCTCAGCCTGCGTACCAGATGGAGCTGGTAGACAGCCGCCCTGGACACAGAATTGACCTGCGCCTCCATGGACAGCTGTGAGTCCAAAATGACTCCCAGGCTGCACACCTGGTCCTTCAGGGGCACAGTTACCCCATTCAGGACCAGGGAATCCTCCACACCCGACCGCCCCCTGTCCCCCCAAAACAGTACTTCTGTCTTGTAGGATTCAACCTCAATCTGTTTACGGTTTAAGAACCGCAGCTCGGCACAGCAGACCCGCTTTCCCAAGAAGGGAACAGATCTCTTTCAAGGAAGTGGAATGGTTTTCTTTTCTTACTAGTTTAGGTAGACAGGGTAGGGATGAGCGGCTTCTCTTTGCACCTTTAATTTTGGGGTTTGCTCTGCGCCCGCCCCGGACAGCCTGCGACTGTGACCCCGACGGCACCCTCGACGGCGGGGTCTGCGACACCCACGACGACCCGGCTCTGGGGCTGATTGCCGGGCAGTGCCGCTGCAAGGAGCACGTGCAGGGAGTCCGCTGCGACAAGTGCAAGACCGGCTTCTTCGGACTCAATGCGGAGAACCCCCAAGGCTGCCAACGTAGGTATCTCCGATGGGGTTTCCCTGGGCATATCCAGTTCCTTTTCTGAGCCATTTAGATGTGGTTCTGGGTGGGCTGCTTAGCCAGTGCAGCACACCGCATAGACCGGTGGTTCTCAAAGGTTTGTGGTGCGCCACACTGGTCAAAGAAACATTTCAGTGTAATGCAATACACCGTATTTTTCGCTCTATAAGACGCACCAGACCACAAGACGCACCTAGTTTTTGGAGGAGGAAAACAAGAAAAAAAATATTCTGAATCTCAGAAGCCAGAACGGCAAGAGGGATCGCTGCGCAGTGAAAGCAGCAATCCCTCTTGCTGTTCTGGCTTCTGGGATAGCTGCGCAGCCTGCATTCGCTCCATAAGACGCACACACATTTCCTCTTACTTTTTAGGAGGGAAAAAGTGAGTCTTATAGAGCAAAAAATACGGTAGTATTTATTAATTTTTTAAAAAAAATGGTTTGCAGGGCATTTATTTATTTATTTATTTGATACAGCAAGAAAAGGAAAAAGGAAAAAAAAGAAAACACAAATATCCAAATTACACACAGGAATAACAATAGATACAGAATTTTCTCAACAAACAATAAGACATAAATTGGTCTTAACACTAAAGACCCAACCTCCCGTCTATTCCATATTTCGATTTCATATAACTTATTGCCAATACACACTTTTTATTTTATTGAATTTATATACCACCCTATACCCGGGGGTCTCAGGGCGGTTCACAGGATAAAATCAAAATATAAAACCACAAAACACATAAATAAAAATTTTAAAACAGCCCAATAGCCCCTCCCCCAAATATATATATTTCTGATATCACCAATAATGGTTTGTTTGCCTTTCTGCTGGTCATCTTTGGGGTTAATTATAAAGGTTAAATATTTTCCATTGTTTTGAAATCAAACAGATATGACATTCCGTTATTTCTGAAAGAAACGTCCTCTATAATGTATTTCTTCAAAACCTTGTGATAATTCATTATTACCACAAGACAAAGCTACCTGTTGAATATCTCAGTAGAGCAATCCTTGTGTTTTCACTAGTAATCAGTATAGAACAATGATTATCTGGGGGTTAAGCCATCAGATGTAAAATGAGAACCTGCAAATCTTTTCAAAATAAGAGCAAGAGCATCAAGTGATACCGAGGACGATCCCAGGACAATGCTAGGAGTTCTTTCTTTTCATTTTCCAATGTATTTTTTATCAATAAAAAATTTGGTATGACGTGAGCAAGTTTTTATTCTGAAATTGTGGCCCAGAGAACCACGGGCATAGAGTGCAAGACAGGCTAACCACAGGCTGGTTAGACTTCAGCTCCCATCATCCTTTACTCTTGGAAAGGCTCGATGGGGCTGATGGGTCCAAAAATTTGGATGGCACCAGGTTGGGGAAATCTGGCACAAGACTTTGACTGGGGAGATCTGTGCTCAAATCCCTATACATTCCTGTAGCTCGCTTTCAGGACAAAAGCTGATAAAAGTGTTAAAGGCATGATCTCATTTCATCTGTTGGTTGTGGGCAACCCTGAACTCCTGTTTGAAGGAGGCGTGGGATGAAACCAGTGCTATTTCTCCGGAAAAAGAGGTGCCAGAACTCACCATGAACTCTTGCTCTCTTATCATGGCAACGCCACCTACCTTAGAGGTGCCGGAACTGAGTTCCAGTGAGTTCCAGCTGGAAAAAAAAGCCCTGGGTGTAACAAATCTGAGTGAGTGCGTAATTAATTCTACAGATTGGTGTTTGTTCCAGTTCAGCAGTAAACAGCAGAATTTCTCTGATCTGTGCCTAGAAGTAACGGGACAAGTGTGGATGAGCTCAGAGTCAACTGGATCACCTCTCTCTCTCTCTCTCTCTGCTGGCTGGCACTTTCAACTCTTAATAGATTCATGAGAGAAGGCTTGCTCTTGCAGAAGCCATGCTGGGGCTGCTCCAGCAAGGGTTGTTCTTCTATGCACTCGGTTATTTTTGTCTTTAACCCACCAGGCTGCCAGTGCGACCCCCGGGGCACAGTGCAGGACGGGCCCCAATGTGACGCCATTGCAGGCGACTGCTTCTGCAAACGTTTGGTGACCGGGCGCAGCTGCAACCAATGCCTGGTGAGTAACAGGCTGCCCTGCTCCCCCCCCTTTCCCTTTGCTTGGCCCCCCCCCCAGACTGGCTGACACATAATTGTGTCTCTTTTTTTCAGCCGGAGCACTGGGCTCTGAGCCCTGACATTCATGGCTGCCGGCCTTGCGACTGTGACGTAGGGGGTGCCCGCGACAACCAGTAAGGGGGCGCTGGAGAGAGCGTCCTGGGTGGGTGGGGGAGGCTGAGGAAGGTGGGACTGGTAGCACGATCCCAACAAGGGGCGCTTGAGGAGGGAGGGTGGGATAGAAACCCAATAATCAATGAGGTAAAGGGACCCCGACCATTAGGTCCAGTCGTGACCGACTCTGGGGTTGCGGCGCTCATCTCGCTTTACTGGCCGAGGGAGCCGGCGTACAGCTTCCGGGTCATGTGGCCAGCATGACTAAGCCGCTTCTGGCGAACCAGAGCAGCGCACGGAAACGCCATTTACCTTCCCGCCGGAGCGGTACCTATTTATCTACTTGCACTTGGATGTGCTTTCGAACTGCTAGGTTGGCAGGAGCAGGGACCGAGCAACAGGAGCTCACCCTGTCGTGGGGATTCGAACCACCAACCTTCTGATCGGCAAGCCCTAGGCTCTGTGGTTTAACCCACAGCGCCACCCGCGTCCCCCAATAAGCAATACCATAGACCAAAATGTGGGCTTTGCAAATCAGCTGAGGAGCAATCTCTTTGCATGAAAAGGACCTGCAGTGAGTTTTCCTGCAGTCGCTAGAAACTGCAGGAAGGGACAGGGCTCTTGCCCTTGGGTCCTGCTTTCGGGCTTCCCACAGGGTATCTGGGGTGCTGGCCTGATCCAGCAAAGGTCTTCTGCTCCCCAACCCATATAGGAGGGTTTGTGAGAGGCACAGCACGATCTGCTGTGCCAGAGATAGGACGGTCACTTTGGAAGGAGAGGTGAGGAAAGAGATGCAGCCCTCATCTCCTCTTTATTTGCTTATTTATTTATTGAATTTCTACTCCCGCCTCTCTGCTGGGGAACTCAAGGCAGCAAGCCTTGTTCATTGGCCAGAACTGAACTTGCTTAGCTTTATTCAGCAAGGGAGCAGCCTCCCAGCACCTTCCATGCAGGGCCCTTTTAGCTTGGTACTGGAGGAGATGGAGAGAGGAAAATGATTTGGGGCTGTATTTCGAGATGGACCTGGTTAATTCACACCTTCCAAAACAATAGTGGACTGAAACACAGGCACCTTTCAAAATTTGCGTTTCTCCAAACTCTGCAGTTCTCCGAGCGAGTAACGTGTGCAAAAACACGCGTGCCGGGGGAGAATTGTGCCTAACAAACGCATTCAGGGAGGGGGAAATTGCTTTGCAAAAACGCGTCTATTGGCCAAACTTGTACGTTGGGAGAAAATCATCAATGAATTTTCACGAGGACTTGAAAAAACCCGATTTGGAAATGTGGAGAGAGGGACATAAGTGTAGAAAAATGAGAAACTGGAATAGACAGATTTGCCCATCCCTGTGCAGGAAGCGGGTGAGTGTGCTCTCATGGGCTGGAACCGCCTTCCCCATTTGAGCCTCCCGATTTGCCTTGCTGCAGGTGTGCCATGGAGACGGGGCAGTGCCGCTGCCGCAGCCACATGGTGGGCAGGCAATGCAGCCAAGTGCAGACCGGCTATTACCGCACCGCGTTGGACCATTATACGTATGAAGCGGAAGAGGCTCGGCTTCTCCAGGTGAGGACGTGGGCCTGCAGGGGTGTAGGAAAGTGTTCTCTGCTGAGTACCGACAGTAGTGTTTACCCTGACCGGCCAGGGTTTCGTAGAGTTGGAAGGGTACCCTAGTCCAACCCCGTCTGGATGGCTGGGGCTGATGGGAGTTGTAGTCCAAGAGCATTAGCACCAGGTTAAAGGTAAAGGGACCCCTGACCATTAGGTCTCACCCCCTCATCCCATTGTGGGGATTCGAACCGCCAACCTTCTGATCGGCAAGTCCTAGGCTCTGTGGTTTAACCCACAGCACCACCCAACAACTAACTAACTAACTAAGAGAAGCACAAAGTCTTATGGATCTTTCTCTTGGCAGGGAGCTGAAGTCATGGAGCGTGTGCACCTCACGGGCCACCCGGCTACGTGGACAGGGCTGGGGTTTGCCCGGGTGCTGGAGGGTGCTGTGGTGGAGTTCCAGGTCAACAATGTGCCCTTCTCCATGGAGTATGACATTCTGCTGCGCTATGAGCCTCAGGTGCCTCTGCTTTTGCCTACCGTACTACAATACTTCTGCTCCATTCATAAAGAAACGGGGGGGGGTGTAGTTTGGGCTTCCGATCTTCACATATATAGCAAACTCTTGAACGAAGCATTCAGAGCTTTACATGAAGTTCAGAGCAAGTGTTTCTCAGGGGAATAAATAAAGTTTCGCCTCTGCCCCGCTGCTTTCCCCTGGAAAACCTGCTCCTTAGCACTAAACCGCAAGTTTTCTTGGGGGAAAGTGGCAGGCAAAAGGACGTGTGTATGAGGCCTTAGTCATATCTATCCATTTCAATGGGTCTATTTTGAGTAAAGCTCAGCTGAATATCACCCAATAGGTTAGCAACATACGAAGCTTTAGCAAAAAATACTATACAGTGGTACCTCGGGTTAAGTACTTAATTCGTTCTGGAGGTCCGTTCTTAACCTGAAACTGTTCTTAACCTGAAGCACCACTTTAGCTAATGGGGCTTCCTGCTGCCGCTGCACCGCCGGAGCACAATTTCTGTTCTCATCCTGAAGCAAAGTTCTTAACCTGAAGTACTATTTCTGGGTTAGCGGAGTCTGAAACCTGACGCGTATGTAACCTGAAGCGTATGTAACCCGAGGTACCACCGTATTCCAATTAAGAAGTCCAATCCCAGAATTCGGCTTTTCGGAGTTCAGAATGTTCTGAGCTTCAGCTTGAAGAAATGTAAACTTTGAAATCGTTTGGAATTAGTTTTGCCTTTGCCGCTAGTTCCCAGATCCAGGTCTGTTCTGGGTTTCAAGGCTCTCCAGGATTTCAAGACAAGCTTTTCCCCCCAACTGGCCGGGAGATGCCTAGGGCGGAAGCTGAGACCTTCTGCACTCAGCTATGGCTGTTCCCCCTAAAACCAAAAAACACCTTAAAGGCTGTTTCTGAGGGGGTGCCATCTTAGTCTTGGCCTGCCTCCACATCTCATGCAGCCACACTGTAAGTCCTCCTTTTTCCTCAGCTACCAGGAAAGTGGGAAGAGGTGAAAGTGTCTGTGGTGCGGCCTGGGCCCATCCCCACCAGCAGCCCCTGTGGAAACACCATCCCTGCGGACGATGTCATGACGACGGCTCTACCACCCTCATCCCGGTGAGTGATGAAAAACATACAATGCTCTCCTCTCCCCCCACTTCTCTTTCCTTTCCCCCCCCTCAACCTTATGCCGTATACAACATTAATGTCTCGCGTGGAATATAACTGATCTGTAGAAGTGACTTTATAATCTGAAAAGAGAGACAATGTACAGTGGTACCTCAGTTCTCGAAGGCAATCCATTCGGGAAGACCGTCCGAGTTCCGAAATGTTCAAAAACTGAGGTGCAAAGGACGGTCTGCAAATTTCATTGAGAAAATTGAGAAGCACGCAGAAGAAGCTGTTTGACTTCCGGGGTGCATTCAAAAACGGAAGCATTTACTTCTGGGTTTTTGGCGTCCGAGTTCCGAAACATTCGTCAGCAGAAACGTTCGAGAATCGAGGTACCACTGTACGTTCTTTTGTAAACCCAAGAAAATCTTTGATAAAAGCGATTTTAAAAACAAACCAACCAACCAGGAATTAGTGGTCTCACCCTGGGAGAACTTCCCTTCCCTGCCTCTCACACAGGCTCCTTCCAGAGCTTTGCTGAAGTCAGCAGCGCCTTCCCATCCGTTGCAGGGGACAAAGCAGGCTGGCTAGTTGTGCCAGTCAGTGGGGCGGGTGGTTCCATCCCATCCGTGGCATTCAGGAAGACACCGTAGGATCATCACACACAGCAAAAAAAAATGCCGGGCCCTCCGCTCGCCTTTCCTGTAAACAGGCCCTTTCTTGTTCTATAGGTTTGTGGTGCTGCCCCAGCCAGTCTGTCTGGAGCAAGGGCTCAGCTACACCATCCGGGTAGAGTTCACCCGCTACGGAGGACGTGACCATTTGCAGGGGGCTGCGGTGCTGCTGGACTCTGTAAGTACAGAGACTCCGGTTGCATCTTCTGTAGGGGTAACCGTGGCCTGCTGCAAATAACACCTCCTCTCTGCCTCTCTCCCTGCTCAGCTGGTCCTGATGCCACGATACTCCTCCCTGGAGATGTTCATCGCCGGGGACGCCGCCTCCATCGCTCGCAAGGAGACCTTCGAGCGCTACCGCTGCGCCCAGCAGGCTCGGCCTGTGGTTAAGGCGCCGACGCCGGAGCCTTGCGTCACCTTGCTCACCAGCATGTCGGCCATCATCCACCAGGGGGCACTACGTGAGTTAAAAACAAGCAACTACCACCAACTCACAGGGATGCAGGTGGCGCTGTGAGTTAAACCACAGAGCCTAAGACTTGCCGATCAGAAGGTGGGCGGTTCGAATCCCTGCGACGGGGTGAGCTCCTGTTGCTCGGTCCCTGCTCCTGCCAACCTAGCAGTTCGAAAGCACGTCAAAGTGCAGGTACCACTCCGGCGGGAAGGTAAACGGTGTTTCCGTGCGCTGCTCTGGTTCACCAGAAGCGGCTCAGTCATGCTGGCCACATGACCCGGAAGCTGTACGCCGGCTCTCTCAGCCAATAAAGCGAGATGAGCGCCGCAACCCCAGAGTCGGCCACGACTGGACCTAATGGTCAGGGGTCCCTTTACCTTTTACCACCAACTCACCATGCAATGCATCCTTACTGCATAGGTAGACTAGGAATGGGTTACCTATGGCCCTTCAGACTCAAACTCCCATCAGCCCCAGCCAGTGTGGCCAGTGGCCTGGGATAATGGGAGCTATAGTCCACAGGTTGCAGTAGAGGCTTTCGCTCACCCTGGAAAGCAATGGAAATGTTTCCAAGTGCTACAGGGGGTTCAGGGTGAGCTGAGAGAGGTGGTACCCAAAAGGCCCACACTAAGAGGGAGCAATGCTGCTCCACATCCTTGCTAGGTTGCATGCATGGGTGGGGCTGCCCGTGCCACATAGATAATGCTTCTTGCCATCTTATACTGGAGTGGGCAAGCTGGGGGCGTGTCAGCAGCTGCCTTTGGCTGAGCCAGATGACTGGCCCAACTGCCTGCAATGCTGGAATCTTTTGCCCAGCGTGGGGCTCAAACTCACGACCTTGAAACCAAGAGTCTTATACTCTACCACCTGAGCCATGTAGGCCTATACTGCCTTGCAGCAGCTCTCCAGGGTTTCGGGCAAGATACCTTCTCAGCCCTGCCTGGAGATTCCAGGGATCGAACCAGCAACCTTCTGCACGCAAAGCAGAGGCTCTGCCACTGAGCTACAGCCATTGCAACCTCTCTCAGTGTCTTTCACAGGCCCTTTTATGTATATCAGAGGAAGAGAGGCTCCTTCTGGCTTGTAGCAGAAGGGCGCCTCTTTCCTTTCGTTCTCCTGCCTCCTACTCACTCTCCCTTTGCCCCCAGCCTGCCTGTGCAGCCCCCAGGGATCGCTGAGCTCCGAGTGCCGTCCGGATGGGGGGCAGTGCCAGTGCAAGCCTCACGTCGTGGGCCGCCGCTGTGAACGTTGCTCCCCCGGCACCTACGGCTTTGGGCCTGGTGGCTGCAAAGGTGAGTATAATTCAGGTTCCGACCTTTCCTCCCCAAACCTTTTGAAAGCATGGGCCGGTTCTCGCTGGGCTCCTGCGTTTCAGTCAGTGCTGATGTAAACAGTCTGCTAGGATGGAACCGCTGGGAACAGAGAGTTGTCCGGTCTTCTCTTGCTCCTGCAAAGTGCAAACCCGCATTTGAAACTCCTCCTTGGGATGCAGAAGAGGAGCTGCTTGCAGAGTTGGGGATGGAGGAGCAATAGGGGGGAGGAAATTATAATATACCCCCTGCCTCCCTCTTGCTCCTCCACCCACTATTAATCCCTCCCAGTAGCAGCTGACAAGGCAGGGGTGCTTACCTGACCTCTTGTCACCTGAGTCACCACGACTCACCCAGAAGGGGGCAGGTAAGGCAACGGTGAGGTCAGCGCAGTGCAAACGCACCAATGGAGCCAATCCTACACTTGCACCATGCTGACCTCCCCACCACCTCGCCTCTCCCTCCCAGTAAGTTGAAGTGATGCAGGTGGCAGGAGGTCAGGTAAAGTGCTCCTGCCCTGCAAACTGCTACTGGGAGGGCAGAGGAACAAGAGGAGACTGAGACAAACCACGAACCCAGGTTTGGTCAGCATGCTAAGCCAAACCATAGTTTAGCTCACAATAACCCAGCTGCAACAGGACCAGAGGAAAAACAAAGTGACTCAATCTCCCCACCTCATGTTTGCACCTTCACAGAATTCGTGGTTTGTCTTAGTGTTATGTGCAAATGAGCTCACTCTGCTTTTTACTTTCCTCAAGACAGCTTCTCTATTATAGATATTGTAGCACTTGCACTCAAACTACAGGGTTCGTTTGTTTTTTTTTACAAAACTGGAGCAGCTGTGCATTTCTGTAGATGCCCTCTTTATTTTTCTCTCTGTCCTTTGATGTACCTCTTCATCCTGACGGACGCTGCAAAAATCTTAAATGAACAGGTTCAGGGAAAGATTGTGCGAGCGCATTAATTTTAATGCAAAGCAAGCACGTTTCCATTCTGTGATTTGCTTAATTGGATGTTGAAACTTCTCGGCACAGACTGCGAAGCACCTTAGCAGACACGGGTGAAGGGGATTTGCATATGGTGGGGGACGGACTGCAGCACGTGATGAGCAGGGCGGGAGGCGTCCACGGATCGTTACCTTGTGTGTCAGGAGGAGCAGCAGCTGGGAGCATGTGCGTGACTTCTCCCCCTCTCCCCTTGCAGTGTGTCAGTGCAACAGCGAAGGCTCTCTGAGCGGTTTCTGCGACAACTTCAACGGGCAGTGCCCGTGCCGGCCTGGTGCCTTTGGGCCGCGCTGTGACCACTGCCAGCCCGGCCACTGGGGCTTCCCCAGCTGCCGCCCGTGCCACTGCAATGGGCGCTCAGAGGAATGCGACCCGCGGACGGGCAGCTGCTTGCATTGCCGGGGCCACACAGAAGGAGATCGATGCCAAAGGTGAGCATCCTGGGACAGCCCCCGGTGGAAGTAGGGGGTGTATCCATGTGTATGAAGTCCAGAGGGAAAGGCTTCCTGGCGAGGCCTAACTTCCAAAGGACCAAACCACGATCTGCAAACAGCCCTGGGAATGGGCCCCCACACCAATGGCAACAAATATGTTCATCAAACCCTTTTTGTTCCCCCAAATTGCAGTTGCGTGTCCGGATTCTATGGGAACCCATCGCTGGCCTCAGGGGGCCACTGCCGGCCCTGTCCCTGCCCTGAGGCACCTGGCTCTGGACGCCATTTTGCTGCTTCTTGCCGCCAAGATGGCCGCTCTGGGACAGTAGTTTGTAGCTGCCTCCCAGGCTATACAGGCAAGTCCAACGTTCTAGCGCCCTGTAGCCCTAGGATTGGGAGCTTGAGAGGAGATGAGGAAGGGGTATAACAGAGACAGAAGCCCACATTGTAACCTCCTTCTCAAGTCACGCTTCTCTGGGAGCATGAGTGCATTGATAGACCTGTGGTCGCGGTTTATGTGCGTATTGCAGTGGAGATTGGGGACTGGGCTCCTTTTACCTCACACAGCGCCTTTTACCTCATAACTGATGCCCTTTATCTCACACAGCGCCTTTTACCTCACACAGGCCCACGCTGTGATGAGTGCGCTCCTGGTTACTACGGCAACCCTTGGCAGGCCAGGGGGCAGTGCCAGCCCTGCGCGTGCAACAGCAACATTGATGTGGCAGATCCGGGATCTTGTGACCGGCGCACAGGCCGCTGCCTCCGCTGCCTCTACCACACCGAGGGCGACCAGTGCCAACACTGCCAGAGCGGCTATTATGGGGATGCCACACGACGCACCTGCCGCCGTGAGTGCCTCTTGGGGAGAGAGATGTGTTTTCCATCTGGTTCATGGTGCTCCCATCGCTACCTGCCTAGCCCTGACTCTTGGTGGTCCTTCAGTAAACGAAAGAGGATCAGGCCTCAGGCTTCCTGATTATTTTGTTAACAGCCGGCCTGTTAATTTTATGGGGGAAGGAGATCACCGCAAACACTCAGGGCTTATGGTCCCGGGGCCAGCTGCACCTTAAATCTTAACCACATATCATTTTGTTATTCCCAAGTTCGGATCTCAACAAAATCGTTAAATGCGAACGAAACCCCCTAAGGCACCCACGTCTCCTTCCTGCAAGTAAGCCCACTTATATTGAGACCCAAGAGGAAAGCTTGTCTTCAAAATGCTGTCAGGAACTTGGTGTTCTAATTCAGTACTTGTATGTGTCATATTTCAGAGGACCAAGAATGTGAGCTTTTTGTTTCTTTTTTTTTAAAATAGGAAAGGGGGGGATGAAACAAAACACAAAAATCCAGTTTCTAATCCTCAGGATTGCTAATAAATGGGACTAGTAATGTTGCTGGGGCTAAGGTGCAGTGATGAGAAGGAAGGCTTCTTTGCCTTCCACACAGAACATGGATGGCTGCTTTATCACACACAAAGGCTTGTGGGGAACAATTAGGAGTCCGATTATCTGCCATGCCCCTTCCTGCCCCATATCCCCCCCCCCCGCAGTACCTTGCTGAAGTGTGAAAGCTGCTAGGTTTCTTATGCCCAAATGAGGCGTGGCTTCTTTTTAAATCTACATGATTGCATATTTAATTTTCGTGCCGATCCACTGCTTTGCCCTCCAAGCGGAGCCTCTTTCTTCGACCCGCCATTTTGAAAGCACCGGTGTTTCTCTTGTGTATGGTGTTTCTGTGCCTTCCCTCCCTGCAGGTTGCTCCTGTAACTTCCTGGGCACGGTTCGCAGCCAGTGCCCGTCGCAGGACCAGTGCCAGTGCGAGCGGTACAGTGGGCAATGCCAGTGCCTGCCCAACGTCCAGGGGCAGAACTGCGACCGCTGCGCTCCCAACTTCTGGAACCTGGCCAGCGGTCAAGGCTGCCAGCCCTGCGACTGCCACCCGCAGTACTCCCTGAGCTCGGCTTGCAATCAGGTTAGGATGGGGAGCTGTGGGCCGGGCGAGGCTGGGAGCCTCTAGGGCAGGAGTGGGAGGGAAGCATTTTCTTCTAGGGAACCTTCTGAGGGCCAGGGATCAGCAGAAACAAAGGGGGCTGAAACCGTGAAAGTAAATATGTACCTTTGCAGGCTGGTTTCTGTACTCCCATTGCTTCCATCCTCCATCCAGGCAGGGGGTGGGCCAGATGACTCTTTGGGACCCTTCCAATGCTACAATTCAAAGATACATTGGGGGGCAAATTAGGGCCAGTAACAGGAGTGGCTTGGGGAGGTAGAGAGGTCTGGAGGGCCTCTTTTTCACACCCCTGATCTGGTGCAAAGCTGTGTTAGAAACAAGGGGAGGGGAGAGCATAGGAACACAGGAAGCTGCCTTGCCCTGAGCCAGCCCATTGGTCCATCCAGCTCAGTAGTGTCTACACTGACTGGCAGCAGCACTGCAGGGCCTCAGACAGAGATGCTGCCAGCCCTTCCTGGAAATGCCAGAGGTTGAACCTGGGACTTTATGCATGCTAAGCAGTGGATGGTGAGCGGCGGCTGTGTTGGCGTTGCGAGGCTCCCAACTGCAACATCACAGAGTCTTATCCCTCTTCATCGCCAATATCGTTTGTGGAGTCAGATGACCCCAACTTGACTTCAGTATTGGAGCCTTTAGATGATATTAAAAAGAGCAATACTCTGCTTCTCCAACAATTGAAACGATTGATATGTGACCTCTGCAGACTATATAATCTTCCCCAGCATCCCGATTGTTATGTACTGTGTTGAATAGGATCCAAAATGCAGCAGTCTGATTGGTCCTAGAACAATGCAGCAGTATGATTGGTCTGCAGGAACCACCCAATCCAGCTCCAGATGGAAGTGAATCCACAACCTGATTGACCTACAAGAGAATTCCGGAATTAGCCAATCACGTGCAGCCCATTGTGTAAATAATGTATATAAAGCAGATGCTTTGGGGGGACATTCATTCCTTCTCACCACTATGAGCTGAATAAAGAGCATGAAATCCACTCTCAACTCTGAGTATATTTCACCGATGTTGAAATGTTAGATCAACCATTGCCGACCGGCCAGAATGGAACAATGGAAGAGGTTACATCAGAAGAAGTGGAGGAGGAAGATATGGGTGAAGATATTGATCTGGATCATTATGATATGAAGGAGGAAGAACCTGTCGATGGAAAGAAGACAGAGGATGACGCCATTGAGAAAGAGAACCTGGCAATCCTAGAAAAAATCCGGAAGAGTCAAAGGCAAGACCATCTAAATGGTGCAGTCTCTGGGTCTGTCCAGGCTTCAGATCGACTTATGAAACAACTCAGGGATATATATAGGTCGCAGAGTTACAAGTCAGGGATTTATTCAGTGGAACTTGTAAATGACAGCCTATATGACTGGCATGTCAAACTTCTAAGGGTTGATCCTGACAGCCCGTTGCATAGTGATCTTCAAGTCTTAAAAGAAAAAGGTGTAGAATATATTTTGCTCAACTTCTCTTTTAAGGATAACTTTCCCTTTGATCCTCCATTTGTGAGAGTGGTCCCTCCGGCGCACACTGGCGGGTATGTTCTCGGTGGAGGTGCATTATGCATGGAGCTGCTTACTAAACAGGGTTGGATTCTACAGAATCTGTCATCATGCAGATCAATGCCACATTAGTCAAAGGAAAAACCAGAGTACAGTTTGGAGCAAATAAGAACCAATATAACCTAGCAAGAGCACAGCAGTCCTATAAATCGCTAGTACAGTTATATGAGAAAAATGGCTGGTTCACACCTCCTAAAGAAGATGGTTAACATTGTGGACATTTCATACACTTGGACCAATGTCAGTAAAAGATTTTCCTTCCAACACAGATTCAACAATGAATGCCCCTATAACAGCCATACTGAAGATTCTAGCTCATAGATAACTAGTGGACAATCTGTTGACTGGCACATCCAGTCTAAGCTACAGCTGTACGATTCTGCTCTTCTGTCAAGTATCTTCAACTGAACAGTTTTAAAACTTTATTGTCCCCATGAATTAAGCATACCAATCCCCACTCCGTTTTAGAGTGTTAATCCTTCAAACTGGGCTCTTGGGGTTTACTAAAATACCAGTCATTAAGATCTCCCCCTTCTTATGTGCACTTATTTGTCCTTCCTTAGACCCAGCTAGGGCTAGGGGCTGAGAGGTAGTGTGAAGCAGTGGTTAGGGTGCCCGGTGAGGATCCAGATCTTTGCTTTTGTACCCTGGCAACGGCTTCCGTGTCTCACTTTTCCACGGGGCAGGGTACAAAGGGCTCGCTTTGGGGAGTTCTTGAAGTTGTCATGCAAACTGCGCCTGCCTTGTAGTTTACAGGGCAATGCCAATGTCGGCCAGGTTTCGGGGGCCGCAGCTGCTCGGAATGCCAGGAGAACCATTGGGGGGAGCCCAGCCAGCAGTGCAGAGGTGAGTGCTGCATATTCTGAAACCCTGCCGTTGCTCTGGGCTGTGCAGGGATCCTGAAAATGTTTTTATTTCATTTAAGCGAGTTTCTGGTCTTGATGCCCATGAAGGTGATGGTTTGGATTCCGAGAACTATGAATTAAATTATGTTTGCTCAGAGGGGTTTACCCCTATTTCACATTTCAGCCCCTTTCACCTCTCCCCCCCCAAAACGACACTTCCTAAGGGTCAAGAGATGCTCCAGAATTGGGTTCCTTCTGCTTGCACAGAAGGAACTCTTGAGACCAAGCCGTTGTTTAAGAAAGGGGAATCCCCCTACTTCATTGAGAGTCTCCTGGTAAATTACAATGCACTGGAGACTTCCTGTGCCTTTTGTAATATTTATTTGATCATGTACTGGAAGCAAACTGGCTCCTGAAGCAGGCAGCACAACCTATTAATCCAGCATTAGATTCTCAAAGGCTGACATTTGCATCCCAGTTTCGGCCAGCTCGCCGGCTAAACATCCAGCACTTCATCTGACTCTCACTTCCTGCCCAAATTGACGTTTTTCTGCCTAGTCCACTCTCTGAAGGACACGACTCACTAAAAGGCTGGGTATCCAATCTCATACCAATATGCTTGAAAGTGCGAGGGTGGCGCTGTGGGTTAAACCACAGAGCCTAGGACTTGCAGATCAGAAGGTGGGCGGTTCGAATCCCAACAACGGGGTGAGCTCCAGTCGCTCGGTCCTACTTCCTGCCAACCTAGCAGTTTGAAACCATGTCAAAGTGCAAGTAGATAAATAGGTACCTCTCCGGCGGGAAGGTAAACGGTGTTTCCGTGTGCTGCTCTGGTTCGCCAGAAGCGGCTTAGTCATGCTGGCCACATGACCCGGAAGCTGTACGCCAGCTCCCTTGGCCAGTAAAGTGAGATGAGCTCCGCAACCCCAGAGTCGGCCACAACTGGACCTAACGGTCAGGGATACCTTTACCTTTACCTAATATTTCAAGCAACGACGTTTGAGATCAACTCAGCTTCTTGATTCTGTTATGAAGCCATTTGGAGTGGACGATTTAATACTAGATCACACTCTACTAGCACACATGGTGAAATAATAGGAATGGCATTTAAATAGGCAGAGCTAGGAGAATGTGTTTTTTACAAAGAGCGATTTGGAGACCCTGGGTTCAGACTATTAAGGGATTTGTTTCTTCGGCCATGCTTTCTGGAAAGGTGTGAGGGTGTATCCCTAGTTGGCAAAGAAAGGGGTTGTTGGTTGGAGACACAGAGCACATTGTTGTAGGAGAACTCTGCTAGAGGAAGGAGGGATACCCAGTTGCTGTGCTGGTAGCCAACATAACGGCACAAATATTGCTGTAAAGTCATGTCAGTTTTCTCCAACTCGGCATTCATCGCAGGATGGCGGGTGGACAAAATGCACAGTTCCACTGCCAGCATCTGCATGAACTGGGCTGTGAACTGGGTACCTTTGTCAGAGACGATCCCCGGCGGTAGCCCATGCAGCTTGAAAATGTGGTCTATTGTCAGAGCCAGCCGTCACAAATGGCGCTGTTTAGCATAAAATAAAGACACAGAGAGCCAGCAATATTTTCATGGATGGAGGGCAGCTCATTCGAACTCCTTCTCTCCTCTCCGGTATCTTTTATTATCCTTTGTTCTCTCCTGTCGCATGGCCGTTTGCCAATGTCTCACGTTACCTACATCCGGTCATGGCTTTTACCCACCCATCGCCATATAGGGTCACCACTGCCCAGAGGAAACACAACTCCATTTAAAGTCAATACATTCCAATACATTGTAAAGCTTGGAGTGCTGGTCACGAGGTCAGGGGGCCCCTGCAATATTACAAGCCTCTGCTATGGCTTTATGACTCCCACAGTCTATATTACCAAGCGTTAATATCGAGACGTGGAAAATATGGAAACAACAAGGAGAAGCAGGACTAAGATGTGGAGATATGCTCCAGAGATCCAGACCGCGGGAAGCCCCAAGAAATTAATAAATACAATTTGGACTATAATTTGATCTTTTTTATTTTATTTTATAATTTTTTAAATTGAAGTATTATGATTGGATATTTATTATTATTATTATTATTATTATTATTATTATTATTATTATTTATACCCCGCCCTCCCCAGCCAAGACTGGACTCAGCCCCCTGATACAAAAACACCTGATACAAAAACAAATTGACCGAAACACAACTTAAAAACAAGATTAAAATACAACATTAAAATATTAAAATACAGCCTCATTTCAATGGAAACTCAAATCAAATACTTTTTGGGGGATGAAAACGTCAAGTCTTCACCAAGGTTAACTTTCCAGACTGGTCCTACATGGGCCAGAAAAATTGGATGTTTTTTATTGGAAATTTAAAAAAGAAAATGTGGTCTACAAAGAGTTGGGTGGTTTCCTTGGAGGTGGGGGAGCCCTTTATGTGGGATGAAGCGCTTGGAAGACGCCACGTGCGAAGGAATAACTCTCTCTCTCCTTTACGGCGTTTTTGGAGAGCCAGTGTGGTGTAGTGGTTAAGAGTCTTGTAATCTGGGGAACCGGGTTCGCTTCCCCGCTCCTCCACATGCAGCTGCTGGGTGACCTTGGGCTAGTCACACTTCTTTGAAGGCTCTTAGCCCCACCCACTTCACAGAGTGTTTGTTGTGGGGGAGGAAGGGAAAGGAGAATGTTAGCCACTTTGAGACTCCTTCGGGTAGTGATAAAGCGGGATATCAAATCCAAACTCTTCTTCTCATGTTGCGTGCAGCCTGCGACTGTGACCCTCGTGGGATCGAGAAGCCGCAATGCCACCGCATCACTGGGCACTGCTCCTGCCTCCCGGGGGTCTCGGGTGTGCGCTGCGACCAGTGCTCCCGAGGTTTTGCCGGCGAGTTCCCCGCCTGCCAGCCGTGCCACCAGTGCTTTGGGGACTGGGACCGCATTGTGCAGGATTTGGCCGCTCGCACCCGCAGCCTGGCGCAGCGCGCCCAGCAGCTTCAGCAGACGGGCCTCACCGGGGCGTTTGAGGGCACCTTCCGCCGACTGCAGGACAAGCTGAGTGCGGTCCAGGCCATCGTCAATGCCCGCAACGCCACCGCCAGTGCAATCACCCACCTCTTGCAGAATATGGATTCGCTGCGGTGAGTGACGGGTGGCCTTGGTACCTGTACATGTGCAGAGGAAATGGACCTGGCTAGAGCCTAGGAGCAGTGGGTAGGCAGGGTAGGAACTGAGCTGCTGCATTCAATTTTTGTCTTTTGTTTGGCTTCTCCCAAAGAATCCCAAGTACCATAGATTGCTTTGGGAGCTGGGCTTCTCCCTCTCCCTCTCTCTCTTCTTACATTTTTTTACAGTGGTACCTCGGGTTACATACGCTTCAGGTTACATACGCTTCAGGTTACAGACTCCGCTAACCAAGAAATAGTACCTCGGGTTAAGACCTTTACCTCAGAATGAGAACAGAAATTGGGCGGCGGCAGCAGGAGGCCCCATTAGCTAAAGTGGTGCTTCAGGTTAAGAACAGTTTCAGGTTAAGAACGGACCTCCGGAACGAATTAAGTACTTAACCCGAGGTACCACTGTATTTGCAAGTTTCTCAGATTAAAACTTTACCTTCACATATCGAACGTACAACATAGACACAAGATTCCCAAAGAATCTCTAGGACTTCCCTCCTCACCTTTGTGGGTCCTGTTGTTAATCATTTCCTCCTGCATCTTTTATAATAGCCCACATCTTTTACATCTCCGTTGTTTCCAAAACTCACCATTAAACTACAAGTGCTATTCCAATCCTACTAACGATTTTAACTGTTTATACAATGGTTTTTAAGATAGGTTATAAATTTTCCCCATTCCTTATTAAAATTTTGGTCTTCCTGATTTCTGATTCTTCTGGGTCTTTAGCCATTCCGGCATAATCCATCAACTTAATCTGCCATTCTTCTCTGGTATGGGCTTTATCTTCTTTCTATCTGTGGGCCAATAACATCCTTGCAGCTGTGGCTGCATACATAAATAGTTTTTCTGCTCCCTTGGGATTTCGGCACCTAGAATTGCTAAAAGAAAGGCTTCAGGGTTGTTGTTTTTTAGAAAAGGTTATTAATTTCATTTCTCTGAAGAGGAGCAGTGGGTGGTTTAGTCCTGGTTGGCAGTGTACCTCTTTCCCCACTGAGAGCCAGTGTGGTGTAGTGGTTAAGAGCGGTGGACTCATAATCTGGTGAACCGGGTTCGATTCCCCGCTCCTCCACATGCAGCTGCTGGGTGACCTTGGGCCAGTCACACTTCTCTGAAGTCTCTCAGCCCCACTCACCTCACAGAGTGTTTGTTGTGGGGGAGGAAGGAAAAGGAGATTGTTGGCCGCTTTGAGACTCCTTAGGGTAGTGATAAAGCAGGATATCAAATCCAAACTCTTCTTCTCTTCTTCGCCTTCTCCCTCCCGCTTCTCACTTACTTCCTCACACCAGGCAGGAGATTGCCGATGTCACAGAAACGCTGACCAGCCTGGAAGGGTTGCTGACGGCCACCCAGGACAGGAACTTCAACGCCAACCATGCTCTAGGCACGCTGGAACGTGGCGCACGGGCCCTGAACCTCAGCCTGGCAGACCTTGCGCGCCAGCTGGAGGCGCTCAAGAATGCCAATGTGCTGGGTAAGTGCGTGTCCAAAGTGACGCAAGAAACATACACCCCCCCCCCCCATTTTTACCCAGCCCTTTTGTCAACTGTAGAATTGCAGTTCTTCTCCCCCTGGGCCCACAACCTTTTGACTTGCAGCCTCTGCTCATGAGCCAGAGTGGAGGCCAGGCTTGTATAGGGAAGTTTTTAATGTTTCATGTTGTTTTTACATTTCACTGGAAGCTGCCCAGAGTGGCTGGGCAACCCAGTCAGATGAGTGACATATATATTATTATTATTATTATGGGGTTTTCCCATAGGTCTAGCACAGGCTTCCTCAACCTCGGCCCTCTAGATGTTCGAGACTACAATTCCCATCATCCCTGACCACTGGTCCTGCTAGCTAGGGATCATGGGAGTTGTAGGCCAAAAAAACATCCGGAGGGCCGAGGAAGCCTGGTCTAGCAGAAGAGATGCCCAGCAAGGGCCTCATAGTCCTGTTCTTTAATCCCGCCCCCACTTCCCCCGGCAGGTGCTTATGACAGCGTCCGCCAGTCCTTTGTCCAATCGCGGGAAGCGGAGCACCGGGCCAACGCTTCCACGGTGGGTTTCTCCAGCCCTGTCGGCCAATCGACCGCATCCCGGCGACGCACGGAACACCTGATGGCAGCCCGGAGAGACGCTTTCAATCGGCAGAATGCAGCCAACCGGCGAGCCCTGACCGACCTGTCGACACGCGTTCGAGGGCTGAGCCTGCATCGGATCAATGAGAAGGTGGGTGGGGGAAGGAAACACCACAAAGTAAAGCGTGTGAGAGCCAGAAATGGGGAACCAGAGGTGAAGTGAAGGCACAAGACAGGAGTTGATCATCATGTGAGCTGCGCACAGGTGGGCTGAAGCGAGCTGCTGACCAGCCTGTGGAGCCTCCTTTTATTGAGACAAATATGCAAGCTAGGCAGATACATTTTGGGCTGTGACCTTTACACATCTTCCGTCCCGAGATCGTGGGGTGGTACAAAGTTATTTTGGCACCTGTTTCCACAGCATCATTTTCCCCTTGCACAGTGTATGATGAAGGAGACAAAAGGTCTCAGGGACTAAGGTTACAGACAGGGCACCGCAGACTGCTGAGACCGCAAAAGGTCAGACAGAGGGAACGATGTACCAGACAGCCGTGGCTTGTCTGAGGGGGAGTTTGCCCTGCACCCCAAGGTCACGCGTGCAGGCAGACTGTGACTTCCTGCTGGTGGGGAGTGTGCTCCCTCCGGACCTCACTCACCACTCCACGATATCCCTACACAGAGGCCTTCCAAATACCGCCAGACTTCCAGCTCTCGTCGACTCCGGCCAGGGGGACTAATGACACAGTGGGTCACAGTCTCCCCGCATCCCTGAGGTAGCCAGTCAGGTCTTGGTTGAGGGGAAAGGTGAGCTCAAGAGCTTTTCAGACTGCGCTGCTAAGTTTCTGCTTAATGTTCTGTTGGTATTTTACTGCAAAATGTTATTCTGTGGTACTTCGACGTGCACGTCTTCTGTGTGAACCACACGGAGCAAAGGCGAGGAACCTTTTCCCGCCTCTTGAGGGCCACATTCTGTTCTGGGCAAGCACCTGAAGGCCACACGCCAGTGGTTGGGCAGGGCCAGAGGCAAAAGTGGCCAGAGCGAGGAAGGAAACATTTTGACAGCAGGTGAGTGTCAGGGACTGGTTGAATGCAGAGGAATGGTGAGGGCGGCTGGGGAACCCCCCCAAGGGAAGACGACTCAGAGCCCAGGGACTGGTGGTGAGATAACAATGAGCGGTCAGTGGGAGAAGACTGGGAGGAGGTTGTCAGAAGAGATAACAGGGTTCAGCGAGTGGAGGGAGTCTGCGGCAGAAAGAAGTCCAGAATCAAAGGTAGAAGAGGGAGCAGGACTGTGGGAGGCCAAGAGGCAGAGAGGAGTCTGGCTGGTGAAGAGGCCTTCCTGCTGTGACAAGCTCCCCTCCCTTCCTGGTCTCCCAGTACCAGGAGAGGCATGAAGAGGGCGGAGGAGAAATCAGCGTCACGTAGTCACACAAGCGCAGCCTCAGATTGCTTAGGGGAAACCCTGGAGGACTTAGGCAGCTGTGGAGAGGCAGGGCCCTTCATCTCCGCAACTGCTCCATAGGGGCAAGACCTACTGAAGAAGAGCTGCTGCGCCCATTGGGCCAGACTCTCCCGTGCCAATCCTGTTTTTTTTTAAAAAAAACTTATTTCATGTGATATACTGCTGGCAAGTTTCTTCATGCTTCCTCCAATGCTCTTGTGCTGGTCCCAAGGGCCAACCGTGAGGCGAGGTCCGAGTCCAGTCCGAGGTCGAGGGTGCGGTATGGAGGCTGTCCGTCAAAGCTGTAGCTGGGTCCAAGGCAGGGAGTCAGGTGAGGTCAGGAACTCTGGCAGAAGAGCAGGACAGGGTGCAGGCAGGGACAGGCTACCAACAATGTTGCTCCCGCAACCTGGGACTGGGGCTGGCTGGTTTTTATCTGCCCCAAGGCATAGGGCGGCCCCGGTCCACAGGTGACTCGCCTCTCCTGGCCTGGAGGCGAACACTCCTCCTGAGGGAACTTACTTCCCTCCGCCTCTCTGCCCTGAGCCTCTGCAGCTCAGGAGAGGCTGGAGGGTTACCGGACCCAGAGGCAACCTCCTCTTCCCCTGACGGGGCTGAGAGTGGAGCACCTGCAGGCAATGGGTCCTCCATCACCTCAGGAGCCAGAGCAGGCTCAGCTGGTGCCTGCACCTGAGGATCCAGCACAGGTGAGGACCCTTCAGGCTCAAGCCCCAGCCCCGGCTCAGCTGGTTCTGGAGGCGGGGACTCCTGTGCAGGCTGGGATTCATCAGGTTCAGCCTCCGAGTCCGAATCCCAGGCCATCACAGCTCTCTTCTCTAGGTGTGCGGTGCTCCGGGGGACGCCCCCTGCTCCAGCAGCCCCTGCGGAGGGGCCGGTTGCCGTGACGAAGATGGCAGGCGCCACTGCGGGGGCCTCAACTGCAATGGGGCCGTGGCCACGGCTGACAACGCGCTGGATCGAGCCCGCCACGCCGAAGGGGAGCTGCGCCGCGCTGTGGCTGACGTTGATGTCCTGTTGCGTCAGGTAAGCCATCAGAGGGGAGCCGCAGAGCTCAGTGTTATAGGCAAGGTAACCCATTAGAGCTTTTCCGTTTGCACGTATTTCGTTTCATCGGAAAGACCAGCAGAACGAAGGCCTGGACGTTGTTTTCAAGGCAGTAAACAGAGTTAGCTCTGGCTCTGTTCCTGGAATGCAATGCTCCCTGCATCCCTAGGCCTCTGCCTCCCCCTGCTGGCTGACCAGGGGACCTGGTGTGTCCTTTGCAGGTGGCCGAGGCAAAGGCAAGGGCAGGTGAGGCGAAGCAGAGGGCACAGGCCGCGCTGGACAACGCCAATGCCACCAAAGCCCGCCTGGAGCGCTCCAACAAGGAACTACGGGACCTCATCCAGCAAATCAAGGGGTTCCTGAATCGTAAGTGCAGGATATCAGGCTGCCCCCCTACACCAGTCCCTTATTTTATTTTGTTCGATGCCTATCTCAAAAAGACAGCTCGTGTAATGTACGGTACATCACATGCCGTAAAATGCCACTTTTAAACGGCTCCCCCCCCCCAAAAAAAAAAGATTTATGGGAGCTATAGTTTGTTAAGGCTGCTGAGAGCTGCAAGGAGACCCCATTATTCACCCTCACAGATCAACAATTCCTAAAGTAGCTGGACAGTCGACCCCTCCTCACAAGGAGCTCTCGCAAAGAATAAACAAACAAGTGCCCAAAAAAAATCAGAAAGCAATCTTATTGTTGAAAATAATAAAACGAATGCCAGTTACGGTCATGTTCCTGCCAAAAAGGGAAAGGCAAAATTCCATACAAAAAAGTTAAGAATGCCGCTGCACCTCCTTATGCAAGTTGCAGGCAGGGCTGTGGGGCAAGGCAGGTGGACATATTTATCCCTTGATGGTTCCAGCAGTGTGTGTGTGTGTGTGTGTGTGTGTGTGTGCGCGCAGTGGGGGGTATTCAGACAGGGATGAAAGAAAGCAGGGCAGAGGGGACATTTGCAGGGGGTCTTGTGAGAAGCAGGGGCCTGCCGTTCTACTCGTCTGTAGCGCTGACTGACCCATCCCTCACACAGTTGACGGAGCCGACCCTGACAGCATTGCTCTGGTGGCCTCCCGCGTGCTGGAACTCTCCATCCCAGCGTCCCCTGCACAGATCCACCACCTCGCTGAGGAGATCAAGGAGCGCGTCAGCAGCCTGGCCAATGTGGACGCCATCTTGGACCAAACGGCGGGAGACGTGCGTGTGGCGGGACAGCTGCTGCAAGACGCACGCCGCGCCAAGTGAGTGTGCGAGGGCCGGAGAGGACGTGTGATGGAGGCTGCTCCTGTCGGACCCAGAGGAGAGGCCATGGGGACAGAATTGTGCTCCCCTTGGTCCTCTTCCCTTCATGAGCAGCAACTAGTTATTCAGCAAAGGGAAAGGAAGTTGGGGGAGCGTAGGAGTTTGCTGCGCGGGACCAGCACCCTGTCAGGAGTCTCCACAGCTGCTGTTAAAACCTGAACTGATGGTGGGCTTATTATTAGGTTTGAACATGGGTTCAAATCCCCCCTCCTCCATGAAGCTCACTGTTGGGTCTTAGGCTGAGAGAAAATAACCTCCTTTGTTAGGTGTATTGCAAAGTTAAATGAGGAGAATTGTGAAACACTGTGCATATCAGATACAGCTAGAAACATGGTGTTGAGAGGCCCTTTCATGTGGCTGTGTCACAGGAGCTGAACAGAGTACAAGGGTGGGACGGTCACTGTTTGGGCTAGTTTGCCATCTAGGCTCAAATACAGGAGTGGTTTAGATGCAAGGAGGGCCAAATTCTCACTGATGTGGGGAAACATGGAGGCAGCTGTACAATTAGCCTTTCAAAAGCAGCGTAGTACAGTGGTACCTCGGGTTAAATACGCTTCAGGTTACAGACGCTTCAGGTTACAGACCCTGCTAACCCAGAAATAGTACCTCGGGTTAAGAACTTTGCTTCAGGATGAGAACAGAAATCGTGCAGCAGCAACAGCAGGAGGCCCCATTAGCTAAAGTGGTACCTCAGGTTAAGAACAGTTTCAGGTTAAGAACAGACCTCCAGAACGAATTAAGTTCTTAACCTGAGGTACCACTGTACAAAACAAATTAACTGTGCAGAGCTAAAAACCGAACAGCAGGTCGAAATGGCAAAACTGACCAGAAAGTTCAGGAACCAAGAAGACCAAAACTTTAATAAAGAACAGGGGAAATTTACAATTTACTTGAGAGACCACTGTAAGCAGATGAAAACATTAGCAGGATTGTAATAACACTTGTAATGTAGAAATTACTATAGACAAAATGGAGGGACATAAAACTTGGATGATGAAATAATATACATTTGAAAAGGTTGATAATAGGACCCACGGAGGGGAAGGTGGGAAGTCTAGAGATACAGAGAAATCTCTAAATATGGATATGTATTTGGCAATGTTATAATTCTACACTTGTAAAATCAACTAAAAAATTATTTCAAAAATAAAAAGTGAACAGTGGTCAGCACAAGAATGCTCAGGGAGAAGCTAAGTCAACCAGATTCGTTTTCAGGGCTCTCTTTCATCCAGAGAGAGGGCTTGGCACAGATCTCGGAGGAGGGGAGGGAAGTAAGCTATACCTGTACACAGAGATCACACCTGGCGAATGGCTGCCCCTAGATCTCTTACTCCCATGGATTTGTCATCCTGGCCATCACAGCAGTGGGGACGCTAGTGCACATAGCTCTGGGCTAACACTTGCCGCACGTTCTTCCCGTTTGCAGCGCTCGAGCAGAGAGTGTAAAGACTGCAGCCGAAGCAGTGAAGAAGGCTCTGGACGACGCCAAACGGGCTCAAAGCGCTGCCGAGAAAGCCATCCGCAACGCAGCCAGCGACATCTACAACACCGAGAATGTCGTGAATAGGGTAAGCCCCGTCGCTGTGCACAGCCCTCCCCTGAAAGTGTACCATAATCAAACATTGAGAAGGACTTGGAACATAATTAGGTAAAGGTAAAGGACCCCTGACAGTTAAGTCCAGTTGTGGACGACCCTGGGGTTGCGGCGCTCATCTCGCTTTACAGGCCAAGGGAGCCAGCGTTTGTCCGCAGACAGTTTTTCCGGGTCATGACTAAAAACCAGCAAAACCAGAGCAGCTCACAGAAACGCCGTTTACCTTCCCGCCGGAGCGGTACCTATTTATCTACTTGCACTTGACGTGCTTTTGAACTGCTAGGTGGGCAGGAGCTGGGACTGAGCAATGGGAGCTCACCTCATCGCGGGGATTCAAACCCCCGACCTTCTGATCAGCAAGCCCTAGGCTCTGTGGTTTAGACCACAGCACCACCCATGTCCCTTGGAACATAATTAGCTGCCCTTATACCCAGCCAGACCCTGGACAATTTAGTATCAGACGCTGCCATCTCACTGCTCACCCCTCATTCTGGATCGTTTATATGAGCCAAGTTGAAAAGCACAGGTCCCAATAGTGACCTACTTCCTATTTCTCTCCATTCGGAGAACTGCACTTTCGTTCTTACTCTTTGCTTCCTGCAACTTAACCAATTCCTGATCCACAAGAGGACCTCTCCTCTTATTCCTTGACTGCCGCGCTTACTGGGGAGTCTTTGGTGAGGTACTTTGCTGAAAGCTTTTTGAAAAACCAAGTCCAAAGAAGCAAGGTGAGTAGCACCCTGGATAGCTCCAAGAAGCAACAAGGCTGAGTGCTTGTCTGCAATTCCTCTTCTCTAGAAAGCATGGGTCCGAGTGCTTTTTCCACTTGACCCACGTTTTCTAGGCATGGAACCAAGCAGTTTTGCCTTTGCCCCAATGTTCCTCCCCGCTGGAAAACCTGCTCTTTAGTGCTAAATCTGAACAAACAGCAATCCGCAAAAACCAACAGCCCAGTTGTTTGTTCCAATCCAGTGCTAACAATTGGGTTTCCCTGGGGGGAAGCAGTGGCGCAAATGGAGATATGGGTGAACCCTCAGCCTTAATTAGGCCTACAGCATCCTTGGAGCAGTTAGCCCCACCCCCAAGGAGTGGAGCCTTTACTTTTAAAGGGGAGGTGTCAATTTAATGAGTTGATACAGGGGAGGCCACGGTTCTGTTATGGCCTCTGAGCTGGAGCCCTCCGTGCCTCAAAATGGTAATGCCATTGAGGCGTTGGCACTGAGGGCACTTCTGGCAGTAGAAGAGAGGAAGAGTTTGGATTTGATATCCCGCTTTATCACTACCCTAAGGAGTCTCAAAGCATCTAACAATCTCCTTTCCCTTCCTCTCCCACAACACTCAGTCTGTGAGGTAAGTGGGGCTTCAGAGAAGTGTGACTAGCCCAAGGTCACCCAGCAGCTGCATGTGGAGGAGCGGGGAAGCAAACCCAGTTCAACAGATTACGAGTCTACCGCTCTTAACCACTACACCGCACTGGCTTGAACTTCCAAAGATGGAGGGGCACCAGAGGCTGGTTCAGGGGGCATCAGAGGCTGGTCTATGATGCCCTCTAAATCTCCTGAGTCGTAACATCTCCTCAGTGAGGTCAACACTCTTGTGTAGGATGGGGGAAATCCTCCCACCACAGTGAGATGCAGCAGACCTTCTCCAGCTTCCCATATTGCCTCCCTTCAGATCCAGCAGCAGACTGCAAGCGCTGAAGGTCAGCTGGCCGAAGCCATGGAGCGCGTGGGTCACCTCGACAAGCAGGTGGATGCGCTCAAGATGAAACGGGCCAACAACAGCCTGGCCGCCACGCGAGCTGAGGAGACAGCCAGCGCTGCCAGGGACCGAGCTGGCGAAGCCGAACAGGTACATGAGGCTGGGCTTGAGAAGGTCCAGGAGTCTGGCAAAGATGGATAAGCATCCGTCTCCTGGGTTAGGACTGAGAGGACAGGTGAAGGAAGCATCCTTGCTGCATTGTGTACACACAGGGTGCGAATGGGTGGCTGCCCACACAACAGTGTAAATTCAAGTTTCATTTTATTTTGGAAGGTTTTCTACCATGTTTCGTCATACAAGCGCCAGGCAGCTTGCAGTGAATAATGCAAAGCAAGTATTTCTTGTGCAAATTGGTACTTGGAAATGCTTAATATTCTGTAGCTGGTACTTCATGTACCCTCTTCGTCTTGTAATTTTGGTGACGCTGCTGCCCACTCCATTTGCTTTTTCATTTGTTTGGCTCCAGGAATTCAGTCTTGCTAGTTTCATCCTAATGTCTTAAAAAGGTAAAGGGACCCTGACCATTAGGTCCAGTCGTGGCCGACTCTGGGGTTGTGGCGCTCATCTCGCTTTATTGGCCGAGGGAGCCGGCGTACAGCTTCTGGGTCATGTGGCCAGCATGACTAAGCCGCTTCTGGCGAACCAGAGCAGTGCACGGAAACGCCGTTTACCTTCCCGCCAGAGTGGTACCTATTTATCTACTTGCACTTTGACGTGCTTTTGAACTGCTAGGTTGGCAGGAGCAGGGACTGGCCAATGGGAGCTCACCCCGTCACGGGGATTCGAACCTCCGACCTTCTGATGTCTTATAGGTCTTATAATAATAATAATGTCTTATTAGAAACTACCAAGTGTGCCCACAAACTCTCATTGCTATAATACTTAGCTGCAGCACACAATTGAAATGTGTTTCCTCCAACGAGCCCAGCCTCACCCCCAGAATATCTTCTCCCCGCTTCACCTAACAGGGTTGTTAGGAGGGTAGCTAAGGCTGAGAGATGGTGACTAGCTGTCAGTTTCTCTGGGTGTTTGTGATTCCTGCTAAATTACTCAGAGGGTGAAATTGACTGACTGTTTGGAGGCAATCAGACAAATGAAGATGGCGTCAGAGATGCTCCTTCACCCAAATGCTCTGCCAGCCACCGTGGCCAAGAGGCAGCTGTGCCTTAAGGGGGACGTCCGCCCGCTTTTCGAGACTGCAGGCATGTTACGTAAAACAGGTGGAAAATAATCCTTACCTGTCAGAAAAACATCAGAGGAGATTTTGCTGGTGTTCTCACGTCACTTCTATCTTTTGGTATATTGGCAGTTTGTTTATTTTGATGGTTAAGATATCAATTAAAATATTTTTTTTTAAAAAAAAGAAGAAAAAATAAACAGTGGGATTCAACTCACCAGTCCCATCAGCAGAAGGCTTGTGCAACAAGGTTCTAGCTCCTCACCCCACCCCTCTAATTTGCTTGGGGGCCTGGGTGCTTGGAGAACCCATGGAACAACATGTGGGGCAGCGGGCGGCGGATTTTTCCATCTGACAAGCTGAAATGCTTGCCCTGATGGAACGATCACCTTAGTGCAACATTGATTGCCTCCCAAGGCTGTGTGGCTAGGTACCCGCTGAAGCCTCTGGCAGATAGAGTCAGGCTGATAGCCTCCTGTCTTCCTTCAGCCACCGGACCCTGTCAATTTCACGTCTCTGTGTGTTCCTTTGGAATCAGGAAGTTGGGAGGCACCTAAAAGGCCAACCCCAAACTCCAAGAACTAGGACTGACCACCCCTCAGTTCCTGTTTTGGATCTATCCATGCAGCCTAGCCCCATAATGTGTCACAAGCAGAGGCTTGGGACCTGGAGAGAAAATAGCTGATGATGATTCCAGAAATTACAAGATTTGGGAGGGGAGAGCATGGCACCCTGTTTCTTACAGTGGTCAACCAGATACCACAAACAGGAGCACAACCCTCAGGAGGTAGCGAAAAGCAACAACTCCACCATCACTGGCCGCTCTCATCTATGATGGCATTCCTTCCTGGCCTCATTTACAAGATTTTAGAATTCTTAGCTCCTCAAGGCAGGGACTTGTCCCCTTGCACCCTGAAAAGTACTATACACATTGATGTTGCTGTTGAATGAATGAATGAAAATTGGGCTCAGCAAGATGATTGGCATGAACAAAAGTAATCCACTAAGTCAGGGATTAGCCTGTCCAGATATTGTTTGAACTCCAATACCCTATTAGCCCCAGTGAGCATGGCCAGCGGTCAGGGGTGGTGGGGGTTGTAGCCTGACAACATCTGGAGGGCCACACAGGTTCCCCCACCCCTGCACTAAAGTCCTTCCAGAGGAGGCCTATTTCCTGCCTTTTCTTCCTGCCATCTTCCTTGCAACACTCCAGGGGTGGTGGAAAGCATAACGCTGCTGCACCGAGGCCTGCAGTTCCTGCTCACCGCTTGCCCCTTATTTCCCACTGCATCTCAGTTGCTGGATGGGACGCTGGGTGACCAGTACCGCACCATGAAGGACCTAGTGGAACGCAAGGCCCAGCACGTGGTCCGGGCCCGGCAGAAAGCAGAGCGCCTACGGGACGAGGCTAAGGGCCTGCTGCGCGATGCACACGACAAGCTGCAGCGGCTGAGCAGTAAGTGCCCGGGAGAAGGGGGGAAATGTATTCTCTGGGGTGGTGTGTGACATTTCTGGGCCCCTCCCCCATAAATTGGGTTTCACACAATTCTGTTATTTTTTTTTAATAAATTTTTTATTGGTTTTTCAACACATATTAAAAGACAATACAACACAATACAAAAACAAACAAACATACAAACACGTATAATTTCTTGACCTTTTTTTCCTTAAACCTTCTTTCAGCGACTTCCCCATACCTCCCCTTTCTGCATTCCTGTTTTAAATCTTTCCAGCAACCCCTAATTTCAGTTACTTGTAGCACTTTCTTTAAATTTCTCATATCCAATTGTTTGTCACTGCAATTCTATTTTGCATTACCCAAGACATTTTAACACTCGTTAATTTTACAACAGTTCTTAAGATAAACTTTGAATTTCTTCCAATCTTCTTCCACCGTCTCTTTCCCTTGGTCACGGATTCTGCCAGTCATCTCAGCCAGTCCCATGTAGTCTATCACCTTGGTCTGCCATTCTTCCAGTGTGGGTAGCTCTTGTGTCTTCCAGTACTTTGCTAAAAGTACTCTTGCTGCTGTTGTAGCATACATAAAAAACGTCCTATCTTTCCTTGACACCAATTGGCCTACCATGCTCAGGAGGAAGGCTTCTGGTTTCTTCACGAAAGTGCATTTAAGCACCTTTTTCATTTCATTATAAATCATTTCCCAGAAGACCTTGATCCTTGGGCACGTCCACCAAAGGTGGTAGAAAGTACCTTCCGTTTCCTTACATTTCCAACATTTATTATTGGGCGTATGATAAATTTTTGCAAGCTTGACTGGGGTCATGTACCACCTATAGATCATTTTCATAATGTTCTCTCTTAAGGCATTACATGCCGTAAACTTTATACCGGTAGTCCATAACTGTTCCCAGTCAGCAAACATAATGTTATGCCCAATGTCTTGTGCCCATTTAATCATAGCTGATTTAACCGTCTCATCCTGTGTATTCCATTTCAACAGCAAGTTATACATTCTTGACAGATTCTTAGTATTGGGTTCCAAAAGTTCTGTTTCTAATTTTGACCTCTCCACCTGGAAGCCAATTTTCCTGTCCTGTTTGAAGACTTCATTTATCTGATAGTAATGAAGCCAGTCTCTTACTTTTGACTTTAATTTCTCATAGCTCTGCAATTTCACTCTTCCCTCCTTATGTTCTATAATTTCCCAATATTTTGGCCATTTGGATTCCATATTAAGTTTTGGGTTTCACACAATTCTGTGCCTTCTGGACTCTCAGTAAACTGTGCACATTAATTTATTATTACAGTGGTGCCTCAGGTTACATACACTTCAGGTTACATGTGCTTCAGGTTACAGACTCCCCTAGTCCAGAAATAGTGCTTCAGGGTAAGAACTTTGCTTCAGGGTAAGAACAGAAATCGTGCTCTGGCGACACGGCAGCAGCAGGAGGTCCCATTAGCTAAAGTGGTGCTTCAGGTTAAGAACAGGTTAAGAACGGACCTCCGGAACGTATTAAGTACTTAACCCGAGGTACCACTGTATTATTATTACCACCCTGCCCATCTGGTTGGGTTTCCGCAGCCACTCTGGGCGGCTCCCAACAGAATAATAATAATAATAATAATAATAATAATAATGATGATGATGATGTAACAAAACATCAAACATTAAAAACTTCCCTAAACAGGGCTGCCTTCAGATGTCTTTTAAAGAGAAGATAGCTGCTTATTTCCTTCACATCTGGTGGGAGGGCATTCCACAGGGCGGGCGCCACTACCGAGAAGGCCCTCTGCTGGTTCCCTGTAACCTCACTTCTCGCAGTGAGGGAACCACCAGAAGGCCCTTGGCGCTGGACCTCAGTATCTGGGATGAATGATGGGGGTGGAGACGCTCCTTCAGGTAAACTGGGCCAAGGCCACATGAACTTCTTTCGTTTGGTTTGTATGCCGCTTCCAAAATCCAGGTTTCCAAAGATTCTCTCCATCACCATCACACACAAATAGATTGGGGTGATGGAACCAGGGAAAGGAAGACCATAAATTTTGAGAGTGGGCAGGAGAAGGACAGGGAGCTACATGAGATGCTGAAACTGCTCTTTGATTGTGGGAAGCCCTGCCCAGCCCTGCCTTTTGGTGTCTTCAGTTTGCTTATTTACTTATTTTATGTCTGCATAAACTTCCATACTGCTAAACCAAGAAGGGGGCTGATCTTCTCAAAGCAGTGTGCATAAAATCAAAATTAAAAACCTAAAAAGACAAAGCTCGGAATAACATAAAACCGAGTCACGTGGCAGGGCACTTGGAATTGTTGCTTTTCTCTTCCTAAAACAGCAGGAGGTGCCCTGCTCTAGCTCATGCTACCTTCTTGGCAAATGCCATCCTCCGGCAAAGCCAGGCAGCTTGCCCGGGATCTATAGATCACGGCAGCCAAGCCTCAGACCCAGCACACACACTCCTTAATCCACCCTCTCCATGGCTCTCTGGGCACTTTGAGTTTCCAGTGGGGAGGCTGACACAAACATTCTTGATGGAGGGTGGCAGGGAAACCTCTTGCCCAAAGGGGTACGTGCCCCTACTGCGTCTGCATGCCTCTACTCACTACGTCACCCTCTCTGCATAAAGGGTGAAATATACTCGGAGTTGAGAGTGGATTTCATACCCTTTATTCAGCTCATAGTGGTGAGGAGGAACGGAAGTTCCCCCAGAATGTCTGCCTTATATACATTATTTACACAATAGGCCCCACATGATTGGCTAATTCCAGGATTCTCCTACAGGCCAATCAGGTTGCGGATTCCCTTCCACCTGGAGCTGGATTGGGTGGCTCCTGTGGACCAATCAGACTGCTGCATTCTGGATCCTATTGTTCTAGGACCAATCAGACTGCTGCATTCTGAATCCTATTGTTCTAGGACCAATCAGACTGCTGCATTTTGGATCCCATTTACTCAGTACATAACAAAGGGCTTCCACTTGTGCAACAGAACTTTCTCTACCCTCCCGTCCCAAATCTGTTCTGGGGATCTGGAGCGGATTTGCTGTTGGGGGAAGGGCACACAAGGAGAGGCTGGCGGTGACCTCCTTGTCTGGAACTGCGACAGAGACACCGACGTGGAACTGTCCCTTCAGAGGCAGGTTTCAGGGAGGGGACGGTTTTAGCAGCCCATCTTTCCCTTAACTTTTCTCCATTTTGTTGCTGCAATTCTCTTCCTCCCTGTCCCTATTCAGCGCTGGAAGAAACGTATGAAGAAAACGAGAGGCTGCTGCAGGAGAAAGCGGCCCAACTGGACGGGCTTGAGGCCAAGATGAGGGTCATATTGGGAGACATCAATCAGCAGATCCAAATCTACAACACCTGCCAGTGATGCGCTGTGTTTTTTTTTTTCTCTCCCTCTCCCTCTCTCCCTCTCTCCCCCTTACCCACTCCCATTTTGTAAGTCCTATTCACTGCTCCCAGTCATGTGTTTGAATAAGTCTTGGCTACCCATGCCCAGATCTAGCTTAGTGCCCGGAGCACCGCTTCCTATGGCTGTCCCTTGCCACCATTGCTTGACTCTCACCCCAGCCTTCGTGGAAGCACAACACTGCATACATCGAGGCTTCCTTAGGAAAATCCCTTCCCTGCCAACATCCAGCCCGTAAGGAAGCACTTAAGCTGCCATAGCGGAGTTTTCCCGTTCTGGTTTTCTGCTGGTCTCTCGCTCAGAGCAATAACAGAACAGGGGAAGGGTTGCCTAAAAGGAAGTTCAGGTGAGGCAGCTGCATTGCCATGCCTGTGTGTGATCTGCCGCAACCAAGGTGGCTTACACCTGTGTGTGATTAAAGGCCCAAAGGCTATTGCTCTCTGTGTTGTCTTATTCCTTCCTCTGCTCAAATCCTGGCTTGCCTTTCATAATTCACCCCAAAGTGTGTCTACACTTCTGTTTTGAACTGGAGCTGGACCCTGGTGAAACTGCACTATGAGTATGTATTCAACATCTTTATCAACGACTTGGATGATGGACTCAAGGGCATCCTGATCAAATTTGCAGATGACACCAAACTGGGAGGGGTGGCTAACACCCCAGAGGACAGGATCACACTTCAAAACAACCTTGACAGATTAGAGAACTGGGCCAAAACAAACAAGATGAATTTTAACAGGGAGAAATGTAAAGTATTGCACTTGGGCAAAAAAAATGAGAGGCACAAATACAAGATGGGTGACACCTGGCTTGAGAGCAGTACATGTGAAAAGGATCTAGGAGTCTTGGTTGACCACAAACTTGACATGAGCCAACAGTGTGACACGGCAGCTAAAAAAGCCAATGCAATTCTGGGCTGCATCAATAGGAGTATAGCATCTAGATCAAGGGAAGTAATAGTGCCACTGTATTCTGCTCTGGTCAGACCTCACCTGGAGTACTGTGTCCAGTTCTGGGCACCACAGTTCAAGAAGGACACTGACAAACTGGAACGTGTCCAGAGGAGGGCAACCAAAATGGTCAAAGGCCTGGAAACGATGCCTTATGAGGAACGGCTAAGGGAGCTGGGCATGTTTAGCCTGGAGAAAAGGAGGTTAAGGGGTGACATGATAGCCATGTTCAAATATATAAAAGGATGTCACATAGAGGAGGGAGAAAGGTTGTTTTCTGCTGCTCCAGAGAAGCGGACACGGAGCAATGGATCCAAACTACAAGAAAGAAGATTCCACCTAAACATTAGGAAGAACTTCCTGACAGTAAGAGCTGTTCGACAGTGGAATTTGCTGCCAAGGAGTGTGGTGGAGTCTCCTTCTTTGGAGGTCTTTAAGCAGAGGCTTGACAACCATATGTCAGGAGTGCTCTGATGGTGTTTCCTGCTTGGCAGGGGGTTGGACTCGATGGCCCTTGTGGTCTCCTCCAACTCTATGATTCTATGATTCTACCTGTGACAGCACACAGTGGGCCAACACCAGTGCTGCCCTACTAGAATAATCTTGTGCAAGGCTAATAGGGCAGGTCTGTCCTGTACTGCAATTTCGTGTTAAAATAGATTTGCTCTGTGGTGGCTGAAATGTCTTTGTTACCAAAGATGAATTGCCCTCGGTTACCTCTTCTGCCTTGCCGTTTGCAATGTAAGCCGCCCAGAGTGGCTGGGGAAACAGCCAGATGGGCAGGGTATAAATAATAAAACTATGATGGTGGTGATGTGTTAATCCATGTCATTTGAGCCATTAGAATGGGTGGCTCGTAGATGCGTTTTGGACTCTTAACTCGCAGCATTGACTATGGGTTGTAGTTCATTCGCATCTGAAAGGCTACAGGTCACACATACACACTAGAACTTTGCTGCACTTATCACCAACACTCACTAAAAATGCTGTCTATCCAAAAAAAAACAAAAACCCCACAGAATCATAGAGGTGGAGGGAACCTCAAAGGTAACCCAGTTCTTTTTTAAAAAAATAATAAATTTTATTAGTATTTTCCACACAACAACATGAAAAATATCAAAAAATAACAATACACAAAACACAAAACTCAACATTCAAAAAACAAAACAAAAAAATCTGTATCTTACAAGTTAATAATATAAACATTAAAAACAAACATTGACCCAGTTCAATACCCTGCCGATGCACAAAATCCACTACTACAACACCCTTGGGATATGTGGCCGGCCAAAATGGTGTGCCCTCCATCTTTCCCAACATTTCCCAACATGAGACTCCTTAGGGTAGTGATAAAGCGGGATATCAAATCCAAACTCTTCTTACCCAACAGTTCTGGTGCTCAGGTATTTAAATTTGAAGTTGCTGCTCATCACAGCTCTTCATCTCTCATGCTAAGGAGAAACTAGGAATCTTTTGAGCTGCTGACTTAACAGTCAGGTCAGATGACACGGTACAGAAGAAAAAAAAATATTGAACACCCATACAGATTAGGGGCCACAGAACATCAGTTGTCTAGCCCAACAGAAAAAGCAGCAGAGCAGCCACAGAGAATGTGTCTGTCAATTCCTCTTTCCCTTTGTAGGCACTGGATCCATTCAGATGTGAACCAATTTGGTGGCAACATTGTGCCTCGCTCGAAGCAACACAATTTAACAATTTGAAAAGGATAGGAATGCTGTCAGTCAGAGGGAGGATATATAACTAGTATGCATTGGCAGGCTGTCAGTAGTGTTGCTGTGGTGTCGGGCAAGGTTATCACCGGTTAATAATAAAATAATGCTTATGAAGGTAGTAATTAGCCCCAGCCAGCATGGCTGATGGTCAGGGATGATGATGGGTGATGTAGTTCAATACCATGTTGACTATCCCTGGGCCTCTAATATTCGAGGTAAAACAGTCTCAAAGTCTCCCATGGCATTTTTGACAGTGTTTCGGTCTCAGTGTCACTTCTCAGGTTTCTTCATGGCTGACAGGGCATTGGTGCTAATGGTACAGTACCAGCTCATTTCAATCCCGTTGCCATAGTGCTAATGGCACATAATACCAGGACTGTCAGTGACTGGCATCTATTTGGTTGCCATGGCAGCACCGTGGTTGCTATGGTACCGATCTAGGTGTCAGCATCCTAGCTATTTTGCCACTGTCTTAAGAATGTAGAGACTGTTGTGATAGGAGCAGTTGCAAGATTGCTAAACATGGACTAGTTCTGTCTATAACCACCACCGGCTAATCTGCTGATCCCACCATCTTGGTGATTTATAAAAGTAGAGCTTTTTTTCACACAAGTTATTAGGTAAACAGGAAAATGTGTACAGAAAGTGGTTTTCATTTTACTGAGTACTAATTTTTCTCAAGTTTATTTAGGCAGCCAGTAACACAATTATCCTTAGACAAGACGTTCTCTGAACATTTTCCTAAACTTTCCCCCTTTTCTGAACAGGATGCAGTGAGCACACAGGCCTAGAATATTTGCACCAATTTAAAATGTACTAGAGACTATGCCTTGTTTGGAACCAAGAAAGTTCACAATGCCTGGAAGAATTCCACATATAATGAAATAATTGGTGGAAGCAAAATGGGGCAGTGGGAGTAGAACTGACAGTGCAAAATGTGTGTATGTGAGGGGAAACTTGTTTTTTCAAATATTGCTTTAAAAACCTTTTATGAAGCCCAAAACTTTAGTCCATCTGCTGTGTATTATATACCAACATTTCCTTCCTCTCACCTGCTGTCAGGTACTACATCATAATTGGTCACCTCTCTCTTTCAGTAATGTTTCTGACCACCACTGACAAATTGGCCTTTCAGCAATATTGTATGTGGCTACATGAAGATGTACTCAATTAACTTCACACAAGGTAGATGAGGTGCAAATCCACAAGTATCTATAATTATTTTAACATGATGCAAACTACATAGGAAAACAATATTATTAGTGACAACTACAGGTGACTCTCAACTTATCCCTGGGTTACATTCCAGGGATAATGCATAAAGCCAAATTCACATGTAGTCAAAACACACTAGGTTCAATTGCAGGTGGGATTGCCATTGTCATAGTCTATTTTCATGGACACCCATCCCCTTCACCACCTATTATTATTAATATTAGTAGTAGTAGTAGTAGCCAAGTGCATAAAGCTGAATGTGTGCAGGTTAAATGTGTGCAAGTTGCAAGTTACCTGTACAGAGAAAAAATGCAAAAGCTAGTACAGTCTAAAACGGTACATATGATCAATAGGCTTACAGGCTATGTTTATTACCTCAGGGGAAGTTTGTTTTTATTTCCAGCAAACAGGAACAGGCTGAAATATAGGGGAAATCATAATTATCCAAAGTGAGTACAGTGGTACCTCGGGTTACAGAC
Organism: Podarcis filfolensis; assembly: GCF_964270895.1. Lineage (NCBI taxonomy): Eukaryota > Metazoa > Chordata > Lepidosauria > Squamata > Lacertidae > Podarcis > Podarcis filfolensis. The sequence continues at coordinate 20,359,854 of NC_139605.1, forward strand.
GCTTCAGGTTACAGACTCCGCTAACCCAGAAATAGTACCTCGGGTTAAGAACTTTGCTTCAGGACGACAACAGAAATCGCGTGGTGGCGGCACCGGGAGGCCCCATTAGCTAAAGTGGTGCTTCAGGTTAAGAATGGACCTCTGGAACGAATTAAGTACGTAACCAGAGGTACCACTGTACTACAGCTTCCTATCAATATGCAACTACTGTATTGCTTAGTAATTGGGTGCAACAGATAGTGTGATGAGGATGAATTCAGACAACAAACTACTTTCCAGATACAAAGCTTCCCTGACCCCTTGTAAGTTGGGTCCACATGACACCCAAGTTCAGCGCTATCTTGTAATGGGGTTCACACACCCCCCCTCACTGCTAACCACCCTCACACCCTCCATATTAGCCTCCCATGCACAACACATCCTGCCTTTTATCGAGGGAAGGAGTGGGAACTGGCATTTGCTAGAGACAAGAGAGGCTAAGGCTTTATCCTCAAGTGGAAATAAAGCTGCTTATCACAGTTAACATGTAAAGCCTTGTCATCCAGGAACAGAGGTAAAGTACGTGGTAGGCAGGTAAGCAGGCCCTAGCTCTATACTCAGGTAGTGTTGTTGTTTAGTCGTTTAGTCATGTCCGACTCTTCATGACCCTATGGACCAGAGCACGCCAGGCACTCCTGTCTTCCACTGCCTCCCACAGTTTGGTCAGACTCATGTTTGTAGCTTCGAGAACACTGTCCAACCATCTCATCCTCTGTCGTCCCCTTCTCCTTCCAACATCAGGGTCTTCTCCAGGGAGTCTTCTCTTCTCATGAGGTGGCCAAAGTATTGGAGCCTCAGCTTCACGATCTGTCCTTCCAGTGAGCAGGTAGTGTAGCCAAATCCAAAAGAGGGCAAAGCTCCTGCACCTTTAATGCAGAGGGAATTTCAGCAGGTGTAGCTTATCATGCAAGCTACATCCACTGAAATGCTTTCATCTGGGGGGGGGGGCTCTGTCCTCTCTTGCATCCGACCAGTAAGGTTGGGGAAAACTCCTGTCTGAATACTCCTGGAGAGTCACTGTAGACAATGTAGTTGGTGGTCTGATTCAGTGTTAAAACAGTTGCCTGTATTTACGGTAAATAGCTTTTTCTCCTTGTTTGATAGCTCCGAGACTTACAATAATATGATCCTCTTAATATTAAACATTGTCATACCATACAGATGCTACATTTTCATCCATTTTTTTCCTACCTAGCCTTATTTTGTTAGAAATTAAGCTTTCGCCGATAACATCAAAATATGATCTGCAAGTCTCTTGAGAAGATTTTTGCACGGATTGCATTTGTTAATGCTGTTTGTAAGTAATGTTGTCACTCACATAAATAAATTTTGTTCATGATGAAAGCACACACAGACATTATCTGAAAATATGTTATTGTAAATACACATGCATTTCCACACCGTCTTCTGTGCATAGAATAAAATTGGGATGCTTGTATCTGCAAGGAACCATATTAGTCCTAATAGGCAAAGTAGCGGGGTGGTGAGAAGCATTACTAGAGAGATCCGACTGATTATTATTCAGTGTCTGTTAGCAGGCAAAATATGCAAACGGTGTTTCTATATAGTGCAGCAAAGGGAACCTAACCCTAACACAGTCAGTAGATGGGGCAAAACCTTGGGATCTGTTTTATTCACAAGCAATTTATTTTTTTCATTTTGCACCGTTTGGGGACATACTAGCAAACCTGTAAATGTCCCCCCCAGTCATTAAGACAAAAAAGGGGGGAAGGGTTATGGCCCCAAATATCAACACTGGCAGGATGCAAAAAAATCGGTTTCAGGTCTGTTCCTCCAGGCGAAAAAAACCGACCAAAACAATGGGGGGAGGATGCAGCGAAGCCTTGCTTTTATGTCAGCCTTGCTGACGAAGCCAACTGAGGAAAAGTCGTCTTAAGGCAGGAAGGAAAACAAAACCCTTTTACAAAGCGCTGAAATCAGAAAGCAAGGGGTGGAAGTATGAAATTTGACATGAAACACGACTGCAGCTTCGAAAACAACGGAGTTTGTCGCATATGCCCACGCTTCACCCCCGGACTAGCCAGCCCAGAGCTCGCCCAGCAGCGCCTAACGGCCCCGCCGTTGCTACCGGTCTACTTATAGCCCGGTTGCCATGGGCTCGTCCTGTGACGCCACGCGAACCGGGGCAGATTCCTCCGCTCCACCAGAGCGCGCGTGCGCCGAGAGAACGTTTCCCCCTCGCCACGTGACGCCGCCCACCTATTTATTTATTTATTTATCGGCTCTCTCTCTCTCTCTCTCTCTCTCTCTCTCTCTCTCTCTCTCTCTCTCTCTCCCCACGCCTCCCTCTTCACCCGAGCAGCCTTGTCGTGCCCCACGCGCCGCCTCCTTCTCCTCGTCGCCGTCACGTGGCCCCGAGCGACGCCGGCTTTCCGGAAGTACGTCACGTAGAGCTCGGGCCTGGCTCCTCCTGAGTTCTCCCCTTTCCCAACCCCCACCCCCACGCAGCTCGGAACTTCGGCTCGAAACAAAAACAAACCGCGGGGGTGGGGGAGAGTCGCTGCCGCGGCCCTTCGTGTGTGTGCGCGCGCGCGCGTGCGTGCGTGCGTGCTGCGGTCGGGGTGGGGGAGGGGTGCCGGCGAGTGACTGTTGGGGCGGAGAAGGCGAAGCCGCGGCGGCGGCGGCGGCGGCGGGCGAAGGTGCGCAAGGGCGGGGCCCGTCAGCGGGAGGGTGCGCGGCGGCGGCGGCTGGGGGGGGCGGAGTGGTGAGCCCTGAGGGAGGGGGAGGGGCCTCCGTCGAGGTGCGGAGGGGGGGGAGTCACTGAGGAGGCAGGGGGTGTATCCGTGTATTTGTGTGTGTGTGTGTAAGGGGGGGGTTTATAAGTGTGTTGTGGGACTGGGTCGTGTCGCGTCTCTTGGTCGCGGGGAACCCCCCCCACCTTGGCCTCCCTCAGGTGTGATCCAGGAGCTGTCACTCTGCAGGTGGGCCCGCTTTTTCCCCTCATGGTCGTTCCCCTACAGCAAGGACCGAAGAAGTGGCTGCAAAAAGGGCCCGTGGTCTTGGGCCTGGCTGCAGCCTTGTTTCCGTGCGTTGCATGCTGTTGCAGGTGCGCTGTGTGTGTGTGTGTAACCTGTCGTGTAGGAAGCTGTCAGGTGCCAAAAAGCAGGTGGGCAGAGGCACCTGGGTTAGGCAGGGTCCCCAAGTGCGCAAGTTGCGCCCCCACCCACCCAGGAGACTTTTCCAGACACGTGGGAATAAGGGGTGTATTGTATTGTGGGGCTGGAGGATATGGCTTTCTAGGCCATGGGCTGACTCTGTGAAAGAAGCTGGGCGGGGGGGGGGGGGAGTGCTGCGCGCTACAAAACCCGAGGAGTTGCCTTTGCTCTTCTTTCCAAATAAAGGCTCCTAGAAGCAGGCAGTGGAGATTATTGCGGCATGTGGTTCGTGCCAACTGGCGAGAAGTAAGGAGAGGTCCGAAAGTGTGGGAAAGAAAGTGGCTTGGTTAGGTCAGTGCAGTGAAAATAGCGTAGCTGCTTTGTTGCTGGTGTCATGAGATGAACAGCTCTCGCAGCCAACCAGATGCCCAGAGGCAATGTTATAGCAACCAACTGTGCCACGACAACTTAGATGAGACCTCAACCTCAGCTGGTGAGCTTAGGGGCTCAAAAAAGATAGTTATTTTAGGAGTACATTAGCCCTTTCAGGGGTTTTTTTTTGGGGGGGGGGTACCATCATAAATACAAGGTTTATTGGTGCCAAAGTTAACCATGTAGGAGCAATTAATAGGTGTTTAATGTATTTTCTGAGTGCTTAAAACACTTTACATCTGCTAGATTGAGACTGAGAGCAGGAGCCATCTTCTCATTGATATTTGTAAAGTACTCTGTGAGCCTTTTTGGCTGAAGACTAGAATAAAAATACAACAAAACTGTAAAGCAATCTAGCCTTCTGTGTCAGACCAACACGGCTACCTACCTGAATCTAGCCTTCTATGGGTCAACATGGGCCTTGAGAAATCCTTTTTTCCGTGGGCTGTAAAAATGTTTTATCTGCCACTGATCTGAGCAAAATTGCGAACAAACATGAGAAATTTGAATCAAAATGCTGATGAATTTTCATGAAGATTTTTTAAAATAAATAAAAAAGCAAATGGATATGGTAATGTGGATAAATTTATTTAAGGTTGGAAACATTAGGAATGGAAAGAATACAAAATCAACATATATGACCATCCTTGTTTTTAGGCAGCATGGGATATATTTATGAAGGCTCTAGATTTTGTTCTACTGCTTTGGGGATGGGTCAGTTAAGAAGGCTTGTTCTTCTGCAGTTCCTTCTTTGCTGCTTTCCAAATTTGTTTCTGGTGTGTGTGTGTGTGTGTGTGTGTGTGTGAATAGTGCTGTTTGTTCCTAATAAAATTTGCTTTTGAAAGACTCAGTAGCTGAGCTTTGTTCACAGTCTAGGCACTGTGGTCTGAATCTATGGGGCAGTCCTGCTTTGTGGCAGGCTTAACTGCAAAAGATTTTCATATTATGTAAACATGATTTTATGTGGAGAAGGAAATGGGTGTGGAAGAGTTTTTTTGAAGATGAAATGGGAGTTTATTGGTTATGTTCTAGTGTATTCCAGAAGTTGGACGTTTCTGAGCAGGAAGAATTATTCACTGGAACTTGCCACCACAAGATGTAGTGATGGCTGGCAATTTGGACTTTTAACAGTGGTCTGCCAGGAATCTCAGCAATTTTTGAATACTCTCTTTGGCGGGGGGGGGGGGCAAAGAGTTTGGGAACCACTGGTCTAAAGACTATGTGCGGGGTGGAAACCAGGATCCAGCTGCACTGACTTTGTAACAACTGGATCCCATGGGTGTAGCTTCTACAGGTTAGAATGTCCTGTGCTTGCTGATGACTGGCTCTCCCAGTAGAAGAGATAAATCCTGGATGAAACTCCAGGCCTTCTTTCCTCTCCACCCATTTCAAAGCAGTTGCTGTTCCGTACATTCAGAACAGATCAGCAGTCACATTTAAGAGCCAGATGCTAGTTATTGGTTCCTTTTGTAGTGATGCAGCCCTGTGCAGTGTGTTTTCAGGAAGGCAGTTTGGGATGTGCCTAGCTGTGGCATGTAGTGCCCTTTGTTGCTCAGACTTGGAGAGCTTTTCACACTTCTATTCTCCTTCATCATAGCTCCTGCCTTAGAGGCTATTATTTTATCTCAGGCTTACACCTGAGTCATGGACTCCTGGCTGGGAGTGGTTGGGGTGTCTTTAAGTTTAATAGGAAAGGAGCTCTGGCTCATGGAGTGTTCCGTCTTGTTCATACTTGGCTATTGGTAGGATTTAATTGGGCTTAGAGTTGATAGTTTAGAATTCTTAGTGAGGAAGAGCGCTTTGAAATTCTCAAGCATTTCTGAAAGGCTATGAGCCTATATTTTTATATAAAGTTTATATAAGGTTAATCATGGGCAGTAGTATACTGTCTGGCAGAAAACACATGGAAAGGCAAACTCTTTGAGTATGGCGGGGTCTTCTGTAATTGGTAGAAAAGTTTTGGAGTAGTAGATTTCCATCTAGGTTGTGTGCCAGTATTCACCTGGTGTCTTGGGCCATTTGCCAGGCGTACATTGATGTGTGCCCTGGACCCTCCTTTAAACACACAAACACACACACACACACTGGCTTATTTGGGCAGCTGGGTCTAGAGGCTATTTTAATTTCTCACACTGACCAGAATTGGGGATGTTAGAGGAAATCAAAATGGTCTCTAGATCCAGCAACTCAGTTGTAGATCAAGCAGACCCATCCATGGAGGAGGAGTGCCACCAGCGGACCACTTTGCCCAGGGCCCCCTAAATCTGGAGGTGTCCATGTTCCTACCCATCTCTAAGGTCTGCCACTTGGGACTGTCACTGTTACTGCATACCTCAGTCCTGACTGCTATGTTTCCTAGTAATACTTCACATTCAGAGTGTAATCCAATTTGCTGAGGCCCGTGAATGGTGGGGACTAAGCTCACCAGGAGCAACAAAATATAGCATGATTATACTGGTGACGGAAGGGCAAAGTAGTGGCTCGGTGAGCTCATTGGAGATCCAGGGGACCTGGTGTTGCGTATAAAGGCTGCCAGTTGTGGACTATTTGTTGTCCCTTTGTGCTCCAGGGTATTTGAAGTAATTGCCTGGTTACGTCTTCAAAAATGTTGTTTCCTGGGTGGGAATTTGTGTGCTTCTTGCAAGGAAAGTCCTGTCTGGTCTATATCATATTTGATGCTCAGGTCATGCTTCTCTTGAGGTACATACATAATCTGGCCTTTGTGCAGGCAGTTATCCTTGAAATTTAACTTCTTGAACTAGGTGGTATTTCCAAGTAAGAGTTCCTAGGCTTCACTTTCACTGTGCTGTGCCCAGGAGGCAGTAAGTGGGGAAGACCATATTAAGGTTCTCTATAACTGAATTGACAGGTGATGAATCTGAAAAAGTAAAGCATTCAGTTTTGGTTTCCTTCTGACAGCCTAAGCCAGGGGTAGGCAAACTAAGGCCTGGGGGCCAGATCCGGCCCAATAGCCTTCTAAATCTGGCCCACGGTCGGTCCGGGAATCGGCCTGTTTTTACATGAGTAGAATGTGTCTTTTTATTTAAAATGCATCTCTGGGTTATTTGTGGGGCATAGGAATTTGTTCATTCCCCCCCCCCCAAAAAATATAGTCCAGCCCCCCACAAGGTCTGAGGGACAGTGGACCGGCCCCCTGCTGAAAAAGTTTGCTGACCCCTGGCCTAAGCTTTTCCTGTTTGTTCATGGGAGGTGCTGGAGAGTGAAACTGGTATTTGACAGCTTAGGTCTCTGAGCTGGCTAACCTGATAGTGGCAGGCAGGCTAGCAGGAAAGGGAATTGGCCAGTAGCTGCATGGAGTGTTGTGGGGAGCCTGTATTGCTCAGCCTGGCTGGCAGTAACAAGCAGGGGTGTCTCTGATTACCTCTTCAGAGAGCTGCTTTTACTGTATTGCTGTAACGATATGATGAATATTTAAGTTGTAACTGGCCTCTTAGATGCAAGGCACTCAAATGGACAAGCAAATGGAGGGGTGTTGGTAGATTTTGGAAAGCCCCAGGAATTCCGTAACTTAAAAGGAAATTTTGCTGGCTTTTGCGCCCATTCAGAGAATCATAATCGTTTCTGAAGCAGCAACAACCCGCATGGAAATCAACAGTCTTGTGCTCAGCTGTTTCTATTGCACCCAGTAATGGAAAGGGATCAGATAACAGCACTCTGGCTTTGACAGACTACTGAGCCACCCATTTGTTCTGGTAGAACTAGATCCTCACCAGGATGACTTTTTGTCTTACAGAAATATTGCCTGTACATTTTGACTGTGGTCATGCAATGTAAAATAAAATCCTCATCTCAAAATGCGTGTAGATAAGACCGTGCGTTGAATGGGCAGTGATTCCCATTCCGATCAGTAGTACTGTATTCAATTTTCAAAGCAAAGACATTTGTACTGGCTTTCCCTGTCTTATGTGTGTGTGTGTGTCTGTGTGTACACACACACACACACAGCACTTCAATAAGGCTTCTGACAGCACAGGTATTTGCCGTTCCTCTGCTACCACCCTTACCCATTGTGTTCCTCCATGTGCCCCCCCCAGGCATTTGTTCCTTGCCAGAGAGATTGACCACAAAGAATCGCCAAGATAGCTGGCTCGGGAAGAAAACGTCGCACCCCTGACCCAGACTCTGTCACCGACCCCGGCGGGCCGTTTGTCTCATCCAAACGGCTGAAAATGTCCAACAGTGCCAGCATCCCTGGCCAGAGAAGAGCAGCACGGGGCGTGGAAGATGCAACCAGTAAGAAGAAGCAGAAGGACCGAGCCAATCAGGAGAATAAGGAAGGCGAGAGACCAGTTGGCAGTGACTCAAAGAAAGGTATGGTTTTGTGCTATAGGTACCTAGTACTCTACGTTTAAATCCAGTATAAATACTATGTTTGTATAAGTATGCTGGATCAATTGAAAGGTTGAAAACTACGTGCATCAGGCTGATTACTGTAGAGCAAATGGAGGGAGTACCTTGAGTTAAGGCTCAAAAGGACTCGGGACACCTAGGGACCAGGGCTGGAAAAATACTTGTAAAGTTCCTCTATATCACTGTTACATACTTTTTGTTCAGTGCACAAAGTATGCAAAACTTTCCAGAAAGTGCTACACAGAACCCAGCTGTCTCTATGCAAAATGTTTACAGTCAAATTATGCTCGCAAGACCATAACTTTACTCTCGATCAGTTAATTAGTAGTAATTGCCATCTGCCAGTTGCCAAAGTCACACCCACACCATACATTTAAAACACATGACTTTCCCCAAATAATCATGGGAACTATTATTTATTAAGGGTAGTGGAAGGTATACAAATTTAATTAAGTTAGTAGTAATAGTAGTAGTAGTTATAGCTCTGTACGGGGTAAGTACAGTTCCCAGGATTCCTTGGGGGAAGAATGTGCTTTAAAGGTGTGTTGTGGATGTCATGGCCATGGTTGTAATAAATTTGAATCCCCACTCTACCTACAACTCACATTGAGGGAATTAAGTCACCCTTCAACCACTCATAACAAGCATAATTTTAAGAGTTGCTTAAAGAAGTGAGAAGGACAAAGTGTTCCATGTTGTGTGATTTTTGAATATACAGCCCAAGTATAATAGGCTGCACTAAATATGGAAGCAGAGCAAACAGATGGCATGGAGGTGTGGTGTATGCGTGTTGATATTGTCCAAGAAAGACCTTCCTGAAAAGGTGAGAATGGAAGAGAGCTCTAAAAGGTGGGCTCAGTGGGTTTGGCAAATGCAGAAGGGAAAATTGCTCCAGGTATAGAAAGGATCACAGCACAAGAGAGACGGGTGTAAATCAGGAGTAGGCAAACTGTTTGCTTCCAACAGCTACATTTGGGGCAACCCAGTCAGATGGGTGGGGTACAGACAAGCAAATAATAATAATTCTTGGGGGATGGGCAGTGGATGAGGGGGCATACACTTTCACATGCACACACGCAAATGCACACAGAGCTCCAAAGGAGGCAAGCTAGAGGATCACAGTGATGCCATTGTGGTTCTCCCATTCCTTGTGTCCAGGAAAAGCTCTTCGGCTTTTACCAACAGCAATCAGCTGCTGGGGGTGGGGGAGGGACAGGCATGTTGTGGGCAGTGATTCCATTGGGCCACTCCCTACACCCCAGCTGACAGGGGCTGACAATCTGTTTGGTGGACTGAGGGAGCACAGCTGCAATGAGGGAGAAGGCATGCCTAGAGAGCCATCCCAGTGCACCTTTCTCATGCAAATCATGCTCTGTGCAGCCTGCCAAATTTGATTGGTGTGCTGAAATGAGTGTGAATCCAGCTTGTAAGGCGTCTAAGCAACTTGCAAGTTGCTCACAGCAATGTGAGGTGGAATTTTTTTTCGAAAGCAAAAATTTTCCATTGCTTGTTTTTTCTATGGGAAAGTATCCATTTCATAAGTTCATTACCAACAATGTATGGGTGCCAATTTCAAAGGCAATATTAGCCAAGCTTGACAGTTTTTAAATTGTACTTTTATGTTTTTTGGGACATTATCCCTAGCAAACGATGCAAGTCAGCATATCATGCTCAGTTGTTCGGGTTGCTAGGCTGTGTTGTGAGTCAACAGTTTTCAGTATCTTTGTTTTTTCTTAAATTTAAACAACATAAGGGAAGTGTGCCTGCTAATGGCTTTATTTTTTAAAGAAATACTCCAATTTTAAAATCTGTGTTTTCTACACAATATACATGTAAAGCATGTTAAGTGCTTCAATTTCCACATCCAATTAATTTAGGTTCAATACTTTTTCATTGGGACAAAAAAATGGATATATTTTGTTTACTAAATACAAATAAACATGCTAGATTGAATCACTCTCTAGGGGATCAGAATAATTTCTGATGCAAAATCACCTTATGCAAATCTGAGGTTTCCAGTTCAAAATTTTATGGGAAATCAACATCTCTAGTTGCCCACTTGTGGTGTCAGTAGATGAAGGGAGCACAGATTAAAGATGATGCGTAAAAGATGCGTATGTCTGGGAGACGAAGGAGAAGGAACGATGAAGAGCCTTGTGTTATGGTCAGCTGCTATAAATTAAGCTAGAAAGGGGCAGGGAGCCAATGCAGAGAGAGAAAGTCAAGCTCTTAACAGTGTTGCTCAAGGCAGTTTCTTTTGAAGGATATAATATGACTCAGGATTTGCCATGCGCTGTTCCAAAACCAGCTGCCTGCTTCTGTGCCCTGAGCTCAATGCAAAGTTGCAGCCTTAAGGACTGTTTTTCTTGCTTAATGCTCTCTTGCATACCCAAATGTTTTGCAAATTGTGGAAGTCTTGGACACTAGCAGCTTGCAAAACAAGTACACACCTTTCCGTTCACTATCTCCTCCACTCTCTCCAAATATTTATAAGAGAAAGGACTCTCTCTCCCCGCCCCGCTCCATCTTTGTTCCTATCCTTGTGATCATGGACAGGTGTACCATGTACACCAGGGGTCAGCAAACTTTTTCAGCAGGGGGCCGGTCCGCTGTCCGTCAGACCTTGTGGGTGGCTGGACTATATTGGGGGGGGATGAACGAATTCCTATGCCCCACAAATAACCCAGAGATGCATTTAAAATAAAAAGACACATTCTACTCATTTAAAAACACGCTGATTCCCAGACTCTCTGCAGGTCGGATTTAGAATGCGATTGGGCTGAATCCGGCCCCCGGGCCTTAGTTTGCCTACCCTTGATGTACACAATTTCAGTAAATTTAAACAACAAAAAAAATTCTTTCCAGTAGCATCTTAAAGACCAACTAAATTAGTTCTTGGTATGAGCTTTCGTGTGCATGCACACTTCTTCAGATACATGCACACGAAAGCTCATACCAAGCTCATACCAAGAACTAACTTAGTTGGTCTTTAAGGTGCTACTGGAAAGAAATTTTTTTTGTTTTGTTTTGACTATGGCAGACCAACACGGCTACCTATCTGTATCAGTAAATTTAGTTAGGGAATAATTGTCATCGGATGTACAACAGTTACATTTCAAGTAATACTGCTGGTGATACTTGGAGGTGCTGTTTTTGAGGAGGCTCTCCCTTAAAGGAGAGGCAGCTTGCCACTAATTGTCGTTGGTTGTGTCTGACATTATTCTCTTATCTCTCATGGTGCAACATGCAGCGCACCAACTTATTACTGCTGCTAATTATTGTCCTTCTGTGGTGGAAAGAACAGGTCTTGAGGCTAACAGTTGCCTTTCTTTGGTCTAGATAAAAGCTACCTTACAGCACCACTGTTCTAATAATAAGTTCAGTTAGGGGACGAGCAGATTAGAACTCATAGCAGTGATTCATCAACTCCTCTTGCTGTAAATCTTCTTACTGGGTTATTACGGCAATTGGATGTTCAGCCAGCTTAGGCTGGTTTAGTGACTTCCATTAGTTCGGCTTGCATCGCTGTTTATATGTAGCTCTCTCTTCCATAAAGAAACAAGCTAAAGTGTTCATTTTTCATGATAAGTGATTAAAAATTAAGTATTTAGAATATAGATAATAGTACCAATTCTGGTTTTGGATGAGTGTGAAAAATATATTTGGTGCCATGAAATCCTTCATTGAGCCAACTTGTGTTGAAGCATGCACAGCAGACTCTTAAGAGCCAGTGTGGTGTAGTGGTTAAGAGCGGTAGTCTCGTAATCTGGGGAACCAGGTTCGCGTCCCCGCTCCTCCACATGCAGCTGCTGGGTGACCTTGGGCTAGTCACACTTCTTTGAAGTCTCTCAGCCCCACTCACCTCACAGAGTGTTTGTTGTGGGGGAGGAAGGGAAAGGAGAATGTTAGCCGCTTTGAGACTCCTTTGGGTAGTGATAAAGCAGGATATCAAATCCAAACTCTTCTTCTTCTTCTTAATTTTTCACAAGGTAGAATATACAATTGCAAATTACCAAACAGAAGAATTGAAGAGCTTGAAAGCTGGCACATTTATTTCACCAGCAGTGGCTTTTTGCAGTGATATTTGCCCCTTATTCCCACTCTAACCTCCACCTGCAAATTAGTTCTGTAGAAAGTGACATAGTTTAGAAAGCTTCCTATGATAAAACCTGCGAGGGTTTGTCTTTAGTGGCTGAGTTCAGACTTTTTTGGCCTCCAAATGCCTTTCCTCTCTGCACAGAATCCTAGCACGCCTAATTCAGTGAATCAAGGCTGAACTTAAGGTGGAAGGCACAATGGCCAACTTGCTGTGAAGAAAGGCCTAATAATTTCCTGTCTTTAAATATGGCAATATATCAAGCACTTTCATCTATCTTCCCCACTTACTTAGCAACCTCCCTCTCATGTTTCAAGCCTTCTCCAGCTATGCAGATTTGGTTGTCAGCCAGGAACCTTTCCCTGTTTTCGCCACTTCCACTTTCCTGGATTGCTGAAATTGCCAGGAAATTTCCACACACTGAGGCTAAACTGTCTAAACTCTGCCTCTGTAGATGTGTACCCTTTGTCACAGGCTCATGCTTTGACAGAAGGACCCACCTCCAGTCAGCCTCTCCCCTGGTTCTGTAGGGTTAAAAATTAGGACTATTCCCCATGAGTATTTATCATTTGCCAAACATCATGGGCGTGTTGCACTTCACATTTACCTTCCGAAATTCCACACAACCTGAAGCACTAAATTCTCAAGGTCATGTCCTTGGAATAAAATCATTAGGACAGTGGAATCTAGGCCAACAACATTGTTTAGTCTTGAAAGAAGTCTCCACAGTGAGTCAGGCCGAGACCACAGTGGAATTTGCTGCCAAGGAGTGTGGTGGAGTCTCCTTCTTTGGAGGTCTTTAAGCAGAGACTTGACAACCATATGTCAGGAGTGCTCTGATGGTGTTTCCTGCTTGGCAGGGGGTTGGACTCGATGGCTCTTGTGGTCTCTTCCAACTCTATGATTCTATGATTCATAATAAGGCATTTTTTTAATTTGCAAACTATTAAAATAGTACATAAGGAAAGGGACTTGTGGGGAAGGAACGGGGGCCTTTATGAAGTTTCTGGTGGGAGAGTGGGTGCACCCAATCCGTGGAGTTCCAGAGGGGGTGGTCTGTTGTTGGTGGTTGTTTTTTGGTAGAAAATGCATTTACTTCTTTAAGCTTATACCTGCAGTTTTGAAGCCCAGAATATCCTTTTGAAAGTGAAAGCTGGGATTCTCAATAATCTAATGCAGCAATTGCTGGTGAGGGAAGCCTTGCTATTTGTCCGTAGAGAGCTGGGGTGGGGAACCTCTGATCCACAGAACTAATTGGGCCTGCCAAACCTCCCCATTTGGTCCGCAGGTCCACTGCAGTCAACCCACACCCACCTGTGCTACATCCGATTTCATACAGCACGTCGGGTGTGGGGCAGGTGAAGACCTGACCTGAGCCAAAGGGGAGGGTTTCAGGGGATGCCACCCTGCAAATCCCTGTGCAAATGTTACACAGACCTCTTTCCTGCATGCATTGACAAAGAGGCGACATGGCACCTGTTGCTGCAGGCCAGGCAACCACAACAATTGACAATTCCATAAGCCTTATTTGGCTTGTTACCTTCCTCTGCGTGTTGCTGCCGTTGCCTTCCTCTTGGTTGTGTGCAAGTTCCTTATCCAGGCAGCAGGACTGTGGTGATTAAAAAACAAGAAGTAAGCTTTAACCTGTGGAGGACCTATTCCAAAGTGAGGAGCAGCAGAGAGGTACCTTGTGCAGGTGCAGTGAGCAGCTGCTCATGGCAAAGCAACACACCTCTTCTATGTTTCTTTGATCACTAGAGCCTTTCCCTGGCCTGGCGCTGGTAGAGCCCAATTGGCAGAGGGAGTCGGAGGAGGGTAAGTTGCAGGGGTGCATGACTTCAGGGTGCGAAAAGTGCTGAGCCACCTTATTTATCCTTGATGCGCCTGTCTGCACTGTGTGGCTGCCCCACTCCTTTTCAGGGCTGAGGGTTGCTTCTTTAACAAGCGATCTTAACAAAGCTGTGTCAATCTAACAGCCTAACAAGCTGCCAAGGTAGCGTGACAAAAGAAGGGGGACCTTGACTGCCGTAAGGACCTTGACGCTGGCCCATTTGAGGCATGAGAAGCACATGGTAAGATCAGCCCTTCACCAGCAGAGGGCATGGCAGTTATGTCACAGGAGAGCATCAGCTACTGCTGCCTCAAGCATGTCTGTGTCTTTCTGTTCCCATGGAAGTGATGGGTGTTCAGCCACATTCCTCTCCGCTTTTGAGTGGGGAGTGCAGGAGAGCTCAAGAATTGCCAGACAGGGTCATGCCAGTGAACCTGCCAGCTCAGGACCCTGTCATCCTGAGAACCACCACGGACATTCGCCAGGGAAGAGGGCACCTGCATCTCACAACATGCCCCAAGTGAGGATTCTTGGAATAGAACAGACTCTCCACCAAGGAAGGTGTTGCTCCTCAAGACACCCAGAACCAGCATGGATAATCAGGCCTAAGGGGAGGGAGTCTGGTCCTTAGGTCAAGGCCTATGTGTGGAAGCCCATCCCTGCTGAGCCAACTTTATTGAAACTCATTTATAAGCCACCTTTCCCTATGTGAACCACCTTGAGAACTTTTTGTTTAAAAGTGGTATAAATAAATAATAACTGACAGTTGCTATAGGGTAGGTTGCAGTCAGGGCAGATTACAAATGGGGCATACTGATGATAATCCATCTCATTAGTTTCCAGCATCTCATACTCATGTACGTGAACTATATATAGCACTTTAGAGCGTTCAAAGTGATTCACATACATGTTTTCCATAATCCTCATAACTGTCCTGCACAGTGTTAGCCAGTATTGCTTTTTCCTGTGCTACAGACCTGAGGTTGAGAGATAATGGCTTACCTAGGACCACCTGGTCACGGTGAGGTGGCTGAGGTGAACTGTGAACCGCTTAATTGACTCACAGCTTGTGCTTAAGTTACTGTATTCCACCAGCTCCTAATACAATGCTGTAACACACTGTTTTTCAGTACTGAGAATGTACCTTTGGCTGCAATGGCTTGTTGCCACTGTTGAATATTCTCCACATTTTCATGTGACCTGTTTAAGAAGAGTTTTGATAGCTGTCTTCCTGCCATCCTGCGTGGCAACGATTTCTGTGTTGGTTATGATGCCGTAGGAGTGCTGCAAACTTACACTCTGTTACTAACTCTGCTTCAAGTCCTGGACTCTCACATTCATGAGCTAACAGGTCACTCTGGCACTTTGCCCTTCTGGATCAGCAAGTGAGAGACTGACATCTCCATTAACCCTTTTGTTTCCTAGACCTGCTGCTGGACTGGAAGCAGAATGCTCATGAAATCATTGTGAAGCTGAACTTGGGTGGCGGAGTCCTGAAGGGAGAGGAAGTGGATACATCTTTCACAGACACCAGTTGTGTTGTCAAGTTACCAGGTGTGTGATGCAGACATTCTTTCTTTTTCCTCTAGCTCTTAGTTGGCTGGGCATCTCTCTCTCTTTCTGTTTGCTCCTTTTCTTTTGCTCTTGGTGAACAGTAGCAGCAGTTTCCCTCTTTAAAGCAAAACTCCAAACTGGGAGGGGAAGAACCAATGAACAAGAATAGCAGCCTACTTGTCCTTAGTCTATACATGCAGGGACTTGAGGCTTCAGCCCTACCAGGAGTCAGAAGACCATAGCCTCTGTTTATGGGTAAAGAGTGACTGAAAATTGGGCATTTGAGGAATCCTGAGGTTAACAAGCAAGCAATCTGCCAAGAGAACCATTTGAGCACCTCCAGGAAGGGACATTGGGTCCTTCTCTTGGGGAACATTATCTGGTTCATAGCTTGATGATGAGTAAAGGTAACTGGTGCCTAGAATAATGTATCCTTCCTGCAGGGCAGTTCATGATGGAGGAACTGAGGAAGGAACCCTGCATGTGGCTAGAAGGACTACTTCTTTGCAGGGTGGGGTCAATGGGAAACAGTTTAGGGATTTTTTTGTTTTTGTTTTGTAACGCTTTGGGCTTCATTTAGCATCTGCTTCAGCACTGAATGCCGCAGTCTTTAAAACCCCTAGCCCCCAAGCTTGAGGGCTTCTTAGTGGAATAACTGTTTGTGATAGCAAATTAAGGGGAATGAGTTTTCTTCCCACAGAGGCCCAAGAAGTGGCAGATAAAGATTCAACAGGAAACTTAGGTTGTTCTGATTGTGCAGTGGAGAGCAAAACGTGGCATTTATTGTTGGAACCAGCAGTTTGTATAGGATCCTGCGAGACTTGTGTTTTCTTTTTTAAAAATCTTATGTCCCAGAGGTGCAGAAACAGGCCTAAAAACATGTTGTTAAGTATTTTTGTTGTGTGTGTTTTGTAAAGGCTCAACACACAGCGAGCAGTAAAAGTCTGGGTCAAGAGATGCTAGCTCAGGGAATAGATTTCACTTGGCATAGTTATTTGCTATTTTCTATGGCTCTCAGCTCGCTTCTTCAGGCTTGAGCATGAGTCCCAGCCCTGCTTTTTCAATTCCTTGCAAAAAAAAAAAAAAGTAGTACAACATAAGTCTTTTTTAAAAAATTACTGTGTGAAACATTATTCACCCCAATGCAAAATGTTGTAGAACTGTAAATATTTTTTAAACAAACAAACACACACAAAAAACCCTTTTCTCTTGAGACTAGCGCAGCACTATCCTGGTTAAGTCAGCACAGGTGTGCTTCTGTTTTCATCCAGTGTGGCTTGGCAAAAACATTGTGAACATACAAAGTTGCCTTACACTACATGAGACCATCTAGCCCAGGCATAGGCAAACTCCAGCCTTCCAGATGTTTTGGGACTACAACTCCCATCATCCCTAGCTAACCCCAGTGGTCAGGGATGATGGGAATTGCAGACCCAAAACAGCTGGAGGGCCGAGTTTGCCTATGCCTGATCTAGCCCAATACTATCTTGTGATGACCAGCAGTGGCTTCCCAAGGTTTTGGACAGAGGCTATTCCTGATCTCTTGAGGGGCATTCACTAGAGAAGTCAGAGGTTGCACCTAGGACCTTCTGCCTTCAATGCACTATTCGCTGTTGCCTCTCTGTTGTCTTCTTGGCGGGGGGAGTGGGGAGTGAACTGCAGCCGAAAGACTGTTGTATGTGCCGTATCTCCAACCCCCCCCCTTAGATGGCCGTGAGTGGAGCTGCCAGTTATTTGCGGAGATTGAGAGCTCCTGCAGCAAAGTTCAGTACAAGAAGGGCAATATCCTACAGCTGGTGCTACAAAAGAAGATCCCGTTGCACACTTGGGCTTCACTTTTGGTAAGATTCAGCCTTATTCTGAACATGCAGGTGGGGTTTTGTTCCGTAGCTCAGCCTTTTCTGAAACCAGCAAGGATAGGTAGAATGAGAGCCGGACTACCTTTTCATAGAATCTTAGAGTTGTAATCTTAGGGTTGGCTCGGCAGTGATACACTCCAGGGAGCCGAAACAGCTGCTGTGACTCTGGGCAAACAGTCCCCAACCTGTTACCCATGGCCAGCCTAAATCTGTTTCCTGTAAGCAAAGGAGCCACATTTATTATTATTTTTATTACTCACTAAACACGTTTATTACCTGCCCTTTACCAAAGGTTCTAGGTGGCTTACCTCATAATACAACAGTAAGATACATACATAAATAATGTATCACTAAAACAGAACAGCTGGTAAAATCCTTAACAGTAATCAGACATTTCCAAAAGTGTGGCCAAAACCTTGTGCCTTGGTGTGTCTTCTTAATACCTGCAAAGCTGGGGCTAGGTGTGCATCCAGAGGCAGGGAGTTCCACAGTCACATGTCCGTTCCCGTGGCATCAAGCAGGGGATCCTCATTGCCACCCCCTGGACATGCCTCTGTAGGTAGAAGTGGAACCACTGCAACACAGTGCCTCCAGCTCCTGACCCTTGGAGTCAGTCCTAAAGAATGCCATGGTCAAAAGAGACCAAGCGGTAAAGAAAAATTTAACAGAGTTGCACCCGCACCCTCAACACTTTTCTAACAACCAGGGTGACTAATGCTGTTTCAGTCCCAATCCCAGGCCTGAAACCAGATCGAAATGGCTCTAGGTAACCCATTTCTCCCAAGCATGCCTGCAGTTGAATCTCCCCACCCCTTTTGAGCAACTGGCCCCCCAAAGGGGATATTTTCAACTGGGCAATAGCTATTCAATACTTAAGGAACTGAGGAGCTCCTCTTAAAGTGGCAGTGTATACCTCCTCCTTAAGGGCAACAGATGCATCCATGCATTCCTCCTTGTCTAGCTTTTATAAGCCATTACAGGGAAGTTGGAGAGAATAGCAGATCACTCAAACCCTTACAAGCACCCTGCCCCCATCATTGGGCTGCAATAATTGAAATTGATCTGATACAGTTGGACCAGGCAACGCTCAGGACACCACCTCAGGATTTGCTCTGTGGTGTCCTGTTCTGTTCAAATCTGAGGGATGTTATCCTCAGATCGCCTTTTCAAAAATGTCACAGCAGGCTTCCAATAACTCAAACAACTACAAGCCCCCCATTAACGGAATTGATCCAGCATGCAGAAAGCAGATCAAGTGTATGTCTGGCTGCATCCATTCAGCTCAGTCTGAAAGGAGCCTGCTCCTCTCCCTAACTCAATATAGTAATTTTTAGCCTTTAAAAAAATTGTTCCAGAAACGCTGCAAGGATGGCTCAAGGGAGCAGACGAAGAGGCCTGCGTGTAAGGAGAATGGCAAGGAAAAATCCCCTTCTGTGGTGGAGGTGCCTGAGGAGCCCCAGCCTGACAGCACAGCGGAGCCATCCAGGGGCAAACGGGAGCCCTCCAACCCAAAGCGAGGCTCTGGGAGGAACGAGGCTGCAGGAGGGAAGAGCCCAGCCAGTCCGGGACTGCCAGCTGGCCCTAGTGCCAAAAGGGCAGTGGGTGTCAAAGCTAGCCTGTCCGAGGAGGAAGGAAACAGCTTGGGGAGCACAGGACTCAGTGGGAAAGCCGGCAACCCGAGAAATGACAAGGGAGCCCAAGGCGATGCCCCGCCAGACCTAAAGGTGAGAAGCGGGGAGAGAGGGGTGTGCATGGCTCAGGGCTGGGAGCTGCTGCTTTTTTGTTGTTGAGCCCTATGACAAAGGGAACAGGCTGCCTCCTTTCTCCCATCAAATGACTGTCAGTCCAAGAAAGGGCAGACTTGGCTCTGTGGTCTGTCCCTGCGGACAGGAGACTCTGGGATGCTCATCAGAAATGCAGGTGTGCCATCCTTGCTTCCACTTGTAGACACATGACTGGAATTCTTCCTCGATTATTGCCAAAGGCCTTGTTCTGAAATTCACTGCATGGTCTAAACATAGATGCAGGTACACATGTCTGGAGTTCAGAACATAGAACTCCAAGATACAAGGCTGGGCACACGCTAAGGCGTTTTGCCAACTTGTGATACGTCCCCTTGGCTCTTCCTTTGTGGGCACTGTTTGTGTGGCCAATGCCGTGTCCCTGGAAAACAGGTCGGTGCGGCCTGCTCAACTGTCCGACCTAGGTTCAGACACACCCCCTGGAGTAGGGAAGCACTAGCTGAAAGCAGAGTGGATGCCAAATCAGATGGGCCATCCAATGGCATTGGGGTGGTGCTTCTTCCTAGCAAACCACTAGGGACCTCTTCCCAACCATGCAGCTGAATACTCTCAAGACTGCTTGGCCCCTCTACAGCGTCAGGCTCCAAACCCTTCTTCCTCCCCCTCAGATCAGTCCTGCCAAGAGGTCTCCATGGAGTTCGTAACACTTGGCTCCTAGTTTTGTGGCTTACTGTCGTCCTCACTTTTGAGAACAGGGATTTCATAGAATCATAGAGTTGGAAGAGACCACAAGGGCCATTGAGTCCAACCCCCTGCCAAGCAGGGAACACCATCAGAGCACTCCTGACATATGGTTGTCAAGCCTCTGCTTAAAGACCTCCAAAGAAGGAGACTCCACCACACTCCTTGGCAGCAAATTCCACTGTCAAACAGCTCTTACTGTCAGGAAGTTCTTCCTAATGTTTAGGTGGAATCTTCTTTCTTGTAGTTTGGATCCATTGCTCCGTGTCCGCTTCTCTGGAGCAGCAGAAAACAACCTTTCTCCCTCCTCTATGTGACATCCTTTTATATATTTGAACATGGCTATCATATCACCCCTTAACCTCCTCTTCTCCAGGCTAAACATGCCCAGCTCCCTTAGCCGTTTCTCTTGAGCCTTCCAAGTTTTAACAGCTTTTCCACCCAAGAGGCTCACTTGTCCTGTTGCTGAAGGGGCTTGAAATGACCAAGTTTGCCTGTAGGTAAACTGAGCTGGTGCTTTCTCTTTCTCACCCCTTCTGATTGCTACAGTTACTAGATTAAGATGCAGTATTCCCTTGCTGTGGTGCAGCAATGGTTACGAGTACTGAACTGCGTCCTACTGTGCAGAAAGCCATTTCCAGGTGTTTAATGAAGCAAAAGGGCAGAAAATGAATAAATGCATTCATTCCTAGCATCATATTATTATTATTATTATTATTATTATTATTATTATTATTAATATTACTAATTACTGTATTGGCCCGAATATAAGCAGCACTTTTTTTTTTCCAAATTCCAATCTGGAAAAGTTGAAAGTGCGGTTTATATTTGTGACCTTATGATACTGCTGCTGAAACAGCTGCCCAGGAGGGCCATCGGGAGTGCGGGACAACAGCATGCCGCCCACTCACGACTCCCAAGCCTTCCCGAGAACGAATGGGGAAGGCCACTGGCAAAGCGGCGCGGCTCCCCCCCCCCCCGGAAGCAGCTTGGGGCAACGGCACGCAGCCTGCCTGTCACTCCCACGCCTCCCCAGCGCTGGTTTGGTGAGGTAGTGCCAGGAGGCAATAGTGTCAGAAGCAGGCGTGCAGTGCGCTCAGAACCGGGCATTGCCCATCCCTCATTCAGGGTGGTAGAGCCAGGAGGCGGGCCACACCCACAAATAAGCCTTCAATTTTAAAGGTGTGGCTTATTTGTGGGTGTGTCTTATATTCGGGCCAATACGGTACTATTTTATACACCTGACGGGATTCAAATGAGAGTTAAGGTATGGCTATGCCCTAGGAAGGGACGCGGGTGGCGCTGTGGGTGAAACCACAGAGCCTAGGGCTTGCCAATCAGAAGGTCAGCGGTTCGAATCCCCATGACGGGGTGGGCTCCCATTGTTCTGTCCCAGCTCCTGCCAACCTAGCAGTTTGAAAGCACGTCAAAGTGCAAGTAGATAAATAGGTACCGCTCCAGCAGGAAGGTAAATGGCGCTTCCATGCGCTGCTTTGGTTCTCCAGAAGCGCCTTAGTCATGCTGACCACATGACCCAGAAGCTGTATGCGGCTCCCTCGGCCAATAAAGCGAGATGAGCACCGCAACCCCAGAGTCGGTCACGACTGGACCTAATGGTCAGGGGTACTTTTACCTTTATGCCCTAGGAAGGGTAGTCTTCACTAAAGGCAGTGTCCGTTTCCTTGAATTTGTTTAGTTCTTCTATGCTACTTGCCTCATTGCTGCTTTTGGTGGTATTAAGAGTCTCCCAGTTCAACTGCATCTTGTGTTAGCATGTTGCAAAGGTGTCCTTGGCACCTCCCTTAAGAATTGCAGTCCACCCCTCAGGTGCCTGTTGCACACTGGTGATATTCACCCATAGAGGCGCCATGGACTACAGCTGCAATCTTTGTTCTTTTCTATTAGTCATACGTCACATAATTTTATAGGAGAAGGTCGCTGTGGCATGCCTCGGGTTACATGCTTTGCAGTGGCTATCGCTGCATCTGATTGTGCCTTCTCTTCTCCCTACATTGCCAGGCTGACAACTTGGAGAGGGTGTCGGTGCCAGTGGAAACGCAGCTGCCTCCAGTCTCTGCAGACTCACTGCCCTGCCAGCTTCGGCCCTGCCCAGAGAAGAGGGCTCCACAGCCAGCCAGTTCCTCTGAGACTCCACAGGGGCCAGAAGTTGCTTCTGCCTTCAGCGAAGGCCTCTCCTCCTCTCCGCCATCCAGGGACACTGAGAAAAGAGGCTGGTCCGAGGACAGCGATGCCCTTGAGGCTGTTGCTAATGGTGAGGGAGGGGATGGGGTTCCTGCATGCTCACCCATTTAAGAAATAGTTTGAATTGGTCAGTGAAGTAGCAGCGGGACCTACCTTCTGTAGAGTGGCTGGGGAAATCTAGCCAGATGGGCAGAGTATAAATAATAAAATTGTTGTTGTTATTGTTAGGCAAGAACTGTTTGTGGACAAGGGCTATGTTTATATATAAGTATATAATATATATATTATATATATGTAATTTTTATTGATTTCCCCCCAATAACAAATATGCAATTTCAGTAGCATTCAACAAGGGCTATGTTTTGAGCTGTTCACAAGAAGCACCACATCAGAATTGGGTGGAGAATTCAGCATCCTGAAAAGCTCTGTATTTATTTTTAAAACAAGGTGTTAGCCTAGGCTTGAAATTGTTCAGGCAGCAAGAAAGACCATGGCTGGGAATGCCTCTGCCTGAGATTTACTGTTGGTCACAGTGGACGGTACCAGCCTAGATGGACTTGTAATCCAGCTTGGTATATGATCTGTCCACCGGGCATTGTGTAGCCAATCTCAGAAATGTGTTTTTTTTGTTTTGTTTTGTTTTTTTTCCAGGATCTAAGCCATGGCTTTATTGTCTTGCCACATTACAATACAGTATTCTTTTTTTTGTTTGTTTGTTTAAATTTTTATTAGTTTCAATTCCTTATACCACACCAAACATTAAAACAACAAAAAAGACAAACAAAACACAAAAAACAGCAAAAAGAAAAAAGAAAAACATTACATAACATAAGACACCAACAAATTAAACTTACAGTAATTAAATAACTAAATCACACAACAATAGTTGACTTCCCTTCAACTCGGTTTCGGAATGTGTTACAAAAAGTTTTCTATCTGCAGTTTCATTTTCTTAAAACTCTTTACATCACAAGCGTTACATCGAGCCTACTGTGATTTTTAGATTTTTTACATCTGTTTCAATATATGTCATAAATTTATTCCATTCATTATTAAACTTTGTACCTTTTTGGTTTCTTATTTTCTGTGTCATTTTTGCCAATTCTATATAATCAAATAATTTAGATTGCCACTCGTTTATAGTTGGGATTTTTGATGTCTTCCAATTTTGTGCTATTAGGGTTCTAGCAGCCACTGTTGCATATTGGAAAAGTGTTTGATCTTCCTTTTTAATTTCTTCTCCAATTATCCCCAGAAGGAAGGCCTCGGGTTTTTTTGTGAAGGTATATTTAAATATATTTTTTAGTTCATTGTAAATAGATTCCCAAAACTTTCTAATTACCTCACACGACCACCACATGTGATAAAAATTGCCTTCCTTAATCTTACATTTCCAGCATGATTTGTCTCCGGTTTTGTACATTTTTTCTAATTTTACAGGCGTGATGTACCACCTGTACATCCTTTTATCCATGTTCTCTCTAAGTGTTGTACATGCCGAGAATTTCATACCTTTATTCCAGAGTTTCTTCCATTTATCAAACTCTATGTTGTATCCAAAGTCTATCGCCCATTTCACCATTACTTCCTTTATTTCTTCATCTTTGGTGTCCCAATCAAGCAACTGGCTGTACATTTTTGATAGGAGTTTTGATTTGTTTTCTAATATTTCTACCTGGAATCTGGATTTTTTTTCGTTCATCCCATTCTTTTTATCTTCAGTCCACATAGCATTAATTTGGTGAAATTGGATCCAACCTGTCAGTTTATTCTTTATCTCTTCATATGGCCTAATCTTCCATCCATTTTCTGTTTTTACTAGCAAATCTTCATAGGTCCATCTTTCTCCTTCAATGTTTGTTTTTTTTATTGTTAAAATATCGATTGGTGATAACCACCAAGGGGTATTTTTTTCCAATAGTTTTTTGTTTCTCTCCCATACTTCCAACAGTGGCCCTCTAATAATATGATTAGAAAATCCTTTGTGGACCTTTCCCTTATTACGCCATAGATAAGCGTGCCAACCAAATCTTATATTGAATCCTTCTAAATCTAACAGATCTGTGTTTTTGATGACAACCCAATCTTTAACCCAGCAAAGGCACGAGGCTTCATAATACAGCTTCAAATTTGGAACCACAAATCCTCCCCTATCTCTTTGATCTGTGAGTAATTTGAATCTAATTCTTGGCCTTTTTCCTTGCCAAATAAATTTAGAGAGTACTTTCTGCCAATCTTTAAATACTGAGGTTCCCCTGATTATCGGTATATTTTGAAATAAGAACAGCAATTTCGGTAATAAACTCATCTTAATTGCCGCCATTCTTCCCGACCAAGAGAGTTTTATTCTGTTCCAGATATCCAGGTCCTTCCTTATTTCTTTCCATGTGTTTGTGTAGTTGTCTTCCATTAAATTTATATTCTTCATCGTTAGCCAAATTCCAAGGTATTTTACTTTTTTAGTTGTTTTGATCCCAGTCTGTAATTCAAGATGGTTTTTTACCTCTTCTTTCATATTTTTAGTTATCATTTTAGTTTTTGTTCTATTTAATTTAAAGCCGGATAACTTTCCAAATTCTTCTAGCAAATCTAACACTTTACCGACACTTTTTTTGGGGTCCTCCAGCGACAACGTAAGATCATCGGCATATGCTTTCAATTTATATTCTTTCACTCCAATTCTTATTCCGCGTATCTCTGAAGTTTTCCTTATCTTATTTGTAATTATTTCTAACACCATAATAAACAAAAGAGGTGACAGAGGGCACCCCTGTCTTGTACCCTTTGAAATTTCAAAGGATTCTGTTAAGTTGTTATTAATAATTAATTTAGCACTTTGTTGTGAATAAATTGCTTTTATTCCTTCCAGGAATGTGCCCTCTATCCCTGTCATTTCCAAACATTTTATTAGAAAACGCCAGGATACATTGTCAAAAGCCTTTTCGGCGTCAATGAACATTAATACCGCGGGAATTTCATTTTTGCATTCTAGGTATTCAATAAGGTTTATTATATGTCTTATGTTGTCTTTTATTTGCCTATTAGGTAAAAAACCAGCTTGATCATTATGAATGAGATTGGCTAAGCACTTTTTAAGTCGACTCGCCATTACATCTGCAAAGATCTTATAATCATTATTTAATAATGAAATCGGTCTGTAGTTCTTAATATTAAGTTTATCCGAGTCAGGTTTCGGTATTAGCGTGATGTATGCTTCTTTCCAGGACGCTGGTATTCTTCCTCCTCTTAAAATCTCATTCATTACTTCACAAAGCACCGGTGTTAAAAGTTCTTCTAGGACTTTGTAATACTTGGCCGATAAGCCATCTGGCCCCGGGGCTTTCCCCAGTTTCATCTTCTTTATCGCCTCCTGAATTTCCTCTACTTTTATGGGTTTATTTAATAGACTTCTTTCCTCCTCCGATATACTGTTGATTCTGTTTTCTTCTAGATATTTTCCTATTTCTATTACGTCTTCTTCTTCTCTTTTATATAGATTTTCATAGAATTTAAGGAAGCTCTTTTTTATTTCATTAGGATCCTCCAAGACTTGTTCTTCTACTTTTACTTTATTGATCACATTTTGTTTTCTCCTTTTTCTTAATTGCCACGCCAGGAATTTTCCAGTTTTATTTGCAGACTCGAAGAATTTTTGTTTCATTAACTTAATTCCCCATTCTACCTCTTGATTTATTAATATTGAGTATTGTGTTTGTAACATCTTATACAGTTGCTTATTACTTTCATCATTCGGTTTCTCTATCAGGTTCTTTTCACATTCTCTTAGTTGGGTAATTAACTCTTCTTTTTTTTGTTCTCTCACCTTTTTTCTATAACTATTTTGTTGTATCAAAAAACCTCTTAGCACTGCCTTACTGGCATCCCAGACTATATCCATATTTGTTTCTTTATTGATGTTTAAATCAAAGTAGTCTTTCAAGGTGGTTTTAGCCTTTTCAATCACTTCCTCTTTTTCAAATAAATAGTCGTTCATTCTCCATCTGTACATACCCTGGGTCTCCCATTTTAAATGTAACATTATTGAACTATGATCAGATAGTGTTCTGGGTTGTATCTCACATTTCGACACTCTTATTGTTAATTCTCTTGATATCCAAATCTGATCCAGCCTGCTCCAACTCTGATGTGGCTCTGAAAAGTGGGTGAATTGTTTTGTCATGGGGTTTTTATGTCTCCATATGTCTATTAAATCTAAATTTTCCTCGAGGTCATTAAACGATCTTGGAAGTTTCCCTTGATTTAAGTTCTTCCTTTTCGAGCTTCTGTCTAATTCTGGTGTAGGCACTCCATTTAGATCTCCAAGTAGAACCAATTTATTATTTTCTAGATCCAGTAAAGCTTGTTCCAATTTCTTAAAAAACTCCATTTTGTTTGTATTTGCCGCATAGACCGTTACCACATTGAGTTTTTCTCCCTGATAGTTAATTTGTAGGATAGTTAATTCCTAGGATTCTTCCTTCCTCGTCCTTGCATACTAATTTAGGTTCTAATTTCTCCTTCACATAAATTACTACCCCTCTTTTTTTTCTTAGAATCTGAATTGATAAACTCTGTTCCCAACTTTTTATTTATTAAAATATGTTTGTGTTTTTTGGCGACATGTGTTTCTTGGCAACAAATCACATCAATATTTTTTTTCTTTACAATTTTCTCAAATTTATTTCTCTTAGACTTTTCGTTAAGACCGTTCACATTCCAAGACAAAAACTTAAGGGTCATTTCAATATTTAACTAGCGTACGCTTTATCCTAATTTCTGATTTAAATTCTAGTACTTCTATTTCCAATGGTTTCCACGTCTCAGAAATTGATAGAGGAGTGGAACAGTGTAATTGTTCGCAATGGCAAGGGAGATGTGGGTCTTGTGCTCTGCATAGCTCTTTGCTGCTCTTTGTGATTGGCAGAAGCCTAAACAATTTATGCAAATTTGCATAAGGTGTATAAGTCATGTAATTTAATTTTTGGACGCTGAATTTTAACGTTTCAAGTGCACGCTGCTCCAGTGCATTCTGCAGACTAATGTCTGGTTGATCTATTTCCAACTCCTCCTACCTGACCCCAAGAGACAAACCCTATTTGAGAATTTAGGTCACATGCTGGGCTCTCTCGCTCCCTTGTCACATTTCTCTGGCTTGCTGTTCCTGAGGAGGGTGCAGAGACGCTATTCAAAGCACCTCTGTTATTGTCATTACTGTCATTGTCTTTGCTTTCCCCCCTCCCAGAACCAGAACCCACAGTGAATCTGACGTTCGTGAAGAACGACTCGTATGAGAAAGGGAACGATTCTATGGTGTTGCACGTTTATGTGAAGGAGATTCACAAGGAGATGTCCAGGGTGCTCTTTCGGGAGCAGGACTTCACACTGTTGTTCCAGACGAGGTACGGCGACTCCTGGTTCAGAGGCCAAGTGCTTTTCCTTCCCAGAACTGGACTTTGCCAGTAAGTGGGATCGACAGCAGGGAAGCGATGGCTCCTGTCTGTCTCTTTTGCCTGAACTTCTTTCTGTCTTTGCAGTGATGCCAACTTCCTGCGACTGCATCCAGATTGTGGCTCTCATACAGTATTCAGGTGGCAAGTGAAACTCAGGTATAAGACTTTCCTTCTCTACACTAATGGTATAGACAGTGTTTCTGTTGCTCCTCCCCACCTGCACATCCAGCACCAATCTGACACAGCTCATCTCCCTTCTGAATTAAGGTCTATGAATTAGTATATTAGAAATCAATGTATATTTACTTTACACTGGGGCCCCAGGCCTGGGACACTCAGGTATCTCTTTGATGATATTGTAGATTTTTAAAAAAGGGGTTCTTTGTCATCTGTTACTATGGCTTTGTTTTGCTAATGCATACCAGCAATCAGACCCTGTCCCTGCATCATGATCTAAATAAGCTGTCCCTGCATCATGATCTAAATAAGCCTCCTACCCACTTTTCTGTTCTGTGGCACAAGAAGCAACCTTCGTATTGATCACACACTGCCGGACAGCCCCGTCTAAAGCGTGTGAACTTGTGCAAGTTGGATTGCTACTTCCCACTTTTACTTCTGCGCTGGAGAAGTGGGTACACTCTCCCGTCCCCTCTTTCCTTACTGTGCCACGTGGACACAACACCTGAGCCCAGTAGCCAGTAGCCTGAGCCCAATTTGCCAGAAATTGTAATAAGGTGGGCAGCCTTTAGCGTGGGGTCCCTTTTGGAGAAGGTTTCCCCCCTCCTCCCACCTTCCTGTGTAATGGGATGAGCACAGTACTTTGGGAGTTACGCTCTTCTGTGATGCCCAGACATCCTTAGGTTAGGTCTATGCCTCCTGTTTTCTGATCACTGGTTGGGTTGCCTTGTTTTGCAGGAACCTCATAGAGCCAGACCAGTGTACGTACAACTTCACCCCCGCCCGCATCGACATCTGCTTGAAGAAGCGGCACAGCCAGCGCTGGGGGGGCCTCGAGGCTCCTGCCGCACGAGGTCTGCACCTTGACTTTTGTGAGCTCGCCTTGTTGGGATTCTTGAGGTTTGGCAAGGATGCTGGGGCTTCAGCGTCAGATATTCTTATTAGTATTACTATTTGTGAACTGCCTTGTGATTGTTAACCACCCTCTATGATCCTCTGATGAAGGGAGTTATAGAAGTGGTATGAAATGAATGCTGTTGTTGGCTGGGGATGTTGAGATCAGCAATTACTTGGGGAGAGGATCAGCTCTAGATGGAGGGTGTGAAAGAGGATGGATGCTCTGATGTCTGCTTGGAATCCAGAACAGGTTCCCCACCGTTTCTTTTTAAGTAAGGAAGGGCAGCCGGGCTCACTGCACAGCAACCGTCCTGGCGCTGGCGCAGTGAAGAGCACGCCGCTCACCTCTCAGTGCACATGTGCTGCTAACCACAAGCCCACTTTTCCCCCTTTTTAAGGTGCAGTGGGTGGTGCGAAGGTTGCCATGCCAACAGGCCCTACTCCCCTGGATAAAAGCCAACCTGGAAGTAACCAGCACCCGCTGTCCACTAAGGAGGAGGCACGAGTGGGAGAGAAGGAGAAGCCGCGCGCAGAGGAGAGCAGCCTGGATGGCGTAGCCGCTCGGACGGTGACGGAGCATGTGCCAGTGAAGCAGGAACCACTCGTTCCCTCGGTGAGAACTCCTGGCCTGTGCTGGGAGTTTCGAATCCCAGTCTCTAGGGCTCAGGCAGACACGCTATCAGGGGAGGTGGTGGGCTGATGGCAGGAGCTACTTGGCTTATAACGGGTTTGAACCTTGCGCAGATTATTACAACAGCCAGTGATTTAGGAGTGAGGAGTTGCAACAAAATGTTGCTTGTGGATGGGACAATGTGTTCCTGCTGTTTGGATGGAAATAGCCCTATGGCTGTTTTTTCTATTTGGTGCCTGAAGGTGGAGATTTGGCTGGCTGTTAGCCAGCTGAATCTGCACCTTCCAGACCTTCTCCTTTCCAGCATAAGGGGAGCCATTCAGGGAAGGGCCGTTTCCTGCACTGCCTCTGAACCAGGGGGAGTGCGAGGAAATTTCCTGACCTTGCATCAAGTTGAGGCAGAGAGCTTGTCACCAGCAAAGCACGCTCTACTACACACACACACACCCCTCTACCTACCTGCCTCTTCCCCTTCCTAGCCAGGAGGGATATGGGAAAAGTCAAACTTCTGAAGTTGGAGGCAGTGCTGGAACTAAGGCTGTTAATAACTTCCTTGGACATGTGAATGCACATGTGAGCTGTCATTGGGGGGGGCAGGGGTGGAAGGAACGTTGCCATCAAGTTAAAAGCACTTTCTGCGCTTCTGCAAATCTCAGGGTTCCCCTAAATGTCAGTGTGCCTTCATGCTTTACATGGTTGTTCCTGTTTTGGATACATAAGGATCGACATTCAGAGAGTGCGTTTGCTTTTAGCATGTAGGAAGTGCACTGGGTGACATAAGTTAAAGGAAAATCAAAAGTAATGCAGAATATGCACTTAAGAATTGCTGGGCTGGGTCCAGCATTTTATCTCAGCGGTTGTGTTCTGACAGTGGGCAGGTAAAGTCCATTGGGGAAGTTTCTACAGAAAAACCACAGAGGGCGGTACCTCCAGCAGCAGGTAATTGGGGGTATGCAACTGATAAGGCTGAACCCTCCACATACGGGTGTGATTCTTGCTGTCCATGCCAGTGAACAAAGAGCATATATGTGATCTAATTAGGGTGGATTAGCCATTTTGGGCGATTGCTCAGTGTATGAATAATAAATGATTTTTTAAAAAGTTAAATGTGACCAAGGCCTGGGTTTCTGTGCCGGAGAGAGAGGAGGGGAAAAGTGGGGTGGCAACCATAGAAATCCAGCATGCAGAACCTGGAAACTCTGGGCAAGACAGAGAGCCTGGCAACCGATGGAAGCTGCCTCCTTGACTGTGTTAGCATCTTCCCCTCCAGCCCAAGCCAACATGCATGGTCCCACCCATGACTCACAGCCCCGTCAGCAGCGAAAGCGTGGAGGAAGAGGAGGAGGAGGAGGACAAGAAGGTGTGCCTGCCGGGTTTCACGGGGCTGGTGAACCTGGGCAACACCTGCTTCATGAACAGTGTTATCCAGTCTCTCTCCAACACCCGGGAGTTGCGGGACTTCTTTCATGGTAAGCTGTATCTCAGAGTGGGACCGGGGCTGGACCTGTCTCTGTGCGTACCATGGTTGGCCTTCACCTTCCATCTTCCATCACCTTTTCTCTCTCTTTCACTTACACTCCTGTAGATCACTCCTTCGAGTCCGAAATCAACTACAACAATCCCCTGGGAACTGGGGGGCGCCTGGCTATCGGCTTTGCAGTGCTGCTGAGGGCGCTTTGGAAAGGCACACACCACGCCTTCCAGCCCTCCAAGCTGAAGGTGAGGTATCCCTGCAGAAGCATATATAGGCCGAGAGGATGAGCTGCCCAAGTGGGCAGTGGGAGGCCTTGTGTGGGTGGGTGGGTCCACACATGCCTATGTAGTTTTGCTGTGCAGAGGCAGGTTCCCAGTGCTTGCGACCAAGAAGCTGCTTAGGGTTGGGCTGTGCAGTTTGTAGCAAGCTTGATTCTCAGGGAGCTGCTGGGGGTCATTAGGGGGCAGGGAACAGCTTTAATCCCCTTCGAATAGTTTCCACTAGAGCATCACTTGCTTTCTTCCATGTGTATTTATAGTTACTATATGGTCCAAGCAAATTGCTGTTCTGGGGAGCATTGTTGGCAGTGGAAGCAAAATTTATCTGCTCTCCCTGCTACAGGGTGGGCCAGCACTCCCCAGGGGGGGATCCTTCATGGGTTGCAGTGTATAAAAACTATACACACACCCCTGTGTGTTGAAATAAAGGGCACTTTATTACTTGGGAGCTTAATAATGATAAATTATGCAAGCCCAAACCATTTTTGTGCCTTCTGGCTGGAAATGATTTTGGATCGCTGGATAACACCAGCAACCATTTAGATTCTCAAGCAGGAAGCCTCTAGGCTTTAGGAGACCTTAATCCGGACTGTGCACACTTCTGAAGCTACTTGTCCCGGTAGTTATTGTTTTTCCATATAGCTCTTGAGCCCATTCACCTCTCACTTGGCACTTGCCCCTCTTTCCAGTCCCGAGAGGACAAGCGGAGCACCATTTGCTGAGAACTGCAAGTGGGGAGAGTGCCGCCGTCCTCAGGTTTTGCTTGTGGGCTTCCCTTGGGCACCTGGTTGGCCACTGTGAGAAGAGGAGATTGTATCTGATGCTCGTAGACCTACTGAAGTCAATAGACATGACTGACTGACTGACTGACTGTCTGTCTGACTTAGGTTCATTAATTTTACTGGGTCTATTCTGAGCAGAGCTTAGCTGGATACGACCCAGGATGCTGGACTAGATGGCCATTTGCTCTGATCTGGCAGAACGTTCGTTCTGATCGTGCCGTACAGGCGTCTGGCTCTTCATGACGCTCCTTTCTTCCCGCAGGCGATTGTGGCCAGCAAGGCCAGCCAGTTTACAGGCTATGCTCAACACGATGCCCAGGAATTCATGGCTTTTCTGCTGGATGGGCTCCATGAGGACCTGAACCGCATTCACAGCAAGCCCTACACTGAAACGGTAGATTCAGATGGACGACCTGATGAGGCAAGTCTTTATATACACACATATATAATATATACGATGGCCCAGTGGAAGTTGGGAGGCCTTGGTTAGGCTGAGCCTGAAGGACCTTTGCTCACCCCTGCTTTTGTTCCCTCACTGCTATTAACTTGTTTTTGACTGCTAGATTGTTGCTGAAGAGGCCTGGAAACGGCACAAGATGAGGAACGACTCCTTCATCGTGGACCTGTTCCAGGGCCAGTACAAGTCCAAGCTAGTGTGCCCTGTGTGTTCAAAGGTAGTGTGCCAACTCTTTGGGTTTCCTGGTTGCTTCGCAGCTCTGAGCCTGCTGCGGGGCAACGTGGCCTGCATCTAAAGTTGCTTTTCTTCCACTAGCTTGGCGGGAGGTGGTATTTACTCATTTTACAGTGATTATTCACTAGCTTGGACCATATCCTCCACTCCACGGTCCATGTGTCCTGCCATCAAGGACTTTGGTGATCCTTTGGTACTGACACCTTTACCAGGCTGCCTCCTTCCTTTGGTTGCTGCCCTCTGACCCCAGACTCACCATTTCTGTATCTCTGGGGTTTGCCAGTGCCTCCAGCACTATGCATTATGTCCAGGGGGTGCTGATTGACTGTCAAATCCTATTGCTTGCAGGTGTCCATCACGTTTGATCCCTTCCTCTATTTGCCAGTCCCCCTACCCCAAAAGCAGAAAGTGCTGACGGTCTATTACTTTGCCAAGGAACCGCACAAGAAACCGGTTAAGGTAAGAGCAGCAGCATCCCAGCTGCCCAGGATGAATCTTTTATCTTGTGCTTTAAATGCCTTCAGAATAGTGTCTATGTCATGAGCGGCCTTGAGCTTTAGAGGTTTCTGAAACTCAGCGGGACATACGAGCGGAAATAACATCTGCTTTGAGAGGCAAAGCAATATGTGTCGGGGGGCAGGTTCCACGTGCTTCAACTCAAAATATGTCTAAATTGCAGTAGACAGCATGTGAAAGTAGGTGCACCATGGGTACAGCTTTGATTGGTTGGCTTATCCAGTGAGGTAAGCCTGGTGCAGTTCAGGAATTACATTGTCGAAGGAGTAAATGTTAATGAGACCAGGGAGCGGGAGGGAAGACTGGCAGGGTTGCACACCCTAATATACCCACCCCAGCACATGCTCTCTTCCAACAGTTCCTGGTGAGCATCAGCAAGGAGAATTCCACTGCCATGGAGGTGCTAGACTCTGTGTCCCATAGCGTGCGAGTGACTCCTGATAACCTGCGCCTGGCTGAGGTGAGGCATGGTCTGGCTGATTTCTTGTGTCTGAATGCTGCTGAAGTTGTGGTTCTAAGGATTATTAGCAGCAGTGAGGCTTGTTCACTGCATGGAAGCGTCTTGGCATTCAGATCACCTCTGCAGCTTTCTCTTTCTGTGGGTGCCGTGTCCTTTTCACAACACAAGGCTTGGCTGATCTCCCCTGGCTGTGGCTGCCCAGGTACCAGAGAGCCATTATGTGTACAGGAGGTCTAGTGACCTGGCAGCCAAGGTTTTTGGCAGAAAATTTCCAATCAATATGCAAAATTTGGCTCCTCTTCTTGCCTTTGCTCTCGCATCTGGCCACTTCATTGGGATCCCTTACCTGCAACCTCCAGAATTTCATTTGAGTGCCATCAACACAGAACCCTACCTCTCACTAGGCTGTGCATGATGTATTTTGTGTGTGTGTGTGTGTGCACGCACTCACACACACCTCAGTAGTTGTGGCATGCATTACACTGGGACTGTACATGCACACATATTTCTTGCTTAAAAATAAAAAAGGCTGACCACAGAGCAAATGGTGCTGCACTCAAGACTTAATCTGTACTAGGCACCACCAGGAATAAACTCTGGAGTGTCTACCAAAGAAAAGACCTGGACCCAAATCCTGTTTGTTGGATGGAGCAAGGGGGGGGGCGGGAATTGTCATGAGCATATGGAGGGTGCATATGGAGACAATGATGGTCTATCCACTCCCCATTCCTCCCATATGCTTACAGTTAGGGAATTAGACTAAACTGGATCCTTTCAGCATATGTATCTACTGTTGCATGAACCTGAGTTGCAAATACTTCCCACTTCTTAGAAAAGTGCTGCAAATTCATCTCCTTTTTCTTCCTCCTCTTCTCAATTCTCCCTACTCCCCAAATCTAACTGTGTTACTGTTCCAGGCTAAGCTAGGACTCTAAAGACTCAACCCAGAGAGTCCCTCCTATTCCGTTCACACATACAAGGATCTGGTTCCTCCCCCGACACCTCCCTTTTTTGCAGTCTATGTCTGTCTGTCCGTCTCCCCACCCCACTCCGTCCTCATCCTGACACAGTGCTGTTCTAATGAGTCTTCACTGCCACTAGCACAAACCTATATAGTAATAATGAACATTTTCCAGGTGGATCCTTGTGTAGCCAGAATAGCACCATGTGTAAGTGTAGAAACATGCACATGGTATCAGCAGAGTTGGAGGAATTTTACTGAAATGGGGAGGACAGGACTTTAGGGCGTGCGCGCAGAACTGCTCTGAGGATTTGGCATTCCCAGTGGGCATGGCAAGGCTGTTCAGCTGTTGGAGGAAAAAAGGAAACTGGAGGAAGATGAGAAAATTGAGTATGCTGGAGTGGGGCCTGATTGGCCAGCTGGAAATCCAGAACAGGTGCACCATTCACCACAACATTTTGTTGCAGCATTTGTTGCATACCCTGCTTGTTCAGTATTTGATTTATTTATTGGATCCAGGCCAAGCTTATCATTCCATCTTGGACAGTCCACATGTCACTGGGAAGCTCAGAAGCAGAGGAAATTGCTTTTCCCCGGTTAACACTCTGCCCCACACCCCAACCCAAGCACCTGGTGGTCAGAAGTACATTGTACCTGAACCTGAAGTTTGCCTTTATGTGTGAAACTAGAGGGAGGAAAGGGCATCTTTTGGGCTGGAGTTCACCTCCCTTTTTTCCTTTGGTTAGGTAATCAAGAACCGCTTCCACCGCATGTTCTTGCCTTCGCACTCGTTGGACACGGTCTCCCCCACGGACCTCCTGCTGTGCTTTGAAGTGCTTTCTCCAGACCTGGCCAAGGAGCGTGTGGTGGAGCTGCAGGTCCAACAGGTAAGTGCCAGGAGCTGCCATTACACCCTCCACACAGGTGTACGAGAAGGAGATGGAAAGAAAGCTCTTAGGCTTTCAAGGCGAAACCTACACATTCTGTCCTGCCACCTTCCCAGTACAGGTGCCCACCGCTTCCGAGTCACCCTAAGCAGGCAATTTCTCTCCCCTAAGCGTCCCCAGGTGCCCAGCGTTCCCATCACCAAATGTGCCGCCTGTCAGAAGAAGCAGCAGTCAGAAGAGGAGAAGCTGAAGCGCTGCACTCGGTGCTACCGTGTCGGCTATTGCAACGTGTAAGCCGCCCCTTCTTTTTTTCACCCTCTCCATAGCCGAGAGCCGTCTTTTGCTCCCAGGCTGGGCCGGGGTGGCTGCGTCGAGCCCCTGCGGCCCTCTGCATGAGACTGCTTTTGTGTGTGTTTCAGAATGTGCCAGAAAACACACTGGCCCGACCACAAAGCTTTGTGCCTCCCTGAGAACATTGGCTTCCCCTTCCTCATCAGCGTGCCGGAGTCACGCCTCACCTATGCACGGCTGGCCCAGCTTCTGGAAGGTTACGCGAGGTAAGGTAGCCGGAGTATTGGCAGCGCTCTTGGGCGCTTGGCCAGCCGCCGCCGCTTGGCTCGTTTTGTAGGCTTTGGCCGAGGCAGCAAGGAAGCTTCCATTTCCTTCCTCAGTGCCAGCAGCACATTCCCTCTTCAGAGGGCTGTGACCTCTTAGCGGACGGCTTTTCCTCTCCCTGCTCAGGTACTCGGTCAGCGTGTTCCAGCCGCCATTCCAGGTGGGCAGGATGTCGCCAGAGCAAGGCTTGCAGCACCAGCCTCCCGAGAAGCCAGAGGCGCTGGCCCGGAGCAGCAGCAGCGCCACAGTCGCGTCTGCCGCCGCCGCCGCGGCTTCTGCCGCCGATGAGGCCTCCACCGCCATGGAGTCGGGAGACGGGGCCAGGGCCCCACACCTGCCGCAGGAACCCCAGCCGTCTCTCTCGGCCCCTGAGCTGCAGCCGGAACTGGGGGACGCCAGCGCTGTGAGAAGCAAGGTCCCCGCAGGAAGAGGCTCAGGGCTGAGCTTGGATTCGGGCTTCTCCGAGCCCTCCCTGGACACACGGGCTGACAGCTTTGTGGAAAGAGAGGGGCCCTTTGAGAGGCTCCCCAAGCCGGAAGGTAGGCAAATCTGAATGGGCCTTATTTAAAGCCCCCCACCCTACACAGGCTGCTACTTTGGGCGTCTGCATTCCCAAGGGGTTTCTCACCACTTTTCGGTACAACTGTTACACCAGCGTTCCTTAGGGCTGCTTGTTGCACGAGGAGCTCTGTAGGCAGCAGGCAAATTTCCCAGCAGCCTCTGCTCTCAGATACCAGAAGCCAAAGAAGAAGAAGGAGAATCAAAATAATAAAATCAAGCAATTTTATTAAATGCTTTTGTCCCTGTTGTTCCCCAAAAGCGGGATTAGGAAAACAATTTATTCCAAATGCCTCATGCTGTGTAGGGTGGAGGCTTCTAAGCAGCAGAACGTAACACAGATGACAAGAAGCAAATATTAATATCCTGAAGCAGGGCCGTTTCCTGTGTTTTGTGCGGTTCCTGAAGACCCCAGCCATCTCCCTGGCTTTGTAGATGAAATGCTGTCCCAGCTGTGGAAAGGGGGATAGGGTGGCTGAGCAGAGGAAAGAAGGGGCTGCCGGCTGAGCTGCTGCCACTCACCATCCCTCCCTTGCTTGCCTACAGCTGCCATCCCAGGTTACCAGCATCCGGCTGAGGGGCTGAGTTCCCACGCTACCCAGTTCTACATCAACAAAATTGATGCCGCTAACAAAGAGCAGAAGCTGGAGGACAAAGGTGAGGGTTAGAATCTCAGGGTTCTGAAAGCAGTGCCATCTTGGAACATTTGGCTTGGTGTTTTAAGAGGGCCCCATCCTTGCTTAGGGAGATCTTCTGTGGTGATAGAGGCTGATCTAATCTGTTTACCCAATGCAAGGTGCTGTTGAGCTCCTAAAGGAATACATGTATGCTACTGATCAGCTCTAGCTGAGGCTGTCTCTCCTGGGCTAAAATTATGCACACACTGCACAAAAGGTTGAAGTCTGCTATCTGTGTGAATCATACAGATCTGCATTTATTATTCCACATCTTTCTGGTAGCTATGGGGAAGGGATAAGAAGCTATGCAAGGCACCAAGAACCTGGCTGCTGGAAATCTTAGTTGGGTGTCTTGTCCCATAGATGACTTCTCTTAGAATTCAGCGGCCCTTGCCAGTCCCAGTTCTCAGGATGCTGATTTAAGGTTCCCACTACCACATTTGTGTGGGATACAAGCAACCCACCCGAAGGGAGTGCCAAACGAGCACAAGTTCTGGGGAGGAAAGCACAGTCCTTGGAGCTGGAATTCCTGGCTTTTCCTCCTCCAGCATAGTTGACGTTGACCTATGCTACACAGTTGCAGAAACAGACAATGGGGCCTGCAGTTTTTCCTTTTCTTGGGTATCTGTCCCCACACTCCTACACCCAGTCTTTCATTTTAAGCGGCCTTGGTGGCTTTCCCATCCGTTACTTGGAGGGCCAGCATGTGATCTAGTGGAATGTTTGGCTGCAAGCTCCGCTTGGGTGACTTTAGAGTGGAGTAATCTCCTTGGCCTGACCCCAATTCCATCCATGTGAAATTTGGGCTTAGTAGCAACTTGCTTTGCAGGATCATGGTGAGCTATGAACAAGCTTGCAAATCTTCCTGCTCACAAAGAATTGAAACTAGCTTTGATAAGGAATTGCCTCCCTCTTCTCTCATGTTTCTTGCTCCGTACGCCCTTTCTATGTTCTTAAACAGAAAGGCGGACTGCCCCTAGTTTGACCACCCTCTAGAAGTTATGGCGTACAGCTCCCCTAATTCCAGGCCATTGACCTTGCTGGGCTGGAGCTGATTATGGTTTCAGTCCACAACTGCTGGAGGCCCCACTACATTGGCTACCCCTGCTCTGGTTCTTATTTCTTGGGTGTTTGTTTTTGGCCTGGTGTGTTTAGATGGGTAGCACCATCTGTAAACTTCCATATCCTTGCAGGAGATGTCCCTCTTGACCTGACAGATGATTGTTCTCTGGCCCTGGTTTGGAAGAACAACGAGAGGATGAAGGAGTTTGTTCTGGTAGAGTCCAAGGAGCTGGAGTGCGTAGAGGATCCCGGCTCTGCGAGTGAGGCAGCCAGGGCAGGACACTTCACCCTGGAGCAGTGCCTCAACCTCTTCACGAAGCCAGAGGTGTTAGCCCCGGAGGAGGCCTGGTAAGAAAGGGTTCTCTGTGGGCAGGGACAACCCCATATGCAGGATCCCAAAGCGTCTGTGAAACGTATACACTGTGCAGCTAGTTTCTGGGTTCAGATATGCAGCTTTTGTAGGCTGGGAAATGGTTGCTGCTTCCAAACACTGAAGTGATAATAGGATCATAGATTCATGGAATTGGGAGGAGACCGCCAAGGGTCAGCTGATCCAGCCCTCTGCAATGCAGGAATCTCAGCTAAAGCATCCAAGACAGATGGCCGTCGAAATGCTGCACAGTAGGGACTGTTGGGAGTTTGTGGAGGCCCTGAAGAGGACTGAGAGTTCTGTTGAATTCCTGGGCTCCTCAGGCATGCTTCAGCATGTCCCGCATACAGTCACGTTCTTCTCTGAAACCTCGTCAGGTGGAAGCCCCCTTCTTCCAATTAAAGAGCTCACATTCTCCCATCAGCTGAGTGCTGCATACTGCAGCTGTGATCAAAGCCTGTTTCTAAACCCTTTGATCTCAGAAACACAAACAGGATGCCTTGGTCTTCCGTAGTGCGGCAAAACAGGGGTTGGTAAAGAGCAGAGCTGGCAGCAAAGGAAGCTAACAGACCCCCCCCCTTTTCCCCGCACAGGTACTGCCCGAAATGTAAGCAGCACCGTGAGGCATCCAAGCAGCTCATGCTGTGGCGCCTGCCCAACGTCCTCATCATACAGCTCAAGCGCTTCTCCTTCCGCAGCTTTATCTGGAGAGACAAGATCAACGACATGGTGGATTTCCCAGTGCGGTGAGGAGATGCTGCTGCGCTTTGTGTTCCTTTGCTCCCACTTGGACTTTGCACAGGAAAGTCCACGGAAGGCATCTCCCTCCACTCCAAGCCTGGATCAGATGTGGCTGCAGTGCCGGGCCCTGTCTTAGCACCAAGGGTGTTTAGCTCTCTGCATGCTCAGGCTATGCTTGTCAACCCTTTTCTCTGCATTTACGTCCCATGTGGCAAGGAGGCAGCCTAATTGGCCACCCTGTTGTTTGGAAGGGAGGGCGGAACTGAAGTTGGGCTAAATCTTTCGGGAGGGGCAGGAAGCATAGGCTGGTGGTGCCTTCATGTTGAGGCCGCAGCACATTCCTCTTTCACAGGTGAGAGCCTGCTTCATCAGATGCATGTGGTGGTCAAGTGTGCATCCTTAGGTCCTCAGTTGTGGTGCATGTGTATCCACCATGTGTCTGATGAAAGTAGGCTCAAGCTACCGCTAAGTAAACTTGATCCATGCTGCAACCAAGTCCAGTGGCTGCTCTTCTGAAATCTGCCCGTTTTGAACAGAGCAAGCTAGGAACACCTCGCTCCCAGTCTTTAGTTTGTTGGGATAGGGAACTCAGCCCACTTCTCAAAGCAATCTGCAGACTTCTTCTATTGCCTGGCTCGAAACACATATAGCTAGGACAAGTTAAGACAGTTGTGTACCTTATTCCTATCTCTGTCCCCAGGAGCTTGGACCTGAGCAAGTTCTGCATTGGCCAGAAGGATGAGCAGCAGCTGCCCATGTATGACCTGTATGCAGTTATCAACCACTATGGGGGCATGATTGGTGGACACTACACAGCCTATGCGCGGCTGCCCAGTGACAAGAACAGCCAACGCAGTGATGTGGGTGAGTTGCCGGGGCGGGCTTCGTGTGGTCTGGTAGCCATCGATTGTCTAGCCAAGTTCCAGCCATTGATGTAGAATCTTTTCAGAGATCTACACAAGGAGAAAGATCTTGGCTAGGGCACTCATTGCTGCTTTGATAAGGCATCAATGAGGAAGTAGCAGGGTCTTCCTCCATAGTCAGTGCTGAATGTTTCAGGGGCAAGGGAGGAGAAGGCTTGCTTCACATTTTAAGTAGGATTTAGGGCAAGATTAGGCTTTCTGCTCAGCACAGCTTGGCCTCCACCATTCATTTGCAAAGAAAAATCACTGCCCTTCCTCCTTTATGATGGGAGAGGTCTTAATGCAGTGGTGCACATTGCACAGTCAAAAAGAGCTGGACCCCTCTGTACTAGTAAGTTCCAGGGAGATTGTTCTGAATACTTGTTATTGCTTCCTCAGCCTCTCAAGATTGAATTTAGAGCCAGGTCCTCATACAGTAGGATTTTGGAAGACTGGGAAGCAGGTCTAATTTGAGTGTTTTAAGGATATAAAGTGGTACCTCGGAAGTCAAATGGAATCCGTTCCAGAAGCCCATTTGACTTCCAAAACATTCAGAAAGCAAGACGCTTTCGGAAGCCTTGTTGGATGTTCGGGTTCCAAAGAATGTTTGCAAACCAGAACACTCACTTCTGGGTTTGCGGCATTCGGGAGCCAAAACATTCAACTCGCAAGGCGTTTGGGATCCAAGGTACGACTGTATTGTTTATTTTATTTTGAGTCACATTATATAGAAGTGTTTTCTAAGCAGAATCTTTTTCTTCTTCTCTGTTCTGCATGTGAGCAGTCTTGACCAGTAGGGTTGGTAGCTGGTTACTTTTTACTTCAAGAAATGAGATACTGTTCTGGCACTCATGGCTTGTAGACATGTAGGCATTGTGGGCCAACGACCTTGTCATTCATGGGAATAGGGCTGCCATGCCCTGCACTCCCTTCTCCCTCCTAACTTCCAGTCAGTTTGTTCTTCCCATTGCTTGGGAATTTGCTGACAGTGGGATTTGGTGGAAGGGAATCTGATGGATCCCCAATACATGCTGCCCTCGACAATTAAATACACCAAAGAATAAATAGTCGTTTTAGGACTTGTGAATATGACAGTAGTATTAGAGAGTGTCCATGTAGGTGGGGAAACATTTCATAGGTTCACATAGTGACAGGATCCTATTTGCCGGCTTCATCGCTCTCAGTTAATTCTGGGGTGTCCTGGCATCTTTGCAAAATCCCCCACAAGTCTGCTAACCTCTGCCAGGGAAGCAGCACCCATGAATGCACATTGGACAGCAAGGCAAGGCTGTGGGAGCTACCACGTTGGTAAGTTGTGGGCTGAATTTGGGTGAGCGCACTGGGTAGCTCTTTCCTGATGTGTGGGAGACCTGGAGACTGTGCTTGTCTTCCTGCAAGAGTGAAGGACAGGTGAGGATCAGGCAGTGTTGCCTCATCAGTGGGTCACAGAGCTTGGTGTGCTTATCCCTTGCCTGTCCCCTTTCACAGGATGGCGGCTCTTTGATGACAGCACCGTCACCACGGTGGATGAAAGCCAGGTGGTGACACGATACGCCTACGTGCTCTTCTACCGCCGACGAAACTCTCCAGTGGAGAGACCCCCACGGGGGCCACCGCATCCCTCAGACCCTCGGGCCGACATGGCCCCATCTGCCGAGGCAGCAGCCAATCAGGTGAGGGCTTTGGGGGGAGCTGCCTGTCTTCCCCGCCTCGACAGGCCTGCTAACGGGCCTCGCTACTGCTGATTGAGGAGCCAAGGGACTGCTGGCTCCCCCTCACGGCTCTGGCTGGGCTGTGGGCCTCCTTCCAACAGTTGTGTCCTGGAAAAATGACAAGCATTCAAGGCTGTCTTGATAGAAACAGAGAGGCCCTTCTCGAGAACAGGAAGGCTACCCTGAGTCGAAGGCGCCTGCGGGTGGGTGGGGAATTGGCTGGGGGGGAAAGATCCCCTCAATATGGAGGGTGCCGGCTTCAGAGTTGTGGGTGACAGCAGCAAGTCCCGTTCAAAATAAAGCTGATGAGGGAACGGTGCCAAAGAAACGGCAATGCCACGGTTCCTGAGCAGCCAAGGTGATTCCAGCACTGTGCACTCGGCGCTCCTGTTGCCTTGGAAGCCTCTCCTTTCTCTTTCCCCTTGACTCTTTTCCCAGCCATTAACATGGTAGGGACCGGGGAGGCGGAAGGCCAGCACTGCTTTCTGAGGCAATGCCAGCCACCTGGACGAGAGCCTCCAGTGTGCACTTGGGTTGGGGGCACTGGCGTCTCCTGGGATTCTGCCATGTGGTGTGGTGGCATCTTGCCCAGGACAGCTTCCTGGGCAGGGGTTAAGCTCCGAGGCTGTGCTGCGGGGCAGGCCGCATTGTTCTTGCCCTTTCTTGCTGGAGCTGGGCGGTGTGTTTTGCCCCTGGCCACCTGCCCAGCAAGCCAAGACCGATTGGAACCACATGGGCTACTCACGAGGAGAGGATGCAGACAGATCCATTCAGAGAAGCTGCCAGAGGGGCCTGTGTGCCTTAAGCCAAGATTCCCTTTGTGCCTGTGGACTCTGGCAGCTGGCCCGTGCAGCGAAACTGGCGCCTCAAACCAGCTATAAAACATCACCCTCCCCAACCAGGTTTAGAATATGGGAGGTCTGGAAGCAGCAGGAACCCCCTGTGCACAGATCCCAAGGGATGGAGTGGGGAAGATAAGACAGATTCTGCCTGCCTTTAAACCTCTATCTAGGAAATCACAGTGATTGGCTGACTGGTCTGAATGATTTTTCTGTACGTGGAAGAGCTGGTCTGTGACTGGTTACTCTGCAACTAACTCCTGTGCAACTGTGTCGTTATTGTTGTGGTTTTTTTAAAAAAAGAAAATGAAACAAGAGTGATTATGATTGGCTGCCATCTCTGAATGTTCCTCATGGTTTTTTCAATTGCCAAAGCTGAGCTGTTGATTAGCTGTCATCCTTCCGAAAGATCCTCATGTTCCCACCTGCAAGCGCTTGGATGTGACTGCCTGCCATCAGATCCTCATGTTGTCACCAGCAAAAGCTCAACTGCGATTGGCTGTTTATGAATGATCCTCGTGTTCTCACCCAGTGTGGC
This sequence comes from Podarcis filfolensis, assembly GCF_964270895.1. NCBI lineage: Eukaryota > Metazoa > Chordata > Lepidosauria > Squamata > Lacertidae > Podarcis > Podarcis filfolensis. Next base: position 20,403,055 of record NC_139605.1, read on the forward strand.
TGAATGGTCCAGTGCATTTGCGCATACAAGGAAGTCTGGGCTGTGATGACTTTGGTGACTGGGTCTTTTGAAAGGATTGAGCTGGTGCTGACGCTTGCAGACAGGGGGGGAAGAACTCTGACCCCAGCCAGCCAGCCAGCATGGATGCCTTACTCTGCCAAGCTGGGGCTCGCTTGCCCCCCATCCTTCTGTGGCTTGTGCTGCTCACTCTGTCCCTGGGAGGCCCCCGTATCTGAACTACTGGAGCTGTATAGCGAGGGGGGGGCAGAAAATCTGTGGGGCCGCGGCAGAGAGATCTGCCGTGGGAAAGGTGCGCTTGCAGGCAGGCTGTTCCGGGCAGGGGCAGGGCAGCGTGTGGGTGACTGAGGGGTTTGCCGCTGTGTTCTCACCAAGTGCTGACGCAGGTTTCCACATCGCAGGCTTCTCTGCTCTGGCAGGAACTGGAGGCTGAAGAGGAAGCTGCCAGGAGGCTGATGAGGAGCCCTTGGAGGTCTTGCAGCCGAAGAACAAGGCACCTCGCCCCAGACTGTCCCGATGAAGGCCGTGTCCGATACTTTGTCCTGGGCACCATGGCAGCCATTGTGGCACTCTTACTGAATGTTTTCTACCCACTCATCTATCAGACCCGCTGGAGGTAGTAGCAGCAGCAGCAGAAACGGCACCCAGAAGGAGGGTAGCTCACTCGCCTCAGCCTTGGCTCTCCTCCCATTACACCTTTGTGACGAAGGCCTTGGATGCTCCCTGCCAGGGTGGGTGCAAGAAGAAGCCCTAGTGCCAATGCCTCCCCATCAAGAAGCCCTCAAGTCTAGGACCTGCTCTCTCCTGCTTGGCCCGTGTCCCACATGGATTGGCAACTGGGAAAAGGCCCTTCAAAGCGCTGCGGCCTTGTAAGACTTTGGCCCACGTGAATCACATCTGTGAACTCCAGCAGAGGCTACAGAGCTACAGACATTAGTCTCTCTAACTGGATGGGAATCTGTTGGTCTTGGCCGCTCCCTGCCTTGCGATTGCTCCTCTGCATTGGGCCTACAGCTGCCCCCTGCCCTATGTGCCTAGTAGTTGAAGGTCGTGACCTCTTAGCCCATTGGGCATCAGCGCCGTTCTTCGAGGCAGGGTGGAAAAGGAGTCCCCTGGCATCTGTTCCCTCATTGTTTGAGGGGAGTGAGAATGTATTGCTGACTCTTCCGAATATTGATGGATTAGGTTCCCTCACCAGGATAGTGTTGGCTTTCAGCCAACTGCATCATCATCCTTTTTGTTTTGCTTTATGGCATCTTACAAATCTTTCTATCGAGACGTGAGACCACAGTTCAGCTAAATGTTCTGTAGCGCAGGGCCCCAGCTAAAGAGAAGACACTACTTTGACTTGCCTCACAGCTCCCGTACCTGTTTCTGAACGCTTAGGCAACGTCTGTGTGCACACAAGGAAGCAGAAATGCGTTTCTGGCGTCAGAGTCATGTGTCCTCGTGTTCTTTTAATCTGGCCCTGCAGGCTGTGTGGCTTTTCCAGTGCAGTGCAGGATCCCTCTGGTGCCTCTTTGACTACAGGTTCAATCCTGAGTACCCCGATTTAGGCTCTTGGCTGTGGCCAGATAAGTAAGAGAGAGCTTCTGATCCTAGAGCCCAGGTCTTATTCTTCGCGACCCTCCTTCCTTGGTTTGTGTGTCATTATTGTTTGTTGTTAATATTATACTCATAAACATTACGCAGCTCTAACAACATCATCTTGCACATTCTTCCCAGCACTTTTCAGAGAGGCTCCCCCACCCACCCACCCCCGTCCCTTTCGTTGCAGGGAGGGAAAGGGAAATGGCCTTGTCTCCAGTGCCCAGTTTTCAGGTTGTCCGGTGCTGGTACTCCTGCTGTGCCCCAGGAAGTGGGCAGCCTCTAGCCGCACCAGTGCCAAAGAGCACAGCCTGATCCATGTGCAATTCTGGTGAGGACATCCCGACCCTAAGGAAGACATCCTCTGCCAGCTGGGTGGATAAAGGCATTGCATTGTGCTGTGGGAAAGCTTTCACTGTGTATTTATTTATTGTATTTAATAAACCTAAGCTGTTCTAAAGAGATATGGATGGGCTCCTTTCTTTCCCCAGCTGCTCCTTTCTTTCAGCACCTGCTTTCTAAATTTAACGGGGGTTCTGCGCATCCACACTTGTATCTTCCCACTGGCTCCCAAGCCTGTCCAGTCTTAGCTGTTGTTGCTCCTGGTTCACAAGGGGAACCAAGGAATTGGTTGGGCCGCTCGTTGAATTGTAGCGAAATAGTACTGGATAAATTTTTCTGGTGGTGATAACTCTGTAGCTCTGTGTGTTCTGTAGTTTGGTGCAAAGCTCACTTGGCTGTTTGAGAGTTTCAGTGTTTGTGCAAAATAAGAAACAAGTTATTAGCCTGGATATCTTCAAAGAAGAGTTCCAGAAGTGCATGGGCAATGTCTAGTGAAATCTGTAGAAGAGGAGCTCAGTGGGATTTCAAGTCACTGGTTAGGGTAGCTCTTTTGCCCTTCCCCATTATTTGCAGAAGCAGGATGCACTAGCTACATGCCCTTTTGCAAACTATATGTTTATTATTGTTATTATATGTGGGTCACAGAGTGTAGGTTATCTTGGCACACGATTCTTGGGGTGGTGGGGCAGTTTTGTGTAAAGTAGACCCGGCTCTTGACGGATAGCTGACTCTTCAAGCCTGGAGCAGGAGAGAATTATGAGTAAGGCTTTGTATGTATTACACTCAGAAATACTGATTTCTTCCTAAAATTTCTTGAGATTTGACTGTTCAATAACACCAGTTCGTATTTAGGTGCCTGCCTACCAGACACCATGTTTAATTGTGCCACTTAATTGAACAGTATACTGATGAGACTAGCTGTAACTGCTCACACTGAAGGGACTGATCTGGCTTGCATTACTGAAACTTGGGTGAGTGAGCTGGATGGGCCCCTCTGGTTAATAGTACTGCACCAGGCCAGACTGGGGGCATTGAGGGTGGTAGTGGTTTTACTGTCCATAAAAGCACCATCTCCTTTGCCATATAACTTATTGGTGTTGGGAAAGGCTTAGAGGGTTTGCCCCCAGTGTTGGGCTAGAGAGACAGATTGGGATGCTGCTGGTCTCTAGAATGCCCCCCACCCCCCAATTCCCAGCAGCATCCCTGATCAGGCTGGTTGAGGTGTTGGAATGACTACAATATCCATGCAGAGGCTGCAGCTGAGCTGGCTCAAGACTTCATGACCTCTGACAGCCATGGCTCTCGCTCACATGGTCACTGGCCCAACACATCAGGCAGGGCACACTCTTGATGTAGTCTTTGCTCCAAGTGATGATAAGAGGGATGGACCAAGGAGGTGGGCAATGATGCATTCCCTTGTCATAATCGGACCATTATCTAGTATATAAAGCGCTTAACAGCTTGACACCAGGTTATTTGTAAGATTCCCTTATCTCATATGTGTCCACTTGACTGCTTTGATCTGCAGATCTGGCACTGTTAACAGGTGCCACATAATACTCATTCCGTATTTGTAAGAAATCAATCTTGTAGTGCAATGGCAGCCACACTTGGGAACTCCCTGCCTATTGACATCAGCCTATCCAGACATGTGGAAATCTGACATGCTTTTTAAACTGGGTTTTACCTTATTTTATTTGATTATTTTTGAATGCTTTAAACAGCTGTTTGGTAACCATTTTTTTAACATAATTGTATTTTGCATTTGTAAACTGCTCCAAGGTTTTTGTGGCAATCAAGCAGGATATAAAACTCGTGAACAAAGTCGATGAATAAGGTTTATATTTATATGAACTCTTTCCCCGAAAACTGTTTCCGGACCTTCAAACAATGTGTATATAGAGATTTCATATTGGAAACAGACAATAATTTTCTTCCACGGCAGGGAGACGTTTGCACCCTTTGCGGCTGCTCTCTAACGCTTTGTTCTGTTTGCAGGGAATTAGCTCGCCACCCTTTGGAACCAACCTGGCCCCTGAAGTTGCTCCCGCACTGGCACCAGAGGGGGTCGCAGAGCACCCCGCTCCATCCTACAGCAACATGGAGGAAGTTGACTAAGTCGTTCTGCACTGGGGGTGGGTGGCGGGTGGGGTGTACATAAGAAGGCTTTGTTTTGTGGCTTCCCGCCCTACCCCGCCCCGGCGTCCCCCCTGCAGTGGGAAGGAGGAGGAGCTGCTGTGACCTTTTCTCAAGCACACAAGCACTTTCTGCTCCACCCCCTTCCTCCTCCCCTGCAAGCTGGAAAGGTTTCCCTTCGTGTCCCCCTACTAGAGGCTGCCCTGTGCCGGCGTGCCGGGGGAGACCCACTGAGTGCCCCCGGTGCGGCAGTTCCTCCTGCATCTCCTGCCCCAAAGGTTCTGGTTTGGTCGCCTTGCACAGAGGCAGGGGAGCTGTGGCGAGCCCTGCACTCCTTGTCTTGCATACCCAGCCTGTTCTACTGGGGGTGGCGGTTGGGGGTGGGTGTCGTTGGTGTCTGCCCCTAAGGGGCCTTCTCCCGATTTGCCATACCATGGGTGCCTGCTTCACAATATTCCACAGCCCCCCCCCATTTTTTTGCCTGCCCTTTCACTTTCCCATCTGCTCCTTCTTGGTATCCCAAGCTCAGGACACCATGGCTGCAAAATGGGCCTTCATGACAGAAGTATGCATCTCCCTGTTTCCTTGATTTCCGCACCCACCCACCCCTTTCACCAGCATTGCTTAGTCTGGCAGTTTGGGTAAGAAGGCTTTTAGGAGGCACCTGCTGCTATGCCTTCTCCTCCTACGTGGAAGGCATGGAACTGCGGCTTGGCCTGCTACTTGGCTGCCTGCCCCAGAGTCGTTTTGGATTTCTTGGCCCCTTGGGGTGAGAAACCACTGCCAGTACCATCTCCTATTTAAATGTTTGGCTCCCTGTTCCCTTTTATCCATGCTTGGAATTGCTGTAACCAAATGAGGCTGTCCTGGGCCCATTCCCAGGGAGGCCTCAGTCTTGCTCTGTCTTTGTATAAAGTTGGTGTTTGTCTTGGGTCCCGAGTCATTAAATTCTACTCAACGCCGCTTGTTCCTGTGTCTTGTGTGCTATTCTGTCTGCTGCCATGCCACCCTGGCATGGGCTCTCAGCCTGGGCAACACTGCAGAGATAAAAATTGCAACCTGAATTAGAACCTTCATTCTTTCTGTCTCCTTGGCGAATACGTTCTGGGAGCTGGGAAAGAAAGGAATGGTGGCACAATTTAAACTTCTGTTTAAAATGACTGTTGAATGTATAGGAAAGGGCCTGTAGATCAGGAATTCTTAGAAGTATGGCTCCATGTGCATCCTTACGTTCAGATAACAGGAATTTAACTTTTCCTTTTCCCTGTGATTAGAGGAAGGAGACTTAAACAACGCAGAGTCCTTAACGTAACACAAATAACTATAACCGAATATATTCATCACAAGAGTGATATACATAGTGCTAAGTGTAACAGACAACTGACTGATTTCTCATGTCTCTAATTGAAATGATAAGTCTGCACGTGATGATAAAGCCTTCCGTATGAGAAACTCAGAAGTTGCCATGTCAGATAAAATATTCTGCAAATGAGCATTTCTTCTGATGTGGTAATGAATAAGCTCTCATAGAGAGAGGCTGATGGTAGGGAAAAGACCACATTATCCTTACAGGTGGGATGGGAAGGATGCTAGATTGTGTGCAGGAATTTCCACTTGAAAAACAAGATGACTAAAAAACAGTTCAAAAGGGGAGCTAGTGTTGCATTGTGTGTTTTTTTAAAGAAAAGACAACACACAGAAGCTTCTAGAGCGGGGGGTGGCCTATCAGACGCTGTTGGATTTCAACCCCCATCTATCCAGCGATCGTGACCCCCCAATGGCCAGAGGTACAATAGTAGCTGTAGCCTGGCAACAGGCGGGGGCTGCAGGTTCCCTACCCCCTGAATATTTGTCAGAATAAAAATCCATTGGTTTCCTGACATGTTTTCACTTCCTGCACTGAAATTATGCCCCTCCTGCCAACTTGCCTCCTAGTGAACCCCACTTGATTCTAATGCACGTGAGCCACAGAAATGCTTTGCTTCAGAGTGAATGAAAGGGGTGCTATATAGCCCAAAGGGAGAACATATTTAATATCGGGAGCACATAACAATTCAAGAAAAGGGTGGGCAGGACCTGGAAAGTAGCAGAGATCCAGCTGTTAGTAACCACTGCCAGGTTAATGTATAAAGGACTGGGAAAACAAGAATGGACCGATGGCGTTCAAAGATGGCTGACAGGCTTCCACTGCCGGACACAGGTGGTCTGCTATTGCCGATCATGCTTCAGATGGGGAACTGGAGGGGAGTTTACATGGAGCAGGAAGGAGGCCCAGCAGTCCTGAACCACCACCTTGTATGAGCTGAGGGCCAATCGAGATGAAATGGTCGGATCGGAAACTTGGCACGAAAAGGGGCATATGGCTGAGGAGAATCAAATCCCTTCTTCCCCCCACATAGCCTCAATCCACAAGTGCCTTTTGCCCTCAGGGAAGGGAGCACGTCAGAAGAGCAAAGCACCTTTGGGGGGTGAACAGATGAGGGAAGTGGGGATGGGAGTCGTTTTGCTTTTAAAAACCACCTTCCCCCATCTGCTTCTATACATAATTGGACAAATGGACTCGTCACCACTGTGAATAGTTTACTCTGGATTGCCTGCACCAGAACTTTTCCCAGAATGGTCTGTGCAAGAGGAGGTTCCTCCGCAGGGAAGCCCGTTTTTTGTTTTTAAAAAATGGTTCTCTGCAGCCGGAGGGTTTGGAAACTGCTGGACCACACGGTCTCCGCAATGGTGGGAAGCCCTTCGGCCTTGCCTTTGATTCTCACACTTTCCTATCTGGCCCAGGGAAGATACAATGTGCTTCCTATTGGGGAGGAGGCCCCAGAAATATCCTTGGCCTCTTTTCGCATCACAAAAGGGAGCAGCGGGCGGAGGCTGTGCCTCAGCCTATTTTTCTAAGGCATTAACCCTCACTCCTTGGCTTGAGAAAAGGGGCCTCCCGTGTATGTGTGTTTGCCCTGTGAGCCTGGTTGCTGCCTGCTATATAGGGAGACTTAGCCATGCCATGGAATTGTTTGCTCACCGGGCGCCATGGCAACTGGGCAAGCCGTCCATGGGAATGTGCTCCCAGTGCCGATTCTCATGGGCGGCTTGGGGGAGGTGGGGTGGGAGGAAGTGTTAGCCGGGCTGGCGAGAAAAGGAGGGAAGGAATGGGCATTATCTCGTACGGGCAGGAAGCTATAATAATCTCCGTTCTGCACATAGTGCTTCCCCGCTTCAAATGGTCAAAACGCTCTGCGTCTCCGTTTCCTGAGTCATCTTCAGCGCTGCCTGAAGACATTTTTGCTGCTTGAGGCACAGCAGCAAATGGCACCTCACTCCCACCCAGCAAATAAACTATTATTGTCCTCTGAGGTGGTCTAAACGCCTTTCCCTTGTTCCTTGGCAGCGGGAAGGGGTTTGTTTTGTTTTGTTTTGGTCTGAACTAATTTTTTGTGTGTTTTTATCCTGTATTTTTATCTCGCAAACCGCCCTGAGATCTTCGGATTGAGGGTGGTATATAAATAAAGAAATGATAAATGCAGTAACGATAAACGACAGCTTCCGGCCTTCGCCTCACAGCAAAAATGGCTGCCTGAGGCGGCACCGGCTGCCTCACTCTCCCCAATGGCAGAGCCGGCCTTGCTTGGAGGGTAGGCCCATATTCTCTCAATGTAACAAGAGTGAAGGACAGGCAAAGCTGAGCAACAATGGCTTCTCCAAGTCACACACCAGGCCTTCCAGAGGAGGCGTGTTGGTTCATTCTCACTTTCAAATTCTTCCTGCCCCAGCTTATACGTTCTTAGGAAGACCACCTTCCTTCCCCACCCCCAGGCCGCATGTGTTTTGTACAACATGGAGCCATCTTTTGAGAAACACAGCTTCCCGTTAACGAAACACAAGTTTCTCAACCTCAGGAAGAAGTCTGACACAGCCTGGTGCTATAAACAATGCAGACACCGCTTGGGCCAGTGGGTAGTACATTTAAAACTTTTGACTCCAGATGAAAACTTGTTTTGGTAATCTTAATATTTTAATCCAATTTATATATATATATATCCCAGGCAGTATCGTATCTTCCCTATGAGATGTACATCCACAGCATTCTGCTTTCTCTAGACACATTAATTTTATCCTCAACGGAGCCATATAGCAACTTGCTATGGCTTTAACCTTTGTACAGTCAGCTAGTTCCTGAACACACACCTCCATAAACCCCTTCCAGATAAGCAAGAGATATAATAAAAGTTTAAGGACGCATTCCAGCCATGTAAAAACACCCATGGAGGGTTTGAAACCAGGCCTGAGGAAGTGATGTGCACCATCATCAAAGTTTTTATATTCTTGTCAGATCAACTGTGTTGATATACCTCTTATATCATTTTTTCTGTTTCTCTGTTTTCTCTTTGTTAATAATACTTCTAATCCACTTTCCTTCCTTAACATAATTCCTTCTCAAAATTTCTCAACTGAAAATATTTGGAGTCTATTACCCCTTTCGTTCAATTAACTCTTGGTAGGCAGAGACATCATTACCTTAATTCAGTTGTTTTAATGTTGCCATTTCCTAACCATTCCTATTCTTTCCCCAAAATTAATCCACAATACTTCTGCACAAATCCCTTCCCACAGGGTTGCCGTAAGGCTCAACTCCTTTTTAAATTTGCATGTTGAAAACAGATTGCACTATAGGATGAGAAGCCCCAGCCACCTCTTTTCCTTTTCCTTCCACCACAAAGATACTTTAGATTCCTGTTAAGGTATTTTACTAAATCAAACCAATCAGACATTTTCTTAATTGTGTTCTGTTTGAAAGCCAGTGTGATATAGTGGTCAGAATGTTGGACTAGGAGCTGGGTTCAAATCCCCATTTCGACATGAAACTCACTGGGTGGCCTTGGGCCGGTCACTGCCTCTCAGCCTAACCTTACAGCATTGCTGTGAGGTTTAAATGAGGAGCAAGGGAACCACTACCTTGAGCTTATTGGAGAAAAGGCTATAAATGTAATCAATCAATAATACGGTATACTTAGTAATGCTATTCCCTTTATTATTTCACAAAGTTTGCTTTGCTACTCTCTGTCCATTAGAACATTTATATATACTTTCCCACTCCATCGATTGCTTTTCTGACATTTTGAAAGAATCACAGAATTGTAGACTTGGAGGGTCCATGAGGGTCATCTAGTCCAACCCCCTGCAATGCATGAATCTTTTGCCCAACCTGGATCCGAACCCACGACCCTGAGATTGACAGCCTCCTGCTCTACTGATTAGAGTTATCCCAGCTTCCTCAATATATACATCTACAGACCCAGGAGATATTTAAATAAGTCTTTCTGGGTTGCCCTTTACCAGTGGATTACAAATTATTTGGAATTCTATGTTCTGATCTACACGTTAACCCTATTTCCAAATACCTCACTGTGCAGCGTCGGCTGCTTGGCAAGGTTTATCTGCCTTCCTGATGGCCTGTGGGCTTCTCTTACGCGGCCACCTGAAACCTTAACACTGGCCGTTTCATTTTAAGCAACTGCGGATTTTGGCCACAGGAAGGTAGATTTAGGTAAACAAACTCGCAAAGCTAAGATGATACTTGCGAAAATGCCTGGGTGGGGTGGGAGGAGAGGAAGGACTTCCCCAGAAAGTTTAGGCAGAAATCTACCCGGAAGGAGCCTGTGTAGTTGCACAAACTATTCTGCCCCCCACAAAGAAAGGGTTGCAACAGATGGTTGAGTGAGCGAGCCTTGTTTTCGCTTCCTGCTTAGCAACTCGGATCCCCGGCTAGAAAGCGGAACCAAACCTCTGCGCCGGGCTTTGCGCGCCTTTCGCTCCTGCGCTTGCAGAATCCAGGCCCTGCTCGCTCTCTCTGGCTCCACCCTGCCCACTGGTGCACCTGCTCGCCTCCATCATCTCCCTGCATTTCCATGGTACCCAAGCGCCAGCCCGGACTCCGTCTCCCGACATGCAAGCGGCAGGCCTGATGCCAGCAGCGGCGGGCCAATGAGGCGCGAGCGGGGCGGGGGCCAAACCGGAGTCGCCGCGGCTGCTGCCTTTCTCTGCTGCGCCTCTGCTGCGAAGAGCCAGAAGCCTCGCTGCCGGAGCTGAGCGATGGAGCGTCGTCTCAGCGCTGCCCGCGCCGCCTGGTTCTGAGCTCCAGGCCCTGCCCAGACCCTCGCCCGCCCCAGCCCGTTTCCCTGGTGTAAATCCCCATCAATGAGGTTCTTCCGTCTCACCTTCAAGTGCTTTGTGGATTGCTTCTGAGACCGCGCCGAGATCCCCTCCCAAGACCCGGAGCCAGCTTTCCCGACACCCGACACCCGTCTCAGCCTCCTGCCCGCTAGCCCAGTGTGCCAATGGCTCCAGTGCCCACCGAGACCTGCTCAGGTGAGCGCCGGCTTGGCATCGGGAGTAGGGCCGGGTTGCATTCCGGGGTGGGGGGTTTCAGGGAGTCCTCGTTTCTCCCACCTTGCTTCCTGCTGTGGATGGGCTCAGGTAAGTAGCAGCCCGGCGGCATGCCACCTGCGAAGCATCACTGGCGACCCAGGTGAACAGAGCAGTGCCCCGTCTCGACTCCGGACTGAGACTTAGTACAATAGACTCTGCTTTCAAATGCTGCCATCACCGAGCCTCCTGAGATGGATGGGTTCAAGCAGCTGGGCCGTATCCGCCTTTTGCCCCGCCGGCATCTCTCCCCGCCTTGTGCCAGAAGTACGTCCTGTCTCTGCCAAGGTGTTCCTGCTCATTGTCTCTCTCCTCTCTCTGCCAGGATGCCCTGTGCTTTGCGGCTTTCCGTGCTGTGCCCGGGGCACACACTTTATGTACTTTATGGCTCTCTCCCTTTCTCCATTATTTCCCCCTCTCCTTTGGAAGGCAGGAGTGGCGGCAGGAGGTTTAATCAGAGTTAGGGATTCTTTTGAATACAGAACCGGGAGGGTGAGTATTCCAGGGGAACTCATGTGGAGTCCATGGGCTATGGACTCAGGGCGTGTAGTCTAAAGCAGCAGCAGCAGCCTCCAGCTTTTTCAGACCCCTTTAACCGAAACGTGCATTTGGAGACCAATTTCTTATTGTTAAATTTATCTTTATACCACATATTTCTGTGGTGGTGGATCTGCTGTCCTGTGACCCACCTTTAATCACCAGTGCACTACAGTTGCCATTTGGCACTGAATGCCCACATGTCCGAAGCAGTTATCCTGCTTGCGGGTTCCCCATAAGGGGAGTCTGGTTGGCCCCTGGGAAAACAGGGTGCTGGACTAGATGGGCCACTGGCCCTGATCCAGCAGGATTCTTCTTAGGTTCGTGTAGGCTGGTTCTCCAAGACGAGGGCAGCTGGCAAAAAGAAGAACTTGGAGGTTTCTCTGCATCAGCCCCTTATAAGGCAACAACTCAGCTGGAGCAGAAGGTGTGTGTGTGTGTGTGTGTGTACATTTGTGTGAGAGAAAACAAGATTGTTTTGTGTGCAACCATCAACCTCCAATCACCTCCTCCCTGCCCTCATTCCTTTTTATTGAGAAAGCATGTGCTCTTCGTAGCATTGCCCAAGAGAATGCCCGTGAGTGGTGCCAACTAAGTGGCTGATCTGTACCCAGGCGAGGGAGGGGGGGTAGGAAAAGGGTGTCCGGCAGCCTCAGCCCCACAAGTGGGGAGGATTAGCTCCGTCACATGCCAGGGCCTTGCATGCACGTTGGCTGTGGGGGGAGGGAAGCCAGACAAGGAGGAAAAGGGGCTTTGTGTCTGGGCTGTTGTTTGCTGCTTTGCTCTGCTCACAACTCTTGTCTCTTCTGGGGGCTTTTTTGTTGTTGTGGCTGTTGAAAACAGGTCATCCCCACCCTCCACCCTGGTTTTGCAGAGGCTGCTCAACACAAAAGGAGATTTTCAGGGCTTTCCCCAGGACGAGGTTGTTTTCTTTGAGGAATTTGGGTTGTCCGTTGAGCGGGGCTGGCGACAGCGAGAGTTACGATGGTGCTGGAAAACACCCTTCCCAGTGCAGACCCCCACGTTTCTCCTATGAGCTTTGTCTCTGGCATGGCACTTCTTTGCTGGCTAGAAGGAAGGGGAGAGGAGCCGGCTAACTCTCTCTTCGGCTACGTACACACCACACATTCAAAGCGCAGTCCCCCAAAATCCTGGGAACTGCAGTGGGCCCTGGGAATTATATGCCCAAGAGGTAAACTGCGGTTCCCACAATTATTTGGGGTGAAATAGTATGCTTTAAATGTGCTTTGCGTGTATGGAGCGTACGCAGCCTTTATTTCAGCGGCTTCAGAAAGAAAGAAGGAAGGAAAAAGGGATCCCACCCACCCCGTAGCTCATTGAGGGTGGGGGAAATGGAAACCACCATGTGCAACAGCCCAGTATGCACTTCAGTGTGTGTGTGTGCATGTGTGCAAACCCATTGTGAGCGTGATTCCTGATGTGCGGGTTCCTGTGACTCCCTCTGCGTGTGTATGAATGTGTGGATTCAGCATCGCTGCCTAGTGGGTGACTCACCACCCTGCATTGTGACGTCGAAACTAGGACTCCGGAATGAAAGAGGGTGGGTTTTTGTGTGTGTTTCCTCCCCCCCCCCTTAAAGGGTTTTGCTCATTATATAAAAGGTAGGCCTGGAAAATTCCTGCCTTCGTTAAGCCGCCCAAGTGTTTCTGAAGTACTTGGCGCTCGAAGAATCGAAAAAGAAGAGATGGGCCTCAAAGGGCAGGCAGTGATGCCAAGCTAGCTCCTTGGCACAGGCAGAGGCATTGATTTTCGACCTGGGAAACGAGTGCCACTCCTGCCCTGGCCAGGCCAGGGAAGCAATAGGTTCCAGAGCAAAGCCATAGCATTAGGGGGAGTCATTTTACCCACTGCTGGAACCCGCAGGAGAAGGTGAGAGCTCTTGTGCTCTGGTCCTGCTTGCGCTTTTCCCACAGGTTGGCCACTGTGACAACTATTAACACTGATTAGAATGCTTACATCACATATATGAAAAGGATTGGGGCAGGGGTTAGGGTGGTGCGCTACCCAGGTGATGCTGCAGCACCCAGATGTTCTAAGGCAGCAGCTAGAGGCACCAAAATGTCACAAACTGTAGACTTAGATGAGACCTCAGGGATCGCCTAGTTCAGCTCTCTCTGCTCCACGCGGGACGTGCAATACCTGGATGCAACCACTGCGTCCCTAACAGGTGGGTGTCCAGCCTCTGCTTCATTGCCTCCATCGGAGGAGAGCCCACCCACCTCCCAAGGTGGACTGTTCCATTGTTGAACAGCTTTCACCAGTTCATTGCTCCTAACCCTTTTAGCTGAATTCTGCTTCCTGGCAATTAACACTGGTTGGTTCTGGTCCTGCCCTCCGGAGCGACAGAGAGCAAATTCCTCCCAACTTCTGTGGGGCAGCCTGTTAGATATTTGAAGATGGCCATCATGTCTTGTGGAGTCTTCTCTTCTCCAGGTTATAAACTTACCCAACTTTTTTCAGCCGTTCTTCTTTGTTTCCAGGACCCCTTGTGTTTTTCTTGGTCACCCTTTCCACTGACCAATGTCTGTCTTACAAGGTGGCACCCAGAACTGTATTTTAGGCACAGTCGGACTAGTGCAAACTAAGAGTAGAACTATTGCTCCTCGTGATCTGTTAATGCAGCCTATGTGAATGCATTTGCTTTTTACGCCGCTGTGTCTCACTGCTGGCTCATGCTTAGCTCACAATAATCTAAGATGCTTACCGTATTTTTTGCTCTATAAGACTCACTTTTTCCCTCCTAAAAAGTAAGGGGAAATGTGTGTGCGTCTTATGGAGCGAATGCAGGCTGCTCAGCTATCCCAGAAGCCAGAACAGCAAGAGGGATCACTGCTTTCGCTGCGCAGCGATCCCTCTTGCTGTTCTGGCTTCTGGGATTCGGAATATTTTTTTTCTTGTTTTCCTCCTCCAAAAACTAGGTGCGTCTTGCTATAGAGCAAAAAATACGGTAAACCCTTTCCAGCTGCATTGATACAAAACTAGGTCTCTTTTCTCAAACCCACCAACCTTACCCATCCCCAATCCTGTATTTTTGCTTATTGATTCTTAGTAGCTATTTCTATTTAATTTCTATTGCATTTCATCTTGTTGGATTTGGCCCGGCGTTCCAGCCTGTTGAGGTCTCTGACTTTTAGGGCATTAGCTTCTCCTCCGTGCTTTGTGCCATACCCCGATTTGATAAGCTACTCTTTCCCCCAAGCTGTTTATAAAGATGTTTAGCAGCACAGGACCTTAAGACAGAGAGTTGTGTGGCACTCAAGACCTTGCTCCAGGTTGATGCAGTGTTATCCATGAGCAACTTGCTGGGTACAGCTGAAGGTTGCTAAGGTATAACTAACCCATAGTAAGTGATCTTGCAAATGACACTCAGGAAAGGGTGAGCTTCCGTGGATCATTAGGTTTCCTCCCTGAAGTATCTCTCCCAGGGTAAAAGCAAGCGCTGCTGTCCATGTGTATAATGAATAAAAACTAGGCAATTTACAGCCTGTGAAGAAAATAACTACTAAACAAGGACAAGCCACAAAAATGTTACAATCCTAAATTTTGACCAACGCTCATGTCTTTTTGTACTGTTTTACTGGTATTTGTATGCCAAAAACGAAACAATACATTTCTGGAAAAGAAAAAGTGGAGGAGTACATTCTTTCAGATGGCTCCTGAACCTTCCAGGTTCTGCTTCTTGCTGAAATTTTAAGTTTCTAGTCCTGTTGGTGGCAGAGATAAATGTGAAAGTTGGGTGGCAAAAAGTAGGAGACCGGAATTAAGGAGACGAGCTCAAAAGGAAGAAGCTCAGGTTAATTTTCCTTTTCAGCTATAGATTGAGATGGCTTGATCCCCCGCACCTATTGATTGATTTGACTAATCCTTTGTTCTTTGCCTCGACAGAGGGCAGTGGGTGCTCAGAGCTGGCTGAGGCAGAGGGTGCCGAGGCGACTGGTGGCACAGCCGAGTCCAGCCATGAAGGGAGAGCCATCACTGCCCCTCTGGTGGTACCCATGGGCCCCGGGAAGCTGCCCATTCCTGAGCGGGAGACCTGGACCCGGCAGATGGATTTCATCATGTCCTGTGTTGGCTTTGCTGTGGGGCTGGGCAACGTCTGGCGCTTCCCATACCTCTGCTACAAGAATGGAGGAGGTGAGGAGGTGGCCACGGGGGGGCGGGGACCAGGTTGGGTGGGTGAGAGCGGGTGTCTAAACTGAGCGCGAGAAGACTCCTCTCTGAAAACACTCTTTTTTGGAGGAAGTAAAGAATTTGAGCTTGGAGCTGATCTGGGAAGAGGTAGCTTCTATTGACTTGCAAGGAGCAAAATCATCCTGGCACCCTGTAGTACCTAACCCATTTTTTGCTGCTCCTATGGCCATAACATCAGCTTCCCTATTCTGTGTCCTGTCGCGTTTTGTGGGTAGCTTCTTCTCTTCACTTCTGGTTAGCCTGGGTCAATGCAGATGAGAAATTTTTTTCATCCCTAAGTGGCAGAAGACCACCGCAAGTATACAAATATGTGTGAGGTCTGTCAGTAGCAAGTGGTATATGGGATTTTTAATTTTTTTTATTAATTATTACTTTTATTAGTATTCTCCACACACACACACACACACACACACAAAAACAATGAAAAATAACAAAACACAAAAACAAGCATACAAAAAAACCCACAAATCCAAATCTTACAAATTAATAATATAAACACTAAAAAGAAAAATAAACGTTGGCTTCCACCAATCCCATAGCACCTCCTTTACCTCTCATTGTGTCTTCCTGTTTTCCTTATCATCTCTATCCTAGCATCTAGATATAAATCCCTCTTTCTTATCCTTTCACTTCACAAGGTTATTCCAGACTCAGCCAGATTTCTCTCCTCGAATCTTGGCTTTTAAGGTATTCATTTAGGCACTCCCATTCCTTTTTCATTTTACCATGTGCATTTTATCATGTGCTTGAACTTGACACAGAAGCTGCATAGAATCATAGAACTGTAGAGTTGGAAGGGACCCCAAGGGTCATCTAGTCCAACCCCCTGCAATGCAGGAATCTCAGCTAAAGCATCCATGACAAATGACCATCCAACCTCTGCTTAGTAAGGAGAGCCCACAACTTCTCGAGGGAGACGGCGAGGAGCATGACAACATTCTCTCTTCTGCCTGTGAATATGCTCACAGCCTAACTAGTTCCATGCACCGTTAGCAGTGTGCTAAGCTACCACTTGGTAAATAATCATGGGGCTATATCCAGCCAAGTTCTGTTCAGAGTAGACCTGTTGAAATTAATGAACTGAAGTTAGTCACATCTGTTAACTTCAGTGGATCTACTCTGAGTAGGACGAGCATCGGCTGCAGCCCCACCTGCCCAGTCAATGTATACCCTCGGATTGTGACTTTTGCAGCTGGAAAATTTTGCACCATCCCTGAAATGTGCCTAATCCCTAACCATGCATTATTTCTAATTGGGACCTGGTTAAGTAAGTAAGGCTGGAGACAAACAGTCATTTTTAAGAGGTAAGAAAGTGACTCAATTGACTTTATCCCACTGTCAGATCTGGAAACTTTTTTTTAAAAAAAAACCCACTCTACAAAATCCTTCTATCAGAGAAGAAAAAAGTGAGACACATGCATATACTTTTGAGCAAAACTCTTTCTTTCAAATTGCTTCTAACTCTCCAAGAATTGCCAGGCTCTGGCCCAGAGATGGGAAGCCTCTGCTTCTCCAGTTGTTACAGGACTCAAGCAGCCCTGACCAGCATGACCAGTCAAAGCTGATGGGAGCAGTGGTGGTTCCTCTAGCTTGACATCCCTCTTTTTCCTGAGAACCTTACTTTTCATTCCATGTGGAAATGGAAAACTGGGATAACTCTGCACATGCTCAGAGGCATCATCCTGTATTGTTGCTCTGCTTCTCTTAGACCCAGTGCTGAAATCAGATTCTTTAGCTGAGCCTTCTGATTCAAAACAAAAAAAAAAAAAAATTTTCCCCTTCCAGTAGCACCTTAAAGACCAACTAAGTTAGTTCTTGGTATGAGCTTTCGTGTGCATGCACACTTCTTCAGATACACTGAAACAGAAATTGCCAGATCCTTCTATATAGTGAGAAGGTGGGGACGGGTATTACTCAGAAGGGTGGTGGGAATGGGTGGTGGGCAGATAGCTGTGATAAGCCTGTTGACGACTCTTAACGACTGCAATAGGTCTTACAGGAAAAAGCAAGGGGTGAGAAGGTGAAAAATGGCTTTGTCATGTATAATGAGATAAGAATCCAATGTCTTTGTTCAGACCAGGTCTCTCCATGGTTTTAAGTTTGGTAATGAGTTGCAATTCAGCAGCTTTTCCTGTAAGACCTATTGCAGTCGTTAAGAGTCGTCAACAGGCTTATCACAGCTATCTGCCCACCACCCATTCCCACCACCCTTCTGAGTAATACCCCTCCCCACCTTCTCACTATATAGAAGGATCTGGCAACTTCTGTTTCAGTGTATCTGAAGAAGTATGCATGCACACGAAAGCTCATACCAAGAACTAACTTAGTTGGTCTTTAAGGTGCTACTGGAAGGAAAAAAAAAAATTTGTTTTGACTATGGCAGACCAACACGGCTACCTATCTGTAACTGGAACTACCTTCTGATTCAGTCCTGGATTCTGAATTGTGGTGCTCCTGCTCCTTTCTGCTCTTATTCCTCCATGTGGGACCTTAATGGCTTTCCTTCCACCCTGTACTCATCTCTCGCGGCCACTGGGAAAAGCATAACCCAAATACCCAGCTGAGGAAGTGTGTGTGCAGCGTCACATGATGTTCCAGAGGGTGGGAAGGAGGGGAGAGCGAAGGAGCTGCTGTGGTCACTTATTGGCTCATTGGCTTCTCAAACCTTAGCCGGGTGGGAAGATTAGTCTCGGTTCAATGAGACCAGATGAGCGAACCGGAATCCTCTGACCGGCATCGGCAGATTTTGCAAGCGGATTCTGTGCTGCCGAGCCGAACAGTCTGGGATGCTTTTCTTTCAAAGGGTTGTGTAACACAAGAAAGGGGGGGGGGGAAACACGCTCCATCTCCTCCAGTGTCTGAAAGTATAGCAAGCATCCCTACCCACAGATGCAAAACTGCTATGGAAATCATCAGATGAATCATTCTGTGCCCCCGCTGATTTATTCGATCCACGTAGTGAGCAACGCAATTCAAACTGGGTTTATGTATAACCTGCATCGAAAATAGCCAATGGGGGAAATAACATAGAGGAGATAAAATCAAGGCCATGTGACTACAGAACTAGCAGAGTGAAACAAACCACCTTTAAAGGCCGCTGGGTCCGTGGATGTTAGCCATGGGGAATTCACTTGAAAACGGAGCAGTATGAATACTGGGTCCCAGGCCTTGTCCACTGGTTTGTGTCCATAGGATTCAGTTTCTTGGACACAGAAGCAGATGCTCAAGAAAGGATTGCTTGCAGTGGATGCCAGAGAATGCCTTCAGTGCTAGAAGCTCACATGCAAACAGGGCTCCTCCTGTCGACCTGTTTGTTGAGCATTCATCCCGATTTTGCTTGCAGAAAGCTTACCTGGAGGTGGTCAGATGATGTCTGGTCCTTACTGACCCTTTGTTCTGGCGGGTTGATTGATTTGAAGTATTTGTAACACGCTCTCTGTTGAATATTTTCAATCCCAGAGCAGGGAAGAAGCAAAAAACAACAAGTAAGGATATACAGTGGGGAAATAACAATATACAAAATTACATATATATTTTTAAGAATTCTTGACATTGTTTTTAGAATGGGTAAAGCAGGTTTTACTGTTTTTAGAGTTTATTTGTTTTCAGAACCTGAGTTTGTGTGTCTTGTATGCTGCTTTTGATGGCTTCGTGCTATGAAACTGAGCCTCACTTAGCTTGAGGGCAGGGAATCTGCTTTGCCTGCAGAAGGTCTCAGATTCAATCTTTTGTGTATCCTTGTAGGACATTTTCCTTTTGTTTGGAATGCTGGAGAACTGCTGCAAATTAGTGTTGACAGTGCTAGGCTAGAGAGGTTAGATAGATGCTCCTAAATGTACAAGATCCCACTGCAGAAGTAAACAGGAGTTAGGGATCAACATCCCCACCCACCCCCTGAATAGCAGGTTGGTGAACAACAAGGGAGAGAAAGCCGTGATTCCTGCACTACAGGGGTTGGACTAGATGACCCTTGGGTCCCTCCCAACCCTGTAATTCTATGAAAATGGGGAAGACTCTCAGGATCTGACTCCTTTGGGTCCACATTTCCGTATGAAACTGCTGAGCCAGACCAGCTACTTTTTATTTAATTTATTCATTTAATTGGGTTGTTTCCCTTCACTGTTCTGTACAATTTATACTCAAACCAGCTCACCAAAAATAAAGCCTCTAAAAATATCTTAACAATGAGATGATTTAAAAGCGGGGGTGGGGGTGGGGGACTGGCACAGTTTATCTGCAATTAAGATGACAGCAGCAAAGAGCGAAAGATTCAAAACAGAGCAGAAGACTAACCATGGCTACTCGGAAGGAGGCTTACTCCTAGATAAGTGGGGTTAGGAGTATAGTCCTCTAAGGGGGCATCAAATGCTTGCTTAAACACACACAAAAAGAGAGTGAGGGTGACAGAACTCTCTTGGGAGGGGTTTCTAGAGTTTTAAGGGGTCACCACCAAAAAGGCCCCGCCTCTCAGTGCTTCTAACAGCGACAGGGCTGACTCCCGATTTCTGCACAGGTGTGTTCCTGATTCCGTATCTACTAATCGTCTTTGTCGGGGGGATCCCCGTCTTCTTCCTGGAGGTGGCCCTTGGGCAGTTTATGAAGCAAGGTGGGATCTCTGCCTGGAACATCGCCCCACTCTTCAAAGGTAAAAGGCTTGGAATGTGAACCGCATAATAAGCAGGCTATGCTTAGGAGCCACTTAGGAGTTGCTGCCAGGGAAAAGGCATATTCTCAGGGCCAGCTTCAGGCTTTTGAGTGCACTAGGCCCAAGAGATGCCTGCAGTGTGCCTTCCTCCTTGCTTCTAGGCCCAATCCATACAGCCCTGCAGAGGGAGAGAGCCCGTGGGGTGCAGTGGGGCCCCTTGAAGTGGTGTGGCCTCTGCAGGGGCCCAAAACTGGCCTTAGGTAGCTCAAGAGAGTCTCCTAGCAGAGCAGAGGTTTTTCCACTTGTGTTCTGTGGGTCCCCAGCGTGACATAAAGGCGTATTAGGGGTTCAGTAACAATAGACATGTTTGCTTGAAATAATGTCATCCTTCCTGACCAACTTACCCCCTCCCCCAAAAAACATTCAGATTTAGGAAAACGTCAAGGGCTCTAAGAATGTGCTCTCATGTAACCTGGGGCATGGCTTGAATTATATAGGGGCTGGGTGCAAGGCTGCCCCCTTTTGTGGCTGCCCACCCCTCAGCCAGGCCCATGCAGACTGTGGGGCGCAATTGGGAACACTTGCCTCGGGCCTTGGAGGGCTAAGCTGGCCGGGGGACTCCAGCAGGGACCATCTGCTTTTTTGAGTTTATAACAAGACTCCCAGACAAGCTCCTGTCTTTCAAAGGTTATGAGGCAGTTACAGTTTGCAGGGGGAGTCTGTGAAGTGTGGATTTCAGCAAGCCTTCCTGTGCATCATTTGAGCCCTGCTCAGCAGCTCAAACAAGGCTTGCCCTTCAGGGAAGAAGACCCCAAATTGACTTGCCTGCACGGGGATTCCATGGTGGATGCCTGGCTGGGGCTGGGGGCTCGTTGGTTCAATGTGGAAACTCCTCCCTGGGAGGCCTGGCAACCATTTCGACAGGCCAAGGATGAGGAAACATCAGTGGCGATCCAAATGTTGCACTGCACCTCCCCCCAACTCTGAACATGGGCCGTTGGCTGGCTGGGGGCGATGGGGGCTGGAGTGCAACCAGACTACCTCCGCCCTTGCTGTAGAACAGCAGTTCTCAACCTGTGGGTCCCCAGATGTTGTTGGACTACAACTCCCATCATCCCTAGCTAACAAGGCCAGAGCTCGGGGATGATGGGAGTTGTAGTCCAACAGCATCTGGGGACCCACAGGTTGAGAACCACTGCTGTAGAAGAACTAGCACAGCCCTTAAAAGGAGCAGCAGAGAGGGCTCCCTGAGGCCCTTTACTAAGTAGCTGCTTGGACGATGAGAACATGGACTCCTCCCTTTGAGTTCATGGAGATCGTGGGGTGGTTGGGGGCTGCGCATGTAGACACAGGACTGAGTCTGCCTGTGAGTGGAGAATCCCCTTTTGCTACCACCAATTTTGTCACTTCTCAATACTAGCCACCAGCGATTCCCCACCCCTCCAACGTTGCATCGTGCATTATTATTATTATTATTATTATTATTATTATTATTATTATTATTAAATTTTATGTATACCCTGCCCTCCCCAGCCAAGACTGGGCTCAGGGCGGCTAACACCAAATATAAAAACAATTGATTGAAATACAGCTTAAAAAACAAGATTAAAATGCAACATTAAAATGCAGCCTCATTTCAGTGGAAACTCAATCAAAAACTTTTTTGGGGATGAAAACGTCAGGTCTTCACCAAGGCTAACTATCCAGACTGGGCCTACAGAGCTGGGCCTACACCAGCAAGCGAGGCAGCTTCCCAGGCATATAGATAAGGCTACACTAGCACATCGGGTTTTTTGGGAGGGGAGCAGGAGACAGACATGGCAGATGAGGCGAAAGGGCTGGCAGCAACGGCTGTGCAATCGGTAAATGCGTTTTGACGCATGGCCTGGAATGCCTCGTATCCAGCCCTCTACGTACATTAGCAGTCAGGGCCACGTGGGGCTACCGCAGGGCTGTGAGGATTCTGCCAGCACGTTGAATAATGTATCGGATGAAGAATTCAGAGCAAGTTTTAAAGCCCTTAAGGTTATTTCAGGACGTGGTGCCGGGAAGCTTGAAAGCGTGTGGGCCACGTCTCTTGTGATAGCTCAGAATTTGGACTGGGGGCTGAATGAGGAAGTGGGGCTTTGACAGAGTCTTGGCCTTCCAGAATAAAATGTGCAGATAAGGTAAACGGATGCTTTATTTGTATATGAAGACACACCTCTTTTTCCTGGCTTTTGACACATGAAATTGTTGGCTATTTGCAGATTAGTTGCACTGCAGAAAGCTTGCTGGGGAGGCCACATATTCAAGAAATGCAAAATAAGTTTAGCTAGGTTTTAATAACAAAAACAAAAACTCCTTTTACATTAATTATATCAATAAGCATGACCCAACCACCAGGGTACTGAGAGAGCTAGGTGCTGCTCTTTATATACTAATACCCAACAGCTTAATTAACATAATTTAACAACACCTTCTATACTGCTTCACAGCTGTAAAACCGGGTCAAGTTATTTGCTGCGGCCCTTAAAGAAATACACATCTTGTGGAACAATAATGAACCTTCAAATTTAAAGAGACCATTCAACAGAGATCATTTATTTTCGGGACCCCCCTTATTTCTGTGAGCGACAGAAAGTTGCTTTAAACTGTTTTTAAAAGTTGTGTTTTAATTGTAGTAACACCCTGGGATCTTAGCGCGAAGGGCAGGCAATGAATAACAGCAGCAACAACATGTACGCTATACAGCTGAGTTTCCCATGGTGCAGAATCTAGATTTCCCTGGCACAGATCTCTGCTCCCCCAGTAGAGTCTATGCCGCCTTCGCTATCAGCTATGCAGCTCAGGCAGAAAGTTGTCATGGAAGAAGAAGGTGGAGTTGGGCAGGGCTTAGGCCTAGTCTTCGCATGTAGCACAGTGAGGTTGTGGGTGTTGGAAGTGCCAGAACGGACTGTTGCCCAAAAGGTGCCAGGTTTAATCCCTGACGTATCCACATCTGATACCTGGGGATGTGGCCTGCCTGAAATTCGGGAGAGCGGCTGCCAGTCAGTGTGGACAGTACTGAGGCAGATGCACCAACGATCTGAATTTGGTGCAAGGCAGCTTCCAATGGATCTCAGGCTGCCAGTGAGGGGCCACCCCACTTCCTTGTTTTTTTTAAAAAAAAACCAAAAAAACCAGGAGATGGAAAACAGTGCTTATTTTCTATTTGCAGGGAGGTCTTCCCTTTCCTTTCACGTAAGGGAGCATTCAAGATATGATCTCTCACCTGGAAGGTAAAGTGGTACATTCTGCTCTACCACGCTGGGACTCTACCACTTCATTCTCACTGCATGCCCAAGCCAGGCCTTGGTGGGAATTGAACGTGCTGCCCTTCCCTCAGGAAGAACCGCATGCCTCCTCCCCTTTCCCCTGAGCCAGCCTCTGACCATCTCGTTTCTCCCTAGGCCTGGGCCTGGCCTCTATGGTCATTGTCTTCTTCTGCAACTCTTACTACATCATGATCCTCGTCTGGGGCCTTTTCTACCTGGTGCACTCGCTGACGGAAACCCTGCCCTGGGCCACCTGCGGCCACTCCTGGAACACCCCCCAGTGCACGGAGCTCTTTGGCCTGGGCGGCTGCGACAACAACAGCACCACCAACAGCAGCACTGCCAGAAACTGCAGCAACCTGGCTGACCAGCGTTCACCCATCATAGAGTTCTGGGAGTGAGTGGGTGCTTGTTCCCTAGAGGGATACCAGGATGTCGGTCTCTTGGGGGGCGTGCGGTGTGGGTCCTGCAGGAAAGGTTCCTGAATTCACAGGGTCAGGTGGGGAAGAATGAGGGGAGACCGGAAAGTGAGGGGGAGGAATGGTTCAGACAAGAAGGGGGTCCTACACATTTTGGCACCTGAGGCAGAAAATTCAAAGGGTGCTTTCCATGGTGATAAAAAAAAAGACATTATATGATTTATATACATTGATTATTTACTAATATTGTTTATTCATCACCTTCCGCACACGTTTCAAGGTGATGTACAAAATATAATAAAAAACAGCTTTAAAAATAGCCTGGAAAATAACAGTGGATAAATTTAAAAACAACCCCCATTGCAGAGACCCGTTTTTAAATATTATATCAATTATATTTACAAAAATTATTGACTATTTGCTGCCTTTTAATGGTACCCGAAATCTATCATCTGAAGTGAGGTGCTTCATTTAGTTAGTTGTTTAAATCGTTTATAACTCACGTAATATTTTGAATATCTCTTAAGCAACGCCTAATGGTGGAGTCAGCACTAGATAAGGACAGGGGCAAATGGTTTTTCTTCTTGTCCTTCTCATGCTCAGGCTGCGGCCCCTGCTAATTTCCCTCTCCACTTCCTTGCCCACCTCTTAGGAACAAGGTGCTGCGGATTTCAGGGGATCTGGCTGAACCAGGAGAGCTCAGCTGGCAGCTGATCCTTTGCCTGCTCACGACTTGGGTCATTGTCTATTTCTGCATCTGGAAGGGGGTCAAGTCAGCTGGGAAGGTAACGGGTCTTCCTTTAAAAGTGTGTGTGCATATTACTGTGGGGGAAGCTTATGAGGAAGTATAACAAAGTTGGTTATGGAATCAGGGCAGGACTTTAGGGCAGATGCTCGGGATTATGCTCATCTGGACAGCCCCCCAAATGTAGCAGGGCTGCCATAACACATTTTGAAGTAAACAATACACAATACCACCTAAAGCATCCTCAGGTGGGGAGCCTCAGGCACCTGGGGGGGCTGAACGTGCCCATCCAGGCATCTCAATCTGACCATCAAGACTCACCAGCCATGCAGTCTGCCCTCTGTGAGTGCTTTTGGCTGCCTGGATTATGCCCTTGAATAGTGCTAATGCCTCTTTGGGGGTATTTTAAAAATCAGATTTCATTACAGTTTTTTCAGTCTACAATAAGGTAAAAGAAAATAATCTAAATAAAAACAAAAACAGAGAAAGAGAAAATAAAACACCAAAGGAAAACCAAAAAAATAAAAGGGGGAAAAAGAGGGAAAGACTTCCAATTTTCCATCTGTCAGTTACATAAAAGAAATTATTCAAAATACTTTTTGGAGCTGGCCGACCTGACCGGAAGAATCCGCGAACAGAAAGAGGAGGAGTACCAAGACGAATGGAAGAAATTGAAGGAGTATTTAGTTAAATATTCTAAGATAACATAAGTAGAACTATTTGTAAGTACCAAATTGGCTTAGGAGTCAAATATGTTAAATTGCATAACACTATGGATAGAAGTGAAAATGAAAAGAAAGAAAGATGTTAATTGCCTAAGTTAATTTTATTTGAAAATAGTATTGGAAAACTGCTACAATGAGCTACATGGAAATTCAGCTAGGGGGATTTGAGGAAGTCATCTAACAATGAAATCAAAAGTGGGATCATAATAGCTAGGATAAATGTTTGTTTGTTTGTCTTTTTTACATTGTAATGTGTTTCTTTTATGTTTGCTATAAATTTGGAAAACCAATAAAAAAAATTTGGGGGGAAAAAGAAATTATTCAAAATATCCACTCTAGAATGACATCCAGCAATTCTACTTTCTGTTAGACAATATTTTCCCAATCTGCCCAGCCAAATGTCTCAGACTAATCCATTTTCCTTTTACACAAAAAAGTCCAAAAGCGCTTCTCTAACTATTTATGAATTTGAGCAATAGCTTTTCTCTAACCAAAACCTATCAACTTTGTCTCCAATAATTTCAACTACCATTCCTCCATATTAAGCAATAATATGACGAAAATGCCTCTTGTTTGATGGATGGAGAGATGGGTGTCTGACTTTTGTGGGGCTGCCATGTAGCCCGGCATGTATGCAGCTGTTGCCCCGCCCACTATTCCCTCTGGCTCCACCCACCACTGGCATGTGGCCCCCTAAAGGTTCCCCATGAGGCCATGTGGATCTCAAGCTGAAAAGGGTTCCCCCACCTCTTAAATAGCGCCCTTTCTCTCCCTAACCCATAATAAGCCTAAAATTACGTAACTGCTCCACTGATAACAAGTGTATATTGGCAATAATAACACACAGGGAGCGCATTACGGTCACTATTGACGGATCCATCTGCATCTTAATGCTGAAATTTGTTCTTTGTAGTTAAAAAACTAAGAAACAAAACTCCCAGCGAAGATAGAATCTGAGAACATGCTGTCACTTCCTCCTTCCGATGTAGCACTTGGACCTGTAATAATTTTCTGACAGTGGTTGCACCACTGGTGTTTGCTGAAAGGCCAACCCCCACCCAGCCACACACAACGTCAGCTAGTAACTGTCATTATACAATTGCTGTGGTGAATGGAAAAAGCCTTGCGTAAGCAGTGGTAAGAAAATACCATAATCACCGTTAAATACAAGCAAATGCAACTGGCGTCCTATCACATCTGGCGTTAATTCTTTATGTGGATGGGAGTGAGAGGTTATTCAGCCAGTGCTCTTGTATCAGGTGACACCACAGTTGCCCTAATTTCTCCTTTGGGTGTGTGTGTTGCTTTTTGGGGTGGGCGTTCTGAGCATCAGAAGTGTTTCTTCTGTGAAATGCGCATCTTTGTGGTGCCCAACAAATAATTTCCTAGTGTGTCTCTGAGCCAAAAAGACACATTTTAAAAAATAAGTACTTATTTAAATATATACATTTCACTAATTTTACATTCATTTTGACATTTTTAAACTTGAATTCCTTCCCCCTCTTTCTGTGGTTCCTTAAATTTATTATCTTCTGCATATCCAAATTAACTTAACTTGCTCATTTATTTATCTTCTTTATATATATATATATACTCTTACATAGCTGCAGGTTATTACAATAATCCTGCCAGTGTTTTTATCTGTAAATATTCAATAAACCATTTCCATTCTTTTATATATAAAAAAAGTTTGTTCTCTTGATTTCTTACTTCTTCCGGTAAGTTTTGCCATTTCTGCATATTCCATAGGTTTTTGTATCCATTCTTCCTTTGCTGGGACTACTTCTTCTTTCCATTTTGGGGCAAGTAACATTCTTGCTGCTGTAGTCGCACACATTAAAAAATTTCTATACAATTTAGGTAGCTCTATCCCTATAATTCGCAGAAGAAAGGCTTCTGGGGTGTGTTTTTTTACAAACATTATTTTCAACATCCTTTTCATTTCATTATATATCATTTCCCAGTAAAAAAGACACATTTTTTAACATGAGCCCCATCCCTTCCTCCTATAGACCAGGCATCCACACCTTGCAACCCACCAATCTGACTGCAGCCACTCAGCACCCATGTGCAACAGCCCACCAGTGTGGTGCTGGTGATGTCCTAATAATAATATTGGAGGATGGATGGCGGCTAACAGATTGGGGTTGAATCCTGACAAGACAGAAGTACTGTTTTTGGGAGACGGGGCGGGCGGGTGTGGAGGATTCCCTGGTCCTGAATGGGGTAACTGTGCCCCTGAAGGACCAGGTGCACAGCCTGGGAGTCATTTTGGACTCACAGCTGTCCATGGAGGCGCAGGTCAATTCTGTGTCCAGGGCGGCTGTCTACCAGCTCCATCTGGTAAGCAGGCTGAGACCCTACCTGCCCGCAGACTGTCTTACCAGAGTGGTCCATGCTCTGGTTATCTCCCGCTTGGACTACTGCAAAGCGCTCTACATGGGGCTACCTTTGAAGGTGACCCGGAAACTGCAATCCATCCAGAATGCGGCAGCTAGACTGGTGACTGGAACTTGCTGCCAGGACCACATAACACCAGTCCTGACAGATCTGCATTGGCTCCCAGTACATTTCCGAGCACAATTCAAAGTATTGGTGCTGACCTTTAAAGCCCTAAACGGCTTCGGTCCTGTATACCTGAAGGAGCATCTCCACCCCCATCGTTCAGCCTGGACACCGAGATCCAGCACCGAGGGCTTTCTGGCGGTTCCCTTATTGCGAGAAGTGAGGTTACAGGGAACCAGACAGAGGGCCTTCTTGGTAGTGGTGCCCACCCTGTGGAACACCCTCCCTACAGATGTGAAGGAAATAAGTAGCTATCCTATCTTTAAAAGACACCTGAAGGCAGCCCTGTTCAGGGAAGTTTTTAAATATTTAATGCTGTACTGTTTTTAACATTTGATTGGGAGCCGCCCAGAGTGGCTGGGGAAACTCAGCCAGATGGTCGGGGTATAAATAATAAATTATTATTATTATCCTTGCTTGGCAGGTGGTCTATTTCACTGCACTCTTCCCCTATGTGGTTCTTATCTTGCTGCTCTTGCATGGCGTGACGTTGCCCGGTGCGCTAGATGGCATCATCTACTACCTGAAACCGGACTGGACCAAGCTTGCTGTGGCTCAGGTAAGAACTGGGATGGCACATTCACCGAGAGAGGGGACGTGGAAGGTTTCAAACAGGGAAGCAGCTGGGAAAACAGAGGCCATAGCCAATATCTGTGTGCAGGGAGGCAGGCCTTTGCATCTAACTGCGCCTTTGCCCTCTGGCCAGGCCAGGCCTGGTCATGCAAGCAAGAGTTCTGCCCCCCACTCGGTGGGTTTTATACCACGGCTGTTCCCCTCACCCCAGGTATGGATTGATGCTGGTACCCAGATCTTCTTCTCATATGCTATCGGGCTGGGAGCCCTGACCGCACTTGGCAGCTACAACCGCTTCCACAACAACTGCTACAGGTGAGGCCCCACACCGCATACGGGTAGTCTTTTAAAAAGAGATCTGCATGGCTTTCAGTCCCCAAGTGTGGAATCTGCTGGCTTGGTCTGAATCCTGATGGAGACACTGCTTTTATTTAAAGCGTTCATTTCTAGCCCTTGTGGTCTTGAATAAAAGCCTTGAAAATGCTACTAGGACTTCTTCAAATAGTGGCATCTATACACCGCACCCACTAGGTCCTCACCTCTCTCCTGTTCCCAACCACACCCCATTCCGCAACCTGCATGTCATCTTCCAACACATTTATTGCTTCCCCTTTTCTGTGTTTTGCTATTCTGCACAAGTACAGAATTAGGTGCAGTACAGAGAATTCAGCAGCCTGACCATCTCCATTCCCTCTCTCCCTCCTCTTTAAAAGCAAGTTTACAGCTAAGGCGACAAATACAGGGCTGAAATTGTGTGGGCAATGCTTGCTGAAACATCAGAAACTGTGTGTGTGTGTGTGCGCGCGCGCGCGTGCGCCTGTGTGCTCGCAGTGTGTACCGTATCATTTTTATGACTTGCAGAAGATGAATGAATTATGCAAGACAAAAATGTCTGCAAATATGCTTGATTTGATCATTTATGTTGGTCACAGAATTCAGCTTTTCTTGGTGCAGATTTTAGGTCGCGTTTAGCATAGAAGTCTGGGTTGCTGTTTGTTTGTTCTTTAAGTGCAGAGTATGCACAGATATGCATATTTCCATCCATGAAACTTCTCTGTTTTCTCTATGTTGGGCGAACCCATGGGCTAGACGCCACCCTCACCCTTGTCATCAGTATTATTAATTTATATACTACTTAATGTGCCAAAATGTCTTCTAAGCAGCTTACAACTTTAATACATAGTGAGAATACTCAAAAAACGATTCCATTAAAATCACTAGTTCAGCTCAGGGGAGAGCTTGCCTGAACAGGTGTGCCTTCAGGAGCTGGCGGAATACCAACACTGATAGGGCCCCTCACATTTCAGCAGGGAGGGCATTCTGCAGCACTGATGCCACGAGTGAAAAAGCCTCCCTCCCTCTGCGTTACCACAAGCTGATAATCAGCAGGCCATGATAAAACTGGTCATGTTCCAGTTGCAGATCGTAGTACCTGGCGCCAGAAGGCAATATGGTTTTTCATGTCATGTGTGGTCTGCTAGTTACCTTCATGGTTGCCACCAATTAATTTGCTGCTGATGCAGGTGAAAGCTGCACACACACACACACACTTAACCCTGGCAACGTCAGCCGCCAGGAAGTAGGAAATGGCAGGAAACAAACCATCGAGCCGCTGTTTGCATGTGCCCCTCAAGATCAAACAGGTTGCCAAGTCCTGCTCTATGACATCATACAAATTTGGAAATCTGGATAAAATAAGGAAATTAATAATTTAAATGGAGACACAATTTGTCTCGAATGCAACATTCGAGGGAGTGTGTGGCGTTGGGGAGTTAATAAGGGAAATGGGGTGCGGCAAAAGCTTTTACACCAATACCTTGAAGCCTTTGATGCCCCACCACTGTCCTAAGATGCCTTTTACGCAGGGGGTTGGACTAGATGACCCTCAGGGGTCCCTTAGAGCTCTACAATTCTATTATTCTAACTTCATGGTGACAGCAGCAAGAGATTAGCACAGTACAGCTGAGCTTCAGGAGGGAGTTTCCTTCCAGCAGAAGATTGGATAGTGCCTATATTGTGCGCTGTTTAATGCAGCTGCTTGGTGCCATCTGCGATGCAAAATCTTACCCATGCTGGGTTTCCCCCCCAAAAAAGAACCCTTTTCCATCTAATGCTAGCCAACTCTGGTTTAATTTGAACCCCTCAAACTATACTTAGTGGTGAGATTCAGTCCTAGAACATGTGACAAGAGTACACTGGGACATATGCAGTGTCTTTCTGTCATTGCAGGGGGCAACTGGGTTTATTAGAGGGAAGGAAGGGTGATTTCCAGGCAGGCTGGGGTCCTGGGCACCTCTAACATGGTACACGCATTGTAACCTTTTGTAAGGGAGGGGAAGTGAGAGGGCACTGGGCACCCACTGGGTCCGAGTGGAGGGTGGGCTTGTGGCTATTGACTTGCCTGATCCTCCCTACAGGGACGCCTACATCTTGGCTGTGATCAACAGCTCAACCAGCTTCTTTGCTGGCTTTGTGGTGTTTTCCGTCCTGGGCTTCATGGCATCGGAGCAGGGCGTGGACATCTCCCAGGTGGCAGAGTCAGGTGAGCGCCAGCTGTGGGGACTTCCTCCGATTCCCACCTCATCAGCCCATTTCACCCTTTCCCTATGAAAAGGTGCGACACATCGGTGCAAAATAGCTGGGAGGCAGAGCACAAAGTCTACCTGGCACCTCCAGGTAGCGCCAGGAAATAGCTCTTGCCTGAAGCCCTGGAGAGCCACTGCCAGCCAGCGTAGACAGCACTGAACTAGATGGAGCTTTGGTCTGATTTAGAAGAAGGCAGCTCCCCTGTGTCCCTCAAAGCTCAATGGCATCTCCATTTAAAAGAACCTCAAGCAGCAGCGCAGAACTTTGACTAGACCACGGAGAACTGCAGCCAATCAGAATGGGAAGAACAGGACCGGCCGGGCCAATGGTGTGTTCTCGCATGCTAAGCTTAGGTAACTTCTTAGAATTTTGGGAGAATGTAAGAAGAGCCTGTTCCATCTGGCCAATGCCCCACCTTCATGCAGCGTCCTATGAGAAGCCTGCAAGCTGGACATGAGCACAGCATCACCCTGCTCACCTGTGCTTCCCAGTAACAGGTATTCAGAGGCGTAATGCCTGTGGCAGTGGAGGTAGAACAGAGCCACAGGTGCGGCTAGTAGACATGGGTAGCCTCATCCTCCCTGAATCCGTTCAACCCCCAAGCTGGTGGCTATCGCTGCAGCCGGCACCCCTCTTAACTCACGTTCTCTCTTGCAGGTCCAGGCCTGGCCTTCATTGCCTACCCCAAAGCTGTGACGCTCATGCCACTCTCCCCTCTCTGGGCGACACTTTTTTTCTTCATGCTCCTGGTCCTGGGGCTCGACAGCCAGGTAAGCCACTCATGGGGAGCGTGTTTTTTTATTGAGCAGAGCACATTGCGGAGGGAGGCACGATGCAGAAATGGCGTAGAGCAGCGGTTCTCGACCTGTGGGTCCCCAGCTGTGGTTGGACTACAACTCCCATCATCCCTGAGCTCTGGCCTTGCTAGCTAGGGGTGATGGGGGTTGTAGTCCAACGACACCTGGGGACCCACAGGTTGAGAAAGGCTGGCGTAGAGGGAAAGCGGCTTCTTTTACTTGCAGAAATCAGTGGGCGGCGTTTGTGCTACGGGTTTGCTAACACGGCTGCAGACAGGAAGGTGCTGCTGTTGGAAGCATGGGAGCAGGAGGTGTTTAAGAAGTTGGCAGCTGGGAGGGAGGGGGGAAGGAAGGGAGGGAGGGAGGGAGCATTCCACCTGAAGCAAGGATGATAGGGAGCAGGTTACAATGGCATGATGGCAATTGGAGCATAATGCTGTGCCCACAGAGCACGTAAAGAGGAAGACAAGAGACTGAACCAGCACTCGCCAGTTCACCTGAATGCAAACGGAGCTCATGTGTTTGCACTGCTGAGGGGGCACAGGGTGTGTGCAGAGTGCAAAGCAGGGCCAGAGAGAGTCCCGGGGGCCAGGTTGAGAGGCCTGGAGGGCCACAGCTTGACCTCAGTCCTGAGGTTCCACACCTCTGTGTTTAAGCAGAGCGTAGACCAGCACCTTGTGCCAAGTTTACCCCCCCCTCTCTCTCTCATATGTTATTTCATCCTGCCAGTTTGTGGGAGTGGAGGGTTTCATCACTGGCATCCTAGACCTGTTTCCGCAGCCAGCAGCAGGCTCGCCGCGCAGAGAGATCACCGCTGCGATTTGCTGCCTTGTCTGCTGTATCATTGACCTCTCCATGGTGACTCAGGTGAGGCCGATGTGTGGGAGAAACCCTTTCTATACGAAACGTGAGTGCTACATGGGCTTGCCTGGAAGGGGCTGGCTCGTTTTCTGGGTGGGCCACCAGAAGCTCCTGGGCACAGTCCAAACTCCTGGGTAATAAGAATTACTTGGAAGGTGCAGTCAGTTAAAAATGCCTCTCCGCACCACCAGCACCCATGGCTTCATGAGCCATAGCCGCCCTGTGTCTTCCCAAAGAGAAAAGCCATCACGCTGCATGCAAAAGATGCTCTGGCTAGGACTCCAGCCATCCTTCAGGCCACAGTGTTTCTCAAACATGGGTCTCCTATTGTTGTTGGACTACGACTCCCATCATCCCTGACCACTGGTTCTGCTAGCTAGAGATGATGGGAGTTGTAGTACAACAATGGGAGACCCATGTTTGAGAATTACTGTTCCAGGGGAGGGGAATTCCATTGACATGGGGTAACTACCGCATTGTCACCTTCCCTATGTCCCCATGATCAACCTGTCAAAAGAAGTATCCGTGATTCAGGTTCCAGCCATTAATGGTTAGGACCATTTCAGTTCCTTGGCAAGTCCCATCCTGAATGGCCGGAGCTAGAAGCTCAAGGCTTGCCCATTTGGCTGTGCTTGGGACATGCTGTTTGCAGAGAGGGGCCCGTGTCTCTCTCTGCGTGCGTGACGTGTCTCTGTGTGATACGCTGTCTACACAAGCCCCCTGGCCCTGTCTCCATAGCCCCACTCCTCATCATGGCTGGCATTTCTCTACTTGGAATAATAATAAGCAACAAGGATAATGCGCGTATTCGGTAATCGGTTCTTTTCCTGTGCCATGTGACCCTAGGGCGGCATGTACGTCTTTCAGCTGTTTGACAATTATTCGGCCAGCGGGATCACGCTTCTGTGGCAGGCCTTCTGGGAGTGTGTGGTGATTGCCTGGGTCTATGGTAAGTGGCAAGGGAGACACAGGGGCAAGGAGATTTCAGGAAAAGCAAACACTTTCCCTCCCTGCACAGTCCTCTGCTTGACTCTTGCTTTGGCTCCCCCCACCCAAGGCTGCCGGAGATCTGGGCGCTGTGAATGGGGCCCTTTTCAGGTGTTGGTGCGGGAGGGAATGGCCTGGCTCGAGGCCCAAAACTGATTCGCTCTTCCACGCAGGAGCTGACCGCTTCATGGACGATGTTGCCCGTATGATTGGCTACCGACCGCTGCCCTACATGAAGTGGTGCTGGTCTCTCATCACCCCAGTAGTGTGTGTGGTGAGTTGAAAGCAGTGGGGCAGAAGGTCCAGTATACCTGAAGGAGCGTTTCCACCCCCATCGTTCTGCCCAGACACTGAGGTCCAGTGCCGAGGGCCTTCTGGCGGTTCCCTCGCTGCAAGAAGCCAAGTTACAGGGAACCAGGCAGAGGGCCTTCTCGGTAGTGGCGCCCACCCTGTGGAACGCCCTCCCACCAGATGTCAAAGAGAAAAGCAACTACCAGACTTTTAGAAGACATCTGAAGGCAGCCCTGTTTAGGGAAGCTTTTAATGTTTAATAGGTTGTTGTATTTTAGCGTTATGTTGGAAGCTGCCCAGGGTGGCTGGGGAAACCCAGCCAGATGGGCGGGGTATAAATAAATTATTATTATTATTATTATTATTATTATTATTATTATTATTATTATTAGAGAAGGGCCCCCTTGCAAACATGGGCTAACTCAGCCTGGCTTTTCACACATTTGTTTTGACTTGTTGCCGGAATATTTGACTGCTGCGACTATATTTGAGCAGCCCTGTACTGGTGTACGCGTGGTGCTGACTGATGGTGTTTTTAGATTACCTCATTCCCAGCCGAAAGAAACTTGCAGTTTGCCTACATTTAAATAGTACAGCACACGCTAAGGAACACTGGTCGTTATTGTCTCTCCCCTGCACTGTGCAAAATACCTGTCTGACTTTACTCAAATGTGATGGCACTTCTTCATGCTGGATTTGTCTAATCCAGTCCTGTTTCAGGGGCAGGACTGCAGGGTTATCCCATTCTCCGTAGTTAGAACCATACAAGGGTCATTTAGTGCAACCCTCTGCAATGCAGGAATCTCAACTAAAGCATCTTTGACAGATCTCCTGGGAGATCTCCTCAGTCTTGTAGCCAGGTGTATTGATATTTGAGAAGGTGTGAATGAATGAATTTTATTATTACGGTCACAGAACAGTTCCGGCTCACTTACAATATCAGGAAAATCATAAAACACAACAGGAATACATTGAATTGCAATTGAGTATAACAGAGACAATTCAGATATACTGGCAGTTAAAAATATATATTAAATCTTGATCACTAAAATATAACCTAAATTTGTCATTTAAAACCTTAAATCATTTTGGTAGTATAGCTTGTTCCCTAAGTTTTATGGCAGTCGCACAGAATTTGGCCACCCTTAGCGTGATCTCTAGATCCTTGTCCTCTATCAGGAGTTTTAGACATAGAAGTTCGGACCCATTTGGAGATTTTTGTATAACAGGAGTGATAAATACCGAGCGTATATCCCCGTAGAAACGGCAGTGTAACAAGACCTGAGAGACAGTTTCTACCTCCATCAAGCCGCAGGGGCAGACTCGTTCCACGTATGGTTTACCCTCGAATCTGCCCTGCAATAAGGCAGATGGCAGCACGTTTTGAGAAGGTGTTTTGTTGAGCACAAGAGAACCAGGACTGGGTTTTGGCTGCCACCTCTATTCCCCCTACCCAAGGCTAAAAAAAACCCAATTATCATCTCTGGTATCTCCTCCCTTCTTCATCACTAGGGCATCTTCCTGTTCCATGTGGTGAACTACCAACCGCTGACTTACAACAAGACCTACATCTACCCATGGTGGGGTGAGGCTATTGGCTGGGCTCTGGCCCTTTCCTCCATGCTCTGCATCCCCTGCACGGTCGCTTACAAGCTTCTGCGAAGCAAGGGCTCCTTCCAAGAGGTGAGTAATCAGTCTCTCGTCTCTGGCCAGTCCCAGCCCGTTAGGATGGAGTTGCCAGGCACCTTGCTCTGCTGGCAAGCGGAGCCTGCCAAGCGTCCCATCTGGACTTCCTGGCGATGGTGCCGTTTGCTGTAGACCCGTCTAGGTGTTGCTATGAGGCTGCAGTGGTGTCCTCACTTCCACACGCCATACATTTACAGCACCGTGACTGTCATGGCTTTCCCCACAAAGAATCATGGGAACTGTAGTTTAAGGGTGCCAGCAGCTGTTGATCTGATAAACTACGTTCCCAGGATTCTTTGTGGGGGAGTCATGTGGTTTAGGAGTGCTTTAAGTGTACTGTGTGGGTGCTTATTCCAGCATAGTTATCCTTCCCTTGTTGCAGCATGTGGTCACTCAATGTGACCTTAGAGATGCTCTAAGGAATTTGCATAGCACAGACTTGACTCCAGCTGGATGCCTCTGCTGATGAAGGACATGCAAGCCTCCTCTGCTCACTGTGTAGCCAGCTATCAGGCACAGCCATGACTGCTGCACTGAATTGCAGGCTGCTAGCCAGCCATGCTGCCAGACCTGGGGAGGAGAATGGCTTTTTGGAGCTGCCTAGCATCCGTATGATGTAATCTCCAGTCACCCAAATAAAAGCTCAGAAGCAGGTTCTGCGATTGCTAAAGCAGCTGTTATTTATACAGTACTTCCCTCTTTCCGGCCAAGCAGCCTGCGGTGGTGCTAAGGCTTTAAAAGTGCAGAGAAGATGCAAGCATAGATTTGGGAAGGCAAGTGCCAAATGGGCTTCTGTGCTTATTAGAGATCCTGTTCCAAGGTTCTCAAGGATGTGGGGTTTTCCATGCCTCGGCTTCAGTGCCATTCTCCACTTCACACAGCGTAAGATCTGAGGGAGGCTTTTCTGCCATTGAAGCAGGAGGAACTTCCACTTCTCTCAACACTCTCACACCACCTGCAAAGCTGTTCACACTCCCAAGCAGACTGAATCTGGGGCCCATCCCGCTGGTGGGAAGGAGGCCTCTGTAACAGGCTTTTTAATTTTGTGGCTCCCCGTGTTTGGAACCCTCTCCCTACGGATGCCCGTTTGGCTCGCTCTCTGCCACTCTGCCACTTTTTAGGAAAGGTGTACACACCTTCCCATTTACAGAGGCCTTTGAGTCCAACACAGATGGTGCTGTGGTCTAAACCACAGAGCCTAGGACTTGCCGATCAGAAAGTCAGTGGTTCGAATCCCCGCAACGGGGTGAGCTCCTGTTGTTTGGTCCCTGCTCCTGCCAACCCAGCAGTTCAAAAGCACACCAAAGTGCAAGTAGATAAATAGGTACCACTCCAGCGGGAAGGTAAATGACGTTTCCGTGCGCTGCTCTGGTTCGCCAGAAGCGGCTTAGTCATGCTGGCCACATGACCTGGGAGCTGTCTGCGGACAAACGGCAGCTCCCTCAGCCAGTAAAGTGAGGTGAGCGCCACAACCCCAGAGTCGTCCGCAACTAGACCTAACGGTCTTTTACCTATGAGTCCTTGAGAAGGGCTGTGTGTTGATTGATTTGCGCGTTGAAGAGATTTCTAGGCCATCCTTCAGCCATTGAGGACAGCAAAAAGTATAAAAAATTACATGAAAACGTTAAAAAGTGCAGGACGAAATCACGACAGGTGCAATAAAACTCAGCAGAGCGGCAAAGCGAAAAACTATTGTTAAACCAGTTTGTCCTCCATGCTGAAAATGCCTGGACAGATTGGGTTTTTTTTTAAAAAAAAAGTCTTCACGTGCCACCAGATTGATGTTGGTTGGTTGGTTTTGGTGTACCATTCATTTGGCCTTGGTTGCTGGTTTTAATGTACGCTAGGGCAGGGCTGCAGCTAGGGAGTGGTGAGGTGGACCCCCTGCAGGGGATGGGACTCGCGCACAAAATTGGCTAAAAAATATGTCCATAAATATAAATATTGATTCTTGTCTCATAATAAATGGTTTTCAATAGAGGGTGAATTAGATGGGTGGAGGAAGGTGGGTGGGAGGAGAGGCAGAAAGAAGAGCTAATTTGTCTGTGGCTGGGGGGGGGCGCACGGGTGGCGCTGTGGGTTAAACCACAGAGCCTAGGACTTGCTGATCAGAAGGCTGGCGGTTTGAATCCCCGTGACGGGGTGAGCTCCTGTTGCTCGGTCCCTGCTCCTGCCAACCTAGCAGTTTGAAAGCACATCAAAGTGCAAGTAGATAAATAGGTACCGCTCAGGCGGGAAGGTAAACGGCGTTTCCGTGCGCTGCTCTGGTTAGCCAGAAGCGGCTTAGTTATTCTGGCCACATGACCCGGAAGCTGTACGCTGGCTCCCTCAGCCAATAAAGTGAGATGAGCGCCGCAACCCGAGTCGGCAATGACTGGACCTAATGGTCAGGGGTACCTTTACCTGGGGGGGGGCGCAATTTGGACGGTTCTGCCAGGGACGCAAGATCACCTAGCTACGGTTCTGCGCTAGGGTAACATTTTAGGCTTTTCCTTTAAAGTCCCTCCATTGTACTGATGGCTAACGGATGTAAGGATCCCGACTGTGCTAGTTTTTAAGCGAGATGGAAAAAAATGTTCTTATAAATAAACAAATAGTGAACAAACGGACGCGCTTGTGCCTTGAGTTGCTTGTTGACTCCCTTGCCTCGTTTCTCCCCCAGCGCTGGCAATTGCTGACCACCCCCGTCTGGGGCCACCACCACCTGGAATACATGACGCCCGAAGCGGAGACAAAACTGCTGCCACCGCCAGACAGTCTCACTGCAGCCCCCCTGGAGAAGGCCACACTTTTTGAGACTGTGATTTGATTTTCTTGTACCCTCTTCCGCTAGCAATAACACCGGGCACCAAGGTCAGCTGTTTGGGGGTAGCAGGGAAAGTTGGCAGTATTGGAGACTCAGCCCTTCGCATAGTCAGGAGGCTCCCGGTGCGAGAAGTCAATAAAGAACCCTGATGGCTGGTGGCAGTGGCTGCCGCGAGCTTTTCGCCACTTTGTCGGCGGCCTCACTTGCCACCTTCCACCAGGGCCCTAGACGTGACTCTGCTGCAGTGGGGCTTGGGGGCAGGGGCTAATCCTGGCTCCCATGTGTGGTGGCCGACCGCAGATCTGTGAAGTCAATGAATGTCACAGGTCTTTGGGATGGGGCATTGCATTCTAGGTCAAATGGCATGCGGCCACTCCAGATGGGAGCCAAGGTTGGCTCTCATTCAAAAGCACTCCTATCCCCCACCCCCTTAAAATGCATCTGGGGGGCCATTGGGGCAAGCGGTGCATGGCGGTGTGGCTGGGCTGGTGTGGGTCCTTCAGCCAATGCCTGACTCGGCCAACTGCCGGCACCGTACCTGCCTGCCTGCAATTTGGCTGTGTACCTTAGGTACCTTCATACCATTAATGGGAAAGCTGTGAAATCAGGTTGGCTTGGTCTGACATCGGTAGGACGGAGGTGCTGCTAGCAGCAGGGGACAAGGGCTCCATGCACGCACATACCCATCCCAGCACATGCAAACTTCCACATTTCCTCCACATGGCGCAAAGGCTAACCTCCTCTCCTCCAAGATCACCTCGTCCAATAGTTTCAGTATTAGCATTCAAACCTCAGGCAAGGAGGGCATTCACTTCCTCGTACCAGATAGGCTGGGCTGCCCCATTCCCAACCATCAGAGCAACTGGGACCGGCTCCATCCCAGCTTTCATTACTACCCCCAGTACAGCTCCACTAGGTCTCTTCCCCCAAACCCTCCCAGCACTGCTGGACTCTAAACCTTCTGTGGGGTGCTTTTAATCCTCGGGGGCAAGTGCTGTTTGCCCACTCTTTCCACCCATCATATATCCCAATCCTCCGCCTGATC
Source organism: Podarcis filfolensis (assembly GCF_964270895.1). NCBI lineage: Eukaryota > Metazoa > Chordata > Lepidosauria > Squamata > Lacertidae > Podarcis > Podarcis filfolensis. The sequence continues at coordinate 20,442,337 of NC_139605.1, forward strand.
TTACCTGGTTAAGGTATACTAATGGCATCCTGTCTCTCAGGTTCTAATCCTTCCGCGACTCTGCAAGAGAAAGCAGAAAAAGACAGTCACATTTCCAGTACTCTGTGTGGCCTATTCTCTTTTGTACCTTATTCTCCAATCCACCTGCCACAAATCATGTCCCTTCCCACAATTTTGGTTGCACTTATGTGATCTTGATTATGTAGCAGTTGCCTTTTAATATCCTGGGTAGCATTTCTTGCCCCTGCCATTATAAATGTACCTTATGCACTCTGCTGCCTTCCCCACGCATTCCTCCCCCTGGAGAAATATGTCTGCCATCAATTTTTTGGCTCTTACCTGTGGCTTCTTGGTAGGCTGTGACTGAGGCCACTCCAGCTGGAATTGGAGGACAGAACTCCCGAAACTTTCTCTCACTGGAGAGGGAAAAGGAACCTCCCCAAATTAATAAGACAGAGGGGAACGGGAGTGTCAGGGAAATGGAGTGTGTGCGTGTTGTCTTGAACAAGCAGATCGCCATCTGTCTTGTTCCTCCTTCACAAACAAACATGGAGAAAACTCTTAGGGAACAAGCACATCACTCACACACAGAGAGACACACACCTTAATAGAGTTGGCAGCTTTATTTCTGTAGCTTTAACATCTGCCTGATAAGCATAAATTCAAAAGATGCAGCCTGGAGGTGTCACAATGGAAACCACCACGATGATAAATTCTAGAGGGGTGCTAGTCTGTTGCAGGGGAAAAAACACAAGACAAAAACCAGCAAAGAGTCTGGTGGCACGTCCAGCACATTTATTGAGACCATGAAAAAGCTCATAATCAAAATAGATTTGTTTTGTCTTAAAGCTACCACGACTTTTAGGGCGTTTCCACATGACCTGTTTAATGGGCATTCGTCTTGATTTGTTTGCAGGGAGCTCAGAGCAAGTGTTATCCCTCCACATTTTCTATTGCATTTCCCCCGTCACTTTCCTTACTGCAAAAAGTCCGGTCTTTTGGAGAAGTGAGTTCAGTGTGCAAGACCTCCCAATCAAACGTAACCGCACAACATGCATTTGCCGGTATGTGATTGAATCCCTCCTGAAAACAGAGGCAGTCTGGAAGCGTCCATAGTTGTTCATGATGAGAAAGGCTACACCGGCTGAATTTATCCCTGCCATACAGCTGCTGCAGCAATCCTGCTGCTGCTTCTTGCCCAGGTGTGCTCAGCCCCTTCTCCACCCCACTCCACCTCCACATTATAGCGCCCAGCCATGCTGCTGCACCTCCCCGTTGTATGTATTTGTAATATATGAGTGTTTGTGCCAAATTGGGCTGAGCCCATTTTCCTCTGCACACCAAGCTGTAATCACTACCACCACCCCATGCTATCCTAATTCTCAGCTCCCTGTTTTTTTGGTTTGGTTTTTTCCCCTCTCTCTTGTTTTCACAGTCACCTACCCAACTGCGGTACAGATCCAACCCCTGACAATAAATATGGGAGAGATTCTGCCTGTGTCAATTGCATCTTTGTCAAAACTGCCTCGCCTCCGGTCAGTACATCTGGACAAGTGGGGCGCTGCCCCACACCAAGCACAATCTGCCACCCCTTGCCTGCTTCTAACCAGTCCAGGGGGTGGCGCTGTCCGCTTCCTTGCCCTCCTCAGTCCCCATGTTGCCCTTGTACATCTCAGCAGGGAGGATGGGGTAAAAATTAGCATTAGTCGGCTCTCCCCACCATTGGCTCTGGATCCACCTGCTCTTGGGGGTCCCTGCCTTCTGCCCCTCAAGTCCCAATGGGGCACCAGCCACCACTGCTTCTGGTGTGGCTGGCTGATAATGGTGACAACGGGTCCATCACTAACAGGACAGTGATCGCTATCTAATCTTATGGCAACTGCATACATGTGAAAAGCGGGGGGTAAAGGGATTGGGGGGCGGAGAAGCACATTAAAAATGGGAGGCCACACAGCAAAGTTGCCAGGTAGTACACGATTTGCATTCTGGGCCAGGTGTTGGAAAGCCAGGCAAAATCAGGCCAGAAGAAAATCGACCAAGGTGAAAGAATTACCGTACTTTTTGCTCTATAAGACTCACTTTTTCTCTCCTAAAAAGTAAGGGGAAATGTGTGTGCGTCTTATGGGGCGAATGCAGGCTGCGCAGCTATCCCAGAAGCAAGAACAGCAAGAGGGATCACTGCGCAGTGATCCCTCTTGCTGTTCTGGCTTCTGGGATTCAGAATATTTTTTTTATTTTCCTCCTCCAAAAACTAGGTGCGTCTTATGGTCTGGTGCATCTTATAGAGCGAAAATATGGTAAAAAGGAAGAAAATGATCTGAGTTGGGAAACTGAGACAGGAGTGAGGGATGACAGCCCAGAGTTATTGATATGAGTCAGAGTGCTGTGGTGACCTACTTAGGAAGGAAATCTCCCCACCACCACCTGCATCTTTGGATTCTGGTGGCAGAAGTCCCGTCCCTTCTGTCAAATAGAGGGAACGTGCCTCTGGACAATTTTTTTTTAAAACAAAATTATGCTGATTCGTGCTCATGATGGCATCAGAGCAGTTATACGCAATCCTGCTTCCGGTACTATTTGTTTATGCAAAGGTTTTCGGGGCAGACATAGGATCACGGAATCGCCATGTCGGGAGGGACCTTGAGGGTCAACTAGTCCAACCCCCTGCAATGCAGAGGAATCTTTCACCCAACACGGGACTTGCACCCACGAACCTGAGATTAAGGGTCTCACGCTCCACCAACTGAGCTATCTCAACGCTCAGCACCTATTGTTTTGTTTCCTATCAAGGCATGTCCTGCAACTTCTGGTGGAAACCCTGTAACTTTTCACACCACAAATGCTCTAGGTGGGGTTAGGTTGGGTTTGCTTGGGGGTTTTTTTTTTGGTCCCACATCTGTTACTCTATAGTGCAAAAGTCCCTCTCCGGATGGCAATGATTGAATCACACTGAGGGAAGCACTGCAGAACAGCTGATGAAGCGGAATGATATGTTAGTGGTCCAGCATAATTCCACCACTAGTACAACTATTAGTGATGTATGGAAGTGAGAGCTGGACCATAAAGAAGGCTGATCACCGAAGAATTGATGCTTTTGAATTATGGTGCCGGAGGAGACTCTTGAGAGTCCCATGGACTGCAAGAAGATCAAACCTATCCATTCTTAAGGAAATCAGCCCTGAGTGCTCACTGGAAGGACAGATCCTGAAGCTGAGGCTTCAGTACTTTGGCCACCTCATGAGAAGAGAAGACTCCCTGGGAAAGACCCTGATGTTGGGAAAGATGGAGGGGACGACAGAGGACGAGATGGTTGGACAGTGTTCTCGAAGCTACCAGCATGAGTTTGACCAAACTGCGGGAGGCAGTGGAAGACAGAAGTGCTTGGCGTGCTCTGGTCCATGGGATCACGAAGAGTCGGACACGACTAAACGACTAAACAACAACAACAAGTACAACTATTATCACGTCAATGGCATTTTTGCGGAATTCACACACACACATCAAATAATAGCAGGCAATGCTATGCACTGCGTAGCCTTCAAAACATTGCTCTCACAGAGCACGAGCACAAGGTGGCAGCAGAAACGCTGCATTCAAGCCTGTAAAATATTATTACAATCCCTTCCTCGCCAGGCAAAGGCTTTGCTAGCTGAATTCTCCCAGCGGCATATCTTGGCACACTGTATTGCCATGAATAGGAGAAGCAGCTGTAGCTCTTCTCTCTCTTTCTCAATCCCCTCTGTCTCTCTGAGCACCATAACCATCTTTATGAAAGGATGGCAACACTGGAAGCTGCCTTACACTGTGTCAGCCCATTGGTCCATCTAGTTCAGCATTTCCTACACTGACTGGCAGCAGCACTCCAGGGTTTCAGACAGGGGTCCCTCCCAGGCCTACCTGGAGATGAACTTGGGATCTTCTGCATACAAAGCAGGTGCTCTGCCACTGAGCTACGGCTCATAGGAAGCCGCCTACCACTGGCCCATCTAGCTTAGCATTGTCGACACTGGCTGGCAGCAGCTCTCCAGGGTTTCAAATGGGGACATTCCCAATTTTCAACGTTTTCAGTATCCTGTGATGCATTCCCTCCCCAAGCCTAGACTGCCATGACTCGATGCCTACAAAGAATTGTAGAGCTGGAAGGGACCTTAAGGGACATCTAGTCCAACCCCTGCAATGCAGGAATCAGCTGTGAGCAAACCTCTTTCCTGATTGGCTGAACCAGGTTCCCCGAGTCAGATTAACTACACACCACCACTGGGAAATTGTCCAACCCACTGCTCGTTTGGAGATTATTTTATTTATTTTTGAAATCATTTTTATTATTAAGGGTTGTGTCCAGTTAAGTCACGCTCAGACTAACCCGCTGAAATGAATGGACATGACTAATCAGGTACAACCCTGAGCCATGAACACTACCTAGAAATGGACGTCAAACAAAAACGAGAGGTGTTAAGTTATTCTTCAGAGTGCTGTGCATGATGTACTCATCTTGTTCACTAAATTTATAGCCCACCGTCTTCTCCAAGCAGCTCAAGGTGGTCTCATGGTTGAGTGGTGAGTTGCTGCCCTGCTCCCAGTGGAAATAAAGACACACGACACAATTATTAAGGTTAATGGGCTAAATAAGGCCACTTTATTGGTTACAGGTGGTGAGCGGTATTGGCTTAGGCATTGGTCCTAACCGACTATATCCAGCTTCAGCCCGTCCGCTTGAAGTCCGGGAAGGGTAAACCACCAGTAGGGGGAGTCCTGCTGATGCACATCAACTAGGAACTCCCCCGGGGTCACCGATAGGGGGCGTGCCTTAGGCCCTCACCTCCATAGGCTTCGGACAGGGCCACACCCCCCGGAATCCTTTATCGGACTACCCTTCCATATGTGGGGCAGGTGATGGCACTTCCTCCCCTCTTCCAACTACAAAACAATACCAATGCCTAACCGCCAATACCAAGAAAGTTGTGACGATTTGCTCCGAGGTACGCGAAAACCAAGTGGCTGGTGCCAATTTGCCAAGTGGAAAAATTCCTACCAGGCCCCTCAATGGCGACCAACCAAGGTCCATAGCAAGGTCAAAGAATGAAAACCTTAAGGGGCGGGAGGGTGGGAAACAGGAACAGCTGGTAGGCGGGAAAAGAGGGAGATCCCCGGAGGCGTCTGTGTTAAATAGGGCAGGTCACGCCCCCGGAGCCAACCAATTGCCTGGCCAGGGGGGTGATGCGGCCGGGGATTCCCCCAATCACACGAGGGGGGTGACGCCCACAATCCCACCTCCTCTGCAGGGCAGAAGTGGCTTTCTCCCCCGCCCCCCCATTTAATCTCCCCAACAACCCTGTGAGGTAGTCTAGGCTGAGAGGCAGTGACTGGCCGTACCCAGTGAGCCTCACTGCCGAGTAGGGATTTGAACCCTTCATCTCCCCAGGTCCTTGTCCAACGCTCTAGCCACTAAACCACACCAGCTCTCCACATCTTGAAACAGTCTCAAGTTCTGCATGGATATTTATTTTCCTTCCTCATCCTGAGTTTGCCAGGGGTGTGTGTGTATGCTAACCTCTGCACAGTTCATGCCAGCAATGCACAGCTGGGCCATTACTCTTAAAGACTGGTAGCCGAGGCTATCCATAATAGTCCAGTCTTTTTTTTCCGCAGCCAGACAAAGGGTTGAGAAAGGAGTCCTCCTTTTATAAAGTCATGCCATACAGCGCCAAAATGACCCACGCCTCAGCAGAGCTCTTGCTCCATTAATAACCATAATGTCCTTCCAAGAGAGCTGCAACTGGCAACATCTCCATCTGCTGAGCAGTTCAACTGAGCAGGCAAAGCACATTGGGGCACCTTACTTGCTGCCGTCTTCAGCTTCACACAGGTCCACCAAGGCTCGACAGTGATGCATTACTTAGATCTGGGAGAGATCTAAGTAATGACCCCTTCATAAGCATAGTAGCGAACAGGAGCATGAATGCAGTTCTGTTAACCTCTGTGCATATCCCTCTCCGTATTTTTATTTGTTAATGAGTACTCCTTAAAAGGGACGCGAGTGGCGCTGTGGGTTAAACCACAGAGCCTAGGACTTGCCGATCAGAAGGTCGGCAGTTCGAATCCTCGCGACGGGGTGAGCTCCCGTTGCTCGGTCCCAGCTCCTGCCAACCTAGCAGTTCGAAAGCACCTCAAAGTGCAAGTAGATAAATAGGTACCGCTCCGGCGGGAAGGTAAACAGCGTTTCCGTGCACTGCTCCGGTTCGCCAGAAGCGGCTTAGTCATGCTGGCCACATGACCCGGAAGCTGTACGCCGGCTCCCTCGGCCAATAAAGCAAGATGAGCACTGCAACCCCAGAGTCGGTCACGACTGGACCTAATGGTCAGGGGTCCCTTTACCTTTACCTTTCCTCCTTAAAAATGCAAGTAGGAGCCAAGGGAGCTTCTGAGCAGCTGCAGGACCATTTGGGGGCATGGGAGTTTAGATATTTTACTCCCTGCTATGCTCAACCACGAGGGACATGGGTGGCGCTGTGGTCTAAACCACTGAGCCTAGGGCTTGCCAATCGGAAGGTCGGCGGTTCGAATCCCCGCAATGGGGTGAGCTCCCATTGCTCAGTCCCAGCTCCTGCCAACTTACCAGTTTGAAAGCACACCAGTGCAAGTAGATAAATAGTTACCACTCCGGCAGGAAGGTAAACGGCGTTTCCATGCGCTGCTCTGGTTTCGGTGTTCCGTTGCGCCAGAAGCGGCTTAGTCATGCTGGCCACATGACCTGGAAAAACTGCAGACAAACGTTGGCTCCCTCGGCCAGTAAACGAGATGAGCGCCGCAACCCTAGAGTCATTCAAGTCTGGACTTAACTGTCAGGGGTCCTTTACCTTTTTATGCTCAACCAAACTCCCCCCCTCTGAAGCTGCTATTTGCATCTTAAGTGAAGCCTCCAGTTGCACCAATGGGAGCTTCCCTTGCGATGCAAATAGCAGCTTCAGAGGGAGAACAGCCAGGATAGGTCTGAGAGATTTCGGTGCCAACAGCAGCATCCACCGCGCCTGAAGGCAGCAAGCTAGCTCGGGGTGTGGGGGTGTATGCATGCAAGGCAGGCTGTGTACCACACACAGCTCAGTCCTCCAGCATCTTTGCAGCCATTCCCTCCTGCCTCTCAGCACTTTTCAACGCGAGGTGGCTGCCCCACTCTGCCTGACAATACAGCCAGCCCTGCGAATAGCTGATATCTTCACCGGTCCCCACCAGCCTGGTTCTGAAAAGGAGGTCACACCATTAATCCTCTGGCCTCCCACCACTTCTCTGACTGACTCCACTTCCCAAAGAGATTTCACAGAACCAGCGGAATGTAAATGCTGCCAGTCCATACGTTTCCCAGTTCTAGAGCTTTGGAGAGGAACAAGCAAGGGGTCTCCCTTGTCTGGTTCACAGTATCTTCCTCCGATGCTGCCTTGCCCTTAGGCTCTGTTCCTCGCTCTCTCATTGATGGCAGGCGCCTCCATCCCCACTTTTTGAGCGTCAGTGGTTCAGCAAAGGGTCTAAACCCCTTGAAGATATAGCCAGAAGGTTGCACAGTCAACTCTGGCAAGTGAGCACAGGTCAGCCAGTGTGGTGTAGTGGTTAAGAGCAGTGGACTCGTAATCTGGTGAACTGGGTTCGATTCCCTACTCCTCCACATGCAGCTGCTAGGTGACCTTGGGATAGTCACACTTCTGTGAAGTCTCTCAGCCCCACTCACCTCACAACGTGTTTGTTGTGGTGGAGGAAGGGAAAGGAGATTGTTAGCCGCTTTGAGACTCCTTAGGGTAGTGATAAAGCGGGATATCAAATCCAAAACTCTTCTTCTTCGGAGTCAGGGAGCCGCAAATGTTTTTGGCTGTGCTGGCTGGGGCTGATGGGAACCCAAGTCCAAAACTACAGGGTACCAGGAATATTGAAGGATGGCACAGATGTTGGCTAAGTGAACAAATTCCATGTGCTTCGCTTCTTCATCTCGAAGAACTGTGGGCAAGACCTTGCCAGTTCCTTGCAGGTGATGGTGGTGGTGAGATAATATTCAAAACACTTTTTCTCTCTAACATGCATAAGAACACAAAAGGAGCCCTGCAGGAGCAGGCCCATAAAGCCTTAAACGCCTCAGGACCACAATACCTCAAGGACCCGCTCTTTCCATATGAACCTACCCGGACCCTGAGATCATCGTCAGAGGCCCTCATTCGTGTGCCTCCTCCTTAAGAGGTACAGAGGGTTGCAACACGAGAAGGGGCCTTCTCTGCAGTGGCTCCCCATCTGTGGAACGCTCTCCTGGCGCCTTCATTATACACCTTTAGGCACCAGGCAAAAATGTTACTTTTTAACCAGGCCTTTGGCTGATCCATTTTCCATCCTATGCCATTTTAATATGTGGGGTTTGGGGGGGCAATTGGGTTGTTATTTTTATTTTTATTTGGTATTTTGTGGTATTATATCTTGATTTTATTCTGTGAACCGCCCTGAGACCCCTAGGTATAGGAGCAATACAGTGGTACCTCGGGTAACAGACGCTTCAGGTTACAGACCCTTCAGGTTACAGACTCCGCTAACCCAGAAATAGTACCTCAGGTTAAGAACTTTGCTTCAGGATGAGAACAGAAATCGCATGGCGGAGGCGGGAGGCCCCGTTAGCTAAAGTGGTACCTCAGGTTAAGAACAGTTTCAGGTTAAGAACGGACCTCCGGAACGAATTAAGTTCTTAACCCGAGGAACCACTGTATATAAATTCAATAAATAATAATAATAATGATAATAGTCTAGCATCCTGTTGTCGCAGCGGCCAACCACCAGATGCCTGTGGCGAACCTGCAAGCAGGACCTGAGTGCAAGAGCACTCTCCACTTGTGTGGTTTCCAACAACTGGTATTCAGAAGTATTGCTGCCCTCCAACCGTGCAGGAGTGTGTGTGTGTGTGTGTGTGTGTGTGTGTGTGTGTGTGTGTAGGGGCAGGAGCACCTCAAAAGGACAAAAAAAGAGGGAGCAAGCTCTGGTGCTCACTGAAGCAAGGTTCTTTATTATAGCTCTGCGTGTTTCAGAGAAGAAGCAGAAGCTATAAATAGCTTCTTCAGGAGATCTATCTACTATCTATCTATCATCTATCTATCTATATCATCTAACAACCTTTGTATCATGATTCTTAAGAATATAATGTGTTACATATACAGTGGTACCTCGGGTTACATACGCTTCAGGTTACAGATTCCACTAACCCAGAAATAGTACCTCGGGTTAAGAACTTTGCTTCAGCATGAGAACAGAAATCGCGCAGCAGTGGCGCAGCGGCAGCGAGAGGCCCCATTAGCTAAAGAGGTGCTTCAGGTTAAGAACAGTTTCAGGTTAAGAACAGACTTCCAGAACGAATTAAGTTCTTAACCCGAGGTACCACTGTACAGTATATACTGGCATGAGTTGGCTCTACAGAAAGTTCACATTGTCCAACAATCTTTAGCTACTCTGAACTCTTAAGCCTATCACAGAATCTTTTTATGTTTATGGATTTTAAGAATCATGGTCCTAATGGCCATTTTCTGCCAATAGCTCCCGAAGCAGGTGAGATTATTATTATTTGTTTTAATTTATTACCTGCCCTTCACCCTAAGGTCCCTGGGGTGGGGGGTTGCAAGTATTAAAGCAAAAATGTTAAACACAGAAAATGCATGGTTTGAAGCATAACATATTCCTTCATATCCATGCCAGCAAAATAATTTCCTGTTAAATACCACCTGCCAGGCAGATGTTAAAGGCACAGAAGCTGCTTATACAGCATTTGCAAAGAAGCCTCTTATCTGTTTTCTTAACTCTGAAGCACGTAGAGCTGTAATAAACAATATGGCTTCACTGAGCACCAGTTTGTTTGTTTTTAAAAAAATAATATTTATTACTTTTAAAGAATACAGAAAAGGAAAAGAAAAAGAAAAAAGACAAAAGAGAAAAAACAAAGAAAGAAAAAAAATACAATACAATATATAAACAATACAAAACACAACCTAAACACATTAAACTAAACTAAACGAAACCCTAACCCACCTTAACCCTAAACAAAACAAAACAATAACCATTTAAAAACATACATCACACCTTTTCCATACTCTATCTTTCATTCCCTTGTTTCCTCGACTTCCTCTCACCTCCCTTTTTGTATTCCACTTCTATTAATTGTTTCAGCAAATCCTTTCCATCTTTCTCTATTTTCTGTCATATTATAAATATCTTAACATATTTTTTATCATTAAAAGTAAAATACTTATATATGCTTAACTCCTTATAACATTTCTGCTAAGGCCATAAAATTTCTTTCCACCATTTTTCTATCATTCATTAATTTTACAGTATTTCTATATATAAACCTTAAATTCTCTAATCTTCTTCCACCATCTCCTCTCCCTGGTTTCGGATTCTGCCAGTCCTTTCCGTCAATTCCATATAGTCCATCAGCCTGGAGATCTTATGTCCGAGGCTCTTAACTCTTTTCCAGGTCCCTTCTGCTGGTCTTCTTCATATTCTTTAATGCCAAAGAGCAGATCTCGGGAAGACTCCAACCTAACAATGCTTTTATTCCTTCCAGGCAGGTCAGCCAAATTTCCATAGTTGAAGCTGAGGTCTATAAGATGTTTCATGACATGTTTCAAAATTCCTCCAAATCCAAAGGCCCCTAGAACTCCAATCTCCTCCAGACCCAAGACCATGTCCCAAAAGTCAGTTAATCCCTGCATAGAGGGATCTTTCCAACTTTCCTTCTTCCGTCCAAGCTGGGATCCAATCCTCAAAATCTGGCTTTTTCTAGATTCAATCATAGAAGGCCTCAACTTGTAATCCTCAATTTGCTTCTGTAAGACTGAGGATCCCGCTTGTATTACTTTAGTCTCAACAACCACAGCTTTCTCTTTCTCCTCCACAATTTGTCCTGCCAAAGTAGATTCTTGTACCAAGTCCTGAATTATTTCTGTGTTGGTGCTCACTTTTTGACTCCAATTAGTCACTTTTTGATCCAAGTTGTCAATTTTAAAAGACATGTCATCCGTCTTCTTATGAAGCTGTTCCAGCGAGTAGCTTATCTTGCATAATACCGTCACAATGGCTTCTCCTGTCAACATTTTGAGTGGTCCAAGGTCAATCTCTGGTTCTCACAATTACTTATCTTGCAGCTGGTGATTCCCCAGTTGCACTCCTGTGACAGTTTCAAAGACTCCCTCTAGAGGGAAACAGTCTCCACTTGTATCAATCCTTTCAGACACAATTCAAGCCATAAAAATAGTTTCAATTTCCAGTTACTTTTCCTCCTTTTTAAACGCAGAAGAGGACAATGGAAACAGTATCTTTCTCTTATTTAACTAGCTGTCAAAAATGTTTTGTTTGCAGTCAATGAACTCTCCCAAAGCTTCACTCTTTCTGGCAGCCCTTTTCCAGATTCGGAGCAGTGGTAATTTGGTTTTTCACTCTCTCCTGCAGGGTCGCTAAGTCCAAAATTTCCCCCCTCTTCTCCTGCTTCCAAGGGGGGTTTTGTAGTTTTAACCGATGAAAATTTTATCCTTTGCCAAAAGCTTTCAAAAACATTAGCTTATAACGTCTTTGCTTCAATCTATTTACGAAAGGGGAAGGCGGACTTCCTGTTTAAGACCTTCCCCGTTTCGGCTGCAAATTAAGGTATTTAAAGATCCAATTTTCCGTTCTACTCACGGGCAGTTGTTTAAAATCCAATTGTCCACAGGAAAAAGTCAGCGCTCTCCGGCAACAGCAATGCGGCTTCACTCCGTGAAAGAAGCAGTCAATTCGAAGGACCGCGCCACTCACCCCATGTCGCTCCGGATCCCTGAAACCGGGTTTCCCCGCGAGTAGGGGAGGCGCAAAAGGTGCCAGCCGAATCCCAGGTTCACAAGCTTCTCCCGCTTGTGATTTCAATGGGTCTCCGCCTTCGCCGTGGCGGTCAGACCCTGCTTTTCACGGAGCAAGTTCCTCCCGATCGGAGGAGCTCCGCCATTGCCGGAGGCGCCAACCCAGAAGTCCGACTGAGCACCAGTTTGCTCCCCCTTTATTGTCTCTCCCTCTAAAACATTCCAGAAACCAGATGCCCACGCAGAAACAGTATCCAGTGCTCAAGAAAATAGAGACTGAAACGTACCATATGTTTAAAACAGGTGGCTTTCTCCAAGGAATCCTGGGAACTGTAGTTCACCTGTCACAGAACTACAGTCCACAGCACCCTTAGCAAACTCAGTCCCCAGGATTCTTCTGAGAAAGCTTTAAATGCACATTAAATTAAGGTCACCAGACGTCCCCATTTCCCAGGGACAGTCCCTGGATTTACAAATCAATCCCTATACAAAATCCATTGAAGTTGAAAAGTGTCCCCCGATTCATAAATCTGGCAACTTTAAATGTCTGGTCTGTGAGCAACCCTAGTTGCATCTCTGAGACCCGAGTTCAAGGCTTGCTGCGTCGCTGCTAATCACCAGCAGCTCGCTCTCAGTGGAATGGAAAGGATATTAACTTTAGAGTTAATCAGGCAAAAATTAGCAATCCAAAGGGATGGGAGATTAAACAAGACTGCTGGCCAAGAATTCAGACACTTTCACTGTGACTTTTTAGCCGTTTCTAATTATTAAAAAGAGGGTTTTGCTTTACTGTTGGATTGCTTTGTTTTCATGGACTGAGACGGCTACCTGCAATTGCTTGCTACGGTGTGATTATCCCAGAGGCTTGCTGGGAAGGCAGTAAGGATTATTCATGACATTTAATCTCATTCTTCCTCCAAAGACCCCAGAACCTGGTTCTTCCCCAGTTTATCATAACAATCCTGTAACGTAGGTTAAGCTGAGAGATCATGACTAGCTGAAGGTCATTTAGTGAGCTTTGTGTTATACTGGGGTACGCACATGGACACTTACAGGGGAAGGGAGAAAGATCAGTTGTAGAGCTTCTGCTTGACTGTTTGATCCCCAGGATCTCCAGTTAGAATTGGGACCACAGACTTCCTGAAACCACAGGGAGCTGCTGCCAGCCAGGGTAGAAAATACTGGGCTAGACAGACTAGTAATTTGACTCAGCCTACATATGTGCCTAGGGACGCGGGTGGCACTGTGGGTTAAACCACAGAGCCTAGGACTTGCCGATCAGAAGGTCGGCGGTTCGAATCTCTGTGACGGGGTGAGCTCCCGTTGCTCGGTCCCTGCTCCTGCCAACCTAACAGTTCGAAAGCACATCAAGTTGCAAGTAGATAAACAGGTACTGCTCCGGCGGGAAGGTAAACGGCATATCCGTGCGCTGCTCTGGTTCACCAGAAGCGACTTAGTCATGCTGGCCACATGACCCGGAAGCTGTACGCCAGCTCCCTTGGCCAATAAAGCGAGATGAGCGCCGCAACCCCAGAGTCGGCCACGACTGGACCTAATGGTCAGGGGTCCCTTTACCTTAACTTACATACGTGCCTACATATACTGGGATAAATGGTAATATATAGATTACCATATATAGGGGTAGGCAAACTAAGGCCCGGGGTCTGGATCCGGCCCAATCGCCTTCTAAATCCGGCCCGCGGATGGTCCAGGAATCAGCGTGTTTTTACATGAGTAGAAGGTGTCCTTTTATTTAAAATGCATCTCTGGGTTATTTGTGGGGCCTGCCTGGTGTTTTTACATGAATATAATGTGTGCTTTTATTTAAAATGCATCTCTGGGCTATTTGTGAGGCATAGGAATTCGTTCATTTCCCCCCCCCAAAATATAGTCCGGCCCACCACAAGGTCTGAGGAACGGTGGACCGGCCTCCTGCTGAAAAAGTTTGCTGACCCCTGATATAGATGCTAGGATTTTTTGTTACTTATATCTCCTCCTGCCTTTCCTCCAATGAACTCAAGGTGGCAGACATGTTTTCCCGCGTCCCCCAATTTTATCCTCACAACAACCTTCGGAGGTATGCTAGGCTTCATGGCTGAGCAGGGATTTGAACCCTGGTTTCCCAGACCCCAGTCCAGCGCTTGAACCACCACACCACACTAGCACAGTTAAAAGGTAAAGGTAAAGGGACCCCTGACCATTAGGTCCAGTCATGGATGACTCTGGAGTTGCGGCGCTCATCTCGCTTTATTGGCCGAGTGAGCCAGCATACAGCTTCCGGGTCATGTGGCCAGCATGACTAAGCCGCTTCTGGGGAACCAGAGCAGCACACGGAAACGCCGTTTACCTTCCCGCCGGAGTGGTACCTATTTATCTACTTGCACTTTGACGTGCTTTCAAACTGTTAGGTTGGCAGGAGCAGGGACCAAGCAATGGGAGCTCACTCCGTCACGGGGATTCAAACCGCCGACCTTCTGATCGGCAGGGATTGTGTACCATCCGCAACCTTATGAAAGCACTGGATATTTACCCCTCTGGACCCTGTGCTCTCCCACTGGGCACCCCTGATCTGTGGCGCTCCTAAACCTGCACCCCAGTTCCTGAATTCCAGCTCCAACGTAAGGTTGATTTACAGGCCCCACAAGGCACTGACGGTGCCTAATAAGCGTATCCTTCATGTAAAGATTGCTTCCATTTTAAGTGCCGTAACATGACACAGACGAATGGAAATTTATATCCAAATACATATTTACCCATTACATTGTAATAAATTTCGCACTGCATATTTATTAATCGGAAGCGGCCTTTGTATAAGGGTTTTCAAGTGTTCAAAGCCCTTCAAATGCATTATCTTGTAATCTTTATGACAGCTGTGTCAGGTGAGTATTATTCTTTCCCCGTTTTCACAGACGGGGGCTGGGGGGCCCCCCTTAGGCAACCCTGTCATCCTAAAGTCACCAACCGAATTCATCATGGCAGAGATTAAAACCCAAGACAAAAACTTCCAGCAGATGTATTTTTAAACCAGTTCGGGGGCTTTTATAAGCCTAAGCTCCTTCCGCTCCTCTGAACCGTGAGAAATTCGGGAGCAGTGCTATTTGGGTTCGAGGAGAGAACACTGGAGATCACTCACGGTGTTCTTTCAATATTTGCTCTATTTAAAAATATACACAAGCAGAGCATGAAGTGAAGGGGGAAGGTAAGGTACATGGGAAGGGCTGCAGCTCAGCTGGCAGGGCGCATGCATTGCATGCAGAAGGTCCCAGGTTCGATCCCTGGCATCTCCAGTTAGTAGTAGTAGTAGTAGTAATAATAATAATAATAATAATAATAATAATAATAATAATAATATAATTTATTATTTATACCCCACCCATCTGGCTGGGTTTCTCCAGCCACTCTGGGCGGCTTCCAACGGAATAATAAAATACAATAACCTATTAAACATTAAAAGCTTCCCTAAAGAGGGCTGCCTTCAGATGTCTTCTAAAAGTCTGGTAGTTGTTTTTTTCTTTGACATCTGGTGGGAGGGTGTTCCACAGGGCGGGTGCCACTACCGAGAAGGTCCTCTGCCTGGTTCCCTGTAGCTTTGCTTCTTGCAATGAGGGAACCGCCAGAAGGCCCTCGGCACTGGACCTCAGTGTCCTGGCAGAATGATGGGGGTGGAGACGCTCCTTCAGGTATACTAGACCGAAGCCGTTTAGGGCTTTAAAGGTCAGCACCAACACTTTGAATTGTGCTCAGAAACATACTGGGAGCCAGTGTAGGTCTTTCAAGACCGGTATTATATGGTCTTGTAAGCCACTCCCAGTTACCAGTCTAGCTGCCGCATTCTGGATTAATTGCGGTTTCCGAGTCACCTTCAAAGGTAGCCCCACGTAGAGCGCGTTGCAGTAGTCCAAGTGGGAGATAACTAGAGCATGCACCACTCTGGTGAGACAGTCTGCGGGCAGGTAGGGTCTCAGCATGCGTGCTGATAAACAGCTGCCCTGGACGCAGAATTGACCTGCGCCTCCATGGACAGCTGCGAGTTCAAAATGACTCCCAGGCTGTGCACCTGGTCCTTCAGGGGCACGGTTACCCCATTCAGGACCCCATTCTGGGGTAGGGGAGACGACTACCTGAAACCCTAGAGAGCTGTTGCCAGTCAGTGTTGACAACACTGAGTCAGATGGGCCAATGGTCTGACTCGGTATAAGACAGCTTCATATGACCCTCTGTGCATGCTTTCCTGGCAGCAGATCCACTGTCTTACATGAGGTCTGCAGACACCCCAGCTCACAGATCTCCCTCCAGGGCTGGCAGATCCAGCCTCCAAGGAGCGTGCTGCAGCTGCCACAGCAGCAAAGGATGATGCATTCTCTGGAGGCAGGATCTGCTGCCCCTGCGGAACCTGCCGCCCGAGGCAGTAGCCTCACCATGCCTCAAGGGAGGGCCGGCTCCCACTCACTGGCCCTGTTTCTTTGTCTCCAAAACAGCGGTTTCATCACACACCCAAAGCTTTGATCAGCACCCTTCCCACTCTGGTGGTAAGTGGAGGGGAGGGAAGAAGAAAGCTGCAATACCTTTCAAATTGTGATGCAGAAGGTGGAGAGCTGTTCTGCAGCCTGAGGGTCACCTTCCCTCTTGGGCAACCGTGCCAGTGGTGGGGAGACTCTTGGGGAGCTAAGTCTGGGTCCGCTGGACCTGGAGTTCCTGCTCTGGTGGGTTTTACTTCCCTAACATTCCAAGCATGCAATTCTCCCATGAACGTAATAAGGTGCCGGAAGCCATTCTGAGCCATGAACGAGGTTGTTCACTCACCGCAGCATGGCAAAGCATCGCGTTGTTGGTATCTGTCTGCCTCAGGGGACAATGGAGGAGTGCGCCTTTGCGGGTGAAGTCAAACTGTTCGAAGGTCGCGGTGGCTGCTGTGGCTGTAGAGACCGATACAGGAGAGACATGTTTTGTTGCAGCTGGGACAGATGAAGGCGCCCGGTTCTGCTGTTGCAGATGCACCATGGTGTTTCTTCGCTCTGTGCTTCTCCCCAGGAATCCTTCCTCCTCTGGTCACTGCTTGACCTGCGGTCATCTGCAAGGGATCCCCACAGGGTGGGGTAGAGGTTGCCAGCCTTCATGCCATGTTTGCTGATGTCTTTGTAACACAGAGTTGGACTGCCAATGGGCCTGGTGCCTGAAGCCAGCTCCCCACAGAGCAAGTCCTTGGGGATCCTGCCATCTTCCATTCTGTGGACAAGGCCAAGCCTGTGTAGATGTCGCTAAGACAGGAGAGCAAACATGCTGGGAAGGTGGGCTTGGAAAAGCGCATCTTTGTTTGAAACTGCCCATGCGATGCCCAAAACCTTCCTGACGTAGCACATGTGTAAGGCATCGAGGTGTCACTCCTGGCGGCTGTAAGTTGCTCATGACTCACTTCCATAAAGCAGCATGCTCAAAACACAGGCTAGGTAGACCTTCGTCTTGGTACTGGACGTTGGCATCACATTCTCCCATACCCTTTTGGGGAGGCGAGCTATTGCCATAGCTGCTGGCTCTTCCCAAATCAGTATTCTGAATAGGGCTGCAGCTTTAGCAAGCTGGTGGTGATCTCCGCAAAGCCACACAAATTTGTACCCAGGCCTAGCAATTTTATATAGGCATGTATTGCATGTACGGATGCGGGTGGCACTATGGGTTAAACCAGAGCCTAGGATTTGCCGATCAGAAGGTCAGCGGTTCAAATCTCCGCGACGGGGTGAGCTCCCGTTGCTCAGTCCCTGCTCCTGCCAACCTAGCAGTTCGAAAGCACGTCAAAGTGCAAGTAGATAAATAGGTACCGCTCCGGCGGGAAGGTAAACGGTGCTCTGGTTCGCCAGAAGTGGCTTAGTCATGCTGGCCACATGACCCGGAAGCTGTACGCCGGCTCCCTCGGCCAGTAAAGCGAGATGAGCGCCGCAACCCCAGAGTCGGCCATGACTGGACCTAGTGGTCAGGGGTCCCTTTACCTTTACCTACTGCATGTACAGTCCGCTACTTCTCCAAGGAGTTCCAGACCAGGTTCTCAGCCACCCTGTGAGGTAGGCTTGGCGAGCGACAAGTCAAGCGGCCCAGGGTTCGGGGGGGGGGGAGCTTCAGACCTCTCCACTCCTTCTAGGGCGCAGCGCTGAATTGCTTCGGCGGGAGAAGAGCGGGGACTTTTCTGCTGAGTTGCTCAAGGGGGTCACACTTCCTTTCGCTCCCTACCGGAAAGAAGGCCTTAGAGGGCCGCTCGCGGGTCTGCGGCCAAGCGCCCCACGGAGCAGCAATTAAGAATGGCTGTCCAGGGGTCAGTTTCATATATCCGCGAGCGCACCCTGCAGGTGGAGAGGGCGGCGGAGCAGCGCCCTTGGGCCCTCCCTCGCCCTGTGGCTGCGCGGAGAGGGCAGGAGCTCGCGAGGAGCAGCAGCAGCAGCAGCAGCACGTGCCAAGCCCCTCCTTCCCTCGCGCTGCTGCGCGCCATCCAGCCCGGACCGTGGGAGCTGCCGGCTGTTGGCAAGAGAGGCGCGAGGCTCTCTGCGGCGGCGACGGCGCGCCCGGGTTCGTCCTGCTGCGAAGCGCGAAGGAGGTTTTTTGCGCGCGCGCGCGCTTGCTTTTTAATGTTTTGCGCTCTCTCTCGCGCAGCTCTCCAGATGTGCAGGCAGGCAGCGGCGCGCGGCGCGGCCACGAGCCCGTCGCCGGCTGCACAGGCTGGGCCAGGAGGGAGAGAAAGCAGCGGAGCCCGGCGAGCTGGAGGGTGGCGCTGGGGGGAGGAAGAGGAGGAGGAGGCGAAGCGGCAGTGCTGCTGACGGGGATGATGGCGAGCGGCAGCTCCTGGGCAGCCGCACGGAGATGCCGCAGCCGGGCTTGCGCCTTCGCCTCCGCCGCCGCTGAGACACGAGCCGTCGGCCCCAGGTGAGCGCCCCCGCTGCTCCGGGGACGGGCGAGGGAGGCAGCAGGGATGTCCGCGGCCGCAAAGGCGGGCCAGGCCGGGGCTGCAAATCCCCAAGAGTTCCAGACGGGATAACGAGCCCGGTTGGAGGGTGGAAGGTGGCCGGGAGAGAAGGAGGGCGCTCCCCCACCCCGGGCTGGCTTAAGAGAAAGGCAGGGGGTCAGCGCGCAAGGAACGTCCCTCGTCAGGAGGCTGCTTTCTTCTGGGGGGGACGTGCCTAGGCGGGAGGAGAACGGTGCCCGTTGGAGAGAGACGCCTTCTGCACATGCTCCGAGGCACCGTGGCCTCGGGGCGAGCCTCGTGTTTGTAAACAGGTGCCCGAGCTCAGGCGAAGTCTTGCCCTTGCGCAAAGAGCGGGGGGCAGACGCCGCTGCCCCCTCTGCCCGCCACCCACCCACCTGCTGTCCCCCTTTTGGCGCCAAGCTGGCCTCGTCGTCGGGGCTTCCCAGCAAAGCTCTGGCTTTCCTCCGTCGCGGAGGGTCGAGGGAGTAGCCCGGGAAGGCGAGGAGCTGCGGGCCGGCTGGCAGCAGTCCTGGCCGGGAAGCAGCTCTGGGCTTCTTCCCCGCTGACCTTGGGAAGCGACCTGCGGCTGCGGCTTTCTGCGCGAGCGGGGAGGGCAGCCGGGCAGGTTGGGCAGCAGGAGGGGGGGCGGCGCGTTGCCCTCTAAGGTGGCTCCGTCCGGGCTGGGCCGGCGACGGGCACTCGGGAGTTATGAGGGTGGATGGAGGAGAGGGGGGAGCCCGCCCGCGCTTTTTGCTTGTTTGTTTGCCTGGAAGGAGGAAGGGGCGGGTTAAAAAGCCGGGACCGAGGAGAGAGGGGAGGCGGTGGGGGTGTCACGACTTCAGGGCAGTCGAGGGGGCGGAGTGGCAGCTTAGCTGGGCCTCCTCTGGAAGGGATGGGAGAAGGTAGGTTTGGAGCGAGCCGGGTCTCCTTCGAAGGAAGTAGCAGCCTGGATACTTGGGGAGATGCTCCCCTATAAAATTGATGGGCATTGCCATTCAAACGGTGTGGATGCACCCCATCATGTGCTCGATTACGCAGGGCGGGGTTTACCTGCCCCCTCCCCAATATTATTTATCCAAGTTGGCACCCCTGGCTGTGGGGCAATCTCAGAATCCTTTAATTTTTGAGGTGGAGAGATTTCCACTCTTTGAGGGAGGAGGGAAATGGGGGCCAATGAGACTCCCTCATCCTCTGAAGGGAGCAGGTGAGGATTGGATTGGAGGTGCCAGACTAGCTGGAAACCCCTTGCAAACCTCTGCTGGCCTGCCACCTTATGGGTGCCAGCTGCCCCATAGTCCTTGCCATTCCCCCCTCCATGCAGGGGCCAAGATTCTGACCAGGGGTTGTGCCACGTGGAACAGGGAAGGGTGGGCAAATGAACCAGGGACAGACGCCAGCTATGCTTCCACTCCGCCATTGCAAGCTAGGTCACAGAATCATAGGGTTGGGAGGGGACCATGAGGGTCATCTAGTCCAACCCCCTGCAATGCAGGAATATTTTGCCCAAGGTGGGGTTCAAACCCATGATCCTGGCCTTAAAAGTCTCATGCTCTGCCAACTGAGCCATCCCAGTTCCGCTTCAGCCATTACATATTTATCCCTCTCATCAAAGGTGCTTTTCTGGGTCCCAAAAGGCCCGCCATCCCAGGGTGGGTGGGAGGTAACCAGAGGGGGAAATAGCACCTTTTTGGTTGTGGCTCCCAGTCTGTATAATTCCTACTTGATTGGAGCCAGTCCAGGACCAAGCAAAGATTCCCCACCACCACTACCACCAAGTTGCCTGAACATTTCAGCATGTTCTGTATTTTTGTTCTATGGTATAGTTTTGCTGGATTGTATTGGGTTTCTGGTTGCTTATCTCTGTACTTTAATCTTCGTCATTTCTTTGTTTTGTAATCTTAATAGGTTGTGTGGCACCAAGGGAGTTTTATATACCGAAGCCTCCTTTAGCATCTTACGATTTAGGTGCATGGTGTACACTCTGAGCGGCTTAAAAGTCTACACCTAAATTGCAAGATGTGGATGCAATAGACATGTTTGCAAACAGGCATATGCTAGTCAGGGGTACGTGGTTGGCTGCATCTGCCTGTTGAGCGTGCGTTCACTGAGCAATGTGTGAAACGTACCTTGGGGCACCAGGCATGGCTGTGCTTGTGTTTGACTCGGAGAGACACTAGAACACAATGTGCCTGTGTCTAGGATCCTCCGTTGGCTGGCTGTAAGAAGAGATTATCTATAGGCAATTGAGAGGTGATCTACATACAGTATAGCTTTTTCCTGTGTGGGAAGTGTTTCTCTGCCCTGAGAAGTGCAATGTGCGAAACAACCCCCTTGGATCTCTGAAACAGAAATCGGCCTTAGTGTGCACATTTCGATATATGTATTGGGCACCTGTAATTTCCCAAAAGTGGGTTTTAAGGCATAGATGGTGGGAGGACAGGGAATAGGATTTGGGGCTTCCGTTTGTCTCTTTTTGTCTTAGTATTTGACTTAGGAAATGTCTTTGGGTGAGGAAAGGGGAATATGTAGGGAGTTAGGAGTCCAGATTTTAGTCTTCTGTGAGTAAAAAGTGTGTTCTGTCGAGTATATGTGTGTGTTTTTTGGAGGGGGGGGAGTTGACTGTCTTTGATTTATTATTGCTTGCAACTCTAGAGCAGACTCATTTTTCCAACGTGGCCAAGTCAATCTCACTCTGTGCCTCACTTATAAAATGAAGATAATGATGTTTCTTTGCCAAGCTGCAGGGCTTGGGAGGATAACTGATTGGTTGGGAGGTGCCCTGATACTGTGTTAGCATTGATGTTGCGGTTCTGTGGCTGCCAGGCTCCTGGTCTTCCTTTGTAGCCCACTGCCGCGCATGTTAATGGAGAGGGGAGAAGGGGGAAATGTTTATTTTTGGAGTCAGTCCAGCCTTGAGCATAAGGATAGCTTTTACCATTTTGCCGTCTCCTCCCTGAATTATTCTACAGGTTTCGGTAGTCAAGATTCTGAATATTTAATGCGCTTTAATCCTCCCTACCATTCTCACAGTTGAAGTGTTACATGGCTGGCATTTCTCCCCAACCTTTCAATGTGGTCTTATGGACTAGGAAATGGGGATTCTAGTCCACATTATTTTATTTATTTACTTATATATTAAAAATATTTCTATACCACTATCTATTAAAAAATAATAATTAGAGTGGTTTACAAACAATTACATATAAATAAAGCCATACGACTGAAAGGTTAAAAAACAGAAATCAGCTAAGTATTGCAAAAAGATTGTATACTTAATTGCCTGCAAAAACCTGACAATCACTTTAGAGATTGCACCAGAAGCGGTTTAGTCCTGCTGGCCACATGACCTGGAAAGCTGTCTGTGGACAAATGCAGGCTCCCTCAGCCTGAAAGCGAGATGAGCGCCACAACCCCATAGTCGCCTTCGATTGGATGTAACTGTCCCAGGATCCTTTACCCTTTTTTTAAGGGTAGGTGGGTAGGTTTGGGTAGGTGATCCAGGCAATTGCCTGAGTAGGGTGGCCCAGACATGAAGGCTGGTGTGCGTATATCCCTGTCTCATGCTATCAATCCAGTACAGTACCA
Source organism: Podarcis filfolensis (assembly GCF_964270895.1). Lineage (NCBI taxonomy): Eukaryota > Metazoa > Chordata > Lepidosauria > Squamata > Lacertidae > Podarcis > Podarcis filfolensis. Next base: position 20,464,717 of record NC_139605.1, read on the forward strand.
ACATCAGGCATTGCTTCCTGGGAGAATTCAAGATGGCGGCGGCTTGCCACAAAACAGGGCTAAGTGGCAGCTCATTGGCAATAAAAAAAAGTGTTGCTGGGTTAACACATACGTGAGTAACTGCTGAGTGAGTGAGTGACTGGCAGCCAGCAGCCATACTGCATGGGGACTTTGATGGGAAGGGCACTGTCAACAGCACTGGGCAGGGAGCCATAACTGGGGAATCTTTTAAAGTCTGGCCCTGGCAGTCAGGGTTCTCAGTTGTGCCAGAAGCCTACACACAAGCTAGCCCAATGTTTCCCAAACTTGGGCCTCCAGCTGTTTTTGTACTATAGTTCCCATCATCCTTGCCCACGGGTCCTGCTAGCTAGGGATTATGGGAGTTCTGGTCCAAAAACAGGAGCAGACCCAAGTCTGGGAAACACTGCACTAGCCTCTCTGATTCAGACCTTCTCCAAAGTGTAGCTGCTGACGAGAGACACAATGGCAGGAGGAAGGCCAGTGAGCGCACCTTGCGCTCTTCCCCTTGCACGATGCTCATTGCACAAAGGGGGTCTGGCTGAATTGAGCTATACTGACTGACCCAAGGAGTTTCGTGGCTGGGATTTGAACACAGGTCTTCTCCCAGCAAAAGTCTGATGCTGTTCTCAATACATGCAGCTGTCTCTCTCTGTCCCTCCCTCTCTCTCAATTTTTTTCTTCACCTCTTCCAGGGTTAAGCCCTGGGATTTAAGCTAGGGAGACACCCTGTCTTAATGGGTGTACAGTGGTACCTCTGGTTACGAACTTAATTCGTTCCGGAGGTCTGTTCTTCACCTGAAACCATTCTTAACCTGAGGTACCACTTTAGCTAATGGGGCCTGCTGTGCTGCCGGCGCGCAATTTCTGTTTTCATCCTGAGGTAAAGTTCTTAACCTGAGGTACTACTTCCAGGTTAGTGGAGTCTGTAACCCGAAGTATTTGTAACCTGAGGTGTTTGTAACCAGTGGCGTAGCGTGGGTTGTCAGCACCCGGGGCAAGGCAAGTAATTTGCGCCCCCTAACCCGTGGATTTGCGCCCCCTAACCCATGGATTTGCCCTAACCCCAGATGTTGCGCCCGGTGCGGCCGGCCCCCCCTGCATCCCCCACGCTACGCCACTGTTTGTAACCTGAGGTACCACTGTATAGGGTTATGTAGCAGTTACATTCCTGCTGTCCAAACTCTACAGGGATTCATATGTATTTTGTAACTGGATTAGGAACTGGGAAAGTGGGACCGTGAGGTAATAATAATAATACCTTTATTGTCAATGTGCAACCTGTGTACAATGAAATTAACCAAGCCTCCCCCCCCCCCAACACTCAATCTCATTGCACTCTGTGTGCTTGTCGCACAACAGACCAACCCCGAAAGTCAGTTGCACTGGATGCTGTTATGGTTCTCCCCCCCCCCACACGCAGAGATATGTACTTGGACAGCTCAAGTGGTGGTGGTCTAACTAGACAGATTTCATCATCTTCACAGCAGATCATCTTCTCTTGTGGTTCGGTCTATGAGACTCCGCGGGCAGCATGGGGGTTAATGGGCCGTGCAGAGCGGTGCTTGGCATCCTTATTTCATAAGTCTGTGTCTATGCCCAGGGGTCATTCGGCACATTAGCCGAGTGCCCATAAAGCGCACACACACAGTGCAGCTCGCGCACGGACCCTAAATGGTACATATTGGTTTCATAGTTCATTCCAAGTAACAGAGAGATTTGGGGGCGGGGGGTTGGATGGCTTGACAGATCTCTCTCCTTTTCCTGGAGTGTAGGGCTGGGGCAGAGGGCAGTAGAGTTTGAGGGTCCACAACAGGGAAATCTTGCATGTTTCTGATAAGAACCAGGCATTGTGTGGGATGCATCGCAGATGATGCTGCTTACCAATATAACACAGCAAGTCTTCGCTCCCGTCTTTCTCCCGCTCTGTCTCATCTCTGTCACTTCAACACCCGTTAATAGTTGGTCTCCTTCCACTTGCTGGGGGCGAAGAATGGAATTTTCAGATACTGAGTGATTGACAGCTTGCTGCATTGCATCCCCTGAAGCCTACTTCACGGCCCCTCCCCCTCCAATTTACATAGGATGCGCTCAGTCAAATTTCATTCGCTTTTCTGCATAAGAGTCCCATAACTTTAGACCATGGGTAGGCAAATTAAAGCCCAGGGGCTGGATCCGGCCCAATCACCTTCTAAATCTGGCCTGCTGATCTGGGAATCAACGTGTTTTTACATGAGTAGATTGTGTCCTTTTATTTAAAATGCATCTCTGGATTATTTTGGGGGCATAGGAATTCGTTCATTCCCCCCCCAAAAAAAATATAGTCCAGCCCCCCACATGGTCTGAGGGACAGTGGACCCAACCCCCTGCTGAAAAAGTTTGCTGACCCCGTCTTAGACGATGGTCTATACAGTATGCAGTTTCATACTAACCCAGCTGAAAGCCCTTTCCTTTTCACTGTGTTAATTGCACACTGGGTCAAAGGGGGTGTGCTCAAGAGCACCATCCACCAAATGGTTTTCACTGTAAAGAGACAGTGTGGTATACTGGCTAGAGTGTCAGACCAGCAGCTGGGAGAGACCAGGGTTCAAATCCCCACATGGCTCTGGCGCTCGCTGGGTGACCTTGACCCAGACACGGCCTCTCAGCCCGTCCTACTTCACAGGGTTGTTGTGAACATTAAATGAGGAGGATTGGGGGGGTTGGGAACTATGCACGTTTCTTTGAGCTCCTTGGAGGAAAAGGTGAAGTATAAATGCAATCAGTGAATGTTTGCTGCAGAAGCCCAGCTGTGTCCCAGAGCTTTCCCATAACAAAATTCTGCAACAGAAACCTGTGAAAAGTGGGTTGTGGGGTTCTTGGTCTTGGTGCAGCTGGCATATGAATACTTTCTAGAAACCCCTTCCAGCACCACCACGCCAATCCTGGCCCATCATCAAGCACTGGAAGACTGTGCAACACATTTGCACCTTGAATAGGGAGATGGGAAGTTGCCTTACAATGAATCAGATGAGAGCCAGTATGGTGTAGTGGTTAGGAGCGGTAGACTCGTAATCTGGGGAACCGGGTTCGCTTCCCCGCTCCTCCACATGTAGCTGCTGGGTGACCTTGGGCTAGTCACACTTCTCTGAAGTCACTCAGCCCCACTCACCTCCCAGAGTGTTTGTTGTGGGGGAGGAAGGGAAAGGAGTTTGTGAGCCACTTTGAGACTCCTTCAGGTAGTGATAAAGCGGGATATCAAATCAAAACTCTTCTTATTCTTCAGTCCACCCAGCTCAGTGCTGTCTGAACTGACTGGCAGCAACCCTCCAGAGCTTCATGCCCCCAGCCTTGCCTGAGGAAGATGCCATGTCTTGAATCTGGAACCTTCTGCATGCAAAGCCGGTGCTGTCCCCCTGAGCTACGTCCATTTTGGCACTCGCTGCCCAACAGCTTGTCTGTTTCTCATTGAGGGCAGCGAGTTTCCTACCCCGGCCCTGAATTAGGTCAAGAAAGCCGGTCCACTCGTCACAAGCCATACTGTGCCTTTCAGTCACCTGCAGGCTGGTCTTTTTTTCCGGAACGGAAAGGTATTGAACGGTGACCTTGGCTGCGCAAGAACAAGAGCGCAACACTTTTGTGCAGAAACGTTGGCCCCCACCCCTTCCATCTCTCACAAAGTGCTGCCTTGTTCGAAGGATTAAAGAAGAAAAGTCATTGCTGATGAAATCTCTGCGCATGTAATTGTTTTGGTTAAATTAAAACTCTGCTTATTCCTTCCCACCCCCCGCCAGCCTGTGCACACCTTGCTGCCTTTGCCTTGCGCTGTTTCTGTCATGCTCAGTTGCGCAACATGAAAGGCAAGGGATTGACTGGTGTCCTAAATGGGGGAGAGGCAGGCGCTCAAGTGCAGCCATCGTTGTTAACCCTTGTTTAGCAACCTGGATGTTCTTTTCAACAAGAGAGCAGCCTAGGCCACTCTCAAAAAAAAGTTGGGCTCCAAGCCAGATCATTTCATGGCCCGTGCAAAGGATGATATACCGTTTTCATTTTGGATTAGCCTGGAATATTAACTGCAGTGTCCCTGTTCCATGCTTGCAGCGCTGCAACCGTCATTGAGCCAGTGCAGAGAGTAGCAGGACAGAGTATTGTTTGGCTTGGTGTGGAAAGGCTTCTCCCCAAAGCCATGGTGGGGGAACTGGAGTGCTTGGTATTTTTTAATTTATTTAATCGTTTTTTTCAATACAAACAACAACCACAAAAAACACATACAACAAAAACCGCAATAACACAATTTAACATTTCAGATTTGAGTACTGGTATACAGTGGTACCTTGGGTTACATACGCTTCAGGTTATATACGCTTCAGGTGACAGACTCCGCTAACCCAGAAATAATGCTTCAGGTTAAGAACGTTGCTTCAGGATGAGAACAGAAATCGTGCTCTTGTGGCGTGGCGGCAGCAGGAGGTCCCATTAGCTAAAGTAGTGCTTCAGGTTAAGAACAGTTTCAGGTTAAGAACAGACCTCCGGAACGAATTAAGTACTTATCCCGAGGTACCACTGTACCTATGACTACACCTTTTAAACAATATTTCCCCACCTCTCATCCCCCTACTTCCCACCACCGTCCGCCTTATCGCTTAAATATTCCTTCCAGATTTCTTCATATTTATCCATTCTTAATTTGCGTCGACATGTAATTCGTTCGTATGTGGCTAGTTCTTATTGTCAATCCATGTGCTCAGTGGAATCTTTTTGCGGCTCTTCCAATTCATCAGAACAAGTTTTTTTGCTTCTAATATGGCACAGTGCATCCATTTTTTTTGACGAACTGGAGTGCTTGGTACGAAATGAGACGACTGGAATAGTGGGCATATTGGGAACCTGGCAGAACACAGAATAAGTTTAGTACAGGATTATCCAAAGGAGAAAGTGGTTTAATAATGGGCAATAGCAACTATCTTGCCACATGGAACACAAATTTTTGAGATAGCAACTAACTCTGTCACATCGCTTGGATAAATATACACAGCTTTTCCAGATAGTTTAAATGACTGCTACTGTGGACCATCTGGCTAAGGAAATTATTAGATAACCTAAGGAGAGCTTTGCCCACATAGCAGTCTGCTCCCACGGTGGCCAACTTGATGCCTCTGGGAGGCCTACCCCCCCCCAAAAAAAAGAAATTGGGGGGTGGCATTCTACCTCTCCAAATTCCCAGAAACTGATTTTCAACGAAGTATACAGCCTCTGACCCTGGGTGCAGTACAGTGGCACCTTGGTTCTAAAATTTAATCCGTTCCGGAAGACTTGTTCCAAAACCAAGGCACACTTTCCCATAGAAAGTAATGCAAAATGGATTAATCCGTTCCAGACTTTTAGAAACAACCCCTAAAACAGCAATTTAACATGAATTTCACTATCTAACGAGACCACTGATCCATAAAATGAAACCAATAATCAATGTACTATACTATAAATAAAACAGTATTGTAGATTATAAAAATTAATATTTTTTTTCTTACCTGCACTGATGATAGTCATTGTTTGGATGGGGGGCTTTTATCCATTTCCACAGTCAGTCAATCAATCAATCAATCAATCAATCAGTAGCTGAACTGTGATCCGCACAATCACAAAAACAAATTAACTGAAAATGCCTCAAAACAAAAAATGCAAAATAAATAGCAAAAACAAAAGCACCAAATATAAACTCCAAATATCACCTCAGAACACTGCAATCAGAAACAGAAAGCTTGAATTACAATGGGGGGGGGGGACTCAAATTAGCAGCACAACAGGAAACACGGGAGGGGGGGAATCAAAATGGAGCACATTCGGCTTCTGAAAAAAACTTTGATAACCAGAACACCTACTTCCGGTTTTGCAGCGTTCAGGTTCCAAGTTGTTATTGGACTAAGCTGTTCGAAAACCGAGGTGCCACTGTATTGATATTATGAGCTATCTTTCAAGGGCTGTCCCATGGAAGATGGAGCAAGCTTGTTTTCTCCAGCTCTGGAGGGTAGGATTCGAACCAATGGCTTCACGTTACAGTAAAGGAGATTCTGAACTAAACGTCAGGAATAACTTTCTGGCAGTAAGAGCTGTTTGACAGTGAAATGGACTCCCTCGGGAGGTTGTGGACTCTCTTTCTCTGGAGGTTTTAAAGCAAAGGTTGGATGGCCACCTATTGGGGATGCTTTAGCTGAGATTCCTACACCGCAGGGGGCTGGACTAGATGACCCTCAGTGGACCCTTCTGACTCATAATTCTGTGAAATGTTTAATACAGTACAGAAACTCAATTTGTTCAGGAGACCTATGTACCTTTTACAGTGCTGTGCTTTCAAAATTCATTGTACACGGCAAGGCTTCTTTACCGATTCATGAGATGTAAATCACTACTAAGGGGGCGGGGGGAACTCCCTCAGGTAATTAGTAGGCCTGTCACTAAAGAAAACTTAGTTGATTAATCTTATAAGTTGCAGCTGATTAACTGATTAATCAAAATATTTCTGAATTTGCATATGGGGGGGAACCAAAACTAATGAAACAATGCATACTTCTTTTGCTTCCAAATGATGTGTGTGTGTGTGTGCATGCATCACGAAGACATCTGAAGGCAACCCTGTTTAGGGAAGTTTTAAATGTTTGACGTTTTACCGCGTTTTTAATATTCTGTTGGGAGCTGCCCAGAGAGGCTGGGGAAACCCAGCCAGATGGGCAGGGTATAAGTAATAAATTTATTATTAATAATAATAATAATTACAGGGAACCAGGCAGAGGGCCTTCTCGGTAGTAGCACCCGCCCTGTGGAACGCCCTCCCACCAGATGTCAAATAGAACAACAACTACCAGACTTTTAGAAGACATTTGAAGGCAGCCCTGTTTAGGGAAGCTTTTAATGTTTGATGCATTACTGTATTTTAATATTTTGTTGGAAGCCACCCAGAGTGGCTGGGGAAACCCAGCCAGATGGGTGGGGTATAAATAAATTATTATTATTATCATTATCATTATCACTATTATACCTTCATAGAAACACACACACCCTTTTGCACACAATGCAAATAAAACGCCTCCAATAAGAATTGCCTTTCAACTCATGCCTTGCCATTTTCTCTCTTATATACCTGCCAGCTAAGATTCCACTTCATGGATCTGACAAAGGAATCTTGAATCCCTGAAAGCTTATGCCACGATGAATTTCTTAGCTTTTAAGGTGCCACCAGATCCTTTGTACTTGTTGCTGCAAGAGACTTAACGCTAACAAAGATGCTTGTTTGAGACTAACGAGAGACTAATTTCCTCTCTGGAAATGCTAATAAGACAGGGTTTGTTTGCCATCTTCAGTTTTTGTACGCACTTGTATTTAAAAATAAATCAAAATCCCCTGCTGATTATTTGGTCTTTTCTAGTCAATGAAATCGCAGCTGATTAATTGAATATTGCACTCTTAATAGTTCGGCTCAGTCTGTGGAAACGCAGCCTCCTGCACAGTTCCCAGCTCTTTCTAACTTCCCCCTTGCTGGTTCTGCAGTTGGATTTCTTCATCTTAAAAGGCACAAGTAGCAAATATTCATCTCTCTGGGGAAAGCTGGCATTTGACTCACTGGAGATGTGCTAGTGTCCACCATCTCTTACCAGCATCTAAGTGCTGTTTTGTAAAATAATAATAATAACAATAATAATAATATCTCACATCCTTCCATGTATTAATCCCCATCTTTTCGATATTTTAAGATGAAATGGATTTCCCTTTTCTTGCAGGGGGCTCTGTCAGGGTTCCTCCGCATTGTGAGCTTTGCAGCATATGATTTCCCTCTCTAAATTGCATGGGATATAAAACTCCCTTTCCCCAGGGAAATGAAGAGTAGACAATCATCCCTCTCCTTCCTTGGGTCCGGGCGGGCTTTATTTGCCCAGCCCTCGAGGCATGTGTGTCACAGTACACTGTCTTGCCTCATGAGCGGCTGCTGAGCTCGTTATCCTTGAAGCAGACACAGTTGACATTGCTTCATTAGCCTCATTAGCAGGTTGCTGTGGTGCCAGGCTTTGAAGGCTTTGTATTAATTTACATGCAAACACATATTGGGGAGGGTGAGTTGACACTGCGTCCTGGAATGGGGGAAAGAAGCTGGGGGTATGCTTCGTTTAACCTTAAAAGCAGAGGCCCTTGCAGCTCTGTGCTAAGGCATTCGGAAATTCTGCAACCACAAAGCCCCTAATCACACCATGGTAAGGAGCGAATGTTACTGTATGCATAATACAGTTCATTCTTTTTTAAAAAATGGCATTCAGATTTTATTTTATTTTACGGTGGTACCTCAGGTTACAGACGTGGACTTCAGGTTACAGACTCCACTAACCCAGAAATAGTACCTTGGGTTAAGAACTTTGCTTCAGGATGAGAACAGAAATTGTGCCACTGCGGCAGCGGGAGGCCTGATTAGCTAAAGTGGTACCTCAGGTTAAGAACAGTTTCAGGTTAAGAACGGACCTCCAGAATGAATTAAGTTCTTAACCTGAGGTATCACTGTATTTTTATAAATGGCTGGAGCAGGGAGTGCTGGGATTTAACAGAAAATCATGATGTCGGAGGATGAGTGTACAAGAAGAGGAGAGGAACAGAATCCATTTTGGAAGTCCGTTCGACTTCTGAAACGCTCGGAAACAAAAGCACGGCTTCTGATAGGATGCTCCTGCAGCCAACTGGAAGCCGCAGAAGCCCTGTCAGATGTTCGGCTTCCAAAAGAACGTTTGAAAACTGGAACACTCACTTCCAGTTTTCGATTGTTCGGGAGCCGGAACATTCGACTCCCAAGGTGTTCTGGTGCCGAGGTACGACTGTACTCCCTGGCTGTGGGAAATCCCATCCTAAAGTCTCAGTGGTTTTCCAGGGCTGCAATCCTATGCATACTTTTTTATAAAGCCCTACATGGCTTGCGTCCAAGCTATTTAAAATACTATATTTCCCTCATACAAACCTACCTGAGATCTTTGGGGAGGCCCTTCCCTTGGTCCCACCACCCTTACAGGGTGGGGATGCAGGACAGGGCCTTCTCAGTGGCTGCTCCCAGACTGCAGTACTTCTTCCCTAGTGAAGCTAGACTGGTTCCCTCCATGTTGTTCTTCCACCGACAAGTCAAGATTATTTTTGTTCCAACAGGATTTTGGGAACTGACTGCTTTTAATTAAAGGGCTGATGCCAGGCTGTTTTTATAGAAATGATTTGTTATGTTATAAATATACGATGATGGTGATGATAATTGGGAGTAAACCCTACTAAATATGAACAAGGTTGCAGCCTTTTTTCTTTTCTTTTCTTTTTAAAGTAATAGACAAGTTTGTTTGGTCCTCAGCCATTACCTACCACTTATTTGGTTTTTTGCATCCTTTAAATATGCAAATTATTTCACAATCCTTTTCTTATCTGGGGGTTACCAGATTTTCAACTGGCCAGTGTGCAGTTAACAGTTGCTTGGTGTGCAGACAGACAAACTGTGAAAAATGATGCCTGCTGGTTTCTGCACCTCATTGTTGCTGTTAAAAGAAAGCAGGAGAAGAGGTTAGAACATGTTATCCTAAAACAACAGCCCTGCAAGATAGATCACGTGTGTTTATTTAAAGAGACATGCATGCAGGTATGTTTCCTATGCCCATGGAGCAAATTTCAGCTTTAGAGAGATAATTTAAGCGAGGAGAATAAAGATAAAGGTACCCCTGACCATTAGGTCCAGTCGTGGCCGACTCTGGGGTTGCGGCGCTCATCTCGCTTTATTGGCTGAGGTAGCCGGCGTACAGCTTCCGGCTCATGTGGCCAGCATGACTAAGCCGCTTCTGGCAAACCAGAGCAGCGCACGGAAACGCCGTTTACCTTCCCGCCGGAGCGGTACCATACTGAAAGGTTTCTCTGGAACTTTAGGTGCATTCTGATTCCGCTCTCCCTTGGGCCACTATAATTTATTTATTTCTTTTCAAAAATGAGATTCTGATCCGTCACATCTAGCAGCTTGTGCCCTTCTTCCGCATTGTTCAGGAAGGAAATGCAAGCTGCGAGAGTGTTTTCTTCCTCAAGGCCATCTTGTAAATTCATGGCTGAGCAAGGATTTGAGTCCATTTCGATCTCCCAACTTACTGGACCATAAGGGAGAGACTGCCTCTTCGTCTCTGGATTCTTCACACTCTGCTTGAGAGACGTCCCCGCGTTCCATGCTTATTCTCGGGTTTTGCTGTCCCAAACAATTTTTGGTGGCTCTGTGCCCCCCTGGTCTAGAAGGAACCCCACACAGTGGCTCTGTGCAGGCTGGTCCATTAGGCCTCTGCGCTCCAACCTCTGTCGGCCCTCAGCCAGCTGCTACCTGCCTGGCTGTAGGCCTCTTTCATTAATCTCAGCTTCGCCCATGGTTAGGGCAGAGCCCTAGTCATGCCAAGGGGCCAGCCCCTGTCACTGCTTTCTTTTGTGACCTTATGTAATTTCCTCTCATCGATTCCAGAAGGTTTCTCACCTTTCCTTGCTCTTGGGATGCTTAAGAAAGCGCTGCTCCCCCTGACTCATTCTTTTCCCCCCGATAAAAAAAAAATCCCGATAAAATATTAGCTGCACAATAGCTCCTTTCTGGGTTTGGAGGAGTGAGACTCATCCCTTGTCCCTGACACTCCCAGCATCTTACAGCACCTCTATAATGAGTCACGCGAGCGAGACACACACAAACACCCCACCTTCCACGCTGCCACTGTTGACGGATGGGTCTGTTAGCGGCTGTGGCCCACGTCCCCTCCTGCCAGCTCCGTGGAGATTTATGCCTTTAATATCCCCAGCCGTACAAGGGTTCTCACAGCAGTGAAGCAGCCCCCAGGACAAGTCAGCGTGCGCAAGGGACTTCTTGCACCAAGAGTCTTAGTTAACATCCTGAAATGCAGCAGTCTGTGGCTGGGAGACGGGGGGAGGAGAAGGGAACGAGGCTTGCTTCACAGTCAACCTTTTTCCTGTGTGGATATTCTTTGGGTAGAAGGGGGAAAGTGTCTTAAGTCCTTATGTGTAATGAGCGCATGCATGTGCAGCGAAACATGCGCACAGGTATGTGTGTTAAGGGGGGAAGGCTGTAGCTCAGTAGTGGATTCGTTCAGCTTGTTTACAGACAATCTGGGGTTCAGTCCCTGCCATCTCTAGTTGTTGGTGGTTTTTTCGTTGAGGATTAGGTAGCAGGTCATGGGAAAAACCTCCCGTGTTTTGTAAGATCCTGCACATCTGCCACCATCCGGAATAGGCAGCGCTAAGCTAGGTAGACAGATAACCTGATGATATAAGTAAAAAAAACTGCTCCTTTTCCCTTTTGGGGTACCCAAGAGCCCATATAGAGTCCTTTTGTAGGTTCTCTATCGGTCAGAGAAAATAACAGAGACCAACTAGAGAATATTGAGAAGCAAAGCAGCTAGTAAGCCTGATCTTTATTAACTGTTGCAACAGGGTGCTCCCCGACACGCAGGAGAGGGGAGGAGGACCCAGAGCCATGCGTACAAGCACTTATATAGGCATTTTCAAATTGCCCGCCCTTGAGTCCAAGACCACCCCAGAAACATTATACATACATCACAGAAAAGGTGGTCTACAATAGAAATCTGAGTGCATTGTTTATCTCCTGTCTGGCAAGTTACCTGATTGCATTATCTGGGTTTTGGCCACTCTTTCATTATCATAACTACAGTGCTTAATTCCTGAATCTAGGTCACAGGTCACAGGCTCACACTATATCTTGAATGTGCCCTTAAGACAGGATTTGTGAGGAAAGAGACAATGGGGAGGTTTCCCACTTTGACCTTGCAGAGAAATATTTGAGGTCAATTTGTTCAAGACCTTTTCTGTGGGGTTTCAGACATGTGGTTTATATATACAGTTATGAACATTTTATATATATATATATATATATATATATATATATATATATATATATATATGACCTTAAAATTCTTATAACACTGATCTTGTACAATGTTGCTTCCCTATGTACACATGTCCACACACAAGCTTTTCTTTACTACATGGAAGCAATAGTCATGTCAGGGGGGGAAACATGTGTGAAACTACCTAATAGTATTGCCACTATCCTGCAGTCACAGCTTTTCACTCCCCAACTAGCTCTTCCCTAAGACATGGCCACACTGAGCCAAACCAGTAGCCCACCCAGTTAATATGGACAGATGAAGCTGTTCTTAAACCAGTGGACGAACTCCATATATTTGGTAAGGGTGTGCATCAGATTTGGACAAATCTTGAGCTGAGGCAGGGTGCTTCGAGGGGTTTAGGGGCAGGATCGATATCGGGGGTTTCCCAAACGGTCTCCCGCTGTTTTCGGACTACAACTCCCATCATCCCTAGCTATCAGAACCAGTAGTCAGGGTTAATGTGAATTGTAGTCCAAAACACCTTGGCACCCATGGTTGTAAACCTTGATCTGTATGAAGCTGCGAGGGATGTGGGTGGTGCTATGGGTTAAACCACAGAGCCTAGGTCTTGCCAATCAGAAGGTCGGCAGTTCGAATCCCCGCGACGGGGTGAGCTCCCGTTGCTCGGTCCCTGCGCCTGCCAACCTAGCAGTTCGAAAGCACATCAAAGTGCAAGTAGATAAATAGGTACCACTCCGGCGGGAAGGTAAACGGTGTTTCTGTGCGCTGCTCTGGTTCTCCAGAAGCAGCTTAGTCATGCTGGCCACATGACCCGGACGAGCTGTACGCCTGCTCCCTCGGCCAATAAAGCAAGATGAGCGCCGCAACCCCAGAGTCGGTCACGACTGGACCTAATGGTCAGGGGTCCCTTTACCTTTATATGAAGCTGCATGAGTTGAAGCAGGGTCCCGTGAAGTGCTTCATTGTGCCTTGGTGGTTCAGTGGTGGTGGTAGTGAGCTTTGCAGAAACCAAAAGTTATTTCTCTAGCTTAAGGAAAATGCCAGACTGAGGCAAGGGGGGATGGAATGTGCTCCTTTGCACCTGACAGGTATAGCTTGTAATCAGATGTATTTATTTCGCAAGTGCTCTCCAATCCCAATGCTTTGGGGAAAGGAGCATCTTTGCAAGAGCAGAACTTGCATCTCTAAGTCATCGGCATGGGGTGGAGAGCTCCTTCACGACTGACAGACCTAGCTTATGATCAGAGCGAATGGTTTTACCCAGGAAGCAAATCCCTTTTAGTTCTTCCCACCCCGAAATCAATGGTAAAGGCACTTAGCACAAAAGTCCCTGGGGCTATTTGACTGCAATTTGGCAGATTTCTTATCCAGAGGGCCACTTCTCACTGATGCCTGTAAATTTCATTTTAATTCTGCACAAAACACGTGGGAAGTTTAAGTGATTCCTTTTTCACCCTAAAACTGTAAAAGCTGCCCTTGCAGGAAAATCACTGTACAGTGGTGCCTCGCAAGACGAAATTAATTCGTTCCGCGAGTCTTTTCGTCTTGCGCGGTTTTTCGTCTTGCGAAGCACGGTCAGTCGCAACTGCACCTCTTCAAGCGGTTTTAGAAAAAGAAAACAAACTCGCAAGACGTTTTCGTCTTGCGAAGCAAGCCCATAGGGAAAATCGTCTTGCGAAGCAACTCAAAAAACGAAAAACTCTTTCGTCTTGCGAGTTTTTCGTCTTCCGAGGCATTCGTCTTGCGAGGTACCACTGTACCTATCTATCTGAAATTTGGCAGTATCTGCTCTCAAAAGTGGCAACCTTGCCTGCAAAGGTTATGTAATTGAAATACTTTATTGTCACTTGTACAACTTGTACACAGTGAGATTACACGAGCACCCCTCCACTCAGCTCTCTTAGTCTTAATTCCCCTCGTTTACTGACACACACACACCAAACCCAAAAGTCAGTTGCCCTGTTGTTATCTTTTCATTCAGCAGCCTAACAGCCCACGGATAGAAGCTGTTCTTTACCCTGTTGGTGTGACTAATCACGCTTCTATATCTTCTGCCCGAGGGCAGGAGATCAAGAAAGTGCCGGCCAGGGTGTGAATCATCCCTGAGAATTTTCCTCACTCTCCTGAGGCAACGTTCTTCCGCAATCTCATCCAGTGGATTCACAGGACAGCCCATAATATCTTGTGCTGTATTCACCACCCTCTGTAGGCACTTCCTATCAGTTGATGTCAAACCACCGCACTGTGATGCAGTATGAAAGGACACTTTCTATTGTGAACCGATAGAAGGAGATCATCAAATGTTGATTGACATCGTTCTTTCGCAATACTCTGAGGAGATGGAGTCTCTGTTGGCTTTCTTAACAACCTGGGTTGTATTGATTTTCCAAGTAAGGTAAGGTATTCACTGAGTTAAACTCCTAGGAATTTAAAGGAAGAGACTCTCTCCACACAGCCAATAAATAAATAAATACTGTAAATTCTGCCCATAAATAAATATTGAAGTGTTGTTGTTTTTCCCCCTTGGTGTTTTATTTTCTTCCGAAAGGTGTCTTGCACAATAGCCCCTGGGCCTGTTTGTCTGGAATTTGGCAGGCTTTATCCACTTTGGAGGCACTAGTGTGCCTACAAATTTCATCCACTTTGGCTGAAAGGGGAGGGAGTTGAAGCCTTAAAAAAAGAAAATCCCAATAGTGAATTAAGGGTGGATTGGGAGAGAGAAACTAACAGGATTTGAACAGACTCAGAACAAAATCAGACAGCCTACAAAGCAAGGTGAGCTGTTTCCCCAAGGCACTAAATCATGGTCCGAACTGAATCTAGTGGATGGCGCATACTCCTGTTTCAGTCTGGCGCTGCCTATTCCGCATGGTAACCTGACAGCTGCGTTTTGTGGTAACCGAAGTTTCTGAGAAGTCTTCAAAGGCAGCTCTGCATACAGTAGTACATTGTCAGTAGTTCACTCTAGAGATGACCATGGTGTAGTTAGCTGTGGCCAGGCTACTGCTATCTTATGCAAAACAGCCAGTACAAGACTGCAGTAATGGGAACTTTGCTAAATAGCAGCAAAAGTCAAAATGAAAACATCGAGAGGGAAATTATGCAAATTGTGAATGTAGGTGTGGATTCATTAGATGGCCCCGCCACCCGGTTAATTAGGTGGCCGATAGCTGTCAATTAAATCAAGGATTATGCCCACGTGTATCTATCAAAGTAGCCTCTGAATGCTTATGCTGCAGTACATTTGCTAGCTTTTAAGGTGCCACAGGGTTTCTTGTTTTTGCCCTCTAGCCTCCAGGCCATTAATCCCACTGTTGAATAAGTTCTTTGTATAGACCAGGGTGCAGCCTTTCTTCCTTCCTCACTTCTGCCCCATCCTGAAAAGCCTGCCGCTGACTCCTGCACACCTGAGATTGCTGGGCATGCAGAGCCTGTTCTGCTTGGTTATTGTGGTAACTACCTTCTGATGCATATGGGACGCGGGTGGCGCTGTGGTCTAAACCACAGAGCCTAGGGCCTACCGATCAGAGAGTCGGCGGTTCAAATCCCCGCGACGGGGTGAGCTCCCATTGCTCGGTCCCTGCTCCTGCTAGCCTAGCAGTTTGAAAGCACGTCAAAGTGCAAGTAGATAAATAGGTACCTCTCAGGCGGGAAGGTAGACGTCGTTTCCATGCGCTGCTCTGGTTCGCCAGAAGCGGCTTAGTCATGCTGGCCACATGACCTGGAAGCTGTACGCCGGCTCCCTCGGCCAGTAAAGCGAGATGAGCGCCGCAACCCCAGAGTCGTCCGCGACTGGACCTAACGATCAGGGGTCCCTTTACCTTTTACCTTCTGATGCAGTACATGCCACCTGGGCTCAGTCCAGCAGGTCACCCAAGCCCAGCGTTCCACCAGTAGGTGCCTTCCTCACTATCCCCTGTCCCTTGGTGCAGAAGTGCCCTTTAATGGCAAGTTTTGCACAGGGACAAGAGCTTGTGCTAAGGTGCTAGCACCGCCCCCGATGATGCCCAGAGATGGGACCCAGCTGTGGCTTGAGGGCTCCAGTTGTGCCTTCTGTTGGCATCAGCAGTTCCCTTCATTCCCAGCTACATAATACCATCGCACAGAACTGGAGGCTGTTGGTGGATTTGATCCCAGCCCCCACTAGAGATTTAGGAAAAACCAATCCACGTTTCGTTAGCTTTGTGTTCAGTCAGGGGAAGGGGATTTCTGTCTGCCTCTTTGGGATTTTATAATGCCGGGAGGTAAGCGCTGCTTGCAGCCCTTATTGGAGTTGGCCTGGCATAGCTTGCAGCCCTTGCCCCAGGCTTTCTTGGGAGCCTTCTGCAGAATTATACCTGGATCAGAATTATGCCTTGCACAGCCATTTTATGAGCCAAATCTGCTTTGATCCTCTTGAGTTTGGTTTCCAGTTTCCAGCAGTGCACCCTTCTCCCCTGACGACGCTGGTTAAACACCTTCCTCATCTGCACGATTTCAGAGTGTGGCAATTTCATTCTCATTCCTTCCGAGTGTGCCGTGCTCTGCCTGCAGCCCCTTCGCCCTTGTCTAGCAGTGCACTTTACACAGATTGCAAAATCGGGATGCCTTGCATCTTGGTTTCTCCTGCAGCTTTTATCTTTTGAATAGGATCTTAATCTTCCTGCCACTCCAAGGTTCGCAGCAGTGCCATTATTATTATTTTGCCTCTCCATTGTCTGCAGAGCATCTGTGATGTTGTTCCATTTTCAAATCCAGCTTTCTAACAATTTCTCTCTGCATCAGTTCATATGTTCCATATGCTTTCACACTGCCACAGTTCTTTCCCGTTATTGAAAGCTGAAATAAAATGTTATTGAAGCGTGCAGAAGGAAGGCTGTAGCTCGTTGGATAGAGCATCCGCCTTGCATGTAAACGCTCCCAGGCTCAGTCCCCAGCGTCTCCAGGTAGGAGCTGGGAGACCAACCTGCCTGAAGCCCTGGAGAGCTGCTGCCGGTCAGTGTAGACAGTATTGAGCTAGATGGAGCATTGGTCTGACCTGGTACACAGCACAACAGCTTCCTATGTTCTTGTCTGCAGGCAGTACTGCTGGGCATCATGCTAATTACACTGATTACCTGGGGCCTGCTGGGAAATTGACCATAATCCACCCTTCACGCAGGACAACTTTTCTTCCAGTTGGTTGGAGGGCAAGAGACTCTAGTCCAGGGCTGCACACTAAGCCTGTGCCAAAGGTGTGAATAAAACACACACAAATAACTCCTCTATCAGAATGAGCAGGGATTCTTCCAGTGGAAATCTGGGACCTTATTGCCCACTGGCCGCCATTGAATCAATTGCTTTGCATTTTGGGGGACTGGTTAAGTTTTCACAGACAGTATCAAGGCCAAAATGGAACAGATAGCCTTTGAATGAAGCAAAGAGCAGACTGTGGGAGAGCCCAGCCTGAAGAAGGTTAGTCAAACAGAGTGGCCCTGCCTTTCGGGACATAATGATGAGCAGAACGTTGCTGAGTCAGGCTACATAAGGCTCCCAGTTCATCAGGGCCTGGGCAGTGCCACAAATTGGCAGAGGAAGGATGAAAAGAAGGTGTGTAGTATAAAAGAAAAATAGCAAATTATTCAGTTATGGTGTGATCTGCCCAACTTTTTCCTGGCATCACAGCTGAAACAGAAGCATGAAGACCTTCTAAGCAAGTGCTGGTTCAGCCATCAGCCTGGCCTCTTTACCTTCATTCCATGACAAATGAATGTTGTCATCCCCCCAATTCATTATTTGCCTTATTAATGGAAAGGAAGGCTTTTTCTTAATGTGTAAAACTGCTGAGGGTAGGGAATGGGGGAGTGACGAGGCTTCATCATGGGGAGCAGTTACTCAGCATACATAACCATATCCTGCTTTAAATATACAGAATTGTCCCTTGAGTTTAACACTGGAGAGGTAAAGGTGTGCTTCAGTTTAAGGCAACGAGGGCTTATCCATACTTTACCTTTCCTCCACTTTTTCCAGGCACGGTCCACACCTAAAAGATGAGTGAGCGTTTTTCTGTTGCTCCAGAACTTTCCCCACAAAAAAACCACTCTTTAAAGCTCAATCGGAGCAAACAGCAATCCACAGAGAACCCAAATTGACATTTGTTCCAGTAGAGCACTAAAGAGCGGATTTTTGCAGGGAGAGCTCCAGGGTTTAACAACAACAACGAGCGCTCAGACACTCAGCTTTTAAGTGCAGGCCTGTGCCTAGGAAGAGTGGGGGGAAAGGTAGGTATGTGTAAATAAGCTCTCAGCGTGCTTCCCACGGACGCCCACTGCTTTAAAAACACTGCACATCTTCTAACACACCAGTTTGACTCCACCCCAGAGATGCACTCAGTTGTCTCTCAAGACAGACGGATGCCAACGACTTTGCTTTAAATTGCCTTCTGTGTCCAATAACCAGTGGTGTGGTGGAAAAGGAAGACTAGGGGAGAGCAGCGCTCTAGGAAGTTTTTCTGAGCAGGAGTGGTGATGCCATCTGCCAGAGCACTGGGGGTAACCACGGGATCCTCCTTGCTCTGGCAAGTGAATAAAGCAATAACAAGACTTTCCAGTTGGGTTGTGGTTCAGATCAGCATAGAGGAAATCAGAGAGTGGAGAAAACTATGCAGAAGCTGGGTACCCCTTCCTTATGGTGGGATTCCATTGCATCCTTTGCTGTGGGCTTAAGGGGCTGCAAGTTCCATGGGGGCATTGCTCCACTACAGAAGGCACCTGCATGGGCTGTGTTCTGTTGCTACGGCCGTGCTTGGCATTGTGCTCTGGGATGGATGTGGGATGTTCCTTTGCCCTGCAATGCTTTGCAACGCAGCTCCCTTTTTCTTTGGTTTTTCCTTTCCCCACCACTACTCCCATCTCAATGTGCATATATTTCGTATTGCGGCCAGATGCTCAAGAGCAGCTGTCAGCAGCCCTAGGCAAAGCAGCTGTGCAGAGGACAGTGCCTTCTGCTTTGGGGTCATTAGGTTGTTTTCCTTTGGCCTGTTCCAGCAGGTCCTTTTTCCCCCCTAATGCAATTTAAATAAAATGTTGATAGACTTACTTTCTCCATTCATCTACTTCCAGGATTCAGGTCTTCAGGCAGTAGAAAGTGATGGATTGATTGCAAAGAACAAGTACGACGTTACATGTGCTTTAACCAGCTTTTATAGCTTTATTGCTGGTTTTAATTAGTTTTTGAGCATTTTTAAATAACTGTATTACATTGATAAATTTAATGGGGATTTTTTTTGTTGTTCATCACTTTGAAGTTTTATTAAAATCAAGCATTATATACACGTTGTTAAATAAAACGAAAACAGATGAAGAAGGGAATGACAAATGGCAAGAAGACTCAGATTAGAAAGGAGATAACAGTATTGATTAGCGGGGCTGTTCAGAGCAGCCTCTTCAGGGTTAATTCTTTTGCCATAGGAGGGGGAGGGGGGAACCAACGTCCATTTTACAAATTGGCAGGCTGGGAAGAAATAGGAAAAGGAACAGCTGAGGCAGAATTCTTCCAGGACTGAATCAAGCCAAGCTCTTGAGTACAATTCATGAGCCTACTAGACTGCTTTTGCCAAGTTTAGGATTGCACTGTTAATCAGTTTGAAGTGTTTCCATTAATCAGCATGTTCTACTCTGTATATCTGAGGAGTTCATTCCTACACACTGTAGAGAGAAGTTCTGCATGCACACACACTATACATTTAAAAGCACATTCAAAGCACATTTACCCCTCAAAGAATTATGGGCATTGTAGTTTGTTAAGGGTTACTGGGAATTTTAAATTGGTGAGTGGTAAACCCCAGTGCCCAGAAATATTTGAGTGAAGGAATGTGCTTCAAATGTGATTTAAATGTACACAGCTACATCTGGGCCTGTAATTCCATAGGCATTGAGTGGGCAACGTGGTCCTCTGAATATCATTGGACTCAACTCCTGGCTTCCCAGCCAGCATGACCAGCAGTCAGGAAAGACGGAAGTTGCCGTCCAATGACAGCTGGAACGCCACAAGCTCCCCACATCTACATAAGAAGGACCAGAAATTCTTCAAGGCCCCGAAACCCCCTATCTAAAACTTCCTTAGGAATAACAAAACTATGCAGAAATTCTCATGAACTTTGCTCAAGTACATTGACAAGATTCTGAATTTGAGCAGGAAACTCTCATGATATGCACCATTCTCAAAATCTGCTCTTTAACAAATCCTGTGGCTGGAGAATGTTTGTTGTAGTAGTGAGCTGGTGGAGAGGCAGAGAGGCTTTGGGTCCCCCCCACCCTGGGGCAAATAATAACAATAATATTTGTACCCCACCATAGCTGTCAATCGTCCCTTATTTGGCGGGAAACTCCCTTATCCCAGCGCCGTGTCTCGCTGCTGTCCCTTATTGATGATGTCCCTTAAATTTCCCGGGTTTCAAAGGAAGCCGCTCCTCTCCCTCCCTCCCTGCCGGCCAGGGAGGAGGGAGGCTCCAACTATGTTGCTTGGCTGCGTTGCTCACCCAGTAAAGGAGTCTTAGAACAGCTGGGGTGTGGAGCTTGCATGCCTTGTTCCGATCAAATCGGCCGTGTTGCCTGGGGACTTGCCTTTGCTCAGCGCTTCCCAGCGGAGAGGTGATGGTAGTTTTCCTTGCTGCATCCCCTTTGCCGGGTTGCTGCGCTGTGGGAACCACCGCTTGAGGCTTCGTTTGGCTGCTGGCTGGGCTTTCTGCCTTTGACTTGGAGGGGCTCAGAAGTTGAACGTACCTGTGCCCTGAAAATCCCTTATTTTGGCTGCTGATCCCTTATTTTCGAGGCTGCTGGTCCCTTATTTTCAAATCTGTAAGTTGACAGCTATGTACCCCACCCATCAGACTGGGTTACCCCAGCTACTCTGGGTGGCTTCCAACAGATATAAAAAGATAATAAAATATCAAACATTAACAACTTCCCCATACAGGGCTGCCTTCAGATGTCTTCTAAAAGTCAGATAGTTGTTTACAGTGGTACCTTGGGTTAAGTACTTAATTCATTCCGGTGGTCCATTCTTAACCTGAAACTGTTCTTAACCTGAAGCACCACTTTAGCTAATGGGGCCTCCTGCTGCCACCGCACCGCCGGAGCATGATTTCTGTTCTCATCCTGAAGCAAAGTTCTTAACCCGAGGTAATATTTCTGTAACCCGAAGCATATGTAACCTGAAGCGTCTGTAACCTGAGGTACCACTGTATTTCCTTGACATCTGATGGGAGGGTGTTCCACAGGATGGGCACCACCACCGAGAAGGCCCTCTGCCTGGTTCCCTGTAATTTCACTTCTCGCAATGAGGGAACCACCAGAAGGCCCTTGGAGTTGGACCTCAGTGTCCGGGCTGAATGATGGGGGTGGATTATACAGGTTATACAGGGCTGAGGCTGTTTAGGGCTTTAATTGTCAGCACCAACACTTTGAGTCGTGCTCCAAAATGTCCTGGGAGCCGATGTAGATCCTTAAGGACTGGTGTTATATGGTTCCGGTGGTTGTACAAGTGGCATTTCCAAATGTTAGCACCCTGGGGTGTATTTGTGCTTTGCTGTGCGTGCTTAGTCACCCTTCTCCTGTTCTATATGACAAGGAAATCATATTCCCCCTCTGGGTCAATGTCAAAGGCATTTTATTGGCAGGAGAAAGAAGACAAGTGTTCCCGGAATTTAAGGGGTAAATTCTTTTTTTGCTCCAGAATATGTCAACACGATGCCTGGAAGACAGCCATCCCCAGGGACCTGACCTGATGGGTGGTTTGTTTTGGGGTTTTTTTTAAGTTTTAAAGGTTCCTTTTCCATCTCTGACTCAGTAACAGGCACCTGCTGTTGGATAACGCTATATCCATTGCCTGCTTCTTCCTCCCAGGATTGCGCATTAAAAATAATTATTCTCCCAATCCATCTATTTTAAGGAAGTTTCTTTCGTGCTTTGGGCGAATTGTTGCGGGGAGGGTGTGTGTGGGATACCTGGCTCAGTCAGAACCAAACTAATGGTGAGGTCTGGAGATGTCAGGTCTCCTGAAGTATTATTATTAATAATTGTTTAAGGCTGGCCTGTTTGTGCCAGTATGTATTGTGGAAAGAGGTGGAGTTAACCCTTTCCCCTCTCACTGTTTCTTCCATTTAACAACACCCCAGTCCTGAATTTTGTTTCTATCCTGCAAGTGAAGGGGCAGTGGGGAATTCTGGTACCTTTATGCAATCAGACAGCATAATCAGAGATTCGAGGACATGATTTGTGCCTGGCGTTCTCGCTCCTTCCCACTCTCCCGCATTTATACATGCTCAGTTATTACTAGATATGAGCGTGCCTTAAGTTCCACATATTTCACTATAGCAGAGCCGTTTTCTACCATAGCGGTGCTGTGCTGTTTTATTGCAGCACACAAAACTGACAGTAGCTTTGATTCGTTCTCTCCCCCCCCCCCCCCCCGATAATTCAGAAGTTGTCATTTTAATTGGCGGCCTCGTGATTTGAGCGTTTTCGAGATTTGATTGCTGGCTTGTTTTGCTTCTTGAGTCACTGGGAGTTGCATGGCGCCCAGTGGGGATTAAATGTATATATGAGTGGATTGTGTTTTGATTAGCACTAGTTTTGTTTTTAATTATCTAGCGCATGGCGGGGGGGGGGGACAGGACACACACACGCCAGGAATCTTGAAGGCTTCAGTTTAAGGGAACGTTACAGATGGAAAGTGTTCCCCTCCCCCTTGTTTTTTTATTAGATGTCTCACCTGCCCTTCATCACAAGGTCTCTGGGCAAGATACAGCAATGGAATATAAAATTATAAAAACAAATAAAACCATTGCAGCTATAAAGACACGCAAAACAGCATAATATTTAGTATATGCTGTGTCCGACATCTTCCTTCCCACTGCAGCAAATCAGGTCGCCACCAGCTACATTTGGGTCTCAAAGCTGGTACAAGTGAGCGCAGTTCACACTTGGCCAACGTGTCAACTCTCATGATACTTATGCCATGTTGAACCTTCATCGGATTTCTGCAGGGATCATGAGACACACCGACCCCTTTCATTTTCCCCATGATATGGAACTTGATGCTGAGCCTCTGTAAAACCTCCCAGCCTTGTTCCTCCCTTAAGGCAAGGCAGCCTCAGTCCCAGGTGCCAAATGCAAGCCTCTCTGGCCCTTGAAGCTCTCCCCAGACCGCACAGCCCTCACTGGACTTGCTTCCTAAGAATGTTAAGAACAGCCTGCTGGATCAGACCATTGGCCCCTCTAGTTCAGCATCTTGTTCTCAAAGTGGCCAACCAGAGACCTATGGCTTATTGTTGAGCTCCAATCTTACATTTGTTGTTCTGCTTTTGCATCTGGCCCCATCCTCCACTGCCATGTGGCCCTTGGAAGGTTGCAAAGAACAGAATGCGGCCCTCAGACTGGGGAAGGTTCCCTGTCCACATGGCTTTAAGGAGCTGGAGCAATCCAGTCTGCTAGTAGAACTGAGCTGAGTGCGCATGCAGCCCGCTGGGTCAAGGGTCATTCTGAATATACAAGCACAAACCTTCTTTGAGGACCCTAAACTGTGAGGAGAGACTTCGTGCCGCTGTAAGATGGCCTGTAGGAAGATTAGGTTACATTAAGCTGTAATTTCTTCAGTGTCTTTCCACACACACAAACTAATAGTGCTCAGAGCATCTTACAATATAGGTAGCGGGTGGCGCTGTGGTCTAAACCACTGAGCCTCTTGGGCTTGCTGATTGGAAGGTTGGTGGTTTGAATCCCTGTGACGGGGTGAGCTCCCGTTGCTCTGTCCCAGCTCCTGCCAACCTAGCAGTTTGAAAGCACACCAGTGCAAATAGATAAATAGGTACCCCTGAGATGGGAAGGTAAACAGCATTTCCGTGCGCTCTGGCACTCGTCGCGGTGTCCCATTGTGCCAGAAGCAGTTTAGTTATGCAGGCCACATGACCTGGAAAGCTGTCTATAGACAAACACCGGCTCCCTCAACCTGAAAAGTAAGATGAGCGCCGCACCCTACAGTCAAGTTTGACTGGACTTAATCATCTAGGGGTCCTTTACCTTACAATATACAAAATAGAAACAACAATAGGAATAATACATAAAAGCCCAGGAAGGCTGGGGAAACACTGGTCCCCAGATCATTCAGTTGGTAGAGCATGAGACTCTTTAATCCTTGGGTTGTGGGTTTGAGCCCCAGGTTGGGCAAAAGATTCCTGCATTGCAAGGGGTTGGACTAGCTGATCCTTGTGGTCCCTTCCAACTTTACAATTCCACAATCTTCTACAAACACCTGTGCCTGAAACCCTGGAGAGCTGCTGCCAATACTGAGCTAGATGGTCTGACTCGGCCGTAGGGATTTAATCTTGTTTTAAATGTATTTGGGTATTTTGCCTGTGTTTTTTTTTTTTTAACTTTTTTGAATTATCTCATGTGTAAATTGCCTTAAGGTTGTGGTTTACAAATCCCGCTACAACTAAATCTGGCCATTGGCCATGCTTGCTGGGGCTCATGGGAGTTGTAGTTCAGCAAAGGTTTCCCACACCTGCTTCAAATCATACTCACTTGGTGAATACCAGAGAGAAGCCTTTTCCGCAGCAGCAACTCAGAGAGCCAGCGTGGTGTAGTGGTTAAGAGCGGTATTCTCGTAATCTGGTGAACCGGGTTCGCTTCCCCGCTCCTCCACATGCAGCTGCTGGGTGACCTTGGGCCAGTCACACCTCTCTGAAGTCTCTCAGCCTCACTCACCTCACAGAGTGTTTGTGGTGGGGGAGGAAGGGAAAGGAGAATGTTAGCCGCTTTGAAACTCCTTAAAGGGAGTGAAAGGCGGGATATCAAATCCAAACTCTTCTTCTTCTTCTTCTTCTTCTTCTTCTTCTTCTTCTTCTTCTTCTTCGATATCAAATCCAAACTACTGTTCTTCTTCTTCTCCTCCTCCTACTCCTCCTCCTCCTCAGGAATTTCCTCCTCAGGGGGAATTTCTCTGCGCTTTTAAGCGCTGCTTGAAAACATTTTGATTTATGATTAGTTTTAAAGCTGTGTATGCTGACTTGCTTTTCACAGATTTTCTTAGATTGGCTAGTGTAGGTGTTTGTGTTTGTGTTTGTGTATGTGTATGTGTATGTAGGATATAAATCAATCCATCCATCCATTCCTGAAAAACAAAAGCCTTACCACCATTCAGAGGCAGAGTTTCAAAATGACTTTTCGGGGCCATCTGCCGAGAATCTGATATCAAGATGCCCAGAAAGACCTTTTTATTGGATTCTACAACTTTTTTGCCTTCCTTGGGGACTGCCAGCCAGCCAGTGTGTGCTAATGAGCAGAGTCGGACTGGAATTTGAGGTCTCTTCCCTGCCACAGGCATATTTGTGACCTTTGGGAAACCACTTTCCATCCCAGTTCCCCCTCTGTAAATTGGGAACAAAGAATGATAATACACATATAGCGAACCACTTTACAAATCGAGGCGGCAAAATGCTGTATATAAGTGATAAATGATGGTACCAGGATCACTTCCATGGGCTGTTAAAAGAAGGAATCGCAACATAAAATGGAAGAGGGTGTTTAAATTGGCTTATTCTGTTTATATATAGAAGGCAATGAACAATTGAACCATAAAAACAATTACTAAAACAGAATGCCTGAACTGGAGCAAACGACAGCAGGAGAATAGTAACCGCCTTAGATATTAAGAGGTTGCACAAATAGATTGGCTTTTATGTAAATGTAGCTAGAGAGTGAGGGCTCGGTGGAAAACTTTTATGGAAGCTGTTCCAAAGCTGCAGTAGCTCAAGTTACGAGGCCCTAACACAGATACCGCAGTGGAAGTTCAAAGAAAGATGACACCCAAAGCAAGTTTATCATGTGAGGATTGGCAAGCAGTTTGTGTTAGGATTGTCCTACTCTCGTGTAGGACCCTGGCAGAGACACATGCCCGACTGGCATGTTCTCTCCCTCCTGGTCGGTTGTTTGGGAGCTTCAAAAGCTTTCTTCAGCCCAAACTTCACAGCGACTGATACCAAGAAGCATCAGCAGAGTATTTGCAATTTGCGTAACAGAACTCAGTAGCACAGCATTTTGGCTAATCTACATTTATTTACATATACAGTCATACCCCAGGTTACGAACACTGTGGGTTGTATGTTTTCGGGTTGCGGACTGTGCCGAACCCAGAAGTACCGGAACGGGTTACTTCCGGGTTTCGACGCATGCGCAGAAGCACAAAATGACATCATGCGCAGAAGCGCCGAATTGCGTCACGCATGTGCGTAGACACGGCACTTCAGACTGCGAACGCTGCGGGTTGCGAACGTGCCTCCTGCACGGTTCACATTCGCAACCAGAGGTATGACTGTAATACACCTGGAGCATTCTGCTTTAGCTCCTTCCTCTTTCTCACCAGACACCAAAGAGAGAAAGAACAAAGGACAACAGTCCCACTTCACGGAACACAGTAACACAAACATCCTGTCTCTGTCACTTCCCACACTGTGGAATGAAAACATACACCGTCATGTGATAGACAACAATCCCATGACTGCAAGCACGGAGGAAGAATCCTAACAGTTTGATCATCAAGTTCCGGGTGGGTCACGTTAACTATGAGGAAAATACCCCAGTTCTGCTTTCTGGCCCCCATTTTTGACATACAGGGAATGCTGATTGCTGAACTTCTGACAGCAGCCTAATCTGTGGGGATTTTGTTTCAGCTAACCTGGTCGCTTGGCATGTTTGGTCTTCAGATTCCACTCCCCTGAAGTATAAGGATTTGGATAAGCTCCAGCATTAATTTTAGAGGGGGGTAGTGGTGGCGGTGGTGGTGCCTAATTAGTAGCTTCTTCAATGTGTAGAACATTGAGAGCTTTCTCCTCTGATGCACTGATGGCTCCTCTGAAGTTTCCCAACCCATTTATAATTAGTCCCAGGTATATATAACTGAACATTTTCAGACTCTCATTCTCTCTGTAGGGAAGGTAACATACAGCTTGTTCTTTGTGACTTGCAGTCTCCTGGTGTTCTTAACATTCTATTATGTAGAAAAGATGACGTTTTCTTTTCCTAGCTGAAAGAAATTTAGAATGAAAAGACAGGTGTAACATTCTTTAAAAAGTCACTGTGGTTTTATTCACTGTGGCTTCAGTTTCCTTATCGTGTACATAATATTTGCAAGTCATATGCTGGGTCAGCTCCCAGTATCGCCCTTCATGTTTCAGAAAGGCATGTTTCATCTTTTAAAAATAGTTAACAAACAAACATTCACACCTCACTTTACCAGAACAAAGCATTCCCTCACAAATATTTCAAAATCAGCTGCATAAATGCTCCAGGAATGATTTGTGGAGGAACAGGTTGCTGATGTTGCAGGCACTAGCCAGTTAAACCCACCATGAACTGGTTTCCCTGGAAATGCCAGAAACTTACAAAATCAGTTTGTTTTTCTGAACGTATTCTACGATGCTAAAACGAAGGTGTGTTTTCAGGGTGTTGAACCAATCACCATCATAATTCCAATGTTGTGTCCATCTTTACTCTGAAAACTCATCAAAACTGGAATAGTTTAACCTGTTTTTATGTTGGTGTGGCAATTTAATGGGGTGGGGTGGGGTTTGCCACTAGTTCCCCTTCCATCCGTTCACTGACAGCGTATTATAAAAACCAGATTGGCAGATTGGTTTGGGAACAACGAACCATGACTAGACAGGGATTCAGATTTCACCTTGTACAGTATATGACATTAGCCTGAAGGCCTTTTCTCAACCGTAAAGCAGCCTTCTGAAGGGGCACTTTGTGAGACGGGAAGAGAGTGCGTAACCCGTTTATCTCTGAATCTGTCCACCTACCCACCTGCTTTTTCCCTAATGGGGTCCCATAACTGTTGGGAGTAAAACAGTCGGAGGCAAGTTGCAAAGGAAGAGTACTTTCCAGTGAAAAATGGGCTCTCAGGGTATATAACTGATAGCTGCAGTTCAGCTCTGACATGAGGCTATTGACTCCCCTTTCACCTTAAGGATCTGTTCCAGACTCACAAGTCCTCCCATCTTAAAAAGCCCTTTTGTTTATGACCCGTAGGGCGCCAGTATTACAGAACATGGAAGTTTCGCTGTAGTTCATCTTAGGAAGATGATGGTGTAACTATGCCATGAAACATAATATGAGGCATTTTCCTGGAGCCGTTTGTGAGGAAAGGCCAGCAGGCCGATGATGTACAAGCTGGAAAGCACTGGGTGCAAGTTACATCAGCCTCCTTTTTAATTGTGTATATATGATTTAATATGCAAATCTTTTTGCATATTTATCCAAACTATTCATATTCATATTATTATTATTATTATTATTATTATTATTATTATTATTATTTAGATGATTTATAAACCACCCTTTGTAAAAGCCACTGGGGGGTTTCCATAAAATCGATAAAATAACACAATCCTTCAAAAACACACAATAAGCTTAAGACAGTTCTCAATTTTTTTATGTTGATGAACAGAAGACCTTCGAATTAAGGCATAATTACACACACACACACACACACACACACCCAGCAACTGTTATAAATACATAAATGCATTTTTTTATGTTGATGAACAGAAGACCTTCAAATTAAGGCATAATTCCACACACACACACACACACACACCCAGCAACTGTTATAAATACATAAATACATTTTTTTATGTTGATGAACAGAAGACCTTCAAATTAAGGCATAAACACACACACACACACACATATCCAGCAACTGTTATAAATACTGATATACTGCCTCTGCACATGAGGGCTTCAAAAGGGCCACCGCAGCAAATAGCCATGGATAGGCACATCCTCAATTAGAATGGCCTTATCTCTTTTTAAAACCGTCTTAAGTCTAACCTATTGGCTGCCACATCTTGTGGAGTGAATTCCCTGAATTGATTATGTGCTGTGAGAAGACGCACTCCATTTTGTCTGCCCTTAATCCCCTGCCTATCAGTTGGGTTTTTTGTGATCCTGAGTCCGAGCATTTTCAAGAGAGAGGGACAACTTTCCCAGCATTACGTTCTAAAGCAGGCAGCGCTTTCTCCTTTCGAGGGTGTTACCAGAAAAATCTGAGGGCTCCCTTGGACAAAAAGTAAAGACACCAACCAGAGTAAATTGAAGCAAATCAGCAGCCTGTAGGCTTGGTCTTTATTGAAGAAAGACTGTCGCGACAGGGTGCTCCCCTCACTTGCAGGTGAGAGGAAAGACCCAGAAAGATGGTGTGCAAGACCATATAAAAACTTTTGAAATTCCCACCATGTAGATCAAGCCCACCCCCAGAAACATCATGCATACATTACAGAAAGGAGGGGTTGAGGGAGGAGTTGTGGTGGTAACCTGAGTGTCCTGTCACCTGGCTGATTCCCTTCTCTCCCCCTCCCCACGAGTCACTTCCAGGAGACAAAGGGGAGTTGGCAGTTTCCTGCCCCCAGAGGGAAGATCTGATCATTGTCCTTTGTTTCAGTCCATGCTGAATCCACTCCCATATGCAAGCTCTTTGTGATCTTGATTGTCTTCTGTCTAGGACCATCAGGGTTGGCATAGCAACTGGGCAGGGCTCCTGTGGATGTGCTGGGATGGTGAAGGGATTATGGCTGGCCTGTATCAAACCTTCCCCATTTTGTAGTCCTTCCTTCATGGAGTAAAATAAAAGTGGAACAGTGCAAATCCGATGTATGGTTGATTTTCTATGAATTTATAACAGAAGCGTAGCGTATGTAGTGTGTGAGTGTGTGTGTGTGTGAAGTTTGTACAAACTGAATGATGGGGGGGGGGGCGGGTTTCCAGCTACAAAGGGTAAGAGGACTTCGGTTTGTTTATTGACCAAACCAGAGGACTTAATTTTGGAAAAGAGGCTCATTCCTCTAACGTTTTAAAACCTTAGTCCAAAAAGTTGCACCAAAGGCTTAAAATTGGGTGAAGCAAGCAGTTGTGTGTGGTTTTTTGTACACATTTTGTTGGTAAGCAACTATACCATACAGATGCAGTCGGTTACATTCTTTACAGATGAGAAATACATTTAGCTGTTGTGAATTAAAATGTGATTAACAGATTCCAGATTGGACTTTGAGGAGGGGGAGGAGCAGTTGCTGCTGCCGCCATTGCAGCAAATGTGTGCAATGCCAAGGTTCTCTCAGGTGAAGTCTTCTCTGCTCTTGGATAACCAGTCTGTTCCAGCCGAGATTCATCCAAGGAAACCATGCTTCAGCTCAGACATGGGATCACAGGGCTGCTGGTATTTATTATTCACACTATTTCAAGGCCTCCCTTTGCACACAAATCAATTGCAGGGTGGTTCACCACCTATTATGCAACCATTATACGCAGCCTAAAATGCAAGTGCGTTCATTATATGCTTTCACAGGCGTATTTCTACTCACTTTGCATACACACACACACACACACACACACCCAAACCTGACTGCATTTCAGACAGTAGGTTATATTAGGGCTAGATTAAGCAACATAAAAACAATAACAAAACAAAAACACACCACAGGAATATTCCACAATCCACAAAGATTATTAAGGGCCTAAAATAAGTGCCACAAGTGCAATAGAAATAGTAAAATAATCCCTGAAGGGGTACTTGGAAGCAGGCATGAAGCGGCTCAGGACCGCAATACCTCAAGGATCGCCTCTTTCAATATGAACTTAGCCGGACCCTGAGAGGTCAGGAGGGTGGCAACAAGAGAACGGGCCTTCTCTGCAGTGGCTCCCCGTCTGTGGAATGCTCTCCCCAGGAAAGTTCACCTGGCACCTTCATTATACACCTTTAGGCGCCAAGCAAAAACATTCCTTTTGAACCAGGCCTTTAGTTGATCTGATTTACATCCTATGCCCTTTTAAAATGTGGTTTTGGCAGGGGGAGGGGGGCGGCGCTATTGGATTGTTGTTCCTATTTTTGTTATGTATTTTGTGGTTTTATATCTTGATTTTATTCTGTGAACCGCCCTGAGACCCCCCGAGTATAGGGCGGTATATAAATTTAATTAATTAATTAATAATATCACAAAATTAAAAAATGATGGTGGAGTAGACCCACTGAAATTAATGAACTTGACTAAGTTAGGCCCATTAATTTCCAAGTACAACTTATTTGAGATATCACCCAGTGCCATCCAACTCCATGAGCTTTTTGCTATCAAAATGTCATATCCAGTTGATTTTAGAGATGCATAACTGAGGCATAGCAAACAAAGAAAAGGCACGCTCTTACATATAAACTTCTCTAGCCTGTTACGACTTCTTGGAGAAATCTTATATGTATGTGTTTCTCCTCTGCATGTATTTCTTCACCCTACCTTTTTGTCCAAGACCTACATGGAGGCTCACATGGCATTAAAACTCCGCAGTCTTCTTTCTCAATTGCTGAATTTTGATTGGGATAATTTGGCTCTGGCTCATTCTAAAGTGCCAGAAGGAGCTGGTGTTGGTTGGCATCTCCCTCAGTTTGTGCTAATTTTTGCCTTGTGTTGTGCTTTTCGTTTTCCTCCCCCTTCTGGAACGGCACCGGTCGATAGTCACACAATATGTTACAATAAAATACGAATCCGTTTGTGTCCAGATTTTGTGTATTTCATTCTGGAAGTGGATCTTTCCCCCCCGAGTAACATCGTATAGGTAGTTTATCCAGCAGTTTCTCTTTCTTTTATTTTTCCTTGTGTTTTCTACAGGCTGCTGATTTGCTCCAATTTACTCTGGTTGGTGTCTTTACTTTTTGTCCAAGGGAGCCCTCGGATTTTTCCGGTAACAGGGCTAAGCTCACAGTAGCGGCAAACGTACGTATATTAACCCTTCTAGGAAAAAGCAGCTTCAGAGGGAGGTGGTTTTCAGCAAATAAGTGGCAGGCAGAGGGTGCTTAACCCTTCTCTCACCAATTTTTCTGCTGTGAACAGCTTTTCTCCATCATAAGATATTCTTGACTTCTGTTTGCAGAGGCAAACACATCTGGCTTCCAGAGTTGGAGCAAGTGAAGGGGGTCGGTTTACAGGGGGGAATCATCAGGTGGGGAAGGGTTAAACACAGCCTTCCTCCTTCACTTTACCACTGAAAAATGCCCATTCCTCTGCCTTGAAAGGAACAGCAGTTGGGGGTTACATATCTAAAAATGTGTAGTTTGACCAGGAGGCAGATTAGTTTAGCTCTTGGGGAAAGCAGAGTCTGGAGTCTTCTCCACCTGTGCTAATGCTTTCCTGATTTGTGGGGGCTTGGAAGGGAGGGGGCTTGCAGAATGCCCATGTTAAGTTCAGTCACTGCTAGAATCCCATAGCGGACAGTTTCCTCCCTGCACCGTTCAATGTCTCTGAATCCACAAATCCACTCATTTTCCTGCAGGCAACTGTCTTTTCTGTCTTTCATGCCTGCTTCCAAGTACCCCTTCGGGGTTTATTATGGTGGGTAGGTGCGTACAGAATTTCAATTCCTGAAAATCTTTGCTCTCATGATCACAGAGGACGTGTTAGAATACATGCACAGATAAGCGCTTTTGAAAACTTCAGCTGCTCAGGGGTGAGGGGAATACACAGTGGCTCTGCATCTCTTATCAATGCTCTCTTAACTGCTCCTTACTTAGATAGTGAGCTTGACTGACAGGGAAACCTCATCCACTAAAGGGGGGGGGATGCCAACGATTACTGCATGGCAAAGGAAAGGCATGAAATTTCCAGTGAAGTTAATGCACAGATTGCATATCTGTTTCACTCCATGGTGGTGGTGCATGTTAGTTTAAAGCAGAGTCCCGTGCACAGCAGAAGGATGAGGAGTACGTGCTGCATACTCTATATTGCTTTATTTAAAGTTCAAAGCGATTATATTACAGAAAGACATCTTGCCTCTGCCGGAGCAGAGAAATGCATCCTCTCTCCTCGACAGCTCGGAGAGAATCACCAAAGTGAAACTGCAAAGTACAGTGAAAAACAGGAAACCAGTGTACGTCACATCCAGTCTCCCTTTCCCGTGAGAAACTCCAACAGTACAGACTGTGGAATGTAAACACCTGTCTCGTGACAAACCCTTTCGCTGCACAGTGAAGGAAAGCAGAAACCAACATCCTCCCCCTTTCTGTGAACATCACTGGGCAGCGTGTTCGTACAATATCAGTACAAACCCAACTTTTGCACATAGGTACAGTGTTGATCCCTGGATACAATCTTGGACAATACATCAGCAGGAATTTCATTACCTGGCATATAGGACACCGTTACGAGTCCCTTCTGAATACATTCCCTAGCATGCTGCAACTTTAATTGCAAGTGCTTTGTGCTTTGCTTACAACCTTCAGACTTCAGCAAAGCTAAACATGCTTTGTTGTCCTGGTAAACCCGGATTGGACATTTGACAGGAATTTTCATATCTTTGCACAATTGTATTAACCATTCACAATCCTTAAGTGAATAAGACAGTGCATTCAGTTCGGCTTCACAAGAACTTAAGCTAACTGTTGTTTGCTTCTTGCATGACCAATCAAACAGACCCTGATTGTACATGTAGCAAACTCCAGACGTACTTTTCTTGTCTGTAGTGTCACTTCCAAAACTTGCATCTGCAAATATCTCAAGACCACCAGACTTTCGATTGTTAAATCTCAGTCTGTAATGCATAGTGCCTTTCAAATACCGCGCTATGCGTTTCAGAGCTTTCCAATCCTTGATACTAGGATTGTTGACTTGTCTGCTTAGCAAATTACAGCTAACAGCAATGTCTGGTCTTGAACATCTGGCAATGAAGTTTAGCTTGCCTAGCACACTTCTGTACAATGTAGTGTCAGAAAATGCTTCTTCAGTGTCATCTATCTGATAACCTGTTGTCATCGGTGTGTCTACAGGGTTAGCATCCATCAGATTTAGTTTGCTTAACACATCAGCAATTTTCCGTGACTGGTGTACTAGAATGTTACCATCTTGATCTCTCTCTATTTCCAGAGATAGGTAGTTGTTTACCTCACCAAGATCTTTCATGTCAAAGTGCTCTTTCAGTTGAGCTAGGGCGTTATTGTACATTGCGACATCTTTCCAAAAGAATAATAAATCATCAACATAAAACAAACAGTACAGTTTCTTCTGCCCCTCCTCTTTGACAAATACACATGGATCAGCTTTCCCTTGCTGAAAACCTAGAGAAAACAATACTTCAGTGAGTTTTGTGTGCCAACACCGTGCACTTTG
Organism: Podarcis filfolensis; assembly: GCF_964270895.1. Classification (NCBI taxonomy): domain Eukaryota; kingdom Metazoa; phylum Chordata; class Lepidosauria; order Squamata; family Lacertidae; genus Podarcis; species Podarcis filfolensis. Next base: position 20,498,785 of record NC_139605.1, read on the forward strand.
TTTGAGACCATAAAGGGATTTCTTCAGAGCACAAACAAATCCCTGTTTTACCTGTACGCCATCAGGTGGAAGCATATAAAGTGATTCATCTAGAGATCCATACAGAAAAGCTGTATTAATATCATGGTGACTAATGTGTAGATTTTCCTCTGCAGCTAGCTTGAGCATAAGCCTTATGCTTTCATACCTCACTGTGGGTGAGTAGGTCTCGTGATAGTCTTCACCTGGTACCTGTGCAAAACCTCTGGCTACCAATCTGGCTTTGTGTCTAACTATCTTGCCATTTTGATCTGTCTTCGCTTTGAAGACCCATTTGCTTCCAAGCAGTTTCATTCCTGGAACTACTGGAACTAGCTCCCATGTTTTGTTCCTTTCTAAGGAATCAAGTTCAGCCTTCATGGCATTTAACCATGGCTCAGCTTCCTTTGAATCCAAACCCTGGATTTCTTGGAAACTAGAAGGTTCAAATACCTTCTTGGAGCTTTTAACAGCTGTTACTGCTATCGTAGCAAATTCATCAGCAAATCTCTTTGGAGGTCGGCCTTTTGTGGCTCTCTGTGACCTACGAATTAGCCTTAAGTCTTCAACACTCTCCTCTTCCTTCTTAGGAGAAAAACGACCTATTGTGAACAATGGTTCCTCCAATTCTTGATCAGAGCTTTCAGAGGGTCGCATAGAGGCTTTCGCACTCTTGAAATCCTCTGAATCACCCGATTCAGTTTCAGATTCAGACTCAGAACCTTCATCAGTGGGTGTGGGTTGTTGTGGCTGCTTTTGACTTTCCTCAGTCTCATCACCGTCATCAGGATAACATTGGAAAATTCCCACATTCTCCCCCCACTTTGCATTGTACTCAACACTTCTCGTGAGCTTAATTGCCTTAGAGTCAGTCATCATTATTCTGTAAGACCCTTTCTGATAACCTAGAAAGATACCATGCAATCCACGCTTGTCTAACTTGGAATTTTGTGGTGAATGAACCCACATGTCAGAACCAAAAATTTTCATGTGTTTAATGTATGGCTTCTTGCCAAACATCTTCTCATAGGGGGTACAACCAATCGCTGAAGATAACCTGCGATTGTAACTGTAAACAAAACACGAGAGAGATTCGGCCCAATAACTCTCTGGAAGATTGGCATCATGCAGCAAGGTTTTTAACCCTTGAAGCAATGTCTGATTTGCCCTTTCCGCAAGTCCATTCTGCCATGGCGAGCGAGGACTAGACAAATCGTGTTGAATTCCTTTCTCAGTCAGAAAAGCTTCAAACTGCTGAGAAGTGAATTCTCCCCCGCGATCACTGAAAAGAGTCTTTATCTTCTTACCATGCACATTTTCCAACCAAGCACAGAATTCCTTGAACCTAGGAAAAGCCTCTGATTTCTGCTTGAGATTGTACACAAAAATATATCTGGAAAATGCATCAATGAGAACCATGAAGTACCTATTGCCACCCAAAGAGGGCGCTAGTGGTTCAACCAAATCTGCATGAACAATCTGGTATGGTTCCGTAGCTTGCCTACTAGACACCTTACCTTTCGCAGCCATTTTTACCTTGTTTGCTGCGCATGCTTTGCACTTCATGTGGTACCTGCAGGGTTTAATAGTCATACCTTCAACCAAGGCAGGCATTTTAGATACTGCCTCAAAATGCAAATGACCAAATTTTCTATGAAAATCATGAATACATTCTGCATGCAAACTTTTGTTAGAACCTGCAATGCAACAAGTGTCATCCTGCACAACATCATCATAATACAAAACAAACAAACGATCAACATATTCAGCATGCAATACATAATCATTTTTCTTTGTGATGATGCACTTCCTGTTCTTGAAGGAAACGTCAATGTTCCGCTCATTCAGCTGTCCAACGCTGAGCAGATTATGTTTGGCATCTGGCACGTAAAGCACATTCTGTATCGATAAGTCCAAACTGTGAAGAACAACAGTTCCGTAGCCTTTACTGGGAATTGTGTGGTCATCCGCCTGGTGAATCGCACCTTCCTGCGGTGTAAAAGACACAAACAGTCTCTTATCGTTGCACATGTGGTGGGTCGCCGCTGAATCAACAACGAAGAAAGATCTAGACGTCTTCTGGACCTCTGCAACCTTTGGAGTGAAGCGTGAAACCATAGCCTTGTGCTGCGTTGTCCTTGACACCGGACCTTTGCCTTTGCCTCGGCCTTTTCCGCGCGATGAGCTTTCGCTGCGCTGCTCTGTCTTGGCCCTGGGATATCTGCATTCCCTCTTCATATGGCCTAGACGTCCACACGAGTAGCATTTCACTGCCTTCAAAGCTTTGGCGCCATCTGGTGGTTCCACTGCACTATGGGACGACGTCTGTGAAGACTCCCCCTTGCCCATGCAGCTAGCACCCCGGCGATCTGCTTCATTTAAAATCACGGCAGTAACATAATCCACTGTTAGCTGAGCTGTTGGTTGCACAGCAATCTGGGTTGCAACAGACTCCCAACCTGAACCCAAAGATTGTAGTATCATGAAAGAATACACAGCCTCTGGAAAGTTGAGTCCTCTCTGTTGCAGCTCATGTCTCAGATTTTGCATCTCCATCAGATGTAAACGCACATCTCCACCTTCAGCAAGAGCCATATTATGCAGCTTGTTGAAGTAAAACATAGTGGATCCAGCTTCTGTCCTTAAGTGAGCCTCTCTCAAAGCGTCCCAAATTTCTCTGGCTGAGGTCTTATCACGCAACAGACAGAGCTCTTCCGGGGATACTATCAATGTAAGAGTTCCCCTTGCTTTGGAATCCTTAGCTGCCCATACATCTGTAACTGGAGCTGGGGGGTTGTCTGTAATCACCTCAAACAAACCCTCTTTCCGCAGAATTGCCTCTGCATACAGAACCCAGTCCGCGTAATTCTTCTTATTGAGCTTTGGAATCCCACAAGCATCCTGAAGGGCCATCATGACTCTGGCATTAGCCTTCAGCGTCATATATGCTGCTTTAAATCTTGCTGCGTCACTGCTGCAGCTGCCTTATTCCAAAAGCGCACTTAAAAGTTACTTTCGATTTCCCCAGCATAGTAACTTGTGCCTGGGAGCCTTTTGCCTCTTCCCAGCAAAACGGCTTTAAAGTTAAAAGTCCAGCCATAAGGCCATTAACTAGAAGCTGGCAGGCTGCCCGGAGCAGTAGCACATACCTCATCAATCATCTTGACACGCAGAGCAGATTCTGATCCGATCTGTCCCTCTGCATTCCGATCCCTTGCCGGCACTCCGATTCGACTTCTGGAGCCCATAACCACGTGTTAGTTTAAAGCAGAGTCCCGTGCACAGCAGAAGGATGAGGAGTACGTGCTGCATACTCTATATTGCTTTATTTAAAGTTCAAAGCGATTATATTACAGAAAGACATCTTGCCTCTGCCGGAGCAGAGAAATGCATCCTCTCTCCTCGACAGCTCGGAGAGAATCACCAAAGTGAAACTGCAAAGTACAGTGAAAAACAGGAAACCAGTGTACGTCACATCCAGTCTCCCTTTCCCGTGAGAAACTCCAACAGTACAGACTGTGGAATGTAAACACCTGTCTCGTGACAAACCCTTTCGCTGCACAGTGAAGGAAAGCAGAAACCAACAGTGCAGAGATCTTTCACTTTGTGGTAAAATGTCCCTGGTGTTGCTTTGGTGGGGGGGAGCAAAACAAAACCCATTCTGCCTATTGGGGTTAAGCTAGGATGCCTATTTCATCCCCCCCCCGAACTTCCCATCACCTAGGCCAGTCTTCCGAAACTGGGTGCCCCCCAGATATTATTAAGACTGCAATTCTCATCCTCAGTGAACCACAGCCTTCCCCAGCCCCCTAAGCTGTGGGAAGGCTGGCCTAGGTGATGGATGGGGTGCCAATGGCAAACTTTGTGACATGAGGAAGATTTCTCAGGGTTCTAGTTAGCCCCAGGTGTAAACACCATCCCAGGCTGCTGCTGTCAGTGCAAAGGTTCGTCTTGCTGCTTTGATGATACTTGATGGTACCTCTCTCTCCCCACAGGTGAAGGAGCTGCCTGCAACCCCAAGCCCATTCATTCCACGGACTATGCCCACACCTCCATGCCCTCTCAGCCATGGAGACTCCCATGTTCGACACTATCCTGGAGACGACGGACGGGGTGACCCCTGACCCCAGCTGGACACTGCCCTACCCGCTGGGCTTCCAGGTCTCACTGACGGGCTTCCTCATGTTGGAAATCGTACTGGGCGTCAGCAGCAACTTGACCGTCTTGGTGCTGTATTGCCTGCAGGCTGGCCTGGTGGACTCTGTCAGCAACATGGTGACCATGAACTTGCACGTGCTGGACGTGCTCATATGCGTGGTGTGCGCCCCGCTTACCATGGTGGTGGTCCTGGTGCCCCCCGACCGGGCCGCCACACTGCTCTGCTGCTTCCACGAGGCGTGCATCACCTTCAGCAGCGTAGCCACGGCCACCAACGTGCTGGTGATCAGCCTGGACCGCTACGACATCTCGGTGCGGCCGGCGCAGCGTGTGCTGACCCCTGGCCGCGCCATCCTTCTCCTGGCTGGCGTCTGGGTGCTGTCCCTGGCTGTCTTCTTCATACCCTTCCTTGAGGGCGAGCTGGGCCACGCCAGCACGTGGCAGAACCGCACCGTGCTCTGCGTCGGGCCCGAGGAGTTCCACGCCGAACTTGGCACCTCCTACCACCTGGCGATCCAGATCCCCACGTTCTTCGCCGCCGTGGCCGTCATGCTGGTGACCTACGCCAAGATCCTGCAGGCCCTCAACATCAGCATCGGCAGCACCTTCAAGCGCAGCCAGCGCCACAAGACCAAGAAGAGGAAGCGGCGGAAATCGGCAGAGCCAAGCGGTAGCGTGGCGGCCGGCGGAGCGGAAGCCAAGCGGCTCTCTCAGCCCGTGCCGGCGCTGCCGACGCCACCGCCCATGGGGGTGCAAGCCTCGGTCTCTGTGATCATCGCCCTGCGGCGAGCGGTGAAGCGGCACCGTGACCGGAGGAAGCGCCAGCGGCGGGTTTTCCGCATGTCCCTGCTCATCATCTCCACCTTCCTGTTGTGCTGGGCGCCGCTGTCTGTCGCCAACCTGCTGATCCTGTGCCTGGGACCCAGCCCCCTGATGGGCAAGCTGCGCGTCTGCTTCCTGGCCATGGCCTACGGCACTACCATCTTCCACCCACTCCTCTACGCCTTCACCCGCCAGAAGCTGCGGAATGTGCTGCGCAGCAAGCTGAAGAAGCGAGTGGTGTCGGCCCTACAGGTGGACCCCGCGCCTGGTGGCACCGTCATCCATAACTCCTGGGTGGAGCCGCCCCGCAAAAGCTGCAAGGGCCAGCTGCGGAGTAGTGACGGAGCCGAGCGCTGTCTGACTGAGGCCGCTAAGGAGTGAGGCGTAGGGGGCCGAGCCCTCAAAATGGAGGTTCAGCAGAGTTTGGGGGTGGGCGTATGAATCTTCCGCCTCGCCCAAGCTGGTGAGCGGCGAGTGCCAAACACTGAAAGGGGAGGGAGGCACAGAGGCCGCCAGAAACTACAACACCAGTGCTAACCCCTCCGCCCGAAGCCACCGAATGAGAGAAGTGGGGGTGAGCTGATGTCTTAACAAAGCAGCGAGGGTCAGCCATTAGCGCTTTGCTGAAACCCCAAGGGTTTCTGGGTAGGGTGCGATACTGATCCCTCACAAAAGGCCCTGCGCCCAGAGTGCAAGGCCTTCCCGTTGCCAGCGCTGAAACCAACCGACTGTCTGAGGTAAAAGACGAAGGCTCGAGCCTTCCCACTCACAGCACCGGCCAATTCACCACACTGAGACCCAATATGATGATCACTACTACTACTCCTATTTAATGTTTATATCGGTGCCAAGAGTTGTGCTAAAGACATCCACTCGGGTGAGGTCCCCTGCATATAGGGTCGTTGAGCCCACATGGCAGTGAGCAAGTGAGCTTCCCCATGGGCCTAATCAGCTAACACATATTTCTCTTTATTGCTGGCTAAGTCCGGGAAGGCTAGAACAAGTTCTCTGCCCGCTGATGGAAGTGGAGGAAGAGGTCTAAGAAAGCATTTTGTGGCTGTGGGGGAAATGCAGATTTGGGGAAGGGGTGAGCCTCGCGTAGCTCTCGGCCCCACTGTTTTGCTGTGCTTTCCTCTCCAGAACCACTTAGATTAGGCAAGCGACACACTGTTCTGTTGCATCATCCCAGGCCCCTGCCGTCTCCAGAACATGATATGGTTTGGGGGTGGGTTTATGTGCAGTTGTAGATCTCCCAGTACAATGGCTGGAGCCTGGCAAACATACCTTTCTGCAAAGGTTTATGTTAGGCTCTGCGCCCACACACCACTTCCATATTGGGACCAGTTTCCCAACAACCTACTTGTTGTTTTTTTTAGGCTTCAGTACTGCAGACGCTGATTTCCTTGCCTCTGCCATCGCTGATGGCCACTGACTCCCAGCATCAGATGCTAAGTGCAGCTGCAGTTCTGGATTTGAAGGTTCACTACTGTACCAAACGGCAACAGCTTTTTGGGGGGAAAGGGGAGGGGGAAATGGACCGGTCCAATCAGAGGAACAGGGACTGTAGTTGTAGACATGCCCCAAGCGACCCCGGATGTCTCATTTAAAAAGAGGCCAGACATCAATAGCTGCATTATACCAAGCCCACACCACTGGGTTCCATCTAGCTCAGTATTGTCTGACTGGCAGTCCAGGGTCTCAGGCAGGGGATATTCCCAGCCATACTGGGAGATACATCAGGATTAGAATTGGGCATTTTCTGCATGCAGAGCAGGTGCTCTGGTACCGAGCTCTGGCCCCGCCCTCCTTGCAGCCAGTATCCTCTAAGTAACATGGTCTGGAAAGAGGACCTAGGCATACATCAACAGCAGAGTTGGACCCAGCCCTTTCATACTGTGCCTCTGGGGGAACAGAGGGGAGTGGGGGAGACGTTATGCCAAATGGAAGGTGCCAAGGCTTGGGATTGGCCTTTATGGAGCAGGCAGTGAAAGGGCTGCCCAAGGGTGCTATTTGTGTACTAGGGGAGCTGAGCTGGGTGCAAGTCCCACTGGACTTGGCGGAGCTTACTTCTGTCAGGCACTAACGAAAGTTGCAACACTGCCCAAGATACAGGCACACACCTGCCCAGCCACTCGCAAGAGATCATTTCCTTGCCGCTGTTACGTTGAAGGTTGTCAGGAGGGAAGGAGAAGAAAGCCCTCAGTCTACCAGCTACAATTCCGCTCCTTGCTGCTTCCCAGAAATGCATGAGGAGCATATGGTCAGCTGCTAGGCAGTCAGTTCTCTCCCACACTCTCCCTTAGAATAGGCCCAGAATCCTCTGGCTCATCAGCACCCAATGGCGGGAGGAGCAGAGAAGTGCCCCTCAAAAGTGTGTGGGCGCGTGGCAAACGCTGAATAGATCACGAAGCTGGCGAGCGCCTCTAGAAGGACTTTTTTTTTTCCTTAACGGGTCAACGGCAGCTCACTATAGTTCCTTATTTCCGAGCTTCTTAAAAACTTGGCATTAGACTGGTCCTTTACCTAGACTTACTGCAATACAAGAATACACACCATCAGACTGTTGGTCTATTGCAGACGAGGATTGGCACCTATTGGCAGCAGCACCTCAAAGCTTCAGACCAGGGTTTTCCCTAGCCCTAACCAGAGACTAAACCTGGGATATTCTGCATGCAAAGCCACAGCCCTTCCCTGGTATCCACACAGCCAGGCAGACAGTCACACAAACTGGCCCTGTTGCATCCTTCCTCCATGCCAACCGCCAGCACAGTTATCAACAAAAGACTTGCTATGTCTTCCTCATTCATCCCACGTGGCAAAAGAAAAAGGAAGGGGAGGGACCTGCTGGAAGTAACATTTGGGTGCCCAGCTTCTTCCTGCCGGGAGTCTGAAGGCGGATTTCACATGACTGTCTCGTCTCTTGTGTATCGGTGTAGTCTAGCCATAGGTGTCATATTCTGGAAGCTGTAACATGGCCACAGTTGAAGGCAATAAAAGAGCTGACGAGTTGTGTGTGAAATGTGTCAGAAATCGCGGGGGGTTCCCAGAGGGTAGAACCAGTTGGCATCACATGAACAACCCATTGCCCCTTTTAGATAAAGCTAGAAGTTGCAGATTCATCCCGGCAGGATGGGAGCATCTCAGTGGTAATAGATTGTGCCCGTATTTTCCCAGAGGTAGTCTCACTGGAAGGGAGCAGCAGAAACAATTGCCAAACGCCTCACATCCATATTTTCCTGTGATGTCCTACTGATACACCGAAGCCTTTCTGAGTGTGGTTCTTCCTCTTGACTGTGCTATCTGCCAAAGGCGTGTAAGTAGGGAATTCATGGTGGCTTTCCCCCATTATAGAAGAACTTTGCCTTGGAGAATAGTAAACCTCTTGAGTCTAAACCTCTTTCAGGCTGCTTTATTTCATCTGGGTTAAAAGACTTGGCTTGACGTTTTGCCACTTTGCGTCCGTCTCATTCACTTGCTCTGATCTTTAGCCTCAAGCTGCCCTGAGACAATCCAAAATACAGATGAGCAACCTTTTTTTCTGCTGTGGGTTGAGGCAGGAGCAGGGAACCTTTGGTCCTCTGAATGTTTCTGAACTACAACTTGCACCATTCCTGGCCATTGGCCCTGCTTGCTAGAGTTGATTAGAGTTGCAGTTCTGCAACATTGGCAGTGGGCAGGGCCAGAGCCAAGACTGGGCAATGTCAACCTCTTTTGCCCTCTCTCCTTGCCACTCTTTTCTACCTCTTTATAGCGCCCCTTTACCTCCCTCTGCCCAGTGGGCTGCCGAACAGCTCTTGCCAGAGGTCAGAACTAATCCCTTACAGAAGGCTTTTTGAAATTGGGCTGGGGTCCGCATAAAATGGGCCCCACTCCAACAAATGAATCATGAGATGTAAAGAGCAGCCACAGTCTGTGACCACATACCGGCTGTGGTTCATAAAAATAAATAAATAAATGGGGAGGGGTGACTGATCTTTGCAATTCTTACGTTGCTTTCTTACGTGACATCAAACCTGAGTTGTACAAATGTCAGGATGTTAGGTTGATGTATGGTGAGAACAGTTGTTTGCTTTAAAAATGTACAGTGGGAGAAGATCCCTATTTGGCACTTCATAATTATAGAGTCACTCCTTTAGAGTGTGGGAAGGCACCTGCCAGCTCCTTTAGAACAGGTGCATAAATACAAAAAAAAATCTAGATATAGGACTACAGCAAAATAATGTGGAGGGAAAAGGGGGGGTTGGGAAGAATGGAAAAGCACAAGAAATAGGCAGTGTTTCCCCCCACTAAGGGCTGGGTGTTTATTTTCTGTGCTGGACACTGCCCTGTCACAAGCAAGCCGCATTCAAGGAGGAGTTGACTTGCTCATTATAGTCAATGGTGGCAATCAGTTTTTTGAGGAAAAATTGGAAGAGTCTGCTGTCAAAATGCCAACAGTCTCCCGCTAAGGCAACTGCTGTGGCAGCACAGTGGGGCTCTTCGACATCATTTTCACATGGGGAGTGTGTTTTCTGAATGTGCTTCCACCTAGTGAGATCTCAGCTTTGCTTTTCAATGGATTGCCGAGGTGCAGTAAATCTCAGGTCTCACCCAGAAGGGGGAAAAATACCTTGAACATCAAGCCAAGTACAATTTTTCATTTCTGTTATCAACTACTGGTAATTGCTGCTTCTTAACAACACATTCTACCCTTCCAGAGCAAAACCTAGTGACTGCAAAAGCTGAAATATCTTTTAGAATCGAGCATTGTTATTTCTCTCTTCTGGGGGTAGGGCAGGTATCAAAATAAGTAGTAGTATTAAATAGGAGGTTCCCTTCCGCCCAATAACATCCTTTTCATTTATCACCCATCATTTATGCACTGTTCCACCAAACAATAAACTATGATTTATTAGGATCGGGCAGTCTTAATCCCAGTAAGTCTTTAACCATGGTTTACCATTACATGCAAACAAAGCCAATAGCTTTTTATATGTGATATAATAATTATATGCGGGTCTGCTTACATGAAATCAGATCACTGATCCAAGTAGCCAAGCATTGGCCACTATGACGGACAACATTTTGAGGTCTTTGGTGAAGGGGCCTTTCCAAACTTCAGTTGCCTGTAATTCTGTAACTGGAGAGCTGGCAAATTTAAGTTGGGGCCCTGGACATGCAAATCACACGGTATACTACTGAGTTGGTGCTATTATTGGGAGCAGATATTTGGTCGATTACGTTCCTATTCCATTCTTTAGAAAGCTTTGGGCTGTTACCAAAGCCCAGTCACTACAGACATATATTTCTAACTATGGCCCATGCTACATGCTATCTTAAGGGTTGCAGCTTTTCATAACCAGAACTCTGTAGTTGTGCAGATGCAGATCTGCAGAATAATTTTACACCGGCAGCTCTGCTGTGTGCATCTGGAAACCAGTGTGAGAGTGCAAACCTTATGAGGAATGGTTGAGGGAATGTGGTATGTTTAGTCTGGTAAAGACAAGACTCGGAAGAGATACGGTAGACATCTTCAAATTAAAGAGCTGTCGCCTGGAAGATGGAACAAGCTTGTTTTCTCCTGCTCCAGAGGCTAGGACCCAAACCAATGGATTCAATTACAAGAAGGGAGATTCTGACAAAGTCACAAAGAACTTTCTGACTGTAAGAGCTGTTTGACAGTGGAACAGGCTCCCACGAGAGGTGGTGGACTCTCCCTTCCTTGGGTTTTTTAAAGCAGAGGTTGAATCACCATCTGTCATGTGCGATCTAGTTGAGATTCCTGCACAACAGGGGGTTGGACTAGATTACCCTCTTCGGGGTTCCTTCCAACTCCACAGTTCTATGATCTGATCCATCTTCCCTTCAGCATGCCCTAGGCTCTGCACAGCAGGCCAGTATGGCTGCTCTGTGGCGCCGTGCAGGTTATCCAGAACAACATTGGCACTAGTTTGCCCTGTGCCATTCTGCATTCGATTTAAGATGCATGAGATTTACCTTGACGTTTCCTGCCATATCAGAGCTGCGGCTGCAAATTATGCAGACGTGCGGTCTAGTTGTCCTTGATGTGGCTGCAAGCTTTTAACAAACATTTGCAATTATTGCTTCGCAATGTCAGCAGAAGTTAATTTACGTAGCCAAACCCAGGGACAGAAGACAGAGGGGCTTAATACATTTTCAGAGGAGGAAAAGCCTTACTTCCCAGCTGCGTGACACTGGTTAGCTTCCCTGTACTGTGATGATTCTTCACCTAGTCAATTTTTCATGAGCCTTGAGAGGACAATAAGAGATCAAGGGTATGCGTCTCAAAGTCAGTTTTTTTAAAATTCCAACTGCCTTTGATCCTTAAAGAATTGCTTGTGGCTGATTTCATTTCGGATTCTCAGCAAGGGCACATTGCTCACCAAAAACGCACCAAGCTTTTCTCCTGCAGACTATTCCTGCCTTGTACATTCTGCCTAGATTGTAAATGCTAGAGTGGGTGCTCAGTGCCAGTCAGTATGGGCATTCCTCAGTTTGAAAGCAGTCTATTCAGGGAAATTCAACCTTTTCGGTCGGCCCCACCATAACTACAATGTTTTGAAATTTGCTGCTGATGTCAAACACCATCTCTCCCTCTCAATGAATGCACTTCACGTTTGTTGCAATGTGCTACCTGTACCAAGTGCTGCTGCAGTAAGGTCACATTGTAATTTACGGTCTCCCACGACACCTCTCTCTAAATTCCCCACGAGCCCTCCTGTACAGCTCTCCACACTGTTCCCTGGTGCCTGGTCTCCATACAATGCCTTCCATGGAGCCCAGATTCCACAAATGCATGCAATTTCACAAATGCTTCCCCCCAAAGCTTGCAATTCCACAAATGCTCCCCCCACATACACTATGCTGCCCTTGGAAACTTGTAAGCACTGTTGGAATAAGGAGTCTGTGTTATACCGTCAAAAGCACTCCACTCCTCTTCAATTCTAATATCCTCTGCACAGGAAAATAACCCTTCTGCCTTTGTGCTTTAACTCCTAGCTGTAAGTGAAATAGTTATTATTCTGCTCCTGCAGCTAGGGGAACCTATTTCCTGTGCTCAGACTCAGCCCTGGAAGGAAGGAAAGGAAGAAAGAAAGAAAGAAAGGGAACAGCATGTTTCTCTGAGGTTGTGCAGAAAGCTTTCCTCATGCCACTGCGTAGCTTTGGCCTGCCTTCTTGCTTGTGAGAGGAAGGGACCAGTGCTTTGAGGTTAAAAAGCAGGTCAGACACATTTAGGCCCCGTCTGTGTCGTACAATTAGAGCTGTATCATATGAATTTAATCTGTCTCACAAATAACCCTGTAGTTTCTTAAGGGAGCTGTGTGTTGCCAGAAGACCCCCCTATTCCCCTCACAGAACTACAATTCCCAGATCCCTGGGGAAAGGGCAGAACTGTTAAACCCCTCTGAGGGGACGGGGGACGGCTGCCATACGTCCAGAATTTCCCAGATGTAGCCAGGATTTGTCCGTTGAAAACGGCGTATGGCCGCTCGTATCAGAAGTGTTAAATTTTGGGCAAATTTCTGGGGGGAAATAGCTTAAAAACATCTTTTTTTTAGATTTTACAAAAAAAAAAACCCCAAACCCTCAACAATTGTGGCAAAAACAAAACACAAAACCTTCTGTGTCCAGAGTCTCACTTCTAGAAATATGACAACCCTCCTAAAAACTCACGGCGCCCAGAACAAACTACAGTACCCAGGATTCTCTGGGGAAGCCATGAAAGTGTTCACAGTGGTATGGTACTGATTTAAAGGTATACCGCAGGTGACGCCTGATTCTCCAGAGGTCATCCCTGTGCAAGGAAGAAATTGTTTTTCTTTGCAGAATCCAGTCTTAACTGGAACACAGGTTTCTCAAACCCTGGGGTAGTAAGGGCTCATCCATGACTGGGGTACTACTGCCCCAACTAGGCAGCCATCAGCCAGGCCCTCCTTTCTTCCTGCCTCCCTTATTACAAGCAATCCAGGAGGTGTCACTGCCTGAAATCCTCCTCAGCATTTCCCCCTGTAATTCTCAGCAAGGAAGAGTGATGGGGAAATGGGTTGCCTCTTGTCTGTCACTGACTTTGCCTCAACCTACTGTTGCGACACGGGTGGCGCTGTGGGTTAAACCACAGAGCCTAGGACTTGCTGATCAGAAGGTGGGCTGTTCGAATCCCTGCGACGGGGTGAGCTCCCGTTGCTTGGTCCCTGCTCCTGCCAACCTAGCAGTTCGAAAGCACGTCAAAGTGCAAGTAGATAAATAGATATGGCTCCGGCGGGAAGGTAAACGGCATTTCCGTGCACTGCTCTGGTTCGCCAGAAGCGGCTTAGTCATGCTGGCCACATGACCCAGAAGCCGCTGGCTCCCTCAGTCAATAAAGCGAGATGAGCACCGCAACCCCAGAGTCGGCCACGACTGGACCTAATGGTCAGGGGTTCCTTTACCTTTACTGTTTGAGTCTCAGCCCCTCTGCCCTACCAGTGAGCACCAGCAGGGGGGTTTTCCCCACTGAGGGAACAACACCCCACTCCATTTCCAGGTTTCTTCCTCGTCAAGGTCACAAAATTTGGGGGGAGAGGACAAATTGCTAAGATAAGGAGACATAACTGTAGATGAAGCACACCAAGAGGCCGAACATCTACGGTCCAGAAGACATATACCAAGGAATGAGCTGTGACTTGCGCCAGCTATCCTGTGAGGATCGTATGGGTTTAGGATTCCTGAGAGGATTTTGCAATGACGTTGCATTGAGACATTGATCTGCAGGGCCCGACGTTATCCTTAAATCTATATTATGCCCCACCTGCTTACTCCCACCTTGGCAGTGGCAATGTGATCTCTGTCAGGCCGGTAACAGAATCCCTTGGTGTGTAGAGGGAATGGCTGTACTCTGGATGGAAAACAGTAAAACGGCTTTTTCAGCTACATGGATCAAGTGACTTTTCCTGTAAATATCTTCTTCCCGCTCAAACACCCAGAATCTCTGTCAATGACAAAGAATTTCAAAAAGGTCTGATTCTGTGGTTTTATTTCGGTTGGGGTGTGTGCGTCTTGCTGCATCATGCAGGAAATGCCACAATATTTTTGTAATGAAATGACCAGACACACACAAAAAATTACAAAGCATCCTCCATGCATTATTGATAGGCTTTTATGACGACTGCTGCTATTGCAGTACTGTATTGGCTCTTAATTCTTAGAAAACACAGCAATACTTCAGCCAGGATGAAGCGCTGGTGCCATCTAGCGAGTCCTGGAAGAACCTGCTTCCAAACTGCTCTGTTTATTGTGAGCATTCACAAGCGATGCTCACACAAATCCATTCTTGAACTTCTTTCAAACCAATGAAAAACCTCCGTTCATTTAATACCTTTGACTTTTGAAACAATTTTCTTCTGCCTGGCATAAAGTTAGGGTGTGAGTGTTGGTAACTTTCCAATAATCTCCTCACTGCAGGCAGACATACATGCAGTAAACCGAGCATACTTTCCTGTCCATAGGATTGGGCAAAGAATAATTATCTTCAGAAGGTAAATGCAAGTGCAGAACCATAGCAGGAGTAAAAGTTACAGGGGTGGGAATAAAAGGTGGCCAACAGGTTAAATGCTTCCCCCCAACACACATACAAACACCTTTCTGCTGCAAAACATCTCTAACCAAGGAAAGGAGAAGAGCTGTCAAAGTAACATTACACACAGCTTTACAGCAATGTAGCTTTGGTACTCACTGTAATGCCTGTCCTTTGTCCACCTGTGATGTCATTGGCTACCGTGATTATTATTACTTTAAAAGGTAAAGGGACCCCTGACCGTTAGGTCCAGTTGTGGCCGACTCTGGGGTTGCGGCGCTTATCTCGCTTTATTGGCCAAGGGAGCCAGCGTACACTTCTGGGTCATGTGGCCAGCAGGACTAAGCTGCTTCTGGCGAACCAGAGCAGCGCACGGAAACGCCGTTTACCTTCCCACTGGAGTGGTACCCATTTATCTTCTTGCACTTTGAGGTGCTTTCAAACTGCTAGGTTGGCAGGAGCGGGGACCGAGCAACGGGAGCTCACCCCGTCGTGGGGATTCGAACCGCCAACCTTCTGATCAGCAAGTCCTAGGCTCTGGTTTAACCCACAGCGTCGTTAAATCTGTTGGCCGCTTTATGTTGCCCAGAGCAACTTACAAACAACTAAATGAAGCATTTACTCAGCAATTCTCCCCCGTGAATGAAGAGAGAGCTGGTGTGATTCTAGTTTACAAACCTAGAAACCGACCAGTGTGTTAATGTGCTAGGATAACCCCATCCACCATCTCTCCCTCATGCTGCACTTTGGAAGCAGGCCTCACTTTGAAGAGCGCACTCCACTCTACTTCCAGGCTTCTTCCATAATATGAAGTTCTGTTTATAGTTGCATGGCAGGAAGTTCCACCACTGCAGTTTACGCCCCAGCAAGCGCTGTTTGGACTGCAGCCAAAATCCCAAAACATTCCTATCAAAGATCTTCCAGAAGAGGTCCTTAGAGGTGGCAACACACACTGCCCCCTGCTGATTAAGCTAGTAACACCCCACCAAACTGAGGACAATTTGGATGTGGTATTTGGGGCATTGTTCCTCTTCACCATGGGGGCTGGATCCGACCTAATCGCCTTCTAAATCCGGCCCGCAGATGGTCCGGGAATCAACGTGTTTTTACATGAGTAGAATGTGTCCTTTTATTTAAAATCCATCTCTGGGTTGTTTGTGGGGCCTGCCTGGTGTTTTTACATGAGTAGAAGGTGCCCTCTTATTTAAAATGCATCTCTGGGTGATTTGTGAGACATAGGAATTCGTTCATTCCCCCCCCCCAAAACAAATATAGTCCGGCCCCCAACAAGGTCTGAGGGACAGTGGACCGGCCCCCTGCTGAAAAAGTTTGCTGACCCCTTCACACTCTGGTTTCTGTCTCCCTTAAGCAGCATCTCTAGGTCAGCACCAAGAACTTCAGCCTCCCTTAAGCAGGTTTCTGTCTCCCTTAAGCAGGTATGTCCACATGTCTTTGCTCCTTACATCTCTAGGTCAGCACCAAGAACTTCGGCTAGAACCTCTTCTGTGTTCTCCACCCTTTTCCTAGTCCAGGCTCCTTCCTAGTCAAGGCAGCAAGGAGGGCTTAAAAAGGAGATGGGGGAAAAAGAAATGGCTCAGGTTGCTAAGATAAGGAGGTAGAATTGGAGATGAAACACATTGAGAGGCCGAAGAATACAAAGGAGGACCTTGGCCACCTGAGGAGGTTTGGTCCACCACACCACCTTTCCAATAACTGATCTTCTGAAAGAGGGAGACCAGGAATGAGCCTCTGCTAAGATGTGCTGCTTGATCGTCTGCCCACCTTTCATCATGCCCACTTCTGCCCACAGAGTTAGGAGCACACCAAAGTACTGTAGTCACATGGATAGATCCAGCATGGAACTGGTGAAGATGCTGCAAGCAGGAAGAGGTAAGCTGGAATGTCAAACCTGGTGAAACTGACCTTAAGTAGCTTTCTCCTTCAAACTTTGGCAGTCTGCTTTTGCAATTGCCGTTTTTTCACTGCGAGCCTGATAAATTAGTTAATTCACCTCACAAACACGCAGCCCGGTTCTGTTTATAGCTGCATGGCAGTAAGTTCCACTGAGTTCACTGCGGCTTGCTTCCAAGCAAGTGTGTGCTTGGACTGCAGCCAAAATCCTAAAATCTTCACATCAAAGAACTGCTGAAGGGAGGAAGGACTTAGAGGGTGAAGAGGAGCAATGCCCCAGATTATCACCTCAAAATTGTCCTCTGGGGGTGGTTTGGTGGGGTGTTTACTAGCTCAGCCAGCAGGGGGAGTTATGTGTTGCCACCTCCTAAGGAATTTCCCTTCTGGTAGTGTGATTTGGTCTCCTTTCACAAAAGGCATTTCCTCCAAGTGTTCCTTGAAACAAAAGAGAAATAGCAACAGGAAGCCCATAACCCAAAGGCTCGCCAGGGAGGGCGTCCACTGCTGACACCCTTGACCTCTTGGCGGTGCCAGTGCAAGCAGAAGGAAACAAAACAACTCAAATATCTGAAGCACGTGAAGCAACAAAGCTAAAAATAACTGTCCGTGCACATCAAAACAAACACCGCAGGTCGCCATGTTGGACCGTTGTAGTAGGGGCAGGGAATCCATAAACCACGATAAGGTTATATCTTTAAAGGGAGTAATCAAAATGTCACAAAGCCACGAGCAAGGTTTTGAATAGTTCGGATTAAATGTTAAGCAAAATAAAACAAGTGGGGAGCAGAAGAGGGAGGGAGGGCTGAACACGATGTTAAAGGAGCAACGTACGAATGGTTTTTAACCCTTTTGCTTAATTTTACTTATTTATCACATTATATATCCCACTTTTCCTCCAAGGAGCTCAAGGTGGCAAGCATGGTTCTCTTCCTCCCCGTTTTATCCTCTGTGAAGGAGAATCCACAGTTCCCACAGTCCTTCCCACAAGGGAAAACAGAAAAGAGGATAAATTCTCCACCTTCCATTTGCTTGGGTGAATGATAACAGGTTTGAGCCTTCTTTTCTCCTTCTTGGGGTACTTCTGCCAGCCACAGGGAATCTATGGCCACTTAACAGTGTAAGAAGCACAGCCAGGAATAATTCCAGGGCAGGGGATTCCAAAACTGGTCTGCGGACCACCAGTGGTGAGCAAGATTCATTCAGGTGGTCTGTGGCATGTCTGTGGATAGAAGGCTGTCCTATTAAATCCTTATATTGTTTTTTAATTGTATCACACAGCATCTAGCGTCGTGCATTACAATTGCTACAGCAGGTAGAAAAATCATTTTAAGTGCTCCACCAAGATGCTTGGCAATTTTCAAGTGGTTGGGAGTGGGGTGTGGATTTTGGGGTATCTACACAAGACTGCACATGATCCTTCCGAGGGAAAACCAGTATTGCATGCCGGAGCCAGCCCTAACATTAGAGATGGTTATATACAGCTTGTCTCAGGCAAGGTATTTTAGGTAATCACAATATCAATTATTCAGCGTATACGGTATATATATCTCCAAGAAGGAGGCACTATTTGGATTCCCTGGTACCAAGCATCTAGGAGGAGTCTTTAAGTGGGTTTCAGCATTGAAGAAGCAAAACAGATTAGGCTGGGGGGAAAGCCCCACATAAAACCACCCCAGAGCTGTTTGCTTCTGTTCCTAGGACTGCAGCTTTGGTGTTTCTAAGAGCTATCCATACACCCCATTCCTTTAAGTTCTCCATTAAGACAACTCAAATGTAGCTCACTTAAGCTACGCACAAATAAATAAAAACGTTGGTGATTTTGTGTGGTGCTTCTGTTTGTGAGTTTTGTTCCTTGCGTGGCGGTTGAACAAAACCGTTTGTGGAAGTTTTCCCCCTTATGTGACGGTGTTATTTATAGAGTGTAGATCAGCCTTTGCCCACCTGATGCCCTCAAGGTGTTTTGGATCACAGCTACCACCAGCCCATGCAGGCTCTGTATGGTGGGAGTTGTAACCCAATCACCTGGAAGGCACCAGGTGAGCGAAGGCTGGTGCAGGTTGTACCTTTTCGAGAGGGCTTTGTGTGGTCGTGTCGGCAAGTTCCGTTTCCTAAGAGCCCATCTACCACTTTACACACACACACACCAACCTCTTTCAAGTGTTGCAAAACAATGTGGTTGAACTGCAGGAGCCCATCATTTATGTAACCGGGAAAGCCCTCCTAAGCCGCTGTTGACATCGACAGGAATTAAGTGTCTTACAACAGTGTGTGGCATGCACTGGCCCCTCCCCAAAAAGGGCAGGGTTGAGACCTGGGCCACCCCTGGTCTGCTACATTGCCACCAGAGGGCAATCTTGCCCTTACTGAGAGCGAGAGGGCACTGCCAGGCAGACCTGCCATCCCAGGGCATATTCTGTGGACCCTGCTCTCACCACCATCTGACCAACAACACAAAATTTCTTGTGGGGTCTTTTTCTCTGTTGGCTGCCATGTACCTTAGGGTGGCATAGCCATCTATCACCAGGATTAGAGAAACCTGGCGTAGGTGCTTGCAAGATTTCAGGTCAGGCAAAGACCTTCATCAACGACAATGGGCAGGCGGCTAAAGTGGGAACAGAACAGTGCCTTGGCAACCTAACCCAGGGAAAGGCTAATGTTGGCTGTGGGTGTGTTCATAGGGAATGGGTACTTCATGCTTCCCTTGCTCCCCACATTTCCCCACAAACCATATCTTCAAGCTGTGCCCCAACACCAGCAACCAGGCCCATTGCCAGCCTTGGCACCCAGATTGGCGGAAGGTGGAGAACAGCTGGAAACCTGGTGCAAGAGAAGAGTTCATCACCCCATTTCCTGCTCACTGAATCTCCCCTGCCAGCGCCTCTTTTGCCTTCACGTTAGATTGAGAGTTTTCCCTACCATTAGGCAGAGTGAGACATCTGCCCCAAGACAGTGGTTCTGGGCATCACAGAGGGCGCCAAATCGTTGTCCTTTAATATATTGCATCTTACAATATTGCCTGATAAGGGAGTGGGAAGAGGTGCTTTACTGTCTTGCCTCAGCTGCCAAAACAGTTTCCACCCCAGGGGCCCAGAGAACTTGACCAGCATGAGACACTATGTCCCTTGACCTGGGTGGGAAGGCAGTTTCGCTATCAGGCCAGCCCAAGCATTAGTGCCGCCGCCCCTGCAGCAGTCACAGGGTTGGAAACCCCATCCTTGCAGCATAATGTGTAGTTCTAATTTAATTCTCCGTTACGTAACATAGGTCACCAATTCAGATCATTTGACTATTACCACTTCTCAATATGTTGAATGCGTCTGAAGTGTGTTTTGGTGGGGAGGGTGACACGTTGGGACCAAATCGCAATCCAAATGGGGCATCTTGTGTCCCTCAGGCCTAATTTTATGCGGCCCTTAGCCCAATTTCAAAAGCTCTCTGCAAAGAATCAGTTCAGGCTTCTGGCCACAGAGTGATCTTTCTCTCCACTGACTTGCTGGGGAGGAAGAGAGAGGGACTGAATGGGAGTATCAGAGAAGTAAGGAGTGGCCCCACACACTTGTGGCTGGCCCTAGTTGCCCCTGCCTCTGGTTGCACAGCTGGCATGCAACACCTGGAAGATTACCCTCGCAAAAGAAGGTGGCTCTCAGCAGGAAAAAGGTTGCCCCCTCATGCTGTAAATCAAGAATTGGGGAACCTCTGCCTGCCCCCACAAAAAACACTGGGTGATGTCAGCTGATGAGTGGCATTCCCATCAATGTTGAATGCACCCACCTGTCAGCCAGCTTCCCACAGGGAAGTGGTGTGCACTGCCAAAGCAGCAGGATTTAACCACTCATCAGCTGCTCAGGCCCTTACCCAGAGCAGGACTGAACACACTGCTCATCAGCTGAGTGGCAGGCTAGCCAGCACATTCCCTATGGGGAATGTGTTGACAAAGCAGACCTCCCTCCCTCCATGGGTCAAATCTGACAGGTGGGCGAGTCCATCCACCTATCAGTCGCCTGGTGCCTTTGTGATGTGAGTTGATTGACACGTGGGTGGCTCTGCCCACCTGTCACAGTTGGCCGGTGCGGTGGGAGGAGATAAAAGATCTGGCCTTCTGGGCCAAAAAGGTTCTAAATGGACCAAGAAATATTTGCAAGCTTTCGTACCCCACATCATTTCCTCTGCAGACACGACTGAGGCTTAACTTCCATTCCATGCTGCCCGTGTTTCTATCTCAAGAGCTTAGGCACTCTTTAAACTGATAGCCTTTATTGTCAGAGTAATTTGTAACGAATCATGGAGCTCAGCCAAGAGAAGGGCACCGTGTTGAGAGAAACGCAGCCAAATGACCAAATAAGAGATTGGGAAGCTGGGGCCTCTCTGGCACTCTGTAGCAGTGGAAGTAAGACAACCCAGAGCTCAGAAGGGCAAAATGAGGGGCTGTCTCATCCCTGCAATATGGAAAAAGTGCCCTGGCTAAGTCTGTCTATGAGAATAAGATGCAATTCAGTACCTAAAGTGTCTGTATCTATGTGACTCACTGAAAAATATGATGCCACATTTCCTACACTCTGGAAGAAGAGATGTTGGTGAGTTCACAGTGGAGTCTCGCTTGCTCATGGATCTTTGCCTTGAACACAGCTCCAGCTGCAAGCTACTAGCAGCACATCAGATCACGGGCCTTGAATTGCTAATAAAACTGTCACTATAATTCAGTCTTATCTTCCTATATACATAACAATCTAAGGCTGTCGTCACGCTCTTCAATTCGCATGGCTGCCACTAGGTGACCATGCCAACACCAGCAGGAAAGTGAGGAAGCAGCGCTGGTGGCAGGTGTTAAAAGAAGTGGGGAGAGGTTATTCAAAGAAACACACATCCCTCTGTTATTATTGCTGTGTTTTTACGGCCAGGGAGGGGCAGGTGAACCAGCGGGAATCTTTGCCTCAGTTGCCAGGATATCTCAACAGCCTCAGGTACTACTGTGTACTTGACTTGGGCTGAAGGGTACCACCTCAGGCAGCTACTCTTGCACAAAGCAGGGCTCTTTAACGCAGATTTTATTAGCACACAGTTGTATTGCTGGTGAAACAGCACCTATCGTGCTGCAATTATAACGACACAGGAACTCTGCCAGGAAATAATAATATAATGACAGCCCTGTTTTCCAGCTGTGTTTTGGAGTACCATTAATCTGGGTGTGTTTTTCACTCTTCTCCTTCTTCTTCCCACCTTGACTCTCGTTTTGCCTCTCCGACCATGGCTGTGGGGCAGAGGGAGGGACAAAAGGACATGTTTTCCTTTTCTGTCCTCTCCTCCCACTTGTCAAACACAAGCCCTTTGATCCTGTTGACAGAGTAAACGGGAGTCCCAGACAAACAGTCCCGCTGCCTTGACATGTGAGTGCCCGACTCGTGAGGGCTTGCTGACCTCCATCACTCCAGGCCCAAAGAAGCTTATTCACTGCCAGTCCCAGGGCCTCCTGAAGGCAGAAACATTCAGGCCTAACTGGGGTGCCTGGCAAAAGACACTCCGGTGAGGACAAGGGAGGCTTCTGTAAGGCCAGGCAGAGAAAGGAAGAGCTTCCCTTTAGAGCGTTGGGCATCCAAATAATGATGGCGATGAACAGCAGTCTTCCCTTTGAAGCATTGGGCCTCAAAATAATAATGTTGATGTTTAAATACTAATACTACTTCTAATAATCTCTCCCAGGGGTTGGGCCTCAAAATAACGATGGCAATGGTTAAGGAGCAATGCAGTGGAACCCCGGTTGTTGAAAGTAATCCAGTCCGGAAGACCCTTCGACTTCCGAAATGTTCAACAACTGAGGCACAATTTTCAGTCAGCAAATTCCTTTTTTAAAAATGGAGAAATGTGCCTAGGAAGCCGTTCAACTTCCGACACGAGTTTGAAAACAGAAGCATTCATTTTCAGGTTCCAAATTGTTCAGCTTCTGAAGCAATCGACCACCAAGGTTCCACTTTACTAAAAATAATCTTCCCGTTAAAGTGTTGAGCCTCAAAACAAAACAACAACAGCAAACTTTTACACAGAGGAAGCCTGCACTCCAA
This sequence comes from Podarcis filfolensis, assembly GCF_964270895.1. Lineage (NCBI taxonomy): Eukaryota > Metazoa > Chordata > Lepidosauria > Squamata > Lacertidae > Podarcis > Podarcis filfolensis. Next base: position 20,521,303 of record NC_139605.1, read on the forward strand.
TTACGCTTGGGTGAACTGCATGCCCCTAGTGCTTTTTTCTGTGGGTACTCAAGAGTACGCTAATCCCAAGCTCTAGCCACTACACCACACTGTTTCTGCATACACACATATATACTCCATACGTATAAGACAATTAATCTGCTTCCTTAGCCAGGGGTCGGTGGCCTCATTCTAGGAGGGTGCGTATGTTTTCATCTTAGAACTTACAATAAAACAAAACCGAAAGCTCGGGAGTAGCTGGTTCCCAGAAGGAGACGTCTGCCCAGAAAGATTCGTGATCAAAGGTCTGTTTGGATCAGCATTCCTTTTCCAACAGTGTTTCTGGGAAGCCAACAGGCAGGGTCTGAAAGAAGAGCCTTCCCCTGATTGTTTTCTCCAGCATCAACAGCCACTGGCAAACCTACCCTCCCAAGAATTTGCCAACTTTCCTTTTCAAGCCATCTAACCACCAATCTTTGTGAGCTACTGGGAGTTTTTTCAGCTAAAGATCAGGGTGAAGTGCTTTAAATAAATAGATACACCTGCATTCATGCAGCTGTGGTGATCAGGCACACACCTCAGCTGTCTCTTTGCCAGGGGTATGCAACCTAAGGCCCGTGGGCCGGATGCGGCTCAATCGCCTTCTAAATCCAGCCCACGGACGGCCCGGGAATCAGTGTGTTTTTACATGAGTAGAATGAACCCTTTTATTTAAAATGCATCTCTGGGTTATTTGTGGGGCCTGCCTGGTGTTTTTACATGAGTAGAATGTGTGCTTTTATTTGAAATGCATCTCTGGGTTATTTGTGGGGCATAGGGATTCGTTCATATTTCTTTTTCAAAATATAGTCCGGCCCACCACATGGTCTGAGGTACGGTGGACCAGCCCACGGCTGGAAAAGGTTGCTGACCCCTGCTCTTTGCCAAAGAACCAGCTTGGAGGTGTGTCCTGTTCATTATTACCTGCCAACAAACCCGATTATTCCCTCTGCTGGGCCTACTGCAGAGCTATACAAATTCCAAAGAGGGGTGAGGGGACACTTGTCATGTCTGCTAGCCACTACCAGTCCAGGCCCTGGCTTGTTATTCCTTAAAAGAATTATAACACATCACAGTGCAGTGAGGTGCTAGCGGGTGGGTCAGTATATGTGTTACACAGCACACCAAGCGCTCCCAACAGCTTCATTTAAAGGATGTTACGACTGAAGGGCATATAGAAATGAGACACAGCTTTTAAAAGAAACATGCAGTTGGCTGTCTGCTAGTGCTTACATAACAGAAATCCTGGGTTTCTGTTGGTGGAAGAGGACAGGCAGAGTTTATGTGGACCATCAATGAAAAAACTATTTCCAAAACCATGTTAGTTTCAGAGCAGGCAAGAGTACTTCATAAAAGATTTTGTGGAACCCATGAAAGGTGATGATGGCTTTACAAAGGAACTGGACAATTAGCTATATAGGAATGTCTCTGACCTTCTCCTTGAGGGCAAAACAGAAGGGTGCAGGGATGTCAAGCCTTTCAGTAGCACTCTGGTCAGTGACCAAAATAAATCGATTTTTTAAGCCTTTCACGACTGAAGGGCTTAAACAACTTCTTAGCCAGGAAAACAACTTCTTAGCCAGCTTGTGTGTACCAAAGCATCTACTTGTTTGCAGTTAGGAATTTGTCGCTGGACTCCTGGCACCTTTGATCTAGCTGTTGGTTCAAAGGAAAAATGGGTATAAAAAGGAGTCCTGGATGCCCAGATCCAAGTTTGGGGCAAGTACTCTTTGGTGAGAAAACCCCAGGAGAGACTTAAAATCACAAAAGATGCAGCAACGTAAAGAGTGGAAATAGAGGCTGCTAGACTGAGCTGCAAAGTTTCCTTCTTCCCCCAGCATAGGAAAAAGCCCACACGTTTGGTAAGTTAAAAAAATGATTTACTTACAAACTCTCCAAAGGTCAGGTTCATGTGCTTCAGAAAAGGTTGCTTGGCTTAGTTACAAAATGGTGAAATATTGGTATAGAAACTCAAGAGTGGCTTGTGAGAGCCATGCGGTCTGAGCTGGAGCAACCAGCTCAAACCTCTTTACACACTAAGCTTCTCAGGCGGACTCAGTGGCGTAGCGTGGGTTGTCAGCACCCGGGGCAAGGCAAGTAATTTGCGCCCCCTAACCCGTGGATTTGCGCCCCCTAACCCGTGGATTTGCCCTAACCCCAGATGTTGCGCCCGGCCCCCCCTGCACCCCCCACGCTACGCCACTGGGCGGACTGGAGGTTGACCAATAGGCTTGATTACTCATTTCCTTTGAGGTAAAGGGAAGTACAGTGGTACCTCGGGTTGCATATGCTTCAGGGTACATATGCTTCAGGTTACAGACTCCACTAACCCAGAAACAGTACCTCGGGTTAAGAACTTTGCTTCAGGATGAGAACAGAAATCGTGCTCCGGCGGCGCGGCAGCAGCAGGAGGCCCAATTAGCTAAAGTGGTGCTTCAGGTTAAAAACAGTTTCAGGTTAAGAACAGACCTCCGGAACGAATTAAGTACCCCAAGTAACCCAAGGTACTATTTCTGGGTTAGCGGAGTCTGTAACCTGAAGCGTCTGTAACCCGAGGTACCACTGTACTTAAATTAAAGCAATTATTTTTACATTTGCATATGCATGTCTAAATTAGCATGTGCACATTTATTCAAATCTATCTCCTCTTTTGTCCTTTCTCCTGGGGCTGCATAAATGGTCATCTAACCGCCCGCCCTTCCTGCAAATTGCACACACAGGGAGCCCAATCCAGATTAGGCAAACCGCCCCCCCCCCTAAACCTGTCTCCCCCTCTAGGGTCCCAAGCTTAAACTAGAGGTCCCAGGCCCTGCCCTGGCAACGTGTGTAAAATAACCCCAGCCCTGCCCTTAACGTGTAGCTTGACCCTCAGTTCCTTGCATTTCATGCTCTGGCAGAGGCTTGGCTGCTCCAGGGCCCCACCCGCCCTGGAAGCAGGTGCCTTGGTCAGCTGTCAGCTGTATAAGCAAAAGCCCAGGCACACCGCAGGCAGCACAAGATAGGCTGCAGAGAGCTGCCCCCTCCCGCTGCCCCGCACCGGCAATGCTAGGCCCAAGCTGCAGCTGTCAGTTCCTATCTTTAGTAGGCCGGGTGTCCCCTTACAACCCCACACATATGTGCTTCTCCTGCATGCTGGCCACCTGCCTGCTGGCAAGCTCTGCCCCATCCTCTCTCCCTCCTCCTTCCCCAGGCCTCAAGGGAAACAACAACATCAGCACTGGGCGCCCTGGCCTCAAAGCACCTACCATGCACCTGCCTCTGTCAGGGGTAGTGTACTGAACCCTGCATGGAGTGGCTGGACTCAGTCCCCGCCCTTGCCTTGCTTTTTGGCCCACATTGATTGGGTGTCCCTGGTTAAAGAGATTTCTATGGCCCTTGAAAAGCAATGACAGCATCTTAAAAAGCAAAGACATCACCTTGCCGACAAAGGTCCGTATAGTTAAAGCTATGGTTTTCCCCGTAGTGATGTATGGAAGTGAGAGCTGGACCATAAAGAAGGTTGATCGGCGAAGAATGGATGCTTTTGAATTATGGTGCTGGAGGAGACTCTTGAGAGTCCCATGGACTGCAAGAAGATCAAAGCGATCCATTCTGAAGGAAATCAGCCCTGAGTGATCACTGGAAGGACAGATCCTGAAGCTGAAGCTCCAATACTTTGGCCACCTCATGAGAAGAGAAGACTCCCTGGAAAAGACCCTGGTGTTGAGAAAGATGGAGGGCACAAGGAGAAGGGGACGACAGAGGACGAGATGGTTGGACAGTGTTCTCGAAGCTACCAGCATGAGTCTGACCAAACTGCGGGAGACAGTGGAAGACAGGAGTGCCTGGCGTGCTCTGGTCCATGGGGTCACGAAGAGTCGGACACAACTAAACGCAAATGGCCCTTGAAGGACTGGCAGGTTCACAATCCAGCCCTCCAGGGTTGCACTGGCACCATAGGTAGTACAACTGCACACCGCCAGGAGAAAAGCTAGGCTGGGTTTAAAATCCAGGCAACACCAACATACATTCTGTTCCAAAGTAGAAAATGCCCTGTCGTCACCAGGCCTCTATTTGAGAGTATGTGGCTGACAAAAAAAATCCCACCATTTAGACTGGCACACGCCATGATGCAAGTTGAATGAGCTATGGAATCCTGACGACCATTTTGCAGGAGGATCAGTGTGTTTATTTTTAATCAGTGACAGATAATGGTTAGGAGATGGGTCTCCTGAAAGCTGGGAAACCTCCCTGTGTTTCTGAACGAGATAGGCATCAGGGCTTGGAAAAGTTGATACACCTCTAGCTGAGGGAGCAGCTGTATGTATGGGTGAGAAATAACTGGCTGTTTTGGAAGAGGCAAATGTTGATTGATTGATTGATTGATTGATTGATTGATTGACTACTTGGAGTCTGCTGAAATTGGGCATGCACTCTGGAAGGAGTTGACCAGGCTGCTCTCTGGAGAACCCTGGAGTGTCGCCCACTGGCCTCCCCTTAAGCTCTGCTTGTATATTTGTAAATAAGGGAAAATATAACTAAGACACCTTAGCAGTCCAGTTCTATGAATCTCTGCTCAAAGATTGGCTGCATCAAGTCCCACCATGTAAACTTGAAAAACAGAAACACAAAACACAGCATAACGGAAGCAACCTTGAAGATCTCCCTGGAGAAACAGCTGGACCACATCCAGCCTTGGGCAGACCCTAACAGAAGACCACCACCTCCATGCCCGCCTGCCCTTTTCAGATTAAATCCACTTTCTGTCCCCCACAGTCTGAAGACTAGGCTCTACCCCAGTAACTTCTGCTTGGCATTTCAATGGCATCAGGTGCCTCTCTTGCTTCTCGCTATTTGATCCAGTAATGGATGGGAGGAGGGGGGGGAGCCTGTTAGAAAAAGAGAGGTCAGAGCTGGCAAGGCTGGGAGGTGCTGCATTGCCTGTGAATGTATGTGCTGAGTGAACAGGCCTGGGGGGGGGGAATGGAGGGGGGCAGTGCCTCCCGCTGCCGCCTCCCTCCACCCCACCACCAGTGCTGTTCTATTCTTAGCTTCCGAGCTGTGTGAGCCTCACCTAGTGCTTGTTCTCTCCATTTTCAGATATGATCCAGCACGCTTCCCTGCTATGCATCCTTCCTGAGAAGCTGATGACATCACAGAAGCCGGGGCTGGAATGCTGGGCCTGTCCCATCCATCTAGCCTCCAATTCCAGGGAGCTCTTCTGGGGAATTAGGGGTGGGAAAGGGAGATGGGTGTCCTCCCTGCTGGGCTTTTTAATCCAGTTCCTGCAAAGCGGAATAGAGCTCCGGAATCATTTAGAAAAATGAGTAGCCTTCAGGCAGAAGTACAGAAAGCTCTGTTGCAGGTTTGGGGGGCTCTGTCGTAAAGGGAATGGGGAAAGTCAACTGGGGGGGTGGCTTATCCCAGAGTGAGTCCCAAATGTAAATTTGAGTTACAGACTGAGAATTTTTTTGCGGGGGGGAGAGATTAACAGTACAAACCCAGCCATGTCTACTCAGAAGCAAAGCCTATTAATTTCATGGGTCTTACTCCCAGGTAAATGGGATTAGGATTACAATCTAATTTGTCATATATTATTCCAAGTAATTTCCAAGGAACGGGCAGAACAAAACACAAGGCTCCTGCAATACAGTGGTACCTCAGGTTACATACGCTTCAGATTACATACGCTTCAGGTTACAGACTCCGCTAACCCAGAAATAGTAACTCGGGTTAAGAACTTTGCTTCGGGATGAGAACAGAAATTGTGCTCTGGTAGCGCGGCAGCAGCAGGAGGCCCCATTAGCTAAAGTGGTGCTTCAGGTTAAGAACAGTTTCAGGTTAAGAACGGACCTCCGGAACGAAATAAGTACTTCACCCGAGGTACCACTGTACTTCAATGTCAACAGTTCTTCATTATTAAAAAATTTTTAAAAAAATCTAGCACATCATAAGCACAATATTTTATCTGAAATCGTGAGGAATAAATGTGTAAACGATTGTTTTTGTGGTTGTACATTTCAGCAACACCCTTTTGCCCCAGGTTGGAATAATTGCCATCTTCTACAAGTTTCCTACTCACAACTGCTCTGTTTTCAAATCTCAGCTCTTTTCACCAACATGAACTGAACCACTCACCACTTTTTAATTGAGCTGTTTGTGAGCCTAAACAGTTTCCATAGTTAAAAGGATCTTAAAGGTTTCCACACCTCCTTGCTTTCTCCACAAACAAGGTAAGGGAGGGGGATAGGAACATAACATTGCTCAAAGTTCACATCCTGCTTATGTCAATGGTGAAATTCCTATTGATTTTATCGGCTTTCAGTTGCATCTTTGACTTGTTTTGCTAGATCACGGAAGATCCTTTCAGATACCCTTTTGACCTTGCCCAGCACCGATGCAAAACATTACATCCCACTTTACTGGTACTATGACTAAGCAAAGTGCTTGAAAACAAATTTCTAGTGTTCAGGCAATGTTGTACCATTTCCCAGACATGCCAGCGACTGTATGGGAGAGGCGAGTTCACGTCAGTGAGCTCCGTCTCTACATGCCCCCTTGACTAAAACCCCCTCAAATGACGTAGCCTTTCCTCGTAGGAGAGTTGCTCCAGCCCCATGAATAAAGGATCAAAGGGACATAAAAGAATTCAGTGGTACCTCGGGTTACAGACACTTCAGGTTACAGACTCCTCTAACCCAGAAATAGTACCTCGGGTTAAGAACTTTGCTTCAGGATGAGAACAGAAATCGCGCGGCTGTAGCAGCGGGAGGCCCCATTATCTAAAATGGTACCTCAGGTAAAGAACAGTTTCAGGTTAAGAACAGGCCTCTAGAACGAATTAAGTTCTTAACCCGAGGTACCACTGTACAAGATGAAACAGCTGGATTACAATTCATGAAGCAGTTCAATACCATCGCTTGTGGGTTCAAGAGAGATTTTTTAAAAAAAAAAAATCGCACTACATGTGTTAATTAGTTTATCAATGCCAGGATATCTGCACTATCTATGACTGGTTTTTTTAATGGTTCTCTAGAGGTGTTACAATAATAATAATAATAATAATAATAATAATAATAATATCATTTTAATGTATTTTTAATCTTTGTTGGAAGCCATCCAGAGTAGCTGGGGAAACCCAGCCAGACGGGCGGGGTACAAATAAATTATTATTATTATTATTATTATTATTATTATTATTATTATTATTATATCAATGCTGAGTAAATTATCAGCAATCTGCTGCTGTAAAAGATGTGTCTGTTTAATATACGGTACATATGAGCTCTATCACTGACTGTAATTTTTTCATCTCACTGCCATTCGGCTCCCACCTTACAATTTTCTCTTTTGTATACCTGCCAGCTAAGATTTCACATCTGACAAACTGGGCTCGGGTCCATTAAAAGCTTAGGCTGAGATTAATTTGTTGGTCTTCAGGATGCCATCAGACTGAGGTTTCTGCCGCTGCAAAAGACTAACATAGCTACCCCTTAATATTATCCGTTTGCCCTTTTCTGAACTTTTCCTAGCAATATCCTATCTGAACCTTTCCCCTAGCTCTAGGATATGCTTTTCTGAGGTGCAACAATCAGAACTGTAAACAGCATTCCAAGTGCAGCTGCATCGTAGCAGAGACTGCAGAAGATGTTGTTGGTTTTGGTTTGTTACTATGGTACGTATTGTTGAGTTTTTATACTGTAAACTGCCCTGTGAGGCCCGGGTGCAGGGCAGTATGGAAAACAAACAAACAAATAAATAAGGGCAGGCAGTGCCAGATTTACGTATAAGCTAAACAAGCTATGCCTTAGGGCCGCACTCTCTTGGTGCCCCCCGAAAAAAATTAAAGGAAAACAGAACTGGATGTATATTCCCAAAATATAAGATAAAAAAACCAAATAAACTAAAGCCTACATACAGCAACAGTGTTTTATGTTGTGTAGGCTCCTAGGATGTAAGTCATGGGCCCCGCCTGCTAGCCTGCTCCCTAAAATATCACTGGTTTGCTCATTTCTTTATATAGGGTGCCTACATTCTGCATGAACTGGTTGCATGGCAACATGTGCAAACGGCTTTAGATACCTATTAGGTCCATAAGTTACCATATAGCATATATTCAACACACAAAAAAGCAATTTGTTGTTGACAAAGGACAGCTGAAAATATAAAGGGCCCCATTACCTTCAGTAGCTTAGGGCCTCATCAAACCTAAATCCGGCCCTGAGGGCAGGACCCACTGCAAGAGGTGGCACTCTGCACACCCATTTACACCATTTTGGGGTCCATCGTTGCCACTCATTCCCCTTCCCTGGGCAGAGGAGCTGAGCGGCAGTGCTTTGAGGAGCACCCTGGCTCCAGCCGAGTTCAGTGAGAGCTGGGGCGCCGTGGTGGACAGAAGGCGGCAATTCCTGTTTCACCTCAGGTGGCGAAATGGGATGGGCCGCCTTAGGGAACTGAGACAAACAGTTGTGACAAGAGACAAAGTTCTAGGCCTTATTGACAAATGATAACAAAACAAATTGCTGGGTTCAGATGTTATCCACCTGAGAGTTCTTAAAACAGCTCAAATGTGAAAATTGCCTCTTTAAGATTAGCCTCCACAGCTGAGGATTGGAAAGTGGCTATTGTAATAATTTTTTGTAAAAAGGGAATATTTTTTCTGGGAGAAATAGCCTATCTTTCTCGAATCTGGATACACAAGCTTGGAAAGATGCGTGCTAGAGACCTGGGCAGGGATGCGGGTGTTGGCCTCTGGGGGTCTGAACTGATTTTGTCTTGGGATAAGTCTAGTCTTGCTTGCCCTGTTGTTTTCCACGCCTTACCTGCACACATCTGCAAATGTTTACAGTGAAGGCTGGTCCGTTAGAGCAGGAGTGGGCAGAAGCAAGATTGAGATCTCTGGGCACATTGCAGTAGATCACCAAGGGTTTCCAACTCCCAATTGTTTAACAACAACAACAATTCTTCCTAAATTAGGCTGCTAAGATGAAGAAACGTTTTTTGAGTGGTGGTGGTGGTGGAGATGGGGATTTTTGCATAACAGGATTGTGAGCTGAGTTCTGTTTGTGAAAACTAAGTCCTGGGCTGAAAGTGTGTTCCTTAATTCTAGGCGCCTCTCTGCCCTAAGCCATCTCAGAAGTCTCATTAAAAAATAACAAAGTAGCCCTGCAAATAATGTAGTGCCCTACCCTGCCAGGCTCAAGCTGGTAGGCTTTGGCCCTAGAATGTATGGCATAGTAGAAAGTGTCTCTGAACATATGCAGAGTTCCTTTACTATGGAGTACTGGCAAGCCATCCAGGAATAAGGGGCAAGTTTCCAGGTTAATGTGTGGTTGGTTTTCAGACAGGCTTGTCCCCTATACCTACCTACTCACAGGTAAAGGTAAAGAACCCCTGAATGGTTAAGTTCAGTCAAAGGCAACTATGGGGTTGTGGCGCTCATCTCACTTTCCGGCGTTTGTCCACAGGCAGATTTCCAGGTCATGTGGCCAGCATGACTAAACTGCTTCTGGTGCAATGAAACACCGTGACAGAAGCCAGAGCGCACGGAAACACCCTTTACTTTCCCGCCGCAGTGATACCTACCGTATTTTTCGCTCCATTAGACGCACCGGACCATAAGACGCACCTAGTTTTTAGGGGAGGAAAACAATAAATAAGAAAGAAACGCAAAGCCTCCTGAACGAAGAGGGAGCACTCCTCCATCTTCGCTCAGGAGGCTTTGCGGCTATCCCTGAAGCCAGGAGAGCAAGCAGGATCAGTGCGCACCGATCCCTCTTGCCCTCCTGGCTTCAGTGAAAGCAAGCCTCCTGGCTTTCCCCTCACCTCCCGCAAGAGCCGCACGTTCTTTAAAGGGAGCACGGCTCTTGGGGGCTTTTCTGGGAGGTGGGGGAAGGGACAAAGCCGTGTGCTCTGTCCCTTCCCCCACCTCCCGCAAAAGCCAGGGATAGCCGTGCGAAGCCTCCGCAGGGCAGCGGGATGAATGCAGAAGCTAGAACAGCGAGAGGGAACGCTGCGCAGCCTGCATTCGCTCCATAAGACACACACAACATTTCCCCTTACATTTTAGGAGGGGGAAAGTGCGTCTTATAGAGCAAAAAAATACGGTATTTATCTACCCGAACTGGTGTGCTTTTGAACTGCTAGGTTGGCAGGAGCTGGGGCAGAGCAATGGAAGCTCACCCCGTCACATGGATTTGAACCGCCGACTTTCCAATCAGCAAGCCCAAGAAGCTCACTGGTTTAGACCACAGCGCCACCCGCGTTTCCATGTGCTCTGGTTTCCGTCTCGGTGCCCTGTTGCACCAGAAGCGGTTTAGTCATGCTAGCCATATGACCCAGAAAGCTGTCTGCGGACAAACTCCAGCTCCCTCGGCTTGAAAGTGAGATCAGCGCCGCAACTCCATAGTCAAGTTTGACTGGACTTAACCATCAAGGAATCCTTTACCGTTACCTTTTTTACGTACTCACAAACGCACATCCCTTTTTTAAAAAAAAGATAGGAAGAGGAGAACAAGCTTTCTCCTTTCCCATTCAATAGCCAGGGAATTAAGCCCAAGATGGCCACACCATCTCTGACAGGTCCAAAAAAACCCCCACCCCTCTGCTCTAAGCAGATGGGATGCTCCTGGCAAGGTAAGGAGGACAAGCGACAGTACAGTCCCTTGGGAGCGAGCCAAAGGGACACGTTGTAGTCGGGTGGGGACTCATAAGCTCCTGACCCAAGGGACTTCCTACGTGCTGTACCTCGCTGGGGCCTAGCCGGGGAAACACTGCCCGTAATTTAAGAGATGAAGGAAGCTGTCTGTTGCAGCCCCTTCTCAGCATGAGCGTGACTTGTGTCCACCCCGGGTGTCCTTCCCGCTCGAGAGGCACGGGACTTTTGCCGGCCAGCCAGCTCTGTCCTCGGGTACCTCAGGAAGGTTTCGAGAGATGGCTTCGTTTTCTCCCCAGCCTGGCAGAAAACACGAGGCTGGCCAAGGAGAACCTAAAAGCGGCGACTTCCTCTTGCGAGGGGAATGAGGCCCTGAATTCCCCCAGCAAATGCCATTGTTTATCTTAGACTCAGATAAGGTCCCTTCAGTGTTGTTGTTCTGGGTGAGTGAGTCACACACTGCGTTAAGTAAGCCCCGTGCCAGGCTAGAGCCCCCTCTCTATAAATAGTTGACCTTTCCTCCTCTCAAACCCTTCACTGGGCCAAAATCCAGGAAGGAGCGTGCTTCACAGCAAAGGCGCCACTCGGTTGCCCGTCCTCTCATTAGTGAGGAGCTTAATTTGAACCAGAGTTCACCAGGCCCGGCCCCCAACCTTTGTTTTCGGTGCCAGGCAGGGCACAGCTCTTGCCAAATAATATAAAGCAGCGGCGATGCATACCCTCCCAACTTTTCTCCGATAAAAATAGGGACGTCCGATTCCAGCATCATCACAATGATTTTATTATTTACACCCCACACATCTCACTGGGTTGCCCCAGCCACTCTGGGCAGCTTCCAACATGTAGAAAAATGTAATAAAACATTAAACATTAAAAAAACAAACAAACTTCCCTATGCAGGGCTGCCTTTTAAAGGTTGTACAGTGGAACCTCTGAATATGAACGACATCCGTTCCGGAGCCCCGTTCGTATCCTGAAGTAAACACAACATCTGAAGTAAACACTGCGCATGCGCGGGTCGCAATTTGCCGCTTCCACAAGTGGTGAAACCCGTAAGTAACACGTTCTGTTATTTCCGGGTCGCCACGGAGCGCAACCCGAAAGTGCTCAACCTGAAGCAACTTCAACCCGAGGTATGACTGTATAGTTACTTATCTCCTTGGCTTGGCGGGGTCGCATAACTCTATACCCTTCAACGTTTCTCCGATGAAAACGGGGATATCCTCAGGAAAAGCAGGACATTCTGGGATCAAATCAGAAATCGGGACGGCTTCTGTAAATCTGGGACTGTTCCTGGAAAATAGGGTCTGGTGATGGTGGCAGATATTTCTGACAACTGTGCCACACACCATATCCTTGATATTAAAAAAAAAAACATGTCTTGCTCTGTGCTGGTGTTCAGGGCTGTCCTGGAAACTGAACAGAGAAGCAAGATCTGTTGAGGTGTTAATGCTGCGAGCCCCGCCATTCTGCTCAGGTTGTATGCATGTGTAAATAAAAACATTTATCCTAAAGATACAATGGTCTCTGCTTACCTTTATTCCAAGGAAACTGAACCCTGGGCAAGGGCTCGGAACTCCTGGAGACTCTCATCACTCTAAGGCTAGGGTGATGTGTAACAGCAGAGGAATGGTTTGGGGAAATGGTGTACAGGTCTAGGGTAGAGACAAGCTGTCAGTAAGAGCCGTGGAACCGTCTCCCTTGGGAGGTTGTGGACAATCCTTCCTTGGAGGTTTTCAAGCAGAGGTTTGATGGCCATCTGTCATGGATCCTTTAGCTGAGATTTAAGCATTGCAGAGGGTTGAACTAGATGACCCTTGGTTTTATGATTCATGATTTTAGGATTCTAACTCATTTGTGGCACAAAAAATCAAATTTTCTCGCTCTTGAATTGTTCGTGCTCATCCTCAACATGTTGCTTGCAACCTAAACTGATTCCAGATCCTGCCATCCACAAGGGAGGGTGTGGTTATTTTATACACATTTGAAAACCCACCCCTTGGTTATATTATCCACACTTTTTCTTCCCTACATTCTTCCTCACCTGTCATTGGGCAGGTGTGTATACATTGCTGGGACTGCCTATATCTTGACACACTGTGGGATGATGTAGAATTAATATGCAGTGAGCTTTTCGTTTTGGAATGAACACAGTCTTTTGAGAAGCGCTTTTTCAAAAGAAAAAGAAAAATTGCAGGAGGTCTAGATTGTGTGTGCACTATGTAGGAAAAAAACAAAGTACTCAAGTCTCCATTGAGTCTAGAATAAAATGTCATGTGTACACAGCCATACTCTGTGTTCTCTGACTTTATTGCACACCTGCCTCTTCTGCTGTGCTGCTTCTGCTGGTCACGGCCCTTGCCAAAATGTTTGCTGAGCAAAAAACCACCAGCATATGTTTCAGTGGTGCAAACTAGATAAATGTGCACATAATAAGCATGATGCATTTTTTGTGGTTTTGGCACAGCATTCTCAACCTGGAGAGGGCATTTTGTGAGCAGAATGTGGAGTCCTTTCTGGGGCCCTGTCCATGTCCCCACCCGAATCCAGCAGCCCAAGCCAGCCCCCTCAGAGAAAGAGCAGCAAAATCATCGTCAGTTTTTGGCGAAGGCCGGGCAGCCCCTAAGCATAAGTTTGGCCCGCTAGCCACGCAGCCATGCAGAGGCTGGAATGTCTCCAGGCAGATTCTTTCCAATCTGGAGTGCAGAAAAGCAGCTGTCAGCACAGCAGTGTCTGCTCAAGCTGTCGTGTAAACACTGGCAGACTCATCTTTTCCATCAAGTGGCCGACTACCTGTGCACAGCTGCACAGAGGCTAATTTTAGCCTGCTCTTTCCAGCAGCGAGGAATGAGATGAAAGCATCACCAGAACAATCCACACCACCGCCGGCCCTCCCTATTAAACAACAGCCTCCACTCCAGTGAATCCTGGGGCTTGTAAGTGGATCATAGCTGTCAACTAACAGATTTGAAAATAAGGGACCAGCAGCCTCGAAAATAAGGGATCAACAGCCAAAATAAGGGATTTTGCTTAGCTTATACAGAAATCCGGCACTGATGGAGCCATGCTGCTTTTGCTGCGACTGTGTTTTGCAGGGGGTTGGACTAGATGATCCTAAGGGTCTACAACTCCGACCAAAGAAGAGTGCCAGACAAAACTGATGAACGACGTTGAGATGGCAAAGCTTACAGGCAGAATTAGAAACCAGGAAGAGGACCTCTTTAATAAAGAATGGGGAAAGTTTATCATTTAGTTGAAAAGCTATTGTAAAGAGTTACATACATTGGTAGGATTGACAGAAAACTTGTAGTAAAAATTTGAACTATGGATGGACAAATGATTTATAAAAATAGAGTTATGAAAGGGATGCAGAGGCAGAAATCACTACGTTAAGATGCTGCACTGGTTGGAGGGTATGCTAAGCAGCACGTCGGGGCTGCCGTCGTCTTGGCGCGAGGAGTTCCATCAGCCCTTCCCTGCCCGAGAGAGGGAGGGAGAGAGACTCTGGCCCACGCCACCCGCGAGCCTGGCATGAGGCGGTTGCGGCACTGGCGTGGCCGCTGAAGTGCCGCCCTTCTGCGTCCCTCCCCATCCCCTCCTCTTCCTCCTCCCTCAGGCCGCCTCCTCAGCCGCTGCCACCACTGCCGCCTCCGGCTTCCCCTGGCAGCGCAGCGGAAGTCTCGCAGGAGAGGGGTTGCCTGCCCGCCCGCCGCCACCCGTCTCTTCACAACACGCCCCTGAGGGGGAAAAGGGAGAGACGGAGACACGGCAGCTCGTATGCACGCTCTCTCTCGCGGCGGAGGACCCCAAGCCACTGCTTCCCTCCCAAGCCAGCCGAGCATGAAACCCTGGAAATTTAAGGGACATCATCAATAAGGGACAGCAGCAGGACACAGCACTGGGATACGGGAGTTTCCCGCCAAATAAGGGACGGTTGACAGCTATGAAGTGGATGGCCTTCGCCAAGCTGGTGCCCTCCAGCTTATTTTGGACTACAACTTCCATAAACCCAAGCCCTCAAAGGTTGAGGTGGGGCTGATGGGAGTTGTAGGTCAAAACCTCTGCAGGACACCAGGTTAGCAAAGGCTGCTCTAGGGGGCTTGGAACTTAATGGCACTGGCCTACCCTCCAACACTTTGAAGCCCAAATCCAGGATGCCATCTTCCTGCATGCCAAGATCTTCATGTTTTTTATCGCGGCCATTTAAAAAAAAATTTATTTTTATTAAAGATTTTCTTGATTTACAAAAGTGTTTGCAATGTCTCTCTCTCGTATCCCCCCCCCCCATGTAACATTTTTACAAATCAGTTTCATTTGTTGAGACATTAGGGAGAAAAGGGGGAAAGAGGTGGAGGGGGGGGAAAGATGGGTGGGGGTGAAATCGGGTGGCGATGTTTCTATTTTACTTACTATATGTAGGGCTTGGTGTCAGTGTTGCTTGTGCAGGTTCTTTGCTGTTCACTTGTGTTCCTTTGGTGGTGAGAGAGGTTGGGGTTGGCCTAGGGTGTGGGTGTTCATTTGTGGTTGGCTGTGGTGAACTTTGATTTCATGTGTGAGTGGGGTGGGTGGGTGTTTTGGATCAGGTTAGCCATATTGATTTGTATGCTGTTGGTGGATTCTTGTTGTCTTGTTGGGCTCTGTATGTGATAAAGGGGAGCCATACTGGGGTGAAGGTGTCTTCTTCTATTTGTCCCCGTGTCAGTTTCAGTTTATTGGTTAATTTTTCTAGTAGGGCTGTTTCCCATGCTATTTGGTACCATTGGTCCATGCTTACTCCTGATATTGCGGCCATTTTTGTTGCCGTGATCTTGCGCAATTTTGTGCCGTTTCCCCAGCAAAAAACGACCTGTCGTGTGGAAGAGGGAATAAGCTTGTTTTTCTCCTGCACTGGAGGGCAGGACTCAAACAATGGCTTCAAGTTACAAGGAAGGAGATTCTAACTAAAAGTCACAAGGAACTTTCTGACAGGAAGAGCTGTTTGGCAGTGGAACGGTCTCCCTCAGGAGGTTGTGGACTCTCCTTCCTTGGAGGTTTATGAGGAGAGGCTGGGTGGCTATTTGTCTTGGATGCTTTAGCTGAGCTGCCTGCATTCCAGGGGGTTGGACTAGATGACCCTTGGCTCCCTTCCAACGCTACAGTTCTATGATTCTAAATTGAAAGCTTACTCCCTGCAGCCACGTGAAAAGTTGCAGACAATAACCACCACCCACACACCTGTCTTCCAAGAGCGTGCCAAATGCCAAGGCTGAATATTCCCACGCAATACATTTCCTACCAACTGGGGGAATAAGCACATTATTTCCATCAAGCGTTGCTGAATACAGTGGTACCTCGGGTTACAGACGCTTCAGGTTACAGACTCCACTAACCCAGAAATAGTACCTCGGGTTAAGAATTTTACCTCAGGATGAGAACAGAAATTGTGCTGCGGCGGCGTGGCAGCAGCGGGAGGCCCCATTAGCTAAAGTGGTACCTCAGGTTAAGAACAGTTTCAGGTTAAGAACGGACCTCCGGAATGAATTAAGTTCTTAACCTGAGGTACCACTGAATAGCATTTGACCTGAATTTGCAGAAGGAAATGTTTCAGTGCTGCTCAAATGGCCTTTGGACTTGAACGTCTTATAAGGCATTTTAATGAGCCATGGCCAGGCTCCAGGATGGCAAAAGAGAAGCAAAGCCGGGATAGCAGAGGCATCCCAAAAGCTCCTCATCATCCGAATGGGTGGCAACATGTCAGCTCCAGAGATTTAAGCCAGGACACCTTTCTCTCCCAACAGCCAACTCTGGTAATCTTCCTTTCTTCCTAAGAAACATTCTTTCCGACGCGACTTATTTCTCCACAGAAGCTTGCCTGATGGCACATTTTATGTGGCCGTTATTGAATTTGCCCTATTTGTGCCTGTCTAAGCACACTGTGACATCAGCCTGTTGAGCTGTTAGAAATCTAACCGCTCTCCATATGCAGGACTTGAGTCAGAGATAAAACGCAGACCCACAGAATGGGGTGGGGTGTTTTCTTTTGCCCCACTGCCTCATGAGGCAAGAGGGGACTAAAACAGGATTTTTGTTGCTTTTGCTGATCTTCTTGCTCCAAAGCATGACTCTATGTCTAGAAGATCTAGAGGTCAGCAAATAATAATAATAATAAACAACTTTTATTTGTATCCCACCCTCCCCGGCCGAAATCGAACTCAGGGCGCCTAACATCAAATATATAACACTAGTATAAAATCAAACGATAATTGAATTACCTCCTAAAAACAAGTCAGGATCAAATTAAAACCTAATTAGATGGCTTTCCGCAGGGTTTTGACACATGCCATGTGGCTTTCTAAGACCAGAACCAGGTGGGTTTGCTGGAATCCTCCAAACCTTAGCTTTACAAAGAGAAAGATGCACGATTCTAGTCCTCATGATCTGAGGTTATTTACTTAATTTTTTTCAAAGCAATGCATACAGACCAACATAACTAAAACCTGCCATTCGATGTAAAAAATAACTATGCCTGTGTTGTATTCTGGCACAGTGAATTAACTGTGCACTGTCCCCTTAAATATAATCTAACCCAGGAGCGGACTTTGGTAATATGGCACCCTGAGCAAGGACGAGGGGTTTTTTTTGGGGGGGGGAACCCCAAATATTTCTTATTTTCACAATAATTCCTTTTGGTACAGTTGGTTTTTAAATACAGTGGTACCTTGGTTTGCATACGTCTTGGTTTGCTTACGTTTTGGATTACAAACACATCAAACCCGGAAGTGCATGTCCCGGTTTGCAACCTTTTTTTGGATTACAGTGGTACCTCGGGTTAAGTACTTAATTCGTTCCGGAGGTCCGTTCTTAACCTGAAACTGTTCTTAACCTGAAGCACCACTTTAGCTAATGGGGCCTCCTGCTGCTGCCGCGCCACCGGAGCACGATTTCTGTTCTCATCCTGAAGCAAAGTTCTTAACCTGAAGCACTATTTCTGGGTTAGCGGAGTCTGTAACCTGAAGCGTATGTAACCCAAGGTACCACTGTACAACCCATTTTTTTGGATTACAAACAAATTTTTTTGGGAGGCTGCATTGGCGAAAGGACACCTTGGGTTACAACCTGTTTTGGTTTACAAACAGACCTCCGGAACGGATTATGTTTGTAAACCAAGGTACCACTGTTGATCTTTGCAATATCTTCATTATTTTGTGTCCCTTTTGCTCAGCGTCCTGTGTGGGTTAACCACCCTAAATCCAGTGCTGCCTAACTTGGCCTATAGAAAAATGTTAATAAATCCGAATTCAGCTATAAAGATGTAGGTCAGCCTAAGCGAGCTTGGTCCAAAGTTCTTGCCACACTTCCCCCAAAGGCTAAAGCTTTGATGTGACTCCTCAAGAGAGTTCTGTTGCTGCTGAGCTCTGTTCCTCCTTTATATCCGCAGTTGGGCCGATGCACCTGACCTTGGTATTGAATAAACTGAAGCTGAATCCAGACAAGACGGAGGCACTGTTAGTGGGTAGTTCCCTTGGCTGGGTGGGGGGTGGCCTGCTCAGGATGGGATCACAGTCGCTCTGGAGGAGCAGGTGCATTTCTGGACCCACTTCTGCCTCTAGAGCAGGCATAGGCAAACTCGGCCCGCCAGGTGTTTTTGAACTACAACTCCCATCATCCCTGACCACTGGTCCTGCTAGCTAGGGATGATGGGAGTTGTAGTCCCAAAACATCTAGAGGGCCGAGTTTGCCTATGCCTGCTCTAGAGGCTCAGGTAATTTCGGTGGTGGGAAGTGCCTTCCATCAACTTCAGCTGGTGGATCAGTCAAGCCTCTTTCTGGATAGAGACGGCCTTACTTCTGTTGCTCTAGTATGCTCTAGTAACCTCTAGGTTAGATTGCCGCAAAGTGTTATACGTGGTGCTGCCTTTAAAGATGGTTCGGAAACTGCAGCCACTGCAGAATTCAGCAGCAAAAGTAAGACAGTCTGAACATATAACACCAATTCAAAGTAAGTGTGTGTGTGTGTGTGTGTGTGTGTGTGTGTGTTATCAAAGCCTTATGTGACTCAGGATCCCAACATTTTCAAGGACCACCTCTCAAAACGGTAACTGGACTATATGTTCCTCATTTGAGGCCTTTCTCTGTGTGTCCCATCTGAGGGAGGTATAGAAGTTGGTGACATAAGAAAGGGCCTTCTCGGTGGTGGCTCCCTGATTGCTGAAAATATATCTGACACCTTCACTATCTGTTTTTAGGCACCAGGTAAAAACATTATTGAGGGACGCGGGTGGTGCTGTGGGTTAAACCACAGAGCCTAGGACTTGGTGATCAGAAGGTTGGCGGTTCGAATCCCCACGAGGGGGTGAGCTCCCGTTGCTCGGTCCCTGCTCCTGCCAACCTAGCAGTTCGAAAGCACGTCAAAGTGCAAGTAGATAAATAGGTACCGCTCCAGCAGGAAGGTAAACAATGTTTCCATGCGCTGCTCTGGTTCTCCAGAAGCGGCTTAGTCATGCTGGCCACATGACCCGGAAGCTGTACGTCGGCTCCCTCAGCCAATAAAGCGAGATGAGCGCCACAACCCCAGAGTCGGCCATGACTGGACCTAATGGTCAGGGGTCCCATTACCTTTAGAAACATTCTTATTCACCCAG
Organism: Podarcis filfolensis; assembly: GCF_964270895.1. NCBI lineage: Eukaryota > Metazoa > Chordata > Lepidosauria > Squamata > Lacertidae > Podarcis > Podarcis filfolensis. The sequence continues at coordinate 20,540,574 of NC_139605.1, forward strand.
ATCTTTGCAGTTTCATTCTCTGCAATCAAAGCTTGAGCTTCGGTTTGCTCTTTTATGCATATTATTGTGAGTGTTTCAGGTTGTTTTTATTCTTGCTTTATATCTATTTTAAATAACGTTGGGGATGTTCTTTAAATAAAAGAAGTGACAGATTGATTGATTGATTGATTGATTGATTGATAGAACAATGTGTCCCGTCCCCCCACCCAAAAATGTTTCATTCTGTACCCTTGGTAGCCAAACTGAACTCACAGGCTGCATAACCAAGAGGGCATTTCTTAACAGATATGGACAAATCAGGATGGAGGTGATCTCTAGCTATGCAGATAGATAAATTAGCTGCAGGGAAGCAGCCAGAGGTTCTCATTCATCTTCTGTCAATGGAAGGAGGCTGACTAAATATAGGGAGAAAAGACACAAATAAAATTTTCCATAGCAGATAAATTAAACTGCAAAAAAAATACTACGTCTTGCATAAAGTAACTGGCAAGTATTTCAGATACAAATGCTCACCCCATAAGTATCACCCTCTCCGTCTGCCTTTCTTAACCGGTTATCATTATCTACATCTGGGGTGCTTTTTTCCAGACAGGGGCCTTCGATCTCAGACAGGTTGTTCAGACCCTATGTGTGCGTTTAGTCTGCTAGCGCCGCACATTCCTGCTTGGTACATTAGCGCAACGCATTCCTGTCTTTTCCGTCATAGATATTCATTACTATTTCATCACTTGCTGTCCACACCAGTGGGTGGAGCTTGATGGTATGTATCCAGGGATGTTTATGGGTGGTTGCTGCTGCTGTGGTCCTTCTGCTCGGTCACTCTTCCCCCAGCCCTCCATGATATCCATTTGTTTGGTTTTTTTGGTTTTTAAAAAATTAATACAGAGGTCTCGTGCAAGAGTAATAAAGAGGCTTTCCAAGAGATGTCTGCAGGATGATTACGACGATGATTACAGTGATTTTAAGTGAGGTGTATGTGCTGTGATTGCAGTCCTCAGGGCAATCTCCCACACATACTTTGCGGAGATCCTAAAAATACAGCTGCTCCTAACAGGTTTTCTGAAATTCAAACATGCCTTCAGTATACAGTGGTACCTCGGGTTACATACACTTCATGTTACATATGCTTCAGGTTACAGACTCTGCTAACCCAGAAATAGTGCTTCAGGTTAAGAACTTTGCTTCAGGATGAGAACAGAAATCAGGCTCCGGCGGCACGGCAGCAGCAGGAGGCCTCATTAGCTGAAGTGGTGCTTCAGGTTAAGAACAGTTTCAGGTTAAGAACGGACCTCCGGAACAAATTAAGTACTTAACCTGAGGTACCACTGTACAGTGGTACCTTGGTTCGCAAACAGCTTAGCTGTCGAACAAATCGGCTCCCAAACGCCGCAAACCCAGAAGTGAGTGTTCTGGTTTCCGAACGTTTTTCGGAAGCTGAACGTCCGACGCGGCTTCCGCTTGAGTGCAGGAAGCTCCTGCAGCCAATCGGAAGCTGCGCCTTGGTTTTCGAATGGTTTTGGAATTCGAACGGACAGCCGGAATGGATTAAGTTTGAGAACCAAGGGACCACTGTACAGCAATTTGTGTACTGTTTAGGCCACTCAAAACAAAATGGCTAGGTTGTGCTTAGATGAGAAGCAAATGGAAATAGGACTGTGGCGACAGAGACGACCCACAGAAACATCCCCAAAAGAGATGGAAGGATATTTTTGGTTAAAAATATGAAAGATGAGAGTAAAAATAAATTACAAGATATGTCTGTATTAAAGATTGAAGGGAAGGTTAAGTATTTAGGTGTATGGTTAACAGCAAATAATATAAATCTGTATAAGGATAATTATTTTAAAACTTGGGAAGATATTAAAAGAAATTTGCAGATTTGGAACAGAATGAATCTTTCACTGTTCGGCAGGGTGTCAACTATAAAAATGAATGTATTACCAAGAATGTTATTTTTGTTTCAATTGATTTCGGTGATCGGCAAAGCAGATTGTTTAAACGTACGGCAAAAATATATTTCTAAGAGTCCACACAATGTTGTTGGCATCAAAATATAAGCCTGGATTTCCCCCCAATTAAAATCCGGATTTACTCTCTACTGGGAAAAAATCAAGCGAGTTTTATTAAAACTCTTACCGGTGACCCATTTGTGATATGTGAATGGCCTGTTTGCCACATTAAATCCCTGTCTGGAGGAAGTTTACTTGTGTCTTGACTATTTGCAGGCTATGATCACTGCAGAGATATGTTTTATGTCCCTGCAGATCTTTTTACATGTAGTGCATACCTGTTGATCACAAACATGGCTTACCTCACCCATGGGTCAAGAGATCCACCGCTCAGTCTTAAACAAAGTGTGAACACAGCTGCTCAAGGCCGGGTGACATTTAATCCTTCGCTGCTCCTGTGGTGCGAAGATGCAAGAGGGAACTATGAAGGTTTCTTGGCCCTAAGAAAAAGGCCAGTCTTCAAAGTTCAGAGGGTGATACAAATTTAATGGGAGAGCACAAAAAAATGGTTATTTGGGGGCAGCCACAAGCGTTTAATGTGGTATGATACAGCTGTATAGTTCTATTGGGACTGCCAATGTATGTGATGACTCTGCATTATGGGAGCATCAATCTGTTTGGAAAATAATATAAACAGAAGACATTGCCTTGTGGAAACATCATCTAGCCCACCTCTCCTTCTGTTTTCCAGAGTTGCCCAGCAAGTATTTGTCTTCAGAATCTGGTGCTCAGGGGTATCTCCTTTTACAACAGTTTCTCAAAGAGAATACACTAAAACAAGTCAGCATTCCTCTGAAGAGCTACTATAACTTTAAGTGCACCTGTTAGGGCACATTGGACAGTTTCGCATTGTACTGAGTTGAATAGGATCCAAAATGCAGCAGTCTGATTGGTCCTAGAACAATAGGATTTAGAATGCAGCAGTCTGATTGGTCCTAGAACAATGCAGCAGTCTGATTGGTCCGCAGGAGCCACCCAATCCAGCTCCAGGTGGAAGTGAATCTGCAACCTGATTGGCCTACAGGAGAATCCCAGAATTAGCCAATCCAGCGGCATAGCATGGGTTGTCAGCACCCGGGGCAAGGCAAGTAATTTGCGCCCCCTAACCCCTAACCTGCCGCCGCTGCCAGCTTCTTCTTGCTGCTGCCTGGGCTGGTCTGGTGTGGTTCTCTCCCGCGCTCAGCGCTGCGCTGGGCGGCCGCTGCACTGTCCCTCCCCCAGATAGTCCCTCGCTCTCTCTCCGCACCGCACGCCTGGCACCCACCCCCTCCACAGTGGGCGGCGACCCGGCGGCTCGGATCGGATTCGCACAGCCAGCACTGCAGTGAGAGAGAGTGAGTTAGCCAGGTAGGGGCAGAGAGCTGCGAGTGCGAGCGCGCCCCCCCCCCAATGTTGCGCCCGGTGCGGCCGGCCCCCCCTGCACCCCCACGCTACGCCACTGAGCCAATCACATGTGGCCCATTGTGTAAATAATGTATATAAAGCAGATATTTGGGGGGAACTTCCATTCCTCCTCACTACTATGAGCTAAATAAAGAGCATGAAATCCACACTCGACTCCGAGTATATTTCAAGCTTCATCAAGCTTCAGTGGGCTTGATGAGGCTTATTCCCGGGTTACCAGACATAGCTGGGCTGAGGAACCTGAAGATCCACCAGATGTTCTTGTCTTCAAGCGCCCATCAACCTCAGCCAACATGGCCAATGGAGCAACATCTGGAGGACCTCAGTTTCCCCAGGCATTGCTGCCACCACGGCAGCAGCACTGGCCGATGTACTCCTTGGAGGACAGATCTGTGGATCTTTCCACCCGAGGCAGTTGCCTCACATTGCCTCATAGGTGGGCCGGCCCTGCTCAGGAAAGGCCCAGCTACAATATCAATCAAGCCTGAAGTCACAGAAAGTGTTGAGAACTGGTTTCTAGTTCTGCATTCCAATTCTCTTTTTAAGGAACCAAGGGTAGAGGTTAAAACAGGGGTAGGGAACCCATAGCCCTAACCCTCCCCCCCCCAATGCTGCTGGAGCGCTGCTCCCATCATCTCTGACCATTGGCCATGCTGGCTGAGGTTGATGGGCATTGGAATCCAGAAACATCTGGTTCCCCACCTTTGAAGAATGCAGTGGTTGTATATAGAGCTGACACCCCACTTGCGTAACTGAAGGGGGCCAGGAGTGAGTGGATTGACACACTCAGTGAGTTAGGTCAGATATAAAGGTTTTACTGTGCTTACGGTTAAGCTGCATATATTGCTGTTCTGCTGTGAGGGGCAGTAGACTGAAATCCATCCTGGATTCCCAAACATGGGTCTCTAGCTTCTTCTCTTTTTTTGGACTGCAGTTCCCATCATCCCTGACCACTGGTCCTTTTAGCTAGGGATGATGGGAGTTGTAGTCCAACAACACCAGGAGACCCAAGTTTGGGAAGCCCTTTTCTAAAGGGTTTGAACACATTTCCCTCCTTAGCGTAGGTTTTCCAGATCACTAGATGCCATTCCCTGACCTGAAAAGCAGGAGGCCAGTTCTATTTCTGGCTTTGCTACCGATATGCCGAGGGATCTTGGAAAGGTCACCTTTAAAATGATCAGAGGAAAAATCATGTGTGAGAGAGACTTTTTTGGCATGAGTAAAAAAAAGTGATAAAAGGGCTAATGCGGATGAGGGTTCTAGTATAAAAGGATGGGGGCTTTAGCTTAAAGGGCGTACAGCTTTGTGGGTTTCTTCTTAGGTTGTGGATTCAAGCCCACACTTGCTTTGTTTTAATGTGGGGAAGGGAAGGATTAACAGAAGGATCAACCCAAAAGGCCAGAGATCGTGACAGATCAGCAGCACAGCATGGAAAGTACAAAACTGTAGGACCAGAAATCTGATTGCCAGGATGGAGTTGTGCACGATACTTACCTATTACTAAGCGACAGTTGTGATGAGGGTTGCTTGGTCAGGATCACCTCAGGCCCTGACATAGGTAAAATGTAAAGGGATCCCTGACCATTAGGTCCAGTTGTGGCCGACTCTGGGGTTGCAGTGCTCATCTCGCTTTATTGGCTGAGGGAGCCGACGTACAGCTTCCGGGTCATGTGGCCAGCATGACTAAGCCACTTCTGGCAAACCAGAGCAGCGCACGGAAACGCCGTTTACCTTCCTACCGGAACGGTACCTATTTATCTACTTGCACTTTGACGTGCTTTCGAACTGCTAGGTTGGCAGGAGCAGGGACCGAGCAACGGGAGCTCACCCTGTCACGGGGATTCAAACTGCCAACCTTCTGATCAGCAAGTCCTAGGCTCTGTAGTTTAACCCATAGCACCACCCGCGTCCCTTCAGACCCTGACATATCAGGGCCCAAACCTGAGATATAGGGGTGGTCCCTGGAGATGTCAAGGGAGGGACGGGTGGAGCCTCTTGGGCTTGCCGATCAGAAGGTCATCAGTTTGAATCCCTGTGACGGGGTGAGCTCCCATTACTCTGTCACAGCTCCTGCCATCCTAGCGGCTCGAAAGCACGCCAGTGCAAGTAGATAAATAGATACCACTGTGGCGGGAAGGTAAACGGCGTTTCCATGCGCTCTGGTTTCCGTCACAGTGTCCCGTTGTGCCAGAAGTGGTTTAGTTCTGCTGGCCACATGACACAGAAAGCTGTCTGTGGACAAACGCTGGCTCCCTTGGCCTGAAAGCAGGATGAGCGCTGCAACCCCATAGTCGCCTTTGACTGGAATTTACTGTCCAGGGGTCCTTTACCTTTAGCACCTGGAGACAGAGCTTAATTGGGAGAGGAGAGCGGAGAAGGCAGGCACACCCACCCACCCCCAGAAAGTGTATGCTATAACTTGTAGCCAGCTCCTGCCAGGCTTAAACTTGCACGCTGCATGCACAGTCTTCTCCTCCTCCTATAAAATTAAAGGCTCTCTTGGAAGATGCAGACTGGCATAAACGTTCTGGTGGACATGAAAAGAGCTCAAAAACAGCTTGCATTGTACAAAAGCCTTGTGCCTACAATGACTTGCACAAATGGGAGCTTTTTTGTGTGGATTTGGGATAGCTTTCCGCACACAATGTTTGTCTGCTAAGCTGGAAGCAGCTTTCTATGAGCGAGAGAGGGGTGCGTTTGGATCCAAGCCAGTGTCATTAAAGGCACCTAATTGGTATTAAATTATCTTGAGTATGCACGGGGCTTAATCTGAGCCCTTCCTGTTCCTTGGAAACCAATTAATTGCCTTGCCAATGTTTAGGTCTGGGAGCATATGGAGTAATGAGAAAATAATGTCTCTGAGGTTAACTAATACCCACATACCTGGGATTAGAGGCAAGGTATTCAGGTAGTAGTGCACAGCACCTGCCTTTTGAGAAAGCAAAAAGTGAGTACTCTGATACGAATCCTGTCTGCATTACGGGAGCCTTTTTAGGGCTCGTCTACAGGATGAAAGTTGGGGTTTTTTGCTTAAATTTTTGCTCATCTATTAACACAGGGAGATGTTTTTCTCCCTCTCCCACCAGAACTAGGGGTAGGGGTGGAGGTTATCGCATGCAGGGTGGGAGATTCACAACAAGCTAAAGGAAGGACGTCTTTGCTCTGCGCCTGGAGAGGCAGTGTTGTGTAGTGGCTAGGGCTTCACATCCCCACTCAGCCAGGAAGCTCACTGACCTTGGGGGCAGTCACATTCTCTCAGCTTTCACCTACCTCACAAGGTTGTTGCAAGGATATGATGTAGGTGGTGGGTGCAGAGCCATATACGCCCCCTTGAGCTCCTTAAAAGAAACGTAATATAGCATACATCCCTCCAAATTTTTTTTGGGGGGGGCCAGCATGTGTGTGTGACGTTACATAGTGGGAGGAGGCCAGACAAGGTCTGTCATAGATGTGGGAAGGCCTGGCAGGGCCCAGCATGGCTCCAGGAGGCCATGCGAGCCCCTGTGTGGCTTTGAGTAGGGGTTTGGCGTGGCAACATGTAGGTCCGGTGGGGCCGCAGAAATGCCTGACAGGGCCTGCTGCAGGCTGTGGGATATTGAGAGGTCGTGGCATCCTCCCTGAATTTTTTTTGAGGGGCTCAGCTCCCCCAGATGACGCCCCTGTAGGATAGATAGATAGATAGATAGATAGATAGATAGATAGATTAGATATAGATAGATGATAGATAGATAGATAGATAGATAGATAGATAGATAGATATAGAGAAAGATGATAGATATAGATAGATAGATGATGATAGATGATAGATAGATATAGATAGATAGATAGATAGATAGATAGATAGATAGATAGATAGATGATAGATAGATAGATATAGAGAAAGATGATATAGATAGATAGATGATGATAGATGATAGATAGATAGATAGATAGATAGATAGATAGATAGATAGATAGATGATAGATAGATGATAGATAGATAGATAATAGATAGATAGATAGATAGATAGATAGATAGATAGATAGATGATAGATAGATAGATGATAGATACTGTAGACAGACAGATAGATAGATAGATGATAGATAGATAGATGATTGATAGATAGATAGATAGATAGATAGATGATAGATGATAGATGATAGATGATAGATGATAGATAGATGATAGATAGATAGATGATAGATACTGTAGACAGACAGATAGATAGATAGATGATAGATAGATAGATAGATAGATAGATAGATAGATGATAGATATAGATATAGACAGTGAAATATACTCAGAGTCCTGTAGTGATTTCATGCTCTTTATTGCAGCTTGTAAAACAGTGATTGAATTGCCCCCCAAACCTCAGGCTTTTATATACATTATGTACACAATGAGTCCTGTCTGACTGGCTGGTTCTGCTTCCCTCCTGGAGCCTAATTGGTCTTTTCCTGCAGGCCAATCAGTTGTTGCATTCTACGATCCTACCAGCCTCATAGGCTGATTAACTTCCTCCTGGAGCCTGATTGGTCTTTTCCTGCAAGCCAATCAGCTATTGCGTTCTAGGATCCTACTTGCCTATTGTTATAGGATCCAAGCTTAGTACATAACGGACAGATAGATAGATAGATAAGGGTCACTTTAAAAAGTGATAATTTGTTTTTTGGGGGGTTTTTTGCCAAAGTTGTTGAGCTTTTATGACAGAATTGCAAAAGAAATAATGAGCTGTTTTAAAGGAAACTCAGCAAAAAACTGAAACTGCTGACATGGATTGCCATACGTCTGAATTTTCCCGGGCATTTTTCCCAATTTCTGCCCGGATGCTGCTTCCGACTGCTGCATTCCAGGAAATTCCGGATGTATGGCAGCCCTAACAGTTAACCAGTTGACTCCAAGCACTGAATGGCCAGCCCCCCTGAACGGAAGCTATCTTAGTTAGCCTCCGTTTCCCCGGGGTCAAAGGGCAAGCATGTCATGAAGGACACATCCCAGCAGAGTCCAGGTTCCCCCTCAGAAATATTTAGGAATTGTTGACTCTGCCGTGTCAGCGAACTCCGTTGACTAAGTTAATGTCACAACAAACTGTCACCGGGCCCTTTGGAAAGGGACAGAGATCAACATGGCTGATAGTGGAACTACAAAACAGAGAGGCTTTGAGAGAGTTCTCTTGTAACCTCCAATTTGGATTACTTGAAGGAGTTATTCGTGGGGCTGCCCTTGGAAGACGAATCGGAAGCTTCAATGAGTTGCCACAATGCCATCTGGACCAGCCAGGGCAGATCATATTGCACCAATCCTTAAAGAATTGCATTGGCTACCTGTCTGCTTCTGAGCCCAATTTAAGGTGCTTCCCTTTCAAACCTAAATGACTTAGGACCTGAATATTTGGAACAATACTTCTTCCAAGTCAGTCTGCTTCTTCTTTAACATTGATTAGGGGATGGGGAGCAGGGGTGCCAACTTGAATAAAATTTTGTGGGGGCCCAGGTAAGTTCGGCCCTGCATCATCGATCACATGACGCAGTGCGCACACCCCATTTGAATGGGAATGCACCTCAAATATATTATTGTTGGGGCCGAAGCCTCCACGGTCCCTAGGAGTTGGCTCCTAAGGTGGGGAGCCAACATTTCTTTCCCACCATTAGAAAAGGCTTGTTTGGTGGCAGCGCAGGATTTAGGGATGGGATAGACATTCAATTCAGTTTGCAATTACAGTGGTACCTCGGGTTACAGATGCTTCAGGTTACAGACTCCGCTAACCCAGAAATAGTATCTCGGGTTAAGAACTTTACCTCAGAATGAGAACAAAAATCGTGCGGCGGGAGCAGGAAGCCCCATTAGCTAAAGTGGTACCTCAGGTTAAGAACAGTTTCAGGTTAAGAACGGACCTCCAGAACGAATTAAGTTCTTAACCCGAGGTACCACTGTAAAGCCGAACCCTTGCTCATTTGCAAGTCCCAAAACCATACGAGAACTGAAACAGGGCTGCATTTCAAAATTTACAATGAAATTCTGCGGGGGTGTAATGTGTACAGCGCAGCATACCATAGCAAAGTACACATGAAAATGCATTTGCTAGTGAATATAACATACAAAAATGCAGTATATTAGGGGAAACTGTTTTCTAAAAATGTGTATATATTAATCAAAATAGCATACAAATGTGAATATCAGAAGAAAATTGTATTAAAATGCACGGCGGCTTTTTAATAAATATATAAATCACAAAGTGAGGTCGAAATGTGGGGAACTTAACATAAGGTTAGAAAAATGAGGAATTGAGAGAAAACACAATTGACAGATTCACCTCTCCCAAGACAGGATAAATCCTTCTCCATGACAATATCCCTTCTAGGGAAGGTTCCAGCACTGTTGCTGATTGCTTTCAGTAGCTGAGCTTCCAAATGAGTAGAAAAAAACTGAGAGGCGAATGCCACACACACACACACACCGCAACCCCATCTAAGGACGCTGGCATCTAGGTGTCTGTATCTGAAAAGAAACTGCCATTTTTGAGACTCAGAAAGATCCAATGAGCTGAATTTGGCCTCTCCAGACTGGCTTGGGTTTTGTTTTGTTTTTCTGGAGATGTATTCTGCAGCAGGTGATTGATGCAATATTATTGATGCAATAACAGTGGTGGAATTATACTGGGTGGTCCACATACCGCTATTACTTGTTCTGTGGTGTTTCCCTGTTACTGCTATTACTTGTTCTGTGGTGTTTCCCTGTTACTGCCATCTGGAGAGAGCCTCTTGCACTAGAGTAGGGTTGCCATACGTCTGGAATTTCCCGGACATAGCCCCTGTAAACAGCATGCAGAGTAAATTGCAAAAATGTACAGGAAAATGTTGATTTTGTAAAAAATAGCTTTAAAAACTCACTTTTTGTGATTTAAAAAAAAAGAGCTCAACAACTATTGTGTCCAGATTTTCACTTTTTGAAATATGGCAAGTCTAACTATTGAGCAAAATAGCAGGAACCACGCACACACAAAAATACTCAGAACATTTCACAGAATCGTAAAATTATAGAGATGGAAGGGACCTTGAGGATCATCTAGTCCAACCCCCTGCAGTGCAGGAATATGAAGCCATTCTATAAAGGGATCAAACCTGCGACCTCAGTGTTTGTGGTACAAAAGGTTACAGGACTTCAGCAGAAAGGTTTGGAACATGCACAGTGCTTGGAATGAGCTAGTTTGGCTGAATTAAGTTCACTGAACTAGTCAAAAAATCTGTAAATTACACCTGAAAGTGGTAATCATAATTGCCAAGTGAGCAAATTATGAATTAAATTCATACTGGTGTAGAAGTTTGAATGACTTCTAGTTCATTTTCACGCTCATGCTCTCTCTCCCCCCCCCACCCCCCAGTTGGGGCTGGACTCTTAGCTTTCGAAAGCAAACCAATTGGACAGCTATAAAGAAAGTTAGAAAGCAAACTGCGGAGGCAATGTTTATAAGGCTTATAAGACAGACATGGAGGTCCTGCTTTTGTTAAGGACTCATAGCCAGTTGCTAAGCAATATAAACTGTGCCTCCATCTATGCTCAACCCGTATCTCTGTAAATTAATGCAAATATAGCAAAATGCCAATCAGCCTCCTGCAACCTCCTTCTGTAGGAAACCAAGCCCAGGTAAGTGCTGAGAACCTGGAACTTCTCAACACTTGGAGAAGAGGGGTAGGCGTAATCGTACAGATATTACAGCCTTCTCTCTAACTACAGTTAGTGCAGTAGGCAAGATCCTGGAAAAAGCAAATTATTGTGGAAAATAATGCAATTTGCTTTATCCAAAGTCAATTGCTGGCCCAGGGGCAGCTGAGTTCTAGTTAAAGAACATCACATGCTGCCATAAGGAAAGAGAATGGACAGTTTGCTCCGGCCCAGCAGCTTGGACACACTGAGAGCCCTTCGCGGTTGCCATGTGATAGTAAGTAGCTCTGGTTATAGCTCAGTAAACAGGGCCTTAGCTGCTGCTTCAGCTCTGCTAGCATGACATCAGGGAGCTGCTTCATAACGCGTAATGATTAACCATATTGTATTAACCGTCTATTATGAGGGCTTGTGGGGTACCTGTACAATTTATAATGTGGTCCTGTGTGTGCGTGTGTGTTTGATTTGTAGTCCAGTCCACTTTGGAAGCTCATGTTGGGAAAGCTAATTATATAAACTATAATTTCCCTCTAATAATATAATATACCGAACTTTATATATGTAATTGTTGTTGTTTTAATTGTTTTAGATGTGCTCATTGTTGCTTTTAAATAAATAATACAAATAAGAAAATTATTATTATTAAACAGAAACATAGAACATAGAATAATGTTAGATACACAATTGTTTTCACTGTTTTTATATAGCCAGCTGTTTTTCATATGTTTCTGTTGTATTGTAAATTGCTTTGAGGTGCCTCATGGGAAGCAATTCATAAATATTGTTGTTGTTGTTAAATAATCAATATAAAAAATGCCTAATGCACAATGAACAGTTTATTCCTACTCATCAGGATCCAGTTATGATAGGAAAGATTTACAATGTCTCTAGCTAGTCTCTAGCTGCTAAATTTGCCTGTTTGCCTGTTGTTATTCTGTCTCTCACAGCTACAATAAACCTACCATTAAAATTATGGACTGGTCATTTCTTCGTCAGAGGGCAAACGGGCAAATTTAGCAAGGGATCAAATACTCCCCCGCCCTTCACTGTAGATGATCAGGCTTTAACTGTGGGGCCGCCACCAATAAGTTCTGTCTGCTGGGTAGCCATGGGCAAGCCATCATGTCACTCCCTTTCCTACTTCACAAACCTGCTGTGATGGCAAACAGCCCAATAAGGTGAACAAAGTGCTTTGCACTCTGATTCACTGCTATCAGCATTTTTAGCTCACTCTTTAGCCGCCGCCCCACCCCAGCAAGGTCAGTGATAACACAAAAGGAAAAGGGATTGGGAGTGAGGAGGAAAAAGAAGGCAGTGCTTCTTGGTTATAGGTTTCTTGTAATGACCAGCCGGAACAGAAGCATACTTATAATTTTCCTAAGGATGACACAGCTAATTGGCAATACTTGCAGTATTAGAACTGAGTCCTAGTACTGGTTAAATATGGTCACTCACCACCCCAATTCCAAAGTGGTGTGAAATTCCAGGGGTCCAGGGTTTGTGTTTCCTTTGGAAATGCGGCACACTGGAGACAGTGGTGTTATTATGATATATGGTTTATTTGCACATACATATACAACCTGAGTCTCTGATGGAGGGGCTTATAGTATTACAAGGTTCTTGCTTCACCCATGGCCAGTCTTGGATGCCAGCAGAAACTAGCCATGGTTTCTTATTTTCACAGTATTATTTTTTTAAATATTTTTAATGAGGTGGTTAAGCTGAGAGAGCAAGACTGGCCCAAGTCCACCCAACGATCTTTGCCTCTGAAAAGGGATTCAAGCCCTGGTCTCCCAGTTCCTAGCCTGACACTCTAACCCAGGGGTAGGCAACCTAAGGCCTGGGGACTGGATGTGGCCCAATTGCCTTCTCAGTCCAGCCCACGGACGGTCCAGGAATCAGCGTGTTTTTACATGAGTAGAAGGTGTCCTTTTATTTAAAATGCATCTCTGGGTTATTTGTGGGGCATAGGAATTCGTTCTTTTTTTTTTCTTTTCAAAGTATAGTCTGGCCCACCACATAGTATGCGGGACGGTGGACCAATCCCCTGCTGAAAAAGTTTGCTGACCCCTGCTCTAACCACTACACCTCGCTGCCTCTCAGGAGTCATTCGTCCGGGATTTTATTTCACGCAACTGATGAAGTCTATCCGGGTCGGCTTAACCCATCATAAAGTTAAGTTTCTTAAGTGCCACAAGGGTCTTATTTTTAACTCGTGTTTGGCGAACTCTGGCAGGCGAGATATTCTTTTGCGCCGTTTCCACGTGCGATCGAGGCTGCTGCTACTTTTTGAAGAATCCGCTTCCACCAGCGCAGACGCCTCTGACAGTGCTTGCAAGCGAAGCGCGCGGCCTGCCCGTCTCACGTTGCTGACAGCCAGAGCGACCAATAGCCTGGCCAAGCCCGCCCAGTAGGGCGGAGCTCGGGAGTGGGAGGAGAATGGGGCGGGGCTGCATCAGAGGGGAGGGGCGTGGCTTGGCCGCGGTGGGCGTGGCTCTCCGCCCGTCTCCAACTCCGAGAGGCTTCCCCGGGGATTCAGGTTGCGGCTCCGGTGTCGTCGGAGCTGCGCTTCTGCTGCAACTTCTTCGCAACTTTCCCCTGGCTTGGCCCGAGTCGCGGCCGCGATGTCCTCGGTGCAGGTGCTTTACCCTCCCAACGTGCACCGCTGCAGCATGCTCAGCTCGGCGGCGTTCCCCAAAGACGAGCCGGCGCAGGGTGAGTTGCTCCGCTGCGGAGGCGCAGTTGGGGGGAGACTGGGGCGGACGCGCGAGGGCTGCGAGAGGGCGCCTCCGAGGTCTGCAAGGACCCGCCGTGGCTTGATAAGAGTCGGGGTCAGAGCGGATCCCTCTGCTTGCAATGGGGTCTGGCTCGTCTTTGCCCTCTGGGGATCCTCACGCTGCGCATCGGGGGGCAACGGGCTTCCTGCTGCCCGGTGTCAAAACTTCTGAGAGCCCACCAAAATACAAAAAGGGGGGATACTTCTTGGCTGCATCACAAGCTTCTATTGGCTTTGCATTATCGGTTTAATGCTCGCAGCTTTGTGCAAACTTAATTTGCTGAGAGTTTTCTACGAGAGGTTCCCTAACTCCTTGCGCTCCTCCGAATGAGCGACAGGGAGAATCGAATGAATAGCCGTCCCGCGGAAGGTGACATCCCCTCTCTGATCGGAGGCTGCAGTGGGTGGCCGGGTCGTTGACACGAGTCTGCGATCGGATTGCTTTTAGTCAGCGCTGGGGATCCGTGGAGCGACGACGCGTCCCCGCGCCAAATGCCTTAAAGCCGCTCGCAGGGCTGTGAAACTCCGCTTCTCCTCCGCTCCTTTCCTTTGATCCGCTTGCTAAGAATGCGAATTAACGATGGAAACCCAATCTTGGGCTAAAAGATCCCCGCATTCCAGGGGGTTGGGATGGATGACCCCGGTGGCCCCTTCCAGCTCCACGGTTCTATGATTCCGTCAGTGTGTCGTACATTTGCAGAAGTTGGAGCGGTTATTTCCTTGGCTTGTAGGAGGGGGCGCGCGGCTCTTGAGAAACTCCGGGAGATTTCCATTCGGTTGCCTGTTGCCAAGTGAGACGAGGGGAGCAGCCGAGTTGCCGCTCAGTGCTGACCTCTGCAGGCGGCGGCTGGTTTTCTGCGTTCCTTTGCTGCTGCGTTTAAATCTTCATATTTTTCCCCCCAACCTGTTGCTCACCGTTGGACTCGCAACTCCCACCGTCCACAAAACCCTTAGCTATACTGGTTAGGACTGGCAGTAGTTGAACAGCATCCAAAACGCAACAGGTTCCCCACCCCTGGCAAACCAGTTTGGCGTGACACTCACTGGGTGACTGTGGACCAGTCACCTTTGCTCCGCCTAACTTACTTTTTACACGACTGATGTTGCTAAGAGGGCAAAATGGGGGCGAGGGAGTAAGCCATGCAAGGTGGCCTTTGAGCATCTCTGCAGGAAATGTGGGAGATAAAGGTGTACACAAATTAAACACCCATTGGTGTCCACTGAGTTGAATGGGGGGGGGGGAGAAGAAACTTGCCTTGTTTTCTGCACATGCCCTTGAAACCATCCCAGTGTGGACTCCTTTCTGTCACAACAGCTGTGAAAAAAAAGAATAAGCAGTCTCCTGGCTGGGTCGGCAGGCTTTGCTGACCAGAAAGAGTGTCACCCTTGAAAATAATTGACCTCTTCTCCTTTGCCGCTCTTTCAACGTATTTCACATAATGGCCTCCTTTATTGTTACAACGACCCTGTAAGATAGGCCAGTAATGTTATCTGCATCGGTGAGTTCGTAGCAGAGGCAAGGTTTAAAGGAGGCCTTTCTCAGCTCTCTGCCTTTTCCATCACTCAGCTGCACATGCAATAACAGGGCCGGCCCAAGACACTTTGCTGCCTGAGGCAAGCGACACGGCACACCTCCACACACACACACACACACACACACAGAGAGAGAGAGAGAGAGAGAGAGAGAGAGAGAGAGAGAGAGAAGCTGGTCAAACTGGACAAGACCATCCCCTTCCCTGAGGCTTGCTTAGGGGGACACTCCCCCTACAAGACTTTCTGCTGCCTGAGAGAGTTATCTCACTCTGCCTAATGGTAGGGCCAGGCCTGTGTAACACCCCCAGCACCTGTACCTATAGTAAATGGCGTTCTCCTTTGTTTTATTGACACAGGGAGATGACTGAAAATCAGAGCTACCTTTAGCGTAACTGAGAGTGGGGTGGGGTGGGGGAAATACGTTGGCATGATCCTTTCCTCCTCTGCTCAATGACTGCTTGCCCATGAGGAAGAAACACACTAGTGTGTCATCGTATTTTGCATCCCTCTGGGCCATTCCCAGTTGTTTATTTTTGGAATGATGCTTTATGACTTTGGCCTCGCAGCTTTATCCCACGTGGCTGTGCTTGTGTTGTCTCCCACAAAGGTACACAAACAACAAAGGTGCCTGTTTCTCTGTCCAGCAGGCGGGAAACGGCATGTTTCCTGGGAATCTGGTGCGGCAAACTCCTGTCCCGTCTAGGCGCCCCCTCCCATCACCAAACCCACAGACTAGCCCTCTCTCGGGGATGTCAAACATCGCCTCTGCCTTGCTGCTGTGCTCTGTGAGGTGGGCAGTCCCGTATCAAAGCGTTTGTGGCTATTCCTCCCTGTCTCCAGGGACATTTCTGGCATTCCAAGGGAGCTTAGATAGATACAACAAGGCTTGGCTTATCGTTTGGAAGCTTATCATTTGGAAGCCCGCCTTTGCGGGAAAGTGAAACTTGCTTTGCTGCGATGGAAAAGGTGATGTGGTCATCTGGTGTGTCGCTGGATGATTTACACTGATTTGGGGGTATCTGCTCGGCTGCAACGTACTCCTCCTCGCTTTATTGAGTCAATGGGGTTGTTGTTGTTAGTCACTTCCGTAGCTGGCTCACGCCCTGCTTTAAAGAGGAAAGGATTTATGGCTGAGAATACGCAACGTGTGCTCGGAATGATCAGTCCCAAGTCCGTGCACTGGTGGCAGATATGCATTGAGGCCGATCCTATAATATTAGTAAAATGCAGCCTTGTGAAAGGAAGATGTGGCGAACCCCTGCTATGCAATGATATATGTAGCTAAATACAAAGCCTGGGTTTCTTTATTATGGCATTGGATGCTGACCGCTGGTGATATGTTTCGGCTAACTTTTGACCTAGGCAGCCAAGAGTGTGTTACACACACGCCAGGCCATTTCCACTTCCATTTTCAGAATCCAAAATGCGGTGTCATAGAAGGGGATGCATTTGCTGGTGCCGTGGGTTTGCAAAACAGCAGTTTTTGTCTTTGTTGACATATGTTCTGAATGGCTGAGCGGCTGGTCTGACTTTGTGGCAGGAAATAACTTTGGGTCAGCTAAGGTAGTTGGGCCCAGACCTTGAGAGAGCGCTGCTGTGCTCCTTATTAGGGAGAACTGTGCAGAACAGGAAAGGTCCCATGAACTGCAACAAGACTGCAATACCCCCAGGGCCGCCTTTCCCAGTCCTTGAGGTGTGAACTGATCCTGTGCTTATCATTTGAGGCTCTTCTTCATGCACCCCCTTTATGAGAGGCCTGGAGGGAGGCAACACGAGACTGGGCCTTTTCTGCGGTGGCTCCCCACTTATAGAATGCTCTCCCCTGGGAGGCTCACTGGATGCCTTCATTACAGGCAAAAACGTTTCTCTATAACCAGGCCTGGGGCTATCAATCCATTGTCTTTTAAACTGTGTGGGTGGGTGGGTTATTGATTTTGTTTACCACTATGGTATTTATAGGGACGAGGGTGGTGCTGTGATCTAAACCACTGAGCCTAGGGCTTGCCGATCAGAAGGTCGGCGGTTCGAATCCCTGCGACAGGGTGAGCTCCCGTTGCTCGGTCCCTGCTCCTGCCAACCTAGCAGTTTGAAAGCATGTCAAAGTGCAAGTAGATAAATAGGTAACACTCCAGTGGGAAGGTAAACGGCATTTCCGTGCGCTGCTCTGGTTTATCCAGAAGTGGCTTAGTCATGCTGGCCACATGACCCAGAAGCTGTACGCTGGCTCCCTTGGCCAGTAAAGCGAGATGAGCGCCGCAACCCCAGAGTGGTTCGCGACTGGACCTAATGGTCAGGGGTCCCTTTACCCTTTACCTTTATGGTATTTATATTTGTGTTTTTATATTGTAAACTGTCTTGTGGTCCTCAAATGAACAGCAGTATAGCAATATAATAAACAAACCTGTACCACCATGGCAAGGAAGGGGGCGCCGGGAGAAACTCTATGCCTTCTGTTGGACACTCAGGGTCTCTGGTCAAGCAAATCTAGTGGGGGGGGGAGCAAATCTGGATTTTAAGACTGCAGGTATTTTTTTTCAGTGGGTGAGTGGGACGCTGGAAGCAATAGGGGCACTTGCTATTTAATTAAAGAGGTGGAAGGCGAGCAGAGTGTCACTCTCGCCCCGTGAATCAGTGGAGGCGGAGGGCGAGGAAAGGTTTCCCCACCCCTTCCTCCTACTTCACAGCCGTTGCTGGTTGCAACTCAGCCCACACTTCGGAAAGACGAAAGAGGGCTGATTGAGCGATGGCTTTTGATGTCCAGGGCAGGAGATCTCCCAAAGCTACCAAGAGCTGGACTCAGACAGCAAAAATGCGGGGTGGGTCCGGGGAGCGCGTCGATGCGGAGCATTTGCTAGCGGACTTTGCAAGCGCCAACTTTAAAATAGTATATCGCACGTGGGTCAACAAGCGGCGGTGGCGAGGAGAAGCGTAAAGGGTCCTCGCGCGGCTCTCCTCGATTGGCTGCCGTTGCCTTTCCAATTCGTTTAAAGGACTCCTGCCTGCTGCGCACCCCGCCTCGTTTTGATTGCCGTGCGCGCTTCTCCCTCGACGGTTTCAAAGCCTCGCCCTGTCGGCGGCCGAATAGAACTCCTCCTTTTACCCCCCCCACCCCACACACGCCTCTTCTGATTGGCTCGGCTTTTTCGCGGCTTCCTCCAGCTCGCCCCGCCATTGGCTAAGTTCGGCGTGGAGTTGGAACGTTCGTAAAAGCGAAGGAATTCCGAGGCGCACGCGGTGGGGGAGGGAGGAGCGGCCACACACATACACACAAACAAGCACACGCGAGGCAATCTTGGCCGGAGAGTGACCGACTGACCAGGCCATGCTCTTGGCTCAAGGCCCCATTTGCCACCAGGGTCCCGAAGGGCCGCCGGCCGCCGATGCCGCCGAAGAGGAGCCTCGCTCCGCGGGTAACAACAAGGAGCACGTGGGGCGGTTTTTGTGAATGGAGCGAGCGGGGTGGTTTTCGCTGCTGTTGTTTGCAAGCAAACCGCAGCCGGTGTGAGTGTCTGGCTGGCTGGGCGGGTCCCGGCACAACTCGCCACGCTGATGCGCTGCTTTCCTTTTCTCCATCCCCCGCAGGGAAGGCGACCTTGGAGACGCGCTACCGCTTGGGAGCGTTGATTGGGAGCGGCGGTTTCGGCACCGTCTACGCGGGGACCCGGCTCAGCGATTCTCTCCCGGTGAGTGACCGATCGGCGTCTTCTCTCTCTCTCTCTCTCTCTCTGTCAGTCGCGCGTGCATGTGTAGATACACTTATTATGTACATTATAGAGACACAAACACACGCGTAAATGTACATAATATCTACACATGCACGCGCAACTCAAATGGCCAAATGCAGTACAAGAAGTCAACCAGCGGCTTTTAGGAGAGATGGAAATAAATGGTATACAGTGGTACCTCGGGTTAAGTACTTAATTCGTTCTGGAGGTCAGTTCTTAACCAGAAGCACCACTTTAGCTAATGGGGCCACTGCGCTGCCACTGCGCAATTTCTGTTCTCATCCTGAAGCAAAGTTCTTAACCCAAGGTACTATTTCTGGGTTAGCGGAGTCTGTAACCTGAAGTGTCTGTAACCTGAAGCGTCTGTAACCCAAGGTACCACTGTATTGGGTAGTGGGGGACACACATAATCAATCAATCAACTGGTCACTTCTTTTACTTAAAGAACATCCCCAACCTTATTTAAAATAGATATAAAGCAAGAATAAAAACAACCTGAAACACTCACAGTAATATGCATAAAAGAGCATTAAAAGTTCTTAACCTGAGGTACTATTTCTGGGTTAGCGGAGTCTGAAACCTGAAGCGTCTGTAACCCGAGGTACCACTGTATTAGGGTTGTGCAATTCTGGGGGCTGGAGTGGAATTAATGATCCGCGCGAGAGAGAAGAAAGAGAAGCCAGCAGCGAACAAAAGGGGAGGGGGAGGCGTGACTCTTGCTCCAATTCGGGGCTGCACCATGCGCGCTGGCTGCTTTGAATCCCAGGTTATCGGCTGGGTTTCCCATTCTCCAACCTGTTCTGTCTCTCAGAGGGTGTGTTACTGTCCTGGATGAGTGATGCGCCTGGACTCCTTGCTATGCTCTGTGCTGCTCGCTAAGCCTTTGGCTCCACTTCAGGCACTTGGAGCACACAGTGGCTCATCAGTCCGGTTTCCTGGTAATAATTATTAAGGAGGGAGAGAGAGAGAGCGCAAGCAACACACGTCCCATGATGAGGAAGGCATCACTGCCATGCAGGCCTATGCTGAGTTCCGAACTTGGAAGTTAATGCAGCGGTAGTAGTTTAATAATATACAGCTGCAGCAAATAATGATGCACACCTGTTTATCTGCTACTGGCTGTGCTGGAGTTACAAAATATATGCATGTTGCATTGGTTGTGTGTGACTTGCAGGTGTGTTAAGTCACTGTTGTTGGTGGGCAAAATCCTGGGTGTACTGAAGGGAGTGGTTGGGAAGGTGTGGAAATTCCCTGGTTCTGTATTTTTTCAAGAACTTCTGGGGGGTGCAGAGTCAAAAGCATTAGGACTGGATACTGAGGCAAGGGGCAGTATGCTATTTTGAAGCCTGAATAAAATAAGCCCTGAGAAGAGGAATTGTGGTGGTTTTCTCTTTAGAAGGGAGTGTAGTTCCATTGTGGGGTTTTAAAGGTATTCTTATTCCCAAAGGGACAAAATGGCTACTACACCAGTGTTTCCCAAATTTGGATCTCTAGCTGTTTTTGGACTACAATTCCCATCAACCCTGACTATTGGTCCTGTTAGCTAGGGATGATGGAAGGTGTAGTCTGAAAGCAGCTGGACACCCAAGTCTGGGAAACATGGATCTACAATTTTATGAGCTCTCAATCAAGTAAATTCAGGTGTTGTTAAGAAAAAATAATTACAAAAACACCAACCCCCCTGCTGTACATT
This sequence comes from Podarcis filfolensis, assembly GCF_964270895.1. NCBI lineage: Eukaryota > Metazoa > Chordata > Lepidosauria > Squamata > Lacertidae > Podarcis > Podarcis filfolensis. The sequence continues at coordinate 20,561,357 of NC_139605.1, forward strand.
TGCAGCCATAAATAGAAAATCCACTATTTCCAACAAATAGTTCTCTCTATTCCTAAGGGGTGGGGGTAGGGAGGGGCAGTATACTTTTCCAACAAGGAGATGTTAAGACCTTATTTCTTTCTAATAGAGAGCATTGAAACAAGTAATGTGGTACACTCTTTCCTTCAGAATCTTACATTATGAGGGGCATTTCTGTTAGAGCAATCTCAAGCCTAAGATGACATGTGCTGAAATTGAAGAATAATCGGTAGAGCATTTGGGTAAGGCTTGGTAAAGAAATGCAACAACTCCATGAGAAAATACCACATTGTTCAATTTAGACATTTCAGTTTGTTGAAATTCTGGTTTGCATGCCGTTAAAATATTTGTGAGAAACTCTGCATTAGACAGGTACCAAGTAGGCCTTTTTGATAAACTTGCTTATGTATGATCTTGAAGCTTCAGCAACCTGCCATGGGTTGGAATCCTTGCATAGCTTGCGGAAGATGACTTTGTGCAAAGATCCAGTTACAGATAGGTAGCCGTGTTGGTCTGCCATAGTCAAAACAAAAAATTTTTTTTCTTTCCAGTAGCACCTTAAAGACCAACTAAGTTAGTTCTTGGTATGAGCTTTCGTGTGCATGCACACTTCGTCAGATACACTGACGTATGAGCTTTCGTGTGCATGCACACTTCGTCAGATACACTGACGATAATTTTTTTTTTTTTTTTTTTTTTTGTGCAAAGAGTCCACTAGACGGTTGCTGGATCTGGGTTGCAGCAGGGCTGGCTTCAAGTTTAATGGGGTCCTGAGTGAAGCGCCCCCTGGTGGCAGCATGGCCAGCAGCTGTGTCTGGCTGCCATATAAATCATTCCTCTCTGGGGTATCGTGGGGAAATGGCAGCTGAACTTTGCTTCAGGATGAGAACAGAAATCGTGCTCCAGCGGCGCGGCAGCAGCGGGAGGCCCCATTAGCTAAAGTGGTGCTTCAGGTTAAGAACAGTTTCAGGTTAAGAACGGACCTCCGGAACAAATTAAGTACTTAACCCGAGGTACCACTGTAAACAAATCAGAAGGGAGCCCAAGGCAGGTGTTGGTGGCGAACCCCTGGCAGTTGCCCAAGAATGCCTAATAATAATAATAATAATAATAATAATAATAATAATAAATTATTTATACCCTGCCCTTCCCGGTTCAGAAAACCGGGCTCAGGGCAGCTAACAACAAATTTAAGACCCTTAATTGATGCAACAAAAGCAGCATAAAATACAGTATAAAACGTGAATAACAATAAATTCAGAATTCAAAAATCAATTTAGGGGGGAAATCTTGGCACTTCCTCTAGGCTTGCAGCCTGACCCGAGACAAGGTCACAACAGCCATGCTTATCTCCGTGCATTGTGACATGGGGTTCGTGCTAAAGGTGGATGCAAAATAGTGCTGGAAATTCTGTAGCAGGCTTTGCTTCCTAACAGCATTCTCCTTCTCTCCTTTTGCAGGTGGCCATCAAGTATGTTGCCAAAGACAGAGTCTTGCAATTCCAACACATGGTGAGTTGCTGCCCTTTTGCGCCGTTTCTCTTCCCGTTGAGGCCGCCTGACTCGTTGAGCGACGGTGCCAGAGGTTTCTCTCATGCCTGTCTCCCTTTCTCTCTCTTTCCTTCCTTCTCCAGAACGGCACCCTGGTCCCGCTGGAAGTCGTGCTGCTGAAGAAGGTGTCTTCCTCGGGCTGCCGAGGCGTCATCCGCCTCCTGGATTGGTTTGAGCAGTCTGACGCGTACTTCATCGTGATGGAGCGCCCCCTCGTCTCTCAGGACCTGTTTGACGTCATCACTGACAGGGGCCCACTCCCTGAAAGCCTGGCCGCCGGCTACTTCCGGCAAGTGGTGGAGGCCGTGCGCCACTGCCACCTCTGCGGGGTTTTGCACCGAGACATCAAGGATGAGAACATTCTGGTTGACCTCCTGCAAGGAGACCTAAAGCTCATAGACTTTGGCTCGGGGGCGCTGCTTCGGGATGCTCCCTATACAGATTTTGATGGTGAGTGTGCGTGAGACGGAGAGGGAGAATGCCAGAGACCACCACTCAGCGACAGGGCACACACGCTTTGCTTGCAAAACGGTCCTGGGTTCAAGTTCCGACATCTCCAGGGAGGGCCGAAAGATTTGACAGCAGCTACACTGTTGTCGGTATCAGCAAGCTGTTGCCAACCTTTGAGCTTGTGGTTCTTTTATTTTTATTTTTATTCCCTCCCCCCCAAAAAAATGCTTTTTATTGAGATTTAAGAACACCAACAGCAACCAACAAAAACATCAAATCTTATTACATATATCCTACTTTATGCTCCATAGAGCCGTTGACTTCCGTCCTTCCCTTCCGCAAGTTTTCTTATTCCAATCCATAATTCACAGTTTCATTGGTTAAAAATTACACCGTGACATAAGATTTAATTCAATCCTGCCAACGTTTTCATATTTCTACAGTTCTCACTTATATAAACCATAAATTGACTCCATTCTTTTTGGTACTTCGTCTCCTCCTGATTGCGAATTCTGTGTGTCAGTTTTGCCATTTCAGGGTATTCGACCAGCTTTATCTGCCATTCCCTTACAGTCGGAATCTCCTGTAACTTCCACTTTGGGGCTTGTGATTCAAAACATCTGGCGGGCACCAGGTTGACGGCTGCATGGGACTCAGTGCTCCCGATGCCAAAGGTGGCAGGTTTTTGGTTTTGCAGAGAAGCACCCAGGAAGGGAACAAGCTAGGAACACAAATCAATGTTGGCGGGCAGGGAGGTCAACCTCAGCCAAATTTTTTGCAGACTTTGGCCTAAATCTGAACCATAGTTCAGACCTCTGGCAACAGCTGTTTGTCTTTTCCTCCTAGCAGCCTTCTAGGAAGGAGAATGAGGTGAGGGGATGTCAGAAAGAGAGAAGGGAGAGAGAAAAGGGGTGGCAGGAAGCGAAGGGAGAGCAGAAGGGGATAGTCCTGCACACTGCTGGCTTCGTCTGTCTCACAGACGAGATTGCGGCCCTGAGGAATATGGCCGTTGGTGGGATCAAATATTTCCTCCCCACCCCAGTGTCGGAGGAACTGTCTGAAAATGGGCTGCAGTCTCCCTATGAGAAGTACAGGGAGTTGTTATGGGGAGGTTTGAGCAATTCGGTGTCTCCCCGCGTCCGGTTTCCACATAGCAAAGCACATTATAGGCCATTGCCCATGTAAAATCAGAGGCTTTGGGTTGTGCCTTTTGTATTTGACCAGACTGGGTATAGATCTGGGAGTTGTCTTCTGAGCATTTGTAAAGTATGCTAAAGGCCTAAACAGTCTGCTCTGTTCATAGGTTGACCAGCCTTTTTCTTGGTCTCTGATGCCATTGTTGCATCTTTTGGATAAACACAGGTTGCAAAATAAAGTCTTGCGGCAGCTTAATTTTTGGCCTGAAGGTGTACACTCTTATTGCTGTCACATTGGATGAGTTAGTCCTTAATTCAGTGTAGCCATCCTGGTTTACACTCTTCTCTCCCCCCTCCCCCTCAGTGTTTACACGGAGAAGAAATTCCAGTTGGTCAGTGGTAATTGTTAGCTGGTCTGTTTGTATGCGCAGTTGCTCCAGATTGCCTCATCTGTATTGGTGTTCTCTTGTGTGTGCGCACCCTAAGGTCATTGGCCTAGATGCCACTGGCCTGTAAACCTGATTTCACGTTGCAATACCTCAAAATGCAGGTAAAGGTTCGTACGATGGAATGTTGTTCCACACAGATCAATTCTCTCTCGGGGCATTTGTTTATTTATAGAGGATCATTTATAATCTGGAGGGTGTTTCCAACTCAGAGTGGATCTGCTGAAATAAATGAGTCCCTGTCTGTTAATTTCAGTGGGTTTTTATTCTGAGACACGACCCACAATTTCACTTATCCCCTCAAAAATCCCTCTCTTCCCATCTCTCATTCTGCTTGTGTCTTGCCTTTTACATTGCAAACATTTCTTCTTATTAGTGCTTTGTAAGCATAAAAATGCTTTTAAGTAAATAAAACTGCAGATAAAACACCCCATTTTACAGATGGGGAGACTGAGGCTGGAGCAGCAGTACGCCAGTGCCAATTCATCGTGGAAGTCTCATATATGGGGGAACCTGCTGCCCTAAGCTTCTTTGGGAAGAAATTGTGGGATATATATTTAATAAATAACACAAACGTTTCATATCTGGTTCTTTGAATTTAGGCAATGGTGGTGGTCCTGCTCAACATGGGTGAGGAAGGGGCAACCTGGGGGGGGGGATTTTGTAACTCTGTTTCTGGTTCCTTTAGCGCCTCTCCGGGTATGTTTTCACCGGCTCCTTTCCATTCTTACAGGCACCCGGGTATACAGCCCTCCTGAGTGGATAAAATACCACCGGTACCATGGCGTGTCTGCCACTGTGTGGTCCTTGGGCGTGCTGCTCTATGACATGGTGTGTGGGGACATCCCTTTCGAGCGCGACGAAGATATCCTCCTTGGGAAACTCCACTACCACTGCAGGGTATCCTCAGGTACAGACACTACCCTAGACCCAGGCCAGTGGATATTTGCAAGGGTGCAAGAAGAGGCCGTATCTCAGTTTACCTTGAGATAGATGTTAGTCAACAGAATGCCAAAGTTAATTATCCGATCTTTAGCAGGGGTCAGCAAACTGCGGCCCACCGGGTTCGTAAATACGGCCCGTGGACCCTGCTGCCCACTCGGTCAGTCCCCGTGCTGCGGCTGAGTTCCGTGACACTGGCACAGCTTTGGATTGGCTGTAGGAAGCTCCTGCAGCCAATCCAAAGCCGTGGATGCCTCTGGGCGACGCCCCTTCCTTCCCACTGAGACGGCTGTGTGTGGCCAAGAGCTGAGCGGGAGGAAGCGGTGACACCGGGGAGGCTGCCTCCACCACCCAGGCCAGCGGCCTGGGCTCTGCACCCCTGGCTGAGGCAGAGGATAACGCTGCCGAACATGTGGCAGGGGGGGTCCTTTCAGGAGAGGGTGGGTCCAGCCCCCCACAAGGTCTGAGGGACAGTGGACCAGCCCCCTCCTGCAAAAGTTTGCTGACCCCTGATCTTTAGGACAAGTTTTCTTTTTCTTTATTTCTTTTTTTCAGTCAAGATGCTTATTTTTGTTAGACCAGCAATTTCACCCCTGGGTTGCTTAAGGATTCTTAATGTATGCTTCTTGAATTTGGCAACTCCTTTGTACTTAATTTGTCACTGAGCCCTGGAGTGCCACAGTGGTTTGGACTATGGATCGTTGGTAGGCTCATGTGACAGGATACTGCCCTTGGGGGTGGATTGGCCTACCTCGTGAAAGCTGATTGAAGTCTGCTCCATCTGCATAGCACTTCCTGCTTCGTTCAGTTGAAATGAGCGTTGCTGAATTGAATAGACTGTGCTCTACTGTAAATAATATCCTGAATACCCTTGGGGAAAGTAATAATCTTCCGACTCCTATTCTTATCTCTTAAAATAGGACTAATTGTCAGGCATTTTGGGATAAGTTCTTAATGAGGTGCAAGGCACGAAGTGCTTTGCAAGACAGGGATAACATAACTCAATACGGCAGATCATGAGGCTGTTAATCTCAGAGTCATGGGTTTGAGCCCCACTACAACTCCCATCATCCCTAGCTAGCACAACCCAATGGTCAGGGCTGATAGGAATTGTAGTCCAAAACTGCTGGAGACCCAAGTATGGGGAACACTGGACTTAGATGATCCTCGTGGGCCATTCCAACCCTGCAATTCTTTTAGTTTTTAGGGGTTTTTGAATGTTTTATGTAGTTTTTATGTAGCTTTGTGGTAGTTTTATGTAGGTTTTATGTAGTTTTCAATTTCATTGTTCTGCATGGGACAATGACAATAAAGATATCGGATATCGGATATTCAATGATATGAGGAAGGGCTATAGCTCACTGGCAGAAGGCCCCAGGTTAAATCTCCAGCTAGGGTTTTGTGGGAAAGGATCCTTCCTGAAGTTCTGGAAAGCTGCTTGCAGCCAGAGTTAGGCCACGGGCAGTGTTAGAAACTCAGGTATCTAAGCTTAGGCACCAAATGGCTCCTTAAACCAAGGATAACAGTCACCAAAGCAGAATGTCTGGCTGCCATTTTTGGGCATGATGGCTTTCTAAAGTCTTATATTTCAAAGGATGGGAGTGACTGCGATTGATTATCACTTAAACATCTAGCTAGTTCAGATGACAACCTTGAGCTATAGGTTAAGAACTCTGAGAACTTTAAACAAGTAACTTGATCCAGGAACAGTCCACATACATATTGGCCTATTCCTACCTCTTTTTCTTAATGGTGACACGGACCATTCATAACATAAGAACATTCTTCACAGCTGTGTGAGGAGGGCAGTGGGATGGGTTAATTGAAGATGAGCTACAGCAATCAGCTATAACGTTGTTCGCTGCCCCTGCACAGGGAAAGCCTTTTGGTTCCTGAAATTCATTCCAATTGTGCCGATAAAATATAACGGACAGAATTCTACAGGATGTGTTATTAGTGTGTGGAAACAGTCGAGATCCAAGGATCCCCTGGCTTGCACCTCCAGATGGTGGAGATGTCAAGCGCTGTCCTGGGGCCAGGGCACCTTCACTTGGTCGCAAGTGGCCAATAGCCAGGCGCAAAATGTGCCTGGCTAATTGCGAACACTGGCCCCATGGGTTCAAAAACTGGTCCATGAGCTTCATTCAGGTGATTTGCAGTGCGACCACATTCAATGTTCATATTTTTTCAAAATATGTATTGCATAGCTGTCAACTTACAGATTTGAAAATAAGGGACCAGCAGCCAAAATAAGGGACCTGCAGCCTCACCTGTTCCAGGCACTCCAGTCTTCCTATCCTCCTGCAGTCTGGTCAAACTCATGCTGGTAGCTTCGAGAACACTGTCCAACCAACTTTGTAACCAGAGGTTCAACTGAATAGAATCTGAATCACATGCACCACAAGGCCTATGCAGCCTCAACTTAAGATGGCTCCCCGGCCTGGCTTTGCACTGCAAAGTTTGCAGCAGCACGTGCAACAAAATGGCGTCCAGCATTCAAAAACCCCCTCAGCTTGCATTAACTAGCCACACACAAGGCATGCAAGCTCCACCCCCCAGTCGTTCTTAGACTTCTTATTGGTTGAGCAACACAGCCAAGCAACACAGTTGGAGCCTCCCTCCTCCCTGGCCAGCAGGGAGGGAGGGAGAGGAGCTGCTTCCTTTGAAATTTAAGGGACATCATTTAAGGGACATCCATCAATAAGGGACAGCAGCGGGACATGGCACTGGAATAAGGGACTGTCCCTTTAAATAAGGGACACTTGACAGCTCTGATGTATTGCTGCTTTTGTTTCTTACGTTGTATTTGATGCTGTTCCGATACGGTACTACAATATCTAAGAAATGAAAAAGCCATAAATACGCAAAGCACATCACAACTACTACAGCAGGCAGAAAAACCATCAAACGGTGTGCCTAGACCCTCAGCAGTTTCCAAGTGGTCCCTGGTGGTGGTGGAAACAGGTTAGGAACCCCTGGTATAGGGAGAGTTGAGCTTTCCAGAGCAACGCCTTGACTCCGTGCAACTTCCTGTGTGTTCCTATTGGGCGGTGTAATAACCATGGTTCTTTCCTGCTTTGACAGACTGCCGTCACCTGATTGAGTGGTGCCTCTCGCTGGCCCCAGAGAACCGGCCTTCCCTGGAGCAGATCTTGGCCCATCCATGGCTCCTTGCCTTCTTGGAGCAAGGCGGACGCAAAGCCCAGCAGCCCACAGTCCCCAAAGCCGGCACGAGCCTGTGACTCTGGTGGCCTCTGGACAGCAGTACGGGGACGGGCCATCGCAGAAAGGATGGACGTATCTCGGTTTCTCCTGCGACGACAGGCTGACATACTCGTTATTCCTGCTGATAGCTGAGTTCCCGCCCCTGGGTGGACGACCTATGAAATCCCAGGCCTGTGGCAGGGACACCGCCCACCCTGACTAGACAGGGGGTCTGGCGTGCAGCCCCTGACCCCCAAGACAAAAGAGACCAATGAGCTCTGCTCTGTTTACACAAGGACTGTCTCCTGTCTTCACCAGTGAGGGCTGCAGAAGACTGGCAGCGAGTGAACAGTGTTTGAAGCCATCCCTGCTGGCTTCCTCTTGTTACGCCTTTCAGTATTGGGAGTTTGGTGGACCTCTGGACCGACCTTCATGCGCCAGGACTGGATTGGCGTTTTGATGTCACGCCGGGTACGGGGGGTTGTTTCTTCTGGTGGTCAGATGCTTATTTATTTGGCGTGACGTTCCTTTGGTGGGGAGCCCCGGGTCCTTCCTCCTCCTCCTCCTCCTGTTGTTGTTTTTTTGCTAAGCCATCATCTACCTGCTGTGGATTTTCGGGCATAGAAACATTTTCTCTGGCCCAGCTGGGAAGTGACATGGTTATTGTGAACAGCCCCCTGCTTCCATTCCTGTCCAGCCATTCCAAGTCTGAATCCAGTTTCCTCCAGTGCCTTGACTTGATGGGTGTGTGTGTGTATGTGTGTTTTACCTCCTCTTCCTTTCACTTGGGGGAAGTTAAAGGGGTGGCAGGGGGGAAGCGGGCCCCACTTAACCTCATCAATAAGTGAAAACAAGGGAAAAAAATAAATCCATGAGTTGCTGGGTTTCTTCGTCAGAGTTGATCGAAACCCCTGGTGTCAGGACTGTCCCGTACAAATGAGGACCTGTAGTTGTGTTTGCCGCTTCGAAATTGAAAGGCAAGATTTTGGAACTTCGGAAGGCACTGGCGCTAGGTATTTTGTCCCTGCCAGCCAACCAACCACTGACAGCTTGAAGAACTTGCTGTTTCTGTCTCGGCAACTTGACGCTCACAGTGGAAGAGGGGTTAGCCAACTTGGTGCCCACCAGATTTGGAAGTTGCTGTTAAGGCTCCCAACTCCCTTGAGCCCCAACTTGCATGACTGATGGTCGGGGGATAACGGTGGGAACTGCTAGTCTGGTGGGTACCAAGTTGGCTATTCCCGCTGTCTACTTTTCTCACCAGTTCCCATCTGTCAGCTCCTCCTTCCGGGAGATCTTGAAGTTTGGTCTTCTGCTTGTGGCTGCGGCAGAGTGTTGTTTTCTCCGCCCCCCCCCTCGCCCTCCAGTGGCTCTGATCCCAGTCCACCCAAGTGGTAGCCTGTAAACGTGAGGTCTTTATTAGCAGAGAAGCAGGCCCGATGGCGCCACAGATATTTTTCTGAAGCTGAACAAATCCTCATTCAGCCACAGGTTGAGTGTCTCCCCACTTTCGTTTGTGTGCGTGCGTGCTTTGGAATCTGAGAGAACAACAGGAGCCTATAGCATTGACTCTGAATCTTGGAGGTATGTTTCCCTTGGGGGCCCCGGAAATAATTAGGCCAATGCCGCCTTGTCTTTGTAATGGAAGGTTGTTCTTCGAAAGAGTGCTGGCAGGGTCTTGGTCAGCTCCTTGCATTGGCCCCAGAGAGGACCTGGGATATGTATTTTTAAGGATAGCTAGTTGGGCCCAGCCTCTGGCAATTCAAGCCTGAGTGGCGGATCAACGCCCTTCTCTTAGCCCGAGTCTCCTCCGATCACTGTAGAATTTATTTATGCCAAATCACATGAGGAGAGGAAAAGATTAGCGCCAGGGGCCACTAAATCTGACAATGGCGAATTGACTTAGGCCAAATTCACACTGTGCATTTCAAGCACAGTGATATACTTTTAAACATTCATGGCTTTTTCCAGAGAATCCTGTGAGCTGCAGTTTAAGGGGGCTGAGAGCTTGTTAGGAGACCACCCCCCATTCCCCTACAGTTCCCAGTTTCCTATGAAGAGGGATTTAATCGCTGTGAAGGGACTAGTGGTTTCTTAACAACTCTCGGCACCCCTTAAACTGCTGCTCCCATAATTCTTTCAGGGGGAACCCATGGTTGTATCATAGTGCTTTAAACACACGGTGCGAAGTGGCTCTGGATGCTCATCCAGTTATGTCCTCGTTAGCCAGGTATCCACAAATCACGGCCAGCCTTCAGAAGCAAGCCTATTGCGTGCTGGTCACAAACCTGCCCCTCCGCAGTACGAAAGGGACAAGGGTCTTGCATGATGCCACGCCGTGTTCAAGATCCAGGGGCAGCTTCCTTTTCCCAGTTCCTACATTGGAAAGGAGAGCGAGAGCTCAACCCACTATCCTGAAGACCTTTGGGAAGCAGTGAAGAAACTTTTTGCAGGTGTTTCCAGGGCTCAGTGTGGCAACGAGACTATTCCCCCCTCACACACACACACTAAGGACAATGCTTCCCTTGCCATACTCAAGCATACATCCCTCAGGGGCGAGCCAGCAGGTGCCTGTGTAGATCTCTGCAGCCACACCAGAGCGAGACCCCTGGTGAGTTGAGCCAGCCTTGTGATGGTTTCTAATACTGCCTCCCTTAAGGCATACTGACACAAGCAGAGTGCTAGCCAAGGGAGATGGGAGCTGTCAGATTCCAGCCTGGGAAAATGCCAGCATCGCTTTCTGAGCCTGCTACCTCTGGGCAATGTTGCTGAAGAATTATTTATATGCCAGTTCAGGATTTGATTTCCATATCTGTGGATTTTTGTGTGTGTGTGTGTGAATTTTGTTACTGCCTCCCGTGCACATTTGTGCAACCACATAACACAGTGCCTCGCCCATCGTGGGCTCCATCATCTACCAAGCCCCTTTCCGGGATTAAATAAACTTTTTATAAGAAAAAAGAAGCAAATCTTGTCTTTCGTTCTTAAATGCATTTGATCAATCGTGGCGCTCTGCATTTCTGGCAGGGCCGGATTTAGGTTTGATGAGCCCCTAAGCTACTGAAGGTATTAATGGGGCCCTTTACATGTCCAGCTGTCCTTTGTCAATAACAAATTGTCACTGTTTTTTGTGTTGAATATATGCTATATGGTAATTTATGGACCTAATAGATATCTAAAGCCATTTGCACATGCAGAATGTAGGCACCCTATATATAGAAATGAGCAAACCAGTGATATTTTAGGGAGCAGGCTAGCAGGCGGGGCCCATGACTTACATTATAGGAGCCTACACAACACAAAACGCTGTTGCTGTGTGTAGGTTTCATTTTATTTGTTTGTTATATTTTGGAAATGTACATCCAGCTTTTTTTTCCTTTAATTTTTTTTGGGGGGGCCCTTAAGAGAGTGGGGTCCTAAGCTATAGCTTGTTTAACTTATACGTAAATCCAGCGCTGAATTTTCTGGTGCTGCATGTGTATCCGCCGCCACCATATCAAGGCTGTGGGTGTATGAGTTTAATGGTTGCTTTGCAGCCGAGGAGCACCCTTGCATTGAGTTCGAATGAGACCAAGAAATGGAGGTTGGGTTGAGTCGTGGTGGTTGGCTCAAGGTCACCTGGTGGACTTTGTGCCTGAGTGAGGATTTGAACCCAGGTCTCCCAGTCCCTTGCCTGACACACTAAGCACCATGTCACGCTGTAATTCATAGCACGGGAAAGCTTGATCTGCTCTGACCAAACTCTGGGCTAGCAAGTTTGGTCTCTTGCATCCTGGAAGTCTGCGTGAAGCCTTTCCTGCTTCCTTCAAAGTTGCAGTGGTAAACCTTCCCAAGGGTGTGAAGGGAATTAACTGGCGCTGTTGCAACAACACCTGGAAACAGCTGCAGCGATTGACTTGGAGTTGCACAAGCTTTTGAGACTGATTCAACCTGTTCTTCATCATCTGTGGTTGCACACAGGTTGATGAAGAGGAGGGAGTTGTCCCTAGAGCCTTCGCTGGGGTAGCGTCCGGTGGGAGGAAAAGTTGGGACGAGGTCACAAGCCAAGCCTACCGCAATCTGTGGTAGTCGCCCTGCTAAGGAAGTGGCCAAGAGTTTGTGTGACGTGATTGTTGCACGCCCAGGGCGAGGGAGAATCTGGCTCCCCGAGATGTGTGGGATGTGTCTGCTGTTGGCGTGAGGCCGATAAAACCTGTAGTTTTGCTCTTCAAGTCCTGACAAGATCAAAGCCCAGCCTTCAACGCCCCATTTAAAAGGGGTGTGTTTGTAACACGGGGATATAAACACTTCTTGTGCTGGGACGGTCATTTTTTAAGACACAAAGCTGTCGATGCCAGTCGTCTCGGGTAAGCCATGCCACCTACCTGAAATGGGGTTTAGGGGTGGGGAGAGGGTGTCCTGTGAACTTTGTGGTGGGTTGCTAACAGTCTGGCTAATTCAGCCTGGTGATTTTTGAGCAGGGTCGCTTACCGCACAGCAAAGGAACCGAAGAGTCCATCCAAATTTACCCAGCCATTTGCATTTTGTTATTTTTTTCTCAGATTCATGGAGTACAATATTAGAGTAATCTTGATTCAGTCTTTGAGCCATAGGTGTCAACTTTCAGATTTGAAAATAAGGGATCAGCAGCCTCACCTGTCCCGGGGATAGATTATGGGATATCTAACAATCCGGGATAGCAGCGGGAAATGGCGCTGGGATAAGGGAATTTCCTGCAAAAAAAGGGAAGGTTGACAGCTATGCTTTGAGCACAGGGTGAAAAGCTGAGATGCCAAGTTCTGCATGCCCCCTCCCACATTAAGATCGCTGCTGAGATTTGGACCAGCGGCTTCTAGTTCGTAGGTGATGGGCTGAATTGCTGTTCTGTGTCAACCTGCACACTTTTAACATGCGCGGAAATGTTCTCCTTGATGTAGATCGTTCTGGTTTTCAGCTTTCACAGCATTTGGAACACTTGGGCAACGTGTGCCGCAGAAGAGAGGGAGACCAGCACAGGGATATAAGTCCTAAAAACAGGACATACGAGTGGGATCTGCAACAAAATGTTGCAGGGTAGCCTCACCTAACAGGAATGCTCTGTTTGGGGTTCCGCCAGCCGGCTATGCCGTTCTCTAGGGTGGAATGTTTCACCCCACCCACCCCCATTTTCTGTTTTTGTTATCTATAGCTTATTGGGGTTTTCAGCATTGTTTACACTTTTGTACAGTGTGCAAACAGACATTTTACTTTAACCATTACTCCTGAGCAAGCTTGGTCGTCACCCATCCCAATTTAAAATAATAATAATAATGCAAACTTCGTGTTCCTCTGAGCATGCTTATACCACCCTTCTGCTTCTCGGTGGTGCTATTTTAGATACAGTTTTGTCGGCACCCACCCCACCCTGAGTTTGGTATTAGAGGGAGTGATTATGTTTGTGTATCATTTTAGCGAAAGAAGCTTAGGAAACCAGTATCTTGAGCCTTTGTTAAATGCAGGAAATATTTTTTTAAACTTTAAAAAATAATAATAATAATTTTGCTCTTTGCCTGCAGAGAAATTAACCGAACCAACTATAGTTCACTGCCACCTCATTGAGAAGCTCTCTGCAATGTTGTGTAGTTACTTGAAAGTCAAAGGAAGAGGGAGAGAGTGGGGAAAGATTTGGTCCACACACCCCCCCCACAACTATAATTTCAAATAGTATATTGGAAGTAGGGATGGAGGAGAAACTCAACTCAGTTCATATTCAAAGGTGAATCTATCAAATCTGCATTTGAGGTTTGAACTGAAACTTAATAATCCTTTTGAAATTTGCATGTATCTGAATTTTGCAATGCACTCATCCAACCAATGTTTACCTCCCCCCCCCAAAGAAAATATTAGGGGAAGTCCTGCATGAAAATGAATATGTTCATGAAAATTGCTTGCCAGAATGTGTTACATTAGTCAAAGCTACCCCTAAATGTGTGTACTGGGAGAAATTCGATCTAAAACACTGATGGATTTTCAAGAGGGTTATTTTTCTTAATTGCAAACTTGCTGCTGGAATGTGGAAAACTGAATTTGATATTGGAAAAATGAAAAACCAAGAGAACCAGCGCTGTTATTACAACAATTAAAACACAACGATAGAGCATTTGATCCCTGATGGGAGAGGAAGAATTAGGTGCCTGGTGGTGGGAGCACTTGGTAACTTCAGTTTGGTCTTCCTTTCTGCTGTTTTACAAACCCATTGCCTACCTCATGCTTGAATCTGAGCCTCTGGGGCCGGGAACCAAGTGGGAGTTTGGGACATGCTAATCCTGCAGTCATTAGGTTTATTACTTGATGACCTGTTTGAAACGACCATAAGTTGCCTCGCCAGGCTTTCTTGGCGCCCTCGGGTGAGAACCAGCCAAGGCGGGTAGTGCCAAGAAGATGGCTTGGTTTACTCACACACCCAAATTGGCATGTTGGAAACTCAAGCAGGGTGAGGAATCTGCGGCTCATCCAGGGAAGGAGTCAGGTCATTGCTCATGAACTTATCCGGCTCGAAACCTAACACACATTTCCCGAGTCAGTGGAAAGCAGCCAAGAGCATCGGTGCAGTAAATATTGTTTTGGGGCATGTGCTCAGCATGAGGTAGAGTTGGGTTTACCTGTGCAGCCACGTAACCTGCATTTTCTGTGGTTGTGTGAATGAGTCCTAGGAATATTTTGCATCACTTATATTACTTATTTCAAAAAGGCTCTGTTCCACAAAAAAGAAATGCCACAACAAATTTGCTAAAAGGCTATGGATAAATATGATACATTTTTTTGGTGTGGAGTGGCTTGGGGAGGGGGGAAGAACAGCTGTACCTTGGAAGTCGAACAGCTTTCCAGAAGTCCATTCGACTTCCAAAACGTTTGGAAACCAAAGCACGGCTTCTGATTGGCCGCAGGAAGCTCCTGCAGCCAATCAGAAACTGCAGAAGCCCCGTCGGATGTTCGGCTTCCAAAAATAGTTTGCAAACCAGAACAGTCACTTCCGGGTTTGCAGCGTTTGGGAGCCAAAACGTTTGAGAATTAAGCTGTTTGAAAACCAAGGTACGACGGTAGTTCTGTTATAGTCCTCTGAATCAAGGGAGACATGGTTGTCTGAATGCTTCACTATCATAATCATATCCTGATTTCTGCTTCTTGTGACATGCCCATGTTCTCCCACACCAGGCGCTTACATTTTCCAAAACTTAGAAGGGGTGCAATACATTGGGTTTTGCGTTTGCATCTGTTGACCCAAAGCAAGGAGTGGGGGATGGCATTCAGCCTCACTTCTTTCCACCTAGAAATTAACTGGAGTCCTGAGTTCAGGGGGGCTGCGCGGCGAACATGGGTAATGTAATAGGTGAAACTGGCTCTGATACATTGAGCCTTCAATATCTGCGAAGGAGTAGGTTGGTTTCTTCCTTGGAGCCCTAAGCTCATTGGGTTGTAAATCTAAATGGCTTTGTAAACAACATACATTTAAAGCAGTGCCGGCCCCAAAGAATCATGGGAATTATAGTTTGCTAAGGGATGCAGGTGGCGCTGTGGGTTAAACCACAGAGCCTAGGACTTGCCAATCAGAAGGTTGGCCCCCACGACAGGGTGAGCTCCCGTTGCTCGGTCCATGCTCCTGCCCACCTAGCAGTTTGAAACCACGTCAAAGTGCAAGTAGATAAATAGGTACCACTCTGGCAGGAAGGTAAACGGCGTTTCCGTGCGCTGCTCTGGTTCGCCAGAAGCAGCTTAGTCATGCTGGCCACATGACCCGGAAGCTGTACGCCAGCTCCCTCGGCCAATAAAGCGAGATGAGCGCTGCAACCCCAGAGTCGGCCACGACTGGACCTAATGGTCAGGGGTCCCTTTACCTTTAAGGGTGCTGGGAACTGTAGTTCTGCACCAAGAGTAAGCTACAGTTCCCATTATTCCTTTCTGGGAGGGGAGAGACTAAAAGGTGCTTCAGAAGTGTGCTGTGTCTGTAGCCGAAGTGGCAACGCAGAAGATATCCAGACTGTTTCAATCCAAGCATTGCAATACAGGGGGAACGGGTTCACATCTGTCACAAGGCTCAGATCACCTTCCTCTCTGGTGAAATGTATTCGGCTGCATCATTGCTACAGGGTTAACACGGACAGAATCCTTTTAGAAAGTGGGAAGAACAGCCAAGAGTGTGTACCAAGCGCAGCCTTTTGGTCTCCACAAAATGGCCAAGCAGATGTTCCAGGAAACTCTCAAGAAGGTGATAGTGAGCCGTTTGCAACAACTAGTAAGCTTTCCTGATTCCTATGCAGTCCCCTCAAGAGGCAATTTTGAACGATTTGCTAGTCATTACTTGACTAATCTTCCCCTCCCATGCTCAGTAGTCTTAATCATAGGGCTGCCAGACATTACTGGGATTTCAAAGGCGGGATTGACGTCCCCATCTTAGGCAAGTCAATCAAAAAAATTTCTTCTTTTTTTTTTTGGCTCAACAATTTTTGTGGTTTTTTTTAGGGGGGGGAAACAACAACTTTCAGGGTGTTCTGGTCTTTACTTTTTGAAAAAGAGCAACCCTACCTGATCATTAAATATACAGTGGTACCTCAGGTTAAGTACTTAATTTGTTCCAGAGGTCCGTTCTTAACCTGAAACTGTTCTTAACCTGAAGCACCACTTTAGCTAATGGGGCCTCCCGCTGCTGCCGCGCTGCCAGAACATGATTTCTGTTCTCATCCTGAAGCAAAGTTCTTAACCTGAGGTAATATTTCTGGGTTAGCGGAGTCTGTAACCTGAAGCGTATGTAACCTGAAACGTATGTAACCCGAGGTATCACTGTACTACAAAAGTCTCTCCTCAGCTCCCTGCCTGCGCCACAAGCTGCTGCTTCCTTGGCAGCTCAGAAATTCAGATTTTTAAAAAAGCAGCATAGCATAAGAACATAATACAGTGGTACCTCGGGTTACATACGCTTCAGGTTACATCCGCTTCAGGTTACAGACTCCGCTAACCCAGAAATAGTACCTCAGGTTAAGAACTTTGCTTCAGGATGAGAACAGAAATCGTGCTCCAGCGGCGCGGCAGCAGCAGGAGGCCCCATTAGCTAAAGTGGTGCTTCAGGTTAAGAACAGTTTCAGGTTAAGAACGGACCTCCAGAATGAATTAAGTACGTAACCCGAGGTACCACTGGCCTGTCAAGCCCAGCTTCCTGTTCTCACCCTTGTCCACAGGAAACCTGTAAGCAGGTCCTGAGTGCGACAGCACTGTTCTTGCAGACAAGATTGCTGGTTTTCAAAGGTGCATTGCCTCCAAATGTGAACGGAGGACAAAGCCATTGCGGGAGTGAGTACAGAGGTCTGTCCTGAAACTTCCAATGTTTCGTTAGATAACACAAAGCTTCGTTAGATAGCACAGAGTTCTAGCATTAGGAAAGCAGGAGAGAAAACGTGTGTCTCTCCACTTTCTACACACACCTTGATTTGGTCCCAATAATTGTTTTTTTAAGATATTTATTAAAGTTTTACAAAAAGAAGAAAGTTACAGAATAAGAAAGAAAACAAAAAGAAAGAGAGAGAAAAAATACAAAGAGTACAAAAATACCTAAAAAAAAAATACAAAATACAGAAAAAATGAATAAAAAAATAGTTAAAAACAAATCAATCTTTTCATATCTTAAATTTCGTTTACTTATTTCCCCGACCTCCTCACACCTCCCTTTTTTGTATTCCCGTTCACATGGTAAATTCAGCAAATCCTTACCCTCTTTCTTTTATCTTAACTCTATATCTCAACATATTATAACTTTATATTTTCATCCGTTATCAATCCATTTTTACATATTCTTATTAACCCTGTTGCTAAGGCCACTTAATTTCAATCCAACATCATTTTAACATTCATTAATTTTACAATGTTTCTGCAAATAGTCTTTGAATTTCTTCCAATCTTCTTCCACCAACTCTTCTCCCTGTCTCTGATTCTGCCAGTCATTTCCGCCAGTTCCATATAGTCTATCACTTTCATCTGCCATTCTTCCAGAGTGGGTAAATCTTGTGTCTTCCAATACTTTGCGATGAGTATTCTTGCTGCTGCTGTAGCATACATAAAGAAAGTTCTATCCTTCTTTGGCACCAATTGGCCGACCATGCCCAGGAGAAAGACCTCTGGTTTCTTCAAGAAGGTATATTTAAATACCTTTTTCATTTCATTATATATCATCTCCCAGAAAGCCTTTATCCTTGGGCACGTCCACCAAAGGTGAAAGAATGTACCTTCATTTTCTTTACATTTCCAACATTTATTATCGGGCAAATGATAAATTTTTGCAAGCTTGACTGGTGTCATGTACCACCTGTATATCATTTTCATAATATTCTCTCTTAAGGCATTACATGCCGTAAATTTCATACCTGTGGTCCACAACTGTTCCCAGTCAGCCAACATAATGTTATGTCCGACATAATCCTTTAGATTTGGTCCCAATAATTGGACGCAGGGCCCATCCTCGCCAGCTAAATGGAAGGCCCCACTGCTCTTAGCTATGAAACCAGCATTTCTTTAGCATCCAGATTTTAAAAAACGCTTACCAATTATTTCTGTGCGCTGAGCCATCTGATCTGTATTTGTGGGCGAGGAATGGGTGAAACTGACCATTGCAGTTTCTCTCAGTTTCCTGTTTCCTTGAGTTTGTGATTTATTTATTTATTTTTAAGGCGACATGGACATTCGCCAGCATATTAGTATAATTTTCTCCTAATATACATAATTTTGCAATGTTAACAACAACAACAACAACAAATTCTATTTATACCCCGCCCTCCCCGGCCAGACAACAACAACAATAATAAAAATAAATTTTATTTATACCCAGCCCTCCCCAGCCAGAGCTGGGCTCAGGGCGGCTAACACCAGTAAAATTACAGTAAAAACATAATAGGAAAAAAACACCAAGTTAAAATAAAAGTTAAAATGCAATTTAAAATGCAGCCTTATTTTAAAAGTAGCCCATAGATCAAAACCATAAGGGGAGGGAGACGTAAGGGTCAGACTGAGTCCAAACCAAAGGCCAGGTGGAACAGCTCTGTCTTACAGGCCCTGCGGAAAGATGTCAAGTCCCGCAGGGCCCTAGTCTCTTGTGACAGAGCGTTCCACCAAGTCGGGGCCAGTACTGAAAAGGCCCTGGCCCTAGTTGAGATCAATCTAACCACCTTGCGACCTGGGACCTCCAAAATGTTCCCTAATACAATGCATTTTTGCATGTTATCCCACTAATATATGCATTTTAATGCATACTTTAGCATTCACATACTTGCACACGTTCCTCAGCTGAGAGCTGTGTTGCAAAATTCAGAGAAGCGTGAATATTCAAAGGATGAGTGTGTTTTGATTTGTGTATTAGGTAGATTTGCCTTTGTATGAGAACTTAATCAAATTTCTCTCCCATCAATACTATTAGCCTCACTTCAATGATATGTTAATTTGTGTGTCATCTTGGCTGGTCTCTTTTTTTTTAGGCCATGGAAACTGTTTGGATCTGGTATGTTGACAGAAGAAAGTTTGATGCATGTACTGAATGGAGAGGACAGTTTGAAATGTAATCTCAGTTTATGGTACAATGTGGCCTAGATGCTGCTGCACCGTAAAATATCTTAATCCTGTCTGTCTACTGACAACGGAAAAAGACAACGACGGTTGGGTGGGAATGGTGGCAAAGGTAACAACAGATGAGGGCTTTTGCACTTTTGTACATTTCAGTTACAAATGGGTGTACAGTGGTACCTCGGGTTACATATGCTTCAGGTTACATACGCTTCAGGTTACAGACTCCGCTAACCCAGAAATATTACCTCAGGTTAAGAACTTTGCTTCAGGATGAGAATGGAAATCGTGCTCCGGCGGTGCCACGACAGCAGCTGGAGTGGAGGTCCCATTAGCTAAAGTGGTGCTTCAGGTTAAGAACAGTTTCAGGTTAAGAACGGACCTCCGGAACTAATTGAGTACTTAACCCAAGGTACCACTGTATTTTAGTTAGGGGTGAGGACCAAGGCCACATTCATGCCATACATTGAAAGCATTATGATACTACTTTAAACACTTGTGGCTTCCCCCAAAGCATTCTGGGAGCTGTAGTTTGTTAAAGGTACTGAGAGTTGTCAGGAGATCCCTATTCCCCTCACAGAGTAGTTTAGCAGTCCTCTTCTTTTCACAAGGAACTCTGGGAATTGTGAGGGGAATAGGGATCTCCTAACACCTTTAACAAACCACAGCTCCCATAATTCTTTGGGGGAAGCCACTAGGGTTTAAAGTAGTATCATAATACTTTCAATGTATGGCGTGAATGTGGCTCTATTTTCACCAAAAACATAAGATTATTATTTTTAGAAGGATTTGGAGGAAGAGGGAGAAAAGTTGCCCCATGCAGATGCATGCAAAGGTCCTTGTTTCCATGTGCAATTGGTACAATCGAACCAAGAAAGTAAATCTTTCCACTTTCCCTTCTAGCAGTGGAGACTTGGGCAACACCGTTTCTGACTCCCATTTGCCATGGGAGACGCTCCTGCAGAGGTTGCGATGTCTGCCAGACAGCCCAGCGTGAACAAGATAATTGTGTACGACAAGGCCAATTTTCAGGGGCTCAGCAAAGAGTTCACCTGCGACATCCCTGACCTTCACGACCTGGATTTTGGCGATTGCATCTCCTCCCTGAAGGTGATTGGACAGCCTTGGGTCGCCTACAAAGCCTCCAAGTTTGAGGGCGATGGCTTTGCTTTTGAGGAAGGGGATTATGAAGAGATCGACAGGAGCAACAAAATCTCCTCCCTCCGGCTGGTCCACTACGATCTCTCCAACCCCCAGATCACCCTCTACGAACTCCCCAACTATGAGGGACAGAAGAAAGTGGTGAAGGAAGAAACCAACCTCACCTACGGCTACTTCAATGACCGGGTCTCTTCCCACGTGGTGCAGAGCGGCACCTGGCTCCTATATAAGCACCCGAACCGTGGCGGGTGGTACCACATCGCCTGGCCCGGGGAGCGTGTCCACGACTACAAAACAGAGCTTGACTTTGACGACAGCTTGTCCCACTTGCGCCCCCTGCAGGCCGGCCGGCCCATCGTCACCGCCAAGCTCTTGTGGGACCAGAAGAAAGTGGAGGACGAGAAGGACATTCTGATTGACGAGATTGTGGGAACCAACTGCACCGAGTACGAGCAAGCGTTCACCGCCAACACTTGCCGGGAGTACAACGCCACCGTCATCCAGAGCTTCCACTTCAGCAACACCACGTCCCTCAAGCTTGGCTTCTCCTTCCAGGTCACCGTGGGAGGTGCCAACGTCTTGGCGGTGGAGAAAGGGAAGCACGAGTCGACCACCACCAGCGAGAAGGTGGAGGTTATGTTGCCTGCCAAGATCCCTCCTTGCACCCAGCTCACGATCCACGTGGTCAAGAAGGAGACCACCACCTCGGTGCCGGTGGAGCTGACCATCTGCCAGAATGGGAAGGAAAGGAAAGAGCATGCGGAGTACCGGTGTGTGTCTGGACGCACCATCAGCACCAGGTACACCATGAAGCCTGCCTCAGCAGCGCAGGGTGACGCCTTCACCCAACCTTCTCGTGTGGAAACAAGGGAGCATTTCCAGGCTCAGCCTGAACCAGGAACATCTGGGGAGAGATCCTAAACCCCTGCCTGAATGAGCTTTTTTGGTGTTGTCCGAGGACCTCAGTGGGGTGGCCACTCCCATATCATACTCTGTGGGTGAAGGGGAAAGTCTTATTTCAAGGGTGTGGGACCTGTGGCCTCCAGGTGTGGCTAGACTCCCAACCTTCATCCTCCTCAGCTGGCATAACCAGCGGTCAGGGGATGATGGGAGTTGTAGACCTGCAACGTCTGGGTGGCCACAGGTTCTGCGTCTCTGCTAGGCTGTTATCGTTGGGCACGGTGATGGTTTCTGGGTTTGTAGGGTTGGTTTAGAGAAGGGTTGAAGATAGCATTGCATGGGAGTAAGCTATTGTGGTAGTTCAGAGGGCAACTTCCATGTTGAAAAACACATGAGGTTGACTAACAAAATGTAAATAAATGAATAAACGAATAACGACTCAAGTCTTTTCTCAAGGATCTTCCAGCAGACAATAACAAAGCCAAGAATGAGTCTACTGAACTGCCTCTCCACAGTATATTTATGCTTATCTGGCAGGAGATGGTCAGGGAATGGCCCACCTTGGAGGAAGATTAGTTGAGGCGTCTCTTTAATCCTGGGCTTTCCAGTACCAGTCCTAGAATAGCAGCAGTAGAATAGAAGCAAGGCTATCTAGGTCAAAGGTGGCAGGACCAAGAAGAAAGGCCATAGCTCAGGAGACAGAGCCCGTGCTTTGGATGCAGACGGTCCCAGGTTCAATTCCTGGCATTGCCAGACAACAGGGCTGGGCAAGGATTTCGGCTGAAGCTCTGGAGGGCTATTGCCAGTGATTGTAGGGGTAATACTGGGCTAGATGGAGTGATGACTCAGGATAAAGCAATTTCCAATGACTTTACCTACCCAAAGAAATGGACTACTGTGGTACCTTGGTTCTCAAACTTCATCCGTTCTGGAGGTCCGTTCCAAAACCAAAGCCTTCCAAAACCAAGGTGCGCCTTCCCATAGAAAGTAATGCAAAATGGATTAATCCGTTCCAGACTTTGAAAAACAACCCCTAAAACACCAACTTAACATGAATTTTACTATCTGATGAGACCGTTGATCCATAAAATGAAAGCAATAAACAATGTACTGCAGTCATACAATCAATTGATCAGTAGCTGAACTGGGTTCCACGCAGTCACAAGAACAAAACGAAAAAGAGCTGCAAAACAAAAATGCAAAATAAATAGCAAAAACAAACAGACCTCATCGTAACACTCAAAACGGAACTGTGGCATTCAAATCGTAAGCGTAACACTAAAAACGGAGCACGTTTGGCTTCTGGAAAAAGTTTGCAAGCTGGAACACTTACTTCTGGGTTTGCAGCGTTTGGGTTCCAAGTTGTTTGAGGACCAAGGCATTTGAGAACCAAGGTACCACTGTACATAATCCAGGGTGTCTGGTTGCACCAGAGGTGAAGAGCATGAGCATTTAAGGTGCACCACATCAGCAATGAAAGCAATAAAACCAAATCCTAATGGTTCGAGCAAGTGAGCACAGGTTACAGAAGACTCTTAATGGTCACCTGTCAATTCTAGGATTCTCTGGTTTGTTTGTTTTTTAATGTCCTGACTGCCTTCCTTTGACCATGCATCTGCTTGGGAGAGACAACTTCACTGTCACGCTGGGTAGCAATGGGTCTGAAACAGGACTGAGCAACTTCTGGCCCACCCAACGGTGTTGGACTACAACTCCCATCATCCCAGGCCATTGGTTATGCTGGTCTGGGGCTGATGGGAGCTGTATCTGGAAGACCACAGGTTCGCCACCCCTGGTCAAAAAGAACTGAGATTTTTCTCTGCCATCTGCTTTCCAGGAAGAAAGGAGGAGAGGAGCACAAGGAGTCTTGATTTAAAATAAAATAAAAGTGCTTTGTGCATCTGCATCTAATCTTGACCCTTTCTAAAATTTATTTATTGGCATGTGTGTGTTTTTTCTTTTTGTAAAACTACAAAACAATAAAATTAAATGGGGATTAAGGGTTTTTCTCAGGACAGTGGAAAGTGTGCTGTGTTCCATGTGGTGGTGGCACTCATCCTTTTTTTGGGGGGGGGGAGGTTAGTGAGAAATGCCCCTATTTTCATCTCAGGAATATTGGAGAGCATAGCATTCTTTGTTCCTGGCAATATAAAAGTGCTCACTTGCACCCATCTCTCTGTGCTGAGCTTCCTGCTCTCCCCACTGTGCTAATTCTCACCCCAATTTTGCACTCACCTGGTTGTGCAAACGTCAAACGGAACAAAAGGCAGATGACTCAAAATTCTGATCCCACGTAGGCTTAAGTAATTGGGCGGCTGGCACAAGAATTGGGAAACGAACAGGATATTGTATGGGGTTTCTGAGAAGGATTGCTAAAACGAGAAGCGTCCCCGTTTGTTGAGTTTGTCAGAAAGAATTTCGAGCCCACGGGATTGCACAGAGGACCTTAAGATGCACCGTGAATCATAACATTAAACTATAAAATTACAGAATCTGAGGTTGAAGGTGCTATTCAGAACATGCAACTGGGCAAGTCTCCAGGGCCGGATGGATTAACCTCCAAATATTACAGGACTTTGAAAGATCATTTAATTCAACCATTAAAGGAGGTTTGCAACGAGATTATGGAGGGGAAGAAGGCGCCAGAGTCGTGGAAGGAAGCATACATCACATTGATACCAAAAACAGAAACTGAAAAGACACAACTAAAGAACTACCGTCCCATTTCCCTTTTAAATGTGGATTATAAAATTTTCGCAAATATTTTGGCTAATAGATTTAAAAAAGTGTTAGCTGAAGTAATACATAAGGACCAGGCAGGCTTTCTCCCAGGCAGACATCTGTCTGATAATACGAGGAACATAACTGATATTCTGGAATTGTTGCAAATGAATATTAACACAAAAGCAGTGTTAATTTTTATTGATGCGGAGAAGGCCTTTGATAATATTTCTTGGAATTTTATGAAGAAAAATCTTAAAGGGATGGGAGTGGGACAGGGGTTTGAAAATGGTATAGAAGCAATCTATTCAGAACAGAAGGCAAAACTGATAGTTAACAATGTGGTGACGGAAGAATTTAAGATAGAAAAAGGAACACGGCAGGGGTGCCCTATTTCCCCATTATTATTTATTTCGGTCCTGGAGGTGCTGCTGAATATGATTAGGAGGGACCGGTCTATTAAAGGAATTCAGGTCGGAGCCAAACAATACAAATTGAAAGCTTTTGCAGACGATCTGGTTTTGACATTACAGGAGCCAGAATCTAGTACAAAAAGAGTTTTAGAACTGATTCAAGAATTTGGTCAGGTGGCAGGATTTAGATTGAATAAGTTAAAAACTAAAGTACTAGAGAAGAATTTAACAGCAATGGAAAAAGAAAGGTTTCAGAATTAATCAGGTTTAACTGTGGTTAAAAAAGTGAAATACCTAGGGATCAATTTGACTGCGAAAAATTTGAATTTATTTAAGGACAATTATGAGAAATGTTGGTCAGAAGTTTAAAAAGATTTAGAAATTTGGTCTAGATTGAGGCTTTCCTTGTTGGGACGAATTGCAGCTATAAAGATGAATGTATTGCCAAAAATGTTATTTTTGTTTCAAACATTGCAAATTTTGGACAAGATGGACTGTTTCAAGAAGTGGCAGAGAGACATTTCTAGATTTGTCTGGCAGGGCAAGAAGCCAAGAATAAAATTTAAAATATTAACTGATGCAAAGGAAAGAGGCGGCTTTGCCCTGCCAGACCTTAAACTTTATTATGAGTCAGCAGCATTCTGCTGGTTGAAAGATTGGCTACTTCTTGAGAACACAGACATTTTGGATTTAGAAGGTTTCAACAATGTTTTTGGGTGGCATGCATATTTATGGTACGACAAGGTTAAAGCACATAAGGTATTCAAAAACCATATTGTCAGGAAATCACTGTTTAATGTCTGGATAAGATATAAAGACTTATTGGAGAGTAAAACCCCAAGGTGGCTGTCGCCAATGGAAGCCAAGGCTCAGAAAAAGCTCAATATGGAGGCCAAATGGCCAAAATATTGGGAAATTTTGGAGCAAGAAGGAGACAAACTGAAATTGCAGAGCTTCGAGAAACTAAAAGATAAAGTGCGAGATTGGCTTCATTATTATCAAATAAGAGAGGCCTATAATTTGGACAAAAAAATTGGTTTCCAGGTGGAAAAATCAAAGTTGGAATTAGAATTGTTAGAACCGAAAATTAAGACTTTGTCTAGAATGTATAATTTGCTGTTAAAATGGAATACGCAGGATGAAACGGTTAAATCAGCTATGATTAAATGGGCGCAAGACATAGGTCATAACATTATGTTTGCTGACTGGGAACAGTTGTGGACCACCGGTATGAAGTTTACGGCATGTAATGCCCTAAAGGAGAATATAATGAAAATGATTTACAGGTGGTACATGACCCCAGTTAAGCTTGCAAAAATTTATCACCTGCCTGATAATAAGTGTTGGAAATGCAAAGAAGCTGAGGGAACATTCTTTCATCTTTGGTGGACGTGCCCAAAGGTTAAGGCTTACTGGGAAATGATCTACAATGAACTGAAGAAAGTATTTAAATTTACCTTTCCTAAGAAACCAGAGGCCTTCCTCTTGGGCATAGTCGGCCAATTGGTGCCAAAGAAAGACAGAACATTTTTTATGTACGCAACAACAGCAGCAAGAATACTTCTCGCCAAATATTGGAAGACACAAGATTTGCCCACCGTGGAAGAATGGCAGACGCAAGTGATAGACTATATGGAGATGGCAGAAATGACCGGCAGAATCCGAGACCTGGGAGAAGAAATGATGGAAGAGGACTGGAAAAAGTTCAAAGACTATCTACAGAAACATTGTAAACTGTTTGAATGTTAAAATGATGTGGGATGTAAAGGTAACATGGCATTTGGGATATGGTTAAAGGAGATAGGGAAAAAAGGAGTTAAAAAAAGAGGGGAAACTAGAGACTTAATAAGTGGGAGCCTATAATTATAAATGAAATTTGAAAGAGGGTTAGAATTTGCTGAATTTGACGGAATAAAGAGGAACACAAAAAAGGGAGATGTGAGGAGGTCAGGAAAGAGGAATACGAAATCTTGAAAGTTAAAAGTGGTTTTTTTTTTCTTTTTTCTTTTTCTGTATTATGTGTGAATTTTTTGTTTTTTGTTTTTTTTTTGTGTTGGTATATGTAGTGTTTGATTTTTATGTTCTGTAAAACTCTAATAAACATTTATTAAAAAAAAAAAAAGATGCACCGTGAATCATGAGTGCACCTAGATCCAAGAACAGGAAACCGCAGTAGGATTAAATGGATAGTTCTCACCATGGATGGGTCCCGCCTGGGATTAAATGCCAGTTGAGAAAGAGAGAGACTACAAATGGGAAAGCTAAATCAACCCTGAACTTTCTGACAGTAAGAGCTGTGTGCAGTGGCAGAGCCTTCCCCATGGGTACCCAGGGTGGATGTGTAGACCATGGAGGCAGGGGGCATCGCCGGAGCAACCCCCGCCCACTGGACCTTAACAGGGTCATGCTGTGTCACCTGCCCAGTGGGGAGTCCGGCCGGCTGACGTGGCCCTGCTTTGAGGGACGTCCTTGCGGGGTCCTGAGAGCCCAGCGCTGCTTTGCGAGACTCGCCAAAACTGTGCAGGGCTCGCAGGGCACTGTGAGCTGTTGCGTCCTTCTGATAGTGCCAGTGTGGTGTAGTGGTTAAGAGTGGTAGACTTGTAATCTGGTGAACCGGGTTCGCTTCCCCGCTCCTCCACATGCAGCTGCTGGGTGACCTTGGGCTAGTCACACTTCTCTGAAGTCTCTCAGTCCCACTCACCTCACAGAGTTTTTGTTGTGGGGGAGGAAGGGAAAGGAGAATGTTAGCCGCTTTGAGACTCTTTCAGGTAGTGATAAAGCGGGATATCAAATCCAAACTCCTCCTCTTCTTCTTCATGGTGCCCTCCAGCTGGAGGGTGATGTGAAAAGGACGCAACAGCTTGTGACGTGTCAGGGCATTGTGAGGATTGTGACTCCCTCAGACTGTGCCCTGGGTGATGGCTCTCCCAGCCTTGCCCACGCTACACCACAGGCTGTGTGGCCATGGACAGACTACCTTGGAAGGTGGTGGAGTCTCCTTCATTGAAGGTTTATCAACAGAGGCTAGGTGGCCATCTGTCAGGGATCCTTTCACCTGCGATTCCTGCAATGCTGGGAATCAAGACTAGTTGAGCCTTGGGGTTCCTTCCAGCTCTACAGATCCTCTTCAGGACATTGTCAAGAACAGCGTCGAGAAAATACAAGTCATTTCACTGCTCTGGCTCCTGAATGTCCCCACTGTTTCTTCTTGCTCACGCTGTTGACCCTTGGCTTGCACCATGCTAGTATTAAACTATGACCCCTCTGGGGTTGTCAAGCGATTGCATCATGTGAGTTTCAGGTGCACGGCAGAATAACACATGGAGTTGCCAGAGAGGGGGAAAGGTCTGTGCTGTTCATTCAGGTGTTAAGGAGAGCAACTCTGCACTTGAGCCCCACTCCCTCTGTGGGCCTTGGTCCACCCATTGAGCTTGCGATGGGGGAGGGAGGCAGTTAATGGGGTCTCTTGATGTTGCCGCTGGAACTGAAAGTTGGCCCCTTTCTGCTCTTTGGAAGGGTCAGGTCACCACTACTTGGTGATTCAGTGCTGTCAATCATTGATCCGGCGGAGACCTGGCCGTGTCGTAACCTTTGGCCTAGTTAAATGTTCCGCAAGGAGAGGGGAGAATCCTCCCTGATGAAATTAAACAGACCTTTGGTCTCAACAAGGCATGACATTGATGACTCTGTGGAAAAGACACAGACATTTGGCCCAAAAAAATAAATAAAAATGTTTACAGCCTTGGGAGCCCTCTCTTGCAGGGCCTGCTGAATCAACTTCGGTGAAAGGACTGGATTTGTACATGCGAAGGAATGAGTCCACCTCCTTAAATTATTCTGGAAGGCCTCATGTACAATAATATGAGGAATGTTCCCTCTAGGATATCCCCGTTGCCCCCTACCCATTAGTTAACGGTTGTCGCGTCCATATTGTGATAGGAGTTTTATGGTCTCAGATATATGGTAATGTTCATAACCGCACATACATAGGTCAGCACAGCAAGACCAACCTGGAACCATTTTGATTCCTAAACTGACCAAATGTTTTCTCTGCAAGGTCAAACTGGAAAAGTCTCCCCATTGTCTCTTTCCTTACAAATCCTAAGGACACATTTAAGATATGAATAGGGCGTGAGCCTGTGACCTGGCCCAGGAAATAAGTATTTTACCACTACAAAAGAATGGCCAGGCTCCCCAGGCAATCCAATCAAGTAACTTGCCAGACAGGAGATAAACTGTGACAGGAGAAAAACAACATTTAAATTTCTGTGATGTAGGTGGGATGTATCTGAGGGGTGGTCTTAGGTTACACCCCTTCTGTGATGTATGCATAATGTTTCTGGGGGTGGTCTTGATCTAGAGGATGAGAATTTCAAAACTCTTTAAAAGCCCTTGCACAGCATTTTTGGGGGTCCTCCGCCTTTCCTGCGAGTGAGGGGAGCACCCTGTTGCAACAGATCAATAAAAATCAAGCTTACTAGCTGCTTTGCTTCTCAATATTCTCTGGTTGGCCTCTGTTATTCTCTCCTACCAATAGGGAACCTATGTAAGGACTCTATATGGGCTCTTGGATACCCCATAAGGGAAAAGGGCATATTTTTATTTACAACAATGTAAGATGTGTGAGAACCAGAATCGGCATTGTTCATTTTTGAATGTGATGGAAAAGCTGCCTTAGTTCTCCCAGGTCTTGAAAGGGAAAGGTTCCAAGCTCAGTTTCTGGAGCCTCAAGACCAATGTGCTGGAAAAGATCTCTGCTGTAGACTCCAGAGAGCTGCTGCTGCTCAGGGGTAGACATTGTCCTTAAAGCTGATCCAGAAACACCACCGGGTGCAGAATGCCGCGGCGAGGCTCCTTACAGGGTCCTTGCCGCAGGATCACATTCATCTGGTGCTTTACCAACTGCACTGGCTCCCAGTGGAGTACAGGGTCAGGTTTAAGGTGCTGGCTTTGACCTTTAAAGCCCTGTGCGGCCTAGGACCCACGTACCTAAGGGACCGCCTCTCCTGGTATGCCCCGCAGAGGACCTTAAGGTCCACAAATGACAACATTTTGAAGGTCCTGTAGCAGGAACCCCCCCACCCCAATCATTCTGTTTGTACAAACTTCACACACACACACACCCTCACACAC
The DNA here is from genome assembly GCF_964270895.1 of Podarcis filfolensis. Taxonomy (NCBI): domain Eukaryota; kingdom Metazoa; phylum Chordata; class Lepidosauria; order Squamata; family Lacertidae; genus Podarcis; species Podarcis filfolensis. The sequence continues at coordinate 20,590,990 of NC_139605.1, forward strand.
TACATTCGCCACATTTCTGTTATAAATTCATAGAAAATCAACCATACATCGGATTTGCACTGTTCCATTTTATTTTACTCCATATGACAAGAACTATCAAAGGGGGGTGCCTTGGTCCTGGTCAGCCATAATCCCTTCACCGTCTCAGCACATCCACAGGAGCCCTGCCCAGTTGCTATGCCAACCCTGATGATCCCAGACAGAAGACAATCAAGATCACAAAGAAGTTGCATATGGGAGTGGATTCAGCATGAACAGAAACAAAGGACAATGATCAGATCTTCCCTCTGGGGGCAGGAAACTGCAAACTCCCCTTTGTCTCCTGGAAGTGACTCATGGGGAGGGGGGAAAGGAGGAACTAGCCAGGTGACAAGACACTCAGGTTACCACCAACTCCTCCCTCAACCCCTCCTTTCTGTAATGTATGCATGATGTTTCTGGGGGTGGGCTTGACCTAGAGGAGGGGAATTTCAAAAAGTTTTATAAGACCTTGCACACTATTTTTCTGGGTCTTTCCTCTCTCTTGCAAGTGAGGGGAACACCCTGTTGCAACAGTTCAATAAAGGCCAAGCCTACAGGCTGCTGTTTTGCTCCAAGTTATCCTGGTTGGTGTCTTTACTTTTTGTCCAAGGGAGCCCTCGGATATTTCCGGCAACAGTCCCAAGTCACAAGGTGGTTAGTTTGGTGTCCACTAGGGCCATGGCCTTTTCAGTACTGGCCCTGACTTGGTGGAACGCTCTGTCACAAGAGACTAAGGCCCTGCGGGACTTGACATCTTTCCGCAGGGCCTGCTGTTCCGTCTGGCCTTTGGTTTGGACTCAGTCTGACCCTTATGTTTCCTTCCTCTTATGGTTTTGATCTATGGCCTATGATTAAAATGAGGCTGCATTTTAAATTGTATTTTTAACCTGTATTTTAAATGGTGTTTTTTCCCCCTATTATGTTTTTATTGCAATTTTACTGGTATTAGCCGCCCTGAGCCCAGCTCTGGCCGGGGAGGGCGGGGTATAAATAAAAATTTATTATTATTATTATATTACCGATGCCATGTGTAAGCCGAGACGTATAGAGGGGTTTAAAATATTGTAGAGAAAGTGGCTTGGGAGAGGTTTATCTCCCTTTTCTCCTTCTCTCTTATAATGCTAAGGTCACAAGAACAGCAGCCTACTGGATCAGGCCAGTGGCCCTTCTAAAGCAGCATCCTGTTTGCACTGTGGCTGACCGGATGTGTGTGGCGAGCCTACAAGCAAGACCTGAGTGCCACCGCCACTCTCCCCACCAGGGTTCCCCAGGTGCGCAGAGGCATCATGCCTCTGGCAGTGCTGGTCAAGCAGATCCTCCATGAATTTGTCCTAGTCCTCTTTGAAAGCCATCCAGTCATCTAATGAAGCTGAATGGCAGACAAAATGAGGTCTCCAAACACCACACAGTTAAACTAATTTGCTCCCGTGTAATGTGATGGCGGCCACCAACGTGGATGGCTTTAGAAGAGGGTTGGGCCCATTCGTAGAGTATAAGGCTTCTAGCTACGATGGCTATTGAAGAGTCTGGATTTGATATCCCGCTTTATCACTACCCGAAGGAGTCTCAAAGCGGCTCACATTCTCCTTTCCCTTCCTCCCCCGCAACAAACACTCTGTGAGGTTATGATCTATGTACATCTAATGGTGGTAGCAGTATACCTCTATAGCAGTGCTCGCCCCCCCTAAAAAAATGTTTAGGTGTACTCTCATTTTGACTCAAGAAAATCACAATTTTTATAGTTCAGAAATAAATACAGGAAAGGGATAAAAGTACAAAAATTCATAAAATGTTTAGGGGTATGCGTACCCCTGCATCCCCCCAGAAAAAAGCACTGCTCTATAGTAATAATCATAATAATTTGATTGTTTATACCCAGTCCATCTGGCTGCGTTTTCCCAGCCGCTCTGCACGGTTTACAGCATATATGAAAACATAGCAAAAAGTCAAACATTAAAAACTTCCCAATATAGGGCTGCCAGGTGCAGGATATCACAGTTGGGGGTAGCCAACATTTGGAGCCAGTGTGGTGTAGTGGTTAAGAGAGGTGGACTCGTAATCTGGTGAACCGGGTTTGATTCCCCGCTCCTCCATGCAGCTGCTGGGTGACCTTCAGTATAGTCACACTTCTCTGAAGTCTCTCAGCCCCACTCACCTCACAGAGTGTTTGTTGTGGGGGAGGAAGGGAAAGGAGAATGTTAGCCGCTTTGAGACTCCTTCGGGTAGTGATAAAGCGGGATATCAAATCCAAACTCTTCTTCTTGGCTCCTGCTTGTGGGCTTCCTAGAGGCACCTGGCTGGCCGCTGTGAGAACAGGATGCTGGACTAGATGGGCCTGATCCGGCAGGGCTCTCCTTACACTCCACTTGCACCTATGGAGGAGGCACATGGCTCCGTGTGACAAGACTGTGCCTCTGCCCCTCTTGTCTCCAGCTCCGCACCTGCCTCCTGCTTGGCCTCCTCCCATTGACTGGTCTAAGTTCTCTCCCATCCCAAAAGAGCCTTTGTGCTCTCAGGAGGGGCAATGGAGAGTGCTGGTGGATCTGCTCCTCTTTTTCCAACATTTGGAGTCACAAGGGGGGGGGACCTCTATTCCTGGAGAAGGACCTTCAAGCTGCCCTGCCCTGCTTCTTCTCCTTCCTCCTCTTCCTCTTCCATCCGCAGCCATCAAACCATGTGTTATGTACTGAGTTGAATAGGATCCAAAAGGCAGCAGTCTGATTGGTCCTAGAACAATAGGATTCAGAATGCAGCAGTCTGATTGGTCCTAGAACAATGCAGCAGTATGATTGGTTGGCAGGAACCACCCAATCATGCTCCAGATAGAAGTGAATCCACAACTTGATTGGCTTACAGTAGAATTCCGGAATTAGCCAATCATGTGCAGCCCATTGTGTAAATAATGTATATAAAGCAGATACTTTGAGGGGACTTTCATTCATTCATTCCTCCTCACCACTATGAGCTGAATAAAGAGCATGAAATCACTTTGCGACTCTAAGTATATTTCACCATGCCAGATCCTGATGGAACAGAGGGCTCGTGGCAACTTCTCCCTTTCTATTTTTCAGCCATTTTGTACTTTTGGGGCTGAGCCTGACTTATCCTATGATCTGCATGGTGCCTCAGCAAACTATTTCAAGTATAATAATTTGTGTGATTATTAAAGCAGGGTGGTGCTTCAAAACCCTTCCCGTCAGTTCAAAGTACTTTCAAAGTGGTTTATGATCAACAAAAATTTAAGTGTATGTAAAGGAAAAGGTAAAGGACCCCTGGACGGTTAAGTCCAGTCAAAGGCGACTATGGGGTTGCGGCGCTCATCTCGCTTTCAGGCCGAGGGAGCCGGCGTTTGTCCACAGACAGCTTTCCGGGTCATGTGGCCAGCAGGACTAAACTGCTTCTGGTGCAATGCAACACCGTAACGGAAGCCAGAGTGCATAGAAACACCGTTTACCTTCCCGTCGCAGTACCTATTTATCCACTTGCACTGGCGTGCTTTCGAACTGCTAGGTTGGCAGGAGCTGGGACAGAGCAATGGGAGCTCACCCCATCGCTGGATTCAAACCGCCAACCTTGTGATCGGCAGTCTCAAGAGGTTCAGTGGTTTAGACCACAGCGCCACCCGCATTCCCCCTTAAGTGTATGTATGACACAGCAAGGACAATAACTAAACCAGGGCAACAGAACTGGAAGAAAACAGAAGCCTCGGTGCTTTTAAAAGGAATCTGTCCTAGCCAGACAACAATCAAAAGTGGTTTTACCACATGCCTTATTTTCTTTCACGTGGTGTTGATCTTTATCTTCTAACCTGCCCTGGGACCTTGTGGTGAAGGGAGGGCAAGGAATCAAAGTAAATAAATAAGTTCAGTCCTAAATCAAATAGACCCTGCATTTCTGTAGCAGCAGTCTGCTTTGTGAGATACAGAAATGTTATACTGTTAAAATGGACTATAAATTAAATTTCCTTCCATTTTTTGTTTCCCCCTCCAGAGCTGCTTGCCCCAAAGTCAAATAGTGAGTTAAGCCTTGGATTTTTTCTGGTGAGCAGCAATCAGGGTCAGATCTTCCAAGAAACAAGGAGTGAAGGTGCTTAGTCTAGCCTGTTACTGTGTGTTACTCTCCTAGTAGGCAAAAGTTGCTTCACATCTTAGCACAGGCACTCTCTCCCTCTCCCTCTCTCCCAGACATAAACAAGTCCTAGACTGACAATCCTTCTGTCTGGAGATGGGACTTCCTGATGACTTTTGACACCATTTCTCTTCTCCTTTGAAGGTTGCAACTGACAGCTTGCTCCCAGGGCTCTATGATAGCTATGATTTTGCAATAGCACATGGTCTTATTGTGTTGTGAGAAAGCCATTTCTGTTGGTTTGTAAAACATTTCCACAGTCTTCCATCAGCCTCTAGCAAAGGGAGAGATGAGACAGCAGGGCATCTCCGTCAGCTCTGATGAGAGATCAACAACTTTTGGCTCCTTTTCTCCAAATGGTTCTGTTCCAACTGGTCATTTACAAGAACGAGTTGCCAAGCTTGCTTTCCCCCCCCTCTGCCCTCTCAATCACTTTTCCTTTTGTGTCATGTCTTTTAGATTCTAAACCTCAGGGTAGGTGCTGTTTTATCACTGATGTTTGTAAGCTGTCCTGGAAGCCTTTTCTGACTGAAGAGCAGGATAAAAACACTATAAATGAATAAATATTTTTTTAAGCCCTGCAAATGCTTCCTGACTGAGTAGTCAATTAAAATCATTCTTATTGAATACAGGGTGGGAAAGATTCAACAGTATTATTTCTATATTGTGGGTAGTGCAGAGGTATTTGTATTGTGGGTAGTTCATAATTACTGTATCTGTATTTCCAGACACGGAGAGGGGATTCGTGATAAGAGATGATGCTATGTAGTCCAGAATTATTATTCCCTACTGTAATACTACAAAGAACATCCTTACTGAGACAGAAAATTAGGGATGTTATCAGAATTTAAACTGCTGCCTTCACTAATGTCCGAAAAAACTACTGCAAAGGATTCCTCCGGTTGCTGCTAAAATCAGCTCTCAAAAAGCAAGTAGCTGTGCCCATGCCCCATTTACCTGCACAACACTCGAGACTTCCCATAATAAACACCTTTATCATAAAATGTTTTAAAGTGACCATGTAGTGCAACGCCAAGGTTGCAGGTTCGATCCCTGTATAGGACAGTTGCATAGTGCTCAGGGTCCCTTCCAACTCTACAATCCTATGATTACACGAGTCAAAACATTGGCCCATCTAGCTCAGTACTGCCTACACTGACCGGCAGCAGTCCTCCGGGATTTTGGACAAACCTGCGTGGAGAGGAGGGGAAGAAATGGAGGCAGTGAGAGATTTTATTTTCTTGGGTTCCATGATCACTGCAGATGGTGACAGCAGTCACGCAATTAAAAGACGCCTGCTTCTTGGGAGAAAAGCAATGACAAACCTAGACAGCATCTTAAAAAGCAGAGACATCACCTTGCCAACAAAGGTCTGTATAGTAAAAGCTATGGTTTTCCCAGTAGTGATGTATGGAAGTGAGAGCTGGACCATAAAGAAGGCTGATCGCCGAAGAATTGATGCTTTTGAATTATGGTGCTGGAGGAGACTCTTGAGAGTCCCATGGACTGCAAGAAGATCCATTCTGAAGGAAATCAGTTCAGAGTGCTCACTGGAAGGACAGACCCTGAAGCTGAGGCTCCAATACTTTGGCCACCTCATGAGAAGAGAAGACTCCCTGGAAAAGACCCTGATGTTGGGAAAGATGGAGGGCACAAGGAGAAGGGGACGACAGAGGACGATCTCGAAGCTACCAGCATGAGTTTGACCAAACTGCGGGAGGCGGTGGAGGACAGGAGTGCCTGGCGTGCTCTGCTCTCTGGGGTCACGAAGAGTCGGACACGACTAAACAACAACAACAACAACCTGGAAAGGACAGGGATTGAACTCAGGACCTTCTGCTACCTTTCTCTCTACTCTCATTCTTTCTTTCTTTTTTGATAACAATTTATTAATTTTCTAGAAATAACAATACAAAAAAAAACAACCAGGAAAAAAATCATAACCAAATTAAATCATAAATTTTGGTCGACTTCCCTCCACTCTCCGTCTTGGTTACATTATAATATACTTGTTCATGCACGTCCATAAAACCTTATAAACAATCCAATTTTAAAACCTCCTTTATCTTATTACATGTGACTTTTAATGTAAAAATCTGTACACAAAGCTCCCTCTAACCTCTTTCTATCTCTATGGCCACCTGATCCCTCGCTCTTCAAAAAAACGTCACCTTCGAGTGATGATGCAACGAGAAGCAACCCGCCGCCCCGCCCAGCGCCACATTCGCCTCTCTCGGATTTGCCGCGGGGCCATGGGGAGGCGGGCGTTCCTGGCGGCGCTTCCTTATTGGTCGTAAAGACCGACGGCAGCCTCGGGTTGGCTTTCCCCCGCTCCTTGCCCCGCCCCCTACCCACTCTGCGCATGGTTGGTTGGGCTAGGAAGCCGGCGCGCCCTACGTCGGGCGGAAGTAGAGGCGGCTGCGAGGAGCAGCATGGCGGCCGAGGAGCCGGGCGCGCTGGAGCTTTTCGTTAGCATCGGTCTGAGCGAAAGCAAGGCTCGCGAGACCCTTCGGAACCAGGCGCTCAGCGCGCTGCTCCGCGAGGCCGTCGTGCAGGTATCGTCGCTTTGCCCCTAAGGGACTCCGTTGGTTTCAGTTCCCAGGCTGCCAACTCTCCCCCTCTAGTCTCTCTTCCCACCTGACAGGCTGAAATCCAACAGGTGTAGCTCACCCCCATCACTGCATTTCCAAGCCAGAAAATGCTGCAGAGGGGTTGAAGTTCTGCTGGTCATATAGCTTCTCGAAGAAGAAGTGGGGGGACCCAACCCTTCAAAAAAACCAGAACAAAAAAAACCCTTCACTCTCCTCCATTCCTCTACAGTGGTACCTCGGGTTACATACGCTTCAGGTTACAGACTCCGCTAACCCAGAAATAGTACCTCGGGTTAAGAACTTTGCTTCAGGATGAGAACAGAAATCGTGCAGCGGTGCCACAGCGGCAGCAGGAGGCCCCATTAGCTAAAGTGGTGCTTTTGGTTAAGAACAGTTTCAGGTTAAGAACAGACCTCCAGAACGAATTAAGTACTTAACCCGAGGTACCACTTTATACAAGTGGTACCTCTGGATACAAACAGGATCTGTTCCGGAGCCCCGTTCGCATCCTGAAGTAAACATCTGCGTGTGCGTGGGTCGTGATTCGCTGCTTCTGCGCATGTGCGTGACATCATTTTGAGCGTCTGCGCATGCGTGAGTGGTGAAACCCGGAAGTAACGAGCTCCGTTACTTCCGGGTCGCCGCAGAGTGCAACCCGAAAATACATAACTTGAAGCTACTTCAACCCGAGGTATGACTGTATATGGCACAGTTCTGAATGATCTCTCATTTTTATCATGCTTCAGTGAGTCTTCACAGAGATAACGCAGTTTGGTAAACCCTCTAAAATTAGGAGATCTGCAAGTCTTCGTCAAAGAGAGGGCAGAGGATAGATAGACTGGGTGTGACTGTAACAAAGGATGGTTTCCGAGTTCAGTGTTCTGTCCTGTGATCTCCTGCAAAGGGTGAGAAGATATTTTTGATTTTAAAGGTTTATTTCAAATCTGAACTTGCTGCACCATCATGCCTCAGGAGCTGTCCCTAGCTATTTTAGCAATGCAATCTTAAACACATTTCCTGGGTAGTTGGACATTGAGCTGAATGGCACTAATTTCTGAATAAGCCTGCATGTAGTCCTGTCCTACTCAAGATGTGACTACTGTTGAATTCAGTGGGGCTTCCAGATCAGTGGGTTTAGACTGTGGTTTGGGGAGAACTATCTGTGAGTGAGGCCAGTTGAATGCAGCAAGACCTATTTCTAAATAAGTATTCTTAGGATTATGCTGTAAGACTGGATTCTGTCCAGGTAGATTCTGTATGGGGTCACTCTGGAATCTGTTCCCTGCCACTATGCTTTAACTGCCTGTTTTCATCTGAGACTCAGATTGATGCTCAGTTTGAAAATTGGTTGATGCCTGAGGTCAGCTATACCTCTGCAATTTGAAACCCCCAAGAATGAAAAGGAAAAACAGAATAATAATATGAAATGTTTAATAAGTATTATCTGTTGGGTTAGGAACTGGGTTTTGGAACTGAACTTCTTAGGGCCTCCTGTGAATCCCCAATGGGGGTGATTCATAGCGCAGATAACTTCTCAAGAGCCTCTTGTAAGTCCTCTGACTTGTTTATTCTTGTAGGCTGTACTCAAATTCTAGCTGTGGTTCCGTTTCTGTCCCATTTCATGAACTGCCTTGTTTTGATTGGCCTTACATAATCCACTCTGGGACTTTTTTTGGATGAGGAAAGAGGTAGAAATATTTCAAATAAACAAATTTCAGTTGTTGTTTCAGTTTATCAAGTTACTATGAGTTTTTTCCTGCTGCTACATGAAGGATAGGGTGGCGCTGTAGGTTAAACCACAGAGCCTAGGGCTTGCCGATCAGAAGGTCGGCAGTTCGAATCCCCGTGACGGGGTGAGCTCCCGTTGCTCGGTCCCTGCTCCTGCCAACCTAGCAGTTCGAAAGCACGTCAAAGTGCAAGTAGATAAATAGGTACCGCTCCGGTGGGAAGGTAAACGGCATTCCCGTGCGCTGCTCTGGTTCGCCAGAAGCGGCTTAGTCATGCTGGCCACATGACCCGGAAGCTGTACGCTGGCTCCCTCAGCCAATAAAGCGAGATGAGCGCCGCAACCCCAGAGTCGGCCACGACTGGACCTAATGGTCCTTTACCTTTACCTACAAGAAGGATACATTTCACTTGCTTGTAGCATGGCTTGCAATTTGTGGTGACATGGGAAGGAGAGAGAAGGGGAGCTATGTGTACTTGGGCTTAATTCAGTTTCAGGATGAGGACTAAAAAGCAGGTGTGCGTTCAGATTTACTTTCAAGGTCAGCGTATGTTTCCGTGTTTATGTGATAAAAATAAGGTTGGTGGAAATGTTTCTGACATATTCTAGCTTACCACGTTGCAAGCAGTGACTTTTCGGACGACGTCATCCCTGTTCTGCAGTGGAATTTTTCCAAGAATCTGAAAGTGAAAGTTCTGCTGGTGCTGAGAGGAGCTCCTTGAGAATAACCAAGAGAGCAAGAAGCCAGCTAATTTTTGCGCTTCTTTCCTGTTTTTCTTGACCAGGATGAAATCATTGGGGTGGGGTGGGATTGGCCGGTGTCTGCTTACAAAGCAGGGTGTACCCATTCATTTTGTCATTGGAGAGTAGACTGTTCAAATTATAGTTCCCAAAATGCACACGATTCACCTACATTGCTGCAGAGAGATGCAAGAGTTTCTTCACAGGGTTTAAAAAACCACCGCCGTATCCGTTTGGGGCTGTCGTAATGCAACAGCATGCTGGGAACTGCTTGTCGCATAGTTATTCCTTGTGCATAGGCACCCAAACACAGTGGTGCAGCAACCCAACGAAACGACATGGATGTTACATAAAAATCCCTCTGCTGGTTGCTGGGACCTTCCCCTCTGCAACCCAGGCAGTTCTGTAATGCTGGCTCTTAAGTTGGGAAGGGGCAGGGTAGAGATGGTGTGCTGCTGTTGCACAAGAACGAAGCAGGGACGTGAAGGGTCATAGCTTAGTGGTAGAGCATCAGTGCAGACAATACTGAGCTAGGTAGACCTCAGTGGTCTGACTTAGTATAAGGCAGCTTCCTATGAGCTCCTGCGTTTCATTCTGCAGGAACCTCTCCTGTCACCTCTTCTTAACATCTTTAGACGGACATCAGCCATTACACCAAACCGGCTTTTAACTCTCCTGTTGACCCCTCTCTCCCTTTTAGGCTCGAGGAATCCTTGGCTCAGCTGCTGACAAGACAGTTGGCACCCTGTTATACAATGTGGCCTCCAGGCTTAAGGACCCAAAGCACCTTGGCTTCCTTGTGGAGTATATCGCAACCAAGAAGATCGTTACAGACCTGCAGCTGAACGGTACACATTTAGGGTTTATGCCGGCTGCGGCAAAGATGCTCCCTTCACGAATTTCACCCTTTTAATTGCACAGCTCTGTCTCAAGACACCAAGCCTCACGCTGAATACACAACCAGGCGTTAGGGCAAAGGTCGCCGACGTGGTGCCTTCCATGTGTTGTAGACTACAATTCCCATCATTCCTGGTCATTGGCAATGCTGAATGGGAGTTGTAGTCCAAAACATTGGGAAGGCACCTGGTTGGCTGTCCGTATATATCTTGAGTTTCTGGAACAACAAATTTCTCCAGCAATGTAATTCACAGTCCATCAGTACTTTTCTTCTCCTGCAGCTTAATCCCAGGGTAGTCAAAATGGTGCCCTCTGGATGCTTCAGACTACAGTTCTTATCGGCCCCACTCAATGGGGCCAATTGTCAGGGATGATGGGACTGGTCGCCCAAATATCTGGAGGCCAGCACATTGGCTATCCTAGCAGCCTCCTGAACCTAGGGTGTTCCATGCAGAAGGCAGTGTTTGGCCTGGTTCTCCCATGCTGGAGGCCTCTGAAAGTGGCTTAGTAAAACAGTCCAGGTGGCTCACACAGACTGTCACAGGGAAACCTGGCACAAGAACCTGCGAAGGCTGCTGGCTAGTCTTGAGCCCTTAGTCCTTCCTTGAGCCCAAGCTGCGAAACTTACCAGAAGAATAAGAAATCAAGGTAACCAACTTTTTATAAAAGAATGGAGATGGTTTGTTGAATATTTGCAGATAAATTGTAAACAGATAAAAACGTTAGCAGGGTTATTGTAACAACCTGCAGTTTTATAAGAGCATATATTTACAGTAGATAATTAAATGAGCAGGTTAAACGCATTTGGATATGCAGAAGATATTAAAAAATAAATTTAAGGAACCACAGAAAGAGGGGGAAGGAAGTCAATTTTTGAAATGTTAAAATGGTCGTAAATCTAATGAAATGAATAAATTTGAAAAGTGTAAATAAAAAACTTTTTTAACAAGGAACTGAATCATGAGCATAATGCAAAATGCCGCCGCCAGCCTTGCCTTGAGAAGGCTTGTCTTGCAGGGCCAGGGCTGCTGCTTGTTCCTCCCAAGGACTTTTCTTTCCTCTGATTTGTTAATGTGTTGATTTACTGGGGGTAGCTCAGTGGGTAGAGCATGAGACTCTTAATCATAGGGATGCTGGTACGAGCCCCACATTGGGCAAAATATTCCTCTGTTTCCAGGTGACCCTCTTGGTCCCTTCCAACTCTTCTACAATCCAGTGGTTTAATTGTAGTCTCGCCCTCCAAGGAGTCGGGGGTGATGAAGATTGGCGATTCCTCTCTCCCCACCCCGATGTTACCTTCATAACAACCTTGTGAGGTTGGTTAGGCTGAGAGACGCTTAACTGGCAGAGAACACCAGATGAGCTTTATGTTAGGATATTCTGTATTTTTCGCTCTGTAAGACGCACCAGACCACAAGACGCACCTAGTTTTTGGAGGAGGAAAACAAGGAAAAAAATATTCTGAATCTCAGAAGCCAGAAGAGCAAGAGGGATCACTGCGCAGTGAAAGCAGCAATCCCTCTTGCTGTTCTGGCTTCTGGGATAGCTGTGCAGCCTGCATTCGCTCCATAAGACGCACACACATTTCCCCTTACTTTTTAGGAGGGAAAAAGTGAGTCTTATAGAGCAAAAAATACGGTAGTTCCGTTCCACCTTAAAAGGGAACAGGCATGACTGTTGTGTGTCACATGCCTCTTTACTTTCAGCACAGTCTGCTGGGAACTTCCGTTTGTATGTTGCTTTTGCTATCTTGCTGTTTTGCTGGAGATGAAGGGAAGCAGACATGTTTTTTCCTTTGTTCCCGAACTATGCTGATTAAATGCTGTAAATAATGCTTACACATGTCTCTGTCCGCCACATCTGTTGTGAGGATTTATTCACTCTGCTGATAAGAGCGTGCACAGCTTCTGAACGTATCTGAGCCTCGTGTCGCTGATTGATGCTGTACCGGGAACCGGAGTGTCGCCCAGTGGCTAGAGCCAGCTGGGGGCCTGCCAAATGCCCCCGTCTCCCCGGCAGCATCCCAACACTTTATAGCTAAATGGGAATTTGAACCCAGGTCTCTCTCCGTTCCACTTTATCCACTCTTAACACACAGGCGTTCCTTCTCGTAATACACCTGCGTTCTTTGTTCCTGCAGCGGCTCTGGAGTACGTCAAAAGCCACCCCGTGGAGCCCATTGACGCAGCAGACTTTGCCAGAGAATGTGGCGTTGGCGTGATCGTGACGCCAGAGCAGATCGAAGAGGCGGTGAGTGTCAGCCCTTGGTAGGAGCAGCAAGTGACGCCATGCCCCATCACGGGCCCGTCTTCCACACTTGGAGCTGGGCAAAGGGTGTCTACCCAGGCCTCTGTGTGTCTTTGTTTTTTTGCCAAGAGAGATGTGTGCAAGGCAAGGTCTGTGTTGTTGCTTAAGCCTGAATCACAGAGAATCCTGCCAAGCACATCCACTTGGGTAGTTGCCTGGCCAAAAGAGGATCAGGGCTTTTAGGAAGACTCAGATACACAAGGATCAAGCCGGATTTCTACCTAATAGGCAACTAAAGGATAACATAAGACATGTAATAAACATTATCGAATACTTGGAGTGTAAAAATGAAATTCCTGCGGTATTAATGTTTATTGATGCCGAAAAGGTGTTCGATAATGTATCCTGGCAATTCTTAATAATATGTATGGAAACTGCAGGGATAGGGGGCACATTCCTGGAAGGAATAAAAGCAATATATTCAAACCAAAGAGCTAAATGAATCATTAATCATAATTTGACTGAGTCTTTTGAAATCTCAAAGGGTACAAGACAGGGGTGCCCTTTATCACCTCTTTTGTTTATCATGGTATTGGAAATTATTGCAAATAAGATAAGGAAAACTTCAGAGATACGTGGAATAAAAATTGGTGTAAAAGAATATAAATTGAAAGCATACACTGATGATTTGATGTTGTCATTAGAGGACACACAAAAAAGTGTTAGTAAAGTGCTAGATTTGCTTGAGGAATTTGGAAAGTTATCAGGCTTCAAATTAAACAGAACAAAAACTAAAATGATGACCAAAAATATGAAAGAAGAGTTAAAAAACTACCTTGAATTACAGACTGGTATCAAAGCAACTAAAAAAGTAAAATACCTGGGAATTTGGCTAACCATGAAGAACATAAATCTAATGGAAGACAACTACACAAACACCTGGAAAGAAATAAAGAAGGACTTGGATACTTGGAACAGAATAAAACTCTCTTGGTCGGGAAGGATGGCGGCAATTAAGATGAGTCTATTGCCGAAATTGCTGCTCTTATTTCAAAATATACCAATAATTAATGGAACCTCAGTATTCAAAGATTGGCAGAAAGTACTCTCTAAATTCATTTGACAAGGAAAAAGGCCAAGAATTAGATTCAAATTACTAACGGATCAAAGAGATAGGGGAGGATTTGCGGTTCCAAATTTGAAGCTATATTATGAAGCCTCGTGCCTTTGCTGGGTTAAAGAGTGGATTGTTATAAAAAACATAGACCTGTTGGATTTAGAAGGTTTCAATATAAGATTCGGTTGGCATGCATATTTGTGGCGTAATAAAGAAAAGGTCCACAAAGGTTTTTCTAACCATATTATTAGAGGGCCACTGTTGGAAGTATGGGAGAGAAACAAAAAATTACTGGAAAGAAATACCCCTTGGTGGTTATCACCAATTGACATCTTAAGAGTAAAAAAAATAAATACTGAAGGAGAAAGATGGACATATGAAGATCTGTTAGTAAAAACAGAAAATGGATGGAAGATTAGGTCATATGAAGAGATAAAGAATAAACTAACCGGCTGGATCCAGTTTCATCAAATCAACGCTTTGTGGACCGAAGATAAAAAGGTTGGGATGAATGAAAAAAAATATAGATTCCAGGTAGAAATATTGGAAAGCAAATCAAAACTATCAAAAATGTACAGCCAGTTACTAGAATGGGACACCAAAGATGAAGAAATAAAGGAGGTAATGGTGAAATGGGCGATGGACTTTGGATACAACATAGAGTTTGATAAGTGGAAAAAACTTTGGAATAAAGGCATGAAATTCTCGGCTTGTACAACACTCAGAGAGAACATGGAAAAAATGATGTACAGGTGGTACATCACGCCTGTAAAATTAGAAAAAATGTACAAAACCGGAGACAAATCATGCTGGAAATGTAAGATTAAGGAAGGCAATTTTTATCACATGTGGTGGTCCTGTGAGGTAATTAAAAAGTTTTGGGAAAGTATTTACAATGAACTAAAAAAAATATTTAAATATACCTTCACAAAAAAACCCGAGGCCTTCCTTCTGGGGATAATTGGAGAAGAAATTAAAAAGGAATATCAAACACTTTTCCAATATGCAACGGTGGCTGCTAGAATGTTAATAGCACAAAACGGGAAGACATCAAAAATCCCAGCCATAAATGATTGGCAATCTAAATTATTTGAATATATAGAATTGGCAAAAATGACACAGAAAATAAGAAACCAAAAAGGTACAAAGTTTAATAATGAATGGAATAAATTTATGACATAAATTGAAACAGATGTAAAAAATTTAAAAATCACAGTAGGCTCGATATAACGCCTGCGATGTAAAGAGACTTAAGAAAACGAAACTGCAGATAGAAAACCTTTTGTAACATATTCCGAAACCGAGTTGAAGGGAAGTCAATTATTGTTAATTTGTTGGTGTTTTATGTTATGTAATGTCTTCCTTTTACTTTTCGTTTTTTTGTTTGTCTTTTTTGTTGTTTTAATGTTTGGTGTTGTATGATGAATTGAAATTAATAAAAAGAATTTTTAAAAAAAGAAGACTCAGATATCCAGGGAGCACCTTTGCCCAAAGGTGGGAAGTTGTCCTAATGGCTCAGTAACTTCCCTCCAGTGTCAGGGAGGGTTTGGGGAGCTCTGTCTGGCAGGGAAGAGGCTCTGTTGTTCGGCAAAAAAGGAAGAAAAGTGTGTTAATAATAATAATAATAATAATAATAATAATAATAATAATTCCCCAGCCACTCTGGGCGGCTTAGAACAAAATATTAAAATACCATCGTGCATCAAACATTAAAAGCTTCCCTAAACAGGGCCGCCTTCAGATGTCTTCTAAAAGTCTGGTAGTTGTTGTTCTCTTTGACATCTGGTGGGAGGGCGTTCCACAGGGCCGGTGCCACTCCCAAGAAGGCCCTCTGCCTGGTTCCCTGTAACTTCTCGCAGCAAGGGAACCAGCAGAAGGCCCACGGTGCTGGACCTCAGTGTCCGGGTAGAACGATGAGGGTGGACCAAGGCCGTTTAGGGGTTTAAAGGTCAGCACTAACACTTAGACCTTCCCCACCCCACCTTATTGCCTTGTATTTAGCCTTGTCTGGAAGCCACTTGAACTGGCTGTAGTTTCTCTCTCTCTCTCATTTTATAATCAGATTTTCTCTTTTCCTTCCTAGGTGGAAGCTTCCATCAGCAAACACAGAGCCCAGCTCCTTTCGGAGCGTTACCGCTTTAACATGGGGCTTTTGATGGGTGAGTGACAGGCCGGGCAGGGGAGTCTGCAAGTACGTTCCCATTGTGAGACATCCGCTTGCTGCTGGTGCATCACTGTGCTCATTCTGCAACCTGGCCTTGTGCGCTTTTCCAGACTCTGCTCATTTCTTCTTAAACCCGCCCACTCCCTTTGCAAACTCAGCCAGCGCACTCCACAATAGGACTAACCGTGAACACAGGAACATATCGGAAGGGGCCGCAGCTCAGTAGTAGAAAATCGCCCTTGCATGCAGCAGAAGATATCTGGTTAAATCCGCCCCAGGTAGGGCTGAGGATGCTTCCCTGCCTTGAAATCCTGGAGAGCCGCTGCCAATCAGTCCAGACCAGGGTTTTCTCAAACTGGGGTCTCCAGCTTTTTTTGGACTACAACTCCCATCATCCCTAGCTAGCAGGACCAGTGGTCAGGGATGATGGGAACTGTAGTCCAAAAACAGCTGGAGACCCCAGTTTGGGAAACCCTGCTCTAGACCAAGATGGACCAATGGTCCGATTAAGACAGCTTCCTGTGTTCCTAATGTACGAAGAGCCCTGCTGGGCCAGACCAAAGGCCCCTCTAGTTGGGCATCCTGGTCCTGCAGTGGCCAGCTAGATGCCTCTTGGAACCCCACAAGCAAGGCATGAGGGCAGCAGCCATCTTCCACCCATGTTTCCCAGCAGATTAGGGCATCCTTCCAGCGTCCTGCTCTCACAATGGCCAGCCAGGCATCTCTGGGGAGCCTGCAAGCAGGGCCTGGGGAGGTGTGTGGCTCCATTGGGCCCTGGACTTGTGCTTCCGAGTCCTGTTCAGCGGATTGTCAACGACTGCTCTGATTTCCTTTCTCTTTTGCAGGGGAGGCGCGGAGCAAGTTGAAGTGGGCTGATGGGAAAATCATTAAGAACGAGGTGGACCTTCAGGTACATCAAGGGGGGGCCTGCAGATCTAGACAAGGGATTTTGGAGAAGGCAGGTGGGGATTGGCAGGGTCGTTGCAACAGAATCAGCAGGTCCTCCCCCTTAAAGAACCAGGGTGATGCAGAGGCTGCCAAGGGTCAGCCCTGGGGAGACCTAGGTTCAAATCCCCCGTCGGCTGTGAAGCCCAATGGGCCAGTTGATCTCTCTTAGCCTAACCTACATCGCAGGATGGTTGTGCAGGTAATATGAGGTGTGGAGAGAGCCTTGTGCGCCACTAAGCTCCCTGGAAGAAGGGTAGGGTTAAAAACGTGTTTTAAACAACAAATAGGTTCCATAACCAAGACTCGGCGCTGCAAATTTCTCCTGCAGTGCTGCCCTGTGACCTCTATATATTATGTAACTACATTTGCATGTATATCCGTTTCTCAGATTTTTGGGAGGGGCCAAGGTGCTAAAGGTCTGCCGTTTGCACACTGGGACTCCTGCTAAGTCTACAGTGATGGCCAAACTTGGCCCTCCAGCTGTTTTGGGACTACAACTCCCATCATCCCTAGCTACCAGGACCAGTGGTCAGGGATGATGGGAAATGTAGTCCCAAAACAGCTGGAGGGCCAAGTTTGGCCATCACTGTGCTAAGACAACTGCCTTGGGTTTCTGAGATCTTCATCAGCATCACCCACATCCCTTCAGGTCTATTTTTGTAACTGGAAATTTAAAACAAAAAATAAAAATCCTGGCATTCTCAGGATGCTGTTTTTTCTACCGAATATTTCCTTACCCAGTAGAAACGCTGCATTCACAGTGAAACCACAACTGCATCCTCCTATGCGGGCTTGAATCGGGAAAGGAGGCTGTAGCATCAGACTAAATTTTGTGCTCCTATAGAGGCACGCTGACATTTACGCCAGATCAGTGGGTTTTGCTTTCTTGCTTTGGCCTGGTGTGTTTTTTGTAAGGCCGTGTTGGGCCAGCTGTCGCTGAACTCCATTGGCCAGGCTGAGTGGGGCTGGTGGCCAGCAGTATCTGGTTCCCCATCTGTGACATAAGAAGAGTTCTGCCCTGGGGAAGGGAGGTCGAGAGAAGGAACTTAGAGGGCCAGATCAAACCCAAGGCAACCAATCAATTCCTTCCTTCTGTGCTTTTCCTCTCCTGTAGGTGCTCCACTTGCTGGGCCCAAAGACAGAAGCTGATCTGGAAAAGAAATCAAAGGTAAGTGTTTATCTTCCTTTCCCTCCCTCCCTCCCTCCCTTCCTTCCTTCCTTCCTTCCTTCCTTCCTTCCTTCCTTCCTTCCTTCTTGTGGTGTGTTAGTGGTTTCCACTTCAGGTGTGCAATAGAGTGCAGAGGATTCATCTAAAACCACCAGTCCCGCAACCCTCCCAGATGCTAACTGCAACTCCCATCATCCCTTACTCTTGGCCATGCTGCCTGAGGCTGATGGGAGCTGGAGCTCAGCAACATCTGGAGGGCCCACAGGTTCTCTCCATCCTTGTCTAATACGGGCAGAAGCCATTAATGGTGGGGATGTGAGAGCCTTTCTTCGAAACCTCCGCTACCTCGGGGTGCGTAGGTAGTGGCACCTGTGCTCAGGACAGGAAGTGGTGTCTGGGGGGCCAATGAAGCATCCGTTCCACCACACCCTCCAGTCTTTTAAAGCATGCATTATGGATTCTTCCCATTTATTTTGGCCTGCGTGTCTCTGAATCTGGGAATAAGGCAGTGTTGCAAACTTGTGATTTCCATTGTATGCAGTAAGCCGGGGAGAGCAAAGAATTGTCGCTTGACATAAGGATTTGGTTTTTTAGGGCAAAGGTTGAGAGTCTAGGGCAAAGTTCTTTTTAGGAAAACATTGGCCTCCTCGTCTTTAATTCCCCACTCTTCCTTTCACTGCCATTTCTCCCCAACCTTTCCATGTCCTTAAAAAAAGAAGATAAGAGCAGCAGGTAAAGCTTCTTCCATGGCTTGTCTCTGCACCAGGAAGAGTTTTGCCTGCTAGATTTCCTTGTGCAGAGCTGCCTTTAAAACCTTGGCTCCTCTTCACCACGGAGGCCCTCAAGGCCAGGTCCAGTTAAACTCAGCAGCTCTCTCTTGTTGCTTTGTCAGGCCCCGAAGGCCCGTGCCACCGAGCCAGACAAGAAGGGAAAGGCAGCAGTGGTGGAAAACGGTAAGTCCTTGGCTGAACCTGCTCTCCCTTGTGTTTGTTCTGGAGGCCTTATAGCTGCTCTTGATGTTTGCCTGTTCCTGGCAAGCACACAGCTCTGCCGGACCCAAGCACCCTTCTCTCTCTTAGGAAAGGGCACACAGAGGACTGGGAGGGTGGAATGCTGTCAGCAGTATCTTCCCATTGTGTTTGCTGTGTCGCTTTTAAAACAATAATCACGCAGCGCACTATGGAACCCGCTCCCCCAGGAAATCGCAGGAGGGCAGCATGCTCTTGTTGCTCCTGCTCTGGTCGCTGGTTTCCCCACAGGCATCTAGTGAGAACTAGATGCTGGGCTGATCCAGCAGGTGGTTTTTATGTTCTTAATAATAACTTGCTGCCGTGGAAAATTCCACTCACCTGCTGAAACCTTCATGTGATGAGCTTTGGCAGAGATCTAGTGCGCCCTCTAGTGTTCTCGAGAAGTAATTCATCGTGACAACAGCCTTACAAAGGCTTTCTGCAGCTGTGGGTGACAAAACTTGGTTTTGCTTCTCTGCCTTTCTCCTGTTGTGAGAAGCTGAAGATCGTATGTATAGGTTTCCCAAGGAAGGGCAATAACTCAGCGGTAGAGCATATGCTATGCGTGCAGAAGGTTCCAAGTTCAGTAGAGCTTGGGAAGGGAGATGCTCTGCCAGCCAGTATAGTCAGTCCTGAACTAGATGGACCAATGGCTTTTGTCCAAGGCAGCTTCCTCCATTCCTGTGTAGGGAGATCGATGTAGGCATGAAGCAGACCACTTCTGGCTGTCTCTCCCCCCACTATGAATGCTGGCTCTCTGTTCTACAGTATTAGTGTTAGTTAAGGTACGTGGCCGAGTGACGAGCGACAAGAGAGAAGCCCTGCCTGGAGGAGTTTCCAACGGGAGGAGAGGAAAGACATAGGAAGCTGCCTTATACCGAACCAGACCATTGGTCCATCTCAGCATTGCCTACACGGACTGGCAGCAGCTCTCAGAATTTCAGGCAGGAGATTGCTAGTCGTATGTGGAGATGCTAAAAGATTGCAAGGGAAGGAAGTTATTCCAGTTGCTGCTGCAAAAGGGGGTCTGTTTCTTGAGTCTCTGGCTTCTGCAGTGGTAAAATCCTGACCTCCGCTGCTTTCCCTCCAGGTGATGCATGCCAAGAGACGAAATCCCTTATGGAGCAGCTGAGGGGCGAGGCTCTTAAATTCCATAAGCCAGGTAAGCTGCCCTGGAGGTCGTATCTCTCTACAGCCAGGTTCTCACCTTCACCAATGAGCTCCCTGATATTCCAGGGCCTGTGGAAACCTCAGATATTGCCTGATGTCAAAGAAAGGAGTGATTGGGGTCAGGAGGGCCAGTATCCAGTTGTACTGTGCTCATGCATATGGTTGTGGGAAATGGCGCACCAGGAGCCTGCCTGTGGGTTTAGGAGACATTTTATTTATATATTGGGATATATTTGCACCCTGCATTTCCATGACAAGGCAGAACTCAAGGCAGCTTACCGTACAAATCCTTGAATGTTATCATTGTAGGCTGTGGTGGGCCTATAAAGACAGATGAAAACAAAACTGTACAGCTTGGTCAGTATCGGGTTGCAGTTTTTTCTTTTTAAATAATTTTTATTGATTTTTCCACTAAAAAGAACAAAAAAAGATACATAGCACTGTAAACATCCTTATATACATATTTTCCAAAATGAAAACTAATAAGAAAGAAAGAAGAAAAGTTATAAGAAAACAGACCAAAGGAAAAGAGAAAAGAAAATATTACCAAATTCTTGCTTCAAACACTACAGTTTATAATCTTAGTTAAAATATTTTAAAAGACTTCCACCGCATTCACCGCACGTCTCTTGGTTATCTTGCTCACGTTTACATCTGTTCTTCAGTCATTTCCCTTCCTTGAATTCTTTCATAATCAATCAAATCTTTATGTTCTCTGTATTCTTCACAAGGTTAGTCTAGACACAACCAAACTTTCGTATTTGAGCCCTGCTTGTATAAAATAATCATTTAAACATTTCCATTGTTTCTGAATTATAATTTTTGATTTATGCCTTATTAAATATGTCAATTTTGCTAACTCCAGGTACTCACATCCATTCCCCCTTTGTTGGGATATAATTTCCTTTCCAGTGACTGGCTCCCAACATTCTCACTGCCCTTGCTGCGTACAGAAATATGTTATTTTGTCACTGGGAATATCCTTATTCAAAATTCCTAATAGATATGCTTCTGCCCTTTTGGTATACGATACTTTTATCAATTTTTCAATCTCTTCATGGATCATATCCCAAAATATTTTAATCTCTGGACATGTCCACCACATTCTATTTTCTTTGATGTAATGGAAACGCCCCCCCCCCCAAATAAAAACTTTAATACGTGCCTACAGGTGCATGGATATGCATATATAGAAGCTAAATCGCCGCAGTATTTAAAACAAAACAGTAGCAAAACAGCATCATAGCACAATCTGCTTTTGGGCAAAATTGCTGTGGCCTTGCTTGTGCTTTTGAGTGTGGACCTGGACCCCTGCTTCCAAGCCCTGCTCTGATGGTGACGCTGCTTATATTTAGGCTTTCGGTGGCTTATCTCTTGTAGATGGAGTTTGCTCCACTTGCCAGTGGACGGCTCCCAACAGCACCTGACTCTGCCAAAAAACGAGTGCGTTTGGGGGTGGTAGGTAGGTGTAATGGCTTTAGGGGTTGCTTGTGCGTAAATAGCCGCCGCTCTGGGCTAGGTTGGCTGGTTAAACCATTTCTCGCTGGACAGCCATCCACTCCGTGGCTGTTCAGTCGCTGGCAGAATCCGTCAGTGGGCGTTTCTTAAACCTTTTCCAACATAAAAGTTGTTTGACGCCCAGTCGCCTCCTACTCTCCCTGCGCGGAAGTCTTCTGCGCAGGGAGGGCGTGGGTAGCGGAGGACCTGTGCTCTCCCCGCTGGTGTCCAGTGAAGAGTCCCGGAGCCTGCTCTCTGCTTCCCCCATTGGCCCCCCCTCTATCCCTGGTGTTGCGCTGATTTTCTTCCCCAACAGGAGACCTGCCTCTCTCCCTGCTTGGCCCCTCTCCAGCATCGCTGTGGAGCCTTGCCTCCTCCTCTAGTTTCGATGGCAGTTCCCTGACAGTAGGGAAGATCACTTATGAAGCCACAACCCCACATTACTAAGCCCTGCAAAGCTGGGCAAATGATCAACTAAATAATGACAATGAAGAAACTTTAATGCAAAATTATCCCGGTTCTGTGACTGGTGTGTTTTGTTTTGTTCCTTCTGGGCACAGAGATTTGATTTTAATGCAGAAGACTATTGAGCCGCCACTGCCTGCAGTTCGCTGATTTGCATACCGCATGCTGATCATGTCCCTTGTACCTTTCCAGGTGAGAACTACAAAACGGAAGGCTACGTTGTCACACCCAACACCATGAACTTACTGAAGCAGCATCTGGAGATCACAGGCGGACAGGTGCTCTGGGGGGTGTGGAAATCTTCCGTCCTTCTTCCTTCAGGAGGCTGGGTTCACGGAGCATCTGGTCCCCGTAACTTGCATCTCTCAGTCCCTGTGAAACCTTGTGCCCCCCGAGCTGCTGTTATGGCAAAACCCAGATTTGGGGAAGCAGTGAGATGCCACAGATGCATAGCTCTAGCAGGCATCGGACAAGGGTGTCTGTGCATGGGAGCAAAAACCTGGCATTTTCCAGGTGCCAGATTTACTCTCTCCTGCCCAGCAACAGTTTCCACTGGAAGAAGAAATCTGATGCCAATCATGTGCAGGTGAACAAGGGTTCGCCTTTGCAAAGGTTTTTGAGAAACAGCAGAGACCTCTGTTTTCCCTAGTCCTCACTTCCTCGGCCGTGAAGCTGCTGTTTTCCATGTCCTAAATCCCTAAGGATGTACTGTGCTTAATGGGAGGGACCAGAAGCCCTGCAATTGAGGCCTCGTAGACAGCCAAATTCTCCCCCCCCCCCCGCCTTTAGCATGTATGCGATGTCAAGTTGTAAGAAAAGAGGACACAGCCATGGTTGCTTAGTGAGCTGGATGTTGCTGCAGACTCCTGCAGGGTCCGCTGTGGTCCAAACCACCGAGCCTCTTGGGCTTGTTGATCGTAAGGTCAGCAGTTCAAATCCCCATGACGGGGTGAGCTCCCGTTGCTTGTTCCCAGCTCCTGCCAACTTAGCAGTTTGAAAGCACGCCAGTGCAAGTAGATAAATAGGTACTGCTGCGGTGGGAAGGTAAACGGCGTTTCCGTACACTCTGGCACTCGTCATGGTTCTCCGTGCACCAGAAGCTGTTTAGTCCTGCTGGCCACATGACCCGGAAAGCTGTCTGTGGACAAACACCAGCTCCCTCGGCTCGAAAGCGAGATGAGCGCCGCAACCCCATAGTTGCCTTTGACTGGACATAACCATCCAGGGGTCCTTTACCTTTTTACCTACATTTTTGTCATAGCTTATGATCTGGGGGGAGGCCCCGCCCTGGCCTTTGGGAGGGGCTGGGTGTGGTGTGTCTTTGAGATTTGAGGGGGAGACTGCATCCAAGGAGATCTCGGTTAACTGCGTTGAAAATGTCTTCTGCCACAGGTGCGCACTCGGTTCCCTCCTGAGCCCAATGGCATCCTGCACATTGGCCACGCCAAGGCTATCAATTTTAACTTCGGCTTTGCCAAGGTGAGAGACCGGTCACTTTTCCACACTCTGCCCTGCTGCGAACTCAGCTTTTTGCTGAACTGGGGTTGGGGTGGAAGGCAATAGTGAGTGGGGAGGGACAGCCTTGTATTCATCTTGCGATGTGTGCATCATTTCCCCCCCCCCAAAAAAAAGATAGGCCCTAAAGTGGCTCATAGCATATAAGAACATATGATAGATGAATAGGCCAGAAGACATAACAGTAGGATTATATGTATCTTGTTTGAAAGCAGGCATTTATTAGTATTTTATACATCGTTAGTGTGCACCGTACTCCCTACATGTTAATTTGAAGTTTCAAATTGGAACATGTCAATTCTATTTATTTATTTTTTGAGGTAACTTCCTTTTTCTCCATTTTCATCTTTAAACTGTTTTAACACACTTGCGCTGAGCTATATCTTTGTTTACCTTAAAGCATATGACGTGCAACTATTACATGAAATTAAAACTAAAAATTAAACAACAGTGAACACTCAGATAAACATTTCCGAATATATTGACCAAGTTGTGTCAAAGTGTATATATATCAGCATTATTGCAGATATGAAATTATGTATAGCGACGTGCATTGCTTAAATTGGCAGCCATAAGGAAAAGGTATTTTGTTTCAGTAATGATTAGAACTTAAAGGGATTTGTAGGAAGAGGGGAGGGAGGGGAATGACAAAATGGAATTACTGTCTTGCTGAACTCATGGGTGGCTTAATTGTACTGCTTAATTTCTCTCTCCACAACCAGGCAAATGGCGGGATTTGCTTTTTGCGGTATGATGACACAAATCCTGAAAAGGAGGAAGAAAAGTACTTCACAGCCATCAGGGACATAGTGGAATGGTTAGGTATGTGCACCTTGTGCTACAAAATGTGGAAATGTTGCCTGGGCGAAAGAGAGCTGTGTTTCTGGGTGGACCGGGGCGGGTGGGGGGGGAAGGCTGTTGGCTTTGTGGACCCCATGCTAGGTTAACATCAGTGCTTTCCTTCTAGAAAAACAGGTGCCAGTACTCACCATGAAGTTGTTACAATAAGTGTCACACTTTTAACCAGTGGCTTCTCTCCTCTTTCGTTGGAAGCCGCCCAGAGTGGCTCGGGAAACCCAGCCAGATGGGTGGGGTATAAATAAATTATTATTATTATTATTATTATTATTATTATTATTATTATTATCATTATCATCATCATCGAAAAAACGGCGTTGGTACCCGCAGAAAAAACCACCACTGGTTAGCCCAGTTTGCACCATGCTGTGTAGCTCAAGTACAACAATGAGGCCCTTACAGATGGCTTGTTTACGTGAAGCTTTTAAGAGTAGCAACAGCTTGTTTACACGAGAGGAGCCTGCCGGATCAGGCAGTCAATGGCCCCATCTAGTCCAGCATCCTGTTCTCACAGTGACCGACCTGATGTCTGAGGGGGGGGGTGGTTCGGGGAGCTGTTGCCCTAAGACGTGGGCTTGAGGGGAGCGGTGGGGACTGGGCCAAGTATGGCATGAAGGGGGCACACTTTCTTATGACCTGGCCTTATTTCCCCCAGGATACACTCCCTATGCGGTGACGCACGCCTCCGATTACTTTGACCAGCTGTACACCTGGGCGGTGGATCTCATCCGGAGGTGAGGAGGGTGGATGCTGAAAAGGGGGAAAGGGTTAACACCTGACTTCCGCCACAGGTGCATTCTTCCTTCTCTTGTGACTGGTTGTGTCCTTTCCCTCCCTCAGGGGCCATGCTTACGTTTGCCACCAGAAGGTGGAAGAAATCAAGGGACATAATCCGCCTTCTTCTCCGTGGCGAGACCGGCCGGTTGAGGAATCGCTCCTGCTTTTTGAGGTACGCCCATTTCATGTGGGCAATCTAGGGTGGCTTCCCCTGCTACAGAGTTCAGCATTCTCAGCCTTGCCTTTTTGGTGTGTTTTTTTTTTTAGAACAACCACCACAAGTTTCTAGCCCTCATGGTTATGCCTGTAGTAATCGATGATGGCTCAGAAAATTATACAGGTGTGATTCCAGCAATCAGAGTCCTTATTTTGTACACCTCTCTCCCTGCCCTCCTTAGATGGCTATTGTCCTTTGTCCTAATCTGGGGGTAGCCAACATGGTGCTACAACTCCCATCAGCTTTAGCCAGCGTGGCCCATGGTCAGGCATGATGGGAGTTGTAGTCCAGCAGATATCTGGAGGATCGCATGTTGACTACCTCTATCTGGGTCCTTCCGCTCAGTTTATTTCCTTTCATTACTGGTCAAAAACTCATTGAAATAACCAAATCTTGGAAGCAGGATTAATTTTGTAAAATAAGTATAAAAAAAATTACGTTGCTCTGATTGCATTCCTTGGGCTTCATTGGCATGAATTTGGCATTTTGGGGAGCAGCCTTTGTTGCACAGTACAGTGGTACCTCGGGTTAAGTACTTAAGCGTATGTAACCTGAAGCGTATGTAACCCGAGGTACCACGGTATATACATGTGTCTGCCTGTAGAGCAGAACAACTGGAAGGCTGCTCCTGCCAGGGCAAAAACTGAGGTGGCAAAAGCTGCCGTTTTTTAACCTCGTGGCGAGCTTCCACGTCCGACTGGCTCAACGCTCCAGCTTGGGTTCCTCCTCTGCAGGACATGCGCAAGGGGAAGTTTGCAGAGGGCGAGGCCACCCTGCGCATGAAGCTGGTGATGGAAGACGGGAAGATGGACCCCGTCGCCTACCGCATCAAATACACACCACATCACCGCACTGGGGACAAGTGGTATGCAAGATGGTTGTGTGTGTCTGGTGTGGGTATTGGAGGGTTGGGTGGGAACCCTGTGGGGTTGCTGGTTCAGAGATGGGTTAGGTGTTTCTGGCCCACATTTTCTGTTGGGACGGATGACTGTGCCATAGGGCTTAATGTGTGTGCAGCAGCCCCTCCCTCCCGTCCCCGGGACTGCTTAAGAAAGCCCTGCGTGCCCTGAAGGGAAATGGAAGTGAGGGAGACTAGGCCGGGGAGCACACGGACCACCAGGCCCTGACAGAACCATCCATGGCCTGAGGAGAACCATTGCGGCGAGAACCTTCCCCCGCCTTCCCCTAAAGACCTGCGTGCTCTGAGGGAAGGTGGAAGCGAGGGAGACCTGGCTGAGGAGGCCCCCATACCATCCGCTCCCAGTTGGCCCCCATGGGACTCTTGTCTCTTTACGTTTCATATCACGTGCCTGTTTTGCTGTTTAAAGCTTACAAACCACCTCAGGGGCCTTGGCAAAATGGCGGCTCACAAATCCAGTAAACATTTTTGACAACTGTGGCTGGCGCTCTCGGATTTTGGAATGGG
Source organism: Podarcis filfolensis (assembly GCF_964270895.1). NCBI lineage: Eukaryota > Metazoa > Chordata > Lepidosauria > Squamata > Lacertidae > Podarcis > Podarcis filfolensis. The sequence continues at coordinate 20,617,673 of NC_139605.1, forward strand.
GGGAAGGGGGAGTGCTTCTGAATTTGGGCAGGATGCCATCCCCTTGGCTACGGTCAACCCTTGCTCTCCTCTTTTTTTTTAAATAAATTTTTTATTAATTTTCCAACATATATCAAAACACAACACAACTGACAATACACACACACACAAACAAACATACAAACACGTATCATTTCATAACCTCTTTTTCTTGCCTTATTTCAACGACTTCCCCATACCTCCCTTTTCTGCATCCCTGTTTTAAACTTTTCCAGCAACCCCTAATTTCAATTACTTATAATTCACTTTCTTTAATCCTTTTTCTCTTACCCAATTATTTGTCACTGCAATTCTGTTTTACATTACCCATAACATTTTAGCACTCATTAATTTTACAACAGTTCTTAAGATAAGTTTTGAATTTCTTCCAATCTTCTTCCACCGTCTCTTTTCCTTGGTCGCGGATTCTGCCAGTCATCTCAGCCAGTCCCATATAGTCTATCACCTTCGTCTGCCACTCTTCCAGCGTGGGTAGTTCTTGTGTCTTCCAATACTTTGCTAAAAGAACTCTTGCTGCTGTTGTAGCATACATAAAGAACGTCCTATCTTTCCTTGACACCAATTGGCCCACCATGCCCAGGAGAAAGGCCTCTGGTTTCTTATGAAAGGTACACTTAAGTACCTTCTTGATTTCATTATAGATCATTTCCCAGAAGGCCTTGATCCTTGGGCACGTCCACCAAAGGTGGTAGAAAGTACCTTCAGTTTCCTTACATTTCCAGCATTTATTATTGGGCGTATGATAGATTTTTGCAAGCTTGACTGGGGTCATGTACCACCTATAAATCATTTTCATAATGTTCTCTCTTAAGGCATTACATGCCGTAAATTTTATACTGGTAGTCCATAACTGTTCCCAGTCAGCAAACATAATGTCATGACCAATGTCTTGTGCCCATTTAATCATAGCTGATTTAACCATCTCATCCTGTGTATTCCATTTCAACAGCAAGTTATACATTCTTGACAAATTCTTAGTATTGGGTTCCAACAATTCAGTTTCTAATTTTGATCTCTCCACCTGAAAGCCGATTTTCCTGTCCTGTTTGAAAACTTCATTTATCTGGTAATAATGAAGCCAGTCTCTTACTTTTGACTTCAATTTCTCATAGCTCTGCAATTTCACTTTTCATAGAATCATAGAATCATAGAGTTGGAAGAGACCACAAGGGCCATCGAGTCCAACCCCCTGCCAAGCAGGAAACACCATCAGAGCACTCCTGACATATGGTTGTCAAGCCTCTGCTTAAAGACCTCCAAAGAAGGAGACTCCACCACACTCCTTGGCAGCAAATTCCACTGTCGAACAGCTCTTACTGTCAGGAAGTTCTTCCTAATGTTTAGGTGGAATCTTCTTTCTTGTAGTTTGGATCCATTGCTCTGTGTCCGCTTCTCTGGAGCAGCAGAAAACAACCTTTCTCCCTCCTCTATGTGACATCCTTTTATATATTTGAACATGGCTATCATATCACCCCTTAACCTCCTCTTCTCCAGGCTAAACATGCCCAGCTCCCTTAGCCGTTCCTCATAAGGCATCGTTTCCAGGCCTTTGACCATTTTGGTTGCCCTCCTCTGGACACATTCCAGTTTGTCAATGTCCTTCTTGAACTGTGGTGCCCAGAACTGGACACAGTACTCCAGGTGAGGTCTGACCAGAGCAGAATACAGTGGCACTATTACTTCCCTTGATCTAGATGCTATACTCCTATTGATGCAGCCCAGAATTGCATTGGCTTTTTTAGCTGCCGCGTCACACTGTTGGCTCATGTCAAGTTTGTGGTCAACCAAGACTCCTAGATCCTTTTCACATGTAGTGCTCTCAAGCCAGGTGTCACCCATCTTGTATTTGTGCCTCTCATTTTTTTTGCCCAAGTGCAATACTTTACATTTCTCCCTGTTAAAATTCATCTTGTTTGTTTTGGCCCAGTTCTCTAATCTGTCAAGGTCGTTTTGAAGTGTGATCCTGTCCTCTGGGGTGTTAGCCACCCCTCCCAGTTTGGTGTCATCTGCAAATTTGATCAGGATGCCCTTGAGTCCATCATCCAAGTCGTTGATAAAGATGTTGAATAAGACCGGGCCCAAGACAGAACCCTGTGGCACCCCACTAGTCACTCTTCTCCAGGATGAAGAGGAACCATTGATGAGCACCCTTTGGGTTCGGTCAGTCAGCCAGTTACAAATCCACTGAGTGGTAGCATAGTCAAGACCGCATTTTACCAGCTTCTTTACAAGAATATCATGGGGCACCTTGTCAAATGCCTTGCTGAAATCAAGGTAGGCTACATCCACTGCATTCCCTTCATCTACCAGGCTTGTAATTCTGTCAAAAAACGAGATCAGGTTAGTCTGACATGACTTATTTTTCAGAAATCCATGCTGACTATTGGTGATCACAGCATTCCTTTCTAGGTGCTCACAGACTGTTTGCTTAATGATCTGCTCCAGAATCTTCCCTGGTATTGATGTCAGACTGACTGGGCGGTAATTATTTGGGTCCTCTCTTTTCCCCTTTTTGAAAATAGGGACAACATTTGCCCTCCTCCAGTCTGCCGGGACTTCGCCTGTTCTCCAGGAATTCTCAAAGATGACTGCCAGTGGTTCTGAGATCACATCTGCCAGTTCTTTTAATACTCTTGGATGCAGTTCATCTGGCCCTGGAGACTTGAATACATCTAGACTAGCCAAGTATTCTTGTACTATCTCCTTAGTTATTCTGGGCTGTGTTTCCTCTGCTGAATCATTTGCTCCAAATTCTTCAGGTCGGGCATTGTTTTCTTTATCGGAGAAGACTGAGGCAAAGAAGGCATTGAGGAGTTCAGCCCTTTCTGTGTCCCCTGTTTGCATTTCACCATCTTCTCCTCTGAGTGACCCCACTGTTTCTTTGTTCTTCCTTTTGCTACGAACATACCCATAAAAGCCTTTTTTGTTGCTTTTAACCTCTCTAGCAAGCCTGAGTTCATTCTGTGCTTTAGCTTTTCTGACTTTGTGTCTACACGTGCTGGCTATTTGTTTGAATTCCTCTTTGGTGGTTTCCCCCCTTTTCCATTTTTTGTACACATCCTTTTTTAATCTTAACTCAGTTAAAAGTTCTTTAGATAGCCACCCTGGCTTCTTTAGGCACCTTCCATGTTTCCGTCTCATTGGTATTGCCTGAAGTTGTGCTTTTACTATCTCCCTCCTCTTGTTCTATGATTTCCCAGTATTTTGGCCATTTAGATTCCATATTAAGTTTTTTCACTTCCTTAGCTTCCATTGGTGACAACCACCTAGGGGTTTTGTTTTCCAACAAATCTTTATACCGAATCCAAACATTATATAGTGCTTTCCTAACAATATGGTTTTTGAAAACTTTGTGAATTTTTACCTTGTCATACCATATATATGCATGCCAACCAAACCTATTGTTAAACCCTTCCAGATCCAAAATGTCTGTGTTCTCAAGAAGTAGCCAGTTTTTCAGCCAGCAAAAAGCTGCTGATTCATAATACAGTTTTAAGTCTGGCAGGGCAAGCCCCCCTCTTTCTTTTGCATCAGTTAATATCTTAAATTTTATTCTGGGCTTTTTGCCCTGCCAGACAAATCTAGATACGTCTTTCTGCCACCTCTTGAAACAGTCCATCTTGTCCACAATCTGCAGTGTTTGAACCCTTGCTCTCCTCAGGTTGGAAGGCTGGCCTCTCCCCCAACCAGACTTAAAAGCAAGGGCACATGCTATGGTAGTGCGGTGGATCTGCAAGAGCATTTTGAGGGATGGGGTTGATGGCTGGGTAGGCTGTGGGTGGAAAAAGAGTTGAGCTGCATAGAGGTGGGCTGGTTCTGGAGCTCTTGACCTTACAGCTCTACCCTGGGTTCCAGGTGCATCTATCCCACCTACGACTACACACACTGCCTCTGTGACTCCATAGAGAACATCACTCACTCGCTCTGTACCAAAGAGTTCCAGGCCAGGTAAGAGGCACAGAGTTCCTTGCTTGACTGGGAAGTGGCTGAGACACTCTCCTGTTGTGGGGAGCAAGCACAGGCCTGAATCCCTTATCCTATGTGGAGAAATAGAATCCCAGATTTAGGAGGCTTGGGTTTCTATGGATGTAGACTCCTCATCTGTACAGGGGCAGAATCTGCCACTTGGGTATCCTATCCTGAGGATTCTGGTTTTACCTCTAGTGGAACGCAAGCTTCTGGCCCTCATGGCAAAGGTGAAAACTAGATCTAAGTTAGAGAAGGGAAGATTTGAATTGGATGCTAGGGGAAACTTCTTGAGGATGAGTTCAGCGGTGGAACTAGTGACCACTCCTTCAGTGGAGGCCTTTGAACAGAGGTCAGATAGTCGGCTGTCTGTCAGGGGCACTCTGCCTCTGGATTTTCTGCCTTGACCATGCAGCAGGATTTTAGTAGGTCCCCTGTGACTGGGTCTCTGTCCTGCTCTCATCCTGACTGCGCATAATTATTTTGCTCAAAAACAGGAGTCCCAAAAGCCAAACAAATTCTGCGAAGCTAGATAGTCACAAGCAGGTAGCCGACGTCAGCCTCTTGACAGGAATCGATCTGCTTTTTCCTGTTATAAATGACCTGTCACAGGGGTGTGGAGTCTTAGGCCCAGGAACCAATGTGACCGCCTCAAAACTTTTTTTTGTCCAGCCCTCAGGACTCACCTCTGGCCATACCCCTCACTATCCAAGCTTTGTAATTTCCTTGACTCTTCCCCCTCCCCCCCCCCCTTGTTGAACTCCAATAAAACCTCTTGGCTGCATGTAAGGAGGACAGGGAAAGCTGTGTGCCAGTGTAGAAAGCAGACTGAAGGAAAATGCTTCGCGTGTTCCTGTGACGGGTTTTGCCGTCGGCATCGTCCGCCGCACGGCCCTCGGAAGGTTGCCCAGCACGGAATGTGGCCCCCGGACTGGAGAAAGTTCCCCAGTGCTGCTCTGACAGCTGCTGCTCTTCTCTCTCTTGGCAGACGCTCCTCCTATTTCTGGCTGTGCAACGCCCTGGATGTCTACTGCCCCGTGCAGTGGGAGTACGGGCGCCTCAATCTCCTCTACACAGTGGTCTCCAAACGCAAGATCATTCGCCTGGTAGATTCAGGGGCTGTCAGGTGAGGAACAGAGTTTGTTTTTTAAAATAATAATAATAATAATAATAATTATTATTATTATTATTATTGTTGTTATTATTATTATTATTATTATTATTATTATTATTATTATTACTATTACTACTACTACTACTTGTATGCCACCTTTCAGGGCAAAACACCACTGCCAAGGTAATTCACGAAATATATTCGGCTTCAGATCCCTAACAGGAACATGAGGCTCCCAAGTAATTTTATGGGACAGTCCACTTGCAATATACCCTGAATGAGCTTCTTTTTACCCATCTCTGGGCAAAATCTGTGATCCATCCCCAAAGTTGTTCCCAGACCTTAATGCTGCCCCTCCCCACAGCCCTGGATTCATGTCCCTCCTTGAATGGCCCAGTGCCTCAGTCTGTGAAGTTTTGTTAGAACAGCGGAAAGGGCTTTTGTAATACCCTTCCTGGTATGGTGTGGAACCAGGTGCCTGCAGACGTCGTTGGACTACAACTCCCATAATCCCTTGCCATTTAGCCGTGTTGGCTGAGGCTGGTGGGAATAACAGTCCAAGAACACCTAGAGGGCTTTCTGAACACCAAAGCCCTTCACATGTGCCTAAGAAGGCAGTAATTCAGCTGGATGGAGGGGTCCTTTGCTGCTGCGTCCTCTCCCTCTGGCGGTCTCAGACATTTTAGAAGATCTATAATCCCACCTTTTGATGTAATGATCCTCAAAGTGGCTTATAGGAGAATCGAGCACATGCATACTTCAAACCCACCCATCCAAGCGGCCTTAGTCCCTTGGTTGGTGAACAAGGCACTATTTCACTTCAGTGCTGTAGTCCCAGGTGGGGGGGGGAGGGGATGCGTGCATGGCATGCTGGGAAGGAACTAGGCAGGTGTGTTTTGGAGCAAGGCCTCTTTCTGCCTCTTGCCACTCACTGCTGCCATTGCCATTCCAGGGACTGGGATGACCCACGACTCTTTACGCTGACAGCTCTGCGGCGCCGAGGCTTCCCAGCAGAGGCAATCAACAACTTCTGTGCCAGGGTAAAGACATGTCCTTTGGGGTTCGGTGCAGCTCGGCCAAGGGGAAAGCGTGGGTGCCTAAATGCCATGGGGTGCTGGGTACAGAGTTCAGGCCCTGTTCCGGGTTTTGCTTGCATATCATGGAGCTTACGCGCCACTTTTTCCTTTGGAGCATGGCGTGCGCAGCAGGGTGCACCCCCAGCAACTTTGTTGGGGAGGTGCTCCTCAGTTACATGGCTTCAATGTGGACCTGACTAAGGTGTTGGGATACTGCCAGGGAGATAGAGTCCATCTGAGCCCCAAGCTCGGATGCCGGACGATCCATCGACCTCCCGTAGTCAGGCAATATCAGCAATTCAGCGACACTAAGCCTCTGGCTTAGAGCACACTCTTTCAGCAGAATTCACACAACAGAAGTTGCACAGCATGAGAGCAGAACTGCATATTTACAGTTTATTAGGCATTGGTCAGAACAAAGAAATCATGACCATCTCCTCCGACTGCTCAGGCAAGACAGGCAAAATCGAAAGGAACATATAGCATAAACATCCTGTGAGACAGGAACTTACGCAGGGTGTTATACAAACATCCTGCACCCTTTTAAGGTGGAACGGAAATATCCTAACATCCTCCCCCTTTCCGTGTAACCTGTAGTACCTGTGGTTCAACCCAATTGCAACCTTTGTGCGTAAACCTTCAGTTGTTCTCTGTTAACAACCTTAGACAACAGATCAGCAGGAATTTCATTTCCTGGCATGTAGGACACCTGAATAAGTCCTTTCTGAATACACTCTCTTGCACGATGTAGCTTAATCTGCAAGTACTTGGTCCTTTGCTTGCAACTCTCCGAGTTCAGCAAAGCCAAACAAGATCTATTGTCCTGATACACTTGTATAGGACATTTCACAGAAACCCCAATGTCCTTAAACAGTTGCATCAACCATTCACAATCCATGAGTGAAAATGACAGAGCATTGAGTTCTGCTTCACAGGAACTTAGGCTAACTGTCGTCTGCTTTTTGCACAACCAGTCAAACAGGCAGTGGTTGTACATGTAGCATACTCCAGAAGTGCTTGTACCATCCGTGGTGTCACTTCCAAAACTTGCATCTGCAAAGATTTCAAGACCTCCAGTCTTCTGACTGGTGAACCTCAGCCTGTAGTGCATAGTCCCTTTCAAGTACCGGGCTATGCGCTTCAGAGCTTTCCAATCCTGAACAGTAGGATTGTTAGCATGTCTGCTAAGCAGGTTAGTGCTTACAGCAATGTCAGGTCTTGAACATCTAGCAATGAAATTCAACTTGCCTAGAATGCATCTGTACAGCGTTGTGTCAGAAAACGCTTCAGCAGTACTGTCTACCTGGTAACCTGTCACCATCGGTGTGTCTGCTGGGTTTGCATCAACCAAATTCAACCTGGTTAATACATCAGCAATTTTCTGTGTTTGGTGTACCAGAAAATTACCTGCTTGGTCCCTCTCCACCTGCAGAGAAAGATAGTTGGATACCTCACCAAGATCCTTCATGTCAAAGTGCTCCTTCAGCTGAGCTAGGGAGCTTTGGTAGAAAGCCTGATTCTTCCAAAACATCAGAAGATCATCAACAAAACATAAACAATACAGTTTGTTTTGCCCCTCCTCCTTGACAAACACACACGGATCAGCTTTGCCCTGGTGAAAACCTAGAGAAAGCAACGTTTCAGTGAGTTTTGTGTTCCAACACCTGGCACTCTGCTTGAGACCATACAAGGATTTCCGCAGTTTACAGACCATTCCCTTCTGTATCTGCATCCCGTCAGGTGGAAGCATGTACAGCTGCTCGTTCAAAATCCCGTACAAAAAAGCTGTATTTATGTCATGATGGGAAACATGCAGTTTCTCCTCCGCAGCGATCTTGAGCATCAGCCGAATGCTCTCATATTTGACCGTGGGTGAGTAGGTCTCGTGGTAATCCTGCCCTGGTACCTGTGAAAAACCTCTGGCAACCAATCTGGCTTTGTGTCTGACAACCTTGCCATTCTGGTCTGTCTTGGCCTTGAAGACCCATTTGCTGCCAACCAGTCTCATTCCTGGGACTACCGGTACCAGTTCCCAAGTTTGGTTCCTATTCAAGGAATCAACTTCAGCCTTCATGGCATTAAGCCAAGGCTCAGCATCTTTAGAGGTTAACTCCTGGACCTCTTTGAAGCTTGAAGGTTCCCACACCTTCTCTGAGCTACTAAGAACAGCAGTTGCCATCTTAGCAAACTCATCAGCAAATCTCTTTGGAGGTTTGCCTTTGGTCGCCCTTTCAGACCTGCGAACCAGACGCAAGTCTTCTGGACTCATCTCCTCTTTCTTAGGAGAAAAGTGACCAATGGTGAACAGTGGTTCTTCCAGTTCATTGTCAGACGCATCAGATGGTCTGACTGAGGCCTTTGCGCTCTTGTAGTCTGCTGTGTCATCACTGTCACTGACAGCAGCAGCAGCGCCGCCCACTGAACTGGAATCCGAACTCTGATCATCATCATCATCATCATCCTCAGTTTCCTCAGCTTTCTCAGCATGATCTGCTTTCTTCACATCACCTTCATCCTCCTCTGGGTAACTCTGGAAAATTCCCACATTTTCCCCCCATTTAGGATTGTACTCAACACTCCTTGTGAACTTTATGGATTTTGAGTTAGTCATCCATACTCTGTATGCACCTTTATCGTACCCCATGAACAAACCATGTGCCCCACGCTTCCCAAGCTTGTTGCTTTGTGGGGTGTGTACCCACATGTCAGAACCAAAGATTCTCATGTGTTTGACATTAGGCTGCTTACCAAACATTTTCTCATAGGGAGTGCAGCCAATAGGTGATGACAGTCTGCGATTAAAAGTATAAACAAAATTCGAGAGAGCTTCCCCCCAAAACTTCTCAGGGAGGTTGGCATCATGCAACAAGGTTTTTATTCCTTGCAGCAACGTTTGATTTGCTCTCTCCGCAAGCCCATTCATCCATGGTGATCTAGGCGTTGACAAGTCATGCTGGATTCCCTTCTCAGTCAGGAAAGCTTCAAACTGCTGAGAAGTGAATTCCCCGCCTCGATCAGTAAACAGACAGCCAATACGTTTACCATGAGCATTCTCCAACCAAGCACAGAATGCCTTGAACTTAGGAAATGCTTGCGATTTCTGCTCGAGCATAAACACATGAATGTACCTGGAAAAAGAATCAATTAGAACCATGAAGTACCTTGCTCCTCCCAAAGAGGGCGCTAGAGGGCCGACCAGGTCTGCATGAACTAGCTGGTAGGGTTTGGAAGCCTGCCTGCTAGACTCCTTGCCTTTTGGAGCAACCTTCACTTTGTTCTCTGCACAAGATACACATTTCATGTGAAACTTGCAAGGTTTGATGTCCAAACCTTCAACCAACTCAGGCATCTTGGCTAGCGCTTGCCAAGAGAGGTGACAAAATCTTCGATGTGCATCATGAATGCAACCTGCATGAAGAACCTTGTTAGTTTGTGCAACACAACAAGTATCAGCATTAGATATAACAGGAACATCATCATAAGTTAGACAGAACAAACCATCCAACAACTTTGCATGCAAAATGTCCTCTTTGCCTTTTCTGATGACACAGACAGTCCTCTTGAAGGTAATTTCAAAACCACGCCCATTGAGCTGTGGGACACTAAGCAAATTGTCCGCAGCTCCTGGAACAAAAAGTACATCTCTGATGGTAGTACGCAAACTTGCAAGTTTCACAGTCCCAACTCCCGCAGCTTGCAAAGTCCTTCCATCAGCCAGGTGGATCTCTCCATCTTGAGGTGTGAAGGAGATGAACAGATGGCGGTCTTTGGTGATATGTCGCGTGCATCCTGAATCCACAATAAACCTGCCTTGGCTTTCGGTGAAGCAGTGCCAGCAAACAAACCCTTGTTTTCCACTGGCGTGGGCTTTTGCAGCTTGCCCCCCTGCTCCTGGCCATCAGACTTGCCTTTAGCCTTTGGTGAAGCTGTGCCAGCAAACAAAGCCTTGTTTTCCACTGGCGTGGGCTTTTGCAACTTGCCCCCCTGCTCCTGGCCATCAGACGTGCCTTTAGCCTTTGGTGGAGCTGTGCCAGCAAACATAGCCTTGTTTTCCACTGGCGTTCCACTCCCCTTCTGCTTCGGGCCATCTGGAAACATCTTGCTCTGTTTACGTCTGGTCTTCCGGCCTTTGCATAGGCTCTGACCTTGGTTCTCACGAGAAACAGAGCTCTCAGCTGCCGACTCCTTGGCTCCCCCTGGAGGCTGGAATGCTGCCTGGGATGACATCACAGTCAGCTCCCCCTGCAGCTTGCAACCGGTGCCCTCGGCATCTCTGCATTCACTCGCATTCTGGGAAACAGCCAGGACCTCCGATGCATTCAAACACTGGGCTGGGATTATTGGCTGGTGGGCCTTTTTCAAAGCATCCCACATGTCACGTGCCGTGAGATTTCCAGCAAGCGTCTTTATTTCCTCCAGAGAGACGGATAAGACAATAATATCCATGGCCTTCGAATCCTGACCCTGCCATTTCTCTGTCCGAGGAACTGGAGTGGGCTCAAATACAGTATGCCAGACTCCAAACTGACGCAGCAAACTCTCACACCATCTTGCCCAGGTCTCATAATTGTCCCGATTTAATTTAGGACACTCAGCAGCTTCAGAGGCTTGGAAAAACTCCATTCCACCTCTTAACATCAGCCGTGAGCCTGTTGAGACGTCCTATCTCGGCAGCTCATAAATCACGATGCCTCTGGCTCGGCTCCCAGGCCAATTAGTTTAGCCGGACATCAAAGACGTCTTCCGCGGCAAACAGAAAAGCCCCTGCTTTCGCTTTTCCAACATACCTTAGCAGTCCGGCGCAGTCTTACTCTCCTGCAAGTGCCGTGAATCTGGGCCCGAAACCTGTTGTTGGGATACTGCCAGGGAGATAGAGTCCATCTGAGCCCCAAGCTCGGATGCCGGACGATCCATCGACCTCCCGTAGTCAGGCAATATCAGCAATTCAGCGACACTAAGCCTCTGGCTTAGAGCACACTCTTTCAGCAGAATTCACACAACAGAAGTTGCACAGCATGAGAGCAGAACTGCATATTTACAGTTTATTAGGCATTGGTCAGAACAAAGAAATCATGACCATCTCCTCCGACTGCTCAGGCAAGACAGGCAAAATCGAAAGGAACATATAGCATAAACATCCTGTGAGACAGGAACTTACGCAGGGTGTTATACAAACATCCTGCACCCTTTTAAGGTGGAACGGAAATATCCTAACATAAGGAACCTTTTGGATTCCTGTTAAGCAGCCACAGGGCACACCCCCTGTCTCCATGCCTCCAGAGGCAGCAGGGAAAAGTGTCATCTCCCTGGAGCCGTATGGGCATTGGAGAGATTGGGATTGTGGCCCCTGAAAACGGCCTAGGTGTTGGCATAGGAGCCTCCCTTAAACTGAGTCAGGCCATTGGTCCGTCTAGCTCAGTATTGTCTGCCCTGATTGGTGGTGTCTCTCCAGGGCTTCAGGCAGTGAGTCTTACCCAACACTGCCGGGGATTGAAGCCTGGGCCTTCTGAATGCATAGCAGATGCTCTGCCACTGAGCTACAGGGCGGTCATCTTCCCCTTAGAGCCGGGATGAAGAACCCCTGCTCCGTGGGCCTAATCCGTCTTGTCAGACTTCTTAATCGAGACTGCCCCGCACCCCCTCCAAGCCGTGCCTCCTTCCCGCTGCCGTTCCTCTGCTCAGTGAGCTGATCATTCAAGAAGAGATTTATTCCCATGTCCTCAGATCCCTTTCTTTTCAGTTTCCTGTCTCTGTGTGGAAGCCGAGCAGAGGAAAGTTTGTGAGCGAATGGGGTGTGCGTCTTTTGGCACCTCCCACCACAAGTGTGTAGGCCCCCCCAATTCCCCTGGGGACCACTTTCCCCAAAGGGAGTTCAGCCCTTGGAGCAGTGGTTCTCAACCTGTGGGTTCCCAGAAGTTGTTGGACTACAACTCCCATCATCCCTGAGCTCTGGCCTTGCTAGCTAGGGGCGATGGGAGTTGTAGTTCAGCAACATCTGGGGACCGACAGGTTGAGAAAGGCTGCCTTGGAGAGAGAACATGTTCCCCACCTCTTGCTTGGAGCTGGTAGGTTGGCCTTTCCCTGTTGCTTGGCTCACTCCAACCTCTTCTTGACAGGTGGGCGTGACAGTCGCCCAGTGCACAATGGAGCCTCATATGCTGGAAGCCTGTGTGCGGGAGGTGCTGAACGAACAGGCGCCCCGGGTCATGGCCGTGCTGGAACCACTGTGCGTGACCATCGTCAATTTTCCCGCACCGCACAAAGTAAGCCTGCGGCCTTTGCAGTGTGGGGGCTGGGTGGCTTGCTACCTTGCCCACCTCCCTGTAAAATCTAGGCCTCTCTTAGCACCCCTGTCAAGTGTGCATCAATCCTTCCTTTCTTCCTTACAGACCTTAGAAATCGACGTACCCAATTTCCCCGCTGATGAGACCAAAGGTTTCCACAAAGTCCCCTTCCAGCCAACCGTCTATATTGAGCAGAGTGACTTCCGGGAGGTGAGCCTGTAGGTGGGAGGGAGAGGCAATGCGTTAAGGAAGAGAAGAAAGCTGATATTTGTGGCGCTGGGGGCACAGAATGGGGTGCTGCAAAAATGGTGGGCGCCTCAACCGGATGCCAGCTGGGCGTGCTTCATCCTGCTGTAGGACTCTGGAGCAGATGAGGCATCATCTCTTCCTTGCTAGAAAGCGGGGTTTGGAAAATGCACCAGCACAAAGGCTCTTATTTTAAAGGGACTTTGCTGTCTCCACTTTATGGGAGGGTGTTTTAAGGTCTGTATTTTCAAGTTGCCCATAGTTCCTGGTGGTCTTGGCAGTCACCACTGTCATTTGCGGTTCCACCTTTTCTTTTTTCCAGCAATTTTGTGTGGCTTTTGCATTCTCTGGATGGCAGCCATGGCTGCACTGCAGATTAATTCACTTCTCTGGGTAGCGCCGGCTCCTCTGACTCGGAGAGTGTCTTTTGAATCTGTCATTGGCTGTTTGTATTAGAAGTCCACCTTGTGGCCACTTCTACTGGCCTGGACCATCTCTGCATCTTTTAAAAATACAGATTTTAAAAATTAGAACCATGCACACAAGAACACGTCTCGTGGTACCCAAAGGGGCCCTGTTCATGTAGGTTGGCTTTCCTGCCAAAACTACGCCTGGTGGGAGATAAGCTGAACCCCAGATCCATGCCCTTTGCTCTGTGCTTGGACAGATTGGCAGCTTTTAATAGGCACCTATCTTACTTTGGAAGATGTTCATCCAACAATACTACATGTGAGATAAAAAATATAAAAAATCACTTCACTGCCCAATATAAATGTTATACATTTATATGTTCCTGAGTGTTTGTATACACACACGGTTATATTATTAAAAAGTATGTTTTGTCATGCAAACACATTATAATGAGGCTTATTTTCACCCGCCTCACAGTCTTCTAAGGGCACACCTTTCCCTCTCCTCTTGTTTTCTGTCTGAGCTTCATTTGACAGTCTCTTAAACTGGAAGCAAATTGTTTGCCTTTTTCATCTGGAATATCCATGCCCACTTGTACTAAGGGCTGTTGTCTGACCGCCCACACCAGGCTACATTCTGCAGGCACGTTAACCAGGTCATCACCTGGGCCAAATTTCACCAGGAGCCCTAACTCTGCCCCCTTCCTGTGATTGGTGACTCCTGAGCTATGACAGGATCTGCCCATACAGAGCATTGGAGCTGTGGGCAAAGAGTTCAGATGCCCAGCTGATTGCTAGCTGTGCTGTTCTGGCTGAGGCCGCCATGCCCTGTGAGTGATGCTTCTGAAGAAGCATCTCCACCACCATCATTCAGCCCGGGCACTGAGGTCCAGCTCTGAGGCCTTCTGGCAGTTCCCTCCCTGCAAGTGAGGTTACAGGGAACCAGGCAGAGGGCCTTCTTGGTAGTGGCTCCTGCCCTGTGAAACGCCCTCCCGTCAGATGTCAAGGAAATAAACAAGTATTTGGCTTTTAGAAGACATCTGAAGGCAGCCCTGCTTAGGACAGTTTTTAATGTTTGATGTTCTGTCGTGTTTTTAATATTCTTTCCGCAGGGCTTGTAAGACTGAGTTGTTCCGCCTGGCCTTTGGCTTGGAATCAACTTCCTCTTCCCCTCATTCCTTTTTCCTTTCTCTTTCTGTGATGGAACTCCTATTTGGGGACTTCCCTGGCTTTTTTCTGGCCCACGTGGGACCAGTCTGCATAGCTGGCCTTGGTGAAGATTTGACGTTTTCATCCCCAAAAATTTTTTGACTTGAGTTTCTACTGAAATGAGGCTGCATTTTAATGTTCTATTTTAACCTTGTTTTTAAGTTGTATTTTAATCAATTGTTTTTATACCTGGTGTTAGCCGCCCTGAGCCTGGGGAGGGCGGGATATAAATAAAATTTATGATGGTGATGATGTTGGGAGCTGCCCAGAGTGGCTGGGGAAACCCAGCCAGGTGGGCGGGGTATAAATAATAAATTATTATTATTGTTATTATGGGGATCTCTGAGAATAACTACGGGGAGCTACGTTGCAGATCCTTGCTATGAGGGAGGTGCCTGGCCCCATAAGAACTGGCAATTTAGTACAGAACGTTTTTACATCCATGTGCCAGCGGATTGAAGTGATTTGATTCCCCTTGTTTGGTCTCGACTGACGTTGGTATCTCTTCCCTGGCAGGTGCCAGAGAAAGGATACAAGCGCCTGGCACCCGGCCAGCCAGTGGGTTTAAGGCACACAGGCTACGTCATTGCTGTCCAGAGCATAATTAAGGTGAGTCTGCCGTGGCATCTCCTTACAGCCCTCTTACCGCAGCTCTGCAGCTATCCCTGTAGATCAGGGCCTAAGAGCTTCCCATAAAAGAAAACATCAGCTGTGGCACTCAGCTTAGATCAGCCTCATGGACCATTCCAGCAGCTATGCTTACAGCTCTGTAAGACTCCAGCTGTGGCTCTGCTAGGTCTTTCTCCCAATTCGCTACCTGCTTAGTGGTTTTTGTCTGTCTGCACAAGCAAGCGGTGAAATCTAGTTCTTTTTTTAAAGAACAGATCTCACACCTGCCTTTTGATCAAATAAGCCTTGAGGTTGCTTGCAGTAGAAGAAAACAAAATAACACACATACACCAGTTCCTTGGCTCTCCTCCAGTGATTTCTGAAGCTTAAGTTGTATCTCTCTCGCTAAGGCTAGTACTACCCAAAGTTGCTGCAGGCACTGTGTGATTAAGCCCATCTGCCCCAACATCCTGTTCCTAGGTTACATTCTCCATTTGAATATTTCGCCCCCGAGATTGGAGTAAAAGAGGGGGAAATCCATTTTGCTGCTGCCTATGCAGTTGCATGGGACGCGGGTGGCGCTGTGGGTAAAACCTCAGCGCCTAGGGCTTGCCGATCGCATGGTCGGCGGTTCGAATCCCCGCGGCGGGGTGAGCTCCCGTCTCTCGGTCCCAGCTCCTGCCCACCTAGCAGTTCGAAAGCACCCCTAAGTGCAAGTAGATAAATAGGTACCGCTTTATAGCGGGAAGGTAAACGGCGTTTCCGTGTGCTGAGCTGGTGCTGGCTCGCCAGAGCAGCTTCGTCACGCTGGCCATGTGACCCAGAAGTGTCTCCGGACAGCGCTGGCTCCCGGCCTCTTAAGTGAGATGAGCGCACAACCCTAGAGTCGGACACGACTGGCCCGCACGGGCAGGGGTACCTTTACCTTTTACCTTTATGCAGTTGCATAAACCAGTACTATTACTATGAGGAGTTATCTGCAAGAGCACAGCAGGGCCTTCTCTGTGGTGACCCTATACATTTTTCTAAATGAAATTCTGCCGAGCCCAAGTCTGTTTATTGGAGTCCCCCCCCCCCCCAGCCCTCACCCAATGTTTTTAAAAGAAAGCATTGTATGTCCAAACATTTTCTGGTGTTTGATATATTTTTGTGGCCTGATAATTTTGCTTTTGGTTCCTGTTGGACTGTGATTTTGATGAATAGTGTCTTGAAGCATTTTATATTTGTAAGTTCCTAGTTTCTTCTGTGTCCTGTTGAAATAGCTTATATGTGTGGCAGATCAGCTCTGAATCAACTTTTTTTGGGGGGGGATGTCATCCTGCAGTTGTTGAGCAGCCATAGAATCCTTTTTCTTTCTCTCTGATATGAAGAAACAACCAAAACGTCTCTCGATTATGTGGCAGAGTGTGGGAAATAATTTGTCGACTTCTCTGCAACTGGCCAGATAAGCTAGCGC
This sequence comes from Podarcis filfolensis, assembly GCF_964270895.1. NCBI lineage: Eukaryota > Metazoa > Chordata > Lepidosauria > Squamata > Lacertidae > Podarcis > Podarcis filfolensis. Next base: position 20,634,082 of record NC_139605.1, read on the forward strand.
CAGTCAGTTAAATGGAACTGCAACGAACTTTTAGGGAGATACAGGCATGGATTTGGGGTCTGGGCTCATGCGAGAGCAAGTGAGCTGGTCGTTGCAAATTCATTCCCTTCTTCTGCACTGAGCAGAAGAGATGAGGAAGGCAATCTGCTCCACATTGCAAGGGAGTGTTTTTGGAGAGGAGCTAGATGCCCGAAGCATGATGGCAAAGTGGCTGGGTGGCCGCATGGAACTGACCTTCATCTCCTTGCCTAGGACACCAATGGACGTGTGAAAGAGCTAGAGGTGACCTGTACAAAGTCGGAGGCAGCAGAGAAGCCCAAAGCCTTTATCCACTGGGTGTCAAATCCTCTCGTGTGTGAGGTTCGACAGTATGAGCGACTGTGAGTATTAGGATCGCTTCATCTTTGCAACTCTGTTGTTTGAGAAGGCTCCCCACGTGCCTCTTGACCTTGGATCTTCTTATTCCTGGGAAGAAGTATAGGCAACAGGGGTCAAAGCCACTTCCTTATCTTGTCTCTCTCCTCCCCTGGGTTCAGCTCACAGATGCTATATATTCAAGCATTGCATAGTGGTGTTATGTATTCAAAGGCAGGTTGACAGAGCTAGGTACCAACACTTTTTGAGTTTATCTTGAAACACCATCTGTTTTAATCAAACTTATAACTATACCCGAAAGGGGGGGGGGATGGTTCTGGGGAAATTGATTATACCGTTCCAATTTACTTGTTTCCTTAGGGAATTTGTACGCTGCTCTTAGGACTATTCTTTCGAAGCAGCTCAAATAACTAAAATAGTTCTAAAACTCATAAAAACAGAGACAGCAGAGCTGCCAGCCATGTTTGGAGCTTCAGGAACCTGTACATGGCTGGTTTGCTTCTCCATTTGCAGGGGTAGCAAAATAAGCCAAGAAGCCATAGCTAACCATAGTTTCCTGTTACTTTCAAACTGGGAAACCATGGTTCTGAACAAGCCAGGAACCACAGGCCAATTTTAAACCATGGCTTCAGATTCCAGCTTGCTTGGAAGACATTAGCTACCATTTCCCAGTTCTGACTACAGTTAGCTATGGATTCCTGGTTGTTTGCTCAGTTGCGTGACGGGAGCAGCGAAGCAACTACGCAGACGTAGCTTTATTAAACCAAGATTCACTAATCTGTACTCGGCCATAGTAAAAGTCAGGTTTAAACCGTGCAGAATTCCTGTGGAATTCTGGGTAATCTAGGCAAAAAGAAAGCCATCTGGCACCAGAAAGACTTCAGCTCAGTGCCTCAGAAGTCTCCAGGGGAAGGAGGGGGGAGGTGTTCCAGATGCTACGGCTGAAAGAAGCCTAATACTGGAAAACACACCCACACACCCTATGTAGGGCCTCTGAAGATGGTCGTCATGTTTTATCCTTGATATTCAGACAGATTCATAGGGAAGTAGGGCAGTCTTGGAGGGCGCTGGGCCCAAAGATATGTAGGGCTTTCAAAGTTAAAACAAGCACCTGGAAATGAACTGGAAACCAGTGCAGATCTTCATAGATTGGCAAAATAAGACTTCCGGCACTAAACTTGGCAGAGAAAACCCAAACCGGCAAGGCTAATTGCCTCCCGACCTACAGCAAAGTGTCTCCGCTCCATCGGCTTAGTAGCTAATGGGGGAGTTTACATCAAGTTTGTCAGCTGCCCCATTACAAAAGAGGAGTTTCTCCCCGAGATAACAGTTTTGCTGTTGCTTCCTGCCAAGTCAGGGTTGAGATGAGCTCATTGAACATGGGCTGGACCTTCTGTGAGGCTGGCTGTCTGCATTGCCCAGCTTTCTCCATTCAGTGAGTAGACTTGGCACCATGGGTAGAAGTAACATCGAGCCCAAGAAGGACTTGGCTCGTTCCCCAGGGCCTACAGAGCGCATCTGGAAGAGCCATGCTTAGGATACGAGAGTGCCATTGGCCGCCCTGTGCACCAGAAGCCTCTTGTCTTCTGTTCCGGCAGCCAAACCTCATCCTCAATGTGACTATAAACCATTTTTTGGCTTGCAGGTTCCTGCACAAGAACCCCGAAGACCCCGCAGAGGTGCCACAGGGTTTCCTGAGTGATGTCAATCCTGTGAGTGCTGAGCCCAGAAGAGTGTTTTATTATTATTAATGCCTTGGACTAGGGAAGACAGAAGGCGGGAGGAGGAAGAGGTGGAGCTATGTTGGGAGAAATAAATGGTGTGGCTTGAGAAGCAGGGGGTACTCAATTTTTTTTTTTTTAATGGAAAAATAGAAAATTGCAAGAACAAGAAGGCATCACATTCCATTATATAATATGACAATATTAAAGGAGAGGAATGAGAGGGAATAAAATATTAGAAATTGACGTTTTTATTATTAAAAGGTGAGGTTAACAATGCACAAAGAAACTGCCAGGGAAGCATCTCATTGTACTAACAATTTACACCTTGCTAAGGAGTTTTGTAAGGTGGTTCCTGCTAGGCCAACACCTTCTGTGTGTGGGCGTGCAATTTGGTAGGAGGTATAAGTGAATTAAGGGATGCAGGTGGCGCTGTGGGTTAAACCACAGAGCCTAGGACTTGCTGATTGGAAGGTCGGTGGTTCAGACAAGGCAAGGAAAAATCCGCTCCCGTTGCTCGGTCCCTGCTCCTGCCAACCTAGCAGTTCGAAAGCACGTCAAAGTGCAAGTAGATAAATAGGTACCGCTCCGGCGGGAAGGTAAATGGCGTTTCCGTGCGCTGCTCTGGTTCGCCAGAAGCGGCTTAGTCATGCTGGCCACATGACCCGGAAGCTATACGCCAGCTCCCTCGGCCAAGAAAGCGAGATGAGCACCGCAACCCCAGAGTCGGTCACGACTGGACCTAATAGTCAGGGGTCCCTTTACCTTTACCTATATAAGTGAATTGGAGCGTGCGGATCAGGGTGCGCCTGCCAACCTGGGCATCTCCTCCCAAGCAAGCCATGCAAAAATTGGTGAAGGCGGGTAACCACAAGAGTTCATGCGCTGCACCTGTGAGTAGCAGGGCCGGCCCAATACACTTCGGCACCTGAGGCGAACTGCAAAATGGTGCCCGCCCCCATTCCGGGCCAGGGAAGAAGGGATGAGTGAAGATCTACATTGGGAACAAGGGCAGAAGGAAAAAACTGCTGTAGAGGCAGCACGGTGGGGGGCTTCCAAGGAGGCGGCAGATCTGGTCTCACAGGAGCACGCCGTCACTGCCACCTTGGCAGCAGCAGGTAGCGCATTCCTTGGAGGCCGGATCTGCTGTCTCAGTGGATCCCGTTTCCTGAGGTGATCACCTCACTTTGCCTTCTGGGTGGGGTGTCTCTGGTGAGTAGAGAAAAGTACTGTTGCTTATTTTAATCAGCGGGGCTAAAGACTCTTTGGCCCGCCCATCTGTGAGAAGTTCTGTTGCCTTGTTTTAGTCTTCCTTGTCCCCTCCTTTCCATCTTTCTCTCTCTCTGTTCTCTCTCCCATTCCAGAACTCACTCTCTGTGATTGAGGAGGCTCTGGTGGACAGGTCTGTGTGTGGGGCCAAGCCTTTTACCAAATTCCAGTTTGAACGCCTTGGCTATTTCTCAGTCGATCCTGACAGCACGGGTGCAAAGGTCAGTTCCCAAAAGGTGCAAAAACCTGGAAGGGTTCCCCCCCCGCCCCGCCCCCGTTCAAATGGGAAGGAAAGGAAAATTCAGCTGCACATGAGGGATAACTTCTTGACAGGATGAGCGGTTGGGCGGTGAAACAAACAGACTGCTTTGGAAGATGTCAGACTTTCTCCTTTGATAGAGGTTTTCAGCCAGAGGTCCAATGGGGCCTCCTGCCAGGGATGATATACCAGTAGAGACCCTGTGTTGACAGGGAACTTTTGACTTTCCAGGTGTTGCTGAACTACAACTCCCAATGCCCCAATGTTGCCACTCTTGCTACAGTTGATGGGAGTCGTTCAGCAACGTCCGGAAGGCCAAATGTTCCCCAGAACCTGCCTTTGAGCTTCCTTCTATCTCTTAACGGTTCCTGTAAGGCCTCAAGGTCCAATTAGAGAGAAAAGCCACTCACTAAAATGGGAGGTGATGGGGAGGAAGAACTTGGCTGGCAAAGGACTCTTGCTAATGTCGCTTGCTTTCCCCCCGCAGCTTGTGTTCAACCGGACGGTGACTCTGAAGGAGGATCCTGGGAAAGTGTGATGATGCATCTGCAGGCGGTTTCTCACCTTGCCCCAAGTTGCTCAGGAGTCACTTTCTTCCCCTGCATGGCAGGGGGTGATGGTTGCATGCAGCACCAGCACAGTTGCCTTAACATGCATCCTGGTTTCAGATCCATCACATCAATAAAAGGGAGCCTCTTTATGTTTTCCCGTGTTATTGGCTATTGCATGCAAGGGTGTGTGTGTGTGTGTGTGTGTGTGTGTGTGTGTGCGTGTGTGTTTGTGTACACTGATTTGAATCTGCAGGTTCAAACAATATTTATTGCCTTTCTGAACTGGGGCTGCAAACTAGAATTATGATTCTTCCCCTTCAATTTCTTGGTGCTCGCCACGCACCTGACGGGTGTGTTTGGAGAGGGGGGCATGTCGTGGAGAGAGTCCTGATGGCCAGATAAGCCACATCCGATTCTGGGCCTCTCCACACCTCCTCAAGCCACAGTTTCCCACAGAAGTAAGCTTCTAGCTGGGTTGTATGTTTAGGACTAAGGAAGAGGCTACCAGCCACACTTAGATGGGGCTAAAGGTATGAATGATTTTTTAAGAGTTGTCCTCATCTCCTTCAGAGATTATTTCCAGCTCCCATCCCTCCTGGCAGTCTTTCCTTCTGGCAGTTCCCTCACTGCAGGAAGCCAAGTTACAGGGAACCAGGTAGAGGGCCTTCTCGGTAGTGGCACCTGCCCTGTGGAACGCCCTCCCACCAGATGTCAAAGAGAACAACAACTACCAGACTTTTAGAAGACATCTGAAGGCAGCCCTGTTTAGGGAAGCTTTTAATGTTTGATGCATTACTGTATTTTAATATTTTGTTGGAAGCCGCCCAGAGTGGCTGGGGAAGCCCAGCCAGATGGGCGGCGTATAAATAATAAATTATTATTATTATTATGTCCGCATTTTATCTCCATCTGAGAGTTGCCTTGCACTTCAATAACAATGGATCAGAAATGGGCAATGGGGGAGAGAGCCTTTCTCATCGGTATTTTAAATCAGACCACTCTTTCAACCAGTGTTGCTTTCAATAGTGTTTGTAAAAGAAGGCAGCCAAGGTCTGACCTCGTAGCTCTGCTTTTACAAGGGAGGACATTTGTTGGCCATATGTCCTCTTTTTCCAGGACACATCCTCTTTTTTCATGGATATGTAAAATGAGAGTTGTGTCGCAGCAATCCATAATTAAAAGCAGAAGTCGGCAAACGTGTCCTCTTTTTTGCTCTTCAAAATATGGCAACCCTATAAGGAGTGCCAGGTGGCACAGATTATTCCCCCTGCAACTCCCCATTTTATCTTTAGAACCTTGAGTTTTGGCCCCGTGTTGATTTTGTTAAATTAAACAAAATGAACATTGAGGGCGTAAGACAAGCCTGCTCCATCCATCCAGGGTCCCACCTCGTCACCATCCTGTTCTCAGTGGCCAACCAGAGGCCTTTGAGCAGCTTGAAAGCAGGACCTGAATGCAACAGAATTCGACCCGCTTGTGATTCCCAGCATCTGGCATTCAGGAGCATACTGCCCTCAACTGTGGAGGTACAGCCCCGTCCTCCATGATTTAGATCTAGATACCTGAAATTCTTCGTAAAAATTATGTGGGCTAGAAAACGGAAATGCCAACAAATCCCCACGGACTGAGAGGTGCTATTAAAATATTCAAAACGGGCAGAAATAGATAAATTAACTGAACTGATAGAAGAGAAGGAAGATGGCAGAATACCAACTGTGTTGGGAGATGGACTTGATTTGCCAGTTATTTGAATTTACTACCGATGGCAACAAAAGTAAACCACAGCAGTGAGCAGCTGAACAGAAATTTCAGCGATCTAGAGTATGGGGGGGGGGGTAGCAGAAACAATCTTGGGGGACAGAGGGGAGGAAGTGGGTCCCTACCTTGCACTCAGCTCTCACCTGTGACTCCTAAAAGCTGTCAGCCTGTGACACAACCAGCAAACAGCTTTGCTGGCTAAACCAGGTGGGAAGTGAGGGGCAGATGGGGCCTGTCAACCTGGGAAGATAGCCCATCTAGGAGAAGGCAGACTCTGATCCTAAACCTCCTCTGCCTTGCGGGACATCTTCTGGAGGGGGGGGGAACCCTATGGAATAAACCCTACATAAATCCCTAAACGGGTTGGCGATTCCTGCAGCCAAGCTGGTGCTCTGCTCTGCTTTCCTTTGGACCGCATCGGCGCGTCTTGTCGCCTGGGCAGCCCAGGACCTCCATACACACCCCCCACCCAGACTTGCACCCTTGCAGAGGTCACTTTGGTGCTGCTAGCGCAGCGCTTTGGCTTCAGCCCGGGAGGTGCACGCCATTGTCTCTTTAGATCAACGGATGCCAGCAATTCCTGGTGTCCGTAAGGGCCGCCCCCCCTTTCCCCCGCAAGCCCTTTTATCAATGACAAAGGCAGGAACGCTCCTTCCGGCTCTGCAAAAGGCAACCGTTTCAAGCGCTTGATTTGCAACCCAACGCAGCCGCGCGGTGCCCTTTCGGCTGCACCATTCCGGCTTTCTCCCTCTCCTCCTCGCCAAGCCCCAAATCGAGCCCGCCCTCCGCTGTCAAGGCCTGTCTGGCTCGCAGTACCCATTGCGGCGCTTGCTTCTGGGAAATGCGGATCGCTTCCCGGCTCTCCGCCCTCGCCTTGCCCGCTTGGAACGGAGCAAAGCACACGACACCGGCTGCGCCATCGCGGGGTCCGCGCGCGTAAGAGCCGCCGTTGCGCACGAAGCTAGGGATCCTTCTCTCTCTCCCTCCCTCGGTTCACCTTTGGCCCTGATCGGAGAGGCCTGATCCCGGGCCATCGCTCGCTCCCTCTTCCCCGGGTGACTCGCCCGCCGCCTCCTCCTCTCCGCCCAGAAAGAAAGGCTGGATGCGGGAGGGTCGCTGCACCTTTAAAGTCCTGCACATTTTCTGCAGTGTGTACAAACACCGAGGTCTAGCCGCAAAGTTAGCAAGCCTAGGCCCTTGTTAAGGTGGGCTGGAGGAGGGTTGGCTCGGAAAGCCGCGCGGGTCGCGCTGTGCGCGCCCCCCAACCAAGCAACCCACGCGCGACGGGTGCTGGATGAGCAAGGTCGCTGCTGCAAAAGAGAGTAGGAAATGCAAAACCCGCGCGCCACGGGAAGCTTGGCCGGAGGAAGCCGAGCAGCGGCGGCGTCTCGCTCTGCTGGAGGGATGGCAGCCGAAGTTGTGTCACCTGCTGCTGCTGCTGCTGGCCCGTGCCACCTTAAGGGCCGGTTGTTGGTGCTGTGGAGTGGGAGGTTGTCAGCAAGCACATGGGGATATTAAAGCAGCCTGTGCTTTTCCTTTGCAGGCTTGGCACAGCCCGGCCTGGTCCCTGGGGTGCGGGGCCGTAAGAGATGGAGGCAGGCTGGGCCCTCTCCCTCTTGGGTGAAGCACCTGCCGGAAGCCTCGTGGCAATCGTCCCCTCGGGCACACGCAACAGACACCGGGGCCAACGGAGCGTGGTGGGTTAGGATGGCAAAAGCCTCTCTGAGCTCCGCAGGAAAGCTAAACTTGCACCAGAGCCACCTCTGACCCACATAATGGGCTATTGCAAGCTTGTATTTTAGGGAGCTGGTTTCTTGTTTTCAGCCTTGCAGCAGCAGTACCCAGCTGCACACACTTAACGTGATCTCACAACAATCCTAGGAGGTAGGCCATGGTTATTCCCATTGTAGAAGAGAGGAGAAACGGAGTGATATAATGCCAGTAGTAGTATAAATATGTCCCCATACATGGACCATACAGGTTTTCCTCCATATTGGAGAGAAGGTGTATTTGATACTTTTCTAGCAAACTATGCACATACCTTACATTTAAAGCCCATGAACTCCCCCAAAGGATCCTGGGAATGGTAGTTTTTAAAAGAGTGCTGAGAATTGTACCTTTATGAGGGGTAAACTACACTTCCCAGCATTCACTGGGGGATGCCATGTGCTTCAGATGTAAGGTGTGAATGCAGCCTGTGACAAAGGGGAGGAAGCTAACCTTCATGTAATTTTTTTAAAAGTACCAGGAAGGAGGCACCACCTAGTTCCACAAATATGGCTTAGATGCCTTGAATGCTCTGCTTCAGCAAGCTGGGGAAAAGTAGTTAATGGTGCCAACCAAGCAAAAAACCAAACTTGGACATGTTTATTAATTTCTCTGTACTGACTTCTGGTCTCTGTGTGGCATGTGAGCTGGCTAGTTTTGGTTTGTCAATAATGTGATACTCTTCAAGAGAGAATAGCTTTACTGTAGGTTTGGGAGAGAATGGTTGCTTTCATGTGATTGACTGCTAAGAGTCCTCTCTCCAGCCATAACTGGTGTGATGTTTCTGCATAGTATCGGTGAAACTAAAATATTCAGCCTTTGATTGAACTGGCTTCAAGTTCAGGTGGACTCAGATTGGTCTGCTGAGCCCACAGCTGCTTCTGTTGTCACTTCAGATAATAGAGACAGTTTTAGTAGCCACTGGCAGCAAAGAGCAGCATAATTTAACAGCAGGAACGGCTTAAACAGTCAATTAGCCCATCTGAGTGATATTGCTAGGTGAGTTACCTTTGTTTTCTAGGGGAACTACTCTGCAAGAAAGGAGAGGAAATGTGCTTGTGATAAAAGAATGTGCTTTCTACTTTCCATTTTGTGCTGTGGGATTTTGTTGGAAATCAATTCTTATTTATTAGCTTGCCGGTCTCCCCACTGCTGAATCCCTTTTCACTTGAATAAGGCTATTGGGTACAAATGGAAATAAAATTAATGTTGCAATCCTGTATCCCCTTATCTGTCCCACTGAATTCAATGAGAATTCAGAACAGATTTTACATTATTTCATACAAATTATGTTTTTGCATCTGAATTTCACATATTTGCACAAATCTCGAATGAGCAAGCTGCATTACTGCTATTAAGATTCCTTGTAAACTATTTCTATTGCTAACATGCATGGGGAAGGGCGGAGTTCTGTGTGAACCAAGCTGGGGCTATTTCTCTGAATTTCTTAAGAGAAACTTTGCTGAAGCCTAGGGAAAGGTTTTGGATGGTGAGGATTGCTTGAGATGCAGCTCCATGTTTCATAACTGTGGACTTGCTGGGGAGATGCGGAACACTGTGTTGATCATTCTCTGAATTCTTTATTCCTGGAACAAACTCTGTGTCTGCAAAAGTGTTTCCTTTGTTCAGCACTGCTGCACAGAGCAGGTGTTAACCTCCTTTATTATATGATCTGATCTCTCAATAGCTGTAAAAGATTTGTGCCATTCTGAAAGCTCTTCTACTGAATCATACCCTAGAGAGCTCTTCAGCTGCTCCATCATGAGAACTCTTCTAAGATTTATCTATAACTTTGTATTAGCTGAAAATTAGGGACTTTTTCTTCCTTAAAGGCATGTTTCTGTAGCTTCAAACTGTGAGTTTTCAAACTGTGGCTATGCAGCTTTAAATTTGTGATAGCAGGATTTTCCCTCTTTGAACTGAACTCCTGTGAGTAAAAAAAAATCTTTTCATGGCTGCCACAAGCCTTTACCAGTAGCTATAAAGTTTCAAAAGGGGTGCAACTCTATGCAAGCTGCTGATTGGATATTACAGCATTTTACCAAAGCTGCAGATAGAGGCCTATAGCTGCTTGGCTTTTCCTTCACTCCAAACTAGAGTTCATTTCAACTGAAAAAGAATACCAATCTACTCTACAGAATGGCATTTCAAATCTCAATGTGCATATTGCCTGCTACTCATGAAAACAGTGTGCACAGTTTGGGATTTTCTCTGAACCAGCGTGTTATGGAAATCTAGGTATTTTATAGAAGGTTATTTTATAATACAATACATAAAGATGAGCGATTAATTGAGATTGGGAATTTCCCATAAGGTTTGTTCGCGCCATTCTTCTCGAATAAAAACATTGTATATTTTATGAAACAACTCTTCCTGGCCTAGGTAGTGTTTCTTTCTTTTAGGAATGATTCCTGTAATACTTTCAAAGCTTCCTAGACTCTCTGTCAGGCTTGCCCAGAAGCAAGGGACTTGTACTGGAAACTATGGCCTGCTTACAAAAATATACTGCGGAAATATGTCAGGTTACAACGGAGGGGTGTGCGAGGAGAGTGCTGTCTAACAAAAAAGGTGATTTCATAGTTCTGTAATGGCATATACAGTTGTAGAAGGGATTGCTTATTCTTGCTAGAATATCTACTAGAGAAAAATCTTATTAGTCTGTAAGGTTGTGCACGATTCCTCATTCGTTGTGGGACACCAACTCCCATTAATCTGCGACTGTTAGCCGTATGTCTGGCTGTTGGGAGGTTGACCCAGCCACATCTGCCCTAGGAGTAAGTGTCCAGATTAACACTGGGGGGGGTGGGGTGTCCTTAAATTCCTTGGTACCGCAAGCTTTTCTGAGCCGGCACAAAGGAGCAGAAAGGGATGCCGTGTGTAGGGGTGAAGCAGAGTTTAACCTTCTTTTGGGGGAGGGGGCACAGTATGCCAGGGAAGGGGAACCTGTGGCTCCCCAAATGATGCTGGACTGCAAGACCTATCCCTAACCACTAGCCCTGCTGGTTGCAGCTGATGGGAACTGGCATCTAACAACCTCTGGAGGGTCCCAGGTTGGGGGGGAAGAGCTGTAGGATTGGAGTGGGGCCTTGAACTAGAGATGGGCAAGAGCAGGCGAGCCGGACAACCTGCCCCTCAGCCCTAAGCTACTGATGGTAATGGGGCCCTTTATATGTCCAGCTGTCCTTTGTCAACAACAAATTGTCACTGTTTTTAGTGTTGAATATATGCTATATGGCAATTTATGGACCTAATAGGTATCTAAAGCTATTTGCACATGACAAAATATGTATTTTATCAAAGTAATTGTTGAACTGAAATACAATGAAGTAGTATATTAATAGTGAAATACAATTAAGAAGAAGTATATTTTGGGGGGCCTCCAAGAGAGTGGGGCCCTAAGCCATAGCTTGTTTATCTTATGCTTAAATCCGGCACTGAGGCCCCTGGCACCCTCATCGCTCTTTCCCCCTTTCTGGTCCCTCCCCCGCCTCCTACCCCTCCCGTCCCCTCCGTCGTCCGCTTTAAGGCGAGGGGCGTCTACTCGGCGCGCAGCTCTCGCGCGGCTTGGAGGCGGAGCTGTCGCGAGCTCGAGCCCGGGCGCCGATTGGTTGCGGCGGGTTGAATGTAAGATGGCGCCCAGGGACCTGTGAGGGGAAAAAAGACGCGGGGCCTGAGGTGGCGACGGCGCGAGGCGGCAGAGGGGCCGGGGTGAGGCGGCGCTGGGCGGGGACGCTGACAGGCGAGCGGCGGACGTGGGGCGGACGGGAGGGCTGGAGTGGGGCGGGGGTTGGTGAAGAAGAGGAGCTGCCTCAGACCGGGCGGGGTGGAGGAGGAGGAGGAGGAGAAGAAAAAGAATAGCGGCGGCGGGGGGGGGGAGGGGTAGCGGGGCCGAAGCGCGCTCCCGCGAGCCCGGCTGTTGTGTGTGTGTGTGGCGCTGGGGAGCGCGTGCGCGCGCGTTCCGCGGTGGTGGGGGGCGGGCGGTGTGGGGGGGGGAAAGAGAGAGGACCTCTTTGCGTGCGTGTGCGTGTTGGAATTGGAGACTCGTAGGGCGGGATCGGGCCGCGGCGCGCAGACTTCGAGGCCTTGCGTCGTTCGTTCCACGGTGCCCGCGGCCCCGCCTTGCGCTCCCGACTCTTCCCCTCGCCAGCCCCCAGCTCCCCCTCCCCGGTTCCAGAGGCGGCAGTAGGCGCGCGCGTTCTCGGCGTTTCGCGCGCTGGGAAGTCCACCACCAGGGCCCTGTGGGGCCGGGCGCGCGCCTTGGGTTTGCTGCTGCGGGCGCGCTCGCGCCGCTTCTCCTTCAAAGGCGCCGACTCGGGTGCAGCAGCAGTCGCAGGCGAAGTTCCAGGATGAGGCCGGCGGGCCCTAGTGCTGCAGAGACCCTGGGGAGGCGGGGTGAGCTGCCACGGCTGTGGCCAATTTTCCTGACTCTTCCCAAACCCCTTCGGCCGCCGCCGTTGCTTCTTCTCCTCCTCCTCCTCCTTTTCACCTAGCCATTCGCGCGCCAGTTTCGTGCGACCAAGGATGCTCATCCCCACCCTTGGCCAGAAGGCTATAATAAATGGAGGCGAGGCGGATCAAGGCGGGGCCTTTTCGGTGTGCGGGCCTTGTCTAGGAGCCTGCAATATTTACAAATACTGTACCTAAAAGCGCTTCGTGCTGTGCATTACAGTGGACCGTTGAGTGTAGCCTTGTACAATACCTCTGACAGGACAGTTAGGCTTACTTGAGTGATTCTCTCTCTCTCTCTTCCCCCACCCCATACACAAGCTGAGTAACTTTCCCTATTCAGCTGATTTCAGCTGTATGATTATCGGTCTCCGGATTTCGTTTTCCTTAAAACCGATAGATACCTTTTAACACTGCTGTTTCCCTGCAACCAGTGACTGGGGGATTATTTGCCCTATTATTACTAATGATAAAGAGATGGGTGGAGGAATCTACTGTGGGCCCTTTCCTGGCTTTCAGTTCCTGTGGGTCTGTTATGTGAACTATTCCTTTAGCATTCCACAGAGAGTTTTGTAGTACTTTAAAACCTAGGTTTTTGTGGATAAGACCACCTTTTGTTCCTGTGCGTTTTCTTAGGGCTCTTCTAGGCTTTCAGACCCTTGGCTGGAGCATTTGTAAATGTAAAGCACAATATGCTACCATTACTATGGAAATGTACTAATCGACTTTTATGCCAGCATGTGCCTAATGTTACAAACATGTCTTGATCAGTAGGGTGGGCAAAAGATTTGCCCAGATGGAACTGAGACTTTTGCTGCTTACTTGAATAGTAGCACTAGTAATAAACAACTGTAGTGGGTGGGTGCACATATACAAGAGGTTGCAGGTTTAGCCCCCACAATCTCCAGATAGGGCTGGAAGTCACATTATTCTGAAACACTGCGGTCCTGCAGATGTTGCTTGACTACAACTTGCTTCATCCCAAACCATTGGCTGTGTTGCTTGGGGATGATGGAAATTTCATCAGTATCTGCAGGGCCAGAAGTTTCCCACACCTGATGTAGACAATACAGATGTTCAGTGCTTCCTGCAGCCATGCCTGTGTTCTTTCAGTTGCTACCTCATTCAAGGTTTCTGAAACCTTATCCATCTTCGAGCTTTTATGCTAACATATTTTTACCGAGTTAGTTTATATTCTGCTATTCCTCCATCACAGAACTCAAGGCAGCTCATAGAAGTAAAGGGAGCATGTCACACACACATCACATAATTCAGCATTGAATACTGAGTAGTTCTTGTTTCAGAAAGTTTGCGTTTTAGTTTTATTTTCTTAAAAGGCACTGGAATTAGAAAAGCTCTAGAATTGCCTTTTAAAAACAATGAAGTAGCTAGAAATGTGAAAAAAATGGGGAAAGGTGGGGGATTGGACTTGGGGGGGGGCTTCACATCTCTGCCAACTTTGTCATATAACATTGTCTTCTCCCTTTATATTTCTTAAATAAATACAATTAAAGTGGGGATGGAAAGGGTTTCTTTGTTCTGTCTTCTCCAGAATGTCACGAGTCTAAAAGAGTTCAGGACACGAATATCAGAAATACATACAGCATGGTGCCTGGTGAGTTTAGATTGTCTGCATACTACAAATGTGTGTGCTTTCAATAATGTTTAAGTTCTGAGAACTAACTGCTTGCTAATCAGTTGGCTTGGCCTGACTTTCCAGATTTAATATTTACATGAAAATGCAGATAAAGGAATACTTGTTTCCTTAGGCAGAAGTTGTTGTTTTACATATCATTTATTTCAGTTTTTCCTGAAAGTTGATGGAATGCACATTATACCAAGGTCATGTAAGGATGAAAGCTCAGTAAACAAACAACTGATCTTTGATTCATATATGATTTCTGCAGCAATGGTATCATTAACATAAATGCATTTCTATATTTATGGATGTTGGCTAAAGCATTAACGCACTTGATGTGCATTACTTTTTTCTGGATGGTATCTTGGCACAGTGACACTAGGCTGAAGAATATCTCCTGCAATTCACTGGTGCTTGTAACTTATATAACAGAAGGTGATTGCTTCAAGACTGGAAGATTCCAAGGAGGTAAAATAGCTTGTGATGGTTCAACTTGGGGTGAGCAAATTTCCATTGTAGAATTGTTGTCAACTTTTGTCCTATACCACTCTACGCTTCCCCCAGAATTTATCTTGCTGCTTCTAAAATATTTGGTAAATGAAAGGTTCAAATGTTTAACTACTAATCTGCCTCAGTTTTATGAAACAGTGGTAGTGACAGTAGCACCTGTGAAAAGAAAAGTTGTTTCCTACCAGTAAATTACATTAGGTTACGAAGGCGTGGACAAGGTAGGAAAATACTGTAACTGTGAATTTCAACTGTTCGCTAGTATTTAATTGGAAAAAGGATCTTAGAAGCAGTGGTAAAGTATTTCATGAGTTGGTCAAATCTTCTGAGGTAGAGAGTTATCAACCCTTACTGTATAATGTGTCTGGATGTGTCAAGATTTACAGGAAAGGAAAAATATATTTCTGAATAACTTCTGTCAAACAATTTAGACTTGCTGTTGCTTCTTTTTGAAGCGGTGGCAGAAAAAGGCAACAGTTATAATGTTAGGCCAGATTTTTATCTTGATTTCAATCATTGGTTCTCAAAAGTATGAGATGTGTGATCCACCCTTTAATAACTTCATAGAAATAGAAATTAAGATCTTAGGTCCTAATCATATTTAAAGGTACAGTGGTACCTCGGTTTACTAACTTAATCCGTTCTGGAAGTCCGTTCTTAAACCAAAACCGTTCTTAAACCGAGGCACGCTTTCCCTAATGAGGCCTCCCACTGCTGGTGCCCTTCCACCGTTCGGATTCCGTTCTTAGACCGAGGTAAAGTTCTCAAACCAAACCAAGACACTATTTCCGGTTTTGCGGAGTTTGTAAACCAAATTGTTATTAAACCGGACTGTTCTTAAACTGAGGTACCACTGTACTTTGAAAGGCAGGCTCTTGAATATTGTATGACATTCTCTAGCTAGTATATTTGTGGAAATCATATTAGCCTTAGAAAATGGGGCCCATGAATATTTCCCAATGTTATAGTAATACTTTATTAAGTAAGAATACTTTATTAAGTAACTCAGAATCTTATCCGTTTACATAAGATTGAGGCAAACTAAAAGGGTCTGCATTTCAAAATCCACTGATTTGAAAACAATGATGACTCCTTCAGTGTCTTGATAGCCATAATGTTCCAGAATCCATATTGCCTTCCATTGGGCCAACTCAAATGCCCACAAAATAGCGTTTATCAGGCTATTTGACTGGGGAAGCTACTTTGTCTGCATCTGGTCAGAGTCTTAAATGGAATGTGGGAGGTAGTAGACATTTAAATGAACCTCTCTTAGATATTATACAGGTTTCAGTTTTCACCTAGGACTTATGAGAAGAAGGAATGGTTAATTCCTCAAATCCAGCCATATGTCTCCATTGTTAGCTACTCCTAAAATTTGCAAAAATTGCAAAATTAAGACAGTGGGCAGGGGAGACACACAGACTGTTCTTGTAACTTTTCCAGAATCTGACTATCCTTAGCAGCTTGATTAAATGTAAATTCCCTTGAGTAAGTGGGGCTTAGCAGTATGTTTGGAATTGGAGTATAATTTTATTCCAGTGTGAGGTCCAGTATTAAACCTGATAATTATTACCCCATTCTGTGACAGCAATGCATTTGAAAAGGCTACTTCTTTGGCTAGAATCAGCTGATTCTATCCAATGCCACCAAATGCTTTTCTGCTGGAAAAAGCGGTGTGTCAAAATGTTAGATTTAATCTCCTTTGCTGTTGAGGAATTGTGTTTACTGGGTCAGCAGCAAAGGGAATAGCATCATTAGTTCTGCCTTGCACAGCCAGAACATTTTTGCCACCTGGAACCTTGATTGGAAAAGTGGGGATCTTTTTTATTAAGCATCTTAATTTGAATACTTAAGTGGCTAAAATATGGGAGCAATATGTTTAACTTACAACTTTCTAGAAAAAGTAGATCAGATTTACTAGTTAAATATAAAGACTTCTGTAGGCAATGTGTATATTCTGCCCCTCTAAACTTTAACTATTAAATAGGCCTGATTTGAAAAACATTCTGTGACAGTGGCAGTCAATTTATGTGTCTTATTTTAAAAACATAATTACATTTTTGGCTTGGGTCTCTTACTTTTTGGATCCATCTGCATCTGATGATGTATCTGGCATGGCAAGTTTGCAACTATTCTTGTAGCAATTGGGCCTCATGTACATTAAATGTAATTGATTCCTTTAGGTTTGCTTGGTGTGATATTGATGCCCATGATCTGTGGGACAGTTTCTAGTGCTTTACTTTTCTGCAGAAAATTTTCCATAAATTCAGTAGCAACAATGAATGGGTGCCAATTACAGATACAATATTGTGCAAGTGTGGCAGTTTCAAAGTTTTTAGCTTTGCTTTCTAAATACAGGTAAAATGAGTATTATTTTATATATAATAAAATATATAAATTAGATCACTCTCGTAATTTCCATAGGATCCCACCTGAAAATCTACATAATTGTTGGGGCCTCATTTATACATGGAGTACTGCATTTGCTGCCTTCCTGATGGTTGCTGCCACATGACGATTGCTAATAACTGCAATTTCCATCCTCACAGAGTGAATCATGTAGTTATACCATGATGCCAATTTGACCCAATTTGGTTATTCATTGCTGGCATGGTATGTTCCATCCTAATAATGTAGATGGAAGTTGCAGATGATACCAAGAGTAGTGCAGGGAGCCACCATGGGGCAGCAGAATTCATGGTGCTCCAAATAATACGTAGCCAGGGCCAGAGACGTCTGCTTGACTTTTCAAAAACAAGAAATTCGATAGAGGGCCCAGACATCATCTTCTGGTCTCAATGGTAGCTGAAATCTGAGACATGTGTTTGAGTCCTACAGTAGTCCACTGTAGGTGATTATTGTTAATATATGTCTTGTGAGCAGCTCTAGAGGTGATACGACTGCATGCAGGGCTACCTTTGTACCATAAATGTATTAATGTGAACAAATAAATGCCTAGATGCTGGGTGGCTTCACTTCAGTGATTATTGAAGTGATGACTTTTCTCTCACCTCAGGCTTTCTCACTGTGTAGTAACTGTGGCGGTGTCTCTCTTGAGCTTTCATTTCTCTTTAATTGAAGAATTTCTTTGGTAGTGGAAACTACAGTATAATGCTTTATGAGTGAGAAACTGGTTTGTATGTTGCTACGCCTTGTCACTCAGTACTGTTAAGCGTTCAGAATTATTAGCAACGCTTATGTTGCTTAAAAAACAAATCCTGCTTCTCAGGGTTTATGCGTATTGACCAGGGATGTGTGTGTTCTGTATACATTTTTCACCCCATTTCATATTTTTCATAAGGAAACACAAATTCCATACTTACACCGTCTTACCTTGGAAGTCGAATGGAATCCATTCCGAAAGTCCGTTTGACTTCCAAAACGTTTGGAAACCAACATGCAGCTTCCAGTTGGCTGCAGGAAACTCCTGCAGCCAACTGGAAGCCGCAGAACCTGTGTTGGACGTTTGGGTTCCAAAGAACGTTCACAAACTGGAACACTCAATTCCAAATTTGAATCGTTTGGGAGCCAAAATGTTTGACTCTCAAGGCATTCGACTTTAAAGGTACGACTGTAATATGAAAAATATTAGGCAACCTAATGTATATATATATATTTACTTTGGATTTATTTTCCAAAATCTTTGGACTTTTTGAATGGCCTATGTTGTTCAACTGCAAGTCAATAGATTTGGCAAAGCCTTTGCCCAAACAATTAATTTTGCTTAATGAAAACTTTATCACTGTGGCCTGCCCACCAATTGAAGGAGGCCTTGCAGCCTGCAGATTTAGTGAATCTTATGCAAAGACTCAGTGGGTATACAGTAAAAAAAATACTCTAGCCTGTATGAGCTATGCAGATTGATTACCTTGCTTTGCATAATTATTTTAGTCATTAGGATACATACTAGGCTAAACAATAAGGTCCTACTAGTCCCTCCCAGTTCCTGAAATTTCGCTGGGTGCTGACCCTTCCACACTTTAAATAGAAACTTGGTGTGCATGTTTAATGGAAGCTGAGATCATTTAGGCATTAAATTGTACACTTGTGCAAAATTTCCTGGCCCTGATGAATCATTTCTACTTAGTATGTGGTTGATACTGAAGCCATGAAACAATGTGTTAGAGCATCCACAAAAAGGAAGGTCTCTTTACTTGGAGCAATGATCCACTTATTCTCTGAATCAGAATTACCTGTGCAGAGCCTGAATGTTTCCCTTTTGGAAATTGGGAACCTTCTGGAGGGATTCCCTCATCTTCCCTCTCCCCCCACCCCACTTCCTTTTAGATTTTCCTGTCCTTGCACCATTGTGACTTGGTTTTGGGTGCTGAGCAATGTTATGCTACGTTGCTAGGAATGGTTACCTTTTTTGCATGCACAGGGAGACAAACATTTCAGGGGAATCAGTAGCCTGTTGGAGTTGTGGAACCTTTTTTAAAAACAACAACAACAACAACAACAACAACTTTTATTCCATGCCTAGTGGGAACTCCCCAGTTTTTACAGAGGGTACCATATATCAGTGGAGACTTTAATCCTCTGATTTGGATTGGGCTTGACTCTGCCTTGAGTTGAGGTTCTCATTGAAAGACAATGGGTTTGTAGATTAGTGGATCTTAATAGAAAGCTGCATGTGTCTGTTATGCATGACTTTTCAATAAATTAGCCTGTGGTGAGTAGTCAGAATGACCCGAATAATATTTCTACCTTATTGATAAAGACATCAGAAATGTAGAGAGAGTGGCTTAGAGTGTAATTGTAATGGCTTGCTTTGTTTCTTTTAAGGAATCCTGAGTACCTTGCAATATGAATAATTCTTTGGATAACACCATTTCCTTTGAAGAATACATCCGTGTCAAAGCACGAACGATCCCACAGCATAGGATGAAGGAATTCCTGGACTCCCTTGCCTCCAAGGGTCCTGAAGCCTTACAGGAGTTTCAGCAGACGGCTGCTACCACCACCATGGTATACCAGCAAGGTGGCAACTGCATCTACACAGATAGCACAGAAGTGGCTGGATCTTTGCTTGAACTTGCTTGCCCAGTTACAACAAGCGTCCAGCAGCAAACACAGCAAGAGCAGCAAATACAAGTGCAGCAACCCCAGCAAGTTCAGGTAATCTTAAAAGGATGCACGTCTTACTCTTTGCTGCTTTCATACATAAAAGCATGCAGGAATTTGTGCTCTGGGCAACTTTCATAGACAACTGTAGAGACATACTCCTTGCATTTTCTCTCCTCCAAAACAAATTAATTGAAAAAGAATGTAGTTGTTAGGTACAAACGTTTTTGCTCGTCGCTCAGATAGGTTAAAGATTTTATTTAGTTTTCTATATATCTGTTACATGGACCAATCTAATTCAAATCAGAAACTTAATTTAAATTTCTCCACCCTGCTAATTTTGCTTTTTCTTTTCATAGTGCACAAAGTACCTGTGTTAAGTACTTGGGTGATATTCAGCTGTCCAAATGTTGGGCATGCGTGGGGCTGCAGAGGAGAGGAAGGGGAAAGTCCTCTCAGTGTTGGATATCTGTGAATGTTCTTTAAAAGCAAACATGACCATAAGATAAATTATTAAGAGTACTGTATAGTCCAAAGAGCACAGGAATAAGGCAAATCAATTTTAACTTTACTTCCCAAATGCCACTCTTTCAAACAGTGTATCCATATTTCTAGAGGCCTGGTGTATCTTGAATTTTCAGACATATTCTTCTGCAGAAGTGACTTTTAAAGCACATTTGCACAAAACTTCCTGACTGCGTCTAGTGTTTCCTTTAAACCAATAATACCCATCATTCTGGTGAATACCTAATGGAAAACAAATGGCTTACTGTAACTTATATGATTCAGTGTTAATAACTGAGTCATGCGTTCCTTAGGAACTTTGCATTTGCCTGCTGGTGAAAGGAAAGCAGAGAGGGGGCCAACCTTGTCTCCCATGGAAGAGAGTTTACAATCTGGGAGCAGCCACTCAGAAGGCCCTCTCTTGTGCCTTCACTAAATTTACCTGTGATGGTGGAACCAAGAGCAGGGCCTCCCCTGAAGATAACAAAGCCCGGGCAAGCTCATATAAGGAGGTACAGCCCTTCTGATAGCCTGGATCCAAGCCATTTAGGGCTTGTCTAGCAGTCAGGTCCATAACTTCGCTGTCTTCTTCCTTTCCCTTTCAACCCTTAACTGAATTCAATCAATATAAACCTGATCACAAAAGTTTTGAGTCTGCCATCATTGAGCTTTACATTTTGAATAGTGACTGTGGAGAGATTCTTTCAAGGCTCTGCATCAGCACTGGCAGTAGGACTCCTGGGATCAATTGGCTGTCACCCAAGGCCAAATTCTACTTGTGGCCTTATGGTTGCCAGTTCCTACTGTATATGGAATTATAATTGCATACATACATGAATCCGAGTAACAGGGACGATTAACCTTAGATATGGAATCATAATTGCATACATACATGAATCGTGAGTAACGGGGACGATTAACCTTAGATTTGTAATACTGACTCCTCTAATATTTGATTCTGCCAGTCCCCAGTAATTGGAAACACAGTGAGCAGTTTAGTTCACCCTTGATTTAGGAATTATTAATTTTCCCCATGGAGGAATTTAGACCTTACTTTATTATACTACTTGAAGCAAACACATGCTTTGTGGCCATATTGTGTTTAACTTGAAGTACAGACAATAACAAACTAGCAGAAAATGTAGTCATGCTTCAGAGCTTAGTAGACTAATCCTATATTTCTCTGTATTATGAAACCTAATGTGAATCAAAAGTACTTGGCTCTTTGCTACTGTGTAAACAGTTACAGGCTAGTGCTTTCATTTGGATTTCTTCAAAGAGTTTTATTTACATTAGAAAAACAGGACTTGTTCAGCAAACCTGGGTGCCCCTGACATTTAATTAAATGCAACAATACCTAGGCAAAGCACTCAGCTGTAGGTCTCCATTGGAAATTTGAGTTCCAACTATGTTGCCTTGCCTGGATGCTATTTGCACTTTCAACCATCTATCTATAATAGTGAACTTAGCATATGATAGTCCTGGCACTGATATATAGATAGAATCAGTGTAAGAATCAGTTGTGGTATACTGAATGCTTAAATTTAGGATTAGGCCAGTCTTTTTTTAAAAAAAACCTATTGATGCACAGAATATAGAAATATCTAATAAATGAAATAATGAGGGTGTTGAACAACACTCTAATTATTCAAACCTTTTGCATCGGACCTTGTATAGCTTGAAGGTATCCCAAATATTGCTGCTCTAAACCTCTTCAGACCATTAAAAATAAATTTTAACGAAAGAATACAATCCAGTTAAAAAACAGCAGCACTGAAGTATAATGCAATACAAAGTATACTGAAGTATAATGCAATACTAATATTGCATTATACAAATATAATGCAAGTATAATACTGAAGTATAATGCAATACAAAATAGAAAGCACTGGGGATTTCATTCATTGTGAGCAATGCATAAGCAATGTATTGACTACATAGCTAGTTGCATATTACATTTCTTTGTAAACACGAAATATAAAACTATAGTCACTTTAAGTATTGAACTTAATTTAAGTATTGAACTACAATGTTCTTACTCTGCCCTCAAATATGAAATAAAAATTGATTCAACTCTGTGTGGCAAGCGGGTTCTATGGACAGATAGTTACCATCACCATGATGTGAGAGGATGATATAGGAATGTGCATTTGGGGAAATTAGCACACCCACCCAATTCCAGACACAAAAAGATTGTCAGAGCTGTTTTGTTCAGAGTTGGGTTGCCTTTGCATGCCTAAAAAAAGGGACTGCTTTTTGAAAGATAAATAGCTCTGAATTTGTGATGTGTACCATTTTTGCCATTATACCTTCTGGGCCAAGCTAAATGTGACTAAGAAAATGCTCTGTGAGTGTCCAACTGCATATATGGTTTGGCACTTAAACTTGTCTCTGGATAAAATACATTTTATTTTTCAAATATGAAAACTGTTGCAACTCATAAAAGCACCTGTGGGCTGCTGAAGATTTTTTTGGGGGGGGGGCACTTGCATATTAGCAGTAAGGCATAATAGAATTGAGGAATACTAGTGCGAAATGATTTTATAAGTTGATACCAAATTTTATCAAAAGTACGAATTGTGTATCATATAGAGGATTAAAGCAAACTAGTCTTCCTTTTTAGTTCATATGATTCTATACTTGTTCTCCATGTGCATGTAAGGCATTCCTAGTCAGGTACCTGAAAGAAAGTTTTCACAGATGAGCACTAAAGCTGCTGAATGACATCTATATGGTCGTACCTTGGAAGTTGAATGGAATCAGTTCCGGAAGTCCATTCGACTTCCAAAAAGTTTGGAAACCAAAGCACGGCTTCTGATTGGCTGCAGGAAGCTCCTGCAGCCAATCAGAAGCTGTGGAAGCCCCATTGGACGTTCGGGTTCCAAAGAACGTTTGCAAACCAGAACACTCACTTCTGGGTTTGTGGCGTTCGGGATCCAAGGTATATGCAGTCAGGGTGTTTCCCATCCCACAGTCTGCCCTGAAGCACAGCATTAAAAACAAACAAGCCTGCAGTGTGATATTTGCTGGTAGTCCTTTCTAAGCTTCAGAAGAAACCAGTTTCACTACTTTCCTGAGATACACTTATATGTAAGATAATAAGGAGCTGCCAGCAAGGAAGCCTATGCCCAAGCACCAAGGAGCTTAAACAATACAAAGCTTTGTCTTAAGGAGGAGTAAGAAGGTGCCTCGTTAAATATTTATTAAACTAACAGGAAGCTGTCTAATTTTAAGAACAAGATAAGCAGTTAGCACCTATGAAAATAAAGCTCAGGAAGTTTTAACTTATTTGCTTTGATAGGCTCCCCCAAACAGTTTGACTACACAGTATTCCTGCTTCATACATGCATATACGTAGCTTGGTTTCTCATTGCTTAATTACTCAAATTTGTTGGTTTTCAGCTGAACTATTATTTACTAAAAACATTGTTTGAGTTAGCACAAAAGTCAATCTGTTTGATATTTGATGCTGCAGCCATGAGTGATAAGCATGCATTTGTGAACTATTCTTAGATTGTTCTTCTGTCACTCCACCCCCTTTGCCTTACACTTTGAGAGTATCTTTGAAACAATAGGAGACCTTTTTTGTCATGTTCCTTCACCACCACCACTTTGGTTCTATGTTCCATGTATAGCTGGAAACTAACAGCAAATGCTTCTGTATTGATTATATCAGTGGACATGAGAGAAGTCTGTCTGATTATGCTTTGGTTTGACCAGCAGGATTATTACAGACACATTCCTTTCTACTGCCTGTGTAGAGTTTAGGTGGGATTAGTTCATATTCTACATACAGATTGCTTTAATCTTCATAGAAAACTATTTGGAGCCTTTTTGTGAGTGAGGGGAACTTCACAAATCTTGTGTGTGATAGGAATGTAAGTATGTGCTTGGTAGCTTCTTTTAAAATGGTCAGTGATGTTTAAATTAGACAACACATGCTGGACAGAAAAAGGTAAACTGTTTGATACATGTGGCACTGAGAGAGCTTACTGCTTATAAAAAGGAGCTCTTGAATTCTGCAGCTTTAATCCCAAAATCCTAATTTGGGATAAACCCTAGATTTTAAGCATGTTCAGTTAACTGAGCATATAGAATGTAGTTCAACACTTGTGTCTTATTATGGAATTTGGAAACTGCTGTGATTAAGTCAGAATTTGTTGCTGCTTCTCGTCAGTTTCATAACTGACTTAGAGCATTTTTTATCATATCTAGAAATGTGGTTTTGCTTTGACTTATTTCTACATTAACTTAGCTGGTCTTTGGATAATCAGCTATCCTTTCCGTTTTCTGCTTTTAACTGTTTCTCTTTTCTGCATTTCAAGATTAGCATAAGAGTTTTGAGTGGTAGATAGCATGTTCTCATTACTATTTTAATTTTTTATATCTAGTATTTCCACCCGTAGTTATTTTTGTGGGTGGTATCTGCAGAATATTTTGGGACTCAACACATTTGCAGAAAAATTAGTAGTTTGTAAATTAAAGACCTGTAAATGTTGAAATCTTCTAAGAAACATCTCTGTTTAATTTGGGGAGCAATTTGTTCACAGGTTTTCCACATAAAGTTACCATGTTAGATTTGTGACTTCAGACAAAAGTGCACCATTACATTTCCCATAGGAGTATGCAGTGCCAGAAACACATGTAAGAATTTGCCCCTAGTTTGGTGTTAACAAGAGGACAATAATGTGAAGTTTGGAAAGTATTACTGCCTCTGTTGCAGGCTTTTAAGTATTATATGTGTTACTATTACTAAAAAAAGTAAGAATATCTTAAGTTTTATTGAGTGCTTCAGCTATCACTTCTTACTACAATTTTATTGCGTTATACTCATTCAAAAACACTTTCTTCCAGTATAGCAAGATGCCTCTGTAGGAAATCCATTCCTTCCATTTTCTTATAGTTGTACTATTAAGCTTATGCCTTTTTGAGAAGTTCTAACTACATACACACATTTATAAGAAAATTTTGTCTGAATAATAAGTTTATGGTATCCTGGGAAGGTGCTATTCAGATCTCAAGCCATCCTAGAATAGAAGATTCATAGTGCTTTTCAGGACTCCTGGGGATGGTGGCTGGTTGGAGTGGTTGGGGGAAAGTCTCCTTTTATCATCATTCTGAAAGCATCCCTTGCTCTTCTGGACATCACTAGAAATTTACTGCCTGCTTCAAACCAGAGTGCTTTTTTTGGATAGTGGGAAATTGAAAAAGTGTCTATTCTCTCCCAACTTCTCTTCCCAAACCTCCACATATAGTGCAGGGAAGATGAGTTATTTAGCCTCAGATGCACATTCTCTGATCCCAATTTCTGCTGCCACCAGCCCTTTTCCAGGATGCTGCATGTGAGCTGTTTACAAGCTTGAGTACACTAAATTCTTTCATAGTCAAAAACTGATGTACAACTGCCTTCAACATTCTGTGGCTGTTGAAGGCTACTAAGAGTGCTCATTCTTCACTGGGATATTGTCAGTTTTTCTCTCTTGCCTTAATTTACAGATTAATTTGAAATATCAGGTGGTCCCAAGTGCACAGAAATGACTACTTTTCATGTATGGCCACATTCTGGTACCCAACTGACAGTTCATTTATATTATACTTTCTCCTTGGCCTAATCACAAGAGTCAGTAGTTCAGAGGTTTTGGAGTTAATGAATGCTAACTTTTGAATCCTTGTTTTACAGGTGCAAGTTCAGGTTCAGCAATCCCCTCAGCAAGTCTCCACTCAGCAGCTTTCTCCCCAGCTCACTGTTCATCAAGCCTCAGATCAGCCCATACAGGTCCAAGTGCAGATCCAAGGTCAGGCGCAACAGCCGGCACCTCAGACGATACAGGGTCAAGCGCTTCAGAGTCCTAGCCCTTCTCAGTTGCAGGCAGCTCAGATCCAGGTGCAGCATGTGCAGACTGCTCAGCAAATCCAGGGTGCCGAAATACAGGAGGAACATATGCAGCATCAGCAAATCCAGGCACAGCTTGTGGCAGGACAGGCTATTGCTGGGGGCCAGCAGATCCAGATCCAGACAGTTGGGGCGCTTTCCCCTCCTCCATCTCAGCAGGGCTCACCACGCGAAGGCGAGCGAAGGATCAGCACCGCCAGTGTCCTCCAGCCAGTAAAGAAGCGCAAAGTGGATATGCCTATTACTGTGTCATATGCTATTTCAGGGCAGCCGGTTGCCACAGTCCTGGCCATCCCCCAAGGCCAGCAGCAGAGTTATGTATCGTTAAGGCCGGACTTGTTAACGGTGGATAGTGCCCACCTGTACAGTGCCACTGGGACCATAACCAGCCCTACTGGAGAGACTTGGACCATCCCTGTTTACTCTGCGCAACCACGTGGCGACCTGCAGCAGCAAAACATAACCCACATTGCCATCCCCCAGGAGGCCTACAATGCCGTCCATGTCAGTGGCTCCCCAACGGCCCTAGCCACTGTGAAGCTGGAAGATGACAAGGATAAGATGGTGGGAGGTGCATCAGTAGTGAAAAACTCTCATGAGGAAGTGGTGCAAACCCTTGCCAACTCCCTTTTCCCAGCACAGTTTATGAATGGCAATATCCACATTCCAGTGGCAGTGCAAGCAGTGGCAGGGACATATCAGAATACAGCCCAGACGGTCCATATATGGGACCCACAGCAGCAGCAGTCCACACCGCAAGAGCAGGGGCAGCAGCAGCAGCAACACCAGCAGCTGCAAGTTACTTGCTCTGTAAGTAAACTACTTTAATGAACAACCTGTCTGCACTGTGGAGTGTTCCAAATGTAGAGAGCAGTGGCTTAGCCCAAGGGCAGAACTGTCTGCAGTGTGCAAAGACAGCAAAACTTTACTCAGTAATATGTACCTTGTTTTTATGTAAAGTTACTAGCTTGCATGCAGCTGGATGTTCTTCCAGAATTTTGTATTGAGAGGTGGGCATACGATGAGGATTTTCAGCATTAGGGGTTCAGGTAGCAGCATGGGGCACAGATACTCTGCTCTTTCCTGCTGTAAAGAACTGTGCAGAAACTTATCTGCACGTTTTGAAATGTAATGTCTATATGCTCCTCTTCCCCCTTTTGAGGACTATGTAATATACTTGTGTTTCTGCAAATGGTTTTCTGCAAAAACAACAACCCGAGGGTGTTTTTTTAAAAAGCATTCAAGACTGCTGGACCAAACTCTGTAAATTGCAAAAGGTAAATGGTCCTTCCTCAGGGTGCTAACTATCAGAAATGCTGAATTAGTATAAATTTCACTGATTCCCAGATTTGAAACTCTGGACTGGGACTGGACATCTATTACTGTTCAGGGTGAATGAAACATTTTTTGTTCTTATTCTGGGAATGGCAGAATGGGGTTAATATTACACTAGGATGCAGGAGGACAGTGTTGTACTTCTTCCTCCCCTGCATTTAAGTATTTCATAATTCTAATGGTGTACATAAGGCAAGCATTCTCGCCTTTCCAATCTCTTAATATTTATGCTAAATCTTCTGTTGGGCTAATCATTAAGCTTTATTAGCTGCCATTATAATGGGTTGTGTTGAGACTAAATCACATCAGTGATTTGCAAAACACTAACTCTAGAGTCGGATGCCGTTACTGAGAGAGTCCTTCTTGTCTGAAATCTGTCATGGATTGTAAAGGTAAAGGGGCCCCTGACCATTAGGTCCAGTCGCGGACAACTCTGGGGTTGCGGAGCTCATCTTGCTTTATTGGCCGAGGGAGCCGGCGTACAGCTTCCAGGTCATGTGGCCAGCATGACTAAGCCGCTTCTGGCGAACCAGAGCAGCGGACGGAAACACCGTTTACCTTCCCGCCGGAGTGGTACCTATTTATCTACTTGCACTTTGATGTGCTTTCGAACTGCTGGGTTGGCAGGAGCAGGGACCAAGCAACGGGAGCTCATCCCGTCACAGGGATTCGAACCGCCGACCTTCTGATAGGCAAGCCCTAGGCTCTGTGGTTTAACCCACAGCGCCACCCGCATCATGGATTGTACCTGGGGCTATATACAAAGCATATCCCTGTTGGAACTGCAATCCCTCCTTTGTATGTGTTAGTGAGGTTCATATATGTGAATTTGCAGGGTTGTGGTGTTTTGGTTGAAGTAAGAACAGGTTCTTTAGTAAATACATGGTGACGTGGCCTTTGAAAATACGCCTCACCCCATATATGGAATGGCATATGACAGAGCATGCTGTACTCATTCTAAACTCGCTTCATAATTCAGTTGTCCATACAGCAATATGTGGTGTGGTTAAAAAAAGGGTGTGGCTACAGTTGCCATTATACACTTTGACAGAAATATTCCACTATGAGTTAATGTTAGGAGTGATTACCACTGGTTCAAAATTTTCAAATGCAGTTAAGAAATGTAGAATTTTTTTGTTCTAAGCTCTTGAGTACTTCCAGTGAAATATAAACTTAACTGGATTTCTCTATTCTCTGTTTATTGTGCCAAAATTTTGCTAGGAAGCAAAATGTAACATGTTTGTGGTTCTCTAACATACCTTGCAGCCTGACGTGCGAGTGTTGGATTCCCACAGCTACTCTGATATTAGCCCATGGGATTTTAGGAAGGTTTTGATGTTGTCTTAGAGCATGTAGAAGATTGCAAGTTTTTTGTTCTAGACTTACTGAGGTCAATCCTTGTTGGGTCCAGTAGCATCGCCAAATTTTCTCAACTCCCATGTTGTTTCTTGCATTTCTTTAGTCTTCAATAAGACTACTTTCTGTGTGCCATCTACCCCACTGGAACAATTTTCACATTAGAGAATTGATCTTACACAACAGTAACTTTTATTAAGCCTCAACATTGCTTGGTAAAGTACCAGCTATATACAGTGGTACCTCGGGTTACATACGCTTCAGGTTACAGACTCCGCTAACCCAGAAATAGTACCTTGGGTTAAGAACTTTGCTTCAGGATGAGAACAGAAATTGTGCTCTGGCGGCATGGCGGCAGCAGGAGGCCCCATGTGCTAAAGTGGTGCTTCGGGTTAAGAACAGTTTCAGGTTAAGAATGGACCTCCGGAACGAATTAAGTACTTAACCCGAGGTACCACTGTATTCAGTAAATGGGGAGCTAAAACAGAATGACTCTTGAGACTAACAAAAGGATAAGCAAGAAGAGAAAAGCCAGGAAGAATAATGAGGCATGGTGAAGAAAGGCAATAGAAATTAAAAGCTATTATTGTTTAGAGGTGCAAGTGTATCTTTCTAGGGAAATTATTCTGATCTCAACTTTTAGAGTTGGGTCTTTGAGATAATAAAAACTCAGGAGATTCCTTGGCTGCTGTTGCTTTTAACCTGAGTAGTTTAAAATAGAGCAGGAGTTCTCAAACTTACTACCCTCAGTGCTTACTTGAGAGGGCAGAAAATTACTGAGAATCATCAGTCACAAAATGACTGTTAGGGTAGAGGAAGGCACAAAATCGAGGCAGAGTTTGGCGTAATCATGTGGCAGCTACTGCCCTTATCTTCTATTGATGGCCAGTCCTTTTTTCAAAACTGCCAATACTTCAGCCTGCTCAAATTAAGCCCAGAGATTGGCTGTGGAGCTATTGTGACTCAGCATTCTTCTTGTAGGCAGAATTTGTTGATCCAGAGGCTCAGTGTGGAATGGGCTTCTTATTTTGTTTTTTTAATCTGCTGGGGTATTCTTACTATAAGATCTCATATATTGATCACAATTTAGAGCTAACCTGTGTCCCAGCTCAGATAACAATTCTCACTGCCCCCAGCCATTGTGACTGATGGTCAGGAATGATGGAAGTATTCTCAATAATATCTGGTGGGCCACTGGTTAGCCACACCTGCTTTTATCATAATGTCAGAATACTAGCTCAATTCCTCTTGAACTGAAAATGCACCATTTAAAATGAATGAATTGTATGTTAAATGTGGGATATGAAAAGAGGGGAAGGAAAAAGTAGAAGAGAAGGATGATAGGAAATTGGGAGCAGGGCACTGCTATCAGTCTTGTATAGGTTTCAGTTAAGCTATTCAAACTTCTAAATGTTTATGCTTTCTCACCCTCTCACTGTTAGGCATGTCAAATATGGAAGGGGGTCAAGTATTAAAACATGGGTCAGCAAACTAAAGTCCGCGTGCTGGATCAGGCCCAGTTGCCTTCTAGATCCGGCCTGCGGACGGTCCAGGAATTGCCGTATGGATCGCCAGTGCTTGCACTCTTTCCCTCTCCCTCAGACAGAAGTGGCGGTGCCTCCTTCCTCCCTCCCTCCCTCCCTCCTCCTGGCTTCTCTGCCCTGCCTAGAGGAGGAAGGGGGCTGGGCTTTGTTGGTGCCAGCATCAGCAGCGCTCAAGCGGCTGCCATTTTAAGCAGCCCCTCTCCGGAGCCCTTTCACGCACCGCTCATCGTCCCTCCACTGCCGCCACCAGCCCCTCCCACTTGCAAGACATAGGTAAGCAGCCACCGGGGCTCATGGTATTCTTGCATCATCCCCCCCCCCAAATATAGTCTGGCGCCCCACAAGGTCTGAGGGACAGTGGACTGGACCCCTGATGAAAAAGTTTGCTGACCCCTGTATTAAAACATACAAATGTAAGCTATTAGCCTTATTCACTGTTGTTTTGGTTAGGTAAGGCTTTAGGTAAGTGTGTATAATCAAGGATCGAAGCATTCTCATGTTTTGCTATCATATTGTTTTGTTCTGATCGTAGTCTACATCCAGGTAGGTAGGTAGCCTTATCTTTTGTTTTATTACTATTGTCTTGTTTTGTCAAAAGGATTGTAACTGAAAACTTGAATAATTGCCTGGCCAGCACTAAGATACAAAATCTCAGTTTGGCAGGGCACCTTTATAGTATGCTACTCTTAGGCACAGGGCCGCCTTGTACAAAAATCTATTCTAATGGAAATATTGCACTTAGAACTGTGGGCAAACTGATGATGCTGTGACCTTCAGATTCTGTGTTTGCTAGCAGATGTATTTTCTAAAATGATTAGCATTCAGCTCTCCCCCAGCAGAGGGCAATCTGTTCACTCTGTTTTATCTCTTAATTATTCAACGTTTGTTGACATCTTCTCCTTGTACCCAGCTGCAAAGACAGTTTCGTAAATCAGTTTACAGTAATGTCTGAACTAGGAAACTGGTTTGATAGCAACCCACAAACCAGAATTGAAGTAACTTTATGGAAAACTGGTTTTAACAAATTAGCAGTCTGCTTTGCAACTGGCCTCATTAGAAGAGGAGGGAATGCTTGAACTTGACAACAAACCATGGTCTTTTGGGGGGCGGGCGTGCAGATTATCTTCTCTGAACTAGACCTCTGTAGTTGTAACAAACTAAAAAGGCAGTAGCCACTATGTTACACAGGGTTTTGATTCTGCATTTTGACTTTGTAAGACGTGTTCACAGTGGTCATGAGGTAGCAAGCTAAATACATGGAATTGAGAGTGATCAGTATTTGTAGTGAAATATCAGGGGTTTCTGAGCATTAGAATTAAATGAAGAGCAAACAGCCTGAACCCACCTCCTATGAAGATTACCATTTTTATTATCTTTACTTCTCTTTATTGAAATATTTTATAAGCCGCCTGGAGGACCGTTCAATTAAAACTGCCAGGGTGTAAATCAAATATAGTACAGTTCTTCTAATGAACTGAAGTCAGGTGAGTAGCTCTGCAGGCTGGAGGAAGATGCTACAGTACTGGTAAGCAAAAGCTTTTCATACCTATGTGATCAGAATTGACTTTTTTCCACAGGCTCAAACTGTTCAGGTTGCTGAAGTTGAGCAGCAACCACAGCCTCAGCCTTCACCTGAACTTCTCCTTCCACACTCTCTCAAGCCAGAAGAGGGACTAGAAGTGTGGAAGAGCTGGGCACAGACTAAAAATGCAGAGCTGGAGAAGGAGGCTCAGAACAGGCTTGCACCTATTGGCAGTAAGTGTTGTGAGCAGGGAAGTACTGCTCCATCTTTCAAACAATAGGAATCTTTTGCTTTGTAAAGATTAGTTAGAGTGTTATAGGCTGCTGAATTACAAGGGCTTTGGGTGGGTTATCATATACAGTGAGTGTGTATAGGCCACTATAATCAACAGTTTCTAGAGTTCTTGCTAATGATCAGGGCTTAACTTTTCCTTTCAGGCAGCTCAGCTCATTCTCTAATAACTTTTCTGCTAAGTGATGGAGTCTCTGCTCTTCTTGCTGATTTCATTCTTAGCTGCATTCTTGAATCTGTTTTGGTGTGTTTAGAAAGCAAGGCAAACTTTCATTATGTATAAACAAAAAATTTTTTTTCCTTCCAGTAGCACCTTAAAGACCAACTAAGTTAGTTCTTGGTATGAGCTTTCGTGTGCATGCACACTTCTTCAGATACACGCACACGAAAGCATGCACATGAAATGCATGCACACGAAATGCATGCACACGAAAGCTCATACCAAGAACTAACTTAGTTGGTCTTTAAGGTGCTACTGGAAGGAAAAAAATTTTTTTGTTTTGACTATGGCAGACCAACACGGCTACCTATCTGTAACTTTCATTATGTATGTTAGGTTTTAAGTTTAAAATAAAAATACAAAAGCCTTGTTAACTTTAAAAACAGTTAAGCTTATATGCAATGTTTGTGGCACCCAGGATTTTTTCATTGACACAGCAATATGGATTTAAAAGGATACTAATGTCAGTCGTGCTTTGAATTGTCTCTTGGTATTCTGACCTCAGACTCCTTCCCATTGTTATTGAGGAATATTCAACCATTTGTGAATTGTCAATTTACTCTCTGAGTGGCAAGTCGTGTGTTTGAAATCCATTCAGTTTCCATTTCAAGCAAATTTTGGGGTACCTTTGTATATGCTGGGGACAAGGAGAAATATTTGCAAGTGACAGTATAGGCTTATTGGGAAGGTTGCAGCGGGAAAGCATGACTGAGTCTACAAAAAGACATCTCTGTTGAGAAATGCCAATTAGTAACCTTCTGTGCCATGGTTTGCAGGACGCCAGCTGTTGAGATTCCAGGAAGATCTCATATCCTCTGCTGTAGCAGAGTTGAATTATGGGCTGTGCTTAATGACTCGTGAAGCTCGCAACAGTGAAGGTGAACCCTATGATCCAGAGGTTCTGTACTATATCTTCCTGTGTATTCAAAAGGTATGGTATTTTGGAAGCCCTTGCTGCAAACAATGTTAAAAGTGGTATGCTGGGCGTATGTTGTCACTAGGAGGATTCTTGTGCAAGACTAGAGTGAGAGAGGCAGACATTGGCTTCCACTCCTGAGATCCTTGGTTTTCTCTTTCACTTGAGAAAGCTTGACTGGATGCTGTTCTGATCTTCAGAGTGGCACATTACTAAACATACTCTAATAATCATTATGCATAGAAACAAACTATTAATAGCTGCAAATTCTGGAAATTAGCCCAGTATCACTTTAGTGCTTTGCAAATAGTAATCCCATTAATCTGAGTTTCAGGTGCTTCATGCTCTTTCAGGCTCTTTGAATAAATGTGTTTGTTGTGCACTATGAGATTTACATAGGAAGGCATGATAAGTAAAACTGTAGCTAGAGAGTTAATGTTGAGTTTGTTAGGTGATTCCTAATCTCTATTGTCAGCAGGGGGGTGAAGGATTTCTAATCCTCATGTTTCACATGTGCACTTCAAACACACAGTCTAACTAACTGATTGTTTTTTTTATTAAAAAAAAATTCTATGAGGAGCAGGTTTGCCTGACCTCTGTGTAACTGTTTCTTGCAGTATCTATTTGAAAACGGGCGAGTCGATGACATTTTTTCTGATCTATATTACATACGGTTCACTGAGTGGTTACATGAAGTGCTCAAGGAGGTGCAGCCTCGGGTCACTCCTCTTGGTAAGAGACTCTTCAGTCCACAGATAGGCTTGGTAACCACTGTCTAGACGCAATGGTCCTCAGAGAACATTTGAAGAGGAATGCTTCCTTAATTGACCTAGGAAGAATCGGCAATAAATTCAAATAATTGCTTTTTGTACTAGTCTTCTAGGCCCCAAATCGTCCTTGCTTTTCTGCCGAGAAGTACGGGTATCGCTGTATAGCTGGACCCATATTGTCACTTTCCAATATATTATCTATAGTACAAAAGGCAAGCTTGCATTATTCAATATGGATGGAACCACATCTGGGCACACATGGTGCAACCTTCGCTGTAGTTTTTGCCGGGCTCATCCCAGCTATCTGGTTCTCTTCTTACATCTGCCCAAACTCTCTACTGATCTGGTGCCATATGCTGGAATTTTATAACAGAGCTTGAAACAATGAAAATGTATGGTAAGGCTAACATTCAGAAGCAGAACAGAATAGTCCTTATCTGTTTCCAGAATGTCACGAGAGAGCAGGAGCACAAATGAATAACCCTTGGAAGTGTCCCAAAGCTTTGGGGTGCTAATTGAGAAAGGTCTTCTGCTCGTAAAGCCTGTTCTGGTGAGATGGAATTTGAAGTTGTTGATTTTTTGAGGAGATGGCATTCCCTGTGAGAACTGGTTCTAGAATGTTTAGGGCATCATAAGTTAGGCAAGCCAATGTCTCTGTCTTTTTCTTTGTGGAATGGTATGCTTGCATAGTAGTTGCAACAAGATAGCATGAAGTATTTTTAGTGTATAACAATACAGAGCTCCATAAGGTCAAACATTCTATTCGGACACACTAAAAGTAATTAACATGGTTAACTTAGGTCCATCAGTGTCATTGGGACTATTCTGAGTTGTATCCAAATAAGCTGTACTTACAAACTATTTGTTAGAAATCTCAAACCAGCTAGTTAGACTTGATGTCATTGTAAACTGAAATGTATGCTATATGTAGGAGCTGCTGTCGCTAGTCAAACCTTTGTAAATTAGTTTTCTCTCTTAATAGGAACTTTGGGATAATTGATTGGAGATGCTCCTTGGTTTCCATACATCTGTTGAAATTATCTTCTGATCTTCACAGGCTATGTTCTTCCTAACCATGTGACAGAAGAGATGCTGTGGGAGTGTAAGCAGCTTGGAGCACACTCTCCTGCCACCTTGCTGACGACGCTCATGTTTTTTAACACAAAGTAAGTACTAATAAAGATGCCTTCTTCGTGGAAGCCTATTCTTTAGTGAACTGTGAATTAATGTGCACATTTGAGCACAAACTACCAATGAAGAATTACTTAGACGCATTTTGGTATGAGCTATCAGAGCTAGTTTGGCATAGTTAACTACTAGATGAACCAGTGAACCAGCAGGTCTCCAGTCTTCCTTCTTCAGTGAACTTACTAGGCGGCCATCAGAAAATTCAGTCTTCCCCAGTGTGCAATATGGTCATAGTTCTGACTTCTTTACGTGGTTGTTCTAAGTTTCTCTATCACTCTCTCGCACACGCACACGCGTACATGTGGGTATGTGTGTAAGTATAATCAATCTTTGAATGCATGACAGCAATCAGTCTAACATTCTGTTTCTAGAGTGACCAGCCCAGTGTTTCTGGGAGTTCACAGAAGTATGATGTTGGTGCTGTGTCCTGCGGCCGCTTCCTGTTATTTGGGTTATATCGTCCCAAAATACAGAGATCCTATTTAGCTATTGAGACTAATAGCCATTGTTAGCTGTATCCTTCATGGATTTGTATGACCACCTTCTCAGTTCACCTCACTCATATGAAGCTAACTATTGCTTATAAAACATGCCAGATGAGCTGTCTATTGAACTGTATATGTCTGTTGAAATAAATGCATGTTTTAAAAACCTTACACGCCATCACCAAATGTTGGCTATTAAGAGCCTTGTTTTGTTCCTGATAGGAGAAAAGGTTTTTCTGCCAGTGTTGGAAAGGTAAAGATTTATTGTGCATCTTTAACTGATCTGTGCTCTCCACCTTTTCCACTTGATGTTTAGATACTTCCTGTTGAAAACAGTAGACCAGCATATGAAGTTGGCCTTTTCAAAGGTTTTGAGGCAGACCAAGAAGAACCCTTCCAATCCCAAGGATAAGAGTACGAGCATCCGGTACCTGAAGGCACTTGGCATACACCAGGCAGGCCAGAAAGGTAGAACTTAACATGGGGGAAAAAAGCTGTGCTTTAAGTAGCTGATCATATTTGTTTTGCAGCTCTCTCGAGAGAGAGAGAGAGAGGGAGAGAGAACCACAGGATTAAAGGAAGACAAAAAAATTGGATTCATAATTAAATTTGCAGCCCGGTAAGCCTGGGTGGTGAGTATGGCTAGACAATTTCTGGTGCTGATGGTGATTGATTACAAAGCCACCTTCTGGGACTGGGACTTACTATATCATGGAACTTTATTATGAGATATCACAGGTATTTGATCTGCAGATGCAAGTCCTGTTGCAGATGCCATCATCCCTGAAGATCAACTGTAGCACACAGTGGGGATTTTTTTCTTTTGGTAATGATGCTTTTCTCTTACTTTCTGCAAACAAAAATATTTCTTTGCATTCATACATTTTATTGAAGGTCCTTTGCTGCCTTACCCTGGCATTTACTGAAATGAGTGCATGTGTGTAGCTTACTGTTATTAATTGGGTTATATCAAAGCTAGTTGTTTGTGGTTGGAAAATGGAATATTAATTAAATGTATCAAAAAAAAAAAAAGGTTAAGTCCAGTCGCGAACGATTCTGGGGTTGCGGTGCTCATCTCGCTTTACTGGCTGAGGGAGCCGACATTTGTCTGCAGACAGTTTTTCTGGGTCATGTGGCCAGCATGACTACGCCGCTTCTGGCGAACTAGAGCAACGTACGGAAACGCCGTTTACCTTTCTGCCAGAGCGGTACCTATTTATCTACTTGCACTTTGACGTGCTTTCGAACTGCTAGGTTGGCAGGAGCTGGGACCGAGCAACGGGAGCTCACCCTGTTGCAGGGATTTGAACCGCCGACCTTCCGATTGGCAAGCCCAAGAGGCTCAGTGGTTTAGACCACAGTGCCACCCGCGTCCCAAATGTATCAAAACAGCATCTAAAAGCTTTAGGTATGCCAAACTTCTGAGATGACACTGTAGTGGTACTTGCTTCCTTGCTTTATATGCCCCTGAGCTTATGTTGGACTGCTCTTGGGGGCACAGTTCTGTTACTGTGCATTTATATCTATTCAGAGATTCTCTATGGAGCCCCAGTTGCTTTTCCGTCTTATTTATTTATTACCTTTTACACTTGTCTCAAGGCAGTTTAGAAACATACCATAAAACAGCTATAAATAGTTTTAAAACAGTACATAAAACAGCTAAAGATAGGTTTAAACTGAAGACCGGGACCTTTTTAGTCCAGCTGGAAAACCTTTACATGAATGATACTGCCATGGATCCTACTGCAAAGAAGATGAAACTTTGACCACCAAACTGTTCCTGGAATGCTTTTTGATAAGTAGGACTCCTACCTCCTTGCTAAAAACTAGACAACACACTGAGATATTTATGTTTGGATGTAAACAGAACTACAAAAAAGCACAGGTAGCAGTGGATGTGTTCTTTGTTTAATGGTAACATAATAGTTGTCCATCTGCAGCAAGAAAGCCATTGTGTTGCTGTGTCCCATCTTTTCAAATTGTGGGATTACTTAGGTTTTACTCACATCAACTTCAAGGTTTCTGATGTTCTGTATTGTTGGGATTGACTTGCAGTTACTGATGACATGTATGCAGAGCAGACAGAGAACCCAGAGAATCCCTTGAGGTGTCCTATAAAGCTCTATGACTTCTACCTCTTCAAATGGTAAGTGTTCCTGACATCCAGAGCCACAGAAGGATAGCTATCTGGATGTTCAGGGTTTGTGTGTACTTTCTACTGTTTTAATCAAACTTACCTATTAATTTATTGGAGTGATGACCTTGTATAAAGAAGACTACCTTATGCTTCCTACTTGAATTGTCAAAAATGCAAACTTAATGGCATGCATATTGAGAGGCTTGTAGTGTAGCTTATTTTATTATATTTTAAATGCTGGGCATTGCATAACTCTTGACACTGTGTTTTACTGGAAAGAGTTTGGGTATATAACATAGTGTGTTTGAAGTGGGCAAACACTTTGTATTGAGTAAACTGGAACTTGATGTCCCTGGCAGAGGTCTATAAAATAGATGGAGGTATATTGGTGTGGCACTGTGGAAAAAGGTACCCAACATGTTGATTAGTGACTGGCAGTTTCTAGTCTTTAAAAACATTTTTGGACTTGCTCTTCATTTCCAAAGCCCAGTGAAATCCCCAAGTTAGTGTGAGAAGTCTGTGGTGTAGAATGTGAAGAATGCACTGTACAAATTGGGCATTTCAGATACAACCTGAATTCCTGTGCACTCACAATTCACCCTTTTTCGAATACCTTGAAATGTATTGCCAAAGGCTAGGGTTGCAGATGTAGTGCCGGGGGGAGGGGTTAGTCTTCAATGCCACAGCCAGCTTAAACTGTTGTAAAATGGAGGTTGAAATGATCAGGACGTCACTTTTTGTACTGTGTTGCATGTGGAACCTTTGGCGGTTCAGAAAAAACGTAGATGTTTGTAAGATAGTGTTCATAGCTGTTTCAAGTGTATGCTGTCAAAGTAATTGCTTAACAATATTCTCTGTCTTCTCAGCCCCCAGAGCGTGAAAGGCCGGAACGATACATTCTATTTGACTCCTGAACCAGTGGTGGCTCCCAACAGCCCTATCTGGTATTCCATCCAGCCAATCAGTCGAGAGCAGATGGAGCAGATGCTCACCCGGATTCTGGTGATACGAGAGATTCAGGCAGCTATTGCTGTGGCGAATGCCAGCACCATGCACTAAGGCATCCCTCCCAACTCAGAAAAAGGGTGAGGGTAGGACAGGGTGGGAGGGAAGGCCAGGCCATAAGGCCAGGATCAATTGTACAGCCTTTTACACTAAGGAGATGCCTAAGGTTTTTTTCCGGTTTTTTTTTTTTAATTGGTGTAGTTATGAAGCCCTTTTAGGCTTCTTCTGTTTAAAGGAGACCCTCCCCATTGTGTATCTGACCCAACTGCATCAGCCTTCTGGACGCATTGGGGTCTGCGTTCTTTCTCTGGGAGCTGTGAGGTGCCGTAGATTGACTTTGGGATTTTTTATGATGTGAAGAAAATGAAACAAATCTAATTGAGGGACTTGGCCTAGCTGGGCCATTGCTTTGGAGCTCATGCACTTGGAAAGAGCGGGAAATGGTGGATATCGGCCAAGAGAGGCAGTTTGCAGTTTCCTTGTGCTCAGAAACTGACATGTTCTGGAGGGGAGAGGAGAGTGACCTGCAATTATGATTTATAAGGAAAAAGAAAAACAATTTCTATTAAGAACTTAAAAGTGACATTTTTAGATGTTAAGTACAAACTACTACACTTCTCTCTCTCTCTCTCAACCTCTCTCTCTCTCTCTCTCTCTCAACCTCTCTCTCTCTTTCTTTTTCTTTCTTTCTTTCTTTCTTGGCCTGATGTTGAGGCCTTAAAACCTTGAGGCTCCTGTGCCTGATGGAATTCTTGTAACATACACTTGTGTATCATATAAAGATACCACCCTGTTTCTCTTAATGTATTCTTACGCTAGTTGTTTATTAAGAATGACGAGCACGTCTTTTCAACATGCCATTGAA
The DNA here is from genome assembly GCF_964270895.1 of Podarcis filfolensis. Lineage (NCBI taxonomy): Eukaryota > Metazoa > Chordata > Lepidosauria > Squamata > Lacertidae > Podarcis > Podarcis filfolensis. The sequence goes on from NC_139605.1 coordinate 20,673,469, forward strand.
CAATGTGTGTTTATTTGGGGGGGAACAAATGTAAAGGTGTCCACAGAACATTAGTACAGTGGTACCTCGGGTTATGAACTTAATTCGTTCCGGAGGTCCATTCTCAACCCGAAACCGTTCTTAACCTGAGGCGTGCTTTCGCTAATGGTGCCTTCTGCTGCCGCTGCACCACTGGCGCGCGATTTCCGTTCTCGCCCTGGGGCAAAATTCTCAACCTGAGGTACTACTACTGGGTTTAGTAACTCGAAGTGTTTGTAACCTGAAGAGTCCTGCTGGATCAGAGTGAAGGCCCAGCATCACCCAGCATCCTGCTCCCACAGTGGCCAAACAGATGCCTTCTGGAAGTCTGCCGCTGAACATAAGTACTTTCCCCACTCATGTTGCTCCAGCAGTTGGTGTTCAAAGACATGCCGCCCCTGAGACTGGAGGTAGTAGTACACAGCGATCGTGACAAGTAGCTGTTGATACCCTGATCCTCCATGAATTTCTCTAAACCTCTTTTAAAGCCATCCAGGTTGGTGGCCACACTACATTTTGTGGGAGTGATGTCCATAGTTGAACTCTGTGATGTGTGACATTCTTTCCTGAATCTTCCAGCGTTCAGTTTCATTGGATATCCCCAACTTCTAGTATCATGAGAGAGGTAGAAATACTCCTTTCTATCCACTTTCTCTACACCATGCATAATGTTACATGCTTCTATTACGTCTCCTGCTCATTTTTCTCTAAACTAAAAAGCCTCAATGTGATCTTTCCTCATAGGGGAGTTGCCATAGCCCCTAAAGCATTTTGGTTACCCCTTTCTTAAACTTTTCCAGCTCTACGGTATACTTTCTGATGTAAGGTGCCCTGTACACAGTATTCCAAGCAGTTTCACGACAGATTTGTATAATGTCATGATATAAGCAGTTTTATTTTCATTTAATTTCCAAATGATAACTGGTATGGAATCCACCCTTTTCACCGCTGCAGCATAATGAGTCAACATCTTCATTCATTTTTAAAAAATTATTAAATTGTCCAGACCCATGAGTGTATGTGAAATTGAGACACACACACATACACACACACACCTGGTGTGCATCACATCACGCTTTGTTTGCATTGAATTGCTTTTGCTATTTTGCTACACGCTCATTGGGCACAACTCAATCTCGTTTATCCAAATTGGTGTTAAATCTTGGCAGACAAGGTGGCAAAGTGTAATATAAAGATTGGGTTTGGGGTTAAGGCAGGTCTGGGGAAATTTAGGTTCACTGCTGTTGAACTGCAGCTATTTTCCCTGACCGTTGCCCATGCTGGCTGGACTGTCTTAACAATTTCAGGAGGGCCAGAGGTTTCCCACCCCCGAGTTGAAGTCTCTAATCCTCTACTATAATCCCCACATTTTCTGAACAGTGTGTAAATTAAAGGCTGCAGTTGCAGGTAGATTGCAGCAGAGGGCAGCTTTACTGTCTGTTAAAGGTTTTCTTGGCCCCTCCTTCCTTCAATGCAGAATTTGGAATGGGGGGCGGGCGGGACTTTTTAGACCTGGAAAAAATAGCCAGTACATGAAGCCTGAAGAATAACAGATAGCCCTGCATGGAGGGTCAAGAGCCCAAATCCCAGAAAAGGGTTTTTCTCTCTCAGCTCTCAAACACACCTGACCCTCAGATGTGTTTTCCTGGGTCAGTGTAATTCTCAGGGGGTTGTCTTTGATCAAAACAGATGTCTAGCATCCTCATGCATATGTATGAAATAAAAGGTAAAGGACCCCTGGACGGTTAAGTCCAGTCAAAGGTGCTTATGGGCCGCAGTGCTCCTCTCGCTTTTCAGGCCAAGGGAGCTGACGTTTGTCTGCAGACAGCTTTCTGGGTCATGTGGCCAGCATGACTAAACCACCTCGGGCATAATGGGACACCATGATGAGTGCCAGAGCGCACGGAAACGCCATTTACCTTCCCGTCGCAGCAATACCTATCTACTTACACTGATGTGTTTTCAAACTACACATTTTTTGTCATGCATGCTGTTTCCACAGCACCTCTAGCCCCTGAATTTAGAAAACGGGTAAGTAATTTCTAAGTGCTGCCTAATTTCATTCCCTGAACTTTTGAGCAACGTAATTTATGTAGGCAAGCTTGGATATAAACAAATTCCACAATTCGATTGGGCTATAGAATATAGTACATTATGTAAATGCAAGCAAATGAAGGCAGTTGGGGGAGATTTTAATGCAGCACAGATATCTAGATCTGAGAACTCTGAAGACCTGTTTCAGACTTACACAGGTGTATCTAGCTGGGGTGGAGTGGGGGGAAGCTATGAAGCCCATGATCTTTCAGCTCGCCTCCAAGTGGTTAATGATGAAAGGAAATGTGAGCGCATGAGAAAAATAAAATTCCTTACAGCTTCAATATGGTAAGTTTTGATGCTGAGATTCTTTTTTGGACTAGAGAGTGTGTTTTTTTGGGGGGGGGGATGAGTGAGTTGTGGCATTTTAAATGACGTAACAAATTTACAAGGGTATAAGCTTTTGTGAGCTGCTTGCTTTTTCAAGAATGCTAAGGTGAGCCAAAATAATTATGTAACTTTGGACATGCTTTGTTCCTTAATTCTGAGCACATCTCAGGCCACGAATTTGGTTTTCAGTGCCAGAACTGTGAGACAGGCTGGAGGAGTGGTTTGCCTGTTCCAGGAAGAACTGTGAGACCGGGGTATTCACATCACCCAGCTCCCTGGGTGACCTTGCACCACTCACTCTTAGCCTAGCCTACTTTAAGGACAAATGCAAGGGCAAAATGGGAAGAGAGCTGTGTGGAAAGAGGGCTATTGCACTCAAGCAACAGCAACAAAACACTCGTGGTGGTTCCTTTCCTCTCCCTCCCAGCAGCCTTTTTTGCGGGTGGGGGGAGAGACAGTCGATGTTGTTTAAAGAAAGTGTGGAGTACCTCGATAAACGGCTGCAAATAGGTTTGCCACTAAATCTCTCTCCCCCACCCCCGGCCATCCATCAAAACAGCCCGTCAAAGCTGTTCACAGTATTGGATTACTGCAAGACTTCTCGAGGTTGCCTCTGGACCAAAGTCGGGGTCGGGTAGTGGCGAAGCGAAGTGGATACCCTCCTTCTCCTCCCCAGTTTGAAGGGAAGGAGGCAGCTAGTGGCTGAGTACTGGCGCCTGCGCTCTGCTGCCAAGGCAGGTTGGCACAGCTTGCTTGACGAGTTGGCACCCCATGGCAGGTTTTTTTTTGGAGAATCTCGCGCCTTGGGTTTTTTTTTTTTTTTTTAATAAGCAATTTAACCTTCATTCCTCAGAAGCCGGTGCCCCACCACCAAACGCACACCAGGGCTGGATTTAGTTTTCATGAGGCCCTAAGCTGCTGAAGGTAATAGGGCCCTTTATATGTCCAGCTGTCCTTTGTCACAACAAATTGTCGCTGTTTTTCTGTGTTGAATATATGTTACATGGTAATTTATGGACCTAATAGGTATCTAACTAGTGATATTTTAGGGAGCCGGCTAGCATCATAGGCGCCTACACAACACAAAACACTGTTGCTGTATGTCGGTTTTATTTTATTTTATTATCTTATATTTTGGAAATGTACATCCAGATTTTTTCCCTTTAATTTTTTGGGGGGCCCTAAGCTATAGCTTGTTTCGCTTATAAGTAAATCTGGCACTGCCATATCCACACCGTGTTGGGGTCCCCGGCCCACTTCTCTGCACACAGCGCAGCTAAAAAGAGTGGCTCTTTAAAAAAAAAAAGACAAAAGGGACTACTAAATAAAACTGTTGTTCTGCCCAAATGACCTCATAGAAAATGAGTGGGAAAAGGAACGTCTTCCGTTTTCCCGCTCTTAACTCGTTACTTCGGGACAAGAAGCGAGGGGAGGGGTAAGAGGAAGGAGGGAGGCGAAGCCCGTCCAGCCTGCCGCGCATGAGCCCGCGCGGCCGCCGTAGCCCGCTTTCCACCTTCCCCGCCCCACCCACAAGGCAGAGTGGAGGCGGGGAAGAAGAGAAACATGCGCGGACGGAGCGGCGTGACGCAAGGACGCGTCGTCGCCTGGGGCGGGGTTTCCTCCTCGAGCTCCATGCTCTTGTACCCGGCGGCGCCGACGCTTGACTCTCTTGTCGGCGAGGGCGCGTGGCAGAAGAGGCAGAGCCTCGCGCGCGCTTTCTGCTTCTGAGGCCGCGAGGGAAGAAGCACACGCGGCCCGCGCGCGCGCGCCTACCCACCCATGGCCGATTACCTGATCAGCGGCGGCACCGGCTACGTGCCCGACGACGGGCTCACGGCGCAGCAGATGCTCAACTGCGGAGATGGGCTCACCTACAAGTGAGGAGGCGCCTGGGAAGGCCGTGGGGCGGGGGTGGTAATGGGGGGGGTCGGCGCTACGTCTCCACCCGCGGGAAATCCGCCTCGAGGAATTTTCACAGGTTCTTCTTTTTTCTTTTAATGCTGGGGGGCATTGGATGCCCCTTGGGACCCCGCACGCGGAATTTGGGGTGTGTGTTTGTGTATTGCACCCGCGACATGCTATTACAACCCGAGGAAAGTGAAGGTTATAATGATGGCTTTGGCACGGGGTGAAGGAAAGTGGGGCTGGGGGTGCTCAAATAATAATAATAATAATAATAATAATAATAATAATAATAATAATAATAATAATAATAATAATTTATTTATACCCCGCCCATCTGGCTGGCTTTCCCCAGCCAATCTGGGCGGCTTCCAGAAAAAATATTAAAATACATCAAACAGTAAAAGCTTCCCTAAACATGAATGCTCGAATTAACCTTTCACCCCAGGGGGTTCCTCTGGGTCTTTGAGAAAGGATTTGCCGAGCCCCTAGGATCCCCCCTCCCTACCCTCGCACTTTTGTCTATTTTGAAGCCGAGGGTGGGCTAGTTCCAGTAGTAGGAGCAAATGTCCTTCTGCCCATTGCTCCCTATGGAGAAGCCTAGACTCTCGGTCTGCAACTTCAGAGAGAGTGTGTCCTGAGAGGCAAAACCCTCGGCCTGAACATGCAGACCTTGTTTCTCCCCCGCTCTAGAACTTCCAGAAAGATCTCGTGGAGTAGATTCCTTTTTGCGTGGTAGTGCAGATAGCACAGTCGGTAGACCATGAGATTCTCAATCTCAGGGTCCTGGGTTCAAGCCCCATGTTGGATGAAGGATTCCTGCATCGCAGGGGCTTGGGCTAGATGATCCTCACGGTCCCTTCCGACTCCACAGTTCTTTGATTCTATATGAGATCACCTTTCTCAGTTCTTCATTGGGTGAGTGGAATGTGTCTGCTGGCTAGTACTGTATAAGTAGAACTGTTGCCAAGTATCCCTCTTCCTGTGCGAGATGTTCCCTGAAAGCTCATGTTTGAGGAATCCTTTCTGCTTAGCGGATCTCTCCTCTCCCTCCCCTCCTTGGCCCTTCCCTTTTTTTTTTTTTTTTATACTTCACCTTTGACATAATTCCGCAGAATAGTCAGTCCTCCTCAGGGTCTGTTGAATCCCGCACCCAGCAAGACCTTTTGTGTTTTTTATCTAGTAACTGCGCAGATGATCCCAGCCCTTGCGAGAGACCATGGAGCCAGAATATCATGTAACAGTTTCTCTGATTACACTTGTGTATCGGTGTATGTTCCTAAACCACCTGCTGGTCCATATGACAAGTCTGAGCGCGTTTAGTCATAATCCTTCTATAAGAAGAAAGCCGTAAGCAGCATAGAATGTACGCCTGATCCAACCTCTTAAGAACATGAATCGGCAGTATAAAGTTGCTATCTTGTTAGAGTTGTATACTGTGAGTTTTTGGTGAGAGGGGGTTTTTATTTCCATTTTTCTGTCTCTTCCACCGCTTAGTCTCTTCCTATCCATGTGGAGACTCACGTGATGCCAGATGATCTGTGGTTGCACACAGGCTCCGCGAGTTCCTCCCTAACTAGACGTGCAATATGAACCCTCTGAGAAACTTACTTGGAAATAATTCCTGCACGAGAAAGCTGACCCTCTTTTTAGCAGCCACAACCCCTCAGCCCTCCCCTTTTAGAGAACAGCAATCTATAAATAAATTATTTCTGTTTGGAAACAAACTTTGCAGTTGGAGAAGCAGCTTTTTTTTTTTTTAAAGGAAGAACATGAGCAGTCACCTTCCACCCAGTGAAGGATGCCATAAAGGACGAGGATAAACAGACTCATTCTGAATTTTGGCAAGACGGAGGTGCTGCGAGTGGGTGGTTCTGCCTTGTACTATCTGGGCCAGTATTGCCAACACTATCAGCGGCTCTCCCTGGTTTCAGTTAGGAGTCTTTCCCTAACTTGGGAGACACTAGGGATTGAATCTGGGACATTTGGCATGCAAGGCAGATGCTCTACCACTGTGCCTACAGTCCTTCACCAAAGCTAGGGATCATTAGGAAGCTGCCTTATACCAAATCAGACCACTGGTCCTTCTAGCTCAGTATACACTGACTGGCAGCAGTTCTCCAGCATTTCAAACCAGAGTCTCTCTCCCAGCCCTTGCTGGGGATTGAACCAGAGTCCTTCTGCATGCAAATCAGATGCTCTGCTACTGAGCTTATGGCTCTTCCCATTTCCTGAAAGTCAGTCGCTTCCTGGAAAAATAAAATAGTACAAGCTAATGCACACACATGGGTGGCGCTGTGGGTTAAATCACAGAGCCTAGAACTTGCCGATCAGAAGGTTGGCGGTTCGAATCCCCGTGACGGGGTGAGTTCCCGTTGCTCGGTTCCTGCTCCTGCCAACCTAGCAGTTCGAAAGCACATCAAAGTGCAAGTAGATAAATAGGTACCACTTCGGCGGGAAGGTAAATGGCGCTCCCATGCACTGCTCTGGTTCTCTAGAAGCGGCTTAGTCATACTGGCCACATGACCCGGAAGCTGTACAACAGCCCCCTCGGCCAGTAAAGCGAGATGAGCGCCGCAACCCCAGAGTCGGTCACGACTGGACCAAATGGTCAGGGGTCCCTTTACATTTACCTAATGCACATATTTACCAATGCCTTTAAACTGTGTCTCGGGTCCACCAACATCGGGACATAAGGATCATGTTTCAGGATCAGACCAAGAGTCCCATCTCATCCAGCATTCTGTTTCCAACAGCAGTAAGCTTTTGGGGGGCTTACAAACAAGGCATGAGAGCAACAGCATTATCTATTTCAGTTGCTTCTGGCAACTGGTGCCAGCGGCGCTTCCGTATGATACCCCTGGTATGTGGAAATTCCATTTAGATTTCCATGACTTAATAGCTGCTGGTAGAGAGGTAGTCAATGCAATAGGAAGGTCTTCACAGGTCTCCTGGAAGGTTTCCAAGTTGGGGACATGGCATCTGTTAAACATCAGCTAACTTTTTCCTGTAGAACATTTTGCTCGGGAGTTTCACAACTTTGTTTTCTTGGAGACTTTCGGGGGGTGGGGGGCTAAATACAGCTGGGCATACATGTGGTGGGGGTTGTTCTAACTTCTAAAACTCGGGAGATGCCAAAGATTCAAACCTCCGTGGAAGATTCCTGCTTTGATTTGGGAATCTTTGCACGTGCGAAAGTATCTTGCATTGTCAGACTTCTGGTCTGTCTGGTTCAGTCTTGTTTACTCTCTGTGGTAGTAGCTCTCCCAGGGTCTCTAGCAAAACATTTTGCCCATCACGGCAACCCAATATTCTGTTAACGAGGCGGTTCCTGGCAGTGAATGAGAAACATTTTGCTGAGCTACAGGACCCTCTCTCAAACAGTACATAACGAGGTTATAGGCTTGGTTGGGAGAAGCAGTAAGTTCAAGCAGAAGGCAATTGGTGCAATCAAACCACTTTACCTCTGCCACTCATAGCCATCCCAGAGGTGTGTATTATGTGAAGTTGTATGACTAAAACTTTCTACTTGATTTCCCTCTGAAAAATGAAGCCAGCGAGGTTGTGGTACAGGAGCAAGGGCAGTCTGATGTTTCCCCTCTGCACCAAAGCCCTGATTCAAATCCCTTAACCTCCCAAGAGTGCTGTTAGATGTGGAAGGGAAACCATATGAACACTAAAATTGTGACTGTATATTTTCTCCTACAAATTTAAAAGTAGCTTGAGAGCGATTTGAGGAATTGCCTTGTGGGTAAAGGACCTTTGGCTCTCCAGATCAGTTGCTGAACTACAACTCCCATCAGCCCTGGCAAGCATTGTCAATGTTCTTGGGTGATGGGAGATGTAGTTCATCAACATTGGGAGGCCCAAATGTTCCCTACATTTTTTAAACCCTTTCTCTTACCTGAGCCATGTTCCTGATTCAAATCTTCCCCTTGCAGGCACTGTTTCTTTAAGGAGGAAATTTTGTTGGGGGTTCCAATCAGAGAACTTCAGGAGGTTCCCCAGGTGGTATTCAACTGAACTTTTCTCAATAGTAGACCCACTGAAACTAATGATCATGACTAAGTTAGTTCCATTAATTTCAGTGGGTTTGCTCTGAATAGAACTTAGTCGAAAACCCCACACACAGGTACAGTCATTATTTATCTCGGCAACGTGCTGCAGCGAACCACAGATTACATTATAAAGCCTTTTACTTGTTAAAAGCTCTGTATTAGGCTTCCAAAAATAATTTTTCTTCTTCTTTCCTTTGTTATTCAGCGATTTCCTTATTCTCCCTGGCTACATAGACTTTACTGCAGACCAAGTGGTGAGTATGAGACTAAAGTTTGTATAATATATAAAATCAGTGTCATGAAGCAAGTGCTTTCTGCGCTGTAGGAGATTCCTTTCTGTTTGTCTCTTTTTATAGTACTAACTGAGCATTTTGGAATCTGCAGTGTTAGTTCTGCAGTGTTAGTTCTGATGGGTCACTAAGTGTGTGAAGGTGCGATGACAATGGTGCTTGAAAAGATCGCAAATAAAGCCGCCTGCTGTTTCAGCCAAACTCTCTTTATTTTAAGGACCTGACTTCTGCTCTGACCAAGAAGATAACCCTGAAGACTCCCTTGGTATCCTCCCCTATGGACACTGTAACAGAGGCCTGCATGGCCATTGCAATGGCGGTAAGAAACCAGGGCAGGAGGGAGAGAGAGCTTACCTTAGTTTAGAGTAGAGTGTGTGTGTGTGTGTGTGTGTGTGTGTGAAAAATACTTCTTGGTATCTTGGTAAATCCCTATGGGGCGTAAAGAGTATTTTCCCTCAAATCTTTTCATCTGCAGTCCAAAACACACATGCTTAGGAGTGAGGCCTGTTCAACACAGTAAGGCTTGCTTCTTATTAAACGTGCCATGGCCGTGTCTGTAATCATTTTTTTAAAATTAGCCAGAGAAGTAGTAGTCCCTTCCAATTCTACTTTTATGCTTATTCCCTACAGTATTTAAAATTCTTAGTATATCAGTTCTTAGCTGGGTTTTGTTTTTTTTAAATGCAGAGCCTTATGCAACCCAACAACAACAGTTTGGCTTGTGAGCCATGCCTGCTAACCTTCTCTCTGCCCTTGGTCAAAGGCAGCAAAGAAGTACAGTGGTACCTTGGTTTACGAACTTAACCCATTCCGGAAGTCCGTTCTTAAACCAAAGTGTTCTTAAACCAAGGTGTGCTTTCCCATAGCAGCGGGGGACTCAATTTACAAATGGAACACACTCAACAGGAAGCGGAACATGTTCTGCTTCCGAGGCAAAGTTCACAAACCAAAACACCTATTTCCGGGTTTGCAGCGTTCTTAATCCAAGTTGTTCATAAACTAAGCTGTTCTTAAGCCAAGGTAGCACGGTATTATTTCTGTTCCAACTTAAACTTCTTTCTATATCTTCTCAGCTCACAGGTGGAATTGGATTCATTCATCATAATTGTACCCCAGAATTCCAGGCCAACGAAGTACGGAAAGTTAAGGTAAAACCATCTTCTGTGTATACAAATGTCCCTGGGGAGAGGGGTTTGATAACAGGTTTGGATATTGCCCAGCACTGCTTTGTGAGGTGGTATTCTGCTGTAGACATAGTTTACTCACCTGTGCCTTTACCACAAACGTATGGCTGTATGATTAGGTGCCCTCTCCCCTCTTGTGTACAAGTGCCCGTCACCTCCCTTGGTTCTAATTATGTTAATAGTTGCATTTGCACCGACGTTCATTGTGATTTATGTGGAACAGAGTTCACTTTGTAACCATGCTTCGAAATGGCGTGCTGTTTGTTCACTAAGAATCTTGGCTGCTGGACTCTTAAAAGATGGTCCTGTTGCATTTGAGGTATACAGAAAGTTCTGACTGGTGTTTTGGCATCAACCCATAGTAGCTGTTGACGCCCTCAGTACCGTATTTTTCGCCCTATAGGACGCACTTTTTCCCCTCCAAAAATGAAGGGGAAATCTGTGTGCGTCCTATGGGGCGAATGCAGGCTTTTGCTGAAGCTTGGAGAGCGAGAGGGGTCGGTGCGCACTGTCCCCTCTCGCTCTCCAGGCTTCAGGAAGCTATCAGCAAGCCTGGGGAGCCTGTGGGAGTTCCCGCAGGGCTCCCTAGGCTGCGGATAGCAGCCTGCTGCCCGGAGCGCGGGGCGCGCTGAAGCCGCGGCTGGGGGGGGGATAATTCCCCCCCCCTTTATTCCTCCCCCCCCCAAAAAAAACTAGGTGCGTCCTATGGGCCGGTGTGTCCTATAGGGCGAAATATACGGTACATTCGGGCAAGATGCTTTGGTCTCCTGGATGAACTGGGCATAGCAGGCTACCTGTCTTATTCTTTATTTCTGTACTTGCAGCTGTCTGGATGAGCCCCTAACCATGTTTGAAAGCCACACACTACAATGCTGCAGTTACTGATGGCCATTCCCCCATGAGAGTCCTGTCTGGCTCCACAGACATCTGCTCCCCCCACTTCATATCTTTATGTAACTATTTTGTATGCGGCTCAAAATTCTCCTTCTGAATTCGTGTGTTGCTCCAGAAATACGAACAAGGATTTATCACGGACCCAGTGGTGCTGAGCCCCAAAGATCGCGTGCGAGATGTTTTCGAAGCGAAAGCCCGCCATGGGTTCTGCGGCATCCCTATAACAGATAATGGGAAGATGGGCAGCCGACTCGTGGGGATTATTTCATCCCGAGACATCGACTTTTTGAAGGAAGAAGAGCATGACCTGCCTCTCAGCGAGGTCAGTGGGGTTATTTCTTCTGGGATCAGTAAGCAGGGCTAGAACTTGTGCTGGGGCATTGTGTGGACCTCTAGCATTATTGTTTTTGCATTGGCCAAAGGAATTATGTTTAATGTCTTGGAGCACTAGAGCATAGCACAGGTTTGTGGGGTTTTTTGCAACTTTTTCTGTTCGCTTGGCTCATTTCCCCTCGCATTGCATAATGAAAGCCTTCTGGAGCTAGCATTAGCGTAACCGCTGTATAGCTGGGCATCGGATTTCAGCAGTGCTACGTTCTGCAATGCTTTGGAGCCCGTTCTGCTCTCCTGCGCTATCTTTAGGCTGTGCTGACACAACCAGCAGGATGCACGCTGCCCAAGAGCGGCCTTAAATCATCTCTGATTACCCTCCAGTGGGAGTTGCGAGTGACATGCTTTGAAAAGAGCTCTGGAGAGATGTGAACTTCAGGGAGGGGGAGAGATGCTGAGCAAGGCTGGAAGCTTTTGTTTTCTGTTGCTCCTGTCTGGGTGAGACACTTTAAGGCCACTCTTCTCACATTTCTTACTCTGGAAGAGTCATGTGTGGAAGTTGATAGGAAGTAGTTTGAGGACTTGACTTGACTTGGGATCACGAATACAATTAAGCCTAGAAAATAATTGTTGAGTCTTAATGGCAGATAGCTCAACCGCTCATACTTTAAACGTAGGGTACATGAGCCATTGAGGTTGCAAATGTTTGTGGGTTGTAGTGTTTTCAGACTACAGTTGGAGGATTGTGTGATTTACTTTATTTAAATATTTATAAACCACACTTTTGTGGAAAATACAACAAGGCAGGGCACAGCATAAAAATACACTGCCACTATAATACCAGGGCAAGCTTTAATAACATAGCAGTAAAACTGGTTGGTAAAAAAACAACAACACATTTTTATTTGCTGCCACTGACATTACGTTGCTTTTAGGTGGTTAGTAGTTACCATATTTAAATGCTTTATTGTTGTGAGCTGCCCAGAGAACACTGTTACTGCATGGCATACAAATGATTTAAACAATAATAAATAATATTTCTGATCTGCACTATGATGTTCTCAAGTACCACTGCCCTTCTCCCTCTAGCAATTTTTGCCTAGTGTGATCAAAATGCTGTCAACCCTCCTTTAACTGTGAACAAAATAAAAATTCTGCTGCTGTTTGAGACTCTCCTGCAGCTCTCTTCGTTCCTTGAGACCCCATCTGAACATTTGTTCTTCTGCTACTCAGAACGGCTCAGTTTGGCCCAGGCGCAGAGGACAGCGTCTTTACTTTGCTCTTTGGTTTTCCTTAGATCATGACCAACCGGGAAGACCTCGTTGTAGCACCTGCAGGAGTTACGTTAAAAGAAGCTAATGAAATCTTGCAGAGGAGTAAAAAAGGTCAGTGGGAATAGATGTGTGGTATTCCGTGCATACTATGCTAAATCAGTGAACATGTGGCTCATCCCATGTTTTAACCTCATAATTTGATGTGCCAATGGTAATGGCACAATTACTTTCCACTCCTAGGGCATGAATTTTACCAGCGTCTTGAGCAAAGGCTTATAATGTGACCCAGAGGTGTCTCCAAGTACCTTGAGCTAAGCCCAGTTTGCTTTGAGTGGAGAAGGTCAAAGGTTCAAAGAATTGTCATGCCTCTTGTGGGGGGAAATCAAAACATCAGTGTAGTTAGTTGTACAGAGCTGCAGCTTCCAGGCTTAAACCCTTATTCCACAGTGGACTTGTTCAAGTGCCTTGTCATTACCTCTTCCAGCTTGGATTCTCAATAGCAGCATTTTCCCTTTTCTTTCTCTGTATTTTGGTCAATTTGAATATTTTGTGAATAGGTGCCTGACAACGCAGACTGATTAATGGGCTTGTGGACTTCAGGCTTTGTATTTATCTATTGCTCCAGTTTACTTTGATCATTATTTTTGCCGCTGAAAAATCAAAGAGAATGAAAAACAAAAGCAGATGAAAAACCTTCGGGAAGAGTTAAAATTGCAACTCAGAGATAACTTTTGGCATTCCAGGAAAACTGCCCATCGTTAACGAGAAGGGGGAGTTGGTGGCCATAATTGCACGCACAGACCTGAAGAAGAATCGGGACTACCCGCTTGCGTCAAAAGATGCCAAGAAGCAGCTGCTCTGTGGGGCTGCCATTGGGACCCATGAAGATGACAAATACCGTCTTGACTTACTAGTGCAAGCTGGTGTGGACGTTGTTGTTCTGGTGAGTCCTAGGGGTGGTAAGCGAGTTTTAGTAGTATGCAGTAGGGGTGATGCCTTTTTTAGTGCAATCTGGACTTTTCTATGTGGAGCTGATTTCGTTGATTGTGTGCAGAGGGGCTCTTGTCTGGAGCTCCTGCCCACCTAGCAGTTCGAAAGCACCCCTAAGTGCAAGTAGATAAATAGGTACCGCTTTCTAGCGGGAAGGTAAACAGCGTTTCCGTGTGCTGCGCTGGTGCTGGCTCGCCAGAGCAGCTTCGTCACGCTGGCCACGTGACCCGGAAGTGTCTCCAGACAGCGCTGGCCCCCGGCCTCTTAAGTGAGATGGGCGCACAACCCTAGAGTCGGACACGACTGGCCCGTACGGGCAGGGGTACCTTTACCTTTACCTTTTACTCTGATGAAAAGCAAGCTTCTAGACCTCATTCCTCTTCTTTTTAATCCCAGGATTCTTCTCAGGGGAATTCCATCTTCCAAATCAACATGATCAAATACATCAAGGAGAAATACCCTGAGCTGCAGGTCATTGGAGGCAACGGTAACAAGATGTTTGCTAATATAAACTTTTAAAATGTGGTCGTGTTCTTTGGGTTGTAAAACGGACTTGTAAATAAATCTACAGAAGTTTCTAGCTTTTTGGCTCCCCTCCCCCCAAAAAACCCCCACTAGCTGGCTGGAGGCTGGCAGAGGAGAGATGAAGGGCTTTCTCCAACAGCCCACAGGCTGGCAGTGATAGAGAGACAGAAAAAAGGGGATTCCCCATTCACTTTTGGCTCTGGGGCGACTCTCTGCTGCCATGCAGCCCCTGAGGAAATGCAGCCCTCGACAAAAGAATAGGCTCCAAGCCCTTTTTTTAAAGTCATGAGTGCCGCCATCGGCACCTCCAAATCCTAAGCTTGCTAGAATGCCACAAATAAAAACATGGAATTCAGCAAGACACACTTTTCACACCAGACAAAACCTCTGGTGCAACCAGAGGTCAAACATCTGGCATTCCCTAACCTCCTTCTCTGAATTAACAAAAGAAGGCACTTTGGTTGTACAGGTTGTTCCCTTCTCTTGTTAACACCATCACGTTGGTGAGATGGCCGAAGCCCAGCCAGCCAGCAAGAATTGGAATCCAAGCCTGCCCTTTTCAGCTGAGATTGCAGTGGCTTCCTCTGTGCAAAGCCGGTCCTATCTCTTTGGAAGGGAAAACGTCACTGTCGCAAGCGCAGGGTGACGGAGACCGGTTTTCTATCTCTTCCCCCTCCCTTCCCCCATTTCGTAATATTTTCCTCCTTTTCCTAGTGGTGACGGCGGCTCAGGCGAAGAACTTGATTGACGCCGGGGCCGATGCCCTGAGGGTCGGCATGGGCAGCGGTTCCATCTGCATCACGCAAGAAGGTATTCAATTCCCGCTGCAGATCATTAACACATTCTCTTCCCCAGTGCCTTGTTTAAAGAACCTAATCGTAGCCCTCCAGAAGCACCAGCCCAGTGCCTGGAAAGGAGGGGAATTGTATCTGGTCCATTGAGTCCTTCCGATACTGAGGTGGGCTTCTGCCCTTTTGCCATGCCAGTGGTACAGAGGCTGTCCCTGTGAGCAACCAGGACAGAGGAGTTGTGACTCTGAGCATGTAGCAGATTAATTGTGTATAAAGTCAGCAATGGAACAGAGAGGAGAGATGTGCTGGGCTGCCAGGCCAGGGCCAATTCTGTACTAATGGAGCGCAGCCCAACTGCACAGTGCCAGCATGCTGGCGTTGTGTCAGCTCTTCAGGGCGCCCTCCTGGTTCCTGAGCTGCTTTCCTCTCACCTCTAAACTGTATGTGTTTTTGTCTTGTTCAGCTGCTCCAAAGATCCCTCCAGACCTAAAGTCCCACAGCCCCAAATGCCCTTCCACAGTCACTGGCACCTATAGTAAGTCATTGCCCCCTTCCCCTCACCCCTTAATTTTGTGCCTTGGAGCAAGGCTTTGATTGGCTGCCCATTGCCCCGCCCCCCCTGCTTGTTTTGAGAATAATCTAGTTGTAGACGCACTTGGGGTTTTGTGGCTTTGGATACTGGTTGTTAAAGCTGAGACACTCTCTTGATTCTGAGCCTTTCCTAAAGCAGGGTTTCAAAGTTGCCCTTAATGGTACTAGCTGGAGTTCTTTCTCTCTTCTTAAATCCAGGACTGTATGGATTTTTTTAAAAAAAATTACCTTGACTGCTTCCTTTCTCTTGGTGGGCAAAGGTGCCATAATTAACGGCACGTGCGGCAGCAGCAGCTGTGATTCTACAAGTTAAATTAACTAAATTCCAACCACATATACAAAATAGGTAAATTGTAATTTTCAGGGGGTTAATTAGATTGACTGCTGTTACCAGTACGGTTGGCGGGGATTGTTTACATTTACTAGGAAGATCCCAGTTTCGTGCAGGGTAGCCTTAGCTTGCCTGAGTATTTTCCTTTATAATGATGGAAGGATTTTGTCTTGCACTGATGACCATATCCATATTGCAGCATTGATAATGGATAGGAAACCTTTTTAACGATGCTCAATTTCAGCCTACTTTAGGTAATTCTAAGCCTTTATTGTGAGTAAATTAGGTGATCATTTCTAGGCAGATTCTTAAGTATTTGAAAACCACAGTCCCTGTCCTGTATGTTCCCCATCCTTAGTCCATGGTAGTTGTTTTTACCTACCTACGGGCTTGTCTACGCAGCTTTAAAGTGCCCCCAAAGTAGCCACGTGGAAAAGGGCTTTAGCTACCGTTCTACACAGATGAATGAGAGCTTCCTTTTTGGGCATGGAGATTCTCCGCGGGAAGTGGGAATAGCCTTTCCCCGAGAACACCGGCTGCTCTCCTGTTTGCTTGCCACAGGGAATACCAGTAGCCATTTGCTAGGCGTTCCATAGGGAAGATATGCTCATTTTTCCTTGTAGTTGGTTGCCATGAGAGGACTTAGGTCCTTCTCTTGTCCCATACAGAACTAGCTCATTCTCTTTTAGAGAGCTATTTCTGTTATGAAGTCAAAGTTGCTGTTTTTAAAAAGTAAAAACAGTCATTTCAGGTATTGGCCTGATTTGGGGAAAAAGCATTCGGTGCCAGATTTCTGTAACGGCCAAAGAACTATGATCTCTGCTCACCTGACAGACAGCGAGCACAGCTTCCCATGTGCATTTTCAGGTTTCTTTTCCATGTGCATGTGTACTTTTTTTGGATCCCAGCTGTGGTAGTCAACACAGTTATGGACTTTATATCCCTGACATGTCTCTTTGAGGTTTTTGACACAGTTGCAATCAGGGCTCTGGGCAGGTTAGTCCAGTAAGAATTCAGCATCGCCCACTCTGGACCTCTTATCTCTTTAAGGTCAATATGGCAACAAATGTCTGATACATGCATGGTGTAATATTAACCTGCCTCCAAGTTGGATACTTTGACAAATGTGAAGGCGGCAGAGAGACTTGTAGTGCCGTAAATCCACAAAGTACATAATGAAACAGGAACAGACCAATAACACACACACACACACACACCCTCCCACAAACACATTTACAAGGTCATAGAATGTTAATCGGCCAATGGCCTGGTTGAAGAGAAACATTTTCACCTGGTGCCCAAGATGTATTGAAGGCTCCAGACAACCAACCCCCACCCCACCGCGGGAGAGCATTCCTCAACTCCGCAATTGCTTTTGCATTATTATAACTGTCAAAATTCAGGATACGGAGCAAAAGCTATACAATGAAGTTGCTAGTTGCAGTAGCAGAACCTTCATATTATAGGTTCCAGTTGCAATCTTTATATCTCTGTATTAAAGGATCTTGAGAAGCTGAGCTAGGAACAACCTTTTCCTGAGACTCTGGAAAACTGCTACCGGTCAGTGTAGATCAGTGAGACCTCTGGGCATAGGACGGTATATAAATTCTAATAATAATAGACAACCAACGGGCTAGGAAAGGTGCAGCCTTAAGATAATATAACCAGCTATCTAACAGGGTTACCAGCTGGTTTGTGATGACCCAAGAACCCAATTTTAATCTGTTATGGCTCTTAAATGCAGTAAGAGTTTGTGAGCATATATTCCCAGGCAACTCTCTTAAGCAAGGTGGCAGGCTTCAAAGGGAGAGCGAGAAAAGGGGTGTTTGCATCTGCTGTAGGCCTGATTGCAACCAGTACGTGGTCCTGGAACTCCTCATCCCAGGGATTATGGTCCTCGACTTCAAAAACGTTGCCCACCCCTGCTTTACGACAATGATGAGTTTGTCTAATAAAAGACCAGGCTTGCCCGTCTTTTGATTTATCTCTTATTCTGTGGAACTCCGAATGGCAGCGACGTTACCGTACCAAATTATTACGGCAAATTTCAAACCCTGCTTTGGAAGTCAACACCTGTGTAAGGCAATAGGTTGTAGGACTGTGTCTTGCTCCCTGGTGCCAACATGTTAATTCATAAAGGGCTGGTCTCAGTGTAGAGTTCTGTACACCATTGTTGCAAAGGTCGGTTACGCACATGACCTGGTTCCTACGACCAGAGTATAGGGTGGGTGTTTATGTACGTATGGAACAAACTGCTTCATTGGCTTGTCGGAAACGCTGCTCTCAACATTAGGCAGCCTCAGCAAAAGCGAGACCACCTCTTTAGCACTAACACTGTTTCATCTTTTTGGCAGTCCATTTCATGATTGATTTGAGTTCCAGTTCAATGCAGTTGATTTCAGTGAATTTGAAACTCGCATTTCCTAGAATGGACGAGATTCCCTTTCCGGGCTGCCTGTACTGAGCCCTAGAAAGTGAAGGGGAATGGGTGAAACGACAGATGAGCTGGTGCAAAAAGTGGCTTGTGTCTGGCTCGGTTTCTTGGTGAAGCACCGAGTTAGCTCTGGCGGTGCAGATAGCAACCCTGAAACCCTGCATTCAACGGGAAGTTTGCACTCTTTGACTAATCTTGCATGGTCACAATCTCATCTGGTACACTATTCTAATCGTGGCAGAGAAAAGCCTCCCGGTGTGGGGGAAAGAAAGCCCTCTTTGGGAGAAAGGGTGGTACACTTCTGGCAAGAGTTTTTGCATGTCCTTGGCTGTGCGGTATGCATCGCTTCCAGAATGCACATCCCAAGTGGCACGTGGGTGGAAACAGCGAGCAAATCCGGGACAAATTGATGAAATTGAGCACAGAAGAGCTCCTATTGACACATGGGGTGTGTTCTGCAGGAATCTTTCATTTGAGGAATGTTCACTTCCTCTACCATCTTGTGCTTTAGATGGAAACAGGCCTATACACAGCCGCCCTGTGTGCCAGGAGATAACTGGCTTGATAATAACTCCCATGTGAGCCCTCATGTCCCCTCCACCAAGCATAAACAGGGCTTTTGTTATATTCCGAATGTTTCTTGTATTCCGGTTGGATGCCACGTGCAAGCAAGGTCAGTGGGACTCAAGACTGCATGGATTTTTATCTGCTCTATGAGCTGTTTCAGAAGCCTTCCCTGGCCATTGGAGCAGCACACACGTGCTCCATATGTTAGTTACATCAGGGTCCCCCCCCCCACTCTACGCCTTCACATCTCAATTTTAGTTGCATTCTGGGATGAAGATCTGGAGGGTGCTCCCCCTGCAGGCTGACTTGCTTTACTCTGTCTAATACGTAAAGGCAGTAGCTGAAAGAAGCCATGTGCCTTTCTAAAACTTTGCGTGCTGAAGACGGGGATTCCGTCAAAGGGTCTGCCTCAGACCAGACTCTGATGGTTCTTCTGCTTCTTCTTTTTCTGTCTCTCTGGATTTAGTCCTGGCATGTGGAAGGCCTCAGGCCACAGCAGTCTACAAAGTGTCTGAGTACGCCAGGAGGTTTGGCGTGCCGGTGATTGCGGATGGCGGCATCCAGACTGTTGGGCACATCGCCAAGGCTCTGGCGCTTGGCGCTTCCACAGGTGAGATGGCAATGGCGGTCGACTTGGATTTCACTGAGAGCTTGCAAGGCTTGGTTGTGCACCAGGGAACTCTGCCACTGCCTCCAGATGTGCTGTACCAGACACATCTGTCCTGCATGGGGCAAGTGGTTACTAGGTAGAGCAGGTGAAACAGCTATAAGTTGTGTTGCATTAATGCACTGCTGTGGGGAATACTGGTGTTAAACCTGTGTGTACCTCTGGGAAACCAGATTGGGCAAGATTTCCCAGTGCTTGGAGGTGTGTGAATGCCCGTATAAGATCCGCCCGGGATGATAGAGCAAAGGGCAGGTGATAAATGGAAAGAAAAAAAAATCCACTGTGAGAGAGGCTTGTGCGACACTTAAAAGTTTCCTCCAGTGATTGTAATGCCTTACGGCAGTGTTTCTCAACCTTGGGTCCCCAGATGTTGTTGGACTACAAGTCCCATCATCCCTGAGCTCTGGCCTTGCTAGCTAGGGGTGATGGGAGTTGTAGTTCAACAACATCTGGAAACCCAAGGTTGAGAAAGGCTGCCTTAAGGAATGTGTTGCCCTCCAGATGCTGCAGGATTACAGCTGCTGTCATCCCTGACCGTTGGCCAAGCCGGATGGGCTGGGATTAGGCTGCCAGAAATATCTGGAGGGCCACAGGTTCCCAGCCCTGCCTGATAAAGCTGTAGAAAGGTTTCAAAAATTGCAATAGAGCAGGCGTCGGCAGCCACACAAGCAGTTTCAGTTTAGAGCTGTAATACTCTAAATAGCACAGGTAGCTGCCATGCAGATGTGTCCTAGGCAGCAGCAGTGTTTCAACATTGCTCAGAATGGGCTTTCCTCGGTGAAGGAAGCCCCATTCCAGACTGGTGGCACACAAACCCTTGGGAGCTAGTGGGAGGCTGGATCGGGGCCAGGTTGGCTTGTGGTGAATGTAGCATCTCCTTAAGTACATAAAGGAAGTGGAGGTTGTTCTGTTGGATCCCAGCTCTGCCCAAAACCACACACACACACACACACACACACACACACACACACACACACACACACGAAGGGGCTAGATCACGTGAATGTTTTACCTAGCCAGCATCAAAGTTTACACCCCAACCCCTCTAGAGCAGACTGGAAGTGCAAGCCCAGTTCCCCATTGCTTTGCTTTCCCTAGAACGTCACACCACTTGCTCTTGCTCTCTTCGTTGGCTTTAGTGATGATGGGCTCGCTCCTGGCCGCCACAACCGAAGCCCCTGGGGAGTATTTCTTTTCCGATGGGATCAGGCTGAAGAAGTACCGGGGCATGGGGTCACTTGATGCCATGGACAAGAACCTGGGCAGCCAGAATAGATACTTCAGGTAGGAGATGTGTATCCTTAACAGAGGGACTGCTTGAATGGTACCAAGCTGGGCTGCATAAACAAAATAATGCATGCAGATTGAGGAAGATAATAAAACTGACATTCGCCGCTGCCGCTTCACCCCCATGGAATTTTTTCCCACTGGAGGCTTTTCAGACTCTTGCTTTGATGGCGTTTCAGAAGCAAGCCCAGATTTTTCTATCTGGGGCGGGCATCTGGCGACTTAGGCGGAAGACTTGCAGTGCACCCTTCCTTGTTTTCACCATAAACATTTGTTTCTTGCCATCTTTTGGGAAAAGCTTGCAAGCCCAGTTTCTCACAAGCCTTTTCTTGTTCTTTGTGATTCTCAGCGAGACAGATAAAATTAAAGTGGCACAGGGGGTCTCCGGCGCTGTGCAAGACAAGGGCTCCATTCACAAGTTCATGCCGTACCTGATTGCTGGCATCCAGCACTCCTGCCAGGATATCGGAGCCAAGAGTCTAACGCAAGTGAGGTGAGAGCTTTCTGTGCCGCCACCACCCCAGCAAATCTTGTATACTTTGGGATAATGTATGCTGAAGGCATGTGAGCAAGCCACATACAATCTATCAGGCAGACCATGCCTGCCCCTCACTTCCATGATTGGCCCACGTGGGTTGGTCAGCCCACACCATGGTTCCCATCCTGTATTGTTGCAAGAATGCGGCTCTTAGTAGGGAACACTCTGTCACCCTTCTCTTGACTTTTTATTGCCAGGGCCATGATGTATTCTGGAGAGCTGAAATTTGAAAAGAGGACAGCATCTGCCCAAGTAGAAGGAGGGATTCATGGCCTCCATTCGTAAGTTTTTCTGTGCAACTGATCCATCTTGAGTAAGCAGAGCACTTAGCAAACAGGGAAATTAGAAAAGAAAAGAAAAGTGTGTCTCCTGGCTGCCAGGCTGAAAGCAGCCTGTGGCCAGAACCAATTAGGATCCCAAAGGATCCCGAGTGCAGGGAAGTGTCTGAGGTGCTTTAGACACTTCCAAGAATGAACTAACCCAGCAATTACTTTCAATTCTGATGTTTCTTAATACCTTCTGAAGCAGAACTAGCACAAGGCCGTGTTTGCACCTATGGACAAATATCAAAGCAGAAAGGGGCTGCGTTTGTTAGAAAACACCCTGAACTGATCAGAGAGGGCCAGATAGTCTCTGTCCTGTTGAGGCTAGGCCCTTGTTATGTTTGGATTATTTTAGAATTGTGGAGTATAGTGGTACCTTGGTTCTCAAATGGCTTAGTTGTCGAACAAATCGGCTCCTGGGCACTGCAAACCCGGAAGTGTGTGTTCTGGTTCGCAAGCGCTTTTTAGAAGCTGAACGCCTGACGTGGCTTTCGCTTGAGCGCAGGAAGCTCCTGCAGCCAATCAGAAGCCGTGCCTTGGTTTTCAAATGGTTTCGGGAGTCGGAAGAGACTCCCGGAATGGATTAAGTTCGAGAATCAAGGTACCGCTGTACTTCTAACTGCACTATGCAGTGGTGCCTTGGCTTACAATCATAATCCGTTTCGGAGGTCCGGTTGTAAACCAAAACAGGTTGTAACCCAAGGCGCGCTTTCGCCAATGGGGCCTCCAAAAAAAGGGGGGTTGTAATAAAAAAGGGTTGTAGTCCAAAAAAAGGGACACACACTTCTGGGTTTGATGTGGTTGTAATCCAAAACGGTTGCAAACCAAGGTACCGCTGTAAGTGGTTTACAGGTCTTGAGGGTGTTCTTCTTACACCCAATACTAGTACGTAATTGGAGATGGAGACCATGTGAAGATACAGTCAAGGGTCATTGCACTGAAACAAGCCTACGGTCATGCTGTGACCATGCAAATGTATGGTAGTAAAAACAGTGGGGTTCTTTCTTTTGCAGCAGCTGCAGGGTCTGAATCCGGAGCATGCTTCTGCTCTGGGCTGGAGCCCATGGCAGGAATTAGTTCCGAGGAGAAAATAAATTTTAAAATCATTGGGTTCGAGCTGACGTTGTGAATGGAGAGTCGAGGACAAGGGCCAAGACTGCCGTCCACTTCTTCCTTTACTTTAAAAGGGCTCCTGAGGTTGTGAGCAGGGGAGTGGAATTAAGCAGGAGACCCTCTATCTAATTCCATTTGGTAAAAGAGAGCAATAATTTGCTACTTCCGGTGAACAGCGCGCAACTTCAGCTTTCTTTTCTTTCTCTTGCCTAGGTATGAAAAACGCCTTTTCTGATGAAAGTCCCTTGCGCTTTCCCTGAGCCTCATTTTTGCCCTGTGGTGCCTGACCTTTGCTGCCATGATCACGGACTGCTCCCTTCACAGAAGTGCCATTTTGCCGGAGGGGTGGAGCTGCCTGCTGCTCCCCCTTCGCATTATCAGCCGCTTTGACCAAGGGGCTGAAGGTAAAACGCATCAGCCTATTCCAGAAGTGTCAGCTGAACGAGGCTCTGGAGAGGGGTCCTGTGTCTCTGTCTCTGTATTTCTTTTTTTACAATAAAACAAAGAGGCAAGAAGGCCTCTTCCAACTTCTTCCTTGTGCAATTACAGCTATTTGGCAGGGTTCGGTGTCTTTTCTTTTGTCAGTCGTGGATTAGAGTATAGAGCCTTCCAACTGTGTGCTGCTGGGCCTCTACATAGGTACATCCAGACATAACTTTTTATTTTTAGAAGCCCACCCCAGCCTGTGCTGTGCCGCACATTATTTCTCTGCTAAAGTCCACTTGCTTCTTCTATCCAGATGAACAGGTCAGAAGACAATGCCTTTAATACATTCCTCAAACTATAGTTTCAGAATTATGGCTTGAGGGTCTCCATTCCTGCCCCAAACATAGCTGGTATTTAAAACAGGTGTGGCTAACCTTTGCCCATCCTCCAACTGTTCTTGTACTCCTGCCCAGCAGGGCAATAATCAGAGATGATGGGAGTTGTAGTTCAATAACTGCTGAATGGACGCGGGTGGCGCTGTGGTCTAAACCACAGAGCCTAGGGCTTGCCGGTCAGAAGGTCGGCGGTTCGAATCCCTGCAACGAGGTGAGCTCCCGTCGTTCGGCCCTTCTCCTACCAACCTAGCAATTCAAAAGCATGTCAAGTGCAAGTAGATAAATAGGTACCGCTTCGGTGGGAAGGTAAACAGTGTTTCCGTGCGCTGTTCTGGTTTGCCAGAAGCGGCTTAGTCATGCTGGCCACATGACCCGGAAGCTGTACACTGGCTCCCTAGGCCAGTAAAGTGAGATGAGTGCTGCAACCCCAGAGTTGTCCGCGACTGGACCTAATGGTCAGGGGTCCCTTTACCCTTTACCTTACTGCTGAATGACCACCCCCACTGTAAAGGGGGCAAGTAAAGTTGGACTTGTGTGCTTTTGCCAAGCCTTTGCCAAGAGCATGCAGTCTGACCTTTTAGGAGAACGGGGCTGCTCTTGCCAGAACTTGTGGAAAGATCTGCGGCTTGTTAAAAGGGGCCACCTGTTCAGAGGCAATGATGCTTAGATGTCAAGCCTTTTAAGGAAGCACAGGCACTCTGATCTTTCCGGGAAGGTCCCTTCCAGAGAAGCAAATAATCCAGTTCAAGGAGGTTAAACTTCTTTCCCCTCCATTCATAACACTTAGTAGTGAGGATCTGCAGTTTCTGGTGAATAAACCAAAACAAGGGCCCTCATATTCAGAGAATGCATCATTGGGAGAAGGAATTTCTGCTCCTCTTGCCTGCTGCTACTGCAACATGCCAAGTGGGTTTGCATGTTTCATCTGGGGGGGGGGGGCGGAGAATTGCAACATGCAAGGGAGCTGCTGGGACTAAGACATGACATATCAAGAGCGCCAGCCCTGCAGAGAACAACGGGGCGGGGGGTATTGGAGAAAACCCAGGTTCAAATAATCTATCTGCCCCACCTCATAAGCTTGTTGTGAGAATAGTTTTTTAAAAGCACGCCTGCCAGTTCTGTAGCATCTTGGAAGGTGGGCTACAGAAATGCAATTCGCTGCTGGTTCCACACAAAATGCTTCTTAAAGCACACAATGTGAGCAGAGGCTGGATGGCTGGCTCAGAGCCTACACACCAGGGCTTGAAGATCCCCACTTCTTCCCTTTGCGCAGAAATTTCGAACCCATAAAAGGCAGTAGAAGCAGCTTCTTAAAAGCGCCACGTAACAGGTGGGTCCTTAATTCCTTTATACAGACTGGGAAAACACATGTGGTTCCACATTATTCTGTTTCTCAAGTATATTCTGGATCTTCGCCACTCTGGGCTAGTCCACACTCAAATGCTAAGATTACACACTTTGCTCAAGGATGCCATCCATATCGCCAAAGTTCTGTCATTGGCTTGTCCTTGATTGATTTTTATTGCAAGATTATTGGGGGGGGGGAGAGACAAAAAGGAGGAGGAACACCTGTCAGTTTGCATCAATTACATCTGCTGTGATTTATATAGAGAGATTGGATATCCACTTGGACGGCTGGGTAGCATATATCAAATGAAATTGATGTTTCTAGAAAGTACGTTCAGATGCAGCAAAGGATTTAAGGTCTTTAGACAACTCTGTAATAGGTGGTGAATATTTACCCTTCCAGGCTTGAAGTATAAATCACTCGGTGACTCTCTAAAGGCTTGCAAAATCAATTTTTGTTGTCCTGCCATCAATCCCATACAACGAACATAATTTAAAAGTACACAAACATCCATGAATATCAAGGATTTTGTCAATACGAAGTTGTTACATGCAGCAACTTCAGAAAGTCCAGTTGCATTGGACAATTCCGCATCATATGCCTTAAGCAGATATTTCCAGCGTTACACTTCAAATGTCCATCCGAGTTTGACAGCACCTTCTTGTAGAGTAGTTGTGGAGTCCAGTATATCCAAAACGCCAATTTTTGCTGAATCAATCTCAAATCTAAGTATTCTGTTTATATTCCAATATATTTTCTATTGCTTAGGTTGTACAATACATTCTAACTCCCTATTTCCATTCTTTCCTCAGTTCCTGAACTTCTACTTTTCAATAATTACAGGGTGTTTTTGTTTTTTTTGTGAATATCCAATTATTCCTTCCAACTATTTGGGGGTGGTCTGCAGCCCTCAAAGCTGGCAGACCATAAACAGACACTGAGGAGTGCTATAACTGAAAATATTGCTATATCCAGCACTCATTAGTACTATGGTATCTAGACCGCAATATGGGAAACTAACAATCTCCATCGATCAGCTGATCTAATGTGCAAACTCCACAGTGCTAGATTTTTTTCCACAAGAAAGACTGCCTCTCTATCCTCAAATCCAGGTTGCCGCATGAAGTTAATTAATTTAGCATGTAGATCAAACTGAAGGCGGTTCTTTCTTTTTTACATTTCTAGACCCCAGGGCCTCATCCCAAAAGTGGGTGTTAAGTAAGCTGTCTCTAGAATTAGCCATGCTGGGGTTCTTGCATTTTTTAAAAAAATACTTGTCACTCATTCATACCGGTTGACAGATACGCCTTCAGGCATAAAGGCGTGTGTTGCTTTCAAACAGGAGGGTCTCTCAAACGCAGCAGCGAAGAACATGGCAGGCGTGACAACAGCGTCTCTTTCTTCGCCCTGCCAAAGACTCTTCCTTCCCCTGGGTCTTGCCCTCAGAGATTCAGTCACGTGTTACACCGGGAGGTGGGATAAGGCCGGCAGCAGTCATACGCCGCTCACTTGTCAAGAAGTTGAACGTTGCACAGGCATTGGGCTGCGAAAGCAATGAGACGAAAAAATAAATTAGAATTGTAGAGCTGGAAAGGGGACCGTGGGGGCATCCAATCTGCTGCAATGCAGGAATCTTCTGTCCAGTGTGGGACTCCAACCCACAACCCTGCAATTAGGAGTCTCATGCTCTACCAACTGAGCTAGAAGAAGTTTGGGTTGGGGAAGGCATGGATCAAGGCAGAGTGCAAATCTAACGATAAAAGTGCATCTCAGCAAAAACAGACAGTATGAACAGAGAGTGTATCTCACTGCAGCAAATGGCTCATGTTACCAGTGTAGTGATCAATACCTAGAAGTTCCTACTCTTAAGGGGTAAAAAATACACCAATATACCAGAGGCCTCGCAGCCAGAAACCCGGTGTTGGAAAGAGCAAATAGCCAAGGAGCTCTGGAGATAAGATTTGCCCCAAATAAAGTACATCTCCATACAATTTCAGTGTGGTGTAGTGGTTAAGAGCAGTGGGCTTGTAATCTGGTGAACCGGGTTCGCATCTCCGCTCCTCCACATGCAGCTGCTGGGTGACCTTGGGCTAGTCACGCTTCTCTGAAGTCTCTCAGCCCCACTCACCTCACAGAGTGTTAGTTGTGAGGAAGGAAAGGAAAGGAGATTGTTAGCCGCTTTGAGACTCCTTAGGGTAGTGATAAAGCAGGATATCAAATCCAAACTCTTCTTCCTTAAGTTGTTGGCAGATATTGCCAACATTTCTTTGCCAGCAGGACTGGGAGAATTAGCCCCAAATTTGATTCCTAAGCCTACGATACCATGCTGCTACCATGTCCCGTCCAGCTCCAGTTTCTAAATGCAGAGGCTTCAAATACAGAGGTGAGAGATGAAGCAAGCACTAGAACTGAAGGAGAAGCTTGTCTCCTTTGCTTCTCGTCCCCATTTTGGGCCTCTTACCGTATCTTGTACCTCCACAGCAATCCCACACTGACGCATTAACTTCAGGACAGCAGGATCCAGCCGCTCCACCTTGCTTCCCGTCCCCAAGACCAGGATTTCTAGGACAGCCAACAGATGAAACCACAGAAAGCGATTAGAACGGACACCAGTTCAACCTTCCTCCTGAGCATTCTTCAATGGTATGGGCTGCGAGAGGCAAAGATGATCAGTTTGTGACTGGCATGCCAGCCGCTTCATTTAGCTCCGATCAGCTGCTAGGAATCCTATTTGCAGCCTCTATTCCATTTCCCCTTTTTTAAAAAACCATTTCCCTGAAATAATTTAATGCAGCCCCCCCCCCCCAGTAATAAAAGCCAACACCAAACACTTTAAAAAATAATAATTATACAAGTCAAAGCAGCAAGATGCTCTCAGTTTCTTAGAGAGGGATGGGAAATTCTGTTTGCCACTCTTAAGTTTAATTTCATCATTTAATAAAAACACCATTGGGTTTTTTCCCCCCAGTGAAGTTGTCCCATTATCGCAGCAAAGGAAGAATGGATACAAAAACTTACGGAATATGCAGAAATGGCAAAACTTACTGGAAGAATAAGAAATCAAGATAACGAACTTATTTTAATAAAATAATGGAAATGGTTTGTTGAATATTTAGAGATACATTGTAAACAGATAAAAACACTGGAAGGGTTATTGTTCTAACCTGCAACTATATAAGAGAGAGAGAGAGAGAGAGAGAGAGAGAGAGAGAGAGAGTGTGTGTGATAAATAAATGAGTAAGTTAAGTTAATTTGGATATGCAGAAGGTAATAAAAATAAATTTTAGGAACTGTAGAAAGAGGGGGAAGGAAGTCAAGTTTTAAAATGTCAAAATGAATGTATTTTTTTCTTTCCAGTAGCACCTTAAAGACCAACTAAGTTAGTTCTTGGTATGAGCTTTCGTGTGCATGCACACTTCTTCAGATACACAGTGTGTATTTTCGTGCATGCACACGAAAGCTCATACCAAGAACTAACTTAGTTGGTCTTTAAGGTGCTACTGGAAGGAAAAAAATTTTTTGGTTTTGACTATGGCAGACCAACACGGCTACCTATCTGTAAAATGAATGTAATATCAGTGAAATGTATGTATCTGAAAAGTATAAATGAAATTTAAAAAAGAAGTCCCATTAGTGCAATGAAACTTCATTTTCCTGCACAATGGATCTTCCTCTCCCTGCAGGAGTTCCACCATCTCCCCTGGGGCTTCCCAGGGGTCTACTGCTCAAGGCAAGTCAGGCGGACTGTGTACATCGCCTGGGAACGCAAGACAAGCTGCTCTTCAGAGGAAGAGCAGACGGCAAGCTTGAAGCACGTTTTGGGGCAATATCCAGGTGTAAAACTGGATGATTACAACCAGGTTGCTCACAAACCGCCTTCCCAGCTTTTTGCTTCCTTCCCGTCCCTACAAGAGCACAGTAAGTGTGGGTTGGCTGACCTGCAACCGTCTAGATATTGATGGACCAGAAGAACTCCCCAGCAGCTCCAGCCAGCATAGCTAAAAGTCAGGGATGATAAAATCCAACAACATCTGGCAGGCCAGATGTTCCCCATGCCAGGCGTAAGGGAAATTAGAGCACTTGTACCTATTCGAGGCTCCAGCAGGCGGAACAGGACAAGGCTCTCAGCAGTGATGTCCTTATGTGTGCCGACCTGGAAAGGACAGGAGAAAAAGGAAGTCTTGTAATTACTTTATAAGAGAAGAAATATGCTACACAGCTCGGGATATGGTTTTGAGATCAACGATCTAACAAAGGATCTCAGGACTTGGAAGAAGAAGAGGAGGAGTTTGGATTTGATATCCCGCTTTATCACTACCCGAAGGAGTCTCAAAGCGGCTAACCATCTCCTTTCCCTTCCTCCCCCACAACAAACACTCTGTGAGGTGAGTGGGGCTGAGAGACTTCAGAGAAGTGTGACTGGCCCAAGGTCACCCAGCAGCTGCATCTGGAGGAGCGGAGACACGAACCCAGTTCACCAGATTACGAGTCCACCGCTCTTAACCTCTACACCACACTGGCTCTCTGGCAAGATGTCTTCCAGGGTTGACAGTCCTGTCTGCAGATAAGGGAATCTCCTTCCTAGCACCATGGTCCGCATTTCCAAGCATCGGGGTGGATGTTGAGGAGTCGAAAGGCCACACCCTGCCCCAAACTCACGTTCCACTGCAGGATGGCTCGTGGCAAGACTGCGCAAGGCCCCACCACCTTGTTCCCGCTGATGCTGAAGCCTCGTTCACTGTAGCCTTCTATGTACATGATGTCTTGGGATTCCTTCTCCAGGTGCTGGATCGTGGTCTTCTGGTAGAGCTCGTCATCTGAAGGTGTCAGGCGATGGTCTCGCTGGGGTGGCCTGGTGGTGGAGGTATGGAGAAGAAGACACTTGAGACTGTATCTAAATCACAGTGTGCTCAAGATCACTACTGGGAGGCGAGAGCTCAGAGGGTCAACCTCCTTCTGTGTGATATAAGGGTTAAAGTCTACCCCTGACAGAGCGCTCTCTCTCTCTCTCATATCCCACTTTCTCGTTTTCTTTCCTTTTTGTTTCTTCTTTTCCTCTTTATTTTTATTTAGATTAGTTTGGTTTTCATAACATGCTGGAAGGTTTCAATAAAATTATATGTTTCCGAGCACAATTCAAAGTGTTGGCGTTGACTTTTAAAGCCTTAAACGGCCTCAGCCCTGTTTAAGTGCATCTCCACCTCTATCATTTAACCTGGACACTGAGGTCCAGGTCCGAGGGTCTCCTAGCAGTTCCCTCACTGCGAGAAGTGAAGTTACAGGGAACCAGGCAGAGGGCCTTCTCAGTAGAGGCGCCCGCCCTGTGGAATGCCCTCCCATCAGATGTCAAGGAGATAATGAACGATACAACTTTTAGAAGACACCTGAAGGCAGCCCTGTATCAGGAAGATTTAAATGTTTGACGTTTTATTATGTTTTTATATACAGTGGTACCTCGGATTAAGTACTTAATTCGTTCCGGAGGTCCGTTCTTAACCCAAAACTGTTCTTAACCTGAAGCACCACTTTAGCTAATGGGGCCTCCTGCTGCTGCCACGCCGCTGGAGCACGATTTCTGTTCTCATCCTGAAGCAAAGTTCTTAACCTGAGATACTATTTCTGGGTTAGCGGAGTCTGTAACCTGAAGCGTATGTAACCTGAAGCGTATGTAACCCGAGGTACCACTGTATATTGGAAGCCACCCAGAGAGGCTGGGGCTAACCAATCAGATAGGTGGGGTACAAATAAATTATTATTATTATTAATAATAATAATAACAACTCAAATCACTCCTTCTAATAGTAAAGTCAGCTGCTAAATGTTTTGAGTCCCTCTTCGCTTTTTTAGTCACTTGAAAAGCATATACCCCTCCTTTTTTCACCAAGGGAAGGCTTACAAAACATAAGATCATCGCAATACAGAAGTCATCCCATATCAAAAGCTTGGTTAAAAGCAGCTGCTTTGCAGAAATATTCCTATTCTTGCTCTTGGCTTCCAAGCATAGCACTCTGGATATCATGGGTATGCTTGAACTGGCCACAGCAACTCAGTGGAATCAGAAATTAATTGTGCAGAATAAAAATATACTCTGCATGTACTTAAGAGTAATTCTTCATTATTGTTGTTGTTGTTAAACATAACCTAAAGCAAGCTCAGGCAACCTGGTGCCTTCCAAATTTCCAGCACCCTACAGCACTGCCCATCTGCTGTGCTGGCGGGGGCTGATGGGAGTTGTAGTGCAAAACATCTGGAAGGGCCAGGATGAATATAAAATGGAAGAATGGTTCAAAGCATTGTGGAATATAGCTATTAATGATAAATCAATGTGTGCTATCAAGGTAAGATGGGGAATGGAGAGGAGGAATTACTTTGAGGAGATATGGAAGGTATTTATAGTACAGTGGTACCTCAGGTTACATACGCTTCAGGTTACAGACTCTGCTAACCCAGAAAGAGTGCTTCAGGTTAAGAACTTTGCTTCAGGATGAGAACAGAAATTGTGCTCCGGCGGCGCGGCAGCTGCAGGAGGCCCCATTAGCTGAAGTGGTGCTTCAGGTTAAGAACAGTTTCAGGTTAAGAACGGACCTCCGGAACGAATTAAGTACTTAACCTGAGGTACCACTGTATTTGTACTGTTAAAAAGGAAAGGGGTCAAACCATCACAAGAGGTCTTGAAATTTTGGGAGGTTGGATGGAGTGGTGTGGGGAGTGGGGTGCACACTTTTATTTATTATAATTAGTTTAAAATATATAAAAAATTTAAAATATCTGGAAGGCACCCGGGTGGTGTAAGCTGACATCGTGCAGGACGGGCAAGTGGCGACTCCAAGTCCCATCAGCCCAGCCTGCACTGCCAATGGTCAGAGATGGCGAGGGCTGTGTCCCAATGGCACCTGGAGGGCAAAAAAGTTAGACACCCCGCTTCAAGGCTCAGTCACTAACATAAAACACTAAGAAGCAGGGCTTGCTTCCTTGCTCCGTTTTTTCTTACTGGCAGAAAAGCTTCACGCCAGGCGGAAATTCAGCAGCGTTAGTTCCTCCCCGCCCCGCGCCCGAAGATGCTGTGAAGGAGTAGGCTTGACCAGTTGGATTTCTGCCTGGCACGAAACCCAAATCACGGGAATCCTTAACGGCGAGGGAGGCGGCCCCGAGCCATAGGGCACTGTCAGTTTCCTCCGCGGGGTGTAGATCCCGCTTACCTGCTGAGATAAACGGGCCTTGCCGCAGCAGCGAGCCTCCAGCCCAGGGCTGGCCCGAGCAGCCTGAGCGGAGCCATCCGTGGAGGGGGAGGAAGAAGCGGCGCAAAACGCGGCGCCCTTTGCAAAGCAAGAAACCGCGCGCCTGACCCGGAGCGGCGCCAGCGGAACTTGCAGGCGGAGCCAGAAGAGGAGGAGCCGGAGAGGGAGAGCGCGCGCAGCCGGTGATATAAAACTGCACTGAGAAAAATCGCCACTAGATGGTGACAGGTGTATAACGGGCTCACAATTTTTTCCCCTTTCCACATGGGAGGCTCAATGAACAGGAGGCATCATGCAACCCCTGTTGGGCAAAAGATTCCTGGATTGCAGCGGGTTGGACTAGATGACCCGTGGGACCCCTTCTACGATTCTATGATGCCGCAGTCTTTGCGAGCGAGTTGGTAGTCACTTTATTAGACAGAAAGCACACTCCTATGCAGATGTAAGGCCCATGGGGTTTACTCTGAGTAAGGGGTTTGGCTTTACCATACATAAAATTTGTCTTCTTTTTTGTGTTTTTTTTTAGTCGAGATGCTTTAGTTGAGATTCCTGCATGGCAGGGGGTTGGGCTGGATGACCCTTGTGGCATAGCTGTCAACTTTTCCCTTTTCTTGCAAGGAATCCTATTCGGAATAAGGGAATTTACCTTTTAAAAAGGGAAAAGTTGACAGCTATGCCTTGTGGTCCCTTCCATCTCCATGATTTTTTTAAAGCATAATTTTTATTGAATTTTTCCATATTTCATTTAATTCAGTATACATATTCACAACTTATATTATTTGTTCAAAGTGAGCTTTGACTTCCTTCTATCTCTCTTTCTGACATCCCTGTAGTCTATAACATATCTTTCGCATTCCCATAATCACTTCTTTATCCTATAATCACCTTAAAAGATCACATTCTTATTTATAAATCAGCACCTTAATTTCACATTACAAAACATTTCACGATAATGCTACAAACGTTTTTAAATGAGTACAAATTTCTTTCAGGTAATGAATAAATTTGCTCTAGTCCTTTTGATAGTTTTCTTCAGGCCAATTCCTAATTCTCCCCTCAGCTTCGCCAACTCCACAAATTCTAGCATTTTTATTCTCCAGTCTTCCAATGTAGGGAGTTCTTGCTGCTTCCACCTTTGAGCCAGGAGGATTCTCACTGCCGTTGTGGCATACATAAATAGATTTACATCTTTTTTATAAATTTCTTCATCAATTAGCCCTAATAGGAATGCCTCTGGTTTTTTTGCTGAAATTATATTTTAGTATCTTTTAAAATTCATTGTAGATAATGTCTCAGAAAGCCTTAACCTTAGCACAGGACCATCACATATGTAGGAAGTTCCCTTCCTTCCATCTCCATGATTCTATTATTTAGTCTTTGAGGGTTCAAGTCTGCGTTACAAGCCAAAGCATGACGCATCTAAGAAAAACCAGCTTTCTGTTTCATCCCTATAAAATAGAGGAGGAGACCCAGGGACATTCTACTGCTGGGCTCCAACGCCTGTCACTCATGACCATGCTGACAGGCGGCTGGTTTTATTTTGCACTATTTAAAACCAACTGTATGCCACCTTCCGTTCCAAATAACGCCCAAGGCGCTTCACCACCTCTAGATCACAGGGTAGCACCACCATCTCACACTGGTTAATGACAGACAAGCAGGTTCCCCCTACCCCACCCCCCCGCTCATCTGAAAGAGCACAGGAGAAACTGACAGTGGAATGTTAAGGCCATTGCAACTGGGGAGGGGCGGGGGGGGGGGAAATCCCACCCACCTAAAAACAAAAAAGGAGGTGGTGGTGGTGACATTAAGGTGGGTTCCTGCTCAGCCACCATAACCAGGCCAGGGGGTTGAAATGGCCTTAGCATAGGCTACTAACGAAAAAGAGGTTGGGGCAGGGGAAGAGAAGGATTAGAGCTTAGCAGTTATATCAGTATCAACTAGCTTATAATGATTAGTAAGGTTGGGGTAGCAAGGACACTTTCTCCACTTCTTTTTTTTTGGGGGGGGGTGAGCCTGAACCGTTTGACAGCATGGAGGAGGCACTAGAGAGTTAGATCTGTTTTCAGAGAGGGAGAGATAGGGTGCCTGGCAACTAAAAGAGGCGTCAGTGTCTCTGCCCAAGCCCTGCTGACTTCCGTCAGCCAGGAAGATCGGAGCCACAGGGGGAAAACATATTTGGTCTGCGTAAATCAGCCACAGTGAGAAATCTCTCCCTTGAGCAGGAGATGCAACGAGGAAGGCTGCCTCTTGATCTGCCTCTGTCTAAAACAGGAGACTCAGAGAACCTTCCTTGCACACAGGAGCTCTCTATGCCTAGGCAGCAGCAAAGAAGAAACTTAAATATAGAAAACAGGGAGTGGGGAGAAACCCCTATCAGGCCCACAGCCCTCTGGAAAAGACAAGAGAAGCCTTGCAACTTTAGAGATACAGCTGCCTCCCCAACAAATTGTGAGAGGGAGCCCGTGCTGGGAAGTTGAAACCTCACACCAAGGTATCAGTAATATTTTAAAAGGGGAAGGGAGGGGTTCTGTTAGTGTGTTGTTTTTTTGTTTAGTCCCAAAGGGGAAGGGCAAATATATAGAACAGAGGAGGGGAAGAGATGCAAGATCCTGGTCCCGCTACATACAGACATGCCCCCCCACTGGATTGTATCCCATCTGGGGAGCAGAAGGGGGTTTGTTGGGGCAGAGCCCTTCACAGCGTAGTCCAAATGCTATTGCACTCCGATTGGGGTGGCCCCCGCTCCAGGCCGAGAGCCGCAGCCAAAAAAGAGAGAGTCACAAATGAGCGAGGATAGGCCCCCTTTCGGCACCAGGCACATGGTGGGCATCAGTGATGACTCTGCCCCCAGGCTGGCTACAAAGAGAACAGAAGAGTCCAGCGTCCCAACGCGGCTCTTGCAGGAGGAGGAGGCGCTTCACAAATCAATAAAGCAACATGAAATACTACAATAGAAACAGTCTGCAAAGCCCCCCGACAGACAGCTGGTTTGCCAGGAACCGTCAAAGCGCTGCAGGAATTGGCGCTAAGCAGAATCATTCCCCCTTCACATATGAAGGGAGAGGAAACTCTTTCTGGAGCTCTGGGGGTGCACCCAAACTCAGCACTAAAAAGGAAGCTGTGAAGTCTCTCTCCTTCCCCTTTAAGCCCCGCCTTGCCGCAGTCTTAGAGATGGAGACTCCTCAAGGCTGTGGTGAGTTTCCCTGCTTTAAGATTGCAGCAAGATACAGCATAACGAGGGAGGTGGGGATCTTAAACCCAGTCTTACTGTGGTCTTTAAAGACTTCCAAATGCATATTTTGGAATAATATATGTGAAGAACTTAAAAAAATATTCAAATTTACATTAAAAAAATGTAAATAAATAGAAATATTTATATTAAGTATATTGCCAAAAGAAACAGGGAAATCGAAAAGAACATTGTTCATGTATGGGATAACAGCGGCCAGAATCTTAGTAGCAAGAAATTGGAAAAATACAGCAATAATAATAATAATAATAATAATAATAATAATAATAATAAATTTTATTTATATTCCGCCCTCCCCAGCCGAAGCCGGGCTCAGGGCAGCTAACAACAATAAAACAGTACAAAAGTACAGCACAAACAACACTCTAAAATCATTCATTATAAAATTAATTAAATTCAAGCCACTGGCCGCCATTGGGCCAGAGCTCCGCGAAGATTGCCGAGGGAGGGGGTCAGGCTGTGCCCTGGCCAAAGGCCTGGTGGAACAGCTCTGTCTTGCAGGCCCTGCGGAAAGATGTCAAGTCCCGCAGGGCCCTAGTCTCTTGTGACAGAGTGTTCCACCAGATCGGGGCCACGGCCGAAAAAGCCCTGGCTCTGGTTGAGGCCAGCCTAACTTCTCTGTGGCCTGGGACCTAACACGGCGGATTGGCAAATCCTAGTGGTACAATACCTGCAGCCAGCAAAGACGACAGGAAGGATAAGAGGCCAAACAAAATAAATAGTCTATAAGGATTGGAGAATTTTTAAAGAATACTTAAAAAATTATGGTATAAAAGGAAACTTCTTGGGAGAATTAGACTGAACCTTGCATTGTATAAATATAAGTTTGTAGGGAACAAGGAGAAGGGGACGACAGAGGACGAGATGGTTGGACAGTGTTCTCAAAGCTACAAACATGAGTCTGACCAAACTGCAGGAGACAATGGAAGACAGGAGTGCCTGGCATGCTCTAGTCCATGGGGTCACGAAGAGTCGGACATGACTAAACGACTAAACAACAACAAAGTTTGTAGGGAAGTTAACAGAAACCATATAAAAAATATGTAACTGTGCGGTATAAGATAATCAACAGATGAAGTACAGGAGACTAATTGGAAGTCATTTTAATTTCTTGTTTTATAAGTTTTACAATGGTTCACATCATTGGGAGTACAAATGATGTTAGTTATAAGAATTGCGTTGTTTCATATATTGCTATTGTCTGTTTGTCAATTTATAGTTTATTTGATTGTATGTCTGTTTATTGGTTTGTTTGCTTTCCTGGCATAAATGTATCTATTTTAAAACAATAAAGATATATCTATCACTTAAAAAAAAAAAAAGACTTCAAATGCTCACCAAAGTCTTTGGGAGTCTTTCCCCACCCCCACTTTAGAATTACAGCGGGACTGGCTTTAAAAGGGATGTGGAGCCTTCTCCCCCTCTTTCTTTACAAGCCTGATTTCCCTCCGATGAGAGCGAAA
Organism: Podarcis filfolensis; assembly: GCF_964270895.1. Classification (NCBI taxonomy): domain Eukaryota; kingdom Metazoa; phylum Chordata; class Lepidosauria; order Squamata; family Lacertidae; genus Podarcis; species Podarcis filfolensis. Next base: position 20,710,123 of record NC_139605.1, read on the forward strand.
GGGATGTTGGCCACCTGTCACATTTGGTCTGTGATGGAGATCCTGATCAGGAAGTGGTCCTTAAGAGTCAGAAAGCTTCCTCTTGCCTGTTCTATGTAAACCCACCTAGTCAGCCTAGCTAAGGAGAGTCAGCCTGGATGGGCATGTCTCTTATGCATCTGAGAGGACGCTGGAAGGAGTTTCTATTGCTCATGCTTCAAGGAAAAGTGGGGCCTAGTCAGTGTCAGGTTTACGTATAAGCTGTAGCTCAGGGCCCCAATCTCTTGGGGGGCCCCAACAAATTTAAAGGGAAAAAAACACTGGGTGTACATTTCCAAAATATAATATAAAAAAACAAATAAAATAAAACCTACACACAGCAACAGTGTTTTGTGTTGTGTAGGTTCCTATAATGTAAGTAATGGGCCCCACCTGCTAGCCTGCTCCCTAAAATATCACTGGTTTGCTCATTTCTGTATATAGGGTGCCTACATTCTGCATGAGCAAATGGCTTCAGATACCTATTAGGTCCATAAATTACCATATAGTATGTACTCAACACAAAAAACAGTGACAATTTGTTGTTGACAAAGGACAGCTGGACATGTAAAGGGCCCCATTACCTTCAGAAGCTTAGGGCCTCATCAAACCTAAATCCAGCTCTGGGCCTAGTGGAGAAATACAAATTCTACACTTTTCTAAAGCATACCAAAGTAGAAGTCTACTGAGTAGCCGAAGGAAGGTACCTGCCAAATATATTAAGACATATATAATGTTTCTGTTAAAAGCAATAGCAAATAGCTTAGTCTGACTTGCCTTTCAGATTGTGAACTTCTGGGGAGCAGGGACCCGTCTCTTTTGTGAAACTTTCTAATATCCCCTACATTGATGGTATAATAGGCGTAATAATTATGAAACTCTCAGGAAGAATCAGAATCGTAGAGTTGGAAGGGACCCCGAGAGTCATCTAGTCCAACCCCCGGCAACGAAGGTGAAATATACTCAGAGTCGCAAAGTGATTTCATGCTCTTTATTCAGCTCATAGTGGTGAGGAGGAATGAATGAATGTCCCCTCAAAGTATCTGCTTTATATACATTATTTACACAATGGGCTGCACATGATTGGCTAATTCCGGAATTCTACTGTAAGCCAATCAGGTTGTGGATTCACTTCTATCTGGAGCATGATTGGGTGGTTCCTGCCAACCAATCATACTGCTGCATTGTTCTAGGACCAATCAGACTGCTGCAGTTTGGATCCTATTCAACTCAGTACATAACAAGGCATCTCAGTTAAAGCATCCATGACACATGGCCACCCATCCTCTGCTTATTATTCATGTTTTTATACTGTATTTTATGTTGCTTTTACAATTAAGTGTTTTAAATTTGTTGTTAGCCGCCCTGAGCCTGGTTTTTGAACCAGGAAGGACGAGGTATAAATAAAAAAATATTATTGTTGCTGTTGTTATTGTTATTATTATTATTACAATCCTAAAAAGAGGTTCAAGTGATGTACACGACAACACATTTGTGCTATCTAAGTTGCACATTATGGAGTTACATTGGTCACAAGAAATGTTGCGTGTTAAACACATTTTGGGTAGTGTCCAACCACATTTTCTTAATGCTAAGAAACTCAAAGAAGAGAATAAAGTTAAACAAAGTAGATTTTTCTTATCATTTATTTGGGTGGAGTATGGTTTTTTTGTGACCAATGTAACACGCACAACCGATCTTGCTCCTAGCATAAAATTGCCAGTTCAGCAAATGAGAAAGCAGAACTATCAATACAATAAAGGGTCATTAACCTATTGTCTGTTTTCTTGGAGATGTCTTTATCTGAATTTTAGGGGGGGTGGAATAGAGATGTTCTGAGCTATCTTGCATGTGATGCTTCTGGTTGTTTTACTCACATGTAAAATGCCATTTTGAAAAACAGATCACGAAACTTTGGGAAATTATCTTTAAAATTATATTAAATTTAACAAGCTATTCGACATTGGAACAGACTACCTCCTAAGGTGGTGGACTCTCTTTCACTGAAGGTCTTTAAACAAAGGTTAGATGGCCATTCTGCCAGAGATCATTTAGCTGTGATTTTTGGGATCCCTCAAAACGCTACAATTCTATGATTCCATATATAACCTGTTAACTATATGTGAAGATGAAAAATGGCTCTCTAAGTTTGATGTTTTCGTGGAATCGCCTGCCACACAAGCAAACAAAACTCTGGCTATTAATTTGACAGCTTTTGGGTTATGTTTGGCGGGGTGCCTTTGACTAATGGCAAGACGCACGTAGCCACACACTCACACAGAGTCTGTTCTTAGCCCTAGGGTGGCAAAAGGATGCCATTCGCTTATGGTTTGGCAAATATGATCCTGCCCATCTGCCACTGGGCAGGATGGGGAAATCTGCCAGTATCTCACCTTGTCTCCAATTAACATGCAGGTGCTTGTGGAAATACCCCAATGTCCCCAAAGACCGGTGTTTTCCAGCCATTCTGGCTCAAGTTTGAAGGAGGGGAGGGAAAACAGGTGCCGGGGGGTATGTTTTGAGGGGCAGGGGAGGTGCCAGGTGTGAGCAAAGGGAGGGTTGGGCGAGAAATTCAAACCCGTGAACTTGTATGTGTCCTGGAGACAAGGACAGAGCCCCTCACCAGAGCCAATTCCTCCTAAAGCCTTTCCCCTCCCACCTGAATCTAGGTCTGTTCTGACTCCGAAACCCACCTCTGTTTGCGGGGATGTTCTTGGCATCAGAAGATCAAACCAGGGAGAAACAACTGAAGGTTTGAGGGCCAACTGCAATCTCTCCTTGACCCCAGGGATGCTTCCTGCTTGCCCTTTGCACACACACACACACACACACACACACACACACACACACACAGGCAGCAGCCACAATGATTTGTCAGAAATGCTGGATTTTTATTTTTTTTGGTAATACTAAAACACAAACAGCTGTAAGATCCAAGTACAATTTGAAGTTCTGGTTAAAGCCGTATGCAGTAGGGAACCTGTAGCTCTCCAGAAGTTGCCGGACTATCAACTCTCATCATCCCTGACCAGGGGTCATGCTGACTGGTGCTGATGGAAGCTGGAGTCCAACAATATCTAGAGCAGGTATAGGCAAACTCAGCTCTCCAGATGTTTTGGGACTACAGTTCCCATCATCCCTGACCACTGGTCCTGTTAGCTAGGGATCATGGGAGTTGGAGTCCCAAAACATCTGGAGGGCCAAGTTTGTCTATGCCTGATCTAGAGGGCCACAGGTCATTCCTCCCACCCACCAGCCGCTGCCCTATGCAGTTTGAGACAGGAGAGTGATGGTAAAGGCCTATGGTAAAAGACCTACACCTATGGAGATCGCTCTACTTTTCTGTGCTTTTAAAAAACGACAGTCCAAGAAAAGACAGAAGAATCACAGGAGAGTTACAGGATGACTTGAAGCTGCCGATGTGCGGATGCCCTGTAAAAAAAAATGAGTAAACAAAGCACAGCCTAACGTGGAAAAAAACTTTCATCTGTTTTCAGATTTGAACATGGCTCCTGCTATCTTTATACCCTGCACAGTTGGTTTGTAGTAATTATTTTTTGTAATTTTTGTGTTGCTGTTTTGAAATTGTTTTCTGTGCCGTTAGACCCCCTAGAACAGATATATCCAACGTGGTCCCCTCCAGGTGCTGTTGGACTCCAGTTCCCTTCAGTCCCAGCATGATCCATGGTCTGAAATCATGGGAGTTGTAGTCTAACCGCATCAGAAAGAAGCCACCCTGTTGGCTAGAAGTTTTGCTTTAAACTGAAGGGCATGGTTATTAGGATACAGTTGTACCTCGGGTTACATACACTTCAGGTTACATACACTTCAGGTTACACACTCCGCTAACCCAGAAATAGTACCTCGGGTTAAGAGCTTTGCTTCAGAGCTTTGCAACAGAAATTGTGCTTCGGCAGCGAGGCAGCAGCGGGAGGCCCCATTAGCTAAAGTGGTGCTTCAGGTTAAGAACAGTTTCAGGTTAAGAACGGACCTCCAGAACAAATTAAGTACTTAACCTGAGGTACCACTGTACTTAGAAATAAATAATGAAATAAGGGCCTCAAAAGGGAGCAGTGCCCAGTTAAAAAGAAGGAAGGCACAACATGAAACACTAATTTGGCAACATATGGTTTTAGTACCCACACTCATTCACAATTGTAGTATCAGCTGAAGCAACTTTGTGAACTGTCCTCAGACCCTATCATTATTATGTTGTTTGTTTTGTTTCATTTTAAGACATCTATATGCCTCATGAGAAGAGAAGACTCCCTGGAAAAAACCCTGATGTTGGGAAAGATTGAGGGCACAAGGAGAAGTAGATGACAGAGGATGAGATGGTTGGACAGTGTTCTCGAAGCTACCGGCATGAGTTTGACCAAACTGCGGGAGGTAGTGGAAGGCAGGAGTGCCTGGTTTGCTCTGGTCCATGGGGTCACGAAGAGTCGGACACGACTAAACGACTAAACAACAACAACATGCCACTTAATAATTTGCCTCTCTAAGTGGTGTACATAAAAGTGGGCATTCAGGTTGTTCAGGCATCAAGACCTGAAAGGCAATCAGCTGGGAAGAACACAAGCAAGAATAATCTTTCCCAGTGGGATTTTTTTGCGCAGGGAGAACAGCTCAAGTGATAACATGGTATCACTTGATGTTGATGATGAGGGCACACATCTCCCAGGTTTGCTGTTTAATCCCTCTTGCAGGCTCAAATAAAAAACCCCAACAACAAATCTCTGATCGGGTGGGGAGGCAGCCTGCACACCTGCATGTTGAGTCAGAGCCACAGGTGAAACCCAACCCTGATAAGCTGCTTGGAGAGGGTCTTGGGTTCCCTCCTTCTCTGCGTTAATAGGGTGGGAAGGACGCGCAGGCCTTCTGTTCCCCACTTGGCATCGTTTGAAGCCATCTGGGCTCATCTGGACGCTGAAGTCACTTTGGCGCCTCTCGTCTCCGCCTCTTCTCTCCCCCCCCCCCACATACAGGCTTTGTTGCTGAACCACCCCACCTACAACCAGGAGCTGCAATTAAACAGAGCCCCCCCTCCACTAATTTATTTGGGGTCTGCTGTATTGTATTCAGGATGGAGGTGTGTTTGCGAGAGCGGTGAGCTCTGTTTTGTTGTGCCTGCTCTGATTCCCTGCAGCTGTGATGTCTGAAACCCAGGGATGTGGAATAAGGAAACCGTTGTGCGGAATCAGGATCCTATGGCAACCCAAACAGCAAAGGGATAATAAACTGGGCGGCAGTGGGGAGGGAACACACCACTAGGAGCTTGGTCACAAACTGAGGCAACCACAGCCCAATAAGCTAACACCAGCTTGATGAAAGCAGCCGAGCCTGATATCCAGGCCAGACCAGCCCTTGAACTTGAATTTGCCATTTGACTTTACACACTGAGTAATCAGTCACAGGCTGCCATGCATTTAAAGCACATGGCTTTCCGCAAAGAAACCTGGGAAATGTAGTTTGCTAAGGGTGCTGGGAACCATAGCTCTGTGAGGGGTGAACTACCATTCCCAGGAACAGACACTGCTCAGTGGGACGTACTTCCTGGTGTGTGGATAGGACTATGTCTTAAATAAGGCTTTTAAATACAGTGGTACCTCGGGTTACATACGCTTCAGGTTACAGATGCTTCAGGTTACAGACTCCGCTAACCCAGAGATAGTACCTCAGGTTAAGAACTTTGCTTCAGGATGAGAACAGAAATTGTGGAGCAGCAGCGGGAGGCCCCATTAGCTAAAGTGGTGCTTCAGGTTAAGAACAGTTTCAGGTTAAGAACGGACCTCTGGAATGAATTAAGTTCTTAACCCGAGGTACCACTGTACATTTATTACCATTTTCTCTGGCTCCAGCTTACTCCCACTGAATGGCAAGGTGACTAACACTGCGGTGATCCTGTGTATGCCTCAAGAGAAGTCCTGCTGAGTTCAGTACGGCTTACTCCCATCTAGGGGGAAATAACATTGCAAACCGACAGACTGAGGCATAATCCTCTGGCACCAACTGTCTGAGGTTTGCACCAAAGCACGACAGGCCTTACCATTACTATTTTCAATTCTTATTACAATTTATACCGTGCCTTTCATTATTCTCCTGCTCTATTTTATATTCACAACAACCCTGTATGGTAGGTTAGGTTGAGAAACAGACCCAACCTAGCCCCACCCATTGACCTTCCTGGCGGAGTGTGGATTTGAACCCAGGCCCTAGTCTTGGCAACCACCACACAACCGCAAGCAGCTGGTTTGGGGCCTGGTGAGAAGCTAGCAAATGGTTTGCGATTCCAGTTATTATTTCGGGGGAGGGGACGCGGCGCGGTGCTTCTTGGATTGCTTTGTATCAGAAGAACTTGGGCACAAGACACTTTTGACACAGGTAGGTCTGCAGGACGTGCCAGACGTCTTGGGGACGGAGTGTGTTTGCGCTCGCGCGTCTGAGTGTCTGTCCTACTCTGGAGTAGGGTGAACATGGAAATGGGTGAGAGAAACCAGTAGCACTTGAGGCGGAGCAAGCAGCAGGCCCGGCCCGGGAGGGATTTAGCCATAGCAAGACCAAAAGCGAAAGTGGCTCGACGGCTGCGAGAGCAAAGGAGAAGTTCGTTTGGAAGAGGCGAGTGTGTGTTTGTATGTGTGTACGCGCGGGAGGGGGGGATTCCAGGCTTTCCCGAGCCCTGATTGGCTGCGGCGGCCTTCCCAGGAGAGGAAGGAAGGGGGCAATTCGCTGGTCCTCTCTGCATAAAGTAGCCTCCGCGAGGAGCAGCGCAGAAAGGGCCGGGGCGCAACAGGCTGGCACGCTTTTCAGAGCTGTGCCCACGCAGCCTGGCCGGGCCGGGCCTCGACTTGCCCATTAGGCGGGCTGGCAAGCAGGCAGGTTCCCTTTCGACGTGCCTGGCTCTTGTGCCGTGGTCTGGATCCGCGGCACGCAAAGCTGAGCGAGGGCACTTGATCGCCCCGCTTCCACAGACTGGCAGGTGAGAGGTGGGTGATGCGCGCCTGGGTGGGAGAGAGGGGGCATCAGGAGGGCTGGCACCTCACACCTGTTTCTGCACAGGTATATATATATATAAAGTATATAGGAGAGAGAGAGAGAGAGGTTAAACTCCACTGGAGTGTCTCCACACATTATTCTTACCCGGAGGAACTTAAAAGACTTGCACATTCATCACAACGTTTTAATGGTTAGGCCAGAAATACACAGGTAACAGGATGGTGTGGCTGATCGGGGGCGGGGGGGGGGGTGCGAGTGGAGGAAAGTAGTTGCCTTGAACCCCACAGACAGGGTGTGGCCTGTGCTAAGGAAGCAGTGCACACAGTGAGGCCAAAGAACTAGGAAGAGAGCAGGATCCAAGCGAAAGCAGGGGCGAAACTAGGCTTTATTTCGTCCGGGCCAAAGACCCAGTTTGCTGCCACCACCCTTCCACACCCCCAGCTGGGTATACTGTGCTTTTTAAGAGATGCAACAGGCAGAAATGCCACAGGTAGATTTTTTACCTTGTCATAGCCTCTGGTTTCATCAAGCCAGGTGTCTCCAACTGGTGGCATTGGCAAATCACCTTTCCTAAGGAATTGGGTGTGGTGGCTAGGAAGCAAGGGGCAGTTTCCTCCCAAGAACCTTGCATTTCTCAATGCCGCAAAATACTCCCCTCCCTAACCCAAACTGGTGCCAAGAGTGGGAGAGCAGAGATCCACATCTCTGCTTTGAACAGAGAGATCCCAATTTTGCCAGAAGCTTGCTGGGTGGCCACAACCTTTTGCGCCCCCCCCCCCAGCTATCCATTTGTAAAAACTGGGGATAGTGGCAGTGGGTTTGAGGAAAAGATGACTGGAAGAAGGAAATGTTAGTACAACTCCTAAGGTGTGTTTAATTCCCCCGTGGCGCAAGATGTTCCAAGGTATCTAAATTAACAGGAAATATTCTGGGCCAAGTCTTGAGTTTCTGCAAGAACTGAAGGTACACCCCCCCTCAAAAAAAAAGTCCTCTTTGTTCCATACTTTTCAGGGTTGAGGGCCAAACAATATGTTGAGAGAGGGATGATCAGGTTTTCTATATTTCTTTCTCGGTATTGTTAGAGGGGCGGTGAGGATCTGAACCAGGACTGTGGGGAAAGGGAGGTTTGCCCTTTCATAACGATCATAATTTTAGGGGTGCTCCCGGGAGAAGATTAAGCCCAACTGCCTGCACAGCACAGGAATCTTGAAATTACATCGAAGCATAGAATAAAAGAATAACTAAGGCGCCCCCTTTCATACCTTGGGCTTAATGTGGATTGTGAAACTCTTGTGCCTCCTTTAGTTTCCCCCTTTAGTTCCATGTGGCCTTCTCCTCCAAGTATTGCTGTTCCACATTTTCTCCTCCCAGATAAACAAATCCGGTGCTTCTCTGTGATGTCGATGCAGCTCTGCTTTTAGGATTTTCAGAGCATAGGGAATCTCTGGAGGAGAAAGAGTGGGACAGCAGTAGCTGAAGGAAAACGCCTGGATTGGCCCTAAAAATCCCCCTCTGCTGTTTTCAGGTGGAGGTTGCTTCCCCTCGAAGCTGCTGTTTGCACCCCATTTAGGCAAACCTACCAGTCCTTTTTTTTTTTTTAATGCATTGAGGTCCTGGAGCTTTTCAACACCTGCATTGCAGGCAGAAATCAACAGGTGAAACTTCCCCCGCCCTGGAGTTTCCATGCCAAGAAAAGCTGTTACTGCTTCTTTGTTGTTGTTTTTAATAGCTTCGCTGTTTGAAGTTGTTGCTTATTTACTTACTTCCTGCCTTTCTTCCACTGTGGAACCTAAGGCAGCATTACATGTGGTTCCCACATGCTCTCTCATTCAGTCACTGACCAGACTTGGACCTGCCTCTTGTACCTTTGGACCATACCATGGGCATGCAGTGGCTAATGGCGCAGATCTTTTCAGCCATGACTGATGCATTAGGGTGGGATTCAGCTATTGTTTTGTTCAGAGCAGACCCGCCGAAACTAATGAGCATGACTAAGTTAGCTCTGTTAATTTCAACGCGTCTGCTCAGAGTTGAAGACCACCCTTCATTGCCTAGTCGTTTGGACTGCTTTGCTTCCTGGGAAAGCCCCCATTGGATGAGCTGGGACCCCCACACAGAGAGATGGTTCCTCTCCCCAATTATTTTCAGCAACCCGCTTGCTAAAGAGGCTGGATTTCAAATATTGGTGAGCTGCTCCTTTTCGAAATGAGAATTCGTGGGTTCCCCCTGTTTTAATTGGATCTGTACTGGTGTCTTCAGTGGCAGGCTGACACACAGGAATTTAGGAGGGGAAACATGTCCAGCAGAGAGAGAGAGAGAGAGAGAGAGAGAGAGAGAGAGAGAGAGAGAGAGAGGAAGAAGGGGAAATTCCACCTGTTAAACAATGCCTCAGTATCTGGTGGCTGTTCAGCTTACCAGAGCCCTGTAGCAAAAGGCGGCAAACCTACAGAGGAGTCAGTCCAGTGTGACCCTTGTATTCGGATCACATGCTTGGTTCTCTGAATCGGAATTCAGAGGCACAACCGAGACTTCCGATCGAGGTGGTTTATGTTTTCAGAAGTGCGGCCAACGGTTTCGATCTGTAACAACAAAATGAGGTGACCTTGTGGGTTTTGAGGACAATGGCGGCAACAAGTTGGTTGTCTTTCCACAGGTTCAAAAAGCAGTTTAGAGATCTGCTATGGATTTATTTTTCTATTTAAAAAAAGAGGAAATGGGGGGATGGGGAATCGGCGCTTGCTGTTCTGCTGACATGTGTATTTTTGTGTCTCTGGAGTTTTTTTGTGTGTGCACACTTGAACACACAGCCAAAATTGACTTTTGACCTTGGGGGAGTTAAAGAGCTGTTTGGGCACTGTTTTGAGATGGCTTTGGGTGCAAGTGGATGGTTCTGCAGGTGGAGCGGTGGATGGAAAGATGAGGACTGGGTTCCTTTCTGTCCCTTATCAGTCCTTTGACCCACCCACTACGGAGAGCCTAATCCTCTGCGCATTTACTTCAGGGGAGAGGGCTGAGGTGCTCAGTGGGACTCACTCCCAAATAACCCTGCACAGGATTGCAGCACCCTTTGTGTTCTTCGAGTTAGGCTGCCTCTACGCCCAACGGAAACCACCGCTCCAGCGCAGTAGGAAGCAGAAGGGAGGCTTGCGGTGTGCGTTGTCATAGCACTTAAATTAGGAAGGGCGTAGTTGTGAGGCAGCCCCAAATAATAGCATCTCCCCTGAAAGCATGCAAGCACCCGCACAGCAACAGATCATGCACCAGTGCAGATCTGCTGTGAGTGGGGGAGGTCCGGGTTCAAATCCCTTCACTCGGCCGTGAAGTTCACTGGGCGAATCTTGGGGCCACCGACCACTTGCCTCTCAGCCTAACCTACCTCACAGGGTTGTTGTGGGGATTTGACAATGAGGGAGAGAACCGTTCATGCTGCCTTGAGCTCCCTGGAGGAAAAAAGGTGGTTTATCAATGTAAAAAAATATAAATCAGCAGGGCAGGTTCCAGAGGTGTTAGAATCTCCTGGCGGACAAAAGTGACAGTTGACTTACTCCAGAGTCTGCCACCAGGAGATACTGTATGTAGAGCACAAAACAAACTGACTTCCTAGGGACTATGGAGGGAGGGATGGCTATCGCTCTAGTCCAAAATGGAAGAGAGAATAGGAGGTGCAGTGAAGTTACTGTGGCCAAACTTTCCCTGAAGGAGTCTGGCCAGTTTTTATTGAGGAACCACAAGTTGGACCTTTGGCTGGAAGAGAGTTGCCTTTCTGAGGTGGTGAAAGAGTCCACCAACTATTCGCTGTAAGAAGCATGGCTGACGTGCTCGATACTTTACCAGTGGTCACATGAGAACGGTATAAACGGTGCAGGTACATTTGCCCTGACTTAAAAGACCACGGGGCTGCACTGCCTTTACACAGAAAAAACTGTGTGTGTTTATTTTCAATGGCCACCCCATCAGCATTGATGTCCACCAGGCACCACTGCCAAGGCCAGTTGTGGTATCTGCTAAAGCCAGTTGTACAGAAGGGTCGTAGCCCAGTGGCAGAGCATCTGCCTTGCATGCACAAGGTCCCAGGTTCAATCCCTGGTGTCTCCAGGAAGGACTGGGATGGTTCCTTGCCTGAAACCCTGGAGAGCCACTCACAGTCAGGGCTTAGTCACACTTTCCTTTCGTCCGGACTTTCCAGGCATGGTCCATGCTTTAAGCCATGTATCTGAGTGCCATCCCCCTTTTTTGCTAGCTTTCCCCGCAAAAACTTACTCTTTAAAGTTGAATCGGAGCAAACGGCAGAAAACCAAAATTGCTGTTGGTTCCATTTCAGCTTTAAAGAGCAGGTTTTCACGGGGAAAGCTCCAGAGCTCCTGGACAAAATGGGGCAAAAGCTAGGTGCGGAGAAGCCCTCAGTGTAGACAATAATGAGCTAGGTAGATGAGGCAGATTCCATTTCCCTTTCTATATTATTGCCAGTCCATTATCTTGCTTGCAGAATAAAGATGCTGGATTGTTTGCAGAATGGGAAAGTTGTCATTTTGTCTGGGATTAACATCTCTTCCAGTACCTAGAGACAGGAGTGTCTTTGTGGCACAGCCTGAGTGAGGTCTGGGAAGAAGCCCTAAGGGGTAGGGAAGCCCAGGGCCCTTGACAGACACAAGCTGGAACAGAGATGGGGGAATTTATGTGACCCTGTGGATATTGTTGTACTACACTTTCCACGTGGCACTGTGGTCTAAACCACCTGCCTATTTATTTAGCTAGCTAGTTCCATCCATGTGCACCGTGCCTTTACAGAGGGACAACAAGACGAGAGGTCTCTGCCCCAAGCAGCTTACATTCTGGGATTCAGCACAGAGGAGGCAGCAGAGGGAACAGAGCAGGGGAAGAACGTGTTCCTTTAGCCCTAGCTGGCAGCGCCAACTTTGGTCTGCCCATTTACTATTTCCCCGCTGGTCCATTTGGGCTTATTTACCTAGATCTAGAAAAAGATGGGGATTGTGGGTGATGTGGGTCTCAATTGGAAAGGTGCATCTGAATTGCTGTTCACAAGCAACCATTTTCTTCTTCTTCTGTTGGGCAAGGAATACCTGCAGGGGACATTCAGCAGCAGGGAGGGCCTTCTACCCACCAACCTCTTCCCCTTCCTCTCCAGCTGGGGATGAGACTTGCAAAAAGCCCCCAGGGAGGAGAATGAGAGAAAAGTTGCTGGACAGAATCGCCAGAAGGGGTGGGGGGCAGCTGGCCTCTCTCCCTCCTGCACTGCTAACTGGGTCCAGTCTAACCAGTGGGCAGTGTAGATGCTGGGTTTGTTGTGTGGCGCCCTGTAGGAGGTTCTAAAATAAAATTGGAGAGAAGGCAGTTTGTTCTGCGGATTATTTTAATGGTTGGCCTTCGTGTTTTCAGCACGAACAACAGGTGTTGTCTGCCCACCTCTCCTTCTACCCTTTTGGGGGGGATCAGGGCGGGTTGCAAAATCTACCCAACTCTAATGCAAGATGGTCCTTTCCTTCCACCCCTTTTCCTATGATAGTCTCTCTCTCTCCCCCCCCCCCCTCGATTCTCTTCTTCTCTAATTTTCTGCTTAGCACAATGCATGCATCTGCTCTGCAGAGGAAAGGGTTACAAGGAAGTGGAATAACAATAAAAGATTTGAAATTTGACCCTGGCAAATCTACCTCCTCTTGTTTGAGCTTTAAGCCTGGCTGCATCCCAGGGGCATAATAACAGCGGGGAGTTGTGTGGCACAACAGCCAGAAGGAAGATTGAGGGGTGGGTGGGGGTGGGAGTGGGAATACCACCTTTCCTTGTGGAGTGTGTGTGCCAGCAAGGGACTAGGAAGTGGGTGGAGAAATAGACACCTGCCAAGGTGGGGCATGGTAATAGGGAAAGTATTTAATGTATGCCAGGCAGAATTACCAGCGAAGCTGTTTGCACAAGTGATGTTGAAATTGGTTGGGGTTTTGTTTGTGATTTGCATTTTCCTCCCCTTGCAGAGTCCATTCACAACCAACTCCCTTCCACCTTCCTGCATTGCTTAGCAGCACTCACAAGCAACTGGTGCATTGTAGGCTGACAGGTGTTCTCATTTCTCTCTTCCCCCCCCCTTGCTAGTCTCACCTGGGCTAGGCTGATTCCTGAAAGGAAGTGCTTCTTCACACAACACATTAATTACTTTAAAGAAATTGCAGAGAGCAGATGTGGCAGCAACTGATTGGCATAGGGTGGGGGGCTTTCAAATGATTTTTCTTTCTTTCAAGAAAACTGAGCCATGAGCCATGTTTTCTAAATAGTAAGTGTACCTCTGAATATACTAGTTGTTGCGGGGACAAACAGCAGCGGAGGGCTACTGCGCTCAGGTACTGCTTGTGGGCTCCCTAGAGGCAGCTGGTTCACCACTGTAGAAACGGGAGATTTGGCGTAGATGGAACTTTGATCTGATCCTGCAGTGCTCTCCTTAATGCAAATAAATGCATTAATAAATAATAAATTACAATTGATATTATTTATTAAATAATCAATAAATGCAAATCTAGTAGTAGTAGTCGCAGCATCAGCAGCCATAGTAATAATAACAATAATAAAAGTAAAAATAGTAATAATAATAATATATTGTTTATTTTATATACCAAGATCTGTTTACTGCTTAAACCAAAAAATAATAATAATTCTAACCTGTTTGCATATTCTTAGTCCAAACAGAGTTGCAGGATCAGTGCAGATGACACAGGAGAAACAGCACAAAGGACAGCAAGCATTGTGCAAAACCTTTGTGCTGTTCGGCCCAGTTTGTTAAACCCACCCACCGGAATCTCCTGAAGCAGTCTCTTCAACGAACCTAAACACTTTTATCTTATTTGATACTTTGGTCCTCCAAGGAGCTCAAGGCGGCATCCCTCTCTTGTTTATCCTCACAACAACCCTGCAAAGTAGATTAGGCTGGGAGATGGAGAGTGGTCCAAGGCCACGCAGGGAGCTTTGTAGAATCGAGGTCTCCAAAGTCCAGCATTCTTAACCAGGGCATCATTATTTGATTGCATGAGCTTAAGCTCCACTTGCAGTTAAATTAGCTTCTGTGTAAAAAGGTCAGGGTGCCCATGATTTTCCTTTGTAGACAAATACAGGAGAAAGTATAAGAGCATAAGCCTAACCTTAGTATAAGAACATAAGACTAACCTTACTGGATCAGCCACTCAGTGCCTCCTACAGTGGAGGTAGTAAAGTCAGGCAAATAAAGTCTGGTAAATAAGTACAGTCAGGCAGGTAGCATTTGATACCAAGTCAGGACACAACAGCAGCTTGCACTAAAGAGGGGCTTCTGGAAAAACATGCACCGTGTAGCTGAGGAATCTGCCGAAGGACTTACTGACCCTGGCTGGGCTTTCTCTCCTTACAGGACCTGTAGCATCTCCTCCGCGCAGAAGCCATAGCTGCTCTTGGAACTGTCTTCGCGCTCCTTGCATAAATCTCAGCTCTTGGGGGCTGACAGTGTGTGACCTTCTTCCCTTCCATGATGGAGCCTGCTTCTTTGCCCAGGCCTCAGTACCACCTTGCCTGCCTTCTGCGGCCAGCCAGCTTCTTCAATGATGATGACGACAGTGTGTTAGCGGGCAACGGAATCCCAAAAGCAGCTGTTTTTCTCTGAGCATTCCAGCTGCGCTTGGATTTCGTTCCCTGCTCTCCTGCTCTGCTCTTCTGGAGTTGGTTTGGTCTCCTCCTTAACTTGAGACATGGGAAAAGAGGCTGCGGCTTCTGGCGGTGGGGCTATAGGAAAAGGAACAAGGGGGTTTGCACACAGATCAAATATTCTGCTCTCCCTCATAATGAGACCTAGAAATCCAAATCACAGCAAAGTTCCTCAGGGTCTTGCAGATGTCATCCGCTGTCAATTGACTCAGCTAGCTTTTCATTTGAGCTATATAGAAGAGGAAAACGGGATGCAGATTCCATTCGCAGCCGACTCCCTAGGGGGCAACAGATGCGATTGCTGTGCAAAATTATTGTGACTGGGGGGGGGCGGGTTCCTTAACCGGTTAATTGTTGAGGCAACGGTGAAACTTTAATAGCCAGGTAGCAAATGAAAAACCTAAAGCAAGCGGGGTGGGGGGTGGGGGGAATCCTGGGTTGTTTAGAAAAAATAGCCAGGTGCCAATCTGAGGAGTAGCTTTAAAAAAAAAAAAAGAGTGTTGTGTTGGTTTTTGTTTGCGCCTTTCTTCATCTGCTGCATAATCAGCTTATGGAATTATTGACAAAGGGTGTTGTAATGACAGCTGCTATGTATGGTTTTTTGTCTTAAAAAACATATTAAACCAATGGATGGCAAATAGGTCTATCAACGGCTATTTGCTAGAACAGCTGAGAATAGAACTTCCACATATAGGAAGCCTCTAATTGCCAAAATAAACAAGAGGGGCTGGATACGCTCTGCCATGTGGGTTTCCAAAGAGCACCTAACTAGGCCGCTTTGGGTTGCTGAATTATCTGGATCTTGGTGTCTCCAATAGGGGCCTTTTCCAAACAGCCGGTTCATTGAGAGCCAGTGTGGTGTAGTGGTTAAGAGCGGTGGACTCGTAATCTGGTGAACCGGGTTCGTGTCTCCGCTCCTCCACATGCAGCTGCTGGGTGACCTTGGGCCAGTCACACTTCTCTGAAGTCTCTCAGCCCCACTCACCTCACAGAGTGTTTGCTGTGGGGGAGGAAGGGAAAGGAGAAGATTAGCCACTTTGAGACTCCTTAGGGTAGTGATAAAGTGGGATATCAAATCCAAACTCCTCCTCTTCTTCTTGAGCATTCATCCTGAATCACTTTTGGCGGGGAAATAGACAGCACTGGCTGCTTCATGAGCCTTCACTCTGGTTTGTTGGTTGGGGAGGTTCGATGGCATTGTGCGAAAGCACGGGTTACCCAGCGTTTTCCACGGCATTTCCCAAATTGCTTTCCTTCTCAAAGCGTGTTTGTTATTCAGGGGCACTAAATCAGCTTCACATGCAAAATCCTATCTGAAAACTACGACGGTCTGGAAGCATCTGGGGGGACGGGGAAGCAGATGGTTGGACTACAACTCCCGTCATCCCTGACCATTGGCCATCGAGGCTGATGGGAGTTGGGAGTCCCAACAATATCTCGAGGAGTCCAGTCTGGAAAGACAGTTTTCAAGTTACTGATGTATGTACCTGTAAAAAGGGAGCTTTCTCACAGCATGGGAGAGGATGTAGTTGACCACCAGAGGCGGCTAGGGTTTGAGGTAGAAGTCCTTAAGGGCAGGCTTAAGGAGGGACGGCTGGAATGGTGAGGTGTGAGTCGTGTGTGCCTCTGGGTTTCTTCATGTCTCTGTCCTCTAAAGATAGTGGTTTGTTTCCTGGGGAGAAAACCACCAGATCTGGATCTGTCGATGTGCTACAGTCAGCAAGCACTTCCAGCCACAAAGTGGATAAGGCCATCTGCGATCTGGGGCAGGAAGGGCCCAATCACGCAATGTGGGCATGAACTTCCTGTTCTGGGTACAGCACAGGCACGGTTGGGATTGAGAGGCCCAGAGTGCAGCAGATCTAGAAGCTGGGAGGGTGGTTCACAGTAGGGGCAGTGGTGACTGGTAAAGTGGGAGCCCAGTAATGGGTGGAGCCACAGTTCATGGCAGTCAGAGCCAACCGATTCAGTTCTAGTTTTGTCCCGGTCTTCTCCCTCCACACAGCGGAGTTCTGCAAGGGCAGCCTTGGCACTGAGGAGGGGGAAGCTGGCATGCATTGCCACCCCCCCACCCCACTGTATGCAAGAAGGCCGGCAGGTGGGGGCTGGCTGAAGGCAGAGATTGGTGAGGCAATGCCCAATGGCTCTGAAGGACCAGCTTCCGTTGAATATAGGCCCTTTGGACAAGAGTGGGCAACTTTTCTTCTGTCAAGGACCGCATTCCCTCAGGGGTCATTGGTCACGAACCGAAACAGGAACCAAAGAGGGCAGGCCTACTCCTTCTCTCTCTCTCTCTGTCTCTCTAACACTTCCATAAAGGATGTAAGGAGAGCCTGCTGGATCAGGCCAGTGCTGCATCTAGTCCAGCATCCTGTTCTCACAGTGGCCAACCAAATGCCTGTGGGAAACCGACAAGCAGGATTCGAGCACAAGAGCTGTCTCCCCTCCTGTGGCTTCCATAAAACTGATATTCAGAAGCATTGCTGCCTCCAGCTGTGGAGCCAGAGTAGAGCCCTCTTTTCTAATTCTCTTTTAAAGCCATCTAGGTTGGGCGCCATTACTGCCTCGTTTGGGAGCGAGCTCCATATCTTGGCGGTGTGAAGAAGTAGCTTCTTTTATCTGTCTAGCATTCAGCTTCAGTGTATGGCCACGAGTTCTAGTCTTGCCAGAGAGAGGGAGAAAAACACTTCTCTTATTCACTTAACACACAAGCTTTTAAACTTCTATCATGTCACCACTTAGTCGCCTTTTCTCTGAACCAAAACAGTCCCAAACGCTGCAACCTCTCTTGTAGGGGAGTTCCTCCATTGCCTTGATCATGTATCGGTTGCTGAACCGTTTCCAACTCTACAGTATCCTTTTCGAGGTTCTCTCTCTCCCCCACCCACCTTCTCTTAAATTTCTGTAGTAGGCCACATTCCAGCCACACAAGCCAGGGGTTTCTCTGATCCATACGTAGGAGAGAGCAAGATATGTTCTCAACAGTTCAGGGAAACTTTCCAGCCAAGCAGAACCACTTGAGGAGGATGCAGAACAGGCCTGGTGAAGAATTGTCCCTTGAGGAGATTTCCACAGGCCAGGCAGAGAAGCCTGGAGGACTGAAGTTGTTCCCTGTGCATGAGATTCCCCTCACCCCCAATGACTTTGGGGTTTGTTTCTCATCCTATGTTTTCTTTATTTATACCCAGCCCTTCCTCCCCATGGCACAGCAAACAGACATGATCTAAAAATGGAAACCAAATGAAAAACAACAACAACATTCTAAAACGGATTGAAAGCGGGTTATGCGTTTACCACAACAAAATGTGGGAGGAAACCAGCGCACCCAATAGCCACATAAAAGTATGACGTGGCTCTTAATGCTAAAAATGCACGGATGCTGCTGTTGTCTCTTGTGGTGTAAGGGGGGGGAGGGATATATCCCTAAGACTGTGAGGGTTTTCAGCATGGTTGGAGGGAAGGGAAGCTGGTACAGTGGTACCTCGGGTGAAGTACTTAATTCGTTCCGGAGGTTGGTTCTTAACCTGAGACTTCTTAACCTGAAGCACCACTTTAGCTAATGGGGCCTCCTGCTGCTGCCGCGCCACCAGAGCACAATTTCTGTTCTCATCCTGAAGCAAAGTTCTTAACCTGAAGCACTATTTCTGGGTTAGCGGAGTCTGTAACCTGAAGCGTATGTAACTTGAAGCGTATGTAACCCAAGGTACCACTGTACATTGAAAGATCATTGACTACTGAGGCTAAAGATTGATATACCTTCTCAAGAGAGAAGGGTGAGGGCTTCCTTTTTCTATCATATCAGTCTTCAGCTCACGTCAGAGACAGTTATTGGTAGCTCTTCGTATCCTAACATTTTAAACGGTCACAGCTTCAGTGTTGTGCTACTTGGAGCTGCCATGCCCTTCTTAAAGAATCATGGAAACTAGTTTGTTAGTGGTGCTGAGGGCCATTGGGAGACACACACACACACCCCGACATAGAGCTATAATTATCATAGTGATTTAATAGTCAATCCCTCTCCTCTGGGAGCTCTGAGAGTTGTAGCTCTGGAGGTCATTTATGAACTGTAGGACACCCCTGCTCCTAACAGCAGACTTATATGGTGACTTATATACAGCAGCTAAAAGGGGAGCCACTGAGAGAAAAGTGAAGTATCAACCTGCTTGGGGGAACCCTGGTGTTCGCAGCAGTACAAAAATATTTTTGAAAAAACACTTAAACGGGTAGCCCCACCCCACTTAAAGAACAACAGCAGCCTAATGAGAACTGAGCATGCTCAGCTGCCTTGCTGTCTGGAACCCTGAACAGGAGCACTCCTGTTAGGATGCGAGGATATGCACATTTTGCTGCAGTCTCTCTGATCAGAACATAGCTGTTATAAATAACTATCTTCAGTTTTCACCGTATACTAACCTATGACCTAAACCGTTTCTTGATTCTGCCAGAAGTAATTTACAGCTGGGCACATACTGAAGTGACGCGCTGAATATTTGAAAGCCTTAGGAGTGACACATCTTCCCAATCGGTTGCTCTTTTGGCCAGAGAGATTACAGGTAGTAAACTCTTCTTCTCCAGCATGTTTATCCAAGGAGGAGTTGCCTTATAGTGGAATGGCTGCTAGCCGTCAATGGCTGTTATCCACAATGGCTGTGCAGTAAGGTTTTTGAATACCAGTTGCTGGAAACCACAGGAGGCGAGAATGCTCTTGTGCTTAGATCCTTGCATGTTTCCGACGGGAGTCTGGTCAGCCACTGTGAGAACAGGATGCTGGACTAGATGGGCCTTTGGGCAATCCAAAAGGTTCTTATTGTGTTCCTATGGAAGCTCATCCAGCTCAGGACTATGAACAGGACCCTAGGGCCAGGGGGAGGGTCTCAAGCAGGGGACTTTCCAAGCCCTACCCTGGGAATGTTTTAACACTGCTGATGCCCAGGAATGTTCCTAGGACACCATCACTCTTAACCCTCAAATCTCTCCTCCCCAAGCTGGTGACTGGCTGGACTTGGTCACATCAAATTGCAGAAGGTACCCACTGGAACAACCAGGTTGGTTTCAAGACGATGTTCCTGAATTCAGCCAGTTTCTCTAAGAGACATTTCTCTTCCCTGCAAGATGTTCCAAGAACAAAACAAAAAAAATTATTGGTGCCCAGGCATGAAGAGACCAGTGTGTGTTGATGCACCTAGAGTGGATCAGATATCTTAAGCCTCATATGCACAGGGAGGTTCAGGAGAAGAAATTGCTTTGGAATGACACGATCACTCCCGCTGAGCGAGCAGACACAACGGCCACGGGGATGTCGTGTCTGTCCAAAGCTCTTTCAAGGATCCCAACTGGGCCCATGAAAAAAAATACAGCAGGGTGAACGAGTGAGCAGCTTTTCCAGTCCCAAAGAAGACATTTCATGCAATGTCATGCGTCTTGTCTATAGCACAGATTCACTCATTCATTTCATAGCATGTCCTGCTAGCACAGAGTAAATAGCTGCTTCTGGTTCATCAAGGATGGGCACTTCTAGTTTCTCAAGGGTATATTTCCTACAGCTGCATAATCTTGCACAGGAAGTAAAAGGAGAAGTGAATACGTGAGGTTTCTACCACACTGGATCTGGCCCATGCAAGTTGACAGTCCTTTCATATAAATTATTGTGTGTGGTACAAGTATACATGTGAGATGTCATGTGAGTCATGCTGTGTGTAAGGAGGAAAGGAACTCACAAATTAGATGCTCGTTCTTTTATTTGCCTGCCAAGCCAAAAGGATGTTAAGCTAAGGAGCCAAATAGATAACATAATAAACCAACTCCCCAAACAACAGCTCTGCATCCAAGACTCCTTCCTTATTCTGGTTGCCGTACAGGCCCAAATGGGAATGTTGATATAATTGTTTCCTAATCAAAGCACATGTTGTAAAATAAAAGATTTTTTAAAAAATGTTATTGGGAACTAGGGGAAAAGAATCAAGCACTTTTCAAATGGTTGAACATGTAAATAAGTAATATAGGTCCTCTGTGTCAATCTGCAAATGGTAAGTAAACACACAAAAATGCTTAGTACTGAATATACACAATTGCTACAGTTCCTGTTATTATCCACTCTAGCCAACATGGTGCCTCCAAATGTTGAACTCCAACTCCCATCAGCCTCAGCCAGCAAATTCAGTGATCAAGGATGCTGGGAGTTGTGGCCCACAAACATCGGGAGGAAGTTGAGGAAGGCTATTGGCAAGGTCCCTCCAGAATGATCTTCAGGTGGAGGGTTTCCCTTTAAGACTGGAGAAGTCAGCGATAGAACCCAGGTCCTTTGTACGTGCAAAACATGTGCTTTATTTACTACTGAGCTATAGCCTCTCAAAGGGACGCGGGTGGCGCTGTGGGTTAAACCACAGAGCCTAGGACTTGCCGATCAGAAGGTCAGCGGTTTGAATCCCCGTGACGGGGTGAGCTCCCGTTGCTCTGTCCCTGCTCCTGCCCACCTAGCAGTTCGAAAGCATGTCAAAGTGCAAGTAGATAAATAGGTACCGCTCCGGCGGGAGGGTAAACGGCGTTTCCGTGCACTGCTCTGGTTCGCCAGAAGCAGCTTAGTCATGCTGGCCACATGACCCGGAAGCTGTACTCCGGCTCCCTTGGCCAGTAAGGTGAGATGAGCGCCGCAACCCCAGAGTCGGTCACGACTGGACCTAATGGTCAGGGGTCCCTTTACCTTTATAGCCTCTCAATATTGGCATATTAACTCTGAGATCTTCCACTGGATTAAAAAAGGGTCAAAACTGAAACGCTGCCACGGAAGTGCATTTTTCCTTAGCTGGAAGCTTCCAGCGCAGTCTTGCTTGGGGCATGTCAACGGAGCCCAAGAACATTGTCTCGGCTTGCCGCTATGAGCCATGCCAAAAGCGATTTAGCAGTCTAGTCCAGTGACTAAGGTTCTGTCAGGTCTCCAGTTGCATCTGGAAGGACTAGATGGCTCTAGTTTGGAGATGAACTGCATAATCCCTTGTGTGTTTATTCGGAGGTAAGCAATGGGTGAGCATACATAGGACTGAAGATTAACAGGCCTTGAATCTCGAACTGACAAGGACATATTTTAGTGCCCAAGCTATAGAACACCAACAGCCTTGTTGCTTACAATAGGGTTTCCAGCAGAAGCATCAGTGCAAGGGGCTAGGCCTGCTGCTACTGCTGTTGCACCCTTGATAATAGTATTCCCAGCTATCCATTTCCCCTCAGGCTGGATGCAAAGCAGCTAATTTGTGTGGGCATGCAATGGAGTGCCAATGCATTCAATGGAGTGCCAAGGCAACCGTAGCGGGGCTTGGGGGGGGGGAGAATCTTCTGCCACGGCTGACAGTCAGTAGTTGGTCTGGCGTGAGAAGGAATTCTCAGATCATCTCTTGGCTGTGAGTGGTGCAGAGAGTGCGGCCCCCCTTTTTAGATCCTTCAACCTCAACAAAGAGAAGTGGGTGCACCAGGGTGTCGGATGAGAACGGGTAATGAGATGCCGATGTGAGGTCTGTTGTGCACTCTGCTGAGAAATAAAACATGCAACTGCACCAAAAAAAGGAAAGATTGAATTCTGACTTGTTGATTACTCAGATCCAATCAAAATTAAACATGTGCCCTGTGTTTGAATAATGAACACTTACAGCAGAGGGTAGGGGATCTCAGGCCAGGGAATGGTTGGATGTGACGCTCCAGGCCCCCTAGACCCTCCCCAGGCCACACTCCTTTGCTGTCTCTGCTTCAAGGTCTCCTTGAGGGCTCGCATGGACAAGAGGATGGAGAAATTAAGGCACAGAAGCCTCTTAAGGTTTGCATAGCTAGGAATGTAGCCTACTGCACAAATGAAAGAGTCGTATCCATTGTCCTGCCCACTTTCGCCTCTGGGGCTGCTCACCACTCGCCTGCAGCTGCCAGAAGGCTGCCCACAAAGGGATGCAGCCCTTGGGCCAGAGAAGGTGCTCCTTCCCTGCTTTAATGTGTATCACGGCAGTCTCAAGAGCTGAAAATGACATTCAAAGAAAGAAGAAGGAGCAAGCAAACTCAGGTTACTGTATGCTGTGGTTTTAATGTGCTTATGCAGGGGTCAGCAAACTTTTTCAGCAGGGGGCCGGTCCACTGTCCCTCAGACCTTGTGAGGGGCCGGACTATATTTTTTTTGGGGGGGGGAATGATGCAAGAGCCCCATGAGCCCCAGTGGCTGCTTACCTGTGTCTTGCGAGTGGCAGGGGCTGGTGGCGGCGGCGGGGGAACGATGAGCCATGTGCAAAAGGGCTCTGGAGAGGGGCTGCTTAAAATGGCGGCCGCTTGAGCGCTGCTGCTGCTGGCACCAACAAAGCCTGGCCGCCTTCCTCCTCTAGGCAGGGCGGGGAGAAGTCAGGAGGGAGGGGGAGGCGCCACCGGTGCCATGAGAGGAAGAGGGAAAGAATATACGTGCTGGTGATCCACACAGCAATTCCCAGACCGTCTGTGGGCCAGATCCAGAAGGCAATTGGGCCTGATCTGGCCCGTGGACCTTAGTTTGCCTTATGTGAAAGCGGGCTGAGGCATTATCTTTATCCTTTTTCAAATAAACATAGGTTTCATAGACTCATAGGGCCAAGGGCTCCTTGGAGGTCATCAAGTCCAACCCTCTCTGCTCAGTGGAGAAAGCAGCTTCAGTATCAGCTGGTATTCAGCCTCTGCTTAAAGCTGCCCAGCAAAGGAGAGCCTACCACCTCCCAAGGCACTTTGTTCTTCTGTCCAACAGCTCTGGCTGTTAGGAAGTTTTGCCTAATGTTGGGGTGAAATCGGTTTCCCTGTGATTTCTACCCAGTTGGTGGTATTCAGCTAAGTGGACCCACTGGCCCCAACTTAGTCGCAAAGTGCGAAAATTCATTTTGTATACATGGTTAAGTTTTTAAAGAGGAACCCCATGTAGCCAGAACAGTGCAAGGGGGGAAAAAAACAGAGAGAAAGATGTCTGTTTAGATCAAAGAGCCTTCTCTGGCATAATCTAATCTTTCCCGTGTGGCTGATAATGAGGAAGGTTTAACTCAACTCTGCATCTCTCATTCACAGATGTGAAAACAAAGTTGGAAGATACAGTATGTGGAGAATCAGGGTCCAAATATTCTCTCTGATGTTTTCACCTTGCATCCTGCTAAAGTCCAACATATACACCCCCAATAAATATGTGTGTCCCAGTCACATGTTATATTCTGCATAGTACACCCACAAGCCTGAATCCACAGCAATATTCCACACACACCCCGCCCATGTAACGGATAGTAAAACCTAATGTTACCTAATTTAAATTTATACAATATTATAGCTAATATAAATAAATATTCCTGTACTGAGCAGGGGGCTGAAATGGGTGACCTCTAGTCCTTTCCAACACAAAATGGCCTTGGCAAGTCTGTTGAGTTGCTGACTTGCACTTTAAAACAATGGACTTTGTTTATTCTATTCTGATATTTGTTTGTATTTTATTATATTTACTATATTTTGATTTTATAACTTTTGTAAACTACTTAGGGATTTTTTGGGGGTTTTTTTGCCAAAAACATGAAGCAGTATTTTCATTCATTCATTCTCTGACGCTTGCTTCCTCCCAAAGGAGCCTAGTGCTCCTATAGACATCTTCTTTATTATTTATTAAATATTATACACTGCTCTTCATCTGAGGAGTGAGAGTGGTTTACAGTACAAAAACACCACCTTCTAACTAAATAAAGGGTTCATTCATACTTTTGTTGCATGTGGGCAGCATCCTGCCCTTCCATCCATTTTCATTGTCTGTATGATGTCCTCCTTCAAATCGCTGTCTTCCTGCACTTTCCTCTCCTTCAATCCAGATTTTCTGAATCCAAAAGGGAGAGGATGTGAGAAAATCTGGAGCAGAAAGTGCAGGAAGGAGTCATATGGACAACAGAGAACTAACACAGGTACAAGCAGCTTAATGTCCACAATAAACAACAGTATGAACGAACTACCATGCTGTAGTCTATGCTGTTGGATTATGGCTTAAATTAAGAAAGCATGAATATCAATGCCCTGGAACTTCAGTCCTCCCCGGAGTAATACCTAATCTTGTTGGCATAGCTGGTTAGAAACTGCAAATGTGCTGTTTTCTAGGGAAACCTGCTGATGGCAAAATAGCCATCAGCAGCAGAGGTTACTGTCCACTGAGACTGATAGAGCAGAAGGCAAGGAGCCCAGACAGCAGTACACTCAATAATTAGTGGAGCCAACTCATCTTAAGCTTTGTTTCTGTTCTCTTCTCTGCTATGTTTTATAAGGGCAACACTGAGACTACAGATGAGGGAGATGGTAGGCAGTTCCACCACACTGGGCTCATTGGAAGATGGGCTGGTGGGGGCTGGCTGAGAGCAGACTAAGGTTGGTGGGGCAGTGCTTCATTTGCCCATATGGACTAGCCTCCACTAGCCATTAGAAATATTACATTCAGTGTCTACATTTTGTTTGCATTTCTGTTGGCCTGGACAGGGGGAGTTGCTTGGCGATGTTTCACTTCTGCTTCTGGTATATTTCAAACAGTTTCCATTGTTCGTAGTGCCACCCAGGCTATAAATAAAAATGCAAACAGACTATAGCTTTCGACACAGTCTCTGAAAGAGAGATTTTCATACCAGGCACACTTATTATTTATAAGTGATGTGCTCCTTACCAGAGCTATGACAAGTGCCGACGACTGCTGGACAGATCATTGATTAATGCGTTCTACATTGGCTATCGAGATACCTCAGCGCAGGCTTCAAGGAAGGAAACCAAGGCGCAAAATGAACACTCAAGCCCTTCAAGATCCTATTAAGTGGGATTGCTTCCAAATTACTCTTAAGGACCACCAGTGTTGAAGCAATAATTCTTCAACATCAACTTTGTTGGACTGGTCATGTTGTTCCGATGCCTGATTATCGTCTTCCAAAGCAACTACTCTATTCCCAACTCAAGAATAGAAAGTGAAATAGTGGTGGACAACAAAAGAGGTTTAAAGACTCTCTCAAGGCAAATCTTTTAAAATGTAGGAGAAACATGGACAATTGTGAAACACTGGCCTGCGAGCGCTCCAACTGGAGAACAGCCTTTGGAGATCAGCCGTGGGCTTTGAAGACGCTCAAACTCAGGATGAAAGGGAAACATGTTAAGAGGAAGGCACAGCTAGCAAACCCTCACTGTGATCAATTCCTGCCCGGAAACCTATGTCCCCACTGTGGAAGGACGTGTGGATCCAGAATTGGCCTCCACAGTCACTTACAGACTCACTGTTAAGACTGTGTTCATGAAAGACGATCTTACTCGGCTACAACTGATCACTAAAGAAGAAGAAGAAGATTTATATTCCATCTTTTCCCCGACAGGGACTCCAGTCCAAGTGGCTTACAGATAAAACAGGACCAGCTAAAAACATAGGGATGAAAACAACAACAAAAAACTACAACAATTAAGCATTGATAGATTTAAAACTATAAATATAGTTTCCAAAAATGTTGTATGTTACATCACAAAAGACTCATGAGTAAGCTTGGCACCCATGGAAGAAGGGGAGAAGTACTCTTGTAGGTTAGGAATTGGTTAAGTAGCAAAAACCAGAAAGCAGGAATAAATGTAGAAAT
Source organism: Podarcis filfolensis (assembly GCF_964270895.1). NCBI lineage: Eukaryota > Metazoa > Chordata > Lepidosauria > Squamata > Lacertidae > Podarcis > Podarcis filfolensis. The sequence goes on from NC_139605.1 coordinate 20,736,423, forward strand.
GTAGAAGGTGGAGTTTCCCGAAGAAACTGTATTGGGACCTGTGCTTTTAACTTTTTCATATATCATTAGAGTGAGGGGTGAGCAGTGAGGTAGCCAAGTTTGCTGATGACACTCAGTTGTCCAGGTCCATTATAACAAAGAGAGATTGCGAAGAGCTCCAAAGAACCTTTTCAAATAGGCAGTAAAGCAACAAATGCAATTCAACATGCCCACCTGTGCGTACAGACAACATAGCTAGTAACTGCCATTTTAGACTACGTTATCGTGCAAAGTCATGCAGAATTGCAAACTGCTATGTACAAAAAATGCTATGACCCATGTGTGTTTTCAAAGGCTACATATGTATATACAGCCTAGGGCTACAATCCTACCTAAGGGGTTACTGGGTTGCTGTTTTTATTTTGATTATATATTTTGATTTTATTCCGTTAACCGCCCTGAGACCTCTGGGCATAGGGCAGTATATAAATTAGAATAATAATAATACCCATTTGCCAGGGAGTAAACTACATTGAATTCAATAGGACTTCTGAGGAATTCTGAGTAGACATGGCTATGACAATGTGTTGTAAGAAACTAATTATGGCGCAAGCCTCGGTGGACCTGATGAAAAGATTATGCCATTTTTTAAAAAAAATCTGTCTTTTATTTTTATTTTTTAAAAATAAAATTGTTATTAGATTTTCCACAATGATAACACAAACCACAAAGCAAAATGATACACGGAAAAAGAAAAAAAAAGGGGGGGGGGAATCTGTCTTTTAAAGTGCCCAAAGACTCGACAACACCAAGGGTGGCAGAATCCCACTCCTACGATGCCCATGCCAGCTTTGGCTCCACCCGGAAGTCAGTCTATCCTATAGTTCTATGTTTATTTTCCATCATGACATCACATCCTGGAAAAACGGGCGGACTTCCCCCCTCCCCCGCCCACCAGGAAAGAATTCCGGAGTCGCCATGGAGACGCGCGAGAGCCGCCTGTCTGTCTCCGAGACCCTGGAGGCCTTGAACGCTGCTCTCCGAGGAAAGGCCGGGGTCGGTGCTCGTGGCCCGGTCTGGTTCAAGGAGAGCAGCGCCCGGAACTTACGTAGCAGGGATTTCCTGGCTCCGCAGGCTGCCCTGATGGCCATGTTCGCGGACGGGCAGGTAAGGGGGCGTGTCCTTCGCGGAAAGGGGCGGGGCGATGGGGCGGGGCTGCCTTGCCTGTATTCATTTATTGGTATGCAAATAGTTAGTTCCCCTGTGAGGTACTACCTCCAGCTGTCAGGTGGTGCTTTGTGATTTACTATTATTATTATTATTCCTGTATTACAGGGGGTTGGACTAGATGACCCTAGGGGGTTCGTACAACTTACAACTCTATGGTTGTAGTAATAATAATAATAATAATAATAATTTATTACTTATACCCTGCCCATCTGGCCGAGCCTCCCCACTCTGGGCTGCTTCTAACAGAATATTAAAAACACAATAAAACACCAGACATTAAAAACTTCCCTAAACAGGGCTGCCTTCAGATGTCTTCTAAAAACCAGATAGTTGTTTATTTCCTTGACATCTGATGGGAGGGTGTTCCACAGGGCAGGTGCCACCACCGAGAAGGCCCTCTGCCGGGTTCTCTGTAACCTCACTTCTCCCAGTGAGGGAACCGCCAGAAGGACCTCGGAGCTGGACTTCAGTGTCCGGGCAGAACGATGGTGGTGGAGATGCTCCTTCAGGTATACTGGGCCGAGGCTGTTTAGGGGTTTAAAGGTCAGCACCAACACTTATCACTCCATATTTTATTTATACTCCTCTTTCCAGGTATCTTAGAGAAGACTTGACTGCAGAAGTCACCTACTAATTCTTTCTCTGCAGCAGATTATTTTAGTGATCTAGAGACCAGGTTTTAATACGTCACCCACAGCATTTTAGCTAAGAAAGCCCAGCTGTGATCTATTTGTGCTTGAAATTTGGGTTGTCTTTTTTTTTTTTTTAAATCTAACTACATGGTGACCTGCTTTGTTTCTGCTCCTGAACAGCGCAAACCAGGAGGAAGTCGACGCTCCTTGACTCATCTCCCTTTTCTTGTATCACAACAGGTTCCCGATGGCGTTGCTGAGAGTGTGTCTTCACTTAAACACCCAGGGTTGCCACCCATCCGGAGTTGCCAAAAGAGCCCAGCTGGACTGACTGTGCAGTTAGAGAGGCCTGCTGTCTTTGAGCAGGTCCTGAAAGCCATTTCTGTGTATGCGGAGCCCCCTCAAACAGCCCATGGGCACAGCATCCTCCTGAACTGTGTGCCCCTGCACGGCTGCAAGGGCCTGAACTCGCTGAGTTTGAGTCACCTGAGAACCATACTGGTCACTGACCACCTTGCAGGCACACTCCGAGCTCAAGGGTTAGTAGATGCAACTCAATGGACCTATTCTAATTGTCAATCACGGATCCAGGAACATGTGTGGCTTTCTTATTTGTTTATTACAACTTTACACACAATGAGAAATAGATGCAACATTGTTCAGTGGGGGTGACTTCTAAGTAGGCATGCAGACGATTGCAGCATTAATTTGTCCTCCCCACAGTTCAAAGCTGCTTCTATAGCTGTGAATGTGCTGTGTTTTGGAGAGAACAGTACAGTGGTACCTCAGGTTAAGTACTTAATTCGTTCCGGAGGTCCGTTCTTAACCTGAAACTGTTCTTAACCTGAAGCACCACTTTAGCTAATGGGGCCTCCTGCTGCTGCCGCACCGCCAGAGCACGATTTCTGTTCTCATCCTGAAGCAAAGTTCTTAACCTGAGGTGATATTTCTGGGTTAGTGGAGGCTGTAACCTGAAGCATATGTAACCTGAGATACCATTGTATTGTCCTTTCTAGGACTTCGGCAACATTCTGAGAATCTTTCCTTCTTTTTAAGAGAGCTCTTGGTTCTAGCCTTCATTTCTGTGGAGGAGAAGTTCAGATTTGGAAAGCAGTGCTCTACCGTCAAGCCTTTAAATACAGCACTCAGTCCATACTGGACCTTTAGCTGTTCTTTGTGTAGAATATGGAGAGTTTTTCTTCTGCTCACTTTGGCAGTTGTATGGCCAATGTTATGTGTGGTTCTTTGCCTTTCAGGATGGATGTACACCTGGTCCCATCTTCGGTTGATGAGGAAATCCATAGATTCCTGCAACGGCTACGAGTTAAGTGGCCTTCAGCTTTGGAAGCCTCCCAAAGCCCTGAGGATATTCAAGCCATGAAGGAAAACCTTCGCCAATGTTCTCATGCCACTTTTGACCAGACGGAGCAGAATGCTGTTGTGTGCAAAGTGCACTTGAAAGGATTCCTTGAGGAGGAGCAGGAAGACTTGGAGGGCTATGACCCTAATGTGGACGTCTTTCTTGGTAGGCGCTTTATTTTATCATTTTTAAACAGATGCTTGCCTTATCCCTAAGACAGGGATCTTTTTGTATCTACCTTCACAACAATGTAGGTTGAGGACTGAGAAGATGACTTGCCAAGCTAATATGGGAGCCTCTGTGGTGTAACACTTAGAGTGTTGGACTAGGGGACCTGGGAGAAAAAGGTTTGAATTTTTGCTGAGTGACCTTGGGCCTGTCACTCTCTCTTAGCCAAACCAAATAAAATAATTGGAAACCAGTTCCAATGCTGTTATACCAAGTCTATTGACCTGACGGGTGTTTTTATCAAGGAAATAGCTGTGGCTGGATCACGGTTGAATTAGTTCCACTTGGTTGCACTTCTTCTTCTTTGGCGATCGCTCATAGTCGAGTAAGATTGTCTTCCATAAACACGGTTTTAACAATGAGTCTGTAGGTGACTGTGGAGGCCAATTCTGGATCCACACATCTGGATCCCACACAGTGGGAACATTGGTTTCCGGGCAGGAGTTGATCACAGTGTGGATTTGCCAAGCGTGCCTTCCTCTTAGCACATTTCTCCCTTGTGTCCTGAGTTTGAGTATCTTCAAAGTGTCTTAAAGCCCTGAGTTGTGTCCTGAGTTCAAGTGTCTTCGAGTGTCTTCAAAGCCCATGACCCCTTTGGTAAAGGCTGTTCTCCAATTGGAGCGCTCGCAGGCCAGTGTTTCCCAGTTGTCAGTGTTTATACTACATTTTTTTAGATTTGCCTTGGTTGCACTAAGCGCTAGGAAACCAAGAGCTCTAGAGCTGCAGAAACAGGCAGAGCAGAAACTGAACACCCTTCACACAATATTTCCTGAGAGCCAGTGTGGCACTGTGGTTGGAATGTTGGACAGGGACCTGGACCAGGGTTCAAGTGCTAACTCAGACATGAAGATAACTGGGTAACCTTGGGCCAGTTACTGACTCTCAGCCCAACCAACTTCACAAGGTTGTTGTGAGGATATAATGGGTTGGGGGGAGCGCATGGGGACAACCATGTATCCCACCTTGAGTTGTCTGTAGGAAAGGTGGGGCTGGGGCATTGTTTGGGTGGTTTAGTTGTGGGGGGCGTTGTTGCTGTTGGTTTTTTTTCGTATATTCATTTCAGATTTTGTTGTGATTAGCGTGGAAATTTTTCAGCTTGGTATTGTATTTTTAAAATTTATCGGATTATGACTACTTTTCTTACGTTGTAGTTATGTATCTTTTTATATGTTGTAAGCCACAATGATCGTGGTTTGAACTGTGGAAAGGCAGCGTGCAAATAAAACTATGTATGGGTGTATACATGTAGTAATAATAATAATAATAATTCATTCCTTTTCAGTAACAGAGGAAAAGCTGCGCCATGTGGCTGAGCTGCAGCGTGTGGCCCTGCAGTGCACGGTGAGTAGACTTCAGCCAGGGGTGAACGGAGCAACCCTCTTGTGTGGTCTCTGCATCTCATGTGAGCTGCCGCTGTTCTGCAGGTTGCACAAAACAATGAAATACCGTGAAAATCCCTGAAACAAGAAGTAATTGACTAGAAATATTATCTTATAGAAATAAATTAAATAATAAAAATCAAAAAGCTTAAGGAAAAAAATTAGAAAAACCTAGAATTGTACAAAGCCTTAACGGGATGCCGGCTACAAACCTTGTTTCACTGAACTATTCAGTTTCCTCAGAAGGAAATAGAAAAAATCATAAACCTTAAATGACCAAAATTCAAAAATGGGGTTAAAACTCCCCAGAATTCTGAAGTATTGTAATATTCTAGGTTTTTCTAATTTTTTCCTTAAACTTTTTGATTTTTATTATTTAGTTTATTTCTATAAGATAATATTTCTAGTCGATTACTTCTCGTTTCAGGGATTTTCACGGTATTTCATTGTTTTGTGTAATTTCTTGGTTCCGTGACTGTCTTTTTTCTACTTGCTCTTCTGCAGGTGGCTGCACCAGAAAAACACTGCTGCATTGTGCATGTGGTGAGCAGCGAGGAGGCCTTCCAGCAGCAGAAGGTGGACTTGCTATTGAGGCTGTTAGCCCCACCAGTCCTCGCAGTTTCACAGGTGAGGAGTACCCTTTCTTTCCAGGATGGCATACGGTACAAGCTGTGTGTAAAGCTCTTCCTGCTATGTTGGGTTGCTGTGGGGTCAGATTGGGACCGTAGCACAGGGGAAGGGACTTTTACCTTTGACCTCACTGCAGCCCCATTTGGAATTTCCTGCTCCGTTTTTTTTCTTTTTTAAGAGGGGAGAAAAGCTCCCATTTATGTCAATTGGGGAGCTTTCTTTCTGTTGCAAAAAGCAAGCACATGGCGGTTGTGGGCGACTAATGCTTTGTTACCTATTTATTCCCTAGAAACACCTTGTCTGTGGGCCTGTCAAAGTCACTCGCTGTGCCTCTCCCATGGGTGCTCTTCAGTATTTCCAGTAAGTTGCTTTTCTCTGCCACGACCCTTCCCACACCGGACCCTTCCGCTTTACTAATAACAGTGAAGCGGTTATTTTTCCGCAAGGGCAAGCTGGTGATGAAAGCACGCTCTTGCTTGCGCTTACCTTCTGGGTATTCTGCACTTACCTTTCGGTCGCTCATGGAAATTGCTGCATTACAGCTGCTTGATAAGCAGCTGGTTTGTGATGCTGTCTTAAGCCCTCGTTCTTGACTTTGGACAAACAGCTTTGTTTCCAGAGTCCTGAGTGTGGTGGGGCTCCTGGCATTGTGGTTCAGAAGAATGCATTGAGAAACTTTGCCGGTACAGTCATACCTCTTGTTACGTTCGGTTCAGGTTACGTCTTTTCAGGTTGCGGAAGCACCGGAAAGGGTTACTTCTGGGTTTCACCGCTCATGCATGCGCAGACGCTCAAAATGATGTCACGCGCATGCGCAGAAGCGGCAAATCGTGACCCGCGCAGACGCAAGTTGCATTCTGCTCATATTGTGAACGGGGCTCCAGAACGGATCCCGTTCGCAACCAGAGGTACCACTGTACTGAGTCTGCACATGTGGACGGGGTCTTTCTCCCTACCTTTTCCCACCAGCACTAGTATTATTCAGCATTTGGTTTTGCCCCCGTGGCACTGTAAGTATGACATGTTCTCTTTTCTGAGGGGCTGCAACATCTCCTTGCTTATAGGCTGCGGAACTCCCAGATGTACGAGGCTTCAGTGCTGAAATATGGGGACCTCTCTCAAGGTAATGGTTTGTCTCTTCATTTGTTGCATGCTGTTCTGTCTCCTTGTTTCTGCTTCTGGGAGGTTTAGATGTGTCCTACAGCTGGCATGTTGGGGGTTGTTCTTCCTGTTATTCTGGGTTTCTTGCCCACTTCAGTTGAATGTCTTGCCCAACTGCTTGAAAAGGCTTTATTATGAGTCTACCAGACTTCCCTTCCACCCTGTTGGACAGGGGAACCATAAGCATTTCATCCTGGATGCGCCCCAGCTCCCAAGTGGTCTCTTCCACTGAACACTCCAGTTCCACTGAGCTCCTTTTTAATTTACAGTGGTACTTCAGGTTAAGTACTTAATTCGTTCCGGAGGTCCATCCTTAACCTGAAACTGTTCTTAACCTGAAGCACCGCTTTAGCTAATGGGGCCTCCTGCTGCTGCCGCGCCGCCGGAGCACGATTTCTGTTCTCATCCTGAAGCAAAGTTCTTAACCCGAGGTACTATTTCTGGGTTAGTGGAGTCTGTAACCTGAAGTGTATGTAACCCAACGTACCACTGTATTTATAAATTACATCTCCAACAAATTTATAGCCGCGCTTTCCCCTGCCACAAAGGAGTCAGTCAGAGCAGCTTGCAAAAATGAAAGCAAACATTAAAACAACGGTTAACCCAATAATTGAAACACAAATTATCAAACTAAGAAACAGCAGCAAAAGACAAGAGCCCTTAAGTGGCAATAGAATCAAAAGCTTCTTTAAAAAAAGGAATGCTTTCAATTATCAATGCTTTTGTAACTGCTGGTCTGTTTTTTCGGCTTCCTTCCTTTAGACGACACCTGGACGGAAACAGTCGGCGTCTTGACATCAGCTGCCATCCGATTTGAGATGCTGAGCACGACCCATCGGAACCAGGTAAGCGGAGGAGTCCCTTTCAGGTGTGGTGCGTTCACAGTCAGGAGGCGATTGGGTTGCTCATGGGTGGAAGTGGTATAATTTCAGCTGCGTGGAACTGCTTTCTTTGGGACTACAACTCCCATCATCCCTAGCTAACAGGACCAGTGGTCAGGGATGATGGGAGTTGTAGTCCCAAAACATCTGGTGGGCTGAGTTTGCCTATGCCTGGTTTAAAACATGACTCATGCTTCATGTTGTAGCAGTTACCACTCCCTCAGCTTACAGTCCCAAGTTACAGCAGCTGGGAATGTCTAGCTCCAAAACAAAACCCATAACCCTTTCTTAACAGAGTAATTAGGTGCACAGGTATGGGGACAGTGGACAGAGGCATTGCAACACTGGGGAGTGTAGATGAATTTGGGGACATAAGAAAATAGCAAACTGGCTTAGAGTGAATCGGAAGAATGCAACAGGCAACTTTGGGCCAAGGGAAGGGGGTGGTGGTTATCATCACCTTGACAGATGTGGATGTGATGGGCCATGAATAAAGGACAGTTGCAAATGAGCAGACACAATTAGCCTTATGCAGGCGGATTTGTCAGAATCCCTCTCTTCCAGGAGGAGGGAGTCTGGGTTGGCCTGGGCAAGGCCACCCTTTCTGGAAAGTGGAGATAGATAGATGGTGGCCGGTGCTCCCTTCACTTTCATTCTTTGGAGAGGAGCACCTTGGTAGCTTGCAGGGGAGGCCAGGGCCTTCTTGGGAATAGGGCTACACCTGACATTCTCTGCCTGTTCCCCACCCCCCACCCAGAATTGATTTTTGCATCATCCTCAGGTTCTCCTGGATGTGGAGGAGACCAGCATCTCCACCAAAGGGACCAAGAGCGGAGCCTTTGTGATGTACAACTGTGCTCGGCTGGCCACACTCTTTGAAACGTACCAGCGGGCCGTAGAGCAAGGTGAGAGCCCTCCCCTCTTCACGCACGCTGTGCCATGTCAGCCATGATTCTGTGTATTGGTTGACAATTGGCCTGGACCTGGACCTTCCCCAAGAAGCTGGGGCAGTACTTAAGTCGCCTGATTCAGCATTCAAGGAAACAACTTGATTGTGGAGCTGTCGTGCTTTGTGCTTGTGGGGCCCCGTCGGTCCTGGGACTAGGAACAGCCAGCCTGCCATGGCTGTTATCGTAATGAATTTTCTAGAGGAGGGAGGGTCCCTTGCATTGGCCAGTGATTTGTAGCAGGCGGCCAGAAACTATGGATCCTTGGCTTGGATAAAAGCATTCAGAAAGGTACCTGATATTAAAACGTTCGCCATGTGTGGAATTGTGACACTTTACACACACACACACACACACACCTCCTGACTACAGAGGCAGACTTTGAAACTTGCACACAGTGTCTCCCAGACTTAGAAACCAGAAGGGCAAAGTTTTGGCTCTAGCGGTCGAGGGATGGTGCACCCACACACTGCCTTCAGCTCATTTCTACTCAGCGTAGACCTGCTGAACTTAGTGAACCTAGGTTAGTCAAGTCTATTAACTTCAGTGGGTCTACTCTTGAGCAGAGCTCGCATTGCCTATAACTCTTTATGTCTTTCTCCACGGCCCAAGCTCCTGTTCCCTTTTACGCATCCTGGTTTATTGCTGCTCTCCCAAAATGCCATGCAGCCCTTTATTTTGCCCTTTAGAACTCCTAAATATTGCAGCTTCCCCACCTACTTTTTAGTTGCAGTTGGGATTAATTACAAAAAAAAAACAACTGAGCAAACTTAGGAATGTTGGTTTAATTTGCATGGCTCTCTGTAACTGGCAGGTTTGGAGTTTTGCTGCAGGAAATGTGAATCCCCCGGTATGGCTATCATTGCATCCCCCGAAAGGCTTTTGCCTAAGATGCTCCTATGGTAACAAATTTCTCCTATCCAATTCCAGGTCTGTACCCAGCCTTTCCTCAACCTTCGGAGCTGAACTACACATCTCTCAGGGAAGAGGTAAACAAAAGAATACAGTCGGCGACCATTTTAGGCACATCCAATTGATGCGTGGTTTCCAGTGCGTGGATCCTTTTGGTCCTGGAAGAAGGCAGAATGGGAGCAGGGCGCACTTATACATGCTCCGCTGACAAGCACAGGGGCCAGGAATGGAACCCCTGTGTGAAATGGTCACCAGCTGCACAACGATCCAGTCCTGCAGGGCTGCTCCTATATGTTTGTGTTCTTGGGAACACAAACATCATTTGGCAGGTTGAGCCAAGTTAGGGCAACTGATAGAAAGCCTGAAGGAGGGTCTAAAATATGCAGAGCTGGCCCACCCATGAAGCGGGGTGAAGCAACCGCTTCAGGCAGCGGAAAGGCAAGAAGCGGTCTCCCTACAGACGCTCTGTGCTGCCCCCTGCAGGAGCAACCCAGGTAAGGGAGGCATTGGCAGCGGCAGAGCAGCCGAGTATTCCACTACCCATCTTTGCTGCCCCTAGCGAATCTTACCCTCCCAGCCTGGTAGGGTGGTAAGGCTTTGCAAGGGCTTTTCCTCGAAGGGAAGCCCTTGCAGAGCCTCACGCCCTCCCAACATTGTGGGTGCAGCAGCAAGGCGTTTTGCCTCGGGGGCCAAAATGTCTCGGGGTGCCCCTGAAAACATTGATCTTGTCCAAACTTTCTGCTACAAAACAGGCCTCAATACACTTGCCTTGCACAAATCAGCTCACGGAATCTAGACCGCCGTGTGCTTCTATACCACAGTCAGGTGTTTGTGCTTCTTGCATCCGAAATCTCATTGCTTGGTTCCCTTCTTGCCGATTAACAAACTGGGTGATGAGTATAGGTCTAAGGGTGATTTGGACTACAACCCCCATCAGCCCCAGCAATCACGGCCCGTGGTCAAGGATGATGGGGGTCGTAGTCCAAAACATCTGGTTGGGGAAGGCTGTCCTACTGAGACTCCCACATGTTTCTTTTCTTTCTGCAGGGCGAATGGCTTTTGTTGTTCAACAGTATCCTGCCTTTCCAGGAGATCTTGAGCCAAGTGATGCAGGTGCCCATCTCCAGCGCCGGGCTCAGAGTCACAGCCAGCACGGAGGCGGTGAGCTGAGTTTTCAGATATTGTGAGGTGGGGCTGTTGGGCTGCCTTCCCCCCTCCCCTTTATCAGTTTGGCTTCCTCTTTTGGGTGTGCCCATAGGTGAATCTGTCATCGCTCTGCTTTGCGTTGCAGATTTGCAAGTTCCTGATCCAGCTGAGCATGGACTTCAGTTCCTACTACAACCGGGTGCATATCCTAGGGGTAAGTGCTCTGGGAGGAGAGTCGCTGGGGTATACCGTAATTTTCGCTCCAAAACACGCACTTTTTTGCTCCTAGAAAGTAAGGGAAAATCCCTGTGCGTGTTACAGAGCGAATGCACTCGACCGGAGCCATGGCTGCCGTCAGTCAAGCAAAGCGGGAGCCGCTTGCAGGGCTTTGCACGGCTCTAGCTTTGATTGCTTTACAGCCAGGAGGAGGGGGAGGAGCCGAGGAGGAGGGAGGGAAGGAGAGCCATGGCAGCAAAGTGGGCAGCAGCCGCTTACACACGAGGAGGGACAAACGGGAGCCATAGCGAGCCGGAAAAGCGCCGTGTAGCCAGCAACAGCTGCTGCAGCCTCAGCTAGCAAAGGTCCGTGCGCTCTCTAAACGGAGCAATGAGGCTGCAGAGGGACGGCAGGGCACAGGAGGGCTCTGAGCCACGAGCGCAGTGAAAACCAGTAAAAAAGTTTTTAAAAAGGCTGCTGGGGACAGGAGGGCACGGGATGAGGGAGAGGGGGAAATTACGATTCTCCCAGCGTCTCAGCTGATCCGCTGAGCAGGACTTGGGTTGCAGGGGATTCACCATTAGCTGCGTAAAGCAGCAAAGAGGGAGAGAAGGAGCAAAGCGGGAGAGGAAAGGAGCTGCTTACACTGCTGTAAGTGGCTGCTGTCTGGTTGGCTCCTTTAAAGCAACAGTGCTCTTTCCCTCCCCCCTCCCCGCTCAGCTCACCGAAAAGCTCCTTTTCCACACACCCCACGCGAGCTCCTTCTCCCCTTAAACCCCTCTCCTGCATCATTAGCAGCATCCTTCTCCACACACCCCACGTGTGTTCCTTCTCCCCTTAAACCCCTCTCCTGCATCATTAGCAGCATCCTTCTCCACACACCCCACACGAGCTCCTTCTCCCCATAAACCCCTCTCCTGCATCATTAGCAGCATCCTTCTCTACACACCCCACGCGTGTTCCTTCTCCCCATAAACCCCTCTCCTGCATCATTAGCAGCATCCTTCTCCACACACCCCACACGAGCTCCTTCTCCCCTTAAACCCCTCTCCTGCATCATTAGCAGCATCCTTCTCTACACACCCCACGCGTGTTCCTTCTCCCCATAAACCCCTCTCCTGCATCATTAGCAGCATCCTTCTCCACACACCCCACATGAGCTCCTTCTCCCCTTAAACCCATCTCCTGCATCATTAGCAGCATCCTTCTCCACACACCCCACGCGTGTTCCTTGTCCCTTGAATGCTTTTCCTTCCCTCCCCACTTAAAACGTGGTTACAAAGCACGGATCCACATGGATCCTCAGGATTTTTGCACTGGGTCACCCCAAGTTCACCATCAGATCACATAGCATATCCATGGCTACAGCCTGCACCAAAAAACACACACGCACCCACTGTTTCATGGGGCTGCAATGGCGCAAAAACGTGGTTACAAAGCTTGGCTCCACGTGGATCCTCAGGATTTTTGCATTGGGCTACCCCAAACTCACCGTCGGATCACGTCTGTGGCCACAGCATGAACCACAAAAATCATACATCCACTGTTTCGTTTAGAATATTTTTTTTCTTGTTTTCCTCCTCTAAAAAACTACGTGCGTGTTATGGTCAGGTGCGTGTTATAGAGCGAAAAATACGGTACATTGAGTTGCAAGTCCACACTGCATCAGCTCAGGCTATTTCCACATAATGAACATCTGGCCTGAAAGGTGCATTTGCTACAAGTCAGGTAAACTTGTAATAGGCTCGTTTTGAAACATACTGATCTTGAATCCTCAAATCTGGATTCAAGGCTTGGCTTTGTAGAGTTGCGAAGCCTAGGGAGTGGCCAGCTTCAGGTTTGTAGCTCCCTGACTTCGTATGCCAGAAAAGGTCTTGAGCTCTGTCCACCTGCAGACTGCTCCTTAGCAGCTATTTCGCTCCTCCTTTAAGCCAGGAAACTGAAATTAACGGTGGTTTCCTGTTGTGTCTGAACTTGGGACTACAGTTAATGATTTCCAAATAAGCCACAATCTGTAACCCATCTTTGAGCAGCTTCACATCTTTGCTTGCTTAGAAACCATCAATCATGGTTTCCTGGTTCGTACAGAACAGGAAACTATGGTGAACTTTGGCTTCCTTGTTTGTTTAACCATTTTCATAAAGGGAAGAGTGAGGTGCAGCTTGGGCATAACTTGGCATATTTTATTTATTTCTGAGTCAGGAGGCTGTGTTGGCATCTTCAGTCATCCATGCTAAGGCCGTAATATACCTAGTGGAAAAAAGAAGCTCCGCTCTATTTTATATCCTCTGCATTATTATTTTTTTGCAAGAACTGTGGTAAAGAGGAAGATGGTTTTGGAGCAGAAGGCTCCAAAGACTTCAGTTCCCACCATGTGAAGCTCATTTCTGAAGCTTTGCAAACTTGAAGCTTCCATTTAGGATGTACTAATATTTTCAAAATGTTAACTAAGGTGAAGAGTTAGACAAAAGGATCGGCTTTCTGAGCCTAAAGCCACAAGTGTAATTTGCCTTTGAGTGAGAATGACAGGCATCAATTTAATAACTCAGAGTCAGCTGATGCCATCACTGACACCGCTGTCATAACATAGAATGCTGTCAATAACATAATTTCCATCACATTAGCCTTCGTTCCCACAAAATTCAGGTCTACACAGCGCCTTCTGCATGATGAAGGGGGCCCTGTCCATGGGCACTATTGGAGAAATGCACCCATTAAGGGAAGGCACAAACCTGCCACTCAGCCCTCAGAGCTGTTGCATCAGGCCTCTGTGACGATCCTGTTTTTGCTCCCAACAGGAACCATGTCCCCATTTATTTGGTCAGATGTTTGCCCGGTTGCAGCTGATGAGAGCAGTGAGAGAAGTGTTCTGCAGTGCCCTGGCCACCCTCCACCTGCCTCCTCTGAGCCAGATCTGAGCAAGCCTGCAGGGGTGACTACAGGCAACCTGCCCTGGCCCTCCCATTGGCCAGCTCTGTTGCGAGGAGCAATGGACAGCGCAGTCACATGACCAAGAATGGGGAGAGTGCGTGCGGTACTGTTGCTGTTGGACAATCACCCATCACAGCTCAGCCTGGCCCAGATACATGCAATGTTTTGGACTTGAACCAAAGCGACCTGATCGCAATGCTGGAGAGGAGAGAGGGCACAGACTTCGCCTACATTCCGGATGGTGGGGGCCTGCTGAAATACTTTGTGGAGCCAAAGTTGCGACATTCCAGTTAGGAACTGTCAGAGCTACCCTAGGTCCCAGCTCACAAAGGACCAACGCTGCTTCGTTGTTAAGTATAAAAGTCTTTATTGAAGTTCAGTTTCACTTCCAGAGCCGCAGCGCGCAGCCCCACGTCTCAAGTGTCAGACCGCTGATGCTCCGTCTGAGTCTCCTCCCCCTTGACACCAATTTAAGATTCTAGCCTTGCTCCACCTTCTCCGCTGCTCCTTCCTCCTCTGGGTCCGCCTGCCCGCCGGGGTTCCGCCCTTTCTAGCCTCTTCTCCCGCTGATTCCCCTGAGCCTTCTCCCTCCCTCCGGCGGGCTTTAGGAGCTGGTTCCCCATCCGGGTCTCCTGCTGTTCCGCGCGCCTGCACATTTGAACTTGGCGCGCGCGCCCAGCCAGCAGCTTTCCTCCTGACCGTTTCACTGCTGCTGTCACTGCTTCCCCCTTCGGGGGGGCTAGCTGCAACTGACCTCCCCTCCGTTGGAGGCGTGGTCAGCCCTGACTCCCTCTCTGGAGGAGACACTGCCCCTGACACATGTGACTCTTCCCCCCCCCACTACGCTCTGGTGGGGAAACTGGTCCCGATCCTCCACTGCTGCTTTGGGGTTCCCCTCTGGCTCCTTGTTTCTGGTGCGTCCCCCCTGGGACCCCCCTTGCCCTGACCATCGGCGCCCCCTTCTGGGAATCTTCTGATTCGCTGGAGAAGCTCATGGAATCTCTCGGGCCACTGTCATACTCCCCTACGCTGCCCTCGGATTCTTCCCCTTCGCTCTCCCAATCCTCTCTCCCCAGTGCTCCTGCTCCTGATTCCCTGACAGGAACATATAGGCTAAAAACTCCCCCGGGGGGCGAGCACACAGGTTAAGCACTGTAGTGGTTGCATTGCTTTTATCCCTCCCATTTTGCTCCCAGCGGGCCGAAGGCACAACAGAAGCTGGCATATGAGCAATCCAAAAGAAAGCACAGATGATGGATGCAAATTGTGATTCACTGGTTGTTTTTATTGTGTTCTGAGCTGACTGACACCCCGCCCCCCCCAACCTAGGCCATGTCCTACCCACATACAGAAAATCTTTGGCACCCGTATCAGAAAAGGAAGTTTGTAAACGAAGTTGCATAGCCTCACACAAACACAGATGTCTGTCTGCCGTTTGGGCAGAAGGCAGAGTTGTTGCTTAGAGCAGGGGGCGTTAGTTGTCCATGGCAGTTGCAAAGACTTGCTCTGTGCATACCAGGGTGGGCAGAGGCTCCTGTCTGCAGCATCAGCTTGCGGCTTAGGACAAGGAAAGGGAGGGAAAGAGGACTCAGATGTTGCCAGCGTTGACAAACTGACCAGCGTCTAATGTCAGCAGCTTCATTGTGGAGCAGAGAGGCAAGCTGATTGAATGGGGGCTGTGCGTATCTTATTTCTGTGGGCCCCACTGTAACCAGGAGGATGCTTTCTCCAAGGCTTGAGGCTGAATTTAGTGGGAGAGGTGGTGCAAGTCGCCCATTCCGCCCATTCCACCTGGCGGCCGTCCCTCTTGTTTCGCACCCGGCGCCCCAGAGGTAGGCCGGGGCTCGCTACTGCAGCTGCTTCATGAGGAGGCGGATGAGCTGCTGTCGCTGCAGCCAGTACTGGGGGCCTTGATGCGGAGGCAGCTCAAAGAAGGAGAAGGTGAAATTGCGGCTGAAGTTGAGGTTGGTGATGCTGGGCACGGGCGGCAGCTTCACCCCCTGCCACTTGCTCCGGAAGTGCCTGGGCGAGCCTCTGCTCCGGCTTGCCTTCTGCTTCGCCTTGCCTTGGAGCAGCAGGGTCCTCGGCCGCTGCTCCCCTTCGGCAGCCGGTGCCTTCTCTCCCAGGTGGTCTTGGAAGAAGCTGCAGGAGCTGGGTGTTCCTGCTGCCGAGAAAGGGACACTGTGCAAGAAGGACACCACAGGCTTGAAAAGGGCATGGAAGGAGGTCTCGGACTGAGAGGGCCCAGTCCAGGGCGCCATGTCAGGAGTGCCCAAAGGGGCTGCTTTGGCGTGGGAGAAGCGGGCAGGGAGGCCTGGCAGCTTCTGGCCTGGTTTCTCTGAGGCGAGAGAAATGGGAGCAGAGCAAGTGTTAGTGAAGCGCGAGGCAGGAGACTCGAGCCCTGGGCTCAAGTGTGGCACTGGGCTGGGTGCACAGGGGATTCCTGAGGCAGGGCGATGTGGGAAAGGATGTGGTTGATACAAGACTCCCTGGGGAATGTCAGCACCAGCCTGCGCCCCTTTCCTCTGAGGAACACAGGTGCTCCCTGCTCCCTCTGTTCTGGCTTGCATTCCCCGCAAAGCCCCTTGCCCCTGCATATGAGCTCTGTGCCCTCCACAGAGGCCAGGGACCCGATGGAAGCCCCAACATAGAACCTGCTGTGTTCCCCCCACAGCAGCCCAGCCTCCTTCCAACTACCAGCAAGAGAGCATTAGCTCAGCGCCAGGCTCTCTGCAATCCTGCCAGTGGCAGGTGGGGCAGTGTCAGACGCCAGAGCCTCACCAAAGACCTTGCCTCCTTTGGGAATCTGGGGAAGAGCCATCCTGTTTTGCCTTGGGGTTAAGGGAGTCTTGGGAGCAGTTTTATTCTGGTGCTTGTTTGCAGCTCCTACCTGGACATGAGGGGGAAAGAGATATAGGAGGTTAGGTTTTGTAGCTCAATAAAGCAAACAGCAATCTGTGAGAGGCGGGTTGTGACTCTTGGGGTATAACACCTGCACATACTAGAAGAAGAGTTTGGATTTGATATCCCGCTTTATCACTACCCGAAGGAGTCTCAAAGTGGATAACATTCTCCTTTCCCTTCCTCCCCGACAACAAACACTCTGTGAAGTAAGTGGGGCTGAGAGACTTCAGAGAAGAGTGACTAGCCTAAGGTCACCCAGCAGCTGCATGTGGAGGAGCGGGGAAGCGAACCCGGTTCACCAGATTACGAGTCCACCACTCTTAACCACTACACCACACTGGCTCTCTATTCAGTTTCAGTCCCAATATGCAGCTATTTTGAGTCTTGGGCAGGTGTAAACGGGACTATGTGGACCTCAAACTCTCTCTTATTGGTGGGCAACTGTTTTGATATACAGCAGTGGAGTTTGTACTGGTGGTCAAAAGTCTTAGAACACCACGAGCAGAAAGCGTGCATTACCCTGTTGCAGGGAGGAATAATCCATAATCCTGATCATTCTATCTATTCCAGCAACTCTGTAATGGGACTTCAGTAAAGCTGGAACATCTCCTACAGCCCTGCAAGTACATCCCAGCCTCAGCTAACACACCCCTTGTTCAGCCTTGTTGATGGCTGGTCTTTTCCTCGGCCCTGAAACCAGTAAACCAGCATGGAGGGATGCAGAAGCACCACCAGGCAGCTTCTTTCTCCAGCACAGGCTTTGTACCAGGGCTAGCCCATTGACCGTGTGAATTTCAAAGCCCTAAGGGTCTCCCTCATGTATCCTAATTGCCTAATGACAAGCGTAGCCAAAGTTGCTGGACTGCAACGCCCATCACCTCTGACCATTAAGTCTGGCTGCCTGGGAGTTGCAAGGCCAAGAACACCTGGAAGGTACTGTCTTACTATAAAGGAGGAGAGTGAACATTTGGCAAGCGGTGGCCTGGAGCCAGGTATCCACGCTGCACGAACCAGCAAACACAGCTGTGCTGTGAAGGCAGGAATATTCATGGATGCTGGTCCTCTGCATCAATGCCATCCTGAATTCTGACCTGCCTGAGTTTAATTCCCCACCATTGCTGCAGAGTTACATATCTATCTATCCCTGGTAATGCACCAACATCTCCACCCTGCCCCACCAATAGGGCTTTCCCTACCTTCTCCATCCAGCCTGTGCACTTCCCTCTGGCAGGATCTTCTCTGGTCCTTGCATGGCCCTGGCACCTCGTGAAGCCGGGGGTCACACTCATCCTCTTGGCGCAGCCGGGGTGGGTGGTGACACTTGCAGTGGGCAGGGCTGAACCTCGCTGAGCCACCGAAGGGAGCAGGCCTGTTGCTTCCAGGGGTGCCATCTCCTGTGGCTGCTCTGAGCCAGCCCCTCTCTGCCTGGCTTTGGGCACAAAGTGCGACTGGAACGGCATTTTTGAGTGGACTGAACTGTAGCATCCCAGGTTTGTTGGTGGCAATGACCAAGGAAGCAAAGTGCTCTACACTGGAGAGGTCTGGAACGGCCTGGGGAGCTTGCTACTCGGCGTCCTTCTGGTACCTACACCACTGGGTGAATCCCACGATCGGTGCAGCTCTGGACGGCATCGCCCCGTTTTGCAGCAAGCTCAGCTGTTCATCCAGGAGCCAAATAGATGGAAGGCCATTGGGAATCGGCAGTGCGTGACAGCAGCGGCCACGTGCTGAACTTGCAGACAAAGGGGCCTTGGTGTGACCTCCCCGTTGCTGAAATCTGGAGCATGAAATATGCATGGCGTTGCTGGGGGGCCAGAAACCCCAGCCACTCCAGGGCTCAACCGCTGAATTATTGAGTGCAGGACTTTGCGCAACCGAGCAAATCCCTCTGAACAGGTGCCACAAGCTGCAGCAGCCGAAAAGTGAAAAGTCCTGACTCAGAAGAGGAGTCTCGATTGATGGAAATAGAAATTGGGTTAGGGGGATCAGAGAAAACTCGAGCATTTCCTATTGTAATTGGGACGATGGATGGGCAGAAAGCTAACCATTTCCCTGCAAGTCTGTACCTCCAGGATATTCTCATTCTATCCCAATTCCTGCACCAAACATGGATCATATGATTAAACTTCTCACCCCAATTCTACTCCATGTGTTTTGCGTTTTTATCTTACGTTTTTATGCTGTGAACCACCCTGAGATCTACAGATGAAGGGCAGTACGTATACAACTCTATTTTATTTTATTTTTTTTAAAAAAAACACCATCTCCCACCTGGGTAGACATTCTGCGAACATTCCCACTCCTCCGAGATCCTCTTCTATCAGTGATACAATCTAAATGGATGTCATTCAGCAGATGCACACAGGAATGTCGCTGCCCATTGAACCAATTAGCACCTGACACTCCAGTGATCTTGTAGGAAATCTGAGCCTGTAGACAGTGCGACAAGAAACCCTCCTCCGCAATGGGAGGATGGGTCTTTAAGATCAGCTCTTTCCCCAAATCCATGTGAATGGGATTCATCTGGCCATCCTGCAGGCAGGGATTAGGTCTCCTTAAGGAGGAGGATCACAGCTCAGAGGCAGAGAACGTTATTTGCACACAGAAGGTTCGATCCCCGGTATTGCCAGTTAAAATGATCAAATAGGCGGTGCAGAGGGAAAGACTTGCCTGAGACCCTGGAGAAACCCTGGGGCAGTTGGACAAAGAAGTCTGTCCTGGTATAAAGTAGCTTCCTACGTTTCTCCGTGGTAATCAGAAGAGAAGGCTGAAATCCAGGACACATATTTGCAAGGAAAAGGCATTTTAAGCCATTTAACCAGCGGAGGCAGAGGGACTGGCATCGGGTGGTCTTGATTTATTACTGCATTTCTCATCACAGGCCCTCTGTCAAGATAGGTTGGCTAAGCTCTGGTATGACGGCCCACAAGCCACAAGGCAAAGAAAAGCAGGCAAGCGATATCGTATCAGGGACAGTATCTGCATGGTTATGGCAGAAGCAGTTTCTCCCTGAAGAGAGGGGCAAAGTATTTTTATTTATTTATTGTTATTCCCGTTCTATACTGTATTTTATGCTGTTCTTTGTTGCATCAATTAAGTGTTTTAAATTTGTTGTTAGCCGCCCTGAGCCCAGTTTTCTGAACCGGGAAGGATGGGGTATAAATAAACATTTATTATGATTATTATTTATTATATTTCTTGTGGTCCTTGCTGATTTCGCATGACAGCCCTCTGTGCCCTGGTTGGTGTTGGTGCAGACCTTTAAAGCCCTAAACGGCCTCGGTCCTGTATACCTGAAGGAGCGTCTCCACCCCCATCGTTCAGCCCGGACACTGAGGTCCATCGCCGAGGGCCTTCTGGCGGTTCCCTCACTGCGAGGAGTGAGGTTACAGGGAACCAGACAGAGGGCCTTCTCGGTAGTGGCGCCCACCCTGTGGAACACCCTCCCTTCAGATGTGAAGGAAATAAGCAGCTATCCTATCTTTAAAAGACATCTGAAGGCAGCCCTGTTCGGGGAAGTTTTTAATATTTAATGCTGTACTGTTTTTAAAACTTGATTGGGAGCCGCCCAGAGTGGCTGGGGAAACTATAAGTAATAATAATTATTATTATTATTGCTCAAACTCCTCTGCACCCCAGCAGAATAAGGCGGTTGCACAGCCCACACACCTTCATACACCATTTTCTGTTTCTGCACCTGGCAAATCTAGGCTGCAGCAGAGGATCTCCAGCCCCTGCCCGCAGATCACGCTGTGGCAGTTACGGGCCCCAGCCTCCCAACATTCCAGGCCAGCCACATCGGCCACATGGCAGAATTTGCTCCTGATGAAAGACAGGCTGTCCTCGCGAAGGTGCCAGAGCGTCAGCCGCTGGTCCACCGAAACGGAGAGGAGGAAGTCCGGCTGCAGGAGCCTCACCCCCGTCACGTGAGCTGCATGCGCGCAGAGCCTCGAGGATTTTCTAAGAAGGCGGATGCCAGTCCCGGCGATGGCTTCCTGGTCGGCGTCGCTTCCAGCATCCACTTCAACGGCGCTGAGAGAGATGGAGCCGTCATCGCTGCCACTGGCCACCAGGAAATGCCCATCGGCTGCTTGCTGGACGTGGAGGCTGTTCACTCCACAGCTGTGAGCCTGGATGGTCAGGACTGGGGTACCCAGGTCTGGAAAACACACACAGGCAAAGGAAGTGTACAAGGCTGGGAGGAAGCGCAAAGGGTGATACACACCTGGAAAAGGAGGGTCTTTTTCTTATACGCGACGTCTGCAGCAAGAATCCTGGTGGCTAAGTATTGGAAAGGGAATCAGTTACCCACTAAGGGAGAGTGGTTATGTAAACTTTCAGAATACTTAGAATTAGCCAAATTGACAGACATAATAAGACAAAACCCAAAAAGTGAAGTAAAAAAAGAATGTGAGTGCCTACATGAATACCTTAAAAGTCAAGGTTTGAGGACAGAAATCTGGCTGAGTCTGGAATAACCTTGTGAAGTGAAAGGATAAGAAAGAGGGATTTATATTTAAATGATAGGATAGAGATAAGGAAAACAGGAAGACACAATGAGAGATAAAGGAGGTGCTGTGGGATTGGTGGAAGTCAATGTTTGTTTTTCTTTTTAGTGTTTATATTATTAACTAGTAAGATATGGGTTTGATTTTTTTGGTGTGTTTTAATGTTGGTTTTTGTGTTTTGTGTATTGTTATTTTTCGGTATCTTTTGTGTTATTGTGTGGAAAATACTAATAAAATTTATATATTAAAAAAAAGAAAAGGAAAAGGAGGGTCACAAACAGGGTGGGCAGGTACGGGGGACTCCCTGGTCCTGAATGGGGTAACTGTGCCCCTGAAGGACCAGGTGCGTGGCCTGGGGTCATTTTGGACTCACAACTGTCCATGAAGGTGCAGGTCAACTCTGTGTCTAGGTACTCCATCTGGTATGCAGGCTGAGACCCTATCTGCCTGCAGTCTGTCTTGCCAGAGTGGTGCATGCTCTGGTTATCTCCCGCTTGAACTACTGTAATGTGCTCTACGTGGGGCTACCTTTGAAGGTGACCCAGAAACGACAACTAATCCAGAATGCGGGTGCTGGGACCATATAACACCGGTCCTAAAAGATCTAAATTGGCTCCCAGTACACGTTTCCGAGCACAATTCAAAGTGTTGGTGTTGAGCTTTAAAGCCATAAACGGCCTCAGCCCAGTATATCTGAAGGAGCATCTCCACCCCCATCGTTCAGCCAGGACACTGAGGTCCAGCGCCGAGGACCTTCTGGAGGTTCCCTCCTTGCGTAAAGTGGAATGCTTTCCTGGCAGATGTCAAAGAGTTAAGCAAATATATAAATTTAGACATCTGAAGGCAGCCCTGGTTCGGGAAGGCTTTAAGATTTGAATTGTATTTATTTTTGCTTTATTCATTCTTTCATCGGGGGCTGCATCCCCATAGTGGCTGGGGCAACCCAATCACATGGGCTGAGTATAAGAAATAGAATCATGGTATCACAGAGTTGGAAGGGACCACAAGGATCATCTAGAGAGCCGGTGTGGTGTAGTGGTTAAGAGCGGTAGTCTCGTAATCTGGTGAACCGGGTTCGCGTCTCCGCTCCTCCACCTGCAGCTGCTGGGTGACCTTGGGCTAGTCACACTTCTCTGAAGTCTCTCAGCCCCACTCACCTCACAGAGTGTTCGTTGTGGGGAAGGAAGGGAAAGGAGATTGTGAGCCACTTTGAGACTCCTTCGGGTAGTGACAAAGCGGGATATCAAATCCAAACTCTTCTTCTTCTTCTAGTCCTACCCCCTGCAATGCAGAAATCTTCGGCCCAACATGGAGCTCAAACCCACAACCCTGAGATGGAGTCTCACGCTCTACCCCAGGCTTCCTCAACCTCGGCCCTCCAGATGTTTTTGGCCTACAACTCCCATGACCCCTAGCTAGCAGGGCCAGTGGTCAGGGATGATGGGAATTGTAGTCTCAAAAACATCTGGAGGGCCGAGGCTGAGGAAGCCTGCTCTACCCACTGAGCTGTCCCGGTTAGACAATAAACAACAACAACTTTAAGGGTGCACAAACAGGGCAGTCAACACAACCACCTACCCAGAAGCTTCATTTCTGTGCCTTCCGCCTTCAAGGCCTCTGCAACACGCTTAAGGGTAGGGGTGAGATTCCAGAATGCAATGCTCCCGTCGGTGGCAGCGCTGCTCAACAAGTGCCTTCTATAAAAGAAAGATGAATGGGTAAAATTAGCTTTCTAGGGCCTGATGGGTCGGCAGTAGTAAACTCAGGGGAGGTGCATCTTAAGCACACCGGGGGTGGGGTGTAGCTACTCCATTCTCACCTTCCTCCACCTGCTGTCTTACATGCAAACGCCTGGACCTTCAGGACGCAGTGCTGATGGTGAAAGGATTCTGCCACAAGCTGCAGCTTCTGAGCACGCTCAAGCAGCAGGAAGAGGCTATGCAGACATGAGAGCAGTGAAGTCAGTCCAAGGAAAAGAGTCTCCGACTTTAAAGAGGGGGAAAGGGCCACATCCTTTGTACCAAGCGCTACAGTTTTCTTTCTGTCCATGTTCCCTTCTCTAGTTTGGGGAAAGTGCTGCTCTGGGAAACGTAGGAATAAGTATTTACTTCATTCTGCCCCTCGTCTTCCCATCTCTGGATTTTTGCTTGGCAGACAAAGCCCACCCCCCCATCCCAGCTATAGGTAAAGGTAAAGGGACCCCTGACCATTAGGTCCAGTCGTGGCCGACTCTGGGGTTGTGGCACTCATCTTGCTTTATTGGCCAAGGGAGCCGGTGTACAGCTTCTGGGTCATGTGGCCAGCATGACTAAGCCGCTTCTGGCGAACCAGAGTAGTGCACGGAAACGCTGTTTACCTTCCTGCCGGAGTGGTATCTATTTATCTACTTGCACTTTGACGTGCTTTCAAACTGCTAGGTGGGCAGGAGCAGGGACCGAGCAACGGGAGCTCACCCCGTCGTGGGGATTCAAACCGCCGACCTTCTGATCGGCAAGTCCTAGGCTCTATGGTTTAACCCACAGCGCCACCCACGTCCCTTACCCCAGCTATACAGGCCCCTAAAAGGGAGAGCCCAACCATCTTCCTTACCGGACAGAGCCATCACTGCAAGTAGTGGCTAGGAAGAGCAAGGTACCAGGAAGCTCTGGGTACTCCACACCAGCCAGGACCTCAATAGACATATACCTGGAACACAGAAGTTATCAGTTACCTTCTCTGGGACACACTATCCATACCCAGAGCAGTGAAAAAGTTACAAACACACACACACACAAGCTGGAAAGTGGCACGTGTTGCCTACTATGAACTCGGCGCCCAAAGTCCTCCCTATTCTCTCTGTACTAATGTATTCTTAAGCACAAGTGCAGCAGAACAGGGAAGCGGGGCGGATTCTGAGACTGGAAAATTAAGCAAACAAACCTTTATATTATTTGCTGCTGCTATTCACATTGTTTTATGCTGCTGGTTTTGTTTTTAATCTCCTGCTGCTACAATGTTGTTAGACCCGGTTGTGTATTTTAGATTATTTGTTTGATTTCTCACCCACCTGTCATCATCGGATTTTGTGCTTTTTAATACTGTGAACTGCCCTGAGATCTGTGGATGAAGGGCAGTATACAAATTTGATAAATAAAATAAAATAAACAAGATCTCAGGGCGGGTTACAGCCATTTAAAAATACGTTAAAGTAAGTTTAATACAAATTACAGCCAAAATAATAGGGTAGGGTCTAGTCTAGTCTAGTCTAGTCTAGTCTAGTCTAGTCTAGTCTGTCTGTCTGTCTGTCTGTCTGTCTGTCTGTCTGTCTGTCTGTCTATCTTTCTATCTATCTATCTATCTATCTATCTAAAGTCTTCCAGGCTGTATGTGAATATTGTGCCCACTTGTGTGACAATAGGAAAAGCCTGTGTGTGTGTGTGTGTGTGTGTGTGTGTGTGTGCTTGTGGGGGGGGGTTGTTTGTTGGTAAAGGGGTTAGCAAGATAGAGTGCAGATTTCACATTCCCTATATGAGCATCAATAACATCCCCAGTGCGGGTTCACTGCTCTTTGAGAACCCATGAACCTGCTTAAGAATACAGACTCCTGGGAAAGGCCACGGCTACTACCTGGTCTCTGGGTCCATTTTGACGAGCTTGTGCCTGTTCTTCCTGCGGTCCCACTGTTCATCCAGACGGTGAGAAGCCACGTGGACCAGCTGATGGACCACACTGCCGCTAGAGCCACGGCTGGGGCTGAGCAGCATCCGGTAACACTCAATCTGGGCCCGTCCTCCAGCTGAGAAGAGGATGGCAGAGATCCCTCCTGCCTTGGGCTGAGTGTCCTTGGCCACAGCCAGAGCTCTCACGCTCGAGATGTGGTCTCCCAGAGCCACAAGCTGGGTCACCGTACAAGACTGCGCCCTGTAGCTCAGAATATTGACTGTGCCGTCCTCGCTGCCGGTGGCAAGGGTGCTCAGCGGCTCCTGCCCGGGTGCCTGCAAAACCCCGATGTGGCAAACACATGTCAGTTCCCTCCCGTGCAGGGACTCCTTGAGGATGCGCTGCCCGCCATGCTCGTCTTGACTTTGGTGCACCACCACATCCCCGGATTTGACGTAAGCAAAGGTTCCCGCCTGGAGGCGGTGGGCGTAGCTCCAGGAGCGGTGGCCGCCACCGCAGGGGACAGACAGCAGCATCTCGTTGCTGCTGGCGCTCCAGAGAACAAAGCGGTCAGCGTGGAAGCCCAGCACCCACACGCTCCCATCGGGGCCGAAGCGCAGTTCCTCCAGCCACTCCAGGCCCTTGCATGGCCTGTGCTTCCTCAGCAGGCGCAGCTGGCGGCCTTGTACCTGCAGCTGGCGGTAGCAGCTGTCCCGGCCGGTGCTGTAGACGAAGTCCTGGTGGCAGGTGATGGAGGTGACACCCAGCTTTCCATGTAGGCCGAAGAGCAGCGAGACGGGGCCGTCAGCAAGCGGCTCTTCCCCTGTGAGAGGAAAGGCCGGGCCGGGCAAACCAGAGACCCCCTCTGGGTCCGAGGAGCTGACTCCTGCTCCTCTGCTCAAGGCCTGAGCTGGCTTGCACTCAAACAGCATGAGAGAGCCCCTGCGGTCGCCGCAGACCAGCAGCTCTCCCTGGGGCGTGAAGGCGGCGCACGTGTGCCATCGCTGCTTGCAGAGCGGCAGGCGGAAGCATCGCTTCACCACCACAGCGACTCCCTCGGGTGGGCCAAGAGAGACCTCCAGCCACAGCAGGGAACCGGCTGCTCCGGAAATGAAGAGGCTGCAAGCGCTGGGATCCTGCCCTGCGTAGGAGGCCCAACTCAGGCTGTGCACTTTCCCCTCGTACAGCTTCAGCTCCTTGCTTTCTGTGGGGCTGTAGAGAGGGAAGACTTTAACCTGTCCCAACAGGTTGCCCATGGCACACATCACGACGCCACTGATGAGCACGGAGACTTCCAGGAGGCTGTAGGACTGATAAGCAGCATCCTCGAGGACCAACGCCCAGGCTTTGGAGGTCAAGTCATAGGCGTAGACAGCCCCAGCGTCCGTCATCACAAGAAGGTGGTTTACATCCACCAGCTTCACCACTCTGGGAGATCCTTTTCGGTGAGGTGAGGGAAAGTCGAGCCGCACAAGGCTGTTCCTGCCGTCGCCCTGTCCTTTAAGGAGCCACTGCCTGATGCCAGAATCGGCCCCGCCTGTGAACACCAAGCCCCGCCTCTCATGGGCGGCGACTGCCCGGAGGCCGCGCCCCTTGTGCCCTTTGAAACGGTGGACGATCTCGCCCTGGTAGTTCCACACGAGGCAAGCGGCGTCTTCTCCAATGCTGAGGACGTAACTGCTCAGCAGGCGCACCGCCCAGACCCGAGACTGGTGCCCGTAGCACACCAGCAAGCATGGGACAGGGTCAAGGGGCGACTTGAGGTCGCCAACGCCCCACAGCCGCAGGCTCCTGTCATCTGAGGCCGAGGCCAAGATGCTTTTGCTTTCTGAGAAGCAGATACTGAAGATGACGCCCTTGTGCCCGTTGATCCTGCTTCGGGGCTTCACCCTGCCTGTGTCGTCCGGCGGGTCGGCTGCGCACCAGACCACCAGCTGGTTAAAGACTGTGCCAGCCACCAGCACCAGCGTGTCCCAGCTGCTCCCAACCAGGTGGGCTGAGTAGAGGATGCACTTCTCCTGGCAGTGCACTTCTCGAAGGGTCCTCTGGCCAGCGCAGTCGTACAGTGCCAAGGAATTGTGGCCCAGGGCCAAAGCCACACAGCCGGCTGCCTCCAACCACTTGAGGTCCCAGATCCAGTCGTGCAGCTCGTGGAAAGGAAAAAGTTCGGCTAGTTTTGCTGTGCTGCCCTGGAAGCTGAGCTCCAAAACGACGAGGCCTTTGCCTCCAAAGACAGCTAGGGTGGTTGGTCCTGGGGCCGCATCCTGCTTCTCCTTGATACCATGAACATTATGGTTTCGAAGGACTTTCTTATAGCATCTTGCTGACTGGCTGGCATCAGGCTCCAGGGAAAAGATGGCAAGGTAGGGTCCTTCACCTGGAGGAAAAGAGGCTAGAATCACCTCATGTGACATTTTAGTGTATTTTTTCGTCTCTGTGGAAGCCGCCCAGAGTGGCTGGGGAAACCCAGCCAGATGGGCGGGGTACAAATAATAAAAAATAATAATTTATTGTTGTTGTTGTTATTGTTATTATTATTATTTGATCTGTATATAGAGCATACTCTTTCCAGTAGCATCCATCCTCACATACATGATCCACACACAACCTCCATACCAGCCCAGGTACATCTTGAGCAGCACCTGCTCCCAATATGAAAGACACACCAAGGCCGAATCTGGTATTGCTTCTGATGCAGCTTTCGCACGGCCTCTTGTCAAACTGTCCCTGTGGAATCACGTTACCCACAACTTTTGCCTTGCTTAAAATGGGGAACAGGTTTCTGACAGGTCCCCCACTTCCTATCATCTCTAGGAACATCATTTCCCCAGCAACAGGACTTATGAAATCCAAGAAAGCAGCTTGCAGGAGCTCTGGTCTCCTCCCCTGACTTGGTGCCTGCCTGTCCCACTGAAATGCACTATCTTGCCTTGATTCCTGCTTTGCTTGGCTATTCAGCTGGGTAGAATCTGGCTTTGAAACAAGCCCTCCATTACGGTGGTACCTCGGGTTGCATACACTTCAGGTTACATATGCTTCAGGTTGCAGACTCCGCTAACCCAGAAATAGTACCTCGGGTTAAGAACTTTGCTTCAGGATGAGAACAGAAATCACGCTCCGGTGGCATGGTGGCAGCGGGAGGCCCCATTAGCTAAAGTGGTGCTTCAGGTTAAGAACAGTTTCAGGTTAAGAACGGACCTCCGGAACGAATTAAGTACTTAACCCGAGGTACCACTGTATCATGCTTCGTTTCACCAAGTGTTCAGTGCCATGGCTTGGTATCTGACACACTTGACATAATGTTACCTGTTGCTCTGCTCACCAGATGTTGCAACTCACACCACCCCTGACCACAGCTGTTGGGGCTCCAGCAACATGGGATGGCTACCTTGTGGGCTGCCATTGCCTCAGGATATTCTGGCCTACTGCATACCTGCAACAAGGTGATCATCCACAATCTCCAGAGCTGTGATAGGAGCCAGCAGCAGTTCAGTTTCCATTGCTGAACAAGGATCAGAAGTGAGGGCTCCTGTTGATTCGCTTCCTCTTACATAAGACATCTGAGGAAGAAGGGGTTGGGAAGAGTAATAAATGCTGCAGATATTCCATAGCTTGAGGTGATGGATACAGAAGTAAGCTGCCTTTTGGCTTGGAAGGTAGAAATTGTTTGGAGCTGGATTAGAGCTACTCCAGATAAAAGTCAGCATGGTCTAGCTAGCAGGTAACTCACATCACTGAGCACTAGGGATGGGGTGGGAAACCTCATTCCCTGGCCTAATTTCATGCAGATAGGAAGGAAGGAAAAATGGAAGAAAAAGGGGAAGCCAAGAAGAAGGAAGTGAGCTGGGAGACAGAGAAGGGAGTGCATTGTCCACTTTTTGTTCCAATCCTACCCAAAACCACCAGCCATGTGCCCCCCAAACTACCCCTGAAGGAATGCAGCCCTTGACAATAAAAAAAGGTCCCCACCCCTGGCATGCAGGGATGAGACGCCACTTGCTAGAGGGAGAGCAAATGTAAATGCTGTTCTTGGTTTAGAACGGAGAGGCCTCTGTTCAAATCCCACCTCAGCCAGTCTTGGACGAAAGATGCTTTGCTGGTTCTAACCAAAATCTGTACAATGGGAACAAGCCAACTTTGCTCAATTCTTATGACAATGAAATGATTTAACCTCCGAAGCACTTGGTGAACGACGGGGCTTTTTATTTGATAATAAAAGTGGTCTGAACAGGAGTGTACTTGCTCCTGAGAAGCCCCTGGATGCCGCTGCGTGACAGTATTTTTTGTGTGTGGCAAACTTTTGGTCAGCTTCTTATATGGGCAGATACGAAACAAAACCAGGGAGGGCCGTTGAATATATAAATGGGAGAGGCTGGATAAAAGAGCCCGCTCCCCGTGGAGGAACAGCAGGCACAGAACGAATGGGATGCTTAAGCTGGAGAAACTGCGGGTTTGTTGGGACACATTACTGCCTGAAGTGGAAAGGGCAACACACTTCTGGTGGCAGTGGCGTAGCGTGGGGGGTGCAGGGGGGGCCGGCCGCACCGGGCGCAACATCTGGGGGGGGGCACGCTCGCCGCCTCCAGAGTCGCCGAAGAGCCTCGGGCGCAGGTTGTAGCAGAGCCCCATGTCTTGCGGAACCGACGAGCTGTGCGCGCGTCCGGGCTGAAGGCATCCGGCAGGCAGCGGCTCTCAGTGCTCGCCGTGGTCCCCGCGAGTCAGGGCCACGGAGGGCGCGCCAGGCAGCCCCTCCTCACAGCCCTGCCGCCGCCGCCGCTGCAGCTGCTGGGCCATGTTGCATTTTCCTCGCCTCTCTGCCCTCCTCCTCCTCCGGGCAAGCGGCGTCGTTTGGGCGGCAGCGCCAGCGGCAACTCGCCTCAGATCACCTGACAGGGACCCGCCGCCGCCGCCGTGGCTACCTTACCGTAAATATCCCAGCCCAGGCAGCAGCAAGAAGAAGCTGGCAGCGGCGGCAGGTTAGGGGTTAGGGGGCGCAAATTACTTGCCTTGCCCCGGGTGCTGACAACCCACGCTACGCCGCTGTCTGGTGGCACAAGTTTCCACAGACCAGGGCTTACAGGAGGGAAAGTGGGCAGGCATGCGGCAGTGGGGAGGGAGGCTACCTATAGTCTGCAGCTGCATGAAGTTCACGTCAGGGATGGGGGGAGCCTTGACCCAGGAACACCTGGGCGGCCACGAGGACCCCGTCCTGGTTTAAGCCACAGAATGCTTCTAGCCTAATGCTTAGCGAAGCGAGGGCGCTGCAGCCAGAGCTTCGTGCACAGCCTGGGGAAGAGGCAGGGAAGGCGCGCGCGCACGCTCGCAGAGGAAGAGGCAAGACCCGCGTGGCAGCGCCGGGAGGGAGAGAAGCAAAGCAGGGGCCGCCATATCGCGAGAAACCAGGTCGCCCTACCTCGCTCTCTCTCTCGCGCGCGCGCGGGCGCAGACCCCATGAACCAATTGGGAGGCTTCTTCCGAGCTCCCAAGACACGGAGAGGTGCTATTGGCCAGCGGTAGTTCTCTCCCAGGCCGCCGAGACTGATTGGTAGTTAAAGGCCGGCAAAGGCAGGAAGATAATTTCTTAAAGGCACAGCTCTATCTAAATACGTGTAGATAAATATAGCTATACGTACATAGCTATACTGTATTAAGGTAAAAGGTAAATAGAAAGGTATATCTTTATAGCTATATACACTGTACACATAATATGTATGTATTTACACACACACACACAATGTGCATATATGTGCCAAAGCAAGAAGAAAATAAAATTTAAAATAAAATAAAAATAAGGTTACCAGCTGACATTAACAGTGATAATTTCCCATCAGTTAGTGGGGGGGGGGGGAATTTAAGTTACTTGAAAGAACACTGTAAGCAGTTGAAAACATTGGCAGGTTTTTGAAAACACTTGCAATGAAGCGAGAATTATGATAAAAATTGAGATTTAGGAAAATATGATACGATGCGATTATTTGAAAATAATATCTGGGGAAACCACAGAGGGGTGGAGGGAAGTTTGGGGATTCTGAGAATCCTATTTGTAAAATTATTATGGTTTGTGTATGATGTGAAAATGATTTTTTTAAAAAATTCCCATCAGTTAGGGTTGCCAAAAACCCACAACTTGCCAAAGATCCAGAACAAGCTGCTGCCTTCCTGAAATTCCCCTTGCATGTCTCTTCCGCCCTTAAAATCCTGGTAATGTATGGATGTATGGCAGCCCTACCATCCATCCCAATTTAAACATATAGGTAGGCAATCCATGTGTCCAAATAGCTATCTAAAAGAGATTGACAATGGCAAGCTGTGCATTCAAATGTATAAAGGGTGCTGAGATTTTCAGACCACCGAGTAGATGATGGTGGGGTTGTTTTTTTTTTTTTGTCCTTCCAACGTTCTGGTATAACTCAGCCACCACTGCAGGGTGTCCCCCCCCCCAAGTTCTTATTCAGGCAATGCCTTTATTAGGCCAACCAAAAGGTCCACAAGACAGCAAGTTTTTGAGTTCTCCAGAATGCTACAGCAACTCCCAGAGTTCATCCAGCTCAACCACCAGCCTATGCAAGAAAATCAACAGCTCTAGCATGCCTTAAAAGTGAGCAGCTACCCCCTGCTTAAAAACCTCTTAAGGTTTCAAGACATTTTCTTCCACTGTTGAACAGCTCATACCATCCCATTCAGAGTGTAGAACCATTGAAATTAATTGACACACCTAATATAGGTCCATTCATTTCAACGGGTCTTCCTCTGAGTGGAACTTAGGCTATCTGAGAACCAGGTGCAGCAGGGTTGTTGCTGGGCCACCACATCACATGTGATGAAGCAGTCGCTACTGCAGTCACATCTCCAATACCTTGAGTACATTAACTCCCTCCACATGTGAGTGGTGTGTTGATGTTGCTTCCAGCAGTCCCTGATTGGTTTGTACTGAAGGAGTTTCCAGGGACATGTGAGGTTGATTTTAGTTTTCTTAGCTGTATGTGTTTTCCTCTCCCGTTCTGGGTGGAATACACACTGGATATAGTGCAGAGTCAGTATCTTTCTGATGCTGGCATAATTTAAATACAGGATTTATCTGGCCGTTACTTATCAAAAAGGTGACCTAGTTGACTGTGTAAAAAGCCATAAAAACATTCCCCATGCAGTTTTCATATCAAGACATTCATTCGCAGAATATAACCAAGATTGTGACCAGATTGGAGCTAATAAAAGTGGGACCAAGGTTGAAAAACTGTCAACTTGTCATCTCCACAATATAATCAAAGGCTATTTTTTTAATTTACAGCCTGCTTTAACTTCATGTTTGAAGCACTAGGACATGGCTCACAATAAAGGTCTACAAATGGAGCATTTGCTCCTAAAACTGGATCATGGTGTAAGAGACATACAAGAGATTTTATCCTTCATGAGAAAAATAATAATAATACCTTTATTGTCAATGTACAACCTGTGAACAATGAAATTAACCAAGCCTCCCTCCCCCACCACAAACACTCAATCTCATTGCACTCTGTGTGCTTGTCGCACAACACACCAACCCCGAAAGTCAGTTGCACTATATTATTTTCCG
Source organism: Podarcis filfolensis (assembly GCF_964270895.1). Taxonomy (NCBI): domain Eukaryota; kingdom Metazoa; phylum Chordata; class Lepidosauria; order Squamata; family Lacertidae; genus Podarcis; species Podarcis filfolensis. The sequence continues at coordinate 20,768,679 of NC_139605.1, forward strand.
TTCAACAGCCTAACAGCCCACGGATAGAAACGGTTTTTTAGCCTGTTGGTACCACTGATTATACTTCTATATCTCCTGCCCGAGGGTAGAAGATTAAAGAGGTGCTAGCCGGGGTGTGAATCGTCCCTGAGAATTTTTCTTGCTCTCCTAAGGCAACGATCCCTTGCGATGTCATCTAGCGGGCTCAGGGGACAGCCCATGATATAATGTGCTGTGTTCACCACCCTCTGTAAATACTTTCTGCCGTGGCTGTCAAATCATGTACCACACTGTGATACAATATGAGAGGACACTTTCTATTGTGGATTGGTAGAAGGAGGTCATCAATTGTTGTTTAACATTGTTCTTTCGCAATACCCTGAGAAAATGGAGTCTCTGTTGGGCCTTCCTAACCACTTGAGTTATATTGTTTTTCCAAGTGAGGTCTTCACTAAGGTAAACTCCCAGAAAAAGCTGCATCAGGCTTTATCTTACTTTTGTAATTTAAATGCTTTAGGAATAACACCACTGGATATAAAGGAAAACGGGCAAGAACATCATCACTTTAAAAAAAAAATCTCTTATGCTTCTAGAAAAAGCATTTTAATCACTTACAGTTAGAGAGAGAGAGCAGAAAATAAATAGATGAGTGGGGTGGGGGGATTGCTTGCAGTTTAACACCAAGCCTGGAAATTCTAGCCACCGAGAGACTAATGAACAGAGACTTGCTTTGGGCCCCACTACAAAATTAGATGGTGCCCCAGTTCTTAAGAGTAGAAAATAGTAATCTGTGGAATGCATAACTTCATACCCCAATGAGGAATGGGAGGCGCAAAGAAAATGTACAGGTAACAGCTAGGTTTCAAACTTTTATTTGCAGGATAGACAAGCTACCTGACATCTGTGTGTGGAAAACAATAAATAAAATAAATATTAAATAATAAGGGGAAAAAAAACTTTTTGCAAAACACACAAGTGTAGGGAACACACAGAAATACAAAATCCAACGCTGACCAGTTACCTATCAATGCAACCGGCAACATCAAGTCACTTAAAATTAGCTAAGGTTAGCAAAGGGTTCAGCTGTGGGCTTGGATACGCATGTCATGCCTTTGGGGCAATTAAGGACATGATTCACAAAGCAAACCTCTCTGCTAACACCACCCTCCCCCCACTCCAGTACAGGTAGCTGAGCCCAGGCAAACAGCCATGCGGTCCTGGGTGTGGGATACTGCACAATCGACAGGCCATGAAACTGCTTGCAGCGCTTCCCCATTCGTGGCCCAGGGGTTTTTGGTTTTGTAGATTGCAAACTGGAAAAAGGTGGCATCACATCCTCATCCAATTCATGGCTTCTTAAACCTGAATCAAAGCCCTACATTCTTCTACACTTCAAGTCTCTGCTAGTAAAATATAAATATCTCAAGTTAGAGGTGAATAGCCTCTCTAGCACACACACGAACACACTCAAAACAAGATTGCAAAGTCCTAGTTTGGAATGAACAGCAAAATAGGAGGTCTATTTCATGTCCAGCCTTTTGGCATTTCATAAGTATTAAATGAGACAGGACCTTTGAGCTGAGTCTAGATTCTTCTTACTAAACAGTTCCTAAAGGGGACCTCTAAGAACTCTAAATTGGCTTGTAAACTATCTGCTAAGCGGTTAAATTTCCAAAGTCATACCAGGGAAAGCAAGACGCTTCAAGGGATACTGAATCCTCGTTGTACCCTATCAGAAGAACACCTACTTCACTCTCCTCACCCCACAAAACCTTGCAGCGGGACTGCAGTAAAGTCGCAACCTTAGGCCTATTTCATTAAAATAACCTGCACCAAAATCAATGAAACTTACAAGGATATTGTGGAGGACTGGGGTGACATTTTTTCATCTGGCAGGGCCATGTAGTGGTCACAAGCCTTAACCGTTCTGCGTTATAAAGCACACTACTAAGGCTGATCTACACAACTCGTGACCCACCAAGCTGTCTATAAGCCACCGGGACCTGCCTGGGACTACAAAAATAAGGTGGCAGAGTGGGGAAGTTTTTAAGCATGTGCCAGGTTGGTGGGTTGTGTTTGGCTTGGAAGGTCACAGGCTGCACAGGTCTCTAACTAAGGCAATCGACAAGGACCCCAGTAAAAAGGGATGCATGGGATGCACTCATTGCTTGGAATGGAAATTCACTTGCTGCCGACATAAACTGATTCAATATATACAACAATCAACATTCCACAATAACATCAGTTTCTGTCTTCAGGGAGACCTACCGTGTAGGAATGGCAAATTATCAAAGCAAGGAAAATGCCATACAACCTAGCATCCTTTGGACAGCAATGGAGGCACCTGGCTAGATAACTAGCTGCAAGACGGCCACCTTAAAGGCAGCTTTAGGGCATCTCAAGGCATCAGGAGGAAACATGTCAAAATAAAAGTATTTGTGCGGGCGGGGGGACGAGACAATGATATATTTGCTCATCAGGATTGAGCAGCCAGTCTAGGATTTCCAGCACCAGCACTGAGAGCTCCATGGCAGATAGATCCATATATTTTGGGTTAAATGTGGATAGCTTTCCTAAAGGATACAACTTATTACAAACTATGAGCTGCAAGGCCCAAAGCAAAAAGATCTCATTTCTCTACAGTGATGGCTACAGCCAAACCCTGCTTCCTGTGGTCACATTGAATGCTACAGGAATCTTCTCTGTATCTTACTGAAGTTCCACTTTATCTTTCTACTTCATCTCCTTTTTCCAGCATCACTTCCTTTTTATTACTGACACCTGTTAGAAAGAAATATATCCTCAGGCCAACACAAAAGGGAAAAGGGCCAACTCTGGCTCATGCTTCAAGTTCAATTACAGGGGGAAAGCCTCTCTGATTAGCCTCATCTCAAAAAAGATATTGTAGAGCTGGAACAGGTGCAGAAAAGGACTGTTGCTTGGGTTTTGTTTTGTTTTGTTTTTTTAGTTTGGGGAGCAGGGAATTGAGTAAGGGGAAACATGAAAGAGGTTTGTAAAATTATGCATGGTGCAGAAGAGATTCTGGACAAACTGAAAGGAATAATACATTTATGGCATTCAAGATGATGGCCACTGGTTTAGATAGTTTTATAAGAGGATTAGACAAATTCATGCAGGATAAGGCAATCAACAACTACCCATGATGGCTATAAGAAAGCTAAGGGTGGAATTCAACATTGCACTTAGGTGATTACTCCATCAAGGCAAGAATTTTGGGTTGCCTTGTGGAATAATCCCTCCTTTTCTCCCTCTGCATGCTGTTTCAGGGGTTCTCCCAATTCCCCCAGAACTAATTTCAGAGGGTGCAAAGTGGCAGTCCTAGCACAGGGCTTCCCTTGATGGGACTCATTAGCTGAATCCCGCTCTCCATGTTCAGATGCCATGTGTCTCCTGAGCAAAAAGGTAAAGGTGAAAGACCCCTGGATAGTTAAGTCCAGTCAAAGGAGACTATGGGGTTGCGGCGCTCATCTCACTTTCTGGCGTTTGTCCACAGACAGCTTTCCGGGTCATGTGGCCAGCAGGACTAAACTGCTTCTGGCACATTGGAACACTGTGACGGAAACCAGAGTGCACGGAAACGCTGTTTACCCTCCTGCCGCAGTGGTACCTATTTATCTACTTGCACTGGCGTGCTTTCAAACTGCTAGGTTGGCAGGAGCTGGGACAGAGCAACGAGAGCTCACCCTGTTGCGGGGATTCAAACCGCTGACCTTCGGATTGGCAAGCCCAAGAGGCTCAGTGGTTTAGACCACGGCGCCACCCGCATCCCCACTGTCTCTTGAGCAGCAAGAATGGAAAAGGACTATCAGTTTCATGTCCTGCTTTTCAGAGGAATCTGATTGGCCACTGTGGAAAGCAGGCTGCTGGTATACAGGAGCCTTTAGTTTGATCCAACAGGAATCTTTTTACGTTCAGGATTGTATATATCAATCCGCAAGAAGGAACATGATGTGAGTATGCTGTTAGCCCAAACCAGACACTAAATGGAGTGGAACATGTCTGGGGGTGGGAGAGAACTCCTTCCAAACAGACTCACAGAGGGGAAAAACCCCAACCGAGCACACAAATCAAGTTACTGAAATGAAAATCTCAACAAATACAGCACACCAGCTGCTATTGCACACTTGAACACTCCCCCCCCCAATAATCAACACAATAAATATTTCAGAACCATGTCCTTATTCAGAACCAAGTCTGACCCTGAGAAAAATTCTCCATGATGAGCATTAGAAATCATCCGGAATGACTCCAGCACCTTCAATCCTGAAACTTCCTTAACATACAGCTGCTCAAGACCCCCTTACATAAAGTTCACCTATTATTATGTACTTCTGATGACCTGTGCCTGTGAGTGCTAGGAGCGACAGCTTTGGCCCATAGAGGACCACCTAGAATGAGAAGAGACACTTTCTGAGATCAGTTTTGCTGCATTACGAGGAGATCTTGTGACAGCAGGTGGGAGGTGCCAGGAACAGCTGCAAACCAGCTCAAGGAGAAGAACTGCATTCCAGCGGGGGGAAATGGCTCAGGATGAAGAAGAGCAACAAACTTGGAGGCTAACTGACTGCACATGCCATGGGGAAGGCTCGCTCAGAGACCTAGAACCAAAGCCAGACATTAAAAAAAAGATGCAGGTGAGAACTGCATCCTAACAACCCAGCCACGGTCATTTCTCCTGCCTCACCAGTTCTCTTTCACAGTGCATTCCAGACCATACCTCCCTATACGGTCTCTTGTTTTCTCCAGTCTAGGCTGGAGCGCAGCTAGCAATCTCTGCTGAGATATGCGGGGATGGGGGGAAAGTGGGAGATTAGAGGGCTGAAAATGGCTAGTGCAAAAAAAGTTTCTTCCAAGTCCACGAAAAGGCATCTCCAAGCACTACAGCTCCACATGTACGTTGCTGTAGGATTTGTCCACAGTCCACTCGGTTTGGTCCTCGTCCGCACTGTTTGTATATCGAGCCATCTCCTCTTGGAACTGGAGCTGTCGCCTCTTGTTGGGATCCACGTTGATCCAGTTGTTGGCAATCCACTTGGTTCCTTCAGTGACCAAGCAGCCTCCGTGCAAAGAATATTCATCTAGGTCGCCAACCCAGCCTGCAAAGAAATAAGAACCCATGAATGAGAGAAGCCAGGTTTTACACGACAACGGCTCACCCCCGGGATTCCTCCAATTATTGACCCTTGGCTGGCAAATTGGCATGAAATAGAAGAAGAAGAAGAGAAGAGTTTGGATTTGATATCCCGCTTTATCACTACCCTAAGGAGTCTCAAAGTGGCCAACATTCTCCTTTCCCTTCCTCCACCACAACAAGCACTCTCTGAGGTGAGTGAGGCTGGGAGACTTCAGAGAAGTGTGACTAGCCCAAGGTCACCCAGCAGCTGCATGTGGAGGAGCGGGGAAGCGAACCCAGTTCACCAGATTATAAGTCTACCGCTCTTAACCACTACAGAACACTGGGCAATGCAGCTCAGACATCCTGGCAGACGATTGCCACGAGAGGACATATTACCTTCTCCATCCGACAGGTAATTGTACCAGAAAACAGCAGTGCCTTGCAGGGGTTTTACACGTAGGTTTCCCTTATCACAGTGTTTACGAGTGTCGCGCAGGTCAATATCATTCTGGATGAGAGACTGGAAGGGGAAAAGGGAAATAATGCTTATTGTGCTGCATGCCAGGAAATCAAAAAATCAACCACAAATAAATAAATCAATGCACAGGACCTCCTACACTAGCATTACATACGTTCCCATTTACATAGAACAGTTCCATATTTTTTCAAGCCGTCTTGATTTTATGGAGAGGTGGGATTTTTTTTTAAAAAAACAAAACCCTCAGAAATGAAACAAACCATATGGAACATTTTTTATCGCTATAGGATGTTTGCATACTTCACCTGTCATGCTCAAGTACATATATTTTGAAGTATGTTCCACTGAAATTAATGGGGAGGTGTACATTGCAGGTGAAATAAAGCATCTGGCCTTAAAAAGAGTGTGTGTGTGTGTGTGTATAAAATTCACAGTGCTAAGACACAGTGCTTGGTGGTGTTCAGCGGCTGAAGCGCTACTTCAGTGCTCTCATGTTTGCATGGTATAGTAAGGGAGCATTCACCTCAACTTCTAGAGAATAAAAAAGTGGGTGGGAATCTTTAAGGAGTTCAGAAAATAACATAGACTGGTGGGGAGGAGGGTGGAGCAAGGATTTGTTTTGCACATCCAAAATCTGTAGAACAAAACAGCCAGTACATTCATGCAACCATATGCCATATAATAAGCTGCAATTTTTCTAGAAACAAAACGTTGCTAACTGAATGCTGAGAGGAAGTGATTTCCTTGTAACGGGGTGTTATCTTGAATAAAACCATGTGGATCCCCACCCACCTACAACATATTAGTACAGCACAATTATTGTGCCATGAACTGACACACCTGGAGGCATCCTTGAACTTCCCTTATCAGACTAAACACTTCCAATAATCTTGAATTAACTAAAAAGGTGCCCTATATCTAATAGCAGAGCTTTCCAAAATGTTCATGTTAGTGACACACTTTTCAGACATGCATCATTTCACAACACAGTAATTCAGTTTCACATCATCTTGCGACACGGTAATTCAGTTTTAATAGCAAACCGGAGGTTAAACTAACCCCTTTCCAGCCCTGGAATGAGCGTGGGGAGGGTTCACGTGACACGCCTGCACACTGCAGCTGACACACAGTTTGGAAAGCTCTGATCTATATCTATGGGCAATGCTACAAATATACCATAAAACCATTAAAGCAGCAGCAAAAGTGGAACAAGCATTGTAGTATCAAAAAAACAGGATCCAATTTAATGATTGGGGGAAACCGGGAGTGGGGAAACATCTTTAAAAGATGTCTGAAGCAGGTAACTGCTGGTGTTTCCTATATGGTATCAGGGAGAGCATTGCCAAAAAACAGGGGCAACAGCAGAAGATGCCCCTGTAACACATTCACTAACAAAAGGTCTGCAGATTACCGTACTTTTCCATATATAAGACTAGGTTTTTTTCTTTAGAAATGATGCTAAAAAATGGGGGTCGTCTTATACATGGGTAGAGTGGATGTTTGATTGGTTGCTGCCGCTGCAGTCAGCGACTATTGGGCGTGTTATTGGTTGCTGCATCAAGGGCTGGTGTTGATTGGCTGACGCTGCAGCAACTGGGCAATCCTCCACACAAAAAGCTCAACAATTCTGAGCCATCTCCTCCCGTTTTCTTAAATTTGAGTCCCACAAAATAGGGGGAGGTTTTTTACACGGGGGCATCTTATACATGGAAAAGTATGGTTTCTCAGCCGTCTACCAGGTGTTCATGTTTAACACAAGTACTCAAAGAAAACAGAGTTTTCCAAGAAAAACAGGCCACAAAGAAGGACAGAACCTTACCAGCTCTTCATAGGTCCTATTGTCAGCTATTGGAAAAGTGGTCTCTCCTCCTCCGGTCACGTTATTTAGGTAGAACAGAACTGTCACGTAGCTGTGAAAGGCAGGGGCCATTAGCACAGGTTAGGCTCCAAAGTTATTGAAATTGCTTAGCCCTCCCCTTCTGGTTTGCAATGCAACAGTAAAATACCATGCACATCTACTTGGAAGTTACGATTTCATGCCCATCTACTCACAAGTTAATCCCCCATTTTTGTGACCTAGGCTGCAATCCTATATGAATTCAGTGGGACTGACATCCCATAATTCCTACATCAGTCTCTCGGGCCAACTCACAGGTCATAAAGTAAAAACATGCTCTGTTCTGTGCCCCCACCCTGAGCAAATGTATACAACAAACAGCAAAACAATTGAGGTTACAGAAAAACAAACCTCAGGTTTAGAGCAGAACCATGGTTATAGCTATAGACTCAAATAATACCGTCACAGGCAGAGTAGGACTCAGAGAAATTTTGCCCCTGCCTATCGCCGACAGTCTTCAGGTGCATAAAAAGCCTCCACATAGAGAAAGCATGATGTTCTGGAGGAATATTTGACTGAACATTCCTCTACATAAACTTATAACTGGAAAGCACACATGCATGCTGTGTTCTTTGACCTCTCCATGGTTAAGTGAGGCCAGCTGATTTGCACTTGAATGTTTATGTCCCTAAAAACATGACGGAGTCTCTGTTTCAGAACAAAACATGGAGTAACAGGGAAAGAACAGATTACAGACGGTTAGTTTCCTCTTCAGGCTCTAGACTAACCGGCATGAGGTCTCGAATGGAGCAGTTTCATTGGCAATCAGTTTGGTGTGACTGCAGGCAGTCTCAGGGAACACCGGTCCACTGTCCATGTGGGCATGGTAGTGCCCGCCTTGGTCGTATCGCACTACCTGCAGGGGTTCACTGTGCTCCACAATCTCAGAGGGCAGACGGGTTAAGTGAATCACCCTAAAGGAGGAGAAGCAGAGACATGCCTGTTGAACTATTAAACTATACTTGCTACTAAACCAATGTCCCCACATGCCACTGTCATCCCCTTTGCCCTGGGATAGGGTACCTGTTCACACATTACACTGAACGCAGGTATAAGCTGTCTCCACACATGTAAGTGTAAGAGTGTGCGCTTGTGGGTTTGTATGGCTGACACTGTGCACTTAAGTACACAGACTGTATACGTGTTGAATGTTACTAACTGTACAAATGCACAGCTTAACGCAGATCGTACACTTGGTGAATGTAACATGTGAACACCTCTAGGGACAGAAAGGTTTTACTCGACAAGTTCAAGATGGTAAGCAACTGGCATTCACAGCAACTATCTAAGTCAATGATATAGAATATAATTATGCTTTTTATTATGTTCTTATTATTGTGCTCCAAAAAATGTGTTCTTAATGTTGTACACTGCCCTGGGACCTTTTGATAAAGGGTAGTATATAAATTGAATTAATCATCATCATCATCATCATATTTACATTTGCTCCTCCTGTGGCGTGTGTGTGTGTGTGTGTGTGTGTGTGTGTGTGTGTGTAAATACACACAGAGAGATCTTTTCAATGTTTATTTACAAAACATAATTGGGATTCTTTTTTGTAAGAACTGCCAGTTGACAATGGATTTGATCACTTGTATGATCAAATGGAAGAGGAGCATCTTTCTGTTCTCTGTCACTTTTGAATGCAGAACACCCTGCCTCACACATAAAGAAGCATGGAAGTTAACCTCAGGAAGGACAGTCACTTTCACTATCATCTAAGCATTTTTTGCAAAAAACAAACAAAAAAACAAAAACAAAAGGAGCAGGTGCTTTCAGGTTGCAGTCCTAAGCAGGCTTTCTAGGCAGTCTCAATGAAGTCAATGGGACTTACTTTAGCATAAACACGCTTAAGACTGCACTCCCAGTTCTGTAGGAAGAGGGTTCTACTGGTGTTAGTGCCAATTTTCTTCCCAGGGCAAATGCCTACTGGGCAGGGGTGGGGGTAGAGTTTCACTGGAACTGCAGAACAGGAGGAAAGGGTTAAAACCTTTCCTGTGCACCACCGTCCTCTTACATTGGTTTATCTTAAAGACAAGACCTGTTGAATGCACATACACATTTAATATACTGTCTAGTAGTTTGGCGCTGAGCTGCATCACTGCCTCACTTTGGCTGCATCACTGCCTCACTTTGGCTGCATCACTGCGTGGTTAGGTGTTCAGGGAATGAGATTTTTTAAAAAGCCTTTTCAAAGTGCAACTGAGCATTTTCAAGTTACTATGCCCTTATCAGTAATCACATTCTTTTAGCACCTATAAAGGAGCCCATGCGTGTTTAAATTTTAATTGATAACTAGAAAAACAGGCAATTCATAATACAGAAACACTTTTTAATCAGTTGAGAACTCTCTAATATAATAAAATGGAGCGGGATCCTAGTATGGCTGCAAGGAATGGCGAACCTCTCTCTGTTTTAAATATCTGTGAGTCCCTCTTACCTTTGCTGTATGGAGCGCATGACGTGGTGGGCTCCCTCGCCTTGATACAGCCACGTGTGCTGGCTATTCCGCACCAGGTCACTCATCTTCACTTTTTGGCTGCCCATATACTTGTGGAAATCCCGAATATTCAGCTGCTTAAACTCCTCCAAACTCAGCACACCTAATGGAAGAATGAGAAGAAAGCACAGGCTTAGATTAGCCTCAACCAGAGCCAGGGCCTTCTCAACACTGGCTCCGGCCTGGTGGAACGCTCTGTCTCATGAGACCAGGGCCCTGCGGGATCTGATTTCTTTCCGCAGGGCCTGTGAGACAGAGTTGTTCCACCTGGCCTTTGGCTTGGAATCAACTTGATCCCCTTCCCCTCTTTCTTTTTCCTTTCTCCTCCTGTGAAGAGGCTGCATCTTAATGTTTTAATGTTGTATTTTAATCTTGTTTTTTTAATTGTATTTTAATCAACTTGTTTTTATTATTGGTTGTTAGCTGCCCTGAGCCCGGTCTTGGCTGGGGAAGGCAGGGTATAAATAAAAATTATTATTATTGTTGTTGTTATTATTATTTTTATTATTATTACTACTACTACAGTGGTACCTCTAGATATAAACGGGATCTGTTCCGGAGCCCCGTTCGCATCTAGAAGCAAATGTAACTAGCGACGGCACGTCTGCGCACGCATGCGTCACTTTTCGCCGCTTCTTCGCATGCGCGTGATGTCATTTTGAGCATCTGCGCATGTGCAAGCGGCAAAACCCGGAAGTAATGTGCTCCGTTACTTCTGGGTTGCCGCAGAACACAACTTGAACGTGCTCAACTTGAAGCGTATTCAACCCGAGGTATGACTGTATTATTATGTTGCAGAGCATTCAGGTATTTGTCAACATGCTGCAACGGTTGACGCCAAATCAGAGCCAACCTTTTAGCAACCACTACCATAATCCGCTCTGCCTTTAGCAGAAGGAAAGTATACCAGTTGGATATGTGTCACACATATGACACCTTTTAAATGATAGCTGATGCACCACAGATGCCATGGGGAAGCTCTCATGAGGGGGGAATAACTATTTCTGACCGGGGGGGGGAAACAGGTGCCTTAGCAAAGACGTTATGACACCAGAAGAAGAAAAAAGCCAAGTGAAAAACTAAAGCCAACAACTTGAGGGGGGAAATAAGACAAAACCTCATCAAAGAAAAAGATTCCTACTGCTGCTGTCACAGCAGTTGGTGGAGAACTGAGTGGAAGGGCTCTTTCCCCTTCCCCTTGGAAAGTGACAACACAACCATGACTTTTTAGCTGAGGGGAGCCAGAGCGCCTATTTCCCAGCTAGAGTTCTAGAAGGTTCTGAATGGCAGTTTAGTTAGGCATTGCTTGACTGCAGGAAGACCACCGAAGGAGAAGACTGCCCTTCCAAATGAAGAGGCTGGCACCTAGTTCACAGCTTCCAGGTTACAAATACTACGGGTGAGCACTGAGGGACCAAAAACACAACTGAAGATCAGCAGTGCATGCCCAGGAATCATTTGCATTATGACTGCTCCCAAAATCACGACGACACCAAGACGTACACATAAGGCACTGAACCATGCTGGCTCTCCATTGCGTATCGCAAGGTAATGGAACTAAGCCATGCTTCTGACATGGAAAATATATGAAAACAAAAAAGGTTTGCCTGTTCCAATGTTCGCTTGTGGTACCTCTGAAAATGATCTCTTTCAGCTTCTGCCTTCTGGAAGAAGGCACAGGGTTATAAAGACTAGGACTAGCCGCCTGAGAAACAGTTTCTACCCAAATGTGATTTTGGTTTTAAACACATTGTAAGTATGGGAGTATATTGTATTTAAAAATGGGATATCAGAGTTTTTAGGGGGCTAACCAGGTTGGGATAGCTGGGATAGCAGGCTTGTTGGTTTTTGAATGTCTTATGTAGATTTTTCAATTTCGTTGTTCTGTATGGGACAATGACAATAAAGATTATTGTATTGTAAATATATTTTAAAACTGGCAAAACACTCATTTGGGAAAACTGTATACCAATACTTGAATTTAAAATGGAACATGGTCGAAAGGAATTTTTTACCCTGTCTGTCTGTCTGTCTGTCTGTCTATCTATCTATCTATCTATCTATCTATCTATCTATCTATCTATCTATCTATCTATCTGATGTTCCTTGTGAGACTGGTGATCTTTAAAGTTTCCAATATTATCGCTCAGCTGATGACTTCTGTCAGCCAAACAGGGAGAGAAGCAATTTTCAATGGTTCCCCCTTCTGGTCAGCAGCCTCTAACACACTCCCCAAATGTGCTCCTGGGGGACGGGGAACCCTTCAGAATGGACTGGGGAGGCAGGGGGCTCACCACTGCTTGTTGTCCACTCAAGCAAAAGCTGCCAGTGTGCATGAGTTACATAAGGAGAGATATGCGCTCTCCTGCTGGAGTGCATGGTCTTGACGGTTTGCCTCTTTGCCTGTTTTCTCGCTGTCTGTGACACATCCGGAAAAGGTGACTAGGTGAGAGAGCCAGCTAGCACAGGCTGGCATCATAGGTGGCTTCCTCAGTCACTCTGGTAGAACTGCCCCTTTCCCTTCCAGTGCACTGTGGCTGAATGCCTTCTGGATTAAGTAACCATAATGAGCCATTGCATCCAAACCACGAACTATGGTTATAGGGCTCAAAACAAACTGGGATCATAAAACAACCAGGCTACTAGCCACAATGGCTGTTTCTTTCTCATATACATACATACATACATATATATATACATACATACATACATACATATATATATACATACATACATACATACATATATATATATATATATATATATTATTCATTTTAAGAACATTTATGTTGTCACACATTTTACAAGTTTCCATCTCTTATACAATCTTTTGGACTTCCATCAGCTCCTCTGATGATCTCCCGTCTTTAAGATTTTTCCTGCATTTCTTAAATTTATATTACCTTTAACCTCGTATCATCCTTTTCATTCAATAAGGCAATAATTCAAATTATTCCCCTTACAAAACTTCCTGCAAACCTACAAATGTAATCAAATCATCACCACAATGGCTGTTTCTACCTCCATAGGCAGCATCCCTCTGAATGTCAGCTGCTGGGAATCACAAGTGGGCAGGCAGAGCGCTGCTGCACTCAGGTCCTGCTTTCAGATTTCTCACAGACATGTGGTTGGCCACCGTGCAAACAGGATGGAGGACGCAGATGGGGCACTGACCTCATCCAGAAGGCTCTTCCGATGTTCTTAAGTTTCTGGTTATTCTGAACCTGGTAACCATCGTTTCCTGGTTCAGATATAATAGGGAAATATGGCTAATCAATCTGTGTGTGCGTTCAACCACAGCACATGAAGAAGGGAGGCGAGAAGGGACTCTGCAAGGACAGAGTGCTCAGGCACAATACTTGTGTGCATCTCGGCATAATAAGCTAGATATCTGAATTGGTCCTATACTTCAGAACTGTACTACAGATTTAGCATTGGTGGTCCAAATGCTGTGCACACATGAGTAACTAAAATAGGAAACCGGCAAGTCTAACAATGAATGAGAAATACTGAAAGCTTCAATTCCGGCTAACTAACTACCATTGTATGTGCATTATAACTGGAGCATCATATATAGGGAGCACCCAAATGCTTTCTTTGTGTACCGGGCAAACAAATATGCCTCTCTAGGGAGCACTGGGGGCACAATAGATATTTTGGAGAAAAAGGGACATGATTAGAGGTTTGGATGACAGGACAGCAATGTAGGTTATAGCAGCACTGCCCTTGAGCGCTGGAGTCCTACAGACACTTCCATGTTTCTGTTCCAGCCTCCTCCCCATCAGAAAGGCTAAAGGTTTTAAAAACAAACGTAAACCCCAATTTTGTTCTAGACGCTAAACTCTAAGCAAATTGCCATGTACACACAAACACCAACAGAACAACAGTCCTAGTCTACACTTAATTCCCTTAAGCGAAGGGAATAGATTTGGGAGGAGAGGTCAGCTTAGGACAGCCATGATCATCCTTTATTTCCAGCGCACGCACACATTTTCTACCCACTATTCCATCATCAGCTTCAGCCTTCCATGATCTATCACCACATCCAGGTTATGACCCTTGGCTTTCTTGCTGCCACGTTGCTTACAATGGAAACAGCAGCCCTCAGAAAGTGAGGACACCCTAGACGGGGCACCGAGACCTTAATTGAAGCTCTTTAGTTCAGTGGTGTTTACAGTGCTGAAAAAACCAAACAGTGCATCCTCCCTGGTCTCTGCCAAAGACGTCACAAGCCCAGAGGGCACCAGGGCGAGGGCTTACACACCGGATTTGGAGCCCCGTCCTCCATTCACCAAAGTGCTCTTTCCCACTCCAAAGCAACCTCTCCAGGGCCGTGCAGATCATCAGGCAACCTGGCAGTGAGCGGGTGCACTCTGCCCGCTGACTTAATTTGATTAGGAAACGGAGAGGCGTTCAACTTGAAGGCACTCTAATTAGAGCAGGAGAGATCGCAGTGCACATCCGGGCAGCAGGAGGTCTGAAGAGGCCAGCGGGATGCTTGGAAGGCTCCTGGAACCACTGAACCACTAGCCTAAAGCCGAGGGGCTGGAGGGAAATCTGATGGAGAAAATTGACCTCTGCTTCCAACTGCCCAGCAAAAAGCAGACAAAAAGGCACTGTCTCAAAAGAGGGGACCTTCAGTGCTGTTGGAGTGCATGCTGAGAAGCATACTACATCTCCAGGCAACTCTTTTACTATTGAAGCAAAACAAATATATGATTTTGTAGACACACTGTACACATTACCGTTGCATTTATACCTTGCCCAGCCTGCCTCAGGCAATGCCTTTCTCCCTCCATATGAAGCTTCTTTCTATTTGGGTGTGTTATGGGGCAGGGTGGCGCTGTGGGTTAAACCACAGAGCCTAGGACTTGGCGATTGGAAGGTCGGCGGTTCAAATCCCCGCGACGGGGTCAGCTCCCATTGCTTGGTCCCTGCTCCTGCCAACCTAGCAGTTCGAAAGCACATCCAAGTACAAGTAGATAAATAGGTACCGCGGCAGAGGGAAGGTAAATGGCGTTTCCGTGCACTGCTCTGGTTCTCCAGAAGCGGCTTAGTCATGCTGGCCGCCACATGACCCAGAAGCTGTAAGCCGGCTCCCTCGGCCAATAAAGTGAGATGAGCGCCGCAACCCCAGAGTCGGCCACGACTGGACCTAATGGTCAGGGGTCCCTTTATCTTTATGGGGTGGAGGGGAAGATGCAGCAGGGCCTTCTTGGTCGCAATTCCAATGACATGGAATCCCCCTTCATGCAGAAACCAAAGCCCCGATCTGCACGTGCCTATAATCATTTATTAATTTATATACTGCTTAGATGCCCAAACGGCTTCTAAGTGGCCTACAACTATACAGTGGTACCTCGGGATGCGAACATAACCCGTGTCTGCGCATCTGCGCATGCGTGGGTCATGTTTCGGCGCTTCTGCGCATGTGCATGACATCATTTTGACGGTCTGCGCATGCGCGCGGGGCGAAACCCGAATTTGCCTAACCCGAAGCGTATTCATCCCGAGGTATGAATGTACAATCAACACATCATTAAAATACACAACAACACATCCATTGGGGCATTTAAGCATTCTTAATATACACTACAAAAGCAAACAAACAATTAGGACAGCTATAATGCACAATCAATCAGAAGGCAGCATTAATCTCACCATTGCCATCTGGGTCTGCTTTCACGGCAGAATACATCTCTCGGATACTCTCAGGCGTCATCCACCTGCCGTTTCCTAGACGCGTGTGTGTCAGTACCTGAAATTGCAAAGAGTTTGCTTTCTTGGCAACTATGGGTGAGAATGTAAAACTGAATCCAGTGTATATCCACACACAAAAATACTGTACTTGGGAGAACTTGTACTGTGTTGCAGGGTAGGTGGGTGAGAGTCCAGGGGAAGCCCATGCTTGTTCCCATAGCACTTATACTATGGTCTAGCACTACATCTGGCCATATGTGGTGGGCTTCCAGAAGGACAATAAAGTAACTGGAGAATGGTAACGGCGCGGATAATTATTTTTTTCGGCCTCATTTGGCAATCAATCCAGCTGTGTTTAATTAAATGTTGTTAAAGGTTTAAGATCCACATATTAGCGAGCACAAGTTTTATATATTCTAACAATTGTCAAACTTTATTATTCAAAAAAGTAACTGAAAACCAAGAAAGCTGGCAAAGAAATGACGGGAGCAATAAGTTAATAGCGCATCTAAGAAACCTAAACAAACAAGAACAGATGCTGAAAAGCTGGGATTCAATGATATGACAGTTAAGAGTTTGCCAATAAGGAGAATAAATGTTAGGCGTTATGAATCAAGAATATCAACCCATCCTCTTCTCAATACCTCCTTGAGCTGCAGCTGTCCATCCTGGTTGTGGTCCAGTAGATTAAATATATCCATCTGGCTGATATCTATCATTTCGATTGCTTCCTCATAGTCGTCTGTGGGCAGAATCTGACTTTTCTGCAGCCCTTTCAGCTGAGCCAAGTGGATAATTAACTTGCATTCATCCTCACTCAGGAAGTCTGGAATTTCTACCAGGAGAGAAAAGTGAATTTGTTTATCAAAAGGTGATCACCAAAAAACACAAGCAGCTTTCTTAACATTTTCGCATTGCAAGGGAAGAATATTAAAAAGAAACTAATACACATATAACCATCATCTTTGATAGAATCAATGAAAAATTTAAAAACAGACGAAGGGAACTAAACCATATGCTTGCCAAGCCAAAAATGTTTTCAATTCATAGGAAGGATGCCTGCCTAAAGATTATTTCCCTGATCTGAACCTGGGACCTCTGCACGTGAAATGTAAGCTGTTCCACCTGGCTAGAGCCCCTCCTGGCATCTATACTTTGGGCTGGGGAATATGACTGCTCCATGATGTGTCCAACTGCTTGCTGCTTGAGGGGATGGGGAAGAGAAGTGCTCTGTGGTGATTATACTGCCTGTGGGTTTGGAGTCTCAACCTCTCTTGCCCCTAACACAATTGCTTTTGACCGAGCATGTGAGTGGAGCTATATTTGCTTCTCCTGGTGGGGCTCAAACTTCCTTCTCCTGCTTCTTGCCCTACTGAGTGAGCCCCTGGAGGTGGCTGCTGTCAATGTCTCCACTTGCTGCGTGTGCTGCTCCTTCAGTTCATTGGCAAAAGTCTATTGTCCTTGTCCCAAGAGGGTTGCATTCCCTCTCTGCAGGCCTCCTGCCCAGGGTGCTCTGTGGGTGGGTCTCAACACAAGGATGTCATAAAACCCAGAGATGTTATAAAGCATTCTAATGATCCGTTGTCTGCAAATAAATGTCGATTGATAATGCAGGGATGGGGATCCTCAGGTCCAGGGTCTGCCTGTCTAGCCCAAGGGATTTACCCCAAGGCCACATGCCCGTTTCCTCAAGTTGCACGCATCCCCAGCTGCGCTCAGAATTCTCCTCCAGGGATCTGGCATGGCTGGAATGTGTCCTTGAACTCTGATGCCTTTCGCTTGCCTGGATGAAGGAAGGAGAGATAAGAGTGTGCACAGAACCTTCTAACTACAGTGGCACCTCGGGTTACATACGCTTCAGGTTACAGACTCCGCGAACCCAGAAATAGTACCTCGGGTTAAGAACTTTGCTTCAGGTTGAGAACAGAAATCGGGCGGCGGCAGTGGGAGGCCCCATTAGCTAAAGTGGTATTTCAGGTTAAGAACAGTTTCAGGTTAAGAACCGACCTCCAGAACGAATTAAGTTCTTAACCCGAGGTACCACTGTACTGTATGGCTGGAAGAATGCAACTTGCTGTACAGAGAACAGCCACATCCAGTGGTCTGCCCAGTGTTTTGCCTCTGGCCATGTGCGTCATTGGCAAGCTGCTCCCACCCCACACATGAAGGAATGCAGCACCACGCTGGAAAAGGTTCGTCATCCCAGCCTTGCGTTGTGCCCCCAAGCTGTTGTTGTAAGCAGCACGAGAGGAATCAAACTCCTCTCTGGAAGGGATTCCTGGGGACTGGCAGTGGAAAGGGCTGCTGCTGCTGCTGCCTGAGTCACAGGGCTGGTGGATTATGGGTGCTGCACTGTGGGTGGCATTCAGCTATGTTTTACTCAGAGAGAACCACTGAAATGAATGAACATGGCTAAGTTAGGTGCATTAATTTCAAAAGGTCTGGGTGAAACGTCCCCTGAATATCACTCCGTAATGCAGGAGTATGTGCAGGGGTTCTCTGGCTCTCCCCCTGTGTAGGCAGCATGTAGTCATCATCACTAGCGCACTGATGAACTTTGGCAGTGTTTCCAAGAACACTGGGGGCTTGCTTGGAATGTTAAAGCCATTTTTTGATATCCTGTGTTTTGTATTTTCCCCTGTCACACTGAGCAAGACACACCGCATGCTCCAAGAGGGGGGAGGTGGCATTTCTCTCCCCCACCCCCACCCCATGATTGGCATATACAGAATTCCTCTGCCTGGTATTAAGATTTAAACAAGAGGCACTATTCAAATTTGGCACTTTTTATTGCTTTGCTGTTTTTATTTTGTCCATCCTCAAGACTATCCCATGAAATGCATCTTAACCAGGGGTAGGCAACCTAAGGCCCATGGGCCACAAGTGGCCCACGGGGGTCATTTAACCGGCCCACGAGCCGCCCCTGATCTGAGCTGCCCGCTCAGCAAGTCCCCGCATGTTGCACTAACCGGCACCCCACGGGACAGGGACTCACTTCTGCAGTGCCGGAAATCGTGTCTGTGCAGACGCCAGAAATCACATCTGTGCAGACGCCTGAAATTGCGGGCATGCTCACACGCGTGCACAATCCAGTCCACAGAGGGATGTCCCCTGGAGTGAACTGGCTCAGGCAAGGTAAACCTTGCTGACCCCTGATCTTAACTACCTTGGGATGTGAACGGGATCCGTTCCGGAGCCCCATTTTCATCCTGAACATAATGTAAGACACGGCAGTGGGTCTGTGTGTGAGCGGGTCGCGTCTCACGACTTCCGCGCATGTGTGTGACGTCATTTTGACCATCTGCACATGTGCGAGCGGCAAAACCCGGAAGTAACGCACTCCATTACTTCCGGGTCGCTGCGGAGCGCAACCCAAACATGCTCAACCTGAAGCTTATTTATCCCGAGGTGTGACTGTATTCCCACTTGGTGAGCAGGGCTTGCGGGTGGCAACTTCTGCAATTCCTTGATGGATGCAGAAATTGAACTCAGATCTAAACCAATCATTTTATCTCCTAATCTACATTCGAAGAAGTGAGATGCACAAAGATGAATTCCTTGTGCATCTTGATAAAATTTTAAACTGAGATTTTACTTGGCACAGAGCTAGGAAAGTTGAAAGGCTGCTACCTACCTCATGGGAAACAGAAAAGCAGAGCGCGCAACTGGCTATGGCCACGTTAACCCTTAACAGAGAACGCTTTCTGTTACAGGGAGCGTGTAATCCTCTCCTCAGCTACCCCCAGCTATTAGTCAGAGTGGCATAAAACAAATTAACAATGAGCCAACACAACAAGCAATGCCCCCTAAGGCTCTGGGAGACCTACATTAAACTCCAATGAGATGACAATAAACGTTTTCGACAATTACCCAGGAATAGAGCTATCCACTCGTGTTTCACAGCAGCTCACTTCATGCCAAAATAAGAAGTACACCACCATCCACAATTAATTTCCTGTGGCATGGTTAGAAGATAAAAAAGTTTGCCAATTACATCCTGTGTGTAAACAATGACCCCCCAATGTTAAAACTACCCACACTGGGGGGAAATGCCTCCAAAACAGCTAACAACCAGAATCCATGGGGCTGGCACTCCCCACCCCCTTGCCTCTTTAAACAATGGCTGGAGCTCAACAAATGTCTCTTAATTAACTTTGTGATTGCTTTGCCACAAAACACAATAGAGAGGGAAACAAGCGGTGTTTAGAAAATAATGACTAATCCCTGGGTAGGGGCAAGGGGGTGGGCCTGAGGGAGTCTCAAACAATGATTCAATCAGAACTCCAAGATATTGGTAGGGGGGAACCATTCAAGCTGATTTGACTGCCCTCATTTCAACACCTGCTAGCCTAAGCCAAAACCTCTGAAAAAAGGCAAACAATCGGGGGCCACTGGCAAAGAGAAGAAAACAAAAACCCAGTGACACGGGAGCTTAATGAGAATGCACGAATACAGGGGTGGCCTCTCTGCTATAATAAACCACAACCCGACCAGGAAACCCCTCAGTCTAGATTCCCCTTTGGGAAGGCAGAATTTTGCTGGGGAGGGGCAATGTTCGAAGAGATGAGGAAAACAGCACATCACCACCATCCCATGATGCCGGGCACACAACAGCCGCTTCTTGTCCTTTTGGGTTATCTGCTAATCTGGGACTTCCCAGGGGGTTTTGGAAACTACAGAAGAAGCTCTTCCAGATGCACATTGATTCCAAGAAGCATGGCTTTGTGTTATGACATTGGGTACACCGAGATGAGACTCCCCAACCTGCTGGACCATGAGACTATGGCTGAAGCAATCCAGCAATCCACCAGCTGGCTGCCCTTGTTAGCCAGAGAGTGCCATCCGGATGCCAGGATCTTCCTCTGCTCCCTCTTTGCCCCAATCTGCCTGGACAGGTAAGGGCATTTCAGAGTTTACTGTGAAGTATAGTTTCATTTGCTCTTGTTCTATCTTGTCCCTCCACCCCAACCAGCTTCTGACCTTGAGATAGGTGAATGGACATCCCATCTCCCACAGCCCCAGTCCTGGATCTCCGTTTTGCCCTTTGCTTTATATGCTCTGGCTATTTTCACATATGCTGACTTAAATCAAGCAATCTGCAATGAGACTGTAAATGCAGTATTAGCTACATTTGATACCTCTTCCACATTTGCAGTATTTGGCATAATAAGACATGGATAATGATAAGCGCATTTAAGCCTTGTGTAAAAATGCTTGTGTGTAATTTATATGTGGGACGGGAGTGGCGCTGTGGGTTAAACCACAGAGCCTAGGACTTGCCAATCAGAAGGTCGGTGGTTCGAATCCCCGCGACGGGGTGAGCTCCCGTTGCTCGGTCCCTGCTCCTGCCAACCTAGCAGTTCGAAAGCACATCAAAGTGCAAGTAGATCAATAGGTACCGCTCCAGCGGGAAGGTAAACAGCATTTCCGTGTGCTGCTCTGGTTTGCCAGAAGTGGCTTAGTCATGCTGGCCACATGACCCAGAAGCTGTATGCCGGCTCCCTCGGCCAATAAAGCGAGATGAGCGCCGCAACCCCAGAGTCGGTCACGACTGGACCTAATGGTCAGGGGTCCCTTTACCTTTACCTTTAATTTATATGTAAACACTTCAGCCACTCTGTGAATACAGCCAGCAACTGTCTTGCTGATGACTCAGCTCCTCTCAAAATGACAGTGTGATTTGCAATCTGCTAACTCAATAAATCTAAGACAAGCACAAGACATTGCTGTCTGCTCTACAATAGCATACTACTTGAAGAATGCCCAAAGTGCAATTTGCACCAACATTTTTATTGTTTTGGCACCAAGACAAGACCGATCAGTTTGCCCAGGATTCGATCATTTAATTGATCAATCAATCAAATCTGGAATGGTGTTAGATGAGCAAGCTTTTCTCACAAGAGAAAAATGTGTTTTGAAAAAACAGATTCCAAAGATCCATGCACACACAGCTGGAAATTCTGAAACCCTTCCAGTCATTGCAGACAACACTGAGCTAGATTTGTTTGTATAGTAAGTAAGTAAGTAAGTAAGTAAGTAAGTAAGTAAGTAAGTAAGTAAAGGACTTAAAAGCCACCACTAAGGACACATTGCTCTCACAAGGTGGTGTACAAGAGATCCAAAACAAAACAACTTTATATAAAACCAGGATGGGGGGCATTTTTAGAAAGCGGTTTGCTCCTTTTAAAATGAGGAAAAGCAAGGATTTAAAACATAGTCAAAAAAAAAATCTTAAGAGTTCTCTCAAAGGTAAACAAAGATGGGGATGTACCTATTTCCTGAGAGAGAGAATTCCATAAATGTGACGCCACCAGCAACTTTATGCATCTTACCAACAGGCCAAAGAGCAGGGCCTCAGGTGTTGATCCTTCAATTCAGAAATGCTTATACAGATGTAGACGGACTGCCAGGCAGTGCACAGTGCTGAGCTATATGGATCAATGGTATGACTGGACATAGGGTTCAAGCACTATAGCAGCAAAACCAAGCTAAAACTCTGTAATACTTAATTGCTCTGTTTCTCTGCCTGCACGAGGATGATAGTCACAAAAGCTAGAACAATGTGCTCCTCTTTGGAAGAAAATGAAAATTTATCAACTCAGTAACAATACTGCATTGGAATAACATAACATAACATAATGCATAATGCCAGAAGATAGGGGAAAGTATTATCTCCATCTACTATGGAATTTGGCTTCATCCTTCAATACACTAAGCAAGATGCTTGCTCCTTAAATTTCTAAGCTTGTGGGCATCTGATATGTCCCAAGTGCTTCCATTCAGTGCAATTTGGTACAAGGGTAATCACAATGGGGATCATGGGGATGGTCTACAAAACATTAGGGGAACCTGAGTAACCCTTAACTCAAATCTCAGCACAGCTGATTGCTATTAGTAAACAACAGAATGTTGCTATCAGAATAAACAACAACGATACCACATTGCAGTGGGTCAAGCAATCAATGCTAATTTTAGAAAATACAGGCAGGTAGCTGTGTCGGTCTGACGCAGTAAAAAAAAATATTAAAAATTGTCCAGTAGCACCTTAGAGACCAACTAAGTAGTTCTGGATATAAGCTTTCGTGTGCATGCACACTTCTTCAGATGTGAAGAAGTGTGCATGCACACGAAAGCTTATACCCAGAACTACTTAGTTGGTCTCTAAGGTACTACTAGACAATTTTTTTAGAAAATACAAAACTATTCAAGTCTTCAAATGATTTTGGGATCATGGAGTAAGATGGGGCCTGCTCCAATCTCTGCTCCATTATGCAGAACATCCAGAGCTAGAGCATCCCCAAGAGGTGGCTGTCCAGCCTCTGCTTGAGGGCCTCCAGCAAAGGAGAGCCCCTCACACCTGCTGTAGGTAACTGGATGCAGTGCTGGCCTACTGTTAATAATGAAGACACTTATCCTAATGTTCAAACCTGTTTTATTAAAATGATGCTTTGCTCTCCAAAACAAACCCACCAAGGCTGACACTGAAATACCCTCTAACTAATGCAAACAATTTTGTTCTTGTTTTACTATAAATGCAGGGAGGGTTGTGTTACCAACCTAGCTTCCCAAAGCCACACGTCACAGCTGGTAACTGAGAGGGAGAAGGGAAGGCAGTGGGGAGCTCGGTATGAGCGCAGTGGAAGAAGCATCAGACTGTCTCCACTGCTGCACCCACACTGCACTCTCTGTTGCCTCCCTGTCCCTAGTAAGTGGCAGCGACACAAGTGTCGGAAAGCCAGGTCAGCAACTCAGCCCTGCCTACACTACTGTGGAAGCAGTGATGGTAAACAGAGACTAAGGCACGGTGGGGAACCTCTGGCCTTGCCCTTAGCTGCTAGTGGCTGCTCTGGGGTAGCTTAACAGGCACTTGGAATCATAGAATTGTAGAACTGGATGGCACCCCGAGGCTCTTCTCGTCCAACTTTGCTCACCAAGTTTTGAAACGAGTTCATCTTTCTCTCTCTAGGCTCATCTACCCTTGCCAAAGTTTGTGCAAAGCTGTCAGGAATAGCTGTGCCCCAGTCATGGCTTGCTACGGCTACCCTTGGCCTGAAATCCTGAACTGTAACCAATTCCCTGAAGATCATGAGCTGTGCATCTCCTCAATCACGGATGAAAGTGCTCCGAGCAGGAGAAGTAAGGCTCTTTGCTGTTTGTACTTGTCATGGAACACATATACCCTGTCACAACCGCACAATCTGGACAGAAATCCACAAAGCTGGGAAGGTGTTTGGATTCTATGTGTTAAAGCTTAAGTTTGGCTTTTTCTCAATTCAGAGGAAGCCATACCAACATCTTTTAATCAGGAAGCTGAGAAAAACCATTCAAAATCGTACTAAGGTTTTGAACATAGATTTTACAGTTAGAGCTGTAAAAGTAACCTCTGAAGTTAGTTCTTCATAGCCTCCCCTATTACAAAGGCTCTTGGCAGATACCTGAGGGAGGTAATAATTATATGTATTTTAAAAAAAAATATATTGTGCCTATTTAAAGTTGAGAGATAAAGACTTACC
This sequence comes from Podarcis filfolensis, assembly GCF_964270895.1. Lineage (NCBI taxonomy): Eukaryota > Metazoa > Chordata > Lepidosauria > Squamata > Lacertidae > Podarcis > Podarcis filfolensis. The sequence continues at coordinate 20,792,883 of NC_139605.1, forward strand.
CAAAGTCACACTAATTATTTCACATCAGAGTTGAACACGATATATGAAGCCACCAAGACAGCAAGCAACTGACCCATTTTCTAGAACAGGCATAGGCAAACTTGGCCCTCCAGATGTTTTGAGATAACAATTCCCTGACCACTGGTCCTGTTAGCTAGGGATGATGGGAGTTGTAGTCCCAAAACATCTGGAGAGCCAAGTTTGCCTATGCCTGTTCTAGAATCACAGAATGGCAGAGATGGAAGGGACCACAAGGGTCATCTACTCCAACCCCACAAAATCTGCAACCCTGAGAACCCAAAATTCTCTGGGTTACATTAGGCTCAAATGAATTCTGTAACTTACTATGTGTTCCAGCAGTGCCCCAAGCCAGCTGCAGGGACTGTGAACTTGAAGAACCCAACTCTCCCAAGGAGATCCTGGAAAACCTTTGCACCAGTGATTTTGGTGAGTAAACCACTGCTCTCTGGCTCTTAACCACTTGGTCTGAGAAAACAGTCCTCTAGTCTCAGAATACAAATCCATTGGATCACCACATTTTCAGCTATAGAAGAAAGGACAAAACTGGATGAGAGAACAAAGATCCATGACTAGTTCTCCTCTCTCGATAAATTTTGGCAAATACCAGTTGCTAGAGGAGAGGGGATTACTACAGTGGCAGCAGATGAGGGTGAGAATTAAGTCTCTGGCCCCATGTCATTTTCCTAATGCAAATGTGCACTCCTCACAAGCTAAAATTTTCTCCATTAGAGAGAAGCTATGGGAACAGGCTGTGTACACACACATTTTATCTAATAGGAGAAATAGCAGCTGGAGGGGGACTTTCAGTGGGAACATGGGGTGGGGAGAGTTAGCTCTCACAGCATCACAATCTGAGCATGGATCACTCCCCCGATTCCCGACTTCTACTTGCTAAAATTTGAAGAGGTTGGGAGTATGATTCTGGATCTCTAGCGTGTTGTCCAGCACGGCTCTGAAATTTGCAGGATCTGTTCGGAACTATGAGTTCCTTCATACTTGTTCAGATCTGTTCTCCACCTGCCCCCTGTCATTTGCACACACTCTTCTCTTAAAGCAGGAGTAGCCTGCTGGACTACAGCTTCCATCAGCTCAAGCCAACATAGTCAAGGATGATGGGAGCTGGAGTCCGGTAACATCTTAAGGGCAACACACTGGCTACCCCTACCTTAAAGCTATGGAGAAATGGCAAGCTGGTCAGAGGGAGTTACCTTTCTCCTTTATGCAGACTAAAGTAAAGAACAACCAGAAAACCCTCACAAAATTAGCAGGCTCCTTAAATTTCAGCAGAACACCCACCTGCTTCCTATTAAAACATGAATATGAAAAGTTAAGGTTGAAGTTAAAAGTGCATTGTGGTAGTGTCTAGCACTATTTTAATACACAGAAAACACGGGGCGATCTTACATAGTGCTTTAAAAAAGCAAGCAAATTGTCAAAGTATATGTGTGTGAGAGAGAGAAAGAGAGGGAAGATGCTTGGACATCTTTGTTATCAGTGATCATCAGCTAAACTAACCTTCCTAAAATGAACTTGTTTTTGTAGCAGAAACTGGGTAATAAATTCTGGAGATATGAGAATTTCACTGGGCTAGAACTGTTATCTAAGCTTGCTACACGAAGTGCGGAACAAAGGTGTACATCACCAGGAGTGGGGAACCTTTGGCTCTCCAGCGGTTGCTGAACTACAATTCCCATTATCCCTGGCCATTAGCCATGCTTGCTGGTGGGTCAAAAGTTTTCCACCCCTAGTGGAGGTTGCAAGACAGTGGATAGCATCCATTCTTTGCATCACTAAAACAGTGAGGAAGCAGCTAGTTACCTATTTTATTGGCAGTTTGATGGCTCTAGTCTAATGTGCATTTGTTCCAGCTGTGAAAATAAGGATTTCCAGGAAGAACAAGACCTCCGCCATTGCTGACTTTGACCTTGACTCCAGGCTGGAAGTTCTGAAGCATGGCCCCCTTCTGAAGACTGAAACCCACTCCAAACTCCAGCAGTGGCTGAACTTAGATGCTACCTGTGTACACAACATTATGAGAGGCACAAACACAGGCGTCTATCTGATCTGTGGTGAGGTTCAGAATGACAAAGTTGTGGTGGTGAACAAGGCCTATGCATGGCACAAGAGGAACCGAAATCTACAGGCTGCTGTGCGGCGATGGAAACATTACAAGTGCCGGGCCTGAACTGCTTATAGCGCCAGTATGAAATGATAGAAAGATGCTCTCTTGTTTGTATTTGAAAGGTCTTCTTCAGCATACCTGGAGCAGAGTTTAAAAAGTAATAGAGATAGTCTACATAGTAAAAATCATACACCACTGCACCAAGAAAGTAGTTTTCAAACTGCTCTGAGGAGCCCTGGAGTTTCCTACAAGCCTAATTGGGGTTTCTCAACGAGAAAGTCAGTAATGGTTCACAAGCTTCTTTGAAAGACAGTTTGTCCACCATTGCAGATATTCTGCAGTGCTGGATTCTTTATCTCACTGCATGGGAAGAACAGCAACCAGGAGACAAACCACAAGTACTTATAGCAATAGGCTGGTTGCTTCACTTCGTCTCCTGCAAACCCACTTTCCTGGCCACTTCTTTCATCCATACCTTGCAGGAATGGCTCACCTGGTGGAACCAGAGCTTCAACAATAACCTTGCGGCAGCAGTATTGCAATGCCTTCTTGTGAGAGCTGAAGTGGCAGCTAGGCTGGGGCTGAATGCGTACACTGATGGGCATACAATTGGCTTTAGCAGTCTGCCTGCACAGCCCTGACCTTGCTGCTACCTCACCTCCTCCCACTACTGGTAAGTGGTAATGACTAGGTTGAGCTGCCGCAGGCTAAGCTACTGTGGCAGCTCCACCTGACCTGTCAAGCCACTCCTGATTCCCCTTCATCTTCTACCCATCAGGCTTTTGCCATCACCCATCCATCCCTCACTCCAGGGCATTTTGTTTTGCATTTTTACACAAAATATGTAAAAAAACAAAACCCACACACTGCCTGAGGGACACCCTTGCGATCTGCAAGCTATGAATACTATGTATTTAGAAACTAATGACAGCAGTGTGTGTTCCTTAAAAATGCTGGTTGCATTAAAAGGATTTAACAAGGAAGTTGTTTAGTTTCTCATTAAGACTTTCCTTTGAAAAAAACACAATTAACAACACGGGGATCTTTTACACAGATGTTTTTTAAAACAAAAACAAAACCTGTGGCATATAACTGTGCTTGCTAGGAGCTCCCGCTTCAAGTTAAACGTGTGTTTGTGGAGTGTCTGTCACATTGCTGCTGGTTGTTTCTGAACCTCAGGCAATGCTAAGGTTCAGAAAGTACAAATTCCTCAGAAAATGCTGACAACAGCTGACAACAGCAGAGCTTCCAAGAGGAGGATGAAAAATGTGTGTGTGTGTGTGTATTTTCTTGCTGGCTACAGAAATTATCGTTGCCTATCAAGCTCAACTGCAATTTGTAAACCCTCAATTAATACTATTCCCTGACGTAACCAGTTCAGTCCACTAAAGATTGATCTACAACTGGTGGAAATGGATTAGTCAGGCACCAATGTAAGAGGAGTCAAGCATGTGTCACACCACCATTTTCTATCTTTGTACCCACCCACCCACTTTCTCTTAAGGAGCAAAGAAGGGAGGGGCAATGAGGACTGTGGAGTTTTTACGAAATTTCAGCTGTTGACACTTTGTGCATTCCTGCATGAGAAAGAGGCAAAATCTGCTCTTCTACACAGCGGTTAAAGGCAAAGGAATCTTGTCTTCTTGTGCACCTGGTTACTCTAGAGAGAGCAGGTGAAAGACCATAGTAAAAAAAAAAAAATTCAAAATCAGTTGGGGTTAAGAAATGGATCCTGGGTCTGAAAAAATAACAGACTACTGCTGTAAAGGATGTTCACATGTGCTCGGGAGCCACAGTAATAATTACTGTCATGAACGGGACAGAGTTTCCATGCCCAAAGGCAACTAAAGATGAAGCAATAAGAAGCCGCCAAACTTAGATATATGGTGCATCTCATTCCCTCTTCTACCAATAGGTCATCTAGATATATCTCCAGTAGCCTCTTTTTCTTACCAAAAAGGAGTGGTTTCAAGCTGAGTGTTTTCATGACATGGATTTTGTTAGGAATCAGCTCCACCTTCTGTTTATGGCCCACCTTGAAAAGAAAGTAAAATAAATTAATTTTAACTGCTATGCACCAAATATAGTTAGCTCCAGTATATGGTATCATTGGAGGCCTGTAGACAGTATCTTTACATACACGATGGCCTGCTAAATCATGACATGGCAAATTCTGAAATACAAAACATCACAAAGCTCATCTACATGGTTCAAAACTATATGACATCAGCTACTAGCAAATACAGGATACAGTTCTAGGCTCAGTGTGGAAGCAGCACTCATCACAGAAGGTTTAGGGTTCGTCTGCATTATCACTTCTCTGCACAATAAATGCACAGTTTACTCATCTGCTGTCACTGTGTGTGCATGAGAGAATAACACATCTTGCTAGCACTCAAAATTCATTAACTGCCACTCTGTTCTCTGGCATCTAACTGAAAATTTCACAAGGGGCAGCAAGAGAATGGTTACTGCTGACCCACCTGCATAGCTTTGACTACCATTTTTAAAAGTATTTTTTTTTAACTTTTACTTTTTAAATTACTGAAATTCTTTTGCTGTGCAAATTGAATATAGGAGCTTTATTTCTTTAAAGAGTGGATATTGGCAGCAAAATTAACCTCCATTGCAACAGCATAGGGAACGTGTCCATCCATAATTATTGTGTTAATTCTAGCTGCTGCTGCTGCTTTTTATTTTAAAAGGCAGGCAATCCCAATCTGGACCAAGGCACAGACAAAGTTGCAGCCTAGTGAATTTACAATAAAGTCATATTGATGTTGCGCATATTAAATCCTACTATACCACTCTAGAATTTAGTATACTGCGCTAGATTTTATTAGGCCAATCCAACATCAATACAGACCACATCAATCGAGGCCAGTCTATAGTACATCACATTATGTACCAAGATGTACCCATTTAGATCAATCCTAGCCGTCACAAATAGACAAACTCAACCCACAGTTTAAGTACTTCTCTCAATAATACAAGACTGCTCAAATTATTTAAAGGCAAAGGCAATAAAAAGTTTTTAAAAATAAAATAACTCCATTATAAAATAAAATAAGGGGGGAACTGCCCCCCTCGCTATGCCCATTATCCCTAAATGACTTGTGCAATGATGTCCCTTGAGACGGGGGGGGTAAGTAACAGGGATGGGGCGGGGGACAGAGGCGAAAACTTTACTTCTCCTGACGGAGTTTAACAGCCGCATAAAAATCAGAAACTCGGCAAGTGCAAAAAGTTTTCATATCACTGCATCAGCGTGCTGGGGAAAGCATCACCATGGAGGGGCTAGATGGCACTTAGCCCATTATGCTTCTTTTAAAGATCCACGAGGGCTTGCCACTTATCAGAACTAGCAGCCGCCGATGAAGGAGGTGCCGGCCCCTGTCGGGGCTGCACAGTGGCGTAGCGTGGGGGGTGCAGGGGGGGCCAGCCGCACCGGGCGCAACATCTGAGGGGGGGGGGGGAGCGCTAATCTAGTGGAAGAGTCTCGAGTGCTAAAATCCACGGGTTAGGGGGCGCAAATTACTTGCCTTGCCCCGGGTGCTGACAACCCACGCTACGCCACTGGGGCTGCAGCAGCAGTGGACAGGGATATTATATAAAATAATGTATATTTCCAGACCCCCCCTCCCTTTGTAGGGTAACGTTTTCTACAGGAACAGGGTTGACTTAACACCCCTCGGCCGATTTCCTGAAAAAATCCCCCTGCAGCCCCATTACAAACAGAAACACAACAACAACTACAACACCCACAACACCCTAAGGGGCAACTCTAGAAAAAAGGCAAGGAGGCAAAAAGATTGTAACAATTACCATGAGACGAGGATGTTGCTGCACGCCTCCAAATACGGATATATGGCAGCTGAAAGCTGGGAGGGCAAGAAATAATTTGGGGGTAAGCGCCCCCGAAACTGCTGTTTTTTTGCACAGAAGCCTTGGGCGGAGGGAAGTTTTCTCTTTTCTTTTGAAGGGTCGAGGAAAGGGGGGAACTCGCCCCGACCCTTGAAACTTTAAAAACAGCCGCAAAACGGAGACCTGCCCTCTTGAATGACCCCCAGAGAACAGCAGCGCTTGTTTCCAACCTCGCGCAAAAAGGAGATTTCGGGACGCTACTTGCCTTGATGCCCTCGAGGCGAGGCAGGCTGTGAGGGCGAGAGCCTCCTCCCGGGGAGGAGAAGGGCGGCGCGGGCGGGTCCTGTGCGGGGCCCGGGGGTCCCTCCTTGCCGGGCTCCGTCTCCCCGTCGTCGGAGCTGATGTGCACGAAGAGCAGCAAGCCCAGCACGTTGAGCACATAGAGGTGCGCGAACACCATCAGCACCACGAAGTAGGGTCGGGAGCACACGGCCCTCCGCCCAAAGGAAGGCCCCGGCAGCGGGCGGGGGTCTTCGTCCGGCGTCGCCGTCGCCGCCGCCACAGCTGCCCCCGCCGCAGCAGCCATGGCTAGGCCCGGCCCGCTCCGGCCTGGGAGCTGGGCACCGTTACCACGGCAACCACCCCGCGAACAGCGGCGGCTTCTCCGGGCGGGCTCCCCTTACGTCATCACGCACGGCGAAGGAGCGCGCGGCCGGGTCCGTTAGTTTGGCCTGGAGGAGTGGGGGGAGGAGAGCGGAGGGAAGGCGACTGGCCGGCGCCGGCCGGGACGAAGTCCGAGAGGGTGCTGGCCCGTATAAGGGATTTTTTAAAAAGTGTTTTGGCTTCAGCATCTCTGCCGGCCATTTTAGGTCCTGGCAACTATGCCTCTCCTCCTCTAGCAGTGATGGGAAGCCATTTTGAGTAAGGGCACCGGCTTCCACTCCCCCCTTGCTCATAAATATGAAACTGCAGCCATTTTTGATAAGGGTAGAACGTCCACCGCTGTCCTGACGTAGTTTTGTTGACACAGCAGTGGCTGGTGTGAAGGCTTATTTTAAGCGAAGTGAATTAGCTAGTTCTACTAATACTTTTTTAATTAAAAAACACACATGACATTTTAGCCTGAGCTTTCCCCCCTTTTTTGGAACTCGAGTAAAGTGCTCCTAGACATGTACAGAGTGCCTTTTTCAGTCGTAATGAATCCTCGTAGGTCTAGGGTGTTTTGCTAAAGAAGCTGGTAGGCTAAGGCCCCACCACCTGGTTCTTGAGACATTTCTAAAGGTTTAAAAGCTCCTGCCTTTCAATTTTATGTATAAAATAGAATATAGAACAGCTGCTCTCAATTTCAGTAATGAAAGGCAGTTGAACAGCATGTAAAGCCTATGTAGAGTATGTAAAACCAATATTCGATATCATCCCCACACCTTATGCAATGAGTGCCTGGGAGCTACCGGTAGCTTTTGCATAATCCTCTACCTGTGAGATTTACTTCTTAACTTCAGGATTATGAAGTAGATCCAACAGTACAAATTCAGGTTTTGTTTTAAAGAGGAAGGGCAAAACCTTTGCCCAGATTATTTCCTCAAAAACTTGTACATCTTGAAGGAGATCAAACTTCACAGGCTTTTTTTTTTTTAAATGAGAGAACATGGCAGCTGGTAAAGAACTTCCCTCTCCATCCCCTTTTCCTTTTGTACCGTGTCTTTTTTACAGAGCACATTCCCTGCCTTCAGGCTTGCTATTTTGACATGTAAGCCACTCTACAAACCTTTTTAAGTTAGTGAGCAGGCTATAAATGCTTTGAATAACTAAACGAGGAAGTTGAACACAAAACCATGTTTTGGAGAGAACAAAAAACTGGACTGAGGGACTGACTTGTTTGGATGTGAAAGGCCGAACCTATTTTAATAGGTTGCTGGAAATCGGTGATACTGTTCAAGCAGCTCCCAGTTTATACTAAAACTCTAAACATTTCTCTTCCTCACCCCCTTTCTCACTGTATAATGGGAAATGCTGCATCAGTAAGGGAGGGAGGAAAAAAAGACACTACGCACATTTAAAATTAGAAATTCACAATTTATTTCAAATAAACAATTTCAGGAGAGGGAAACTGCAAGGGCTCTTTCCTTTGCCCCTTCCCCTCCTAATGCCGGAAAAGTGTTGGCAGTTTCTTGAGGTTGCTTCCCCCCCACCCATACCTCAGTGAGGGACAGAGCAAAGGCAGCCATGATAATGTAGCACTCTGCATAATAATAAAAAGCTCCCATAGCAGAAGCTACTACCTGAAAACTTGGAACAGTCCAGACTTGAGTGAGCACACATAAGAACTTTCCTAGAAAAAGCTATTGAGAAATGAAATCTGATTTTTGAAACAAAAACAAGTTTTGAATGAATTGAGACAGTGCAATAATAAGAGAACTCTCCAGTTCTTCCTGAAGAAGTCTCATGGCACACAGCTGACATAAATTTAGGTTGTCAACAGAGAACTGGTCGCTGCTGCAGAGGAAGGAGTGCTATAGAGAGAGCAAGTATAAAACTGGATTAGAGCAGGGATAGGGAACTTTTGGCCATCCAGAAGCTATTGGACTCCCAACTCCCATCAGTCTCAGCCAGCACAGCCAACGGTCAGGGATGGCGTGAGCAGCAACATCTGCAAGGCCAAAGTTTTCCCATCTCTGGATTAGAGGATCTCTCTTCTATTGAACAGCCTCTTTTGGTGTATGTATGCAAGCTTTTGAGTTACAGAGACTTCTGTTTGCCAGGAGATGTGGTGTAACTTGAGAGCTCGGTTTGTTCAGTATCAGAAGTTGTGCAAATACAGTTTTGTATCTCTTTTATATAGAAAACTGTGGCAGGTAATACTAAATGTAAGCGAAAACCAAAACAAAGTCAGCACTGAAGGTGAATCAAGCCAAGTTTTAAAAAGTAAGAGTGATAGGATGACAACAGCTGCCAGGCTGGCTGAGAGTCAAGCCTTACAGAAAGAGACAAAGAGCTCCCAGTTTAGGATGTTCGCCTGGTATGAGGGAAATGCACCTATACTCTGAGCTCAGATGCCGCTAATTCTTCATTGCTGTCTTGCTATTGCTACCAGCTTGTTGCAGAATGGCAAGGATTTTCTGAGGCAACAAACTGTGTTGAGTTCTGCTTTAGAACCATTAGCTTCTTTTTCCAGAGTGAAGAGGATACTTTCCTATAGCACAGCCTATTCTTATCAGTGGCAAAACCTCTCTGGCAAAATGATGGAATTCTAATACAGGGAAGCCTGTATCGGGGGAAGAATAAAAATGCTGATCTGTCAACTGTCTGGGACTTAAAAGTGTTAGTTTATACATATATGAATGCTACCTGCTCTAAACTGGGAGGCAGCTATTAATACGTGGTGCAATACTGGCTTAATATAGCACATCTAAAAGCACTGTACGGGGTTGGTGCCAGCCATGTGGAAGCTACAAGTTTAGAAAACATGACTTTTTAACATTGAAAGTTGTCAATGTGCTACCATCAAGTTGACCAGCTACAACTGGATGTCAGATGTAAGTGCAAGCATCACTCCCTTTCGCACTGGACAGTTCTGAGCTACAGAAAACATGTGTGACTTAACTTCTCTGATTCAATGAGACCGACCACTCAGTCTGAATGCAAAGTTTAAAGATAAAAAGATCCACGTGTCCTTCAAAGGCTGAACACTGTGTTAAGCTAGCAAGGAAGATCAGGTCAGCATTTCACAGGAATAAGTCGTAAGCCATACCTTCCCACAGCTCTTCTGGCCACAAGGCTTATCTTTATCCAACTGCAGCTGGGTTAATGAAATAATCCCGTGCTAGCACTTTACGCACCACATCTCATCAAAACAATAACAAAATGAATGCTAACATACTGTGCAATTAAAATCGCACACGCGCCGAACTTCTCGCACTTTCCTAAAAGGTTTTCGTCTGTTTCTATATATCAAGGCCCAGATTGGACTTCATGCAGAGAAATGGAAAACATCTACAGCCAAGAGAACACAATCACATGATCTCCGCTTACAGCAGGTAAGACATGGGTTAAAAGGAGCAAGCCTGATGAAGTCATCGTGCCGCATCAGCTACAAGAGACCTATAAAAGGTGAACAGGGCAGGAAATGGGGGGGGGGCGCGGGGAGAGAAGAGTTTCTCTTCACGGTACTTTTTCTTAGCCTAGTACACGCCCCCCCCCTTTTCGAGGTCCTGCTTGCGTAATCTGTGGTTAACTGGCAATGGGGTAGGAAGAGAGTAATATTAAAAAGGTCCTGGGGTCATTTACTAAGGAAGCAAGCAGATAGTGGGTATAATCATTTTCCTTGGAGTGCTTGAGGTAGTATTAGCAGCACGTGAAGGGCGAAAGGGTGGCATGGCAGATTGCCCCCCCCCAAGAGCTAGGTCAACATCCAGAAATGCTAATTAAATAGCTCCCGCTGAAAGGCCAGAAAGGCAGGTGCATAAAGCACAGAATAATGATCCTAGCTTGCCAGTCCTCCCTTGTCCAAACCAAAAAGATCATCAATCAATGTACAAGCAAAAGTTCAGTGCAACATTATTATTTTTTTGTAAACAGGTAGCAAGGTGTTCTTATTTAAAATCGAATCAGAGTAACTTCAGGAGAGGGCCAGCTGTTCCGTCTTCTTTTCTAGGTGGATAATCAGCTTAAGCAGGCATGTTGACCATGCACTGTACATAACCTACGCTGCAGTTTTTTTACTGTTTCGAAGCTGGCCTCCCACAAGAATGGAGGAAAAATTGACCTTTTACACATTCAAGTGTTCAGAGTCCCGCTACTAATAATAAGCCACCCTTGAACATAGGTTTGTATCTGACCAAGTCCTACTGAAATTAATGGAACTAAATCAGTTCCATCAATTTGAATGGTCAACTTGAAGCAGGTCTAGTGGTAGATACAACTCCTTAATATTCATTAAGCTTCATTCTCACCAATTCTGCTGGCTGTTTTTCAGCCAGCCGCAGTTTCTAGGACAGTGGTGCAAGTTTACCATTGGCACATGTTTCTCAGGACTTGTCTTAGGCTGCCAAGTTTTTGTTAACCCCCTCCACCCCACCCCCCTTACCAAGCATCATGTTAAATGTAACAGCTTTCCCTCAATACACAGTGAGGAAGTCTGGTCTTGTCAGGGCAAGACGGGGCCAGACTTGACGTATCACCTTACAGCCATGTCAAGGATCAGGTTGTGTATGACTGGACTGCACAGATACGCAAGGCATGGATGGAACGTGGCTTGTCCTTTTGCCTCCAAGCAAAGCCAGTGCCTGCTACAATGCTATCAAGAGGCAAGGTTGTGTGTTCCCATAACCCCTCAAATGATTTTAGTTTTGGCAGATGAGATCAGTCCAGAGAAACAAAGCGACTAATCCACGCAGGAGACAACCTAAAGCTGATGGGACAGCAGGACCACGACTGTTTCCCATGCTGGCCTGAACTTTGCCCGACTGCCCCTGCATAGCCAGGGAAGAATAGGAGAGCTACTCGACCGTACGCTGACCTCTGGCCGCTGCTGTTGTCTCCTAGGCTAGCACGGTTCACCTCATGTAGTCACAGGGCAAGCAGCAGAGCGCACATAAGAGGTGCCAAACAGACAGCTGGACTATTTCATAGCTTTCAGCGCAAAAGAGGATTTGGAGGGAAAAGAAGAAAAGCAGCCATTTTGTTTACAAGCAGCTTATTAAAAAGGAAACACTCCAATTCCAATTTATTTTTTAAAAAGGGTTGTGTGTTATTCTAGGGTTTGTTTTGTATAATTGTACAACCGTTTGAAAATTACATATGCTTGTAATGATCTAACACTATTAACAGCCATTCGGGGGGAGGAAGAAGAAGAAGAAGAAGAAAAATAAAATAAAAGAACTCCTTCCCAGAATAATCCAAGAGACGGGGAGGAAAACGTCCCAGAAAAAAAGGTGCCAAATCTGAACTCCAGCCTCTAGCCTGGCAAAAACGAAAAGCAGAAAGAGAAGAGAAAACAGAAGACTAAGCTGTGGTGCTAGCTCGTGTCTGGCTTGCAAGGGGAGGCCGCAGTGTTGTCCTCAGCCCTTCTCTGTGGTGGGGGCGGGGGCCAGCTTCTCGTGTTGCTTCTGCTGCTGCTCTCACCGCCACCTCGCTCTTTGCGCTCACCCCTGCGCCCTGACATCTCCTGCTACTTTATGTGTCGTGGAAGTCTTTCAGCAGGGTCCTTCTCCTCTGCTCGGCTATGTGCATCTGATTTTCCAAGTCCTGGGTGGGGAGAGAAAGAGGGCGTAAAATCAGGTTTGTTTCTAGTTTGTGGTGGCAGGGAAACGGACCCACAGACTTGAATGATCAGCAGAAAGGAGGGAAGGAACACCAGACATCCCTTTTGGTCCCAGTCTCCTCACAGAAACGAGCCCTCTTCAGGTATTCAGGTCTAGATCAGGAATAGTGTGGTAGTTTGATAAGCAAAGGTCAGGAGACAAGAGGGCATATCCAGGATGAACACCTGAATAGGGCTAAGGTTGTGAGAAAAATGTGTGTGGTTTAGAATAGGAACTCAAAACTTCCTGGTCCCAGTGCCTCGCTCCATTAATTACATCAAGTAGTTAAGAAAATAACACGTAACTGGTGGTCCTTATAGAAGCCAAAAATTAATATCCATTAAAAAATTCACACACACCAGCTTGGATCTAGAATTCCAACAACTGGAACTCCGCCAAGAAGATACAGAAGGAGTCTGCCTACTGAAAAGCTGGTCTAGATAGTTGGGGGAGCCTCCCAGTGCACTTGGCAAGGTTGTGTAGGGGGGGGAACTGGTGAAAACTGTCTCCCCCCCCCCTTTTTCCTCAGAACGGAAGTTGCACTGGATCTCAATCTCTGAACAGAAAGTGGCTTCCCATTCATGGAAGGAGCACTCTAGGTCATGGGTAGGCAACCTAAGGCCTGTGGGTCGAATCCGGCCCAATTGCCTTCTAAATCCGGCCCGCGGACGCTCTGGGAACCAGCGTGTTTTTACATTAGTAGAATGTGTCCTTTGATTTAAAATGCATCTCTGGGTTATTTGTGGGGCATAGGAATTCGTTCATTTCCCCCCCCCCCCAAGATATAGTCCGGCCCCCGACAAGGTCTGAGGGACAGTGGACTGGCCCCCTGCTGAAAAAGTTTGCTGACCCCTGCTCTAGGTTGTGCCTATCTCAGTTGCCGAGATCGATCCAAAAATATGTGGGCATTTTCCGCTGACAGTACAGAACCTCCAGGTGGCAAGAAAAATGACGTCAAGGGATCTGGAGTGCCATCTCCTCCAGTCCAATGCCAATTCCTCTGCTTCCTTATAGGATTTGTTTAAGCCCTTCTGTGCACGTAATGAGCTCCTGGGATGAGAAGATGAGGTGGCAGGAGATTGAACAAGGCTTGTTTACTCACCCCTCTGTCATAACTATCTGCTCTCTCCACCTTCCATGAGAGGTTTTCTATTTCCGCTTCCAGCTGAGCCTGTTGGTATTCAAACTGAAAACATGAAACAGATTGTTGAGGGAAAGAGATACAGGAAGAGCAGCTTCTCATCATCCTCATTCTACCCTACATCTGCTAGTACCATTCACACCAGAAGGCGCTTCTGAAAAAGCATGAAATACAACAAGCAAAAACCGAAGCACGTTCAGTAGATGCAAAGTCACAACAACACAGTATTCTGATGTGCAACAGTACAAGAGCACCAGAAAGCTTATGGATTCAAAGCTGGGCAAGTTCCCAGTTCCCTATGTAAAACCTGAGCGATATTAATCAATGGTTACATGGATGACGGAATCCAGGAATAATAATAATAATAATAATAATAATAATAATAATAATAATTATTATTATTATTATTATTATTATTTCCCCAGCCACTCTGGGTGGCTTCCAACAAAAGATTAAAAATACATTAAAACATCAGTCAATAAAAACTTCCCTAAACACGGCTGCCTTCACATGTCTTCTAAACATCAGATAGTTGTTTATTTCTTTGACACCTGATGGGAAGGCGTTCCACAGGGTGGTTGCCACTACTGAGAAGGCCCTCTGCCTGGTTCCCTGCAACCTCACAACTCACAGTGAGGGAACTGTCAGAAGGCCCTCGGAGCTGGACTTCATTGTCTGGGCAGAACAATGGGGGTGGAGATGCTCCTTCAGGTATACTGGGCCGAGGCCGTTTAGGGCATTAAAGGTCAGTGCCAACATTTTGAATTATGCTCGGAAACATACTGGAAGCCAATGTAGGTCTTTCAAGACAGTGTTATGTGGTCTCTGTGGCCACTCCTAGTCACCAGTCTAGCTGCCGCATTCTGGATTAGTTGTAGTTTCCGGGTCACCTTCAAAGGTAGCCCCACACAGAGGGTGTAAGACTTTCGTAAGTTAAGACTGCAATGATGTAAGAACCAGTCAAGCGCTGAAGGCTGTTCAAAATGAGGATGGCTCTTATTCGATAGCTACATAAGATGTGCTAGTAATTTAAGGTTTTCTATAGGGCTGTGGCAGCGGTGTTTCGATGGAGCTGCGGAGTGGCAGCTACTGGGGCTACCACTGCCACTAACCTGGAGCTCCCCTGACCTTGCTGCCGCCTTTCCCCACCCCCATTCTGAAGTGGCACAGCATCTCCACCAGCACAGAACACCTGGCCCCCTTTAGAAGTTTCCGTTGCTTTTCTAAATTGGTAAAATTGGGAAGATTAACAAACAAAGCTTAAATAGCACATTGACTCATCTTTTACTTGCCGAATGCAGTTTGTTTTGCATCCCCCTCCTAACAAAACAAAACCAAACTGACAGTAGCAGCTATGCAACTCTGAAGAAGAGGATAATACAGAACTAGGAAGCTTAAACAGTTACTAGGAAGAGTCTGAATTAGCGAGTCATCTCCCTGTAAATAAAAATAACCATGGAAAGCGGGTTTGATCTATATAGTTTTAAAACTGTATATCCCACCACTGCTGTCAAAAGCATATGGTAGCTAACAACTCACTAAGTAATTAAGCATACACTACTTAATCTATTACATTCTGTACTGTTCTTCCTCTGCAGAACTCAACAGTGGTTCACATGTGGTACCCAGGTGGTCTTCCATGCAGCCCTACAGTCAGAACCCGCTGAGCTACTGCAGTTGCAGTTCCCATAACGTGACTCTGGACTGTTTCCAGCTATCGGCAGGAGGCCTGACATTTCCCAGCTCAGTCCTGCAAGAAATTTAGGTGACCATTAAACACAGAGCCGCAGGTCTTACCAGTTTCTTTCTGGGGCCAGACTCCATGTAGTAGGCATATGGATATGTGTACTGCAGCGTGTAACGACACTACAATGAAAAGAGAATGAAAGGAAGACAGCTGTTTGTGCCTGCACAAAAGTTCCCCGTGTGTCTTCCAAATGTCGGAGATGCCCGTTTGTCAGTTCTGTGGAGAATGTGCCCACCTTCAGCAGCTAAACCTGCCCAATGTGCGATATACAATGCTATCATGCAACACGGCAAGCAGACAGTAGTAGTAGTAATAATAATAATAATAACAATAATAATTTATTTATACCCCACCCATCTGGCTGGGTTTCCCCAGCCACTCTGGGCAGCTTCCGACAGAATATTAAAATACAATAGTCTGTTAAACATTAAAAGCTTCCCTAAACAGGGCTGCTTTCAGATGTCTTCTAAAAGTCTGGTAGTTGTTTTTCTCTTTGACACCTGGTGGGAGGGCGTTCCACAGGGTGGGTGCCACTACCGAGAAGGCCCTCTGCCTGGTTCCCTGTAGCTTTGCTTCTCGCAGTGAGGGAACCACCCAAAGGCCCTCAGGGCTGGACCTCAGTGTCTGGGCAGAGTGATGAGGGTGGAGACGCTCCTTCAGGCATACTGGACCGAGGCCGTTTAGGGCTTTAAAGGTCAGCACCAACACTTTGAAATAAAATACACTCTATATACAAAAGGAACGGCATGCCAGAGTGGAGCTTCCCAAGGGATGCTATAGCCACAGAGCTTCAGCAGGCTGTGTGGAAAAAGGGAAAGGTCCACAATACGCTCCCCCACCCTAACCTCCCCACCAAGCAGCTACAAGTGGTGTTAAGCAGGGTAAAAACAACCCACCCCCTGATCTATAATCCAGCAAAGATCAACCCAGAGTGCTAAGACAATCTAGCACCTTCCTTGGCAATAGCTTGCAGTTGATGCCAGGCACCTGATTACTATTTAAGCCCTCACAATCAACACAGTTTAAGACTGGCAGGTCCCATTGCCGCCCCCCCCCCCAAATCTCACCCCATCCTCTTTCTGCACACAGTAGAAAGCATCTTACAATTAACAGCTAGGCACACGCACCTTAGCTAGCAGCTTTGCTGCATTCTGTAGATACTGCCAGTCTATCCACGTTCCCAAGTTGTTCATCACCCTTTCTTGTATCTTCTCTTGAATTCGCTGGTATGTCTGTGCCTCCAGCTGTAAGCTCTTGTTGTGGTTTTCCCACTGTGAAAATGGTGTAAGGTGTAAGACGACGATGGAGAAGAAAGGGGAGGAAAAGACAGGCTGGGAAACGGCAGGCCACAGCAACGCATTGGAAAAGACTGCACAGAAGCACCTTAGAATGCAAAGCCCCTCCTTCGGAAAAGGCAAGATGTACCAGAAAGCAAACATATCCTTGCTGCTTTCTAAAAAAATATTACCACATTATCTTTCGGTAAGTGACTCCAGAAGAGCTAAGACAATTCCATTCACATTCGCATTCCCACTTCAAATCTGCAGCGATATCAAACTGGAGCAAGGTTTCGCCACGTTTTAAATAGGAAAGCTTCCTGAAGCATTGTCTGAAGAAAGCAAGACTTTTCATATATGCTCTTTTTTAATATGTTATGTGGAACACACACATATATGCAAAAATCTTATTTCCATAGTGTATTTTGGAGGGGACAATCTAGGTGTTTTACACAATGCAGATACTTTATTATATGGGGATTAAGAATTACAAGCCAAGAGGCAGCTTTAAGCAGTTTTGGTGCAGAGTTATGCAGATTTACAGAAGGCAAACTGTACACTTGTAGGAAGATTCCACTGCAGAGCACAGTTCAGCACCAGAAAATTCAAAGCAACCTATTGCTGTTGGCTTCAAGGAAAGAGCACTCTCATTACATGACTGGCAGAGATTATCACTGAAAAGGAGCTTGCTTCTGGAAGAATAACCTTGAGGAATGATCTTGATCTGTGGCTACAGAATGTTTTGTTCAATGTGTGCTTTCTCACAATCATCATTAGCACTGCCCTTTGCGTAAGGTGGGGGGCTCATGAAAAAGGCTACGGTTAGCTCCAGCCAAGGAGATGTCTCCTACCCTTTCAAAATAGAACAAGTACTTCTTTAGGGCCTCCCTGGCCTGTGCTTGCTGACTCTGGTTTACAATATCAGGATTCTCTTTGTACCGACTGCATTCGTAGTACTCGCTGCCGTGAGTCTTCCAATCCCCTAGACACATCCAGCAGAAGTCTGCAGAGGACAGGAGAGGAGACGTTATTGCACAAGGCAATAAATAAAGCAATGCTTCTTTGAGAAACAAGATCGACACCTCTTCCTCTAAGGGGCAAAGATACTACCAAAGGGCTTGCACATTAACTACCGTATTTTTCGCTCTATAGGACACACCAGGCGATAAGACGCACCTAGTTTTGGGGGGAGGAAAACAAGAAAAAAAATATTTTGAATCCCAGAAGCCAGAACAGTAAGAGGGATCTGGCTTCTGGGATACCGTGTGGCTGTTCTGGCTTCTGGGATAACCGCGCCAAGCCTCTTCAGGGGCAGCGGGATGAAGGCTCCCCCTGCCCGGAATAGGCTGCGCATGGCTAAGGCAGAAGCCAGGACGGCAAGCGGGATCACTGCGTAGCAATCCCTCTTGCTGTCCTGGCTTATAGGATAGCCGCACGCAGCCTCTCTCGGGCAGCGGGATGAAGGCGCCCCCTGCCCGAAGAGGCTGCGAGTGGCTAAGGCAGAAGCCAGGACAGGCACGTCGCTGAAGGGGCGCTGCGCAGTTCTCCCTCTCTGCACAGCGCCTCTCCTGCAAAGGAGTCCCTTCTGTTCCTCCTCCGGCTCCCAGGACAGGCGCGTCGCTGAAGGGGCGCTGCGCAGCTCTCCCTCTCTGTGCAGCGCCTCTCCTGCGTGAAGCAGGAGGAGGAACAGAAGGGGCTCCATTCCTCCTGCCACTTCGCTGAAGGGGCGCTGCGCAGCTCTCCCTCTCTGTGCAGCGCCTCTCCTGCGTGAAGCAGGAGGAGGAACAGAAGGGGCTCCATTCCTCCTGCCACTTCGCTGAAGGGGCGCTGCGCAGCTCTACCTCTCTGCGCAGGCCATTCACTCCATAAGACGCACTCACGTTTCCCCTTACTTTATAGGAGGAAAAAAAGTGCGTCTTATGGAGCGAAAAATACGGTAGTTTGGGATAATATCCAAATCAGAAGGATAAACATTTCTCCCAATTTTAACACAAAAAACCTGGTGCTGTCTACTTACCATGTTTGCATTTGGAGCATTGCTGGAGGAGAGAGAGAGGTGGGGGGGGGGGAAGAGAGAGAAGGCATTAATAAGAAGCAGGCAAAGATTTCACCTAAAATTAAGCAGTATAGGGTTTCTGATCTTGTCCACAATCTACTCACCATGTGATTGCAGCCTCCATTCTTTTCAATACAGATATTGCACTTGGGACACTGGAGGGAGAGAGGAAAAGAGAGAACACACCTTAGATTGTCCCATGTGTTTCAACAATCAGGAGTCTGGTCTTTGACAACTCTTCATACTCCTCTCTTGCGCAAGAATTCTCAGGCCTGCCTATGTCGTCAACCCCTTTCCCCTCTCTTTGCTCGGACGCTATTATATTTCAGTCTTGTTCTTCTTGGGAACATAGGAAGCTGCCTTACACCAAGCTTTGCATGTAGGTATTAGGGTTTGAGGGACGCGGGTGGCGCTGTGGGTTAAACCACAGAGCCTGGGAATTGCTGATCAGAAGGTCGGCGGTTCGAATCCCTACGATGGAGTGAGCTCCCATTGCTCAGTCCCAGCTCCTGCCAACCTAGCAGTTCAAAAGCACGTCCAAGTGCTAGTAGATAAATAGGTTCCGCTCCGGCAGGAAGGTAAATGGCGTTTCTGTGCACTGCTCTGGTTCGCCAGAAGCGGCTTAGTCATGCTGGCCACATGACCCGGAAGCTGTACACCGGCTCCCTTGGCCAATAAAGCGACATGATCGCCGCAACCCCAGAGTCGGCCACGACTGGACCTAATGGTCAGGGGTCCCTTTACCTTTACCTTTATTAGGGTTTGAGCCTTGGAATCTCCAGTTAAAGAAGCCACAGATCCACGCTGGGGAAAACTTCTGCCTAAGACTTTGGAGAGCTACTGATAGTTATGTTATATGCTACATGGCTAGATGGACCAATGGATAGACTATAAAACACCTCTTTACTTTGCAGCTCATGCTATCCCATGCTGCCCAATATTTCTTCATTAGTTTCTCCTTACATCCGATTCACTTTGCACATTCTTCGTCAGTACTACAATTAAAATGCCTTCAGATTCCTTTTACCTTCTGCTCACACTTCCTTTCTTCTAGAGTTCAGGCTTTCTCAAACCTGGGTCTCCAGCTGTTGTTGGACTACAACTCCCATCATCCCTAGCTAGCAGGACCAGTGGTCTGGGATGGTGGGAACTGTAGTCCAAAAATAGGTGGCGACCCAAGTTTGGGAAACCCCGTTCTAACTTCTGTAACTCCTCTCTGGTGTGATCTGCAAAACGTAAATAAGATCTGGTTCTCCTTTTTGGGAGATCGAAGTGATAGGCATCAGGTATGCCAACAGGAAGTTTAGACCAATACTTTCCACCCAGCCCTTTCACCTTCTTTCCATTTTGTGTAACTGTGCCTTCAGCCTGCTTGGTGGGCACTGGTGAGTCATGTATTAAGAGGAGATGGAGATGAGAATGGAAGAAGGGACAGCACTAGATAGGGGGCGAAATGTTCTATACTCATCATTCTCTGTTTAGAACACAGCACACATTAGCTATAGAAACTGGTTTGAAAACAGTTTGAGAGAAAACTATAAACAAACATCCAGCATGTAAAAGCAGCTTGCTGCAACCCCCCACCGAAAAAACCTCAAAAGGAGCAAAGTTATAAACGGAAAGGTCACTCCCACACACACACACACACACACACACTTACATCTTTAGTGTGAGCACTGATATAGTTGGCTGTTTCAGAGTCATCTGCACACTTGGTGAGCCATTTTCGAATGGTGGCACAATCTGTGGGAGCATGGTACATCTGCCGACACTTGAAACTTAAAACAAAGAGAAAGGCATGTCCACTTTCCAGAAATCATATTGCATGCAACCAAAAAAAAAAAAAAGGTAGCAGAGAAGGGACTCATACACAGTGTTATGTTTTCTCTGTAATGCTGCACAAGCACTGTTCAGACTCCTGGTAGGGTGCATGCGAACACACACATATCCCATGAAAGACCTGTATTTGGTACTGCAACAAAACTTAGTATCTTGCAAATCTCCATTTAAAAAAATGAAAGATTCTAAACTCAAAATACATCTTTAGCTCTTGTTTATGGCAAGGTAAGCTTGGGGCAGGTTATGTGAGCAGTATCATGTAAGGTCTGGGGAAGGGCTGAGTGAAATTTCCAGGAGCCAGACAACAGGGCTACAATGACCCTCTTCACTCCACCCTGACCAGTTAGAAAAAAACTGGGAGGAATTCATTGCAGCGCTATGGCAATCATATAGTCTGTGCAAGCGTTTCAGCTTGCCAGATGGAACAATTCCACCTCGCTTCACTCTGAGCACTGTTCAAGGGGTTCACCTGCAGCCCCCATCAAGGAATTTTTTTTGAGGGGGGGGAGGGAAGCCCTGTCGCACTAGCAGAAGTCCTTTCACCCCTACCCCATCCTCTGACGGCAGTGTTTTGGTTTTTTTCTGCAGTGTATTCACAGCCTTACCCATTTGTCACTACGTACAGGAAGTCGAACGGAATCCGTTCCGGAAGTCCGTTCAACTTCCAAAACGTTCAGAAACCAAAGCGCTGTTTCTGATTGGCTGCAGGCTCCTGCAGCCAATCAGAAGCCACGGAAGCCCCGTCAGACATTTGGGTTCCAAAGAACGTTCTCAAACCAGAACACTCACTTCCTGGTTTGCGGCGCTCGGGAGCCAAAACGTCCAAGCAACAAGGCATTTGGGATCCAAGGTACGACTGTATTGTAGTAAAATACTGCTGTGTTCCTCAAAGTCCTTATAAGCAATTCTTTACCCTACTTTTATTCCATCCCCCTGGTGACAGTTCACTCAGGATAGGTTATTTGAAGACTGTGCCATCCAATCAGGGAGGCTTGATTGTGAATAGCCATCATGCACTCCTGGCAAATTATTTCTACTGTAGCAGAGGGATGGGGAACCTCAGATCTGGAGAACCAAACACAGCCCTACCTGGTCCTCAAGACTCTCCCAGGTTACACCACTCAGCAGCCCTGCTCCATGGCTTCTGCCTGCTTTTTCTGAGTGCTTTTGCCTGCTTACGATGTGTTACTGAGCTGCAATAATGCCTCCGGTTTGTCTGGATGGAGGCTGACAAGATGTGTGGAGTTTTGGGGGCTGGAACGTAGTCGATGTGGTACAAAAGACAGGAGACACATCCACTTTTGCTCCTGGCCCTGCCCAGGAGGTTTACCATGAGGGAATGTGGCCCTTGAGCTGAGAAAAGGTCCATACCCCTGTTGTAGCATCTTCTTTGGGTGTTCATTCAACGCTCACAACTTTAACGGGGATTGTCTGTAGTTCAGTGGCAGAGCACATACTTGGCATGAAAAAGGATCCAGGTTCGATCCACGGATCTCCAGGGAGGGCTGAGGAGGACTCCATTCTGGAGAGCCGCTGCCGGTCAGTGTCAACAATAACAGAGTTAGAAGGACCACCGGTCCAACTTGGTGTAAGGCAGTTTCCCGTAACCCTAATAAATCAATTTGGCCAACCATTGACACTTCTGCCTTAGAGGTAGCTGTGTATAGCTGTGTTTGCAAGCTTCTTCAGCCACGAGGGACACTTCCAAAGCTCGACTGGAGAAGCAATTTGGCATGGGTAATTTGATCTCACCAAGTCTTATTTTCATATACTTTGCATTGGATGGCCTAAGCAGCTTTTTTCAAGTCTCCCTCTCTGGACTATTCCGGTCCCTTAACTAAGGAAAACTCATGCCTTGCTGTCTTCTGCTCACAACTCAAGTTTAATTTTCTTACCAGAAAACTTCATTGCATCGATTGCACTGCACTCTGCGAGCTTTGGGCTCCTGTACCTGTATGACCATAGGGCAGTCTGCGCCGGGACAGAGCTGCAGCTGGAAATGGCTCTGCAAAGAAACCCACCACAAGCCTTTATTAGAAACTGGCCCAGCTGAGAGGGAAGGAACCATTACTTCTGATTTATCATGTGTAAAAAGGTCCATCATATCATATTGGAAATCTAACCTATGGAAGACCCAATGTAGGTCCTTGGTATCCTTGTGGAAAAAAGGGTGGAAAATTCTCCTGCACACTTCCAAGAAAGATAAAAAAGCTTCTTTATGTGCCCTGGCAGCCAGTCTGATCCATACATTATAGTTACACTGTTTTCTTCTAGCTGCTTTATGAAGCTGATATTATGCCCTTATTTCTTGCTACAGTTGTTTATATATCATCCCTTGTAAATTCATTCAAGAAATTAAACTGATTTAAACAACTCCAATTCTTCTCTTTATCAAGTGGAAGAAATAATCAAGAAATGGTATTTAAATCTCTTGTGGGGGTATAGATCCACTGCATTTGCTTTCTTCATGTACATCAGTGGTTTGGGGTTTTTTTTTTAGAAAAACAAAGCCTAAACAAGGATTTTTTAAAAAAATACAGTGGTGCCCCGCAAGACGAACGCCTCGCAAGACGAAAAACCCGCTAGACGAAAGGGTTTTCCGTTTTGGGGGCGCTTCGCAAAACGAATTTCCCTATGGGCTTCCTTCGCAAGACGAAAGCCCATAGGGAAATCTCCAGGACAGCGGGGAAGCGCAGTGCGTCTTCCCCACTGTCCTCGGACCTCCCGTGAAGGCTGGCGGTGGGGCGGAGAGACCTCCTCCCCCCGCCAGCCTTCGGAAGGCTCCTCCGAAGGCTGGCGGTGGGGCGGAGAGACCTCCTCCCCCCGCCAGCCTTCGGAAGGCTGCTCCGAAGGCTGGCGGCGGGAGGAGGTCTCTCCGCCCCACCGGCAGCCTTCGGAAGGCTGCTCCGAAGGCTGGCGGCGGGAGGAGGTCTCTCCGCCCCACCGGCAGCCTTCGGAAGGCTGCTCCGAAGGCTGGCGGCGGGAGGAGGTCTCTCCGCCTCACCGGCAGCCTTCGGAAGGCTGCTCCGAAGGCTGGCGGTGGGGCGGAGAGACCTTCTCCCCGCGCCAGCCTTCGGATGGCTGTCCTGAAGACTTGCGGTGGGAGGAGGGTTTTCCTTCCCACCGCCAACATTCAG
Source organism: Podarcis filfolensis (assembly GCF_964270895.1). Classification (NCBI taxonomy): domain Eukaryota; kingdom Metazoa; phylum Chordata; class Lepidosauria; order Squamata; family Lacertidae; genus Podarcis; species Podarcis filfolensis. The sequence goes on from NC_139605.1 coordinate 20,816,389, forward strand.
AATGCTGTTCTGAATGTTGGCGGTGGGGAGGAAAAACCCTCCTCCCACCGCAAGCCCCGGGAACAGAGGAGAAGCGCTGCGCGCCTTCCCCTCTGTTCCCGTACCTGTCTTGAAGGCTTGCGGTGGGGAGAAAAGCCCTTCTCCGCACCGCCAGCCTGGCAAGCGGTCTCCATAGGAACGCATTAATTGATTTTCAATGCATTCCTATGGGAAAACGTGCTTCGCAAGACAAAAAACTCGCAAGAAGAAAAAACTTGCGGAACGAATTAATTTCGTCTTGCGAGGCACCACTTTATAAGGAAGCCTTGATAAAATAAAGAGACTGGATAACTTCATATTTTACAGTGGTGCCCCGCAAGACGAATGCCTCGCAAGACGAAAAACCCGCTAGACGAAAGGGTTTTCCGTTTTTTGATGCGCTTCGCAAGACAAATTTCCCTATGGGCTTGCTTCGCAAGACGAAAACGTCTTGCGAGTCTTGCGATTTTTTTCGCTCCCCCCCTTTTTCTAAGCCGCTAAGCCGCTAAACCGCTAATAGCACTAATCCGCTAATAGGGTTGCTTCGCAAGACGAAAAAACCGCTAGATGAAGAGACTCGCGGAACGGATTATTTTCGTCTTGCGAGGCACCACTGTATAGTGATTGAGTAAAACTGGAGCACTTGGCAGCTAAGTGAATCTGTCAGGATAGAGGACAATGAGTTTTAATGAAATGATGCTAATTCACAGAAATGTATTACAGTGGTACCTCGGGTTATAGACACTTCAGGTTACAGACGCTTCAGGTTATAGACTCTGCTAACCCAGAAACAGTACCTCCAGTTAAGAACTTTGCTTCAGGATGAGAACAGAAATTGTGCAGCTGTGGCGTGGCAGCAGCAATGGGAGGCCCCATTAGCTAAAGTGGTACCTCAGGTTAAGAACAGTTTCAGGTTAAGAACGGACCTCCAGAACGAATTAAGTTCTTAACCCAAGGGACCACTGTATGTGCATTTCCATGGCACTGAAGAACACGCAGAACACCCTGAAGGTAAAAAAGCAAACAATACCTCAATGTAATCCCTGAAGAGGTAGCGTCTGTATTTGTCTTTCAGCTCCTCGCTAGGTAGCAATGGAAACACAAAATCTTCTGGAGTCCGGAGCAGGCAGTCCTGAGCCATGCAGGAGACACCTGTTTAAAAAGCCAGAGGAGCTATTGCATGTGACGACCTCATTACTGTGTCACCAGTGACAAAGAAGAAGATGATGATGAAGAAGAGTTTGGATTTGATATCCCACTTTATCACTAGCCAAAGGAGTCTCAAAGCAGCTAACATTCTCCTTTCCCTTCCTCCCCCACAACAAACACTCTGTGAGGTGAGTGAGGGTGAGAGACTTCAAAGAAGTGTGACTAGCTCAAGGTCACCCAGCAGCTGCATGTGGAGGAGCGGGGAAGAGAACCCGGTTCACCAGATTACAAGTCACCGCTCTTAACCACTACACCACACTGGCTCCCGGTTGCTGATTTGATACTGGAATGTCCCTCTTTTCCTTAGGACATCCCTATTTTCATCAGAGAAACATTGGAAATTATGGTAGGCTGTCCGCGAACCCGATTCACCAGATTACGAGAGTACCGCTCTTAACCACTACGCCGCACTGCCTTATGTTTATATTCTATCTCTCTCTCTCTCTCTCTCTCTCTCTCTCTCTCTCTCTCTCTCTCTCTCTCTGTCACCAGAAGTAGTGAACCAAGAGAACAGAGAAGACTGAGACAGTTGACTGTATGACTGAATCTGTAGGTGGAGACCAGAAAGTTACAGAAAAGGCTGCGTGGGACTTACCGATGTCCCACAACAAGTTCTGCAACTGCTGGGGTGAAAAACATAAATGCAACTTAAGGCATTGGATCAGCCACGCTCCATGTATCGGGGGTTGGAGGGTCGCAGGCTCCCCACCTCTGCTCACGTAAGATTATGAAAGGATTTTAAAGTTGAAAGAAGATAGGAGGGAAGAGACATGTGAAAGGGTACAGAAGGGGTACATTGCTCCAAACTCACCAACTCCGACTCCATCCTTGACGAGAACTGTACAGTGCTGCTCCCAGCAGCTGCGGCAGAACTGGTGCTGACAAGCCAGAGACAACAAGTTTTCCTTTCGGACAAACTGCATACACACCGCGCAGTGCTGGGAGGAATGTACCATGGCCTGGGATTCGGAAAGGGGGAAGGGAGGGAGAGAAGGCTAAAATTACTGACAAGAGCCCAAACTGTAGTTTGCAGCAAACCGTCTGGATGACTTGCGATGTTTCATCCTACGTGGGAACTGGTAGCAAGAATGGAACGAAATGCAACACACTGTAGTTTCTTGGGATGCATTCACACTTCGCTGGCTCGTAGATTACTGCACCCATTTACTTTATGCTGTTCACATGTCACTCTGAGCTTCTGACAACTGCTTCTTGCTGTTCTTTTCAGAATCGATTTAACGGCTATCCC